>NC_138101.1:0-1200000 GCF_964146895.1 Miniopterus schreibersii | reverse complement strand
TCTGTCTCCCTTCTTCTTCCTGCTCTTCTTGCTCCGGCCCCTGGGCTGAGGGGAGTCAGCCAGCACCAGCTTGCTGCTGTGCAGAGGCTCGCCAGGGCAGGCAGGCTCCGAGGGACCTGGGCTCGCCTTCCCCTCCTTGACGTGGTTCAGCTGCTTCTTGTTGTTGTTGTTGCTGTTGGCTCTCCTCTCCTCTCTCTTCTGCTCCACCAGGGAAGTGAGGTCAAGCACTTTAGCCTTTGGCTCAGTCTGGGGCCGGGGTCTGGGCTGGCCCTCTGAGGCTCTAGGGGGCTCTGCGGGCCTCCTGCCTGGCTCACTGCCGGCCTTCCCGGCCTGTTTTGGCTTCTGTCTGCCAGTTCCCTCCTTGTGGTGATGCATTATGTCCAGGAGAAAGGACAGTGGCTCCTGCTGCTTCCCACTGACCCCCTCAGGGAGGAGGAGCTGGGAGTCCCTGGCATCCCCCGGGTCTGCCTCTTCCCCATCTGCCTGCGGACCAGGCTCTGCGTGGTCCGCGTGTCTGGACGGGGAGTGTGGTGAGGTTTCTGGTTCTTCAGTCTGCTCTAGGGAGCCGTTGTGCATGTGCGTAGAGTCAGGCACGGACTCTGCTGTTGCCTGCAAAGCCCCAGCAAGCATGTCCAACTTGGGACAGTCCCTACCCGGCCTCTCCTTCTTCTTCTTCTTCACACGGAGCGTCTGGAGCTCCTGCAGCCGCTGGAGCTCTTCCGTGAGCCGCACCTCCTCCTGCTCCCGCCGCCTCTGCTCCTCGCGCACATGCATGTGTTCCCGGGCCCTGGCTTCCGCTTCGAGGCGCGCCTTCTCCTCCAGCTGCCAGGCAAGACGAGAAGGCAGTTTAAGACAACAGCAAGTGTTCTAAAAAGTAACACGTATGGAAAAGAAAGAACTTTAAAATGAATCCTATAATGAGACTATAAACCTGCCCAGATTGTGTGGCTCAGAGGTTGAGCATCAACCCCATGACCCTGGAGATGGCAGTTCAATTCCTGGTCAGCACACGCCTAGGCTGTGGGCTTGATCCCCAGGAGGGAGCGTGCGGGAGGCAGCCGATGGATGTTTCTCTCTCACTGGTGTTTCCCCCTCCCCAAATAAATAAAAATATATTTTTAAAAAAGTTTTTAAAAAAAGAATATAAACCCTGAGAGAGGTTATAATAAGCCAAAAGCTCTTATTAAAACATACCTACCCCAAGTTATTTTATGTATACACTTACTTTATTTGCGGGAGGGGATAGTTAAAAAATTCCTTATAGCCACCGACCTAGTGCCAGGCATGTAAAACCAGTTGGAAGCAGCTGCCTTGCCCCTGCCCCCAACACCCACAGTATGTGGAGGTGACAAAGCTGAGGTCAGGCTGAGGGTGCACAGAGTGCACCTTCCCAGGTGAAAGCTGAGGCATTTCTGTGCATCAACAGGACATGCAAAAAATGTGTACTAGAAAACTTAAACCCCCCTTTCCCACCCTGGCACGTAAAGGAAACCCTCAATCTGTTTTCACTAGTGTGACAAGAGCAATGATTCTCCACAACACTGCAGGGCTGCACACAACAGACTCCCGCTGCTGCATAAGGTGGCAGGAAATGAACTTCCATCCCAGTGAAGATTTCACGTCATCAGGGACACCCATCCTGGGAGCATACGTGGGAACAGCTCCTTCTGTTTAGAAAACAAATGAAAGCCCCAAGAGTGGGAGCCTCCACCCTCCAACCCCATCACTGAACTCGTCAGGCTAGTGTTTGTGAGACACTCGGGCAAAAACAACTGGCATGGGAAACTGAAAGGTCCTCCAAGTTTAAACTTTCTCACATTCAGTAGGTGTTTTCTTTATTTTTAAATCCTCACCTGAGGATATTTTTTCATTGCTTTTCAGAGAGAGTGGAAGGAGGAGGGAGAGAAACACTGACATGAGAAACACACATCAACTGACTGCCTCCAGCACATGCCCTGACCGGGGTGGGGATGGAGCCTGCAACTGAGGTACGTGCCCTTGGTGGGAATCGAACCTGGGCCCCTCAGTGCAAGGGCCGATGCTCTAACCACTGAGCCAAACTGGCCAGGGCCAGCAGGTGTTATCTTTAAGACATAATTTGTCTTTTTGAAAAAATTAAATATAAAATTATGTGAAAAATCTAGTTTCACAGTTCAAGTAGAAGTGATTGAAAGCTCGTGCTGTATCTGTAAAGAGAAGCCTTCCCGGCAGGCAGCTCCAGAACCCCTACGGCTGCTGCTCTGCAGGAGCCGTGGTGTCGAGCTGGCAGGGCGGCGCCAACTGCTCGGGTCCAGGGGTGAACCTGCCACAAGACAGAACCTACAGTGAACTCACAATGTGGTGTGTGTCGCGTTCACCTCAACAACCAACCAGAAGTGAGACACAGAACCGACTGGTGGATTGGGTCACTCTGTAAAATGGGGTGCTCGGTAGAGAGCACACGGGGGTGAGTGTGTGCTGAGGATGACCACGATGAGCCTGGAGGATCTGTGGCATCAAGTCTGTACCCAGATGGCCCACAGGGACAGAGGACAGGAGACCAGGGTGGGGAGTGCTATTGAAAAGCACAGGAACCCATCTAGAGGCTTCCAAGGACTGCATGGGACATCTCCAGGACTCTGGACTACTCTGAGACCCTGACGCCGAACGCTCTTGGACGCAGAATACACTTCCTTCTCCCTCCTGTGGGCTCTGCAAACCCAGGTCTCCTGGGGGCAGAACAGGCTCCCCCCAAGTCCCTGGTGAGCCCTGACAGCCAGTGCACACCTGTCTCAGGACTGAGGCACAGCAGGGTTTTGATGGTAAGCCGCTCAGCAGAACAAGCACAGCTCCCCGAGAATCACACATGCTAGTGTGGAGCCCCCTGCAGGGCTGGGGGACGTCCTCCTCTCACGTCTCTGCCTGATTTCACAGGGACCCCACTTGCTCCCTGGAACCCTCCCTACTGTCAGAACCCTCGCAAGCCTTCCAAGTTCCCTCTGTCAGCCCAGGTCCGTTTGCTGAGGTCTGGCTCTGGACCTGACACCCTGAGGTGGCTGCACCCAGGAAGATGCCTGGACCTGCTGCATTCCAGGGCTGTGGGAAGCCCTCCATGAGAACTGGGGTGGGTCACTTAGATGTGCTAACATGAAGGAAAGGACACAATCTCTCAGTGACTAGCAAACAGTCTCTGAGCACTCCGCTTACTCGTGGGACCTCAGGTCAAGTCCAGTCACTGCCCACCACTGGGTGGACCTGCTCTTGTCACATCCCAGCCCTGTGGTGAGGTGGGAACTACCCAGGGCTGCCCACAAAGGCCGTCACTTCACTCCACCACCTTTCACATCCATGTCACAAGCTGGCCCTCTTCCACCCAGGCGGTGTGCCTGTGGGTGAGACGGAGCCGGGGCACCACTGTGCCAAGGGCCCCGTCTCAGCCTCCTATGAAAGTCGCTTGTTCAGCCATAGTCTCCCCCGCTGCCCACTGCCATCCCCCGCCACATCCCTGGGCACAGAGGCGGGAGCTTGTTTGGGTCCACTAATGAAGCCAAGACACAAAGGAGATGGTGCACCCTGGAAACACAACGTGGGCTTCTAACCAGCCTCCAGCTTGGGCCACCAGAGACAGTTGAGGCTGTCAAAGCAAGAGCTCCAAGTGCAGCAGCTCCAAACCCCGAGGTCCCCAGGCCCTCCGCCCAGGGGCAGGTGCAGGCTACCTTTCTCTGCTTGTGCCTCGCCCGCTTGGCAGCGCGTGTGCTGCTGACGGGCTTGGTCTCGGAGCTGTTGATGAACTGCAGCAGGTCCTCCACCCTGCGGTGGTCCACCACGCTCTCCCGGTCTGACAGCTGGCCTGCTTTCTTAGGCTGCTCTTCTTTCCTCTTGGTCAGCCGTAAACGAAGCTTTTCCCTCATTTCTGCATAATTTCTACTTGTTGGTGCAGCTGGAGGCTAAGACAATGAAATGAAAACATGACTAAATTAAGCTTCAAGTATCAATGACTGAAGATAAACTTCAGACTATTTCTAAAAATATATTTTTTCTTATTACCAAGTAACACATGCTCACCATAAAAAAAAACACACCGAGGAAATAAGACAAACAAGTGGCAAGACAAAAGAAAATTTATACACTCATAAAAACTTTGGTAAGGTATATACAGCTATGTACAAAAATAAATGTTTTTAAATCAGAAAGAAATAATTACACATACTGATTAGTCTATTTTTTATGTAAAGTGTAGCATCTTTTCCTGTCAGTGAATGTGTCCATCCGTCTTTCTCAGTGCAGAAAAGAAAAAGAAGGCTCTCCACCCCACTGCCGAGACTTCCGACAGCACTACGCACGGCACGGCTGGGGAGAGGCAGACAGAGCTGAGCTAACGGAACGACGACCAGAGTGTCCCGCGGCCCCCGCACGAGGGCGGCACTTCCTTAGGAGATAGGTGACTGCTGGAAGATGTCCAAGTGCGGCTGTGCGTCAATACCCTTTGCATTCAAACAAGGGGAAGCCAACTGTGAGCACGTGGCACTGCATCCCCTGCATGGCTGTCAATGGACTGGACACCCTGGTTGTCCACAGCTGGGCACTCAGTCTGTCCCCATCCCATCAACTTAAAACTCACAAACATGCAAAAATGCCGTGATGAAATCCTTATAGCTAAATCTCTGGGCAAATTTTTTCATTACACCTGTAGGATAAGAAAAACCTGGAAGTGGAATCACTGTCTGAGACCAGACCTTGATTTCAACTGCGCTGCAAATAAAGTTTCCACACAATAAACCACACCCTGAATTCTACCTGCCATCCCAGCCTGCATACTCCACGACTGTCACACACACACTGACATTGATGGCTTGTCCCCAAGGGGGCGGCCGTGACACTTACCCCGCCGTGCCCGAAGAATTCACAGTAGCAGCAGTCACAGTACTTGCCCTCCTTCTGGTTGGTGGAGGTGGAGGTGCTGGAGCTGTGCTCGGAGCAGCTGTCCTCATCTGCACTATCGTCCCCATCATCCTGCTGCGGGTCGTAGACGCCATTCTCGCATCGGTGCCCTTCGCAGTCCGGGTCACTGTGAAACCCCACACAGGCCTGTCAGCAAGCAGCCCACCCCGTGAGGCTCTGCCCTCCTGACTGGACGAGAGCGAGGCGCAGAGGGCACGTGGCCCACATGGACCGGGGGGTGCTGGTGGGACAAAGTGCTGCGGTCGTTACACAGTCTCTCCACTGTCCCCACCACTACCACTATTTAAGGTGGTGGCTTTAAACAGGCAAGTTCAAAGGTCACAAAAACTGTCTTTAAATAAAAACTGACAAGCCCTGGCTGGTGTGGCTCAGTTGGTTGAACACTGTCCCATCTGCCAAAAGGTGGAGGGTTCGATTCCCAGTCAGGGCACATACCCAGGGTTTGTGTTCGGTCCCCAGTTAGGGCGTGTATGGGAGGACAGATGTTTCTCTTTCATTTCCATGTTTCTCTCTCTCTCTCCCCCCTCCCCTTCCTTTCTAAAATCAACAAAAACATATTTAAAACAAAACAAACCTGTCCAGTGTTTATTATATTGTACTTTGCTCAATGTGTAACAAATACAACTTAATAGACACCCAAGGCCTGACCCCTGACGTTGCCAGTGGTCAGGTGGGATCTGCACACCAATCATACAGCCCTGGCTCTGCAGATCTACAGGCCAAGACCAGGAGCGTCTCCCTGACCCACAGCCTCCACTGGGCGCCCCTCCCGCTGCATTTCACTGGTTGTTCAGCTGCACAGCACAGGGAAGAGCTCCTACAGCTCCTCTAAGTGTCAGGGCACACGACACCCAGCTTCCAAAGTGCCCCGGCCTTCACCTCCAGGATCTGGGCTCACCTGCAGACGCTTGGAGGTGCGCTGATGGAGCCGTCTGTGGTGGGGGGCGGGGGAGCTACCGAAGCAGGACAGAAGCTCTTGCGCGTATCCACAAACCCGGGAGACGTGGCCGCACTTTTGGGGAAGGTGGGGGCTGAGAGATTTGCCAGGTGAGGTGTGGAGGCTGGTGAGAGGGTGGCAGGGGCAAGAGCTGGGAGCGGCGCCAGGCCCGTGGGGCTGTTCCTCGGGGTGGCCGGCACCGCGTGCCTGTGCTCCTCCTTGCTGATGCCGTGGAAGACCTCACCTGTCAGAGACAGAGAGACATGCCAGCAGCTCAAGTGAGACACACCTCATGATCCTCCTAACACATTTTACCAGTTCTTTTGTCTCAATTGTTCAAACCTATAGGAACGTTGGGGGAAGAGTAGAAAGAACACCCAACACCCTTCCCCTGGATTCATCACGAGTCAGCCTTTCATCCTTTCCCCTGTTCCTCCCTCTCTCTCTCTCTCTCTCTCTCTCTCTCTCTCTCACACACACACACACCCCTAAACACTTTGACACGGGCCCCCGAGGGCACGCACACTTTGCTGTGACCATACCACCCCATGCACTGGACACCTACCATGCCAGGATGTTCTCGTTTGTGGATGAGCCCACTCAATGTTCACCTCCCCGCAGTCCTTCATAGCTCTGCTCCCAGTCTCTCTTTTCTCTTCCCTTTTACAGCACTGACACCCTGAGAAACACTAGCTGTCCACCAGCCTGGAGTTAGGGTCTTATGTTAGACTGAGCTGAAAAGCTCCAGGCAGGAACCTGCAGAGGCTATGCTGTGCCCTCCTAGCTGGCTTCCCAGGAAGCACCTAATGTAGCTGTGGTGGTGAGGCTACATCCGGTCAGGTGTGCAGCAGGTGACCTGCCAATCACCTGAGGGTGGTGGTCCTCAACAGCGAGGATGCCGTGCTCCCCATGCTGACATCCAAGGTTCTCAACACCCACTGAGGCAACCTGGATGGCCGTCACCCTGCTGGCTCAGAACGGCTTCCCACTTCCCTCGCTCCTGCTCACACGCCAACCGTGATCTTCTCATCTCTTGTCAGGAAGAGCCTCTCGCCCCAGTCCCTCTGAGCCCCAGGACTCCTGACTTCCTCTGGGTGCTGTGAGCCACTCCCTTACTCTCTGCTGTCCAAAGTGTCCCACTCTGGCAAGCGAGGCCCCTCTGAGCCAGCTCCTGTGTCACGGATACCTCCACTGTGTCTGACCCTTTCCCTGCTCTCAGGCTCTCTGTGCTCAGGTCAGTGTGCCAGGCACACAATGCCTGTACGCCACAATGCCCATAGGCTCGCTGTGCGTGCTTTGAGGCTCTGCTTTTAGATGACTAACAAGTCCTCCTCGTGCTCAGAACAGCAGACGCAGAGATGAAAGCCAAGACCCATGTGGCCAAGCCCCAGGGGATGTGAGTGTGACAGTGGGATTCTCTTGGGCGTGAACACTGTTAATTACACTGATACCTCTGGCCAGGCCAGCTACAGGCCTTACCTATGGAAGGAGGCCTCTTGGACGACACTTTGAACTGGCTGTTGCTTGACTGCACCGTGGTGGCTGTGCAGGACACGGAGGAGGTGGCTGAGGAGGTGGCCATCACCACTTTGTTTGCTTCCATAAAAGCATCTTGGAAGTTGTATAAACATTTCTTTTTTGCAGCATTTTTTTTCTCTTTACAATCCAAAACTGCAGGTGTTCCATTGCTCGACGGAGGTGGGAGGGCATCAGGTCTTGTTTCTGAGAACGTTGGCCCTAATACATCACTCCCTTCAGAGAAGAATGGGAAGATTGAGGATTCTAAAAGAAACAGTATTTAGCTAAAACCTAAAGAGTACCCACAGGTTAAACTCTTAATACTAGGGCCACTGTGAAGTGAAGATTCTACTGGGATAATGATAGTCATCTAGCATTTATGTAAAAAGAAAGTTTACTGACACCTACTATGTGCCAATGTCCGTGCTAGGTGCTTTTCAGAAGTTATTTCATTTAATGTCTTAAAACTGCTGTATGAGCTTGGTGGTATCATTCCCATCCTAAAGATGAAGACACTGAGGCTCAGAGACACTAAGCAACTTGCCCAGGGCCACACAGCTAGAAAACTTTCCAGGTATAGACCAGACAGGTGTCCGGTCTAGCTCGCTGCTCTAAGCACACGCAGAGGCTGGGTATGGGGCTACCAGGGGCTCTAACCACGTGAGGACAGAGATGCCAGCTCCTACTCAGGTGCCCGGCTACTGCAGTGACAGCTATGCCTCAGCAACTGGGAGGACGAGCTTGTTAGAGGGGATATTCCCATTCTGGGCTGATACAGGAACAGAGGAAAGGAAGGTAGTGACAACATGCAGGACTGGCACTGCCGCACACCCCTGTGCACCGGGTGCAGGCCTGGTTGTCACCACTGCTTGAGAACCAAAGGCCGGACACCGAACCCTGGAGACAAGAAGCTCAGCAGCACTGGCAGCAGAGAACCCTGTGTAAGCAGGGCCCATGTGGGCTGGCTGTGCTGGCAAGCGGCCCTGGAGCCCATGCTGCGGGACCTGGCTGTGACAGACGTGGAGGGAAGGGGCAGCATTGCGGGCCCAAGGGGCACCACTGCTGGAAACAGAGGCAGGGGCGCAGCAGCCTGGGCAGAGCTGCACAAGAGCCCACCTCTGTGGGCTTCCATGGGGGACCACAGCCATAGACAGCCATCCACTCAGCTCGGAGCATTTTAAAACTCGAATATTCAAGTTTTAACAGGTTCCTTACCAGAAATTGTATCTGGCAAAAAAGTGCCAGGACTCCAGTTCTTATCATTCATCACTTCTGATCCCCACAGACTTATAAACTTAGAACTATTCCACTCTGGAGTAGTCCCAAAACAGCTCGGGTAAATATGGTCTTGAAGAGATGCATTGAATACCTGGTGCTTATTTGTGTGATTCTGAACAGGTGCTGGTGGTAAAGCCTACAAAAAAAAAAGTCCTCATCACATATCAAAGGTCATACTCCGCTTACCTAAGCAGTAGCTACACACAGGAGTCATTACTGGAAACCTTGGGGGCATGCTCTGGCTGCGCATGGCTCGCAGAGCTTGTGCTGAGGCTACACGATGGGCCAAACTTGGACCAGGTGGAGATTTGAAAGAAACTGGTGCCTCAAGGAATATATAAAGCAGCCCTCAGAAAGCTCAGTAACTTCTCACATTCCTCCCTAGTCATACTGTAAATGTGGTCGTTGGCATGAGACCTGTTTCTCTGGCTTACTCTCATTTGACATTTTAAGGATTACTGCTAGAAAGTCAACTTCTGAATCACTGATAAAAAAGGCAAAATTCTTAAACCATGTTCTCTTGCTGGGCCAAGGGCAGTGTACTCTGAAGAACTATGCATTTTAGTTTGCTGGAAGCCCCCAGGCCCTCTGGGCAGGCCCTTGTGGGAGGGAGGGAGCAGGGTGTCCTCCAGCAGCCCCTCCTCTCAGCCAGGCCTCCACCTCCAGGCCACGGCAGTCTCCTCCAGTTCTATTCATTCCTCAGCAGCCAGTGGGAGCTTCTAGAACTAAAACAAGAGGGGTGACTCCCCTGCTTCAGATGGCCAATGGCGTCCCACTACTCTTAAGATGAAGTCAATATTGAAACCCTGGTCCAGCCCTGTCCTTCCTGCTCACCAAACCCCTGGACACACTGGCCTTCCCTTGGTCCTCAAACTCCCAGCTCCTCCTTGACCCCGATCTTCACTCATGCCGCATCCATGTTCTAGAACATCCTAACCTCAAGCTCACAGTCTCACTGACTGACATTCACCCTTCAGGCTTAAATGTCACTTCCTCAGAGAAGCCACTGCTGACTGCCCTCAACACCCAACACCCAAGACGAAGACACAGGCCTTCCATTAAACACAATAAAACCACAGTTTCCCTTTTAGCACTTATCACACTTCTAATTCAAGACTTACTTGTACTCACTGGTTCAATGTCTGCCTGCCCTCAAATTCTATAAGCTGCACGAGGGAGGGGGCCACCTGGATCACTGCCAATACCAGGCCCACTCCCAAGTACCACCCCTAAAGCTACAGGCCTGGCCTTGGGGACCACGCCTGGGAGTCCCCCCTCTGGGACACACAAATAAGCAGTGAATGCTGTACACTCAAGTGGGGTAAGGGGGGTTGGGAGGATTCCCAAGAGTAGGTGATGGTTTGGCAGAACCCTGGGGACCTGGCTGGGGTGAGGGGAGGGGGGAAGGGAAGGGAGACAGGGCACAGGGGCCAAATGAGAGAACTTTGTATGACTTTTGTCCTGAGGGGGCTAGGGAGCCGTGGAGGGTGGTAAGCAGCAGGGGGGGATGCTCTGGTCAGGTTATAAGGAAGATCAATCTGGGAAGTACGGTGAGTGAGCCATAAGAGGAAAGGATGAGAAATGGTGAAGTGACGGCCACGAAGGTGGGGCGCAAGGGGAAGTCTGGTGCTATTGGGACAATAGCTGTGACTGGACACCGAGCTGGGAACCGCAATCTCTGGCTCCATTCCTGGCAGGTGGTCAGTGACAGAGGTGTGTGAGCGCTCTGGTCCCATCCTCAGCCTTCAGGTTGCAGTCTGACAGGCTCAGACGTCAGCGCTCCCTTTTACTAGCTGTGTGACCTCAGGCAAATTACTCCATCTTTCTGTGCTTTAGTTTTCTTATCTGTAATTTGGAAATACCTGCCTCCAGGGGGTGTGGGAGGAACTGAATCAGACAATGCGCAGGAGCAGTCAGCACACTGCCTGGCCCACAGCAACCATCGGTGAGTCTACGGTGGACATTATCCTCTGTAAGACTGCGGTCCCTATACACAGACCCCACCCCACTCAGGCTCTGCCACCCTCCCACAGTGAGAAGGAAGTGGGCAGTCACCCCATTTGGGCGGTTTAGTGCACCTGCGGACTTTGACTGGGCTCAGAGAGGCAAAGATGCAGGGTGAGGTTGGAATGAGCATTTGGGATTTGAAAGTGGGAAGAAACAGATCTGGACTGGCCACCCAGGGTCAAGCGGGAGCTTGAGCTGGCTGTTCTGCAGGGGACCTGGGGCAGAGAGAAGAGCAAGGCCGCATGCTCACAGACGAGGCACACTCAGCGCTGTGCTGAGGACCTGATAAAAAGTAATTAACTGGAAGGTCCTTAGTCTTGAAGACACACTGCTAAGGGGCAGAGACGTCCAACAGGTGGAAATAGCGGCCTGCTCCCAACACATGGGCTCTGAGAGGCAGCTCTGCCTCGCTAGCCCAGCTGGTGAACTCTGAGCAGCAGAAGCCCCTCCAGGGCTCTACAGCATCTCAAGTACCTCCTGAGCACCCCCAAGACACAGCATGCAGGCTTAGTCTCACCTTGAGAAGTGTGGCTGACAACCCGGACCCCCCACCCACGCGGGTCCTGAGAGGTCTCGCTTATCTTTCAAAACCGCATCCCAGCATCAGCTCCTCTGCAAAACCACCCCCGGGCTCAAAGTCAGTCTTCCCTTGTCACTGTTACTTTCCGACTTGGTATCTACAACTTCTACCCAGGTACATCACAGTACTATGATTTCTAAATCCGAGTATGTTTTGTCTTCTCTCTAGACTGGGAGGTTCCTGAAAGCAGGGACCAGGACAAACTGGTTTATTCTCTGAGCACGGAGCACAGGGCCTGGCACATACTGGGTACTTAATAAATGGTGAACAGAGTTCAGCCTGGAGGAGTAAGGGGGCATGACCAGGAGACTGTGATGCTGGAAATGTAAGCTAATGACTTGGCACTCGAGTCACGCACCTCCTCAGAAGCAAACCGACTCAGAGCAGGAGACCCAGTTGTCAACTCCAAAGGCAGCAAGGACTAGCAAACAGGCTGTGTCTGCACTGATGCTTCTGCACAGGACACCTACTACCTCAACAGCTATGGGCTTCCTTCAGAAAAATAGGCATCTGCCAAGCAGATCGTTTCTGGGCCACTCCAGGGGGCGTGCACCAGTGATCTAAGCATGAAGCAAGCCTCCCACACGGTGAGTGCTGACTCAGGACACCGACCCACTCTATGGATTCACCGCTTCACCTAACAGAAGTGCTGAACTGTTCCCCACTCTGGGACAAAAATCACTCACAGGAAAGCAGACCCTTTGCTTTACATGAAAGCACACACACAGTCAGATGCCCTCACTAAGTCTGCACTCAGAGTTCACACACACGGCCATGCGGCCCCAGAACCACAAGCAAGGCGCAAAAGACGGTGAGCCGCTGACACACACAAGGGAGGGACGGCGGACAGTGAGCATAAAACGTGGCTACACAGGCAAGATGATGACTAGTCTGTGCTTCTTCTTTCTAAGGTTCTCAACACTCCTGCCAGGGGCAGTCAAGAGGCAAGAGCAGCAGCTTTGCTTGTCTTGCTGTTTCTCAGGCCAGAAGGACTGGGCACGGCCTCTGACATGGAGCAGACCACAGAGCAGGGCAGATCACGGGCCACAGCAGGCCCAGGGCAGCCATTATTCCCTGATCCAGACTCCTGCTCCCTCAAGTCCTCCCGAGCTGACAGGTGTGCCACCAGTTCTCCAAACTCTCTGCAGTGGGTGTACTGAAGGGGCCCGGGGCAGGAGGTGACAGATATGCACGGCCCAGAGCCACCTGGGAGGCATTTCAGCAGCTCCTCTGGATGCACTGAGGGCGACCTGGCGATCACTTTCAAATCATCCTCAAGCTCCCAGTACAGAACTCAAGACACCTCTCTACTTTCATTACTAGGCCCGTTGCTAATGTGGTGCATGTTTCCTAACACGTTTTCCAGACAGAAAAGACACAGGCTTTAAGCTGGAAGCCTTAGGTGCCAGTCCAAAGTCTGGCCCTGCAGTCGTGATTCACTGCTCCCAGGCGTGTGGCACAGAGGGTGAAACTGCCCCACAGTTCGTGTCTGTGCTCCTCTGTAGGGCCACGTGGAGACTCTCCTCTGCTGGGCTTTGTCCACTAAGGGGGATAAATGGCACCAACCACCTTTGTAACAAAGTGCTGAGCCACAGAGCAAGCAAAGAAAGCCGTACACAAAGAAGCGGTAACATGACAAGAAACAATAGGGCCAGGTGGTGGTGGGGAGAAAAAAATGGCTGCCCCAGGGCACACGCACCAGGTTACAGTAAAGGGGGATGCAACCGTGGTCCCACAGGAGGCAAAAGAGCTGGAGACTGACAGGAGGAGCTGGAGGGTCCCAGGAGGGTCAGCCCCTCGAGCACCTCATGCCAGCACATGGAAACCCTCTCCTGAGGAAGCATCCCCTAGTTAGGGCCTTGGGATTTCTCATAGACTAAGATGAACAAGACATGACCTCATAATAAAAAGTTACTATACACGTAAGGAAACAACACAGCAGCAGAAACAAGAGACAAATTTAGATCCTCAAGGTTTCGTCAAACAGAAGAACTACATGTAAGATGCTTAAAGAAAGAGAAAGAAAAAGTGATGGAGAAACAAGAGAATATTTGAAAAATAAACTAAACCTTAGAAATAAGAATTACAATTGAAATTAAAAACTCAAAACTTAAGTGGCAGGTTAGACACAATAACAGAATCACTTCACTGGGAGCCTGATCCAAAAAGGTTCTCAGAAGGGACGGAGAGAAAAGATGAGAAATAGGGAAGAGAGCTTCAGAATGAACCAGAACTAGGAGGCCTAACCCAGACTCACCAGAGGCTCAGAGACAGGACAGGAAGGTAGAGAGAGAATATGAAGATAAAATGGCCAAAAATTACCAGACAGGAAACTGAAAATGATTATTATTATTATACTAAGGGTTGTAATGGAAAAAGCAGACAATGTGTAAGAACAGCTGAGTAATAAGAAGAGAGGTGGAAACTCTAAGAAATGATAAAAAAGAAATACTAAAAGCAAAAAACCCTGTACGAGAAACAAGCTCTGCTTTGAATGAGCTGATCAGTAGACTGGACACAGCCAAGGAAAGAATCAGTTGGTGGAAACTTCTCAAACAAAAATGCAGGGAGAAACGATGAAAACCCACCACCACCCACAAAAAACAGAACAAAACACCCAAGGATTGTGGAACAATTTCAGAAGATGCAACATATGAAAGCTGAGACACCAGAGGGGGAAACAGAGAGACAGAGAGCAGGTGGAAGAACTATTTACAGCATGATGCTGAGAACTTTGCAAAAGTAATGAGACACAAAACCACAGACCCAGGGGGCTTGGAGAATACCAAGTAGAACAGCTACCCTGAAATGTACAACTTGGCATGTAGTGAACTGCAGAAAACCAAAGGAGAGGAACACCCCGAAAGCAGCCCGGGGGGTGGGGGGGAGCCCATGCTGACGAAACCAGAAGGAGGACAGGTCTCACCAGAAACCACCCACAGAAAGGGAGCCCCAGGCACGTTTCGAGTGTTGGAGATAAACAACCACCAACCTAGAATCCGTATCCAGCGACATCATCCTTCAAAAGTGAAGGAGAAATAAAGACTTCCTCAGACAGACAAAACTGAGGGAACTCATCGCCAGCAGACCTGCCCTGCAAGAAACGTTAAAAGACTTTCTTCAGACAGAAATAAAATAATGGAGGTCAGAAACTTGGATCTATGTAAAGAAGGGAGAGCAATGGCGAAGGAATATATGAAAGTAAAATAAAATCTCTTACTTTTCTTCTTAATTGATCTAAAATACAACTTTGTTTAAAGTAATAACGACAAGGCACTAGGAGATTATGGATAAATGAAAACAGCAGTATCGAAAGGGATGGGGGAGGGGTCGGGAATAATCCTGTTCAAAGGCGGACACATGTAGCGCAACAGTGTTACTGGAAGGAGACTTAGTTAAAATGTATATTCTAATACAATGGCTAAAAATTTAAAAAATAAGGGTAATTGATATGCTAAGAGATTAAATGAAATCAGAAAATTCTCAGAAGTGGAAAAGGCAGCCCTGGCTGGTTTGGCTCAGTGGCTAGAGCGTCAGTGAGTGGACTGAAGAGTCCCAGGTTCGATTCCCTCCAAGGGAAACAGGTCAATGTGTCTCTCACACTGGTCGGTCTCCCTCCCTCCCTCCCTCCCTCCCTCCCTCCCTCCCTCCCTCCCTCCCTCCCTCCCTCCCTCCCTCCGTCCCTTCCACTCTCTCTGAAAAGCAATGGAAAAAATGTCCTCAGGTAAGAATTAAAAAAAAAAAGAAAAAAGTGGAGAAGGCAGAAAAGGAAATCTCTGGTACCAAATAGGAAACATTACAGCGCTCATTTTAGCAGCACATACAGTAAAATTAGAAAACTGTTACAAACATGACTGCTATTAATCCAAACACATCAAAATCACTTTAGCCCTGGCCGGTGTGACTCAGTTGGTTGGGCATCAATCCATGCACCAAGAGGTTGGCAGTTCGATTCCCAGTCAGGGCACATGCCTGGGTTGTGGGCTCCATCCGTGGTTCAGGGTGTGCAGGAGGCAGCCGATTGATGTTCCACTCTCACACTGATGTTTCTCTCTCCCCCCCTCCCTTCTTCTCAAAGAATCAATAAATCTTTGAAAATAAATAAGTAAATTTTTAAAAAATCACTTTAAATGTGAATGGTCTAAATATGTCAATGAAATAACAGAGATGATCAGAATACATAAGAAACAAGACCCAAATAGATATATGGGTTGATGAGAAACCCACTCTAAGTTCAAAGACCCTTTAAGTTAAAGGTAAAGGAATGGACATGTACTGTACTAACACTAATCAAAAACTGGAGTAGCTATATTAACTTCAAATACATCAGACTTCACGGCAAGGAAAATATCAGGGATAAAGAAGGACATTACATACTGATAAAAGGGTCTATTCTCCAAAAACATGTAACAATACTACACCTAACAACAGAGCGTTAAAGCATGTGGGGCTGAAATGGACAGAAGTGCAAGGAGACACAGACTCCACGATTATGGGTGGAGATGTCTACACTCCTCCGTCAGATTGGGCAGATTCAGCAGCAGCAGATCAACGGGGACAGAGTTGACTCAACGGCACATTAACCAACTGCACACACTGACATCCACAGACCACTGCACCCCACAGCAGCGGGTTACGTGTTCTTTGCAAGCTCACGTGGACGCTCACCAGGACGGACCCCACTCTGAGCCACGGAGCACACCTAACATACAGAAAATAACAGGCACCTAGTGTCTTCTCAGAGCACAACAGAGTTAAAGTAGGAATCAATATGGAAAGGTAGCTGGGAAGTCCTTCGATATTTGGAAATTCCGTCAGTTTTGATTTTCCCCCTAACATTTCATTACTGTATATTCTCCTGCAACTACTTTTAACTTTCAAATAACTTATATCTCAACATATAAATTAAATGTGTCATTGGTACGAAGACATCTGAAAATAGAAATAAATAGTACTCAAGTTTTTCTAATTTCGAGAAAGTAAAACTTCCATAATACTCATCCCAAACATTTTAGCTACTAAATATTTACCCACAACAGACAAAGTGTGAGTTACTGCGACAATGATGTCACATCTAAAAGGTGACAACTGCCATTTCCCTAGAGCAGAAATCCCTGAAGGCCCTGACAAGGCAGAAAGGGCAGCAGGTGAGAAGTGCTTCCGCTTACGACTGTTCTCCACAATTAGCACCCACTGTCTGCCTCCCAGCTACACTCAGAAGAGACCTGCTCTGATGGAACTGAAGACAAGTGTAAGGCTTCCTAATACAGCCTGTTTTTTGTTCTCTCAAAGGTGCTTCTACCAACTTAGGGGCTGTAAATACCTTACGCATTTAAGTAAAGATGTATCCACAGCATTCAACTAAGTGAAATACTACAAACTCATTCTGCAAGACCTGGTAAGAGACAAGGCAAGCTTGTTTAGAGAAACAATCTTATACCAGGCACAAATAAAATATTTTGCCAAATGCACATCATTTTTCCAAATAAAAAAGGCACCCAGCTAACGTACTTTAAATGCATCAGTAAACAGTGCTGACATCAACGGCACAGTGGCTGAAATAGAGCTTAACTGCCTGTCCTCTGGACTTGTCTTTCTAACTAACCGTGACTCTCGCACCCACCTGCTGGATTAAAGTCTACCGGATCAGAGAAACAGGTTTCAGACAGGCAGCGCTCCCCACATGCTAGTCTCTCCTTTACCCTCCTGCAGGCTGCCTGCAGCGTCCTGAGAGGCGAAAGTCAGGGCGGCGTGTTTAACTAGAGTGTCCCAATGCCCTTTGGGGATGACCCATCTCACAACTTGACTGGAAGATTTCCAGGAACTAACTCTTGACTAGCTTCTACCAACAAGAGAGTTGAAGAGAACATTCTATACCCTCCTCTCAGAACACAGAAAACACAACTCTATTCAGGTAAGAACGGGGTTAGCAGTTCCCCAACCTTACACAAGCACCCAGAGGGGAAGAGGCTGCAGATTGGGCAGACCACGAAAAAAACCTGGCTTTGAACACAGCAAGGCGTCACTCAACCTACTAATTCTGTGACTTGAAGCAAAACAATGTATAAAAAACCAATTCTACCACAAGATAACTGATACAAACAAGAGTTAGGTTCCTACAGCATCTCATCCATGTTGTATTCGAGGGCCTGCTGTCTACCTAGAAATGCTACTTAAACCACTCTACTAACAAAGGCACCATATTATAGGTTCAAGGTGAGCAACATTCAATCTCACACAGTTTAACCCTTTGCAGTCATATTAAATTTGGACATGGGTGTCGTACTGGTTGCAATTAATTTCCATTGAAAGAGCAGTGATACATAACATGCAAGATTATGAAGGATAAACAAGAGAAATTATGAACTGATACATGAATGGAGTTAAGATTCGTACGGTTCCTTGCTGTGGTGGCTGAGAGAAGACATACGACCGGAACGGTAAAAAAGCGTTGGTGGCTGAGAGTAGACAAACAACCGCAAAGGGTTAAGCCTAAATTTGGGTATATTCCCAACTACTTACTGTAATAGAACATGACAAAAGGATTCAATCTGATTCCAAAGCAGCGGTTTTAAAGCCCCCATGTGTCCTTGCCCACTCCTGGGCTACACCCACCCTCTCAGCGTGCCACCCCTTGGGGAAGAAAAAGTGCAGTCTGAAAAGCCCCTCCATGCCCAATCCTCACTTTCCATCCAACAGTTGAGAATCACTGTTTTAAATTAATAAATCAGGAGAGTTTGGGGAAAATTCTATTTTTGATTGATTAGAACCTTGAACCAGAATAACTGATAAAAAGAAAAAAAATTAGAATGTATAATAAGAATTAATAAAGGCAAGTTCAAAATAGAGCAGCAAAGCTACCTAAAATCTCCGTGCAGATGTTAAATATAAGAACTGGGTTCTTGGAGAAGAAAAACACACAGATATCAACTTTTTCTGGATCCCCACTCCTGCCCTGAGCAGTCTTAGCACAACTGGTTCCAGGAGGCCCCATCCTGTCTGCTCCCAGCCACCTTTCCACACCCATATGGCACCAGGATTCTCTAGTGCATCGCGCTCAGGGTTTCTCTCTGCAGCCTGTGTATTTCTACGAGTCCTTAGTTTCACACTCAGAGCATAATAGTTTCACACCTGGAGCCCCGCTATCATAACAGACCCACATTACCCATCACACTAAGAGCCAGGTCCCGCCCGAAGGATAACTCACCACCTGAAAAACTTTCAAACCATGACTTTCATAACTGATTTTCTAATTGCAAAGGTTCAAAACTCCAAGAGCTTACAAACCTATGGTAAAAGGAGACACTGAAGACTCCTATCAAGAATGGACACTGTCCTATACGACCTGCCAATCTACAGATTTTTGTCTGTCAGGCCCCTTCTGCCCGACTTACCTTACTGTGTGTGAATGGGGGCGCTGCATACAAGGTGGGGTGGATCAGAGGGCGAGGCAGGTGTGGGACCGTGTGCAAGGGCACGTGCCCATGGATGTGGGGGTACAGGTGCAAAGCAGGGTGTGTGGGCTTCTCCGGGCTCAGGAACTGGTGGCCAGGAGGAAAGGCTCCGGCCGTCATCGCGGACAGCGGCAGTCCAGACGCTTCCTGCTTACACACGTGGCATTCACAAGTGTTTGCAGCTTGTTCAGCCTGAGGGAAAAAAGCACCTGCTTACTTAAGAGACAAAGATGGGTGTGAACGAAATTAGTCACATTCTGCTGAGCAGTTACACAGCAGTCCACAGGGAACAGGCCCATCCTGACACCCCACTGGCAGGGGCCCTCCTTGTGAGGGACATGAGGGACCGGAGAGCTCAGGACTGCAGGAACCTGAAGATAGGGGGTGCATACCCCATTCCCCAGCAGATGCCTGTATCCTGGGCTTGTCTGGGTAGACGAGGGGACTGGTGAAGGTGACGGAGTGGAGAGAGGGAGCTGGACAGGGACAACACAGCCACTGTGGTCTCAACTCGCTGGCTCCCACACTTAAGGAATGATCCCTCTGCGTGCACCAGGGACAGGGCTTCCACTAAGGCGGAATGAAGTGTTCAACTGAACACAGTGTCAAAGGCTCTGGAAATCAACCAGAGGGGAAAACAAACTGAGAGGCATGTATTCCGGCAACACTGCAGAACGTGAGCGCGCGCTGGAGGAGCCTGGCCTCTTGCCTGGGCTCTGTCCACACCCCTGAACAAACTAAAATACACAACTAAAGAATCAACAGCAGAATTAACATGGTGCATGAAATTTGTTTAATACAAGAAAAGGAAGTAAAGGGAGAACAGAGGAACAAAAAAGATGACACAGAAAGAAACAGCAAGTGGTAGGTGTAAACATCACCAGTCATTATGTTAAATGTCAATGAAGCAGCCCAAAGAAGAGGGTAAAAGTGATAGACAGGATAGAAATGCAAGACCTGCCCGGCCAGCATGGCTCAGTGGTGGAGCATCGACCTGGGATCCAGGAGATGGCAGTTCGATTCCTGGTTGGGGCATGCAGGAGGCAGCCTATCAGTGACTCTCTCATCATTGATATTTCCGTCTCTCTCTCGCTTCCTCCCCCTCCCCCTCTGAAATCAATAAAGATACATTAAAAAAGAAAATGCAAGACCCAACTAAAAGAATAAATGAGTTTAGCAAAGCTGAAGAATACAAGACTGACATATAAAAGTCGACTGTATTTCTATATATTGCCAACAATCAATAGAAAATGGAAACTAGAAAATACAATTTACTACGGAATCAAAAACCATCTGAACTTAGGAATTTTAAAAGCATGTTCAAGACTCATAGACCGTAAATTTTTAAAAGCCAGAGAGAAATTAAAGCTGACTTAAATAAGTGGAACGATATGGCACGTTCATAGACTGACAGACTCCACGGTGTTAAGACTGTATTCTCCCCAAACTGATTTGCATCATCCCACAAATTAAAGACTAGGCCTAGCGGATTTTGCCGGTGAATTCTATCAAAGAAATCAAGAACATTCAAGAATTCAAGGCAATCTCTATAAAAGCCCAAGCAGCTTTTTGGAGAAGTTAACAAGTTGACCCTAAAACTTAAATGGAAATGAAAGGACTTTAAACAGCCTAAACAATGTTGAAAAGGCCTGCCACACTGGAGGACAGGTCCTACCATTCCAAACATGCTGCAGAGTGACAGTCAAGTGTACCGTGGTGTAAGGACACAACGCAGATGAACAGAACACAGAGTACAAACAGAAACCCTGACATTTACAGCCCATTGATTTTCAGCAAATGGTGCCAGGGCAATGGAGAACCATATTTGCAAAAAGATGTATTTCCACAAGCAAAAACCGAGTGAAATGAATCACAGGCCTAACTATGCAGGAGCTAATATTATAAATCTTCCAGAAGAACACAGTGTTGTATTAGGCAAAGTTTCCTTGGATGTGACATCAGAAGCATGTTCTATAAAGGAAAAACCAGATAAACTGGAATGCATCAAAATGAATAACTTTTGCTTTTTAAACACCACCATAAAAAGCTAACAGACATGCCACAGACCAAGAGAAAATATTTGCAAATCACATACCTCATAAAGGACTTGTACCAACATGTCAATAATAAGGTAGAAAATGAATAAATAAATAAAAACTTGCTCAACTCTGCTCATAAAAAAATGAAATGACAACTGAAACCTTGAGGGGTTATCATTTCTCTATCACACTGGCAAAAATCCAAAACTGTGACATCACCCTCTTCTAGGGGCTGGGGAGGCCACTGCCCTCTGAATCAGTAAAGCCACTGCTGGTGACCAATCCCAGAGATGTGACTGCTCATGTGTAAAATGTCAGATGTACAAGGTTGCTCACGAATAGCTTATAACGGGGGAAAAAGAAAGCAAACACAGCGCCCACCAGCAGGGAGCAAAAGAAATGCGTGGCACAACTGAGCCGTGTTCACGGCCCACAAGCCGGCAGCAGGGTAGGAGGATGGGCCCTGCGCACAGTGGTCGGGCAGCACGTGCTGCTGAGCCAGAGCAGGCCGATGTGCGTCAGGACCAGCCTTTACGGGAGCAGGGAAGAACACAGGTAAGTAAAGCTGGAGACGGACTGGGACCAGGGACAGGGTGGGGGGTTCAGGCAGGGTAGACGGGGAAGGAGGTGGGAGCAAGACTCCTCACTGCCACCTTTCTTGTCTGAGCCAGATTTACAATAGCTACTGAAATGAATTAATTAGCCAAGCATCTTGGCCTTCATTTGTTCTTCCTTTCATCTAAAAACTGCCTGAGCCCCGACAGTGTGGCTCAGTTGGTTGGGCACCATGCTGTGCAACAAAGGGATCACCAGTTCGATTCCCAGTCAGGGCACAGGCCTGGGTTGCAGGCTCAATCCCCAGTAGGGGGCGTGCAGGGGGCCGCCAATTCTCCCCCACACAGATGTTTCTCTCAATTCCTTCCTCTCTAAAAAAAAAAAAAAAAAAAATTCAATAAAAACATATTTTAAAAATAAATAAAAATTGCTTGGACATCTATTATAAAGCTTTGACTAAGAAAAAAATAGTCTGATAAGATATCTTCACCTGTGGGTAACAAAAAAACAAATACTGACCAGAGAAGAAAGCTCTTATAAACCAACCTTTACTGATTTTACCATTCTACTATTTTATTTTTTAAAAATTCTCTCCTTGCTTCTACACAAAAACTCCACATCTAAATGTCTGCAGCTACCTGGGGTGTTATTAAACCAAGATTGTTGATTACAGGTTCAAGCAAGAGAAAAAGTCTAAAATGGGGGCTATGAGTCATGGGGGTTTATTTTGTAAGTGCGTCTTGAGTCTCTCCAGTGCTAATCTTCAGAAGGTATTCCAAATGACTGAATTCTGTATTTAATCGTGCTCAAGTTCGGAGAAAACGGACACAGAGAAAGAGACCTTTGGCAAAACCAGAAGTTTGAAGAAATCACACCTGCTGAGCGGGGTAAGATGGGGGGGGACTGTCCACTTTACTGTCCTCCTTCCCAGGACTCCCATTTCCTAGGGCCACGACTTCCTTGGGGGTTCCAGGGGGCTCCCCGCGACTCCCGCCATCTGCTTCTTCGTCATCAGCTTCGGAAGAACTGCCACTGGTACTGCTCACCTGAGGGGACTTTAGAAACAAACAGAACAACATGGAATCCTGAACGCTGACCATCACCCTATGACATGCTCTCCCGACCAAGTCACCATGGCTGTACCTCATCTTTCAGGGCCATGTTCTCCCCGCCACCATTCAGATCGCTGTGGACCCCATTCATGTTGGCTGCCACCTCGGTGTCACTGTAGCTGTTCAACGGGGAAACGTCAGCGAACTGAGCCGACAACGGAGCCACGCCTTCGTCATCACTGCAGCTGAGACAAGCAGAGATGGGCATCACAAGCTGCTCATGGGGCACGGATGTGACTCCCCAGACACTGCTCTCTCTACAGAACAGCGGTGCCACCTGAGCACCACTCCTTCTTCCTTGTATTGCTTAGTAACCTGAACACAAGAGTAAAGAGCCCCAAGGTTCCACTGGGGCACTAGGCTGGATGAATGGAAAATGAGACTCCAAAAGGAAAAATGTGAAAGGAGTCACAACTTAATCTGGTCAGTGGATGCGACACTTCTGCTTAACCTGAAGAGCCCTAGTGTACAACTGGTCTCTCCGCCATTGCTGAGCACCCACGATTCATGTCCAATTAAAATTAAAGGTATAGCCCTGGCTGGTGTGACGCGGTTAGCTAAGCATCATCCCATGCACCAGAGGGTCGCTGTTTTGGTTCCTGGTCAGGGCATGTTGCAGGCTCCATTCCCACTGGGGGGGCGAGCAGGAGGCAGCCAATTGTTTTTCTCTCTCCCCCTCTCCCTTCCTCTCTCTCTAAAAAAAAAATCAATAAAAACATACTAAACAAAAATTAAAGGTACAGAGAATCACCCCGGGTCTTTAGTGTTTGTTTTTATAACCACTGAAATTTCAGACACAGCCAGTTGAACAAAACTCTAAAGGCACTTATATGAGAAAAATCTAAAAGCTTCTTACTACTAGACCAGCTCTGGCCAAGTCAGTCATGATCTCAATTAAACATCAGCTTTAGCAAGACTTCTAAGCAACGGACAAGTGGAATCCTCACTAAAAAGTGTAAGCAGACTTCAAGGCCATGGCTCATGTGGGCACTTTTAAAACGTATGACTTTCTAAGGCAAGACAAGAGCTGGCACAGTAACCTTCAGTGCAAAGGCTCAAGGCAGGACCCCACTGGCTCGCTCCCGACTGGCAATGATTAATTTCCCATTTCTTTTCAGGCAAGGAAAGTGTCAAACTGTGGGTTTACTGATGTCCCGTTTTAAAGGTTGCTTAAGAAAGGAGGGTCCTTGTCCTGGAGAGCACTGTGACACCGGGACTGCTACAGACACTGCTGTCTACCTCATCGATGCCCTCCTTAACCCTTTGAGACCTTCCTTATTACAAGATCGCAACTCACAAAGCTGGGGCAGAGCCGTTGTCTGTGAGCAGAAGTCTAGGATGCTGCTGGATAGTGATTGGAGAGCTGGAGCCTGACCCCGAGCTTGCGGATGACACGCTGGGCGGGCGCATCTCAGAGACACAGTCAGGAGCAGAGCCCACCTGCAGCGGCAGCTGGTGGACATGGGTGTCTCCAGGGACAGGGGCATCCACGATACCACACGTGAGGATGTGTGAGAGGCTGCAGTCGTCGCAAGCACACCTGGTTGGGACAGGGGACAGTGACTGAGACAGCCAGGGACAGTTGGCCATGCTCTCGTTACAGGCCTCGACACTGACTCACCTTCTCCGGTAATGGCAGTTGGGGCAGTCGGGCACGCTCAGCCGTGATGACAGCACATGCCTCATGGCGTCCGTGAAGTTATTCTCACCAGTGACTGTTTTCTTACTGGTTATCTAGAGGAAATTACAAAACAATAGGTTAATTGTGCAGGACACATCTCCTGCTATCATGTGCTTCATATTTTTCAGTCACTATGGTAATAATATATATCATGCTCATTTAGAAACCAAGGGTCACAGCTTCCTTAAGTGAGACAGGGCCAGGAGAGAGGGTGGCAGACTGGGAATGTGCAGGCGGAACCACACCCAGGCCAGCGACCAGCAACCCCTGACAGGCCCTTCATGGCAGTCGCCTGGCCTTTCCCCTAAACCTGCCGTGTGCCGGTACTTGTAGGTAGGTACCTACAGCAGCACAGAGATGAATCACTGCCCCCAAGGAGCTGAGGTTCTGAAAGAGCAGACAGTAAAGAAACCGAAGGTGGGAACCACATGTCAAAGTGAGGTGCTTGCAGAGAGCTGCTGGGGGCCACGGAAGAGACAGGCCTGAGCAAGGTCTGGAAGGAGGTGGTGTTGGCAATGCTGCCAGAGGCAAGGAGGGCATCCAGGTCAGGGGATGAGCGCTGAGCTGGGCATCGCCTCCAACACCTCTAGAAGGCCTGCTGACCCTGGGCTGAGCAAGAGGGAGTCTCAGGGGACCAGGAGGTGGGCACTGGGCCTGAGTGTGTAGCCTGGCGGGACAGCAGGCTGGGCACAGAGTGCGGCACCAGTGTCCAGGAGCTAATAGGCATTCACGAGGCACGATGGAGACCTGGACGGTTGGCACATGGATGGCAGAGGCAGGTGGAAAGGAAGGCCGGCTGGGAGGACACCAGCAGCAGGACTGAAGACTGGCCCAGACAAGGGGTGGGTCTGGGAGCTACATAGGAAATGGCACCTAAACTTTCCAATCGACTAGGCAAGCACCTGGACTTCAGGGAAGGAACTGCGGACCAGCCCTGGCAAATGAACAGTGGCGGCTGGGCCATTTGGCAGGATAGGAGCCACATGGGGAGTCTTAGGGGTCGGGTGAGCCAGAGATGGTGCCTTCTGTCTACCTGTAGCACCCAGAGGAGACAGCAGGAGTGAGAATGCAGGAGCAGGAATGAGGGTGAGGCCAGGGAGACTAAGAAAGCCGGCAGCACCAGCATACGGATGCGAGTCAAGGGAAGCCAAGTTTCTATGAAGCCTAGTGTCCTGAGGCCACCATAGAGAGGCTCCCCAAGTGCTGTGGAGAGGTTGGTGCAGGGACCAACCTGCTGGAGGAAGGAAGGGTCCCAGCGCATGGGGAGGTTGGTGTGCTTGGTGGCCTCACTGTGTCACCCCGTGATTATTAACTGGACACGACACCACCCGCCCAGGAGGGGACTGTCAGCTCACTGGGTTGGTCTTTCAGAGCCACTCACTGCAGTAAGCAATGGCCCTGCGATCCACAGCCTCACCTGCTCTTCAAGGAAACGCCGTTGTTTGAAAAGTTCCCAGTCCTCCGTCAGCGTGCGCTGCTTGCTTTTCATCGCCATCTAATAAGGGAAGAACCAAAACATGCTCAGTGCCAGCAGGAACTCCCAGGCCTCAATGTGGCCGCATCACTGTGGACAAGGGAAGGTGCAGAGGAACCGACATCACCCACACTGTTTCCACGTCTGCCAACTGCTCACTGACTCAACATCACCGTAGACACAAGTGCAAATTATCAAGAGAAACTAAAAAATCAGAGCAGATCTGTCAAGACAGTGAGCGAACATTTATCATTTACCGAATGTCTACTGTGTGCCCTGCATGTGGACACAAACAAGACGATGGACACTGTGTGTGAGGCGCTTGAGGCAAGAGCACGGCCCTCGAGCCAGCAAGCAGACGGTGCGGTGGTGCCCGAGGACAGCGGGCAGAGTGAGGAAGACACAGAGGACGAAGACTGCACGACCCACTTATGCGAGCCTCAGAGGAGCCCAGTCAGAGACAGGAAGCAGGAGGGTGGGGAGGGGCCGGAGAGGGGATTGTGGTTGTTTACAGGATGGCCTCAGTTTGGGAAGATGGTGAGATGCTCCCAGTGCTGTGAGTGCACTGATGCTGCTGGACGGGGCACTTCCTTCCAAGTGCCCCTTACTTGGAATTAGATGAGGTGGTGAATGCTACATAAGGTATGTTTCACCACAATTAGAAAACAAACTGAGGGGAAATTAAGAGTGGGCTCAAGGCACTGTCTTACTTAGGAGGGGGAGGCTGTGAAATGATTAAATCTTGATGTTTATATAAATGTGATCTTATTAAGAGTAGCCACTAAAAGGACAGAAATGGGATTTATCTTCTTACCAAATGTACCCCATACTACAACCAAGAAAATGCTGCCAATAAACCTCCAAACAAGTTGAGTAATTTCATAAAATAAAACTCATGTACTTGAAAAGAATTCTAAATAGTTCAAACTATTAGAGAAGCTGCCGATGTGGAAATAACTGCCGACGAAAGCCCCACAAGTCAAGTTTTATAAGGTGTGCCCACAATACTGAAGACCGCGTGTAGATTTAAATACATGTGAGAGCAAAACAGGGCAAAAACGACAGATGTGTTCAATGTAAGAAGCCAAAATAACATAACAAAACATGAAACCAACTAACGAGGCAGGGAGGACTTAAAGGTAAAAGCAGAAATTACTGGGAAAACCAAGAAGCTGGCGTGACCAGCAAACCCAGAAGCTGGTTCTGCAAACTCTCCTCAGCCTGAACCAGGGACAAGGGGGCAGCACAGAGACAGTGGGGTGGGGACAGACCACAGAGGAGATGCTTCTCAGTCTGTACAGCTTACATTTTCACACCTAAGGAAGGCTGCCAGCACTGCCTATTTTGCTGGGCTGGCACAATGTTTTGAAGAGCTAAGTCACCTGAAAAAGCTTTTGTGATTTCCCCTCGCCATGCAGGCTCCCGGTTTCCCCTGACATCTGAGCAGCTCTGCGGGCCTCGGGGAACGCAAGGCGGCGAACACTCTAAAGTGTGATCACAAGAGGCAGTCCAGAGGCCCAGGCATTCTGAGGCCACTGCGTCACCCATTTTCACGTCCCATGTGAGCATGAGCTCAGGATCGATCCCTCACTGAAATGCTGTGGATAATTCCTAGGCAAACAGCAATTTGTGAAACTCATTCATGAAGTAGAGAACCCCAAACAGGCTAGTATATGTAGTGTAACGGAAAAGGTAGTGAAAGATCCAGAGTCCTGTTCCTCCTCCTGCAAAGCAAATGAGGCCCACAGTTTCTCTGTGTGTGTGTGTGTGTGTGTGTGTGTGGCAAATCCTTTATAGAACAGAATTTAAACTATTCCTGAAAACCAAAAAGCGGGAAGTTTCTCAATTTGTTCTCTGACACTAGTGTAACCTGCATATGAACTAAACAAGACCTCAAAGATGAAAACTCCACTTAGTACACATGCTGCTGCAGGGAGCACTACAGTCCCTCAGAATAAATAACACATCACGTCCTGGCTGGGTGGTTCAGTTGGAGTGTTGTCCTGTGCACCAATGGGTCTTGGGTTTGAGTACTGGTCAGGGCACATACCCAGGTTGTGGGTTCGATCCCAGGTTGAGGTGCTCATGGGAGGCAACCAATCGATGTTTCTCTCCAAATGGATGTTTCTTGCTCTCTCCCTCTCCCTTCCTCTAAAATAAAATTTAAAACGTAATATATCAAAATCAAGTAGGGTTTAATTCCAGAAATGCAAGGATGCCCCAAAATTAGGAAACTTAATCTCTTAATTCTTTGGGAAATACATGAAAGAAGAAAAAAGATACAATCAAGTTCAATGTCTATTCCTGTTTTTTAATAAAAATAACCTTAATAAGCTGGATAAAAAAGGAAACTTCTTTAATTTGCGGGAAAGTACCAACAACCTGTGTGGTAGGCATCAGGTGATGCGAACAGTCCAAGCTCCTGCAAAGCCAAAACAAACTGGCCTGAGTTCCAGTGCCGGAGAAAAGACAAAACTACCATTATTTGTAGAAGACACCGTGATCACCTAGAAATTTACGGCAATCAACTCCACACCGCTGGAGAGCTAACGGGTTTGGTGAGAGAGGGCCACACAGTGACGGGCTTTCCTACACCTACCAGCAATAGCTATTTAGGAATTTACTTACCATGTAAGGTGCCCTCGTTATGAGGTACACAGGTGTAAGCTCCGTGAGGAACGTATACACCATAGAGCCCTAACACAGGACCAGTGGGACACAAACCAGTGGGACACGCAGCATCTGCTTGGGTGTGAAGTTTCAAGCTGGTGCCAAGTCTCCGGTTACACTGTTGTGCCAGAGGTTTTAGGAAACACATCTATCTTTTATAAGCAGCTATTGCTATTGCAAGTTTAAGAGATGAATTTAACAGAGGCCACAGGCCAAGGTGCCACCTGGAAGCCCTGCTCCCCCCACCTAAGAGGCTCTGGCTGACCCGCTGCCCGGTCCTTCAGGCCCACCTCCACCAGGAACCCTGTCATTCTTGTCCTCCTGTAGGCCACCTGCTCCAACACAACCGGCTAGCTTCGTCTGCCTTTCCTCTCTAGCCAGTTAGGGATGGAGAGAAACGGGCTCTGAAGGTCACACTATGTGTGTCCCCAGGCTCTGAATGAGAGAATGTTCAGTAAGCTGAAATGACAAGACTCAGCAGCAACCCAAGGCGGCAGCCTGAGAAGCAAGAGTGGGTGTGGCCAGGCGGATGGTGATCCGACTTGCTGCCGAATTCTGCAGGCCCGGCTGCTTGAGGGCCGCCCTGTGGGCAGCCCCCCGAACACGTCACACACACGCACCTGCTCGTCAACGTAGGCGTCAATGCGCTTCTGGCATTCCAGCCACTCAGCAGCGACCCTGCGCAGCTCCTCCTCGGAGCGCTGGTACCGCTGCAGCAAGGTGCTGTACGCGTCTTCACTGCATGTGTCGTGCGTCGTGGTCCCCAGCCTGTGGAGAGAGGCTTTTCAACAAGGAATAGAGTCCAAAATTCTGGGCCAGTGACCAGAGGGCTGCTCCTGTGTGTCACCTCCCCCCACGTGACAAGTGGATACCACTCTATCCACACAGGTTGCTGTGAGGGGTTACTAAGGACACGTGGGAGGCACCCAGAACAGTCTGGCATAAAGGAGTAGAGAGAAGAAACAGCTCCTAAGAAAAACATTAGCAGTGAACGTCACTGTTCTAAGACGACTGAGGCCTAGCAATCCCGTTTACTAAATGTGGGGATGCAAACAAAACGTAATGAGAGATACACAATTTTGGACCTGGTTTTCAAATTAAGTAAAACAGAAAATCAAATCAAACAAAGAAATATAATTATACTTTCACTCACTCTGTTAATATCTTGTTAAGAAACGTGGTAAGATGGCAAATGAGAAAATGGACAGGAAACAGAAGACACACATATGATAAATAATGAGGAAAACACGCATATGCCTGAGAAAGAAAACACAGGCGAGAGGCGGCCAGGGAGACCTGTGGGGGGTGGGGGAGAGCACAAGGGGACCGACAGCTTCTCATTGGAACGAATCATTTTTGTAATATCTAAACACATAAACATCTGAACCAAAATAACTGTAATGAAGACATCTTGACCAGAGATTTCAAAACCTAAGACATTTATAATCGCCCAAGAGCACAAGATGATGCAAGGTTAACAGTGTGTGCGTATGAAACACTCGAAGCTGCCCACTCGGACCAACACTACAGTGACGGTGCCTCTAGACCAAGGGGTTCCAGGTGGCGAGGTGCTCACTGCAGACTGTGTTACACCCAGTCCTTCACACACATGGACAGATGTACTTGTTTTGATGTGGAAATACACCCATCTCCAGACAAGACATGACTACAGAGTCATGTTTAAATATGTGCGCGGGGGGTGCAAACAGGAAAAAACCTAGAAGCATCCAATTGTGTACAGTACCTACCCCTTCTCCTGATTTTCAATATTTTCAGAATGTTACTGCAATAACAACTTAATAATTTTAAATAAAAGCAAGCAGTAAAGTTATTTTAAATCAGAGCCGTGTCAGTAGGTGAAAATGGCCCTCTCTTCCCCTGTCCCTGAGCCCACCCCTGGGGGAGCCATACTTTTGACAACTGTAAACATGGAACTCACTTCAAAGAGGGAGCTATAAGGAGTGAGGTGTGACAAAGACATCGTGTAAAGAAGCCCAGAGAGGAGAGCGCGTGTGACACTGACCCACACAGTGGACGAGGCTGCTTCTGCCCTTAGGACACAAAACTCAAGACACAGAATCCAGAGACTCTCTGAGGCTCCTCTGGGCTCTGCTAGGCCCAGGTGACCTGCAGGCCTGAGAGCAGCCTTCCCTCTCTCTCCACCAAGAGGCCAGGAGGCAGAGTTTCCTCCCCACTCCTGCTCATCACAGACTGACAGCCACTCTTCATGCAAACCACCTTCTCCGTAAAGCCACCTGCCCCTCTGGGCCTCCGGGACAGTGGGCTGGCAGGGAGCACCGGCCTCAGCCCCACGTATGCCTCGTCCCACGCGTACTGGAGCTGAGACCTGTTCCTCCGCAAGCTGATACAGATTCTACTCTGAGCCGACAGAGAGCAAAGCCTTCAGAGGGTCCTGGGACATTGTTAGCAGAGTCAGCGGAACCCAATCTGTAGGCACAGGACTCACATTCAAGCAAAGCTGGGCTGGAATCCCCGGATTGTCCTCAAGATCAAATGCCGAGGGTTCCGCAAACAGGTCACTATGTAAGTACTCTCTTTGTAAAATGTGACATCACCGAGAAGACGCCTGTGCTAATATCTCTTACACATGATGTGTAGGCAGGCAATATGTGATCAGGAGGAGAATGTTTATTACAAGCCTAATTAAAATTTCCCCTAACAATATTACATAAAGACCAAATTGGGCCATAGCTACAGACACACACAACAACAGACAAGCAGACACACAAGGAAGCTCCTTGCCTGGCCACGGGGACGGAAGCCAAGTCTGATGGAGGTTCTGGATCCCACCACTGACTCCAGGCTGCAGGAGCCAGAGCCTGGGCTTCACTACAGGACAAAGGGGTCCTGCTCTTTAGTAGACAAATTGTGATGGAGAAGGGATGGGGGACCTGCAGATTAAGGAATCTCAAAAGACATGGAAAAAAGGGGGGGACATGGGGCAGGGTCACTGTTTAATGTGATAGAACCTATTTGGGGAGATGAAAAGTTCTGGAAACACACTGGTGACGGCGCCCAACACTCTGGATGAAATAATGCTAGGGCCCGGCTGGACATGGCTCAGTGGATGAGCATTGACCTAGGATCCAGGAGATCATGGTTCAATTCCCAGAGGTCAGGGCACATGCCCAGGTTGCCGACTGGATCCCCAGTGGGCAGCGTGCAGGAGGCAGCCGATCAATGACAACTCTCTCATCATTGATATTTCTCTCCCTTCCTTTCTCTGAAATCAATAAAGATATTTTTTTAAAAAGAAAGAAAAAATGCTAGGGACTTGTACACTTAAATATTACAAGCTGTCTGTTACGTTTACTTGACTACAATTTTAGAAAACTGACGTGATATACCAGCAGCCATTAAGTTTTGCGCTTTAAATGAGGGAATTGTACGTAGTAAATTGTATCTCAAGAAACCTGTTAAAAAGAGAGCAATCACTTTCCTACACTAAAACTAGGCAAGACTATGGGGATGCACACCTGAGATGAGAGCATAGAGAGGCTAGCGTGGCTGCTGCCCCCGGCTCCAGGGGAGGCGCCCACGCCCCGACAGGTATACAGGGGGCACCTATGAGATGTCTGCCTGCTAACAAAAAACTCATTAAGTGATATATTTGCTTTGTGTAGTTTTCAGTATCTCAATTTTACTTTACAATAAAGTTAAATACAGGCCGGAGACAAAGTGTCACTGTAAATACAACAGGGGATTTATAGGCCACAGATGAGGGCACTACTTCAGGAGTAGGGTTCATCAATGACGTCACAACTGTCCCAAATGGCTCAGGGGGTCTCTGCAGTACAAGCTCAAATATGACTCGTTCTTGCTCGACAGGGAATCTGACAGGAACTGCTCCTCTGGGTGACTAGTTCTAGGGGAGCACTCCACTCCCCTTCTCCCCAGCTTGCGTGCCTGTCTCTATCCCATCCCCCACCTGCTCCTAAGAGCAACACCGCAGCCTGAGCTGAAATCCACATTCAAGACTAAAGCCTGTCATCCACAAGGAGCAAATGGGAACCCCAGAGCCAGTGCACAGAACAAGTGGTGCTCTATAACACGGCAGGTTCCTGTCCCTCACCCACGGTTCAATGACAGGCCCATCAAACTCACCGTCTCACCAGGAGAAACACCACGGCTAACCACCCCGGAACCTTGCTGCAAACCCCTTCCCCACCAAGTGCTTCTGTGGGCTTGAATGTTGTAACTGGGGACAAAGCCAGGTTCTACATTTCAAACTCATGGCCCTGAATGCTCCCGGCTCTTTCTTCCAGAAGGATATCAGGCAGGAGGACAAGTCACCGTGCACCTACCTCCCACCTCAAGCCACTAGGGCGGCTCTCCGAGGGGACCAGCCAGAGTGGAGGCTGGACCCACAGGACTTTCTTCCCTCTCTCTACCCTGACCTGCTTTCCTACCTGCTTGTGAGGTTTCCTTTCTCCAGAGGTAGGCAAAGAGGGAACAGCTGAGATCTCAGATAGGACACAGGAGCACAGGAAACAGAGAACGGGTTTACACACAAGTTTTAAGAGGAAAACCCGACTGGTATATAAGTCAATTATAACGATTATTGACTTAAAATTGGTGTCCACGTTCTGAATCTGGACACTTCAAGACGACCACCTCTGTGCCATCACGGCATGGCCACCTGCCCACACGTGGTCAGCAGAAAAGGAGAAAACCGCCACCTGGCCCAGCTGCAATGGGGCAGCGGGGGCCAGGCTCCTCCCTCCCCACCCCCTGGGGCGGATGTCCTGGGCACCACGCCGCTCGCTCATCTTGGCCCTTGTGGGGAAGCACCCTGGATGCTCTGCACCAGGAAAAAGAACCCAAGCTGCAGGTGCAGACACTAAGGGAGCCTAAGAGAGGAAAGTGTGGCCAACCCTCCCCCAGCGCCTAGGAGCCCCTTGGCACCTCAGACCCCGTCCTTCCCCACCTCATCTCTCCTGCATGTCGAGTGCCACAGCACGGACCACACGTGGCCACCGGGCCATGCCTGGGTCTTGCCGAGGTAATGTGCTGTCCACCACAGCTTTCCTTGTTCGCAAGGAGTCTGTGGTGCCGACTTAAGTGGCGTTAATACTGGGCTTGTCATCTAAACTTTAACTGTAACTCTTGGGTTTTCAGCTTTCTGCCCAAACTGTACTTTCCCCAAAGTCCTGTGATTTTTCCAGCGAGAATGTCCACGCTGCAGGTGTTTCGACGCACACATGCTATACCGCAGAGAGGAGGACCGACTGTGCTGCACACCAAGGGACACATGCAGATTAAGGCCAAATACCTGATTTGTGACACCAGTGCTGGCAAGTTGCTCTGGAGAAGGGGCTCCGAAAAAACCAGGTTTTCAAACAGGTGTTTATTGTGCAGCTCCCACGTCACCTGGAACTTTTTCAAGTGCTCGTTCTCCTGGTAACATAAACAAGACGCACTGAGTCAATGAAGACTAAACACTTTCCAGACTCTCCCCCTAGTCTATGCAGGCCCAGATTCTTCCGCCTGTGAGGAGCTGAGCCCCAAGCATCAGGCACGCATGGATAGGGCTCTCGGCCACAGACACGGCCCGCCTGGCCTCCCTCCCGCCCCACACAGGAGAAAGGGCAGCGAGGCCCACAGGTGGGGAAGCGGCAGAGAAAGGAGAGACATGAATGCATATACTTGATGGTCATTCCTTACAATCAGGATTCAAAGCCTATCGAAAAATCCCTTTTTCACACAATTTAAATGCACATCCTTGATGGCCAAGAACGGTCAATTTCTTGCCTATCTAGAGAACTCTCCCTTCTGACAGGTGAACTGCTGCTCCACAAGGGGCGCATGTGGGAGGCTAGGTCTTTCACTTCCCTAATAAACGCAGGCAAACTCACCCCTCAGTGTAGCAACAACTTCTAACCCTCTGGGAGTGTGCCAGCCACGGAGATGAGATCCGTACAAGTGACCAGCAAGCAGTGAGGACCTTCCCTGCATGCAGCCTTCACCTCCAGGTGAAGGTGTGCCCGTGCCCGTGCGAATCCATGTTCCCATCTGCAAGCTCTGAACACGGCTCGTGCCTGCATCACCTATGGCCCTGTGAGGGCTCCTCCCCTAGCGACTGCCTACTCGGGAACCTACCTAGCATTCCACAGCATCACTGCGAGTCCCCTCGGTGATGATACCTAGTGGTTGGTGCCTATTTACAATTCAGCCAAACGGAGTTGAGGTGGCAACAGCTAGGGATGTTGGCAACAATCTACACCTGAATTTTCCATCGCTTGTCCCTGATCACTGCCTGGCACGGGGCACGAGAACACTGGTGACAGAGCTGCACCCTGAACTGTGCACGCACGCAGAGCAGCAGTCGGGAACACGGAGAGACTTCACTGGGGCTGGCTGTGTGAGACCTGCAGAGCACCGCCCCTCCTTGTGGCCGCCCTGGCCTGTGCTGGTTCTCACACACACCTTCCCCGAGCCAGCGCCTCCCACACCCTCACTGCCACTTCACACCAGCACCTCTTCAAGTCAGCACTCAACACAAAGTGGGATGTGCAGGTGACCAGGGCCTGGGACCAATAAACTCAGCCCCGGGAACAAAACTGCTACACAGTGCGCTTGTAACGACATGGCCATAAACAAGTGTGGGAAGGACACATGTCACAAACTTCAGCACAGACCACTGAGCAGGCACTGTGCCCAGTACAGGGGCACAACAGCTAATGCAGTAGGTCCTGTCTTCTGGCAGCCCCCAGGGCACAGAGGAGGGGCAGTGATCCCATTCACACTTTCTCTCCACAACAAAGAACATGCAGGACCTGAAGCAGCTGCAGACCAGGCCCTTGGCCAGCTGACAGAGGTGTAGAGCACATCCCAGGAGTGTCAGGGTCTTGACTGCCCTGCCCCCCCCTTAAATCTTCAGGATGATCAACGGGCCCTGCCTGCCAGCCTGTGAGCACCTGGCACTAAATTACAACAGTGGGACACAGCTGAGGCCTCTTGGCCTACAGTAACTAAAGGTAACTAGGAAAGACTCATTTCTGAAGATGTTGGGTATTTCTAATGAAATCTAAAGCTGTACTTCCAGATGAGGCATATGAGACAATCAGCAGGCCCCAAGCTCACTTCTCCACCTGGGACCTGCAGGGAGGGCCGCACGTGCTGACGACGGACAGCTTCCTGTGCCAGCACTGCTCACTCCAGCAACCACCCTAAGCTGGGCCAAAACAGCCCACAGGCTGCGGCTGCTTGCCCAGGATATATGGGGACTGGGCTCTGTGGGGCGTGTGCTGCCACAGCCGCCACAGGAGGTGAAAGCTGTGTGAGGATGGCAGGGCCAGAGGCAGAAAGAAAAAGCCCAGTGGTTCTCAGGCTTCCCATCCTTGCCAATCTTATTCCCGACATCCCAGCTCCGGGGTTTGGGGGTGTGGAAGAGGAAGGTTCTTAGGGAAAGCCCTCAGCAGACCTTGAGGAGGAGCAGGACATTCAGAATTCGTGCGTCCTTGTGAAAGAAGCTTAGATTTCATGACTGTTATCTGGGTGTTTCTCAGAGGCTGGGAGGCACAACTTAAGCCCAGTTCCAATTTTTTAATGCTCAGTAAGAGGAAAAGCGTGACCCTGTTACTGTTTGGCCCCCAAGGCATGTGCACGAACCCACGAGTGCACTTCCTGGAAGGTCATGCTTTGGAAACACCTTCCATGTAAACACAGTCCACGGGTTCTGCAGACTCAGGACAACGGGTGTGGTTTCTGGAGCAGCGGATGGAGAGCAGAGAATGAGCTGCTAGGTCTACACAGCACAGGAACTTGCTGCTTCAAGGAAAATGACTGACTTGATTTGTGGCCAATCACCAAACCTGAGCTTTCAAGCAAAAATCAGAGCTCGGGAGAGTCTGCACCTGCCACTGTGGCCATGAGGCTTCTCTACCACTGAGGCCCTTTCTGAGGAGGAGCAGTCATTCTTTTTTCTTTTTTTTAAATATATCTTTATTGATTTCAGAGAGAGGAAAGGAGAGAGAGGGAGAGGGAGAGAGAAAGAGAGAGAGAGAGAGAGAGAGATAGAAACATCAATGATGAGAGAGTCATTGATTGGCTGCAGCCCGCAACCCGAGCACGTGCCCCAACCAGGAATCGAACCCTGATCGCCTGGATCCTAGATCGACACTTAACCGCTGAGCCACGCCCGGCCGGGCAGGAGCAGTCATTCTTATACAGACACGGAGAGTCATGCTGTTGAAGACAGCTCGCTCAGGGAACCAGTGTTTCCAAGTGACCAACCTGTGCTGTTAGGAAGCCATGCGCGAGCAGACCCACGCCAAGTACGAGCGATGCAGCGAGTTCTGCTCGAGAGTGTGGTCAGCTGTGTGATTTGGTTTCAGAGTCTAGTTTCAGAGTTAAGGAGCACTTGGGCTCTGGAATACTCCCAAAGAGCAGCCACACATCCAAAAGGCCGCCAGCCCCTTCCTCCCCTTCCCAAATACACATCAGTGTGAGGTCTTCAGGGGCTCCAGCCACGACAACCAGGATGGCAAGCTGTGCAAAGAGCAGGTATGAACCCAGGGGTCCTGAATTAAGCCAGACACTAGAGAAGAGAAGTGCAAAATGCAAACAATACTCCCTCTTCTAAATAAATATGTTTTGCCTGGCCAGTGTGGCTCAGTTGGTTGGGTGTCATTCCGTGCACCAAGAGGTCACTGGTTCAATTCCCAGTCAGGGCACATGCCTGGGTTGTGAGCTCTATCCTTGGTGGGAGGAGTGTACAGGAAGGAGCCAATTGATGGCGCTCTCTCTCTCTCTTCCTTCCTCTCTCTAAAATCAAGAAAAACATATTTAAAAAAATAAATGTTTTGTTTTCAAGAACAATTTTTATTTAAAAATATGCTATCTGTGCCCAGCTGGCGTGACTTAGTGGTTGAGGGTCATCCCATGCACCAAGGTTAACCAGATCAATTCCTGGTCAGGGCACATGCGGGGGTTGTAGGCTTGATCCCCAGTAGGGGGTGTGCAGGAGGCAGCTGATGGTTGTTTCTCATTACTGATGTTCCTATGGCTCTCTCTCTCTCTCCCTTCCTCTCTAAAAATCAATAAAAACACAATTTAAAAAATAAATTAAAAATATGCTATTTGTGTTATGTAATGGGCTTGTTATTTTAAAAGTAATTCAACAAATAACTTTAAATTTCTCTTTAAATTTTCATACAGTAAATATTGATTAAAAAGCCACATAAACAAAAGCTCTTTGGGGTCCTCAGTTTTTAAGTTTAAAGGTCCCAAGTCCCAAACTGTGGAGCTCACAGGGCAGGCCGGGAAGGGAGCTGTGGTCAGTGTGTGCACAGTTTTAGATCCTCATTTGAACACCCTCAACCATAAAGAGATTTTTGGGCTAACTGGGAAATCTGTATATGGACTGGATATCAGTCAATAAAAAGAAAACACTGTCAGCCCGGCCAGTGTGGCTCAGTGGTTGAGCATCGACTAATGAACCAAGAGGTCACGGGTTTGATTTCCAATCAGGACACATGCCCAGGTTGCAGGCTTGATCCACACTAGGGGGCGTGCAGGAGGCAGCTGACTGAGGTTTCTCTCACATGGATGTTTTTCTCTCTGCCCCCTCTCTTCCTCTCTCTAAAATCAATACAAACGTTAAAACACACACACACACACACACACACACACACTCAGGAAAAAAAAACCCCACTCTCAGTTTTGTGGGCATGACAATGGTCTGTGGGTACATATGGTCATGTTGAGCCCTCCAGAGTGATTTGTTGCTGCTTGACTTTACTGGCAACCTGGAATCACGGCAAAGTCACTGTAGACTTGAGTTTCTCACAGGACGCGAGACCACACCTGTGTGGCAGCAGGCTCCGTTACAAAATCTCTGCAAGAGGCTGTACTTCCCTTCCCCCGGGTCATAGTGAGCAAATGGCTCTGCTGTCCCTCCAGTGTGCAGAGTCTCTGCTTTACCCACACTGAGGGTACGATCATTTGTGGTCCCAGCATTCCGTGTAGACCCTACCCTGGGATGGACTCAGGTGGCAGCCCTGGCTCCCAGGACTAGAAATCCTTGGGTGAGTGCTGGTTTTTGAGCACAGGAATTTCTCAGACTCAAGGCCGCTTGCCTTTCGTGTGTCCTACAATGTACTTTAATAGATGTTATCCTGTTTCTGTTTGTTATCCAGGTCTTCACTGTTTCCCTTGGAGGACAGAGGTGTTCAGGGAGCCCTGGCTGCTGTACCAGACTGAGTATCTCTATTTGCGAAGGTGAAATGAATCACTGCCCGAAGAGCTGTATTTTACGCATAAAGTTCATGAGTTTTTTCAAACCACAAGAAAACATTTCTGTGTAAATTGCTAGAAATGTGCTCCAATAAATGTGGTGTAAACTAATTTTTTTTGCTTCACAAAACAGCGTCCTACCATGACTAGCCAGAGGGCCTGCACATAGGCAGCACGGCCGGACACAGCAGCGGGTGCAGGCAGGAGACGCTGAGCCATGGCTCATGTCCTTGGAGACTCGGGAAGGTCCCAGGGTACTGTCACAGAGGAGGCAGTGCAGGATCTGGACTTCTGAACAGCAGGGAGATGCTCAGGAGGCAGTGGGAGAGGGAGTGTTGCAGACGGACACTGCAGGAGTCGGGCACCCACGGCCAGCACAGCCTGCTCAGTAACCGGCACTCCACTGCTCAGACGCAGTCCTGACCAGCTCCTCTTCTCAAAGCCAGTGCTTCCTCGAGGAATTAGGGAGTCAATGGAGGACTGGCAACGTCTACTACAGCAAAGCTCGGGCAGGTCCCTGAATCCTCTGAGATTATTTGCAAAACTGTGTGTTCGTAAACTTTTCTGGTGAGAAGGCCAATCAACTTTAGAATCACATAAAGACTATTAGGCTTAAAACCTTAGGAACCACTTACTGAACTTGTTTCAACGTGTAGTTCTACCACTAAGAAAGCACCCAATACTAGCCCAGTGAAGTACCATTTAATAAATTTAAATGATAAAAAACCCCACAGACTGTTGTTAGCAAACAGGTGCTTCTATGACAGCTAAGGCAAGAAGCTGTCTCTCTGGGGAGCGTGGTCAGCAGTCTCCAATCACCACAGAGCACCCAGGTTCCAGTAACTGCATTTCCCTAGCACACCCCCTCCCTGCCGTGTTACTCCTGGCAGTGGTCCAAGGCCCAGGGAGAACACCCTGTCTGTCTCCTTCATTAGGATGACGAGGTGCTGCAGGGGTGGGGACGGCACCTGGTTGGATGGCACCCATCCTTCCCCTGTGCTGGGCTGTCCAGTGAATGGAGGACTGAAAGCCCCCAGAGGCCATGAGCAGGTGCCCTCTGCGTGCATCACATCAAAGCTGGGCCTCTATGCAAGGTAGCGATGGTTACCAGCTGACAATGCAGCTACTTCTTTTTCGTCCCTGGTGACCACACACTGGTCCTCACCGCATCCCGTCCCCTGCCTCATTTCCTAGGACTCATGCTTCCCAAAGTGTTTCATGGCATGTCACTGCCTTTCCATCCATGCAAGACTTTTATCCAGCAGCAGACAGGGAGGAGAGAGACAGAGGAGAAGTCAGGCTCCCTCCTGCCACCCGAGTGTCACAGGGAGGGGCCTGGACAGCAAGCGACACCAATACCAGCCCTCAGCCTCACCCCACCACACAGCGCGTAGTTCCCAACAAAGTCAGGGAAAGGCGTGCTCTCACCAGAGTGCCGAGGAAGGTGCTGATGGTGCGAGCTGCCTGGCAGAGGGCGCCATACTCCTCGAGCAGCAGGGAGATGAACTGGTGGGCCTGTGGTGGACCCTGCAGGCCAGACGGTGCCCTCACGCGGGCTGCGGCTGACAGCTGCCGCAGGAGGCGGACCTTCATCTCCAGCACGTACTCTCGGGCTTGCTGCTCCAGCCGCTGGTACAGCTGGTAGGGGTCTCTCTCGCAGAGCCTGCACAGAGAAGGACAGTCACCACTCACCTGGGACCTTGCAGTGCCCCTTGAGGGACGTTTTATATCCATGAGCACCTTTCCTGAAGCCTTTCCCCAGAAGTCCACCTGAAATGACACTACCTTCTCACAACCTGGGAGAGGTTCACTCGCCCAACTCAAAGGAGGGAGACAGGCAGGGAGTGGCAGGAACTTCTCCACATCATCCCACAACAACCAGAAAACCTGTACTTACTGAGACCTTACTCCGTGTCAGCACTAACTCATTTACCCACCTAGGGGGCTGACTCTCACCTGCACTCAGTCGCCCACCTGGTGGGCTCTCACACTAAACACTGAACACAGCCCACAGACTAAGAAAGGTGCTGGGACCCACGGAGCCAGCAGGTGGCAGAGCAGACACACGAGTGCCTCAGCAGCTGCCTGGAGATGCATCTCCTCACCCCCTAGACCACTGAATGAACATAGGCGACTGAAGACAACTATGTTTGAACGTTGACATGTTAACAGGTGAAAAAAGGACCCAATGAGGTAATTCCAGACTGCTCCTTCCTTCTTTCTAGGAATTCAGTACACAATCCAAATGAGCTTATGCTATTTTTATAATCAGAGGAAACTTACAGACAGAATATCTTTAAAATCATCCCACCAAAAAAAACCCAATAAAAGTGTATAAAATAAAATTTGTAAACTGAAGAGCAAGAAAAAAACCAACCCCCCCCCCCCCCCCCCGCCACAATTAACAGTTAACATTTTCATGAACTTCTTCCCTAACCTGTTCTGCAGCATCTGGCTTTACTTTTCATTTGTGCTTCTGAGGAGCCTCTAGATGGAAACCTAGGACCACCAAAGCAACAATCCCATATCCACCCACACCCAGTCAGCAGGAGGAGCTGCTGCATTAGACACAAGTTGCAAATACATGGTTCCTGGGTTTTATACAATGAATCCTTTCACCTGCTGAGCACCGCATTTGGTCAAAAGAGAAGAATGTGAGTTATTGCCTAGTCCACTTTATTATTTTTTTTACTGACTTTTTAGAAAGAGAGGAAGGGAGAGGGAAAGAAACATTGATGTGAGAGAGAAACATCCAACGGTTGCCCCCCTCCCCCCGTACATGCCCCAACCAGGGACTGAACCTGCAACCCAGGTATATGCCCTGACCAGGAGCCAAACTGGCAACCTTTGGTGCACAGGATGACACCCAACCAACAGAGCCACACCAGCCAAGCTGCCTATTCTGCTTTATTCCACTTTAAAATTCACACACTACCTAAGCTGTAAAAGACAAGAGCCATGTAAAATCCCGCAATGGAACATTACAGAAAACGTGGCTAGAGACACAGTACAAAGGGACAGGATTCCCGTTGTGGTTATTAGTACACTTCAGAGAGATAAATTAATTTTTTAGCATAACCATCTAGTATAACACTCCTCTGAAACAGAATGTATTTCATCTGTTAAAGAAAAGCCACACAAGACTCAAATGACAGAGGGACAACCCAACTTACAAGCAGACTGGACACCTCCTCCTTAGGTCCTTAGTATGGTGAGCTTGGTCATACACTTAATCTTATTTCCTTGCCCACTGCTGTAGCCTATAAACTCAATGAAATGACCATGTCGCACTTTTGCAAATAGATCTTAAAGATACACGACCGAGAGGCAGGAGTGTGCTGAAGATGCTGTGGAGGCTCATCCACATGCACCTGCAGCACAGACTGCACCACGTGCTGGACGCCACTCCACGGTGCCCATCCAGCGGTGAGGCAGCCAGGTGAGCTGGGTAGGATGACCGCACACGCGTGCGCACACACACACACACACACGCACACATTTAACATGGGTCTAGGTGGGCAGCAGTGTAATAAGATCAAGGTGAGGGGATTAACAGCGGTGTGAGGCGGCCCTCGGACTTTCAATGGGGCGGCCTCTCCGAGAAGGTGCCTGGAGACTGATGTGAATGATGGAAGGAAGAAAGATGGAGAGAAACCCTGAAAAAGGAAGAGCATTCCAGGCAGAGGGAAGAGCAAATGCCAGGGCCCAAGGGCAGAAATGAGGGTATGAGAATAGGCAGAGGAGGCAGGAGTGGCGGCAGAGCCAGATCACGCAGGGTGCCAAGGCCACAGAGAGGAGAAAGGGTCACCGCCAGCTGAACGAGCTCTGGGAGATGGGCCTCAAGGACACCCCCTTCCAGACTTACCAGCATTTAAACAAAAAGTACTCTTGGACACAAAGACAGGGAATAACACAGTATACACGACATACACACCTCGGGTGGGGATGTGGAACTTTTACATCCTTACAGTGTGTTTCACTGTGCGAGTACGCTGCTTCCCAGCCTCCGCCGTCCACAAACCACTGTCACCATCTCTGCCACACATCCCTCCTCTGCGCATTGTTTGAACATTTGCTTTCCATCGTCTTTTACTTCTCTTTAGCCCCCTCCAAAACAAGCATTCATACGCTGTGAAGTCATGGGCGTGTGTGCAGGTTACGCACGTTTTCCTAATACTCACTAGGAAACCTAACTTCAAAAGAGCTACATTCCCCACCTGGTGAACCAGCTCAGGGAACAACAGGTTCACAGGTCAAACCCTAAACACGCTGGCCGAGTCCATCAACTAGTTAACACAGCCCACGGCCAGTCACTATTCCCGCGTCCTGTATAAACCACGCACAGCAAGCAAGAGTTTATAAAACCCCCAAAGGTGCTGCATTCAAAACATGAGAGAAACTAATACGAGAATCAACCCAGGAAACGCCCGTTTCAGATTTACTGCTTTTATTTGGAACATTTCAAATAGCAGGAAAAGACGCTAAAATTACAAGATAACAAAACTAGATCCACCTCAAACTGCACTGTCATGAGCACGAGGTGTGTACTGAGATCAGATACCGCGTTTAAGCCGCCGCTGCCCAAGAAACACCCATGGGCAGTCTGGCGCAGCTGTCCACTCACGCTGTGCACGCTCTCCAGCTGCCTGGCCACAAGGGGCCTCCCTGATCTCCACCTTGTGGATGGGGCAGCTGCCGAAAGCTCTTCTTTGGGTTGAGCAAGTGCTCAGCACATCCTAGCACAGTAGGCACTTAGTGTCAATCTCAACACAGAAATGACAGAAGCCTGGCCGGTGTGGCTCAGTGGTTGAGCATCGACCTAGGATCCAGGAGATCGGGGTTCGATTCCGGTCAGGGCACAAGACTGGTTTTGGGCTCCATCCCTGGTAGGGGGTGTGCAGGAGGCAGCCAATCAATGACTCTCTCATCATTGATGTTTTTTTCTCTCTCTCCCTCTCTTCCCTTCCTCTCTCTGAAATCAATAGACATATTAAAAAAAAAAAAAAAAAGACAAGCATGTCACTTCACTTTTATTATGTGGGTAGTAAGTCTTTCAGCAACTAGAATTTGAAACTCCACGCAGAGGTCTGTCTGCTGAGCACCCAGAGTGCACCCGCACCCTGAGAGCAGAGCCCACCTGGGCAGAGGCCAGGCTCCCGGGGCACAGGCAAGGGAGGGACACGACACAGGGGACACGTGTACCTATCCACGAGCTCCTTCACCCCCTCCTTGTCGGGCACCAGAGTCTGGTCTTGGTCATCTGCCAGTGGGGTCCCTGCCTGGCGGTAAATGCAGCGGACCATGTAGCGCACTTCGGACCAGTAGTTCTGCAGCTGCTGCGGCTCCCGGTCCGTCTCTGCCGAGATCTCTCTGTGAGGCAGCACAAGGGCAAGGGTTCAGAACCAGTCAGCACAGTCCTCAGCATCACCATCCCTACTCCACCACGGCCCCTCCCGTCCACACACACTTCCTTCCCCATTCCATCCTGCTGTTCCTGCGGCTGGCTGGCACAGTCCCCAGGGTGCCCTTGGCCGTCCAGTCCCCAAGACCTTGTCTCTGGGAGACATCAGTCACCCTCCCACGACAGGGATCGGGAATGCTTACCAGCCCCCAGCCCACCTCTCTGACCTTGCTGCCCCTGTCCAAGCCCCAGCCCCCATTCAGTGGCCTCGCCCACTCTCCTGCACACCCACAAATACCTGCGCTCGCTGCAGGCCTCACAAGCACACGATGTGTCTGAGGGCAGCGGCTGGGTGCCCAGAGTCAGCCTCCCGCTGCCTGCCTCCGCTGGGGACCCGCCCAGAGGGCCGTGGAGAAGGAAGTCCTGGCCCTGCTTGGAAGAGAGAACAGCAGACTCATGTTCAAATGCTCATGTACAAGTTTCAGAAAAATGCCTTTTAGAAAACACATAAAACCAAGACACTGGAAATTTCTGAACCAATGTTACACAGGAAACTTTCTCTGACACCCAGGGCAGAGTTACGGGAGACTCCTAAAGGGAACTGTCATATGGACAGAACTGCACGGTTCCTCCTCTTATCACCCCTCAAGCCTGCCTGTCCAGTGGGGCCTGGGTGTCACTCCTTAGCTGGGTGTGCAGGTCACCTCAGTGATGGCATGCTCTCCTGTCCTGCCCACCCTGCCTCCGGTGTTCAGCAGACCATACCTGTCACTCTCCCCTGCTTCCAGCCCAGTCTAACCATGGCCACCTCTTGCCTGGGCTCCTGGGGTGACAGCTCTGCTGGCTCTTCCACCTTGACCCACTGTGATGTGAGACAGCATGGAGCTCCACACCAGGAAACTAACTAACTTCCTGCCTAGTCTTCAAGGTTCCCAGTACAGACTCCGCTCTAACTTACTGCACTCACCACCTTTGCCTGGAGTGCTAATCCATCCAATCTCTGAAGACAGAATCTTCTCTACCTACCATGCCTCAGCAAAACGATCAACACCTGCTCAGGGAGGTAGGCTGAGCCAGTCATGACCTTTTGCCTCTCCAAACCCACCCTTTCCAGGCCCTGCTCTGTGAGGAAGGGTTTGGCCCTGCAAACTCTGCTCCTTGACCAGTGGTGCCATGTCCGCCCTTTGTCAGCAGAGGGTGCTGGAGGGGCAGTATGGGGACAGGGTCTCCCTCCTGTTTCCCCAGCTTTTCTCAGCTTGGTCCTGGAGGGGGCCAAGGAGGACCCCAGCAAGCCCACCAGCCAGGCCTGCAGCTCCTAAGCAGCCTCTCTGCTGCCCAGGGTCCTAAATGCACCTTCTCCAAGGAGGGCGTATTCCCAGTGTGAACTGGAGCCCCCTCCCCATGCTCCAGAGTGGCTGCTCTTTAGTTCCTTTCACAGATCTGGTAGTTGACCTCCAATTGCTAGTTAATTCTTTATGTTCGAATGAATGGTATGGTGGCCATCTCCTGACATTGATCACCCCAGGTAATCTCCTATTATCACAAACTGCCAATTTTCCTGTTTTTTTACCTGCCTTCATCACTGGCTGATCAGTTCCGGTCAGTCTCAAGAGAGCAGGACACTTCCTGACCTGCTCCCCACGTGCACCAGCACCAACAGTGCTCCTGACACACAGGAAAGACTCAGAGCAGCAACCAAGAACCTGACAAGGGATGAGTTAAGGCCTGTTAAAACAGGGTGCAAGATGACTACACAGTAAATCCTTACACATGTCACCTTACAGTACTCAGCTCATATAGATTTAACTTTGGTTACTGCATTTTGTCCAAGTTCAAAGCAGTTTAAAAGAAAACAGCAAAATCCGCCACTCAACAATGTAAAACGCACAATGTCCAGCATCCAAGAACAGAACCAAGCAGCAGGAAAATAGGACATAACTAGGAGGGAAACTAATCAATAGAAATAGACCCCAAAATAACAGGCGTGATGCTAGGTAGACAAGGATCTGAAACTGGAGATTATAGATAAACGTGTTCAAGAAAATAGAGGGAAACACAAACACGAGTAGAGAAACTAAAGGTGTAAAAATAAGCACAGAGCTTCAACAGATGAAAAATGCCTTAAAGGATCAGGTGACTGCTTCTGGTCCTTCATCTTAGCCCAGGGGGCGGGAGCTCCTGGTTGATGCCACCGTCCAGTCAATCAACAAATATCTCCTGAGCGCCTCTCATGACAGAGACCCCACTCTAGATGCTAGGGACATGGTCACAAACAAGACACATCTTGGCCTCCTGGAGCAGATGTGCTGGTGGGTGAAAGAATGTTAGTTTCCTCACGCTGCTGTAACAAATTACCACAAAGTTAGTGGCTTAAATAAAATAACACAAGTGTATTGTCTTACAAAAAAAAAAAACCTTAAAAGAAAAAATAAACAAGATAGACTTAAGAGATTAAACACAGTAGAGTATCAGTAAACCTGAAGACAAGTAATAAACATAATCCAAAATGAAGCACAGCAAGAAACAAGACTAAAACGAAAATGAAAAAGCATTTGTAAGACAGAATTAAGATGTCTAACTCGCAGGTAACAGTGTTTCAGATAAAAAGGGGGGTATATGAAGCAGACAAAAACATCAGAAAGGATGCGGACACCACCATCAACCAATGTGACCTAACTAATATTCACAGTACACGCCTTCCAACAAGAGAATACAAATTTTTTCAAATGTACATGGAATTCAACCAAGACTAGTCAATAATTTTCAGAAATTAGATCATACAAAAGTAAATTCTCAGATTATAACAGAATTAAGTCAGAAGGTAGAAACTTCCAGTTATAATATGAATGAGTCCTGGGGATGTAACAGCACGGAGACTAAAGTTAACAATACTGTGCTATGTGTTTAAAAGCTGCTGAGAGAACAGATCTTAAAAGTTCTCATCACAAGAAAAAAAGACTGTAACTGTGTGGTAATGGATGCTGACTAGACTTACTGTTGTGATCATTCTGCAATATATACAAATATCAAGTCATTACGTTGTACACCTGAAATTAATATAATGTTGTATGTCAACTGTACATCAAGAAAAAAAAGGTATCTGGAAAACACTCCAAAATACTTGGAAGTTAAAAAACACTTCTGAATAATCCATGGGTCAAAGAATAAATCATAATAAGGGAAATTATAAAATATTTTGAGCACAATGAGACAACATGTCAAAACGTTGGGACTGCAACTATAGTAATGCTTACAAAGAACTTTATAAAATTAAACATGAGTCAGAAAAGAAGGTCTAAAGTCAATAATGTAAACTTCTACCTTAAGAAACCAAAAGAGTAACAAGTTAAGTGTAAAGACAAATAATAAACTTAAAAACAAATATATACATTTTTAAATGTATCTTTCTTGATTTCAGAGAGAGGAAAGGAGAGGGAGAGGGAGAGGGAGAGAGAGATAGAAACATCAATGATGAGTCATTGATCAGCTGCCTCCTGCACGCCCTCATCTGGGGATCGAGCCCGCAACCCGGACATGTGCCCTAACTGGGAATCGAACCCCGATCGCCTGGATCCTAGGTCAAGGCTCAACTGCTGAGCCAAGCCCAGCCAGGCATTAAAAGCAAATATTAATGAAATAGAAAATGTTAAATCAATTCAACCAAAATGTGGTTTTTGAAAAGATCAATAAAAATGATAAACCTCTAGCAAGGCTATCAGGGGAAAAAAGAGACAAAACTCAACGGAAATATCAGGAATGAAAGGAGCAGGGTTAGTGTACAATCACTACAGATCCCACAAATTAAATGAAAATAAAGAAAAATTTGAAAAACTTCATGCAAATACATTTGCCATAAAACTAATTCTCCCCCCGTTTTATTGAGATATAAATGACATACAGCACTGCGTAAGTTTAAGGGGTGCAGCCTAATGACATACATTGTGAAGCAATTATACAAACTTCTTTAAAGACAAGAATTAACAAAGCTCACTCATAAAGATCAAATAAACTGAACCCCTAGGTCAAAACCTTCCCAATAAGGCAACTCTGGGTCAAGACAGTTTCACTGGGAAATCCTACCAAACATTTAAGGTAGAAATAATACCAAAGCTACACAAACTCTTCCAAAAAATTGAAGAGGAGAGAATACTTTCTAGTTCATTCTATGAGGCAGGTATTACTCTGACACCAAAACCACACAAAGGTACCATGAGACAAGAAACCTACAGACTAATACCCCCTGTGAACGCAGATGGGATAATCCTGATGTTAGCAAATCCAACGGAGTGATTTATACATCACAACCAAGTCTGGATTATCCCAGGTATGCAAAGTTCTCTCAACATTTAAAAAAATCACCATAACTAATTTTCACAACAAAAAGCACAAAAAACCTCTATGATATATTAAAAGATGTAGAAAAAGTTTTACAAAATTAAATATCCATTCATGATAAGACTCAGCAAACTGAAAATAGAAGTACACTTCTTCAACCTGATGTGCAAAATCCTACAGCTAACATCTTACTTAACAGTAAAAGACTAAATGCTTTCCTCCTAAGACTGGGAACAGGGAAGAATGTCTGCTCACACCACTCCTATTCAACATCATACTGGGGGTCCTAACAAACGTAATAAGGCAAGAAAAAGTAAAAGACATACAGACTGGAAGAAACACATTACTTATTTACTTATTTACTTTTAAATATGTCTTTATTGATTTCAGAGCAAGGAAGGGAGAGCGGGAGAGAGAAAAACATCGCTGATGAGAGTCTTTGATTGGCTGCCTCCTGCACGCCTCCCGCTGGGGATAGAGCCGAAACCCAGGCATGTGCCCTGACCAAGAACTGAACCTCAATTTCCTGGATCCTAAGTCGATGCTCAACTGCTGAGCCACACCGGCCAGGCAAGAAACACATTATTTATAGATGACGTGATTACCTATGTAGAAAACCCTAAGGAATCTACCAAAAGACCACTAGAAATGGGATTTCACAGGATACAAGTTCAATATAAAAAAAAAAAAAAAAACAGTTGCATTTCTATATACTAGGAATAAACAATTGGATATTAAAAAAGTTTAGAAGCACCATTTAAAATAGCAAGAAAAATATGAAATACTTTGGACATTTTTCAGTATACTATGTGCAAACCTGCAGTTTGAAGACTACAAAACTATTCTAAGAATAAATTTGAAAGACCTAAATTACTGGAGCTTCATACCACACTCATGGATTAAAAGATTCAATATTAAGAGCCAATTCTCCCCAAACTGATCTATAATTTAACAGAACACCAGTTAAAATCTCAGCAGGTCTTTCTGTAGAAACTAGCAAGATGTTTCTGAACTTTTTATGGGAATGCAAAGGACCCGAATATAGCCAAACACCTGAAAAAATAACAAAGCTGGACGACCCCTACTACCTAATGTAATGACTTAATATAAAAGGCGTCAAGATAGCATGGTCCTGGCAAAGGAGGGTATGTATGCAAAGTGGAACACAGAGTCCAAAAGCAGAGTTTTGATAAAGATGCCAAGGTAATTCAAAGAGGAAAAACACTATTTTCAACAAACAGTTCTGGAACAACCGGGCATCCACATACAAAAGGATGAACTGCAACTCTTACTTTACAAAAGACACAAAAGTTCACTCAAAATGGGTCACAGATCAAATGTATAAGCTCAAACCATAAAACATCTAGAAAAAAACACAGAGCAAAAGATCTTTGTTTCTTCCATAGAACACAAAAAGCCCAAATCATTTCAAAGTTGATAAATTGGATTTGTCCAAAATGTAAAACTTTTGCTCTTCAAAAAACAGTGTTATATAATGAAAAGGCAAGCCACACACTGGGAGAAAATATCTGAGAAACATATCTGATAAAAGGCCCGTATTCAGAATATATAAAACTCTCTCACAAGTCAGTAAGACAATCAATCCAATTAAAAATAGGTAGAAGGTGTGAACAGCCACTTCACCAATGAGACACAATAAGCACCTAAAAAGATGCTCAACAAGTCATTAAGAAAATGCAAATTACAGCCATGTGGGATAACATGATGAGCCACTAGCACGGCTATAATTAAGGACCGTCAACACCCGGCCTTGGGGAAGATGGCTGGGAAACAGTACAGGCACTGTGAAAAACAGCACGATGGTTCCTTATGACATCAGTCATGCACTTAGCCTAATGACCCTGAATTCCACTCCTAGGTATTTGTCAAAGAAAAATGAACTATGTCCACACAAAGACTTGTACTGAAATGTTATTAGGAGCTTTACTCAACAGCCAAAACCAGCAAACACAAATGTCCCTCTACTGCTGATGGAGAAACAAATTGTGGTTCATCCATACAATGGAATACTACTCAGAAATAAAAGGGAATTAGCCCAGCCAGGCGTGGCTCAGTGGTTGAGCATCGACCTAGGATCCAGGATATCGGGATTTGATTCTGGGTCAGGGTACATGCCCGGGTTGCAGGCTGCAGCCGATCAATGACTCTCTCATCATTGATGTTTCTATCTCTCTCTCTCCTTCTCCCTTCCTCTCTCTGAAATCAATAAAGATATATTTAAAAATAATAATAAATTAAAAAGAAAAAAAAAAAGGGAATTAACTGCTGGCACATGCAGTAGAGTAAGTAACATGGATGAATCTCAAAAGCATATGTTAAGTGAAAAAAGCCGAAGACCACCATTCCAATGATCTTTCTGTCCTCTCATTCTGACAATTCTGGGCAGTAGTGACAAATTATGTCAGCAGCCACCTTTATGAAGTTCATTATAAAGGGACTGTATGTTTGTATTATGAACAAAGATCCAATAGAGCAAACATTCAACGTAAGGAGGAATATCAGCAGAGTCTTCAATGGATGGTTTAAACTGGGACCATATGCCTTGTATATAGTAACTATTAAAGAAACTGGCTCCTTAGTGTAAATGCAGGACTTACATTTCGACCATATGCCTGAGAACACAGACACAATTGCTAAGGTGCACAACCAAGAAGAGCCTTTAAAACAGTTAACCTTGAAAACACAAAAACTGAATATTAACTTGCCCAACAGTCATTTTTGTGGCTGGATGCTGCAGTGCTACACAGACCTCTTTAAAGAAAATACAATTCTGCCTAGCTGGCATGGCTCAGCAGTTGAGCACTGACCTATGATCTAGGAAATCGGGATTCGATTCCCAATCAGGGCACATGCCCGGGTTGCGGGCTCGGTCCCCAGTAGGGGACGTGCAGGAGGCAGCTGACAATGACTCTCTCATCGATGTTTCTATCTCTCTCTCCCCCTCTCTGAAATCGATAATATATTAAAAAAAAATTCTCCAAAAGTGCCATCTCCCACCCCCAACCAGCCAAACTTACTACTTAAACATATACAAACATAAAATGTAATATAACTTGTGTTTTTTAAGCCCTTGTATAAGTATAAAAACTCAAGTTGGTCTACAACTTACAAAAAACCCTGAAAATTATTAAAATTCAAATATACATTATTTTAAATAGAAAGGTAAATGATAAGCTGGCTACTAAGTAGCAGGCTCTTCTGAGTCAGGCCCACAGCCTGGAAGGTCTCTGCAAAATGTCTCAACCAGCCCACCTCTTTGCCTGTCTGAATTTCTCCTGCACAGAGCAGGCCAGGCCTTCGATGGTTCTTTGCTTGGCCTCAGCATAGAATGTAAGTACTGAGACAATCTCTGCTCCTTTCTCAGGAGCCCTGACAAGAAGCACCCAGGCCCCCAGGCCTCCACATCACAGAAGTCAGGGCCAAAGCCCTTCAATACACAGCACCTCTGGTGATCACACTATCAAAATGCAAAGTGTTTTAACTGTCCAAGAATTCAAAGACCATGAAAATACATCCACAGCCCCCAAGGTGTGAACTCTACTGTGCATACTATACACATTTTGAAATCCTGAAACACTGCCTTTGCATATTAATCAAAGGTAGCTTGTTCCTTCACTCAGAAACCATTCCCATGTGACTGCTCTATGCCAGGCCTGGGTGAGGCAGGAGGCAGGCAAAGCAGCTACAGCAGAAACTCAGGGAGGGTGCCACCAACTCAAGAGGGACCACGGTGCATACCAGTGGGAGAGGTGAGCCAACTGCATTCAGACACCCTGGAGGCAACGTCCTCCTCTGGCCTGTACAGCCAGTGGCCTGTTCTCACCAACCCTCTGCGAGTTGCTCTCCTAATCCGACACTGGGATACAGCTGAGGGGGACATCCTCGTCAATGGACAGGCTAGGGCCATCGCACAGTGACGTTTCTACCTCTGACAGGGACTTCAGGCTGGCCAGCAACCCAGACACTCTGCCAGTTCACTTCTAATTTCTCATGGAGACCACCTGGAACCTTATCCAGTCCCCGAGAAATCCACTCTCCCCCTCAAAGTCAGTTTCAGCAAAGTCTACACTCCCCCCACCTTACCTGCATCCTGTGCAGCCTTGCCTGCAAATCCTGTCTCAACAGAAGGAAGATTCTTCTAGAAAGAGACCCTGGCTCCCCCATCTCAGTGGGACCTATGAGCACCACCACTTGTCAACCTTTCTCCTTCTCACCCCCACACAATTTCAAACTCTGCCTTCCCAATGCCAAGTGTGAGCTGAAATAAGGGCAACTGAAACTCAAACACTGATTGTGGGGATATAAATGGAACACTCACTTGGGAAACTGGTATTCTCTTATAAGTGCAAGTATTTCATTTACCTATAACCCAGCAACTCCACAAACACTCTGCAATGAGTAATTTTATGTTCAACCAGACTGGGCCAAGGAAGGTCCAGGTAGCTGGTAGAACATTATTTTCGGGTGTGCCCAAGGTGTCTCTGGAATAGGTTAGCATTTGAATGGGAAGACTGAGTGAAAAGCCTCCCTTCCCCAGGAGGAGGCCTCCAGAGCTCTGCTTAGGGCTAAACAAACAAAAGATGGAGGAGGGCGCGCACCACCCTCCTACTTGAATGGAGACCTCCATCTTCTGCCCACAAGCACCAGCACTTTCACCCCAGACCCAGCTGACTCCACTGGCCCCTCGATTCTCAGGCCTCTGGAATCACTGAGCTCTACCACCAGCTTCCCCAGGCCTCCAGTTTGCAGAGGGCAGGCAGGCCATGGGACTTCTTGGCCTCCATAATCACTGAGCCAATCCCTATAGTAAATCTCTTCTCTCTACCTATATCCTTACCTCCTATTGGTTCTGTTTCTCTGGAGAATCCTGACCAATACACACCCTAACACAGCCCTTACAAATGAATGCCAGGAGATGGGTATAAATGCCACTAACAGCATTAAAAAAAATTTTTTTGATTGATTTGAGAGAGAGAGAGAGAGAGAGAGAGAGAGAAATATCCATTAGTTGCCTCCCACATGCACGCTGACTGGGGATCGAACTCACACTCCAGGTATGTGCCCTAACCAGGAATCGAACCTGCCACCTCTGGTACATGGGATGACGCTCCACCCAACTGAGCTACACGTGCCAAGGCACAATTTTTTTATAACTGCAAAAAATGAAAAACGACTCTATATCTTTCAACAAAATTACTGAATAAGTAATAGTATAACGTATTGAACTCTGTGTAAATTAAGTTCACGGAAATGACTAAAACCCAAATAGCATGAAGAATCTTCTCAACAAAGAAAAGCAAGACACAAAAGACAACACAGCACACACCATTTTCATGAAGATCAAAGACAAAATGAAATGATTAATTATTCAGAGATACACATATAGGCAATAAAATTTTTTTAAGTTTTTTTTGTTGTTGTTGTTTTTTAAGGGGGGCATGAACTGCTTCTCGGCCGTTAGGCTAAGAACAGGTGTAAAGAGGGAAATGGACCCGGCCAGGCATGGCTCAGCAGTTCAGTGTCAACCCAGGATCCAGGAGATCGGGGTTCTATTCTTGGTCAGGGCACATGCCCGGGTTGCGGGCTGCAGCCAATCAATGACTCTCTCGTCATTGAGGTTTCTGTCTCTCTCTCTCTCTCTCCCTTCCTCTCTCTGAAATCAATAAAGATATATTTAAAATTAAAAAAAAAAAGAGGGGAATGGTAAATACAGAATTCAAGGACAGTGGCTGCCTGGGGCAGGGAGGGGTGCACAGTATCAGGAACGGCCTAGTGCTCATTTTATTACCCTTCATAACATGTATGTCACACACACATTCACATACATCTGTACCTCAAACATTACACAGCACAAAACAGCCTTTCCCCAATGACCAGCTCCTCCCTCCGGTGTTTAAAAACCCACGTCCCTTCTCCAGCTTCACTTCTCTTCCAGGTCTGTCCGCTCCTCCCCTCACTGCCAGGCATCTTAAAAACCAGCACCTTCAGTGGACTTTCTCAGCTTCCTCGCCACTAAGTTACTCTTCGTGGTTCAGTCTGGCTTCTGCTCACACTCTCCACCAACACGCATCTAGCAAATGTCAGGTACACTCTCTTTGTGGCCATGTTCAGCACTTCCTACCTTTCTGGGTTAACTTTTTGAAATGTCTGTTAACCCAGAGGACTGCTAGAGGCCAGGCCTCCATGGACTCTCACCTTCTCTGTGTCTTGTGGCATGTGCTCTGACCCACCCCTCCAGGCTGCTTCTCAGGGGGGTTATGCAGCTGATGACTTGAGGCAGAGCAGCCTTGCTGACTTCCCAGTGAGTGGCAGGGTTCCTGAGCTGTGACAGACTCACCATGACCTCAGCACCTGTGGAGGGCCTCTGCCTCACTGACCTGGGATTTGGGGAGGTGGGAGCGAGGAAAACGGACATGCTCCTGCTCATGATGCCTGCTGGACTACAAGTCATGAAGTCCTTGGTCTCTGACCCAGCAGTCTTGGATCTTCTGCCAGCACCCAAGAAATAGTAACAAGCTACCTTATTACCTTCAAGTAAAAAACCCAATCCCAGACCCATGACTACTGACACCATCACTACCTTGGCTCAGTTCTGACTATCACACTCCTGTTTTGTCTGCTGCTCACTCACCTCCGCCTTAATGCCAGGTGCTGTCTAGAACGACCCCCCAGTATTCCACGAGTCACTCTCCTCTCGTTTGGCGTTGTGCCAGTGACCAAGGCTGAGAAGGCGGAGTACAGGTCACCTGTATGGAGACTTTTAATGGTGGCTGCACGACCACCGGCCACACACAGGGCATCTGAGACAGAAAGGCTGTAGCTTCAAAGTGGGACCCTTGAAAAACGTTTGGGTCCACTTGAGACCAGTGAGGTCAAATCATGCATGACTCCTACCAAATCAACAACTTAAAAGGAAGTCGATTCCATATAAAGTTAGAGGAGGAAAAATGCAAAATATCACTTAGAACAGTATAAGTAAAAGTCACATACCTATGGGTAAATGTTTTTTGGGAAAAGATGCAATGTCATAACAGAGAAAAACAGGAAACACGTACAGATGGGAAAACCCCACACTCATGGGTGAGAAGACTCAACAGTAGAGGAAGTGAACTCTCTTCTGACGTGCAGTCAGTGCAACCCCAGCCCACTCTCGACACGGTCTGCGTGTGTGTGGGACTTGATAAGTAATTTTTGATTATACAGAAATGCAAAGAACCAAGACCGAGGAAGCCATGCTGAAGAGCAGAGCATTAAGAGGGTGCCCTTTCTGAAGGTGAGATTTACTGCAAACCTCCAGGAACTGAGTCAACAAGCTGGGGGGCAAGGACAAACCAACCAACGCAACAGGGCAGAGCAGGGTGACACCCGCGCACATCGGACACCTGGCTTACAACAAAGTGGTGCTGAGGACACCAGGCAACGGCCACTTCATAAATGCCACTAGGGAACTGGGTCTCCACATGGAAACGCATTAGACTTGACCTTAACTCCACAGCATATAAAATTTTATTTCGATTCCAGGCAGGTTGTAGGCCTAAATATGGATGGCAAAACAATGTAAGCACAAAACAGTGCTGTTCAGTAGCCCCATGTCACATGTAGCTACTGCGTATTTGAAATGTAAGCAGGATTTTGAATATTTAGTATGAAAAAATAGAAAATATCTCATTAATATTTTTTATATTGAGTACTAGCTGAAATGAGCTTGGATATATTGAGGTAAATACAGTATCACCTGTTTCTTTTTAGTTTTTGATATGTGGCTACTAAAAAATTTTAAATGACCTATGTGGCTTGCATTTGTCATTCACATATTTCTTTGGACTGTGTTAACAAGAAAATACATACCAAAAATACATTTATGATTTCATACAGGGAAAAACACTAATAAACAGAACTAAAGAAGGCAGTAACTACTAAAAAATAATGTGAGAAGTTTGGCTGAATTAAAGATGAACTAGTCGTCATCAGAAGACACTACAAACATAGGGAGAGGGAAGCAAAACAGGCGGGAGATGTCTGCAATGCATGCAGCCGAACCAGGACCTCACACTAAACACATATAAAGGAATCCTACAGGTAAGAAAAGACAAATGACCCAACAGAATAGTGGATCCAATAGCGTGGCCCCTGGGAGTCCCGACCACCTTTTCAGCAGGTCCACTAGTAAAAACCATTTCCATATTAATACCAAGATGTTACTGGCCTTTCCCACTGTGCTGACATTTGTTGTGATGGTGCAAAAGCAATGGTGGGTGAAACTGCAGGCTTCTCAGCAGGAATCGAGGCTGTGCGGCCAGATGCATAATGGCCACTGCATTCACCACCACTACCATGCATCCGATTTTAAAAGACCAGTTCTGACTAGTAGGTGTTGCTCAGTGGTTGAGCATCAGCCTAGGAACAAGGAGGTCATGGTTCAATTCCTGGTCACGGCACATGCCCGGGTTTGGGGCTCAATCCCCAGTAGGGGGCGTGCAGGAGGCAGCCAATCAATGACTCTCATCATTGATGTTCCTCTCTCTCTCTCCCTCTCCCTTCGTCTCTCTGTAAAAATCAATAAAAACATATTTTAAAAAAGTACAAAGACCAGTTCCACTTAAGAATGTTCCTTGTGCAGTAAAATCATTCATTGTGTTCAATCTCAGCCCTTAAGCCCACAACTTTCAAAAAGTCTCTCTGACAAAACAGGAAGTGCACATAAAGCGTTTCTGCAGTGTCCCTGAGAAAAGCACCGAGCGCCTAGCGCTGAATGAGCCACGATGTTCACAAAACGTAACTCGAGGGGAAGAATGCCTGACAGACCAAACGAGGTAATTCAGACGTGGACACTTGCCACACATTTTCTCAAAAATGAATGAAATGAGTCTGTCACTTCAAGGAAAACAGCTGCCACTATCTGTGGCTAATCATTAAATCTGAGCTTTCAAGCAATTAGAAGTTTGGCAAACCTGTACCCATCACTGTGGCTCAAAAGCTTCTCCACATTTAAGACTTTTCTGATGAGGCTGGTGGTGGTGATAACAAATAGGACTTTTCAATACTGTACTGAGCAAAGAGAGGTGTTAGCACAAGCTGGATCTGCCTAATCCAGTAAACCATTATTTTACAAATGACCAACATGTAATGTTACAAAATTATACCAGCAAGAGATTCATCCAGAGTGCAAGAGAGAGCCCGGCCGGGCGTGGCTCAGCGGTTGAGCACTGACCTAGGATCCAGAGTGCAGGAGAGAACATGGATTTTAATTTAATGGCAGAGGAAAAATTCACTGATATTGTTGGACTCTACACTGTAAGTAACCATCAAAAAATTATTTCTTGTCATGGTTTGGTTAAGAAGAAAATCCAGTTATCTAAAAAAGCTATTACCTCAGCTGGGCATGGCTCAGCAGCTGAGAATCGACCTAGGATCCGGGAGATCGTGGTTCGATTCCTGGTCAGGGCACATGCCCGGGTTGTGGGCTCAATTCCCAGTCAGGAGCGTGCAGGAGGCAGCCGATCAATGATGACTCTTTCATCATAGATGTTTCTATCTCTTTCTCCCTCTCCCTTCCTCTCTCTAAAATCAATAAAGATATTTTAAAAATAAAAAATAAATTTAAAAAGCTATTAAAATATTTTCTTTATATACTTCAGTCAAAACGACCTATCACAACAGACTGAGAATCTAGCATCTTCTATTATACAAACATTAAAAAGATTTTCAAAACAATGCTACTCTACTCATTATTTTTTAAAAATATGTTTTTACTGATTTCACAGAGAGAGGAAGGGGAAGAGAGAGAGAAACAATGATGTGAGAAACACTGATCGGCTGCCTCCCAAACGCCCCCCACCAGGGATGGAGCCCATAACCTGGGCATGTGCCCTGACCGGGAATCGAACTTGCATTTTTGGTGCATGGGACGACACTCAACCGAGTGAGCCACACTGGCCAGGTCCCTCACTAAATTATTGTTTTAGAAAACAGTCTTCATTGAAAAATATGCTACTGATCTTAACTTGTAGTCCGTTAATGCTATAAATCCCATGACTCTGTAACTTCTACTCTACGTGTATCCACAACAACGTGGGAGTGTGAGCTCCAGGTGCATGTTCATACAGCAAAGCCTGGAAACCACACCAACGCAGTGCATTCAAAAAGGTGACAACGAAGAAGCATCTGTGAATCTTAAACATAGTGCTGAACAAAATACGTGAGACACAAAATAACACTACCGTACTGATATCTGTATAAAGTTCAGAGGGGCGGGCCAAGGACAGCGTGTGGGATGGAGTGCAGGCGCTGTAGCTAACCACGAGCGGAGAGAGGGAGCTCTGTGAGAGGTGACAGGCCTGCCAGGGCACAGAGGGGGATGACGAGGCTGGGGGCGATGCTGGACTCGGGACCTGCGTTGTAGATAACTAAACCCACACCGGCCGGCAATCCCAGTGAGCAGGTCAATTTCACTATTAACAAGCAGGCTGCAAAACAAGACCAAGTTAAGCCTGCCCCTCCGTGGACAGCACAAGACCCACCACCTAATACAGGCCACACCCAGGGACTGAAAACGAGGGATATGAGAAGGAGAGGGAGGGAGTTTGAGCATCTACACAAATAGCAAACACTCTTTAGGACTAAGGGCCCCCCAGGTGGTTTCAGTGCCAGAAAAGGAATGATCACCAAGGTTTAGTCATTTTACCCTATATTCACCCGCACATCCTTGAACATGTAAATCAAAATGGAAATATCTAGAAAGAAGGACAAATATACATGCACAGGAGGAGGTTTTAACTAATTTTACTTAAAAATTGACAGATTTAAGCACACAAAGGATCAATAAAAACGCGGAAGGATTTACAAGCAAATTAACAAGGGAGGGCACAGAGTTCTTGACCTAAACCCTGAGAGGACATTTTCACACAGGACGTTTAGAAAAACTTAACCACATATTAGTGTAACTGACCACAGACCACAACCTCTAACTCTAACAGCATTCAAGTAAAAGTCAATACAGTTAAAGGTAATCCAAGAGACATATATTTGGATATTTGTGAATACTTCTAGATAATTGATGGCTCAAAACAGATATACTGAAAACTGGATAATACTTAAAAGTGAGCCAACACAAACTAACATTTCAAAATCTAGAACAGCAATTAGAGGTTTTCCAGCACATACCAGAGAAGAATAAAAACTGATGGGTAAGAAAGAACTCAACTCGGGAAGGCAGAAGAGGAACCCAGGGAAAGGAGAAACCACTATATGTGTGGCCACAGTCAGCAGGATCGAGTGGGATGAAGGTCCAGTGGCTCCTTGCAGGCCTCCTGGTGTCTGTACAGGAGAAGGACTCTCTCCCTCCTCCCCAGGAGGCAGGCTGAGCAAGGCTCAGGTTCCCACAGGTCTCCAGGTGATGAGCACAGGCATGCAACTCCCCAAAGCAGATGGCACCCAAGCTCAGGCTCCCAGACACCTGTCAGCAGCCCTTGGAAGAGGCCCAGAAACTGGAGAGCAGCCCCACTGACAAGCGGCCCCTCTTGTGGCATGTGAGCCCCTCTCCCAGAACAAGGGGCTAGGTGAACCACAGGTCTCGTTTACTGATAGGTGCCTGCCACTACCACCTGCACACAGAGTAGAGCTGAACATCTCCAGGGGAAGAGACAAGAGTCTGGCGACCATGATGCCTCTGGGAAGATGAGGAGGATGGCGAGGAGACAGGTGAGAGGGACAGCGACTCACTGTGCTCATGGGCACCTACCTGTCAACGTTTACTGTGTGTCCCACAGCATTCACTAATCAAATATATACCACACACCCATAAAACTGAAGTAACTCATGAAACAGACAAAGTGAAAGGAGAGAGTTCTTCTTTGAAGACAAAATTGACAGACTTCCAGCAAGACTGGTTAGAAAAAGGGAAAAGGCAGAAATATGAGTAATTCAAAGAGTTGCACTGCATCTTCAGATATGGTAAGACTTAAAGAGACCGTCTGCAGGCAGCTACATACCAATAACTCTGACAGTTTCGAAAAATATAATTCAGGAGGCAATGGTGACAGCAGGGAGGGAGGGCTGGTCAAGGGCGGGTTATTTAAAAAGTGGACAATCCTAGAGCACCTGCATGACCCAGGACAGAGGAAAAGATCTGTGATGCAGAAGAGGAAAGAAATAACCAAGCACAAAGCCGGGGGGGCGGGGGGGGGGGCAGGGGATGGAAGGGGATGGGTACCTAGAAGCCCCAATGAGAAGGGCCTCTCTCAGCCAGAGAGATAAGGGGTGAGCAAGCGCCTGGGGTCAGCTTCAAACTTGGCCCTGAGGTGGGAGGTCAGTAGCCGAGCTGAGCAGGGTAGAGAGGGTGTGGGGCATTGGGAAGAGAGAGAGGTTCACGTCCTCTTGCCATGTGATAACTCAGCCAGAGCTGAGTCCAAATCTGGAAGCTAACCCAGGTCCATCAACAGTGAATGAGACAACAGACCGGGCACAGCTCTACCATTTGTTCAGCATACACAGCACCACGCAAAGTCACAAGAGTCTGTGACACCTGGAAAAAGAAAGGCCGTGGGGACAGAACCAGGTCGGTGGTTACAGGGGCTGGGGGTGTGAGGGGAGGGTGCTGCCAACAAAAATGAACAGGGAGCTTGTGCAGTAGTGGTGGTTACACATCTGTGTAAGTCTGTCAAACTCACTGAACTATATTCACTTTAAAAGGGTGAATTTTACCACATGTAAATTACATCTTAAAAAAAATACAACAAAAAACCAGGCCAGCAATTTTAACCAGCTTGAACAAAGAGGCCAACTTTACAAAAGTAACACTCTAAGTCTACAAACACAGGCCAGCGTGATGCCTCCCTCTGTGGTCCCAGGTCACTTTTGGACAAGGAGAGAAAGCCTCATAAGATAATCCATTGTCCAGGACAAGCTGGGAGTTTGGAGGCGAGACTCCGTGTGGCAAGACTAATGATGAGCCCTAGCCAGTGTGGCTCAGTGGTTAGTGTCGACCAGCAGAATGAAGGGTCGCGGGTTCGATTCTGGCCAAGGGTACATACCTTGGTTGCAGGCATCATCCCCAGCACCAGTCGAGGTGTTTGTGGGAGGCAACCCATTATTGTGTCTCTCTCACACCATTGTTTCTCTCTTCCCCCTCCCCCTTCCACTCTCTGAAAAAGCAATGGAAAAAATATCCTCAGGTGAGGGTTAAAAAAAAAAAAAAAGACTAATGACGAAAGGTCATAGGTACTTCCACCTGCCTCCCAAACCAGGAGGAACAGCAGCAACCCTTCCCCAAAGGCACAGTCAGGCTGAAACAGGAGCAGGATGGGCAGAGGAAGAGAGGGCAGCGAAGCTGGAGCGCAGCACACATTGAGCTGGGGGGCTGGAGAATGCCGGGCAGTGACCAGGAACAAATGAGCATCAGTGGTACTGAACAGCCTTCCGTTAACAAGGGGAAGACCAAACACCTGAAGCACACAGAGAAAGGAAACAAAGTAAAATGATAAACACACAAAGACCTGAGGGTGAGACACTCAACACTGCCTGCCCACCTTCTTACTCCCCAGGGAGATCCCAGGGTCTGCTGCCTCCTTTGTTCATTCATTTATGTATTCATTAATCCGAATACTTTGGGTACTTAAAATATGCCAGGCTCCGCACTGTTCTTGGTAAGGAAATGCTACACAAAAACAGCTGTCCTCAGGGGGTATACATTCCAGTGAAGAAGAAACACAACAGAGAGATTCAGCAGCACTTAGAAAGGTGCTGGGGGACAGAGCAGGGAAAGGGGCCTGTGGGAGGCAGGTGGGTGAGAATCCTTTTTTTTAAACATGTTTTTTAAATTGATTTCAGAGAGAGGAAGGGAGAGGGAGAGAAAGAGAAAAACATCAATGATGAGAGTAACTGATCGGCTGCCTCCTGCACGCCCCCAAGTGGGGATGGAGCCCACAACCTGGGCATGTGCCCTGTCTGGGAATCGAACCACGATCTCCTGGATCCTTGGTTGAAACTCAACCGCTGAGCAACGCCTCCCACGCCATTTATTTCCTTTTTTCTCTCTTCCCTTCTTCCTTGCACGAGAACAAGTGTGTTTGGACTGTGGGCTTCAGTCCTAAATCCCTGGGTTAAAAGTTCGGTTCTATCCACAGCACTCAATCTCTCGAGGCTCAGTGTCCTCAGCTGTAAAATGGGCATAATCTCAGTGCCAAATTCATAGGGCTGTCGTTAGGAATCAACAACACAATAACATACCATGCTTAGGCCATTGTCAGCCATGCCATTTCTATTTTGAGGTTTAGCTATTAAAGCACTACTACAGAAACTGCCATGTGAGTTGGGGGCGCTGCCTTCAAGGAAACCCCAAAACAGAAGTCGCTGGCTCAGTGTCAGGCAGCAAGGAGACAGATAAGACCCAGAAAGGCCAAGATGACTCACTGTGCAGCAGCAAAACACTCTCCAAACTGTCCTGGGACCAATGCAGAAAGCAGTCCCAGGTGAGAAAACGGGGGTTACAAGGACAGCTGCTTCTGAGCAGAGGTCAAAGGAACAGAGGAGCCCTAGACTGTGGGGCCTCAAGTGGCTGCGAAAGCAAACTCCTTCTAGAACCCAAAGAGCAGATTTGAAAGCCCCTTCAGAGCCAGGGCCCACTAAGCCACAATCTGGGACAAAAATCAGACTAAGGGTGTAGCCTTCCCACGCAAGCCTGGGCCTCAAGACAGCCTCCATTCAGCTGAAACATGAAATCAAGGTAAAAGGGGGAAACATGATCCACAAAACCAAGGTCATTAAAAAAGACATGCAGTTCTAACGTACACCTGAGGATTACATCTGGGAAAGAATTTCAGGTGAGTTACCAGCACACAGGATTGTTTAAAACTAAACAACACATGAAAAGCCTTCTAAGCTTTTCAGCAAACTGCTGTGCCAAAGAAATCCTGAGACCAGACTAAAAAGCACACCCTTTGAGGCCCCAAGCTTGCTGACCAAGCTTGCTGACCAAGGAGGGCAGGTTCCCTACTACCTCCTGCAGGTGTGGTAGGGAAGACCAGGAGGAAGGCCCAGCGGGTAGAGAGTGGAGCAGGGACCAGAATATGGCACAGGAAGAAGTTCTTCTCAGAAAGCAGACCCACATCAACTACCCCACTGCCCAATAAGCCCTGTAACCCACGGGCTAAGGAAGCCAGGGGGGGTGTGAGCTCGGCAGGGTACTCACCGCTGGCTGATCCAGACCACCATGCCTCTCCTCCTTCTCCACGGTCCGCCGGCAGTCTGGGCACACCCACAGTGGCAGGTGCAGCACATTGTTGCCCTTGGGAGCCACGGAAAGGGCCAATTTGCTCGCAGTCTTAATCCCACTCTCTAGGAATGAAGAATCTTTCCGCTCGCTTCTGCACAGAAGACAGTAATCCCCGGCGGGGTAGGGTGGAGTTCTATGATTCACGCCAAAGTTAAAAGGAGTCTGGAATAGAAAAACATTTTCTATTTTCAAAACATGATCCACAAAACCAAGGTCATTAAAAAATATATGTAGTTTTAAAATTACAAAGTGCATGTGTTTATAGAAAGAAACATCAAATAGGGAATTTGTCCAAGAAAACTGTACCTCCAGTTCTAGAAACTCATCATACGTCAAATAAGATAGTGATGCCATAAAGACCATCGTAGCAGGAGTTAGAAAACTGTCCCACGGACCCCTTCACCAGACTTCTGCATTAACTCCCCCATGCGCACAGTGTAGTCCCAGTGCTCAGATGAGAAAGCACCAGGAACTTCACCATCAACCAAGTTTAAAGCCACCACTGCAGGTATGTCTGCGCATGTGCTCAGGCCCAAGGCACAAAGCTGCAGGCTCGAGCCACCTCCGAGCAGGCTGTCTAAGCTAAACATCAGGAGCCTGCCAGCGGCCACACCCCAAGACCCAGCCTCCCTTCCAGCTTGACGGCAACTGTGCTGAATTCCTCTCCAGCTACTCAATTTCAATGTCCACTTTTTCAAACAGGTCTTAAACTATAGGGTGAGGGTGGGGTGGACACCTCTGAGGTAGGAGGAAGAAGCAACACTATTACCCTAGGTCCTCTCCAAGAGAATATCAACCACCCTAACAAAAAAGTAAAATTAGCCTTTAAAACACACAAACAGGCTCCCAGGTTAAAAACAGGCCCAATGTAAGGGAGGCGGGGGCAAGGTGGAGGTGGGCAAAGTGGGGAGGGGGAATGGGGCACATCTGTAATAGTGTCAACAATAAAACACATAAATAAAAAACAGGCCTAATGTCACAAGGTCAACAAGCAAGCGCCAAGATTTTTACCCAAATCAGCATGAGCCTAACGTGAGTCATCTACACCTTAGAGGAATCATCCTGTAAATCCTGAAGAGAGGTTTGAGAGAGGCACACCTGGGCAACAAGTGAGCAGGGAAGCCAGGTATAGCCTTCCAGAGGCAGGCAAGCTCTGCCAAGAGTCCGAGCCACAGCACGCGCAGGATCCCAGGATCGAGGCGACAGAAACCCCCCAGGGCCCTCCACAGTGCCCCTGCCACAGTATGAATCAGGTGGGACGCGGGCCAGGGCTCCTCTGGCTGGAACTTTAGGGTATTTCATATCTCCAGTTCCCCCCACAGGCCCCTTCCAATGCCCACTCAGGCCTCCCTCAGCCTGAGGCTCCTTCCTGTCCTCCTGCACCAAAGCTCACACACGCCGTTGTTAACTGGGTGTGCTGTGCTTGTTAACTGGATCACAGGTGCGCCAGGCTCTACTCCAAAGCCCAGAGTGGCCTGAGGGGATCAGGTGCTTAAACAAGGCTGAGAGAATAAATGAACAAATGACAGCAGCACTTGGACCAAGGAGGACTGGCATGGGGCTCTCACCTGCTTTCATAAACTAGTGATCAAAACTGCTTACACCTGTCACATCCACAGGGTTCCAAGGACTGAACCAAACCCAGCTCAGCAGCCATGTGAATGTCTGGGGTGTGAGGGAGGGAACTGAGCACTATCTACCAGTGGTATTCTAGAAAGCTCCAGAATGCTCCTCAAACCATGGAACACCATGGAGTCGCTGCTGTTCTCTGTCCCAACAGATCTGAGAAGCCTAAATTATAACAATTTCAAACACCATGCTGACTTAACCCTAGGTAAAGCCATCTCTTGCCACTAGTCCTGGAAAATAGTCCCACTACCAACGGAACAGCCACGGCCTTCATACCATTCTGGGCCACCATTTTTACCCAGTGAAGAAGATGCTGGGTTCTAAAGTTACAAAGGCCCCCAAGCCAGAAATCCTAAGAGCCTACAGTGGTTGAAAGCATCCAGTTCAGTAACCATGCACCTGTCCGTCCATCCAGTATTTCCTGGGAGCCCACCATGTGCCAAGGCACTGGTCCAGGCACTGGGGACACAGTTGTGAATAAAACAAAGATCCCAGGCCTGGAGGCTAATATCCTTGCAAAGACAAAGACAATAAATAGGACAGGTAAGTAAAAACTACAGAACACCAGACAGTGGTAACTGAGAAGGAGAAAAAGAGCAGAAAGGAGTGCCTGGGGCTGGTGCCCTTTAGGGTGGCCAATGAGGGCCTCCAGGAGACACCTGAACACACCTGAAGTGTGAGCTGGTGGAAGCCAAACATACGTGCAGGAGGGGCATTCAGAGGGCAGGCACAAAGGCCCTGGGGCAGGAGGCCAGAGAAAGGGGGAGGGAGTGAGCAAGGAGTGGCCTGGTCTCCTGCTCTAACAGGGTGACAGGCTGTGTGCAGAGAAGAGATGAGATGGGGCAAGGAAATGGGAAAAGCCACCTGTGCCTTAGGAGGTGGCCATGAGGTCGCTGTGACAGCAGAGCTGACAAGACCGCTAAGGAGCCAGATGTCCAGGGTGAGGAAGAGGACAGGCAAAGACAACTCCACAGAGTGTGGACTGTGTGTGGAACGGCTCCAAGATGAGACCTCTCCCACAGACACCTGAAATCCCCTAGACGCCAGGCATCCTGAGAGTCTGACAGCAGGATGACCTGATGAGTAACAGGGAGGCCCCGCTGGTTCCCGAGGGACAGCAGACACACAAACACAGATGTGGCCGCCTCAGGTCCAGGGGCAGTCAGTCTCCTCCGAGAAGAAAACACAGTTGCCAAGGGTATAGAGTGGGACCACAGGAGGGCATGGTTCTAATGAGAGTAAAGCTAAGTTCTAAAAAACAAAAAGCAGCCGTGGGAAGATCTGTGAGAGCACTGGGAGCTGAGGAGCAGTGCGTGCAAAGGTGGGCAGGCCAAGGGGCAGGACGAAGGCTGAGGCTGGAGGTTTCTTAGAAGGGGATGGCATGGCCCAACTTTCATCTTAAAAATAAACTTCACTGTGTGAAAAATGAACTCTGGGGAGGTAACAATGGACGTAAGGCTGCTCCAGGTAGTTCCAGGCACAGGCGGGAGGCACAAAGGAGCAGAGTGGTCAGACTCAGGGGTGTCCAAGGCAGAACCACAGGACTTGCCAATAGACCTGGGGATGTGATGAGGACAGGCCCAGCCACCGGGCACTGGGCATGCCAACAAGAGAGATCCGGGACACAGTGGGAAAGGCTGGGACAGGGAAAGAGCCAAGGGTTTGCTCTGGGAACTGCACGTATGAAGTGGGTGTTAAACACCCAAGTGTGCGGGCTGTTTGTGAATGAGACAGTCAGGGAAAGGATGCACCTGGATATACAATTTGGGATCCCCAGCATGTGTGGGTAGGAAAGCCTGGAGCTGCCGTTATTACCCATGGAGAGACGGTAGACAATGTCCTGAACGAAAGTCACAACTTCTGGACGCTTGACCCACATGCTCAGTACAAAGATAGTTCTCCCAAGGAGCTGCAACTCTACTCTCCACTCCTTTTTCAGACAAAGCAAGTGACAGGTTACTACAAAACACACACGCGCACGTAACACCTGACTATAACCAAGTTATCCAAACTCCAGTGCCCCGCCAGGTGGTTACTCTCCTGTGATTAAATGTGAGGCACAAATATAAATTCCAATGATCCCTTTATTTTATTTTTACTTTTATTTTTTTAATCCTCACCCGAGGATATTTTCTCCATTGCTTTTCAGAGACAGTGGAAGGGGGGGGAAAGACAAAAACATTGATGTGAGAGACACGCATCAACTGGCTGCCTCCCACACACACACCCCAACCTGGGCCAGGGATCGAGCCTGCAACAGAGGTACGTGCCCTTGATCGGAATCGAACCCAGACCCTCCAGTCTGTGGGCCGATGCTCTAACCACTGAGCCAAAGCCGCCAGGGCCCAATGATCCTTTTAAAAACATTTTACAGCTGTACTGAAATAGAACTGAGGTACAACAAGCTGAAAATATCTGCAGTATGCAATTTGAATAATTCTGACATGCATACACCTGTGAAACCATCACCATAATCAAGATAATAAACACTACCATTACCCACTCCATTTGCTTGTGCCCCTTTGTACCCCATTTCTCCTCGCTCTCTTCTCCAACCCGACACCAGCCACAGGAGACCACTGGACTGATATCTGTCTCTAAAGATTAATCTGCAATTCCTAGAACTCTGTATAAATGGTATCACACAACATACTCTCTGCCTGGCTTCTTTCACAGGGCATCACTATCTGGAGCTGGCCCCCACGTACATGTGAACCAGAAACGTGCTCCCCTCCACTACCGAGTGGGACTGAGCTGTGTGGGTAGGCCACAACTTGTTTACACATTCTCCCACCGGGGGACATTCTGGTTGTTCCCAGTCTGGGGCTATGACCAAGAACAGCTGCTGCCCTGGCTGGTGTGGCTCAGCTGGCTGGAACATCGTCCCACATGCCAAAAAGAATGCTGGTTCAATTCCCAGTCAGGGCACATACTTAGGTTGCGGGTTCGACCCCTGGTCGAGGCACATACAGGAGGCGACTGATCACTGTCTCTCTCATCTCCCCTTCCTCTCTCTGTAAAACCAGTAACAACATGCTCAGGAGAGGATTAAGAAGAGCAGCTGCTGTGGAAACCCGCGCGCAACTCCTGGTGTGCGGTAGGTGTGTGTCTTTTTCTAATTACTTTTAGCTTTATCCTTACCCAGGATATGTGCAGAGAGGGAGACACCGATCTGTCCTTCCACTTACTTACACATTCACTGGTTGGTTCTCCTTTGTGCCCTGACTGGGGGCTGAACCTGCAACCCCCAGTGAACTGGACAACGCTTCAACCAGCTGAGCCATCTGTCCAGGGCGTACATGTCTATCTTCTAAGAAATTTCCAAAGTTCTCCCAAAGAGCACTGTTGGAGAGTCCCAGTGATGACTTCCTCTCATCAATGAAGTGAACTGTTCTAACTGTAGCCACTGTAATGACTGCATGGTAACTGTCTCACTGTGGGTTTCCCTGATAATCATGTTAAATATCCTTTCACAGGCTTACACAACATCTATTCAAATCTTTGGCCTGACTCAGGTTTATCAATTTTATTAATCTTAAAAGAATTAACTTTTGGTTTCATTGCTTTTCCATATTTAAAATTGTTTTTCATTAAGTTGGCTTTTATGTTATTTCCTTTGTTTGGTTAAGTATAATTGGCTCTTTCTTAAGATGGAAGCAGAGGTCATCGAGCCCTTTCCCTTGCATAAAGAGGTGGTTGGTGCTATAAATTTCCTTATAAGTACTGCTTTGGCTGCATTTTACAAATTTTGACATGCTGTGTTTTCATTCTCATTCAGTTCAAAAATTTTTCTTATTTCCCTCTTGATTTCTTCTTTGACTCATAGGCTGTTAAAAGTATGGTTTAGTTTCCTAATATTTGTCATTTTCTAAGTATCTTTCTGTTACTGATTTCTAATATAATTCCATTGTAGTCAGAAAAGATACTTTAGGCCCTGGGCAGGTAGCTCACTTGGTTAGAGCGTCATACTGATACACAAGGTTCCATGTTGAATCTCCAGTCAGGGCATATACAAGAAGCAATCTACGAGTGTACAAGTAAGTGAAACAATAAATCGATGTCTCTCAATCAATAAATTTTTTAAAACTTTTAGGAAAAAGAAAGAAAAGATATTTTGTATAATTTTAATTCTTCCAAATTCATCAACACATTTTTAAGGTCCAAAATATGATGTTTTCTGGTAAATGTTCAATGCTTATTTTATTTTTTTTAAATATATCTTTATTGATTTCAGAGAGAGGAAAAGAAAGGGAGAGGGAGAGATAGAAACATCAATGATAAGAGAGTCATTGATCGAGCCCACAACCCGGGCATGTGCCCTGACTGGGAACCAAACCCTGATCGTCTGGATCCCAGGTCGATGCTCAACTGCTGAGCCACTCCAGGCCGGGCTCAATGTTTACTTTTTAAAACATACTTATGTATGCTGTCTGCTGGGAGGCAGACTGCCCAGTTTCACTTACAGCACGGCAACATGGGTCCTGCTTACCCCCTCCAAGCCTCAGCTTCCTCACCTAAAAATACCGGCTGTGCAGGCCTGCTATGAGGAGCACGTGTCATACCTGTCAGGTGCTCAGGGACCCTATCTGGCACACGGTTAGTTCACATTCAAATTAGTGAAGAGAGAGACAGGATCACAGACGTCTGCTCCTTGAGGGAGAAGTCGCCATCTGCCCTAGTGAAATGAATGCCATCTGACCAAATGTATGCTCTGGCTCTTGGGGAAATGGCCTGGGAGCAGACTGTCTCAATAGGATGAAAGAGTATTAATACAAAAATATGTGCATGTTGCTACACAAAGAGAGGTGACTGGGGCTACAAAGCTAAGAGCTAAGTGCTGGGCGTGGTGCTAAATGCTAGACACCTATTTTCCCCAGTGACTCTGAAGGTAGGCACTAGCACCTCGTTTTTAAGTTGTAAAAGCTAAGGAAGAGAACCATTAAGTAAACTCACCTAACATCACAGAGCCAGGATTCAAATATGGGTGCCCTGAATCCAGGATGAGTATTCAAACACTACGACTAACTGCCTCTCTGCCAGCAAAACTTGCCTGAGAGGGTCTAGGAAGGCTTCATCCTCTCGTTATCCATCTGGGAAATGCCCTCATCTGCCCACAGGTTCATGCACCATCTTCCCTTTCAAACCTGACTCACTCTCTCCAGTTCTGTGCCGGTTTTAGCAATCAGTGACTCCTCCCCCTGCTCCCACAGCATTTCTCACAGAGCTTTCTCACCAGGTATACATACTGGTCTCTCTCTCCTAATGAACTGGCTGCAAACTCTTTGAGACCAGGGACACAGTCCCGATCACATTCCTCCTAACACCTTCCATAACGTCACTCAGAGGCACGCAATGGCCACTGAATGAACAAGCAGAAGACTCTCCAGCCTTTGTGGGCTTATCATCCATCCCTCCCAGTGGTTCTCAGAGTGACAGCCTCAGATAGGAAAAGGCTGCCTGCCTGACACAGAAGCCACCTGAGCTGCCCCCCAGGGTACCCTGTGCAAGAAGATGCTGAAATCACATGTATACTGCACAGTTAAGCTGCTGCACTGCCACTCCTTCAAAGCAACCCGTGCCTCCTGGGGAACTCCTAAGACCAAACGCTAAGGAAGAAACCTCTGAGTCTGCTTACAGATGTGCTGGCACTAGTCAGCAGCAGGTGGCTGCAGCGGACACTGCACTCAGAGATGGTCCTGAGGCCCCATGGGGAAGGGAAGTCCAACCAGGGAGCAGAAGTCTGAGAAGTACCTTTGGTTGTACCTTTGTCAGGAAGGAAACGGCCACAGATGCGAAGCTACCAATTCACTGACAATAGTTCATGTCTGGCTGGCTGGTCAGAAATTTGGAAAGAGGAGTCAGGGGTAGCTGGTGGCAGAGAGATCTAGAGAAGGCATCTGAGGATGGCATGAAGTGCAAGGATACCTGTGTCCTACGTAAACGCTCAACAGTGACATCTGCTGCAGAAGCAGCACCCAACAATGGGTGGACAAGATGCCCTCCCTGCCCTGCCTTGGGTACATCTCTCAGCCTCTTTCCCCACCACTTAACGGGCTCATCCATGCCATGAACTTCCACCAACGCCGCTCTGGACTGTCCCTGGCTAGGCAACTGCAGGGCACAGCTTCTCCAGTGGTTTGGCATTATTATGTGCTTTCTGCAGTTTTGAACTCAGGGAGCAGTAACATAACCAGGTGCCCCAACAAGCCTGGACCTGTGCCCCAGCCTCTAGGTTAATGCTTCCTGCACCCTCTCCCAGCCCCACACTGCCACACACTAGGGTAACATGCTCACGTAAATGGTTACCACGGTGCCAGACACAGGGTGACATACTCACATAAATAGTCACGACGGTGCCTGACATAGAGTAAGTGCTCTATAATTGCCAACTAATGCTCATGAATATTAATAATTGGTTTTGGCAGAGCCATTCAACAATTATTGCTTACACTGTAAATTAATGCCAAAAACCTATATAAACAAATTTCTGTCCTCTCTGCTGTTTAAGTCCTGGGCTGCTGCTACATATCTTTCACTGCTGTCCAACTCTTCTAAAACATAAATCTCTGGAGAGCAGCAACCACTCCTCCTGACCTCCCTTACAACCTGACCATGCCAAGCAACACACAACAGGATTTATGGGTGTTCTTCCAATGTTACGATCCCAGTATCTAGCATGTACCCAACACGTCAAAAAACCTCAATAACTTGCACAATAAATATATTTGCATTCTTTAAGCTATTTCTTCTAGAAGTGCAAGCTCCTGACATGTGATAATCTGTGGTGGGTTCTGGCCCTGGTCACCACACCTTTAGTCACACCCCCACTGACCAGATTCTACTTGTTTCTTGGGCATCACTGAATTTTCTCACTCAGGGAACTATCCCTGGGCACACTCACCATGAAGCTTGCTCCAAGTTCGCCTGCTGTGGTTCTGTCCCCATGAATATGCGCTGTCCTTGCTCACTCCCGTCCCGTCCCTCGATGGGTAGGTCAGAGCTGTTTCTAACCCAGGGAGCAATACATGTACGGGGGGGGGGGGGGGGGGTTAAGGCCTATTACCTCCCCAAACAACTCTTTGGTGACCAGAATTAACTGATGAATTAATGTTAATTCTGACTTTAATGTTTTATAATTAATGCAAAATGATTATGTAATAAAAATGCTAAGCATGTAATATTTACTTAAAACTTCTCTGCTCCAAACTTATTTAAGACGGTCTAGATGTATTAGTACTATAAAGGAGGTTACAGCTTCTGAATGTTAAGAGAACCTCAAGGCCCCGTTCTTGGCTTTTCTTACTATGCTATCCACCAACCTAGTCCACCACCATTGATAACACATAGCTTCCACAAGTTGGTTTGGGGCTCAAAGTCTGTGGCACAACTGCCTAACCCATACCTCCCCAAGATGTCTTAAGGCACTTCAAGCTCACCATGTCCAAAGCCAAACTGACATGCTGCGGCCTCCCATGGTGGCAGTAAACCGGAGTGCCTGGCATTGTCCGTGCAGACAGCACCCTGCCTGCCCCAGGTGGAGAAGATCCCTGCTCCTGATAAGACACCCCGCCCCACTCTCCACATCCCATTCAGGAACCAAGGGGGCAAACCACAGACCCCATCAAATACCTGCCCCACACCTGACACGAGGCCTCCAACTGGTCCTCCTGCTTCACCCTCTAACCCTTCCGCCCATGAAGCATCTGGAGTAAGTTTTTTAGAACCTAAGCCGCAGCCTATCGCTCTTCTGCTCCAAATCCTCCCATGTTTCCATCTCAACGTGATAAAAGCCAGCGCTGTCACAGTGACAGATGAGTCCTTTCATATCTGTCCAAGATGGAGCCTGACAGGCAAGGCACTCAGCAGACACCGTGGGACGACGGGAAAGCATGACATAAGCAGGGCGACAGCTCCCATGGAGCTGCGTGAATAAGTAAGAAGGGCCTGTGCCCCAGACCATTTAGCAATAAACCCACAAATACATACAAGGGCTTTAAAAAAGCACAGATCCATACACATCCAACTACGCAAGCCTACCAGAGGAGGGCATTCGGGAGGGGAGAGGGTGAACATAAAGTGAAACGGAGAAGGGAGGAGACTGGGCTTACCTGGTGCTGGACATGCTGTGAATACTGAGTACTTGGTCCTAAACAAGTACAATCCCAAAGGCAAGACCTGTCCCCTAGAGCAAGCCCTCTGAACTGTCCCCTATGGCAGAGAAAACCACGTCTGAAGCTGGCTCCTAAGAACTGAATTCCGTCCTTCTCAGGCTCCACGTAGTCAGATGTGTGCCCTCTCTCCCCGCCACCATCACCATCACCTCTACCACTGCCACTCTGCCAGCTCTCCTCCTCACTGAGGCCAGAGGGTCTGCCCTAACCTTCAAAGTCCTCACTATCAACAAGTGCTGAGGGCCAGCCGGCACTTCCCTCCACTCCTCCTCCAGGCTCGAGGCCCACACACCAGGCTGGGCCCGGCACATGGTTTCCCCCCTCCTGGCCTACTGAGAGCTCTAAGCCACAGGCAGCCGCTAGGCCCAGCCTGCAATCTTTAATCTCATTTAACCTGTCATTTTACAAATCAGACCATAAGAGACTCTCTCCAGGCCACACACTGAATTCCTGGCAAGGCTGGAAAATGCCCAGGTCCCCGTCCTGTTGGTGCTATGAGGCCACATCGTTGGACGATCTGGTTTCCATCAGGTGCCAAATAGGACTTCATTTAGGGGAAAGGATATTAGGAAAAAAGCTTGAAATGTTACTTTGGGCTTAACTTTTAGCTGAAACTCAAGTCTACAATCTGTTTCGACGTCCTGACTGAGATTTAGAATGGTAAATGACAAGTTCCCGTCTAGATCTCACTCTACTCATACCCCTCAAAACCCTCTAGCAAGACATCTCTAAGGAAGAGCAGGTTTCTCCCTCAGAAGCCACACAGCCTATTACACGCACTCATTTTCCACACAGCACCAAAGAGAAGTGCACGTCCTGACCAGTGTGTGTCTCTAAACTTGTCTGCACGGGGCTCTCGTCAGGAGTGCCCCAGCCCCAGCCTTGCACCCCAGGCCTGCCCTCTTTCTTCTTCATGCCTCAGAGGAACCATCAGCCCACAGGGCAGACAGGCAGCCTGTCACAACATGGCCACTACATGACAAGGTCCAGCATAAAAACGCGGTTGGGTCCACTTCTGAGAAATGGGAACCAAAATACAAAGCAAAGTCAGTCCGTAATCATTTGAGGCTGCCGGGAGGAAGAGCTGGGGCCGAGGCAAGCAGAACCACAAAGACCATGACCTATGGGTAAGGTGGGCCAGCTGGAAGAGAGGCTCAGGGAAGCTGCCACAGCCAAGAGAGGCAGAGCTGGAGGGAGCCGGAGCTGCCTGAGCTGGGCACGTCTCGGCAATTAAACTGAGCGGCCTTCTGTCTCTTAAAGTAGAATGACTCTTGACTCAACCCAAAAAACAGAGACCTGGAGGGAAAAGAGAAGAGGAGGCACTGATGTGGTCAGCGCTTAGAGCTCTCACTTCCACCTAGGAAACATAACCAAATGCGGCCCACCTGACAGGGAGCTGGACACATGCACCCTCCTAACGGGCGGCACAAAAGCTCCCAGGCCAGGAATGAGGGCAGACCACTAGACGGGCACCCCCAGCCAAGCCTCCTCTAGGAAGGCGCTCCCCACGTCCTGCACACATTCTAAATGCACACAGCCCTCATCTAGATGTCGCCATGGGACTTCAGCCATGAAGGGGAGGGAAAGTCAATTATTCCAGTCACGAGAGCGGGCTGGAGGACCCTTTACTGCTGTGACAGATACTGAAGCGAAGGAATAACAGATGAGGTGACCAGGAGTGTTTTTCTCCTTCCCCAGTCCATGGCATATACAGGAAAGTGTAAAATGTATAGAGGGGAAATGGAGGTCTGGCTCATGTTGATGCTTCTGAGCATGTCATCAAAGCTCTTGAAGGAGGCTCGTCTCAAAGAGCTGTTCCTTCAGCTCAGAGTGACTCCCAACTTAAAGAGTTGGAAAAACCCAAGCTGGCAAACCCGCGATGGCTCACATGATGCCCTGCTTCCTCACAGGCAGGAGAGCCGAGCACTGCGCTCAGCCCTGCAGGGCGAAGTGAGAGTGAGGTGCCTTGTCCGAGGCAGCGGAGGTTCACACTGGCCCCCAGACTGAGCAGATGGAGACCAGGACTCCACAGTCACTGCTGCCCAACCATCCAGAACCGCTGATCCTGAAGAACTGCTGGGCTACCTCGTGCTGCCACAATTTCAGAAAACAGTCAACAGACGTCAGAAGTCATGCTCTATTTCTGTTACTTAAACCTTAGGTGGAAAAACCTCCAGGGTGCGTCAATCATCCAGAATCTGGGCTGGGAAGAGGGCTCCCCTTCAAGAGCTTCTGAATGGGATGAAGTCAGATTATGCTCACATGACAACATGCCAGTCCTAACATTTTGAGAATGAACGTATGAATCCCAGGACCACCTACAAAGTTGTGACTCTGACCAGATTCTAGGTAATACTCTATGTAATATTTGGGTCTCCTATTATTTTATTGAAATTTTCTAAAATAAAAACTGAGAGTCACAGGCCTTGGCACCTGCTATCCCTTTGGTGTAGAACATTCTTACCTAGATGTCTGCTTTGCTCCCTCACTGCCTCTGGCCTCTGCTCAGTGTCACCTCCTCAGGAAGGTCTCCCAGCCTCCCACTAACACTGTGGCACCACACCCACACCCCTGACTTCATCCCTCACCACCCCATTGCCCCACCTAACTTCTGGTCTCTTCCAGCTTTATTCATTGATGTATCCTCAGTGCCAAGAACCATGCCAGACACATAATAGGTGCTCTAAGTATATGGTGAATGAACAGCAACTCAGCGAAGCCAGATCTCAGATGTGCCCAGACTAACTCTTCCCCTCATCTCTCAAGAATAATTCTGGATATTCAACACCAGGATTCTTGGTATAAAAACTGACAAATAGCACTAAGCCACACCTGCACAGTTATGTTAAACTATGACTGAATACGTAGACTGCTTCTGAATTACTGATAAATAAAATCCAATTTTTAGAAAGCTTTATTCCACCACTGTCAGTAACAGGATCCATTACGGTTTCTCAAGCCCGCACCCGCGTTTCTGATCAGCTAACTGGCTCATCACCAGAGTCTGGAAGAGTAAGCCCACGAGTGCTTCAACAGATAACTAGGACAGTGCTGAAACCACTTGTGTTTAGCTTCTAGAATGACCTGAAGACTTGGCCCTGCCAGTCATGAGTTTCTGTGCCGCAGCAACGGGAAGACAGCAACCTGACAGACCCTTCTCGACTGCAAACCTGGAATCGACTTTGCACACTAGCATAACTCGGGCAATTACCTCCTAAGATCTAAGTTCTAATTCTCCAAATCACCACCCCTCCTCTTTCACAGTGATGGCTCAAGTCCTTGCTCACGGTGATCGCTACACCTGGGAATAGTGACCACCCGCCTTGCTGCCTAGGATGTTTCACTATAGCTTGTAGTTTAGCATGTTTGAACATCTGGGCTGAACTGGCTCCACTCTAACTTCACAAGGTAGACAATTTTACACTTCAAATGTGATACTGAAATTTTCAGACTTTAAAAAATTCTTCAGTACTCTGGTGTCTCAACCTTGCCCACGTTCCAGCCTCACCAGGGTCCCAGCTCAGCCACCTTCCCACCACCCCACAGGCATACAGGGAGCCTGGGTACTGCTGCTGCTGGGCCTGAGGCTACAGCTGTTGCTCGGCATCATCCCAGCTTGAGGAGGAAGACCCAGCCCTCTGGAACTACCAGACAGCCCAGGTCCCAGACACCGCCAAAAAGCTCCAGCCCACCCAGATGGCTGCCAAGAACCTCATCTTCTTGGGATGGGTGTGCCCATGGTGGCAGCAGCTTGGATCCTAAAAGGGCCGATGAATGGCAAGCTGGGACCTGAGACATCCCTGGCCATGGGCCCAGTTCCCATACATGGCTCTGGCCAAGACACACAACATGAACAAATATGTGCCAGAATGTGCAGGCGGCCATGGCCTACCTGTGTGGGGTCAAGACCAGCCACCAGACCACTGGTGTGAGTGTGGCAGCTTGGTTTAACCAGCACAACACCACACATGGCAATGAGGTTACCTCTGTAATGAACAGGGCAGAGAGAGCAGGAAGTCAGTGTGGGGGGGTGGGGGTGGCCACGACAAGGGTGCAGCATGCCTCGCTATCTGACACCTACATGCACACAGTGAACCAAAACTGGTACTCGGGTGCCAACATGCCTGCCTGGGCACTGAAGGAGGGCTACCAGGACATCACCATGCAGCTCATCTCCAACATGGATACTGATGTGATCCTGGGTGGGAGCTGCAAGTACATTTTTCCCAAGGGGACCCCAGACCCTGAGTTCCCTGGTGATGCCAGAGAGAGTGGAGTCAGAATGGAAAGGCAGAACCTGGGTCAGAAGTGTCAAGCCAAGCACCAGGGTGCCAGGTATGTGTGGAACCACACAGCACTCATTTAGGCATCCCAGGACCTCTTTGTCACACACCTTCATGGTCCTCTCTGAGCTGGGGGACATAAATTATGAGGTTCACTGAGACCCCAAACAGGACCTAATCCTAATGGAGATTGACAAAAGCGGCCTTGTGCCTGCTGGGCAGGAACCCTGAGGCTTCTACCTCTTTGTGGAAGGGCCATGTCAACCACAGTCATCATGAGAACAGAGCTTATCTGGCGCTGACCAGGACTGTCAGTTTTGAAGATGCCACTGAGAGGGCCAGCCGGCTCACAAACGAGAAGGCCATGCTGACCCTTGTCACTACTGACCACTCTCATGTCTTAATTTTTGGTGGCTACCCACTGCGTGGCAGCTCCATTTTCAGGCTGGCTCCAGAGAGGACCTCAGATGGCAAGGTCTACACCTCCATCCTTTATGGCAATGGTAAAGGCTTCGCAATCAGCAGGGTCTCCCGGTCCAACATCAGCAACAGCCAGAGTGGGGACCCCAAGTACTAACAGCAGGCGGCCATGCCCGTCGTCCAAGACTCATGGCAGTAAGGACATGGCAGTGTTCCCGTGCGGCCGTAGGTGCACCTGGTGCACAGTGTGCAGGAGAAGAACTTCATGGCGCAGGCCATGACCTTCGCCACCTGTCTGGAGACCTACACCCTGTACGGCCTGACGCCCCTGGCTGGCCTCACTGATGCCGTGTACCCAGGCTGTCTACAGGCCCATTGCTAGCTCTGGTGACTGGGGCACTATGGCTGCTGCTGCTGGGGACCACCACGCCCTGACGGCAACCCCCCAACCCCAGCACCTTACCCCACTAAGGGGCTCTACCCCAATACTGGGTCCCCTGCACTCCTACCCCAAGCCTCCAGCCCCAGACCCCCATGGCTTGACCTTTTCCTGCTGGTAATAAGTGAGCCTCAGCTGGCCCCAGCCCTGCTTCCTCCCCTCTGCCACCTAACGAGGGGGCTGGACAGTGGGGCACCCTGGAAGCTGTGGTGGTGGCTTTCTGAACCACCCAAGGTTCTCCTGGGCTGCTCTGGACTCCAAGCTCCCAAGCTCAGCTACCCAGGAAAGATTCCTAACACCTTGGGGACCTGAGGACTCAGCACATGTGGGGGGCCTGGAAAGGGGCAGGTTCCTATCAACCTACAACGGGTCCTGTGAGAACCTCCTGGCCCAGGAGGCTGCTGTGGCAGGTATGCCCTGGGCCTTTGACATAAAGCCTCTCCTAGGCACCCAGAGGTACCATTACAAAAGAAGATGGGGGCACAGAACAGAGAGGAGGCTTGTCCCCCAGTTGCTAGAGTACTGAAGTGGTCACCTCACCCAGGCTGAGAGATCCAAGGAACATCAGGGAAGATACAGGTGCAAAGTAGGCAGCCCTAGAGCAGCCCCTGCCCCCACCCTGAGGCCATGTGGGCACTGGGCATAGATTGGCCAACAGGAGATTCCCTTCCATGCCTGGCCCTGATTCTGGGAGGGACACATACATCAAACTGTTATACAATGTAAAAGAAATTCTTAATTCTACATCTCATTTAATTCAGTCAACAAAAACATCTTGGCTTTGAACAAGGTATACATACTATGCCTTAAAAACCTGTCTGCATTCAATAAACGTCGGATCTAGTAAAAGACAAGGAACTCGGAAGTAAGTGCACAAGTGCCACCAGAGGCAGCTGCTGCAACTGAGAGAGGAGGGTAAGCTGGGTGGAGCAGCAGCATGAGGTTAGGCCTTGAAGGACGAAGCACTCTTAGGAGGCAGAATGGGAAGGAAGGTGTGTGGAGTGGAGAAGGGGAAGTGGGAGCAGAGGTGAGGAGAGCAGATCCAGATATGAGCACACACAGGATAAGAGAATAAGGGGAGAAGGGAGAAAGGGACCCAGCACATCAGCAAGACCTGAGCGCAACCAGCCGGCACCCACAAAACAGACTGTACGTCAAGCATGGTGCAAGGGCATGGCTTGGAGGTCATCCTGCATCTTTTGCCAGTACCACAGAGGTGCTCAGATGCAGCTGATGAATATAAATTACATACAATTAAAAACTGTGCAAAATATGGAAACATACAATAAGATAAAAATGAAACTATATTTTTGCTTTTTTGTTTTCTTATTAACAATATTGAAAACCTTTTTATACCACAAAAAATCATTTAAAAAAATTTATGGAGCCCTGGCCAAGTAGCTCAGTTGATTAGAGCATCATCTCAATGCACCAAAGTTGCAGGTTAGATTCCCCCGAGAAACAACCAATGAATGCGTAAGTGGACTGACAAATTCATGTCTCTCTCTCTCGTTCTCTCTAAAGTCAATAAACAAAGTTTTTTTAAAAATTTAAGGAGACCAGTGTAACTAAATGTACTTTTCTATTTTTTAAAACCTTGGTAAAATGCTTCGTGTTAAACCAGGTTTTTGGAGAACCATGAATTCAATTATTCAGAAGGCTGGTTTTCCTGGCCGTCTTTACAGAAAAGGGTCCTTCCCCTTTAAGGACACAGTGCTGAAAGGAAGCAATACATCGTTTCTGCACTTACTAGGGCATGCTGATCAATTTCAATCCCATCAATCAATTGCCCAAGGATTTTTGTTGAAATTCAGCTAGTCAATTTTCATCTTTCTCATCAGAGCTCCTTGTTCTTACGCAGTGATCAGAAGTTTTTACATTTTTGTATGTTTAATAAAAAGTTCAAAGCTAAATGTTACAACAAGAAGCTTTAAAACAGATTAAAAATGTCATTTCCAAGTTTAAATGTACAGGAAGATGACTGTTGATTCTTACTACACAAAAAAACCTTAAAATGACAACTCTAAACATCCATTTTCAAAATGCTCTCTACTCTCTACCCAAGAGTTTCTTTCAAAAAGTAATTCTCTGCCCTGGCCAGTGTGGTTCCATTGGTTGGAGCATCATCCCGTACACCCAAAGGCGGCAGGTTCAATTCCCAGTCAGGGCACATCCCCAGGCTGTGGGCTCCACCCCGGCCGGGGCAGTGTGCAGGAGGCAGCCCACTGATGTCTCTCCGTCACATCGATGTCTCTCTCTCCATATCCTCTCTCTCAAATCAATAAAATAAAAGTAACTTTCTACTCATTATTAAAATGTCACCTTTACCTTGAGGGGTCAGATTGTTTTATCTTCTCAAAAATACTGAATTGGCTAGGTAGCTTTCTAATGACAGCCACTTACTACAGAAAAGGTCAGAAAATTTAGACGACTTGTTTTTAAGCAAAAGGAAAACACTCAATTTAGAATAGAAACCCTTTTAATTTTGCCGCAAGATAACCAGCAAACCTCCCTAAGTCTTCAAGTATGATCCTAGTTACTCCTGGTCCAACACTGTGTACAGGGCTCAGGCCGATGCTATTCCTGGCTCCCATTCTTGGCTGTGAGAACCCTGCACCACGTAGTGAACGAATTTCACCTGTGCTGTTCCTGCTGCAACCCTACGCTGCCCAAGAAAAAAATTGTAATGGCTGCTCCATCACTGCTTTTATCTAGTTTTCCCACAAAACTGTTTATTAAACAAATCATTTCAGAATATATATATTCTAAGATACTCAGTGGTTCACAAAAAAAAAGTACTCAATCTGAGTCTAGCAAAAAGCAAAACCTAATAAGCTCTCTTCAGAAACATATTTCCATCACCCAGAGCAAACTCCACACCAGGACTTATTCTAAGAACTTATTTATTTACCAAGCATCTGTAATAATTCTATGAATACTCCAGAAGAATCTGCTGACAAGAGCAGTGTATTTACTTTGTTGCCACCTTGTTTCCCCATGAATTCTTTCGTCTTCTGCCTGCTCCCCCACCCCCACCCCACCCCAGGGAGCTTTCCCCAGTGGCACCGGCTACTTTGTCTGCAGGATTAGGTCAGTGTGGCAGGTATGGCAGACTGGTTTGACCAACTCCACCACTGGGCGTTGGGCTTTTGCTCTGGAAGCCATTCTTGGAAACCTAGTCTACACGGCCTGCTGCACCAGCCCTTTCCAAAATGTTTATGCTCCTACAACCCTCTTATCAAATGCCTGTGCAAATCAGCTGGAGTTGCTTCTGCAACCAAACTTTATAGAAACGTAAGTTAGAAACCTAAGAGGGACTTCATCCTTAAAGCTTAATGAAATTTTATAATGTAAAAGGCTGAGCAATGCATGACTTTAAACACGGCTGCAAAATTCCCCTCTGGATGCCTATTTTGTAAATATTTTGCTGACTGTGACATCTCAAGGCAAGATAACCACTTTGGACTCAGTTCATCATTAATAAAAACGGGTATAACTCCACATTTCAAGTAACCCTTGAGAGTCGATGCTCAGTTCTGCTTAGATCACTTCCTTAGCTTCACTACGCGGCTAATAAAGAGCTTGTGCAGGAAGGAGCATGGTGGCTCTGCCATCAATTTCCTTGTTGCACATGCTTTCATCACTGGCATTATCTTCAATTCAGGGTTTCTCTGAAGACTACCTGATCACTCTGCAAGGGCCAGTTTAAATCACACACATGCTCACGGAGCGCTCCTGAGCCACCATGGCCTCAGCACACTGCATGTGAACAGACTCCCAGTCTCGCCTCAGGAGTCACGCAAAACTCACGACCGGCTACAGGTCAAGTGACCGTGCTCATCTCGATCCCTAGGCAACCCGTCTGTAAAGTGCGGTGTCACTTGAAAATATAAAGACGAACACATGCCTCTAAGGCACATCACACTTAAGAGACCCCTACAGAGGTGATGGACAGTCTCTGAAAGTGTGTGACCAAAGAAGTGACAATCAGGGTCAAAAAGTTGGAAAAGAACTTCAAGGTCACCTAACAAAATCTTCTTACCTCACAGATGAGGAAACTGTCCAGTGCACAACCTTGTGCAGCTAGCCTGAGATCTTTACACAAAAATGTATTTTGACAAGTTAGCTAGCAAACAAACCAGTAGTACCTAAGCACAGTTTTGTAATATAGAAAGGATAATTTAGTCTAAGCACAGACAAGCTGAGCTACCTTGCCACAGATGAGGGGAAACAAGGAGTCAACTGCCATTCTAGTGAACACAACCAGTTAGGACTTATTGATCAACCCCTGCAGTGTCCAACTGTCATCAGCAATCTCCATCAACACAGGCTGAGCATATCCAGTTTAAGTCTGAATTTGAGAGGAAGAACTGGACAGTGAATCACCTGCATCGCAGTGAGTGTGTCTAAGTGTAGGAATAAGTGAGCTCTCCGAGCCGAGAGGGTAAGCAAAGCAAGAGTCAGAAGAACCAGGACAATGCCACAGAAAGGAAGGCAATTGGCTCAAAGGTATCAGGACGGAAAACAATTACAGGACTCAGTAAGAAAATAATCACTAAATGGCCTCTGGGAGGGTGGAGTAAAGGGAAGATGAGCCCTGGCCGCTTTGGCTCAGTGGTTAGAGCGTCAGCCAGTGGACTGAAGGGTCCCGGGTTCGATTCTGGCCAAAGGCATGTACCTTGGTTGCAGGCATGTGCGGGAGCAACCTAATTGATGTGTCTCTCTCACATCTATGTTTCTCTCTCTCTCAATGTTTCTCTCTCTGAAAAACAATGGAAAAAATATCCTCGGGTGAGGATAAATAAATAAATAAATAAATGGAAGATACAAGCTGGGTGAGGGAGTAAGATAGAGTCTAGGGGGAAGGAAGCAGAAGCAACCAGTATTAGCCAGTCCTAGTGAGCAGAATTTCAAGTCATTTGGTGGCAACCGGTAGGAAAAAGTGAGATAGAAAGGTAACTCAGGTGGTTAAGCACAGTCACGAGGACTGAAGAGGAGCGGAAGACGGGAAGCCCCAAAGGCTAAGGGAGCAACTAAAGAGAGGAGGAGAGATTCAAGACCCACAGGGAGAAGACAGAGGTTCTAAAGAGGCCTTGCGATAACGTGCTCACATAAATGTTGCAGTGAGTTTCCACGGGTTAACAGACAGACTCAGTAAAATCTATCAGGTAGGAACCCTTGGAGTAGGGGTTAAGCTTTCTTCCAAGTTAGAAGACGAAGCAGACAACAGATTTCAGGAAAAAGGAGGAAAGGGGAGAACTACAGAAACTCCCATCAAGTGGCCTGGGTCCCAGAGCCACGTTTTTGAGCACCTCCGATGTGTTGAGTTGAGCCCCAGAGCACAGTTTAGAAGAAAATGCTCCACTCCACCCAGCTGGCATGGCTCAGCTGTCTGGGAGTCATCCGTGTGGTGAAAGGTCGCGGGTTTGATTCCCGGTAAGGGCCCATGCCCAGGCTGTGGGCTCCATTCCCGGTAAGGGGCATGCAGGAGGCAACCAATCAATGTTTCACTCTCACATAGATATCCCCCCTCCCTTCCTCTCCCTCTAAAAGTCAATTTTTAAAAATCTTAAAAAGACAAGAATGTTCCAATCAACCAGGGATTACAACCCAATCTCAGTGCTGCAGCCAAGGTACAAACAGGCACCAAGGGGACCCAGGAGGAAGGCAACAGCCTGGCAAAGGAGGAGGAGGGCAAGGGCACGCTCCCACAGGGACAGCACATGACCCCCTCTTAAAGAGGACAGCAGTTATCGGGCAGAGGAAGAGACTGCGCAGGAAGACGAGCACCAACAAAGGCACAGGCCGGACCATGGCCCATCCTGCTGCACAGGCTGCACCACACAACAGAACACAATGGCTCTAGTGCCAGACACAGGTGGCCACAGCACGGAGCAGCAAACCGGAGGAAGCCAAGAGCAGAAGGATGAGATCCTTCTCCCAGGCGCTCGAGTGGTTAACGTGCAGAAAAAGTGGAAAATTCGGCACCTGAGCGCTCACAGACTGGCTCAGAGAAAATGTGCAGACCAGGTGAGTAGGAGGACCAGGCTAACAGGAGGATTTTTTAATTCACATCACTACTGAAAAGTAATAAATGCCACCAGGAGTTGAAAGGGGAAAGAAAGGACACTGACTAGGACACTTAGAGGAATTTTTCCAACTCAACTCTTTGGGCCTCAGTTTCCCCAGCTAGCAAATATCGTCTCAGGAATAAATCCGTGTTTTGCTGTTGTCCCGCCCAGTTCTCAAGTTTCAGGAGTCTATGACTTGCCAATCCCAGAATTCCAAATGGAGTACAGTAAGTCCTCACTCAACATCGTCGATAGGTTCTTGGAATCTGTGACTTTAAGCGACAAGCCGTATAATGAACCCAATTTCAATCTAGGCTAATTGATATAAACAAGAGTTAAGTTCCTACAGAATATTCCTGGTCACAAAAACACCAAACTTCTAAATGAAGACACAAAACATTTCTAATATTGAATATTAAAGTCAATGCGAACTGTATGTACATTTAAGAAAGGTAATAACAGCAACTAAGATAACAATTTTCCAACCTGCTTAATCCAGGTCAGGGTCACGCTGGCCAGAGTCCATACTGGCAGCTCAGGGCACAAGGCTCCCAGGACCCCACCCTGGACAGGATACCCTTCCATCCCAGGGGCACCCACACCAGCCCACGGGGACAGCATGGACACGCCATTCTCCTTACAGGCACGGGGCTGGGACATGGGAGGAAACTGGAGGACCCGGAGAAAACCCACGCGGACACGGTGAGAAAGTGGACACTCCACACACAGGCCCCACTGGGAACCGGTTTTGTTCCCATCAACACTGTGACTTGACGAGGACCTGCTGTGCTGGTGCAGGCATCTGCAAACATGCAAACAAAGGAGTTCAACTTGGAGTTTTCAGAGAAGCATTCAATTGTAATGACTGGCTGACAGATCCAACCTTCCTATTATTCTTGTTCAAAACAGATTTAACTGGCATTTTATTCTTTTGAAGGAAAGGAGAATATTGACAGTAGCTACAATTTAAGCCAGTTAATAAGTAACACTGTTTTTTATGCTTTTAAAAACAGAAAACAACATGATAAGCATGATCAAGAATTCACTTAGAGCCTGGCTGGAGCGGCTCGGCGGGCTCCAGCGCTGTCCTCCACACCCAAAGCCTGCCAGTTGAATTCCCAGGCAGGGCATATACCTGGGTTGTGGCCTCGATTTCTGGTCGGGCACATTTGGAAGGCAACCAATTGATGTTTCTCTCACATCAATGTTTCTCTCTCTCCCTTCCTCTCTCTAGGCATGTCCTCAGGTGAGGATTTAAAAAAAATAAAAAAATAATTCACTTATGGAATTTCTTTATTGGAGGCAACCAAACAGCTTTGGCAAGGAACTAATCACTTCTCCCAGGTGTCCTGACCATCAACTAAGTGTGCACCTGCACTGACAGGTCACCCCTCAGTAGCCTCTAAATAGGGGCTAAGCTCTCAGCTTTTATTATTCCAAAATACAAGTTTACTTTTTAAAAAGTCCAGGGCCACGAAGAGAATGTCCATTTACCCTGCTGGGCTACTTCACCACAGACAGATAACTGCCAAGCATTTCTAGAGAAAAGAATTAGATTGTAGCAAACTACTAAACTAATAATTTCACTGAATTTTAGCATAAATATAAAATTACTACCACACTTTAAACATAACTATTGAATAGCTTTTGTAGGACTTTCCGAAGGAAAATAAAAATTAATCTTCTCATTTCATAGATGAGGCAGGTAAAAAGAATAAAAATTAAGATTCTGGGTCATTAAATGCAATGTGGTATCCTAGATTTGGTCCTGGAATAAAAACAGGATTATCACTGGAAAATTTATTGAAATCCAAATTAAGTCTGTAGTTAATAACATTGCAGTAATTTTATAGTTTCTTAGTTTTGACAAATATACCAAAGTTATGTAAGACCTCAACATTAGGGAAAGTTGGCTGAAAGGAACATGGGAACTGTCTATATTAACTTCTCAACTTTTCTTTAAGTCTAAAATTATTCCAAAATAAAAGTTTATTTTTAAAGAAGTCCAGGGCCATAAGAAGTTAAAGTTCCCACTTCTCATTCAGTTTCTGAATGTAACTAATATTGTACTCAAAATATTCAAGGAAAAAAGTGTTCTCTGCATTCTACAAATACACGTGAAAAAAATAATTTTCACAGGAAACATGTGATTTTTCAATACCACAAAATACATGTGTTGCATGCCCATAAGCTACAAGTTATTCAACTTCAACTCACACTGGTTAAACATTCTCTAAAATAAAGTCAGCTTGCATCCCCACGCTAGTGTACTCCAGCCAACGAGTGCAGAGAAGCATCCCGTACTAGTACCAAGTAGAAATTCAATTAGTAACTCAGCCAGGAGAAAAGGCCTCAAGTTACTAAGTATATTTCACATATACGTCACTCGAGAATATAAATATGATTAATATTAACGTAATGATAATATTAAGAAACCCACTTCAAATAAAATTATGTAGGTAGGTTAATACTGAAAGGATAAGAAAAGACATGCCACACACATGCTGGTTAAAGGGAGCTGGAGTGGTTGTAGTACCAGATGAAGTGAACTTCAGAGCTGAGAAAGCCACCAGGAATAAGGGACGTAAGAGTGACAGAGAGTCAATTCACCAAGAAGACGTAACAACCTTAAATATATATGCACCAAACAAAAGAACTACAAAATACATGAAGCAAAAACTAAACAAACTGTAAGGAGAAAACAAGAAACCCACACCTTCAGTGAGAGACTTCGACACTCCTTTTTTTTTGACAGAACTAATACACAGAAATCAGCAAGAAAGAACTGGAAACACCATCACCCAGCTGGGTCTGATATTCAAATAACATGCCACTCAATATGCATGTTGTAAGTGCACAAGTAATACTCACCAAGATAGTTCATAATATTTAAAATGTTTTTTGGGGAGAGCGGATGTGGGGTGGAAGGGATCAATGGGGGAAAAAGGGGACATCTGTAATACTTTCAATAAAGATAAATTTTTAAAAATATATTTAAAATGTTTTAAATAAAGTCACACAAGGCATGTTCTCTGACCATACTGGAACAAGATTAGAACTCAGTAACAGGATAAAAGGAAAATGAAACAACACACTTCTAAATAACCCACGAGTCAAAGAGGAGATTCAAGGGAAATTAGAATATTTAAGCTGAATGAAACCGAAATTACAACAAACCAAAATTTGTGGGATGCTGCTAAAGTGTCGCTTAGGGGGACGTTCACAGCACTGAATATGTATATTAGGAAAGAAATATGGTTTCAAATCAATAACCCAAGCTTCTAACTTAAGAAAGTATTATTATTATTTTTTAATATAGCTTTATTGATTTCAGAGAGAGGAAAGGAGAGGGAGAGAGAAAGATAGAAACATCAATGATGAGAGAGTCATTGATCAAGCCCGCAACCCGGGCATGTGCCCCGACCGGGAATCGAACCCCGATCACCTGGATCCTAGGTCGACGCTCAACCGCTGAGCCACGCCCGGCCGGGCCTAACTTAAGAAATTAGAAAAAAAAAAAAAAAAATTCAAAATAAACCCAAAGCAAGCAATAATGCAAAGGTCAAAAAACATATATATTTTTTCAATGAAATCACAACAACAAATAAAAACAAGAGAAAAAAATCGATAAAACAAAAAGCTGGTTCTTTAAAAAGATTAAAAACTTGAGGACACTAGCAAGACTGGCAGAAAAAAATAAGAGATCAGACAATATCAGAAATAAAAGAAGGGACCCCCCACCCTCAGATATTAAAAAGATAGTTAAGGAACACAACAGGCAATTAATTCTACACACATAAATTCAACAACTTAGATGAAATGAACCAATTATTTGAAAAGCACAAACTACTAAAAATAGAAACAATTCCTAATTTACTTGAGGCCAGCATTCTATTGAGAGCATAACAAGGACAACATGGGAAACTGCAGACATACGCCTCATGAAAACAGATGCAACAATGCTCAACAAAGTATTCGTCAAGTGATTCCAGATATTCAGAAAGAGCAGTATACCATAATCAAGCAGGGTTTATTCCAGGAATGCAAAGCCGGTTCAGTATCCAAAAGCTAATAATGTGATTTACCACATTAACAGTCTAAAAACGAAAATCAACAATGATCATATCAACTGACTCAAAAAAGCCTTTGCACCCCTATCAAGTTTTGCTCAGTGGTTAGAGCGTTGGCCCTCCGACTGAAGAGTCCCAGGTTTGATTCTAGCCAAGGGCACGTGCCTTGGTTGCAGGCTCGATTCCCGGCTCAGTTGGGGCACGTGCGGGAGGCAACCAATGGGGATGTCTCTCTCTAACATGGATGTTTCTCTCTCTCTCCCTCTCTCTTCTTCCTTCCCTCCCTCCCTCCCACTCTCTCTGAAAAGCAATGGAAAAAATATCCTCGGGTAAGGGTTTAAAAAGAGCATTTGACAAGACAAAATCCAGCACCCATTAACAAAACTCTCAGCAAACTAGAAACAGAAAGGAAATTCCTTAACCTGACAATAGGCAGCTACAGAAAATCTACAGCAGACATCATACTTTATGGTGAAAGACTGAGTATCTCCCCTAAAATCAGAAATAAGGAAACTATACTAAAGCCTAGTCAGTGTAATAAAGAAACACACAAAAAATCCACTATTCACAGACAACATGACTGTCTACACAGAATTCCAAATGAATCCACAAAAAACCCCCAGAATGTATGCTTTAGCAAGATCAAAGGATAGGAGGGGAACACACAAAAACTAATTGTATTTCTATATACTATCAATAAGTAAATAAAAACTTTATAAAACACCATTTACAAAAGTTGGGGGAAAAAGAAATACTTATGTATAAACCTAACAAAACAAGGACAGGATCTGTATGCTGAAAACTACAAAACACTGAAGAAAGAAATCAAAGACATGTTATTATGTCAAATATATCTCAATTTTTAAAAAAAGAAAGAAATTGAAGTCCTGGCCGGTGTTGCTCAGTGGTTGGAGTATTAGCCTGCACACCAAAGGGTGGAGAGTTCGATTCCCTGTCAAGGGCACATACCTGGGTTGCAGGTTCAATCCCCAGACCCAGTTGGGACACAGGTGGGAGGTAACCAAGCAATGTCTCTCTCTCACATTGATGTTTCTCTCTCTCTCTGCATCCCCCTCTACTCTCCTGCATCCCCCTCTACTCTCTAAAAGTCAATGGAAAGCCCTGGCCGGTTTTGCTCAGTGGTTGGTGAGTCAGCCTGAGGATCGAAGGGTCCTGGGTTCAGTTCTGCCCAAGAGCACATGCCTTGGTTGCAGGCTCGATTCCCAGCCCCAGTTGGGGTGTGGGCGAGAGGCAGCCAATTGATGTGTCTCCCTCATGTTGATGTTTCTCTCTCTCTCCTTTCTCTCTCTCCTCCTGAAAAGCAATGGGAAAAAATATCCTCAGATGAGGATTAAAAAAATAATAAAATAAATAAAAAGTAAAATAAAAATCAATAGAAAAAATAACCTCCGGTGAGAATTACCAAACAAACAAAAATTGAAAACAACTAAATAGGTACATACCATGTTCATGGATTGGAAGAGTCAACATAGTAAATATGTCAGTTTTCTGCCAAATTGATCTACAGATTTAAGGCTATTCCAGTTAAATCCTAGAAAAGTTATTTGTAGATATAAGTAACTGACTGTAAAGTGTATAAAAAAGCAAAACAATAAATAACAATGTTTTTAAGATGGAGAAATCACCTTGCCCAACTTCAAGACTTACAGTAATTAAGATAATATGGGCAATGGGATAGTTCATAGGTCAATGGGACAGAATACAGAGTTCAGAAATAACCCACACAAATATGGCTATTTGATTTTTTTTTTTTAATCCTCACCCAAGGGTATTTTTTCCATTGCTTTTCAGAGAGAGTGGGGGAGAGAGAGACAGAGAGAGAAAAATCAGTGTGAGAGAAACACATCAACTGGTTGCCTCTCACATGCACCCGACAAGGGCCAGGGATTGAGCCTGCAATCAAGACACATGCCCTTGGCTAGAATGGAACCCGGAACCCTTCATTCCATAGGCTGATGCTCTAACCACTGAGAAAACTGGCTAGGGCTGGCTATCTGATTTTTGACAAAGGTGGAAAGTCAATTTAATGGATGAAGGATATTCTTTCAACAAATGGGTGTGGAACAACATGACATCCATATATTTAAAAAAAGATCCCTACCTGAATCTGATACCTTACACAAAATTAATTCAAAATGAATCACAGATCTAAGTGTAAAACTATTAAATTTTAAAAAGGAAACATATAACCTGAGGTTTCATAAAACAAAGAGTTCTTAATATGACACCAAAAGTATGATCCATAAGAGAAAAAAATGGTAAGTTGAACTTCATCAAAATTAATTTTTCCTTTGCAAAAACAGTTACTAGGATAAAAATACAGGTTACAAACTGGAAGAAATGTTTGAAAATCACATATCTGACAAAGGACTCATGTCCAGAATTAAAAGAACTCACAAAACTCAAAATAATAATAACAACAATAATTATAATCACCTGAATAAAAATAGGCAAAGTCTGGCCCAGCCACAGTAGCTCGGTGGGTTGAGCGTCATCCTGTGCACCAAAATGTTGCCGGTTCGATTCCCAATCAAGGCACATACAGAAGGCAACTGACTGCAGTTTCTCCATCACAGTGATGTCTCACTCTCTGCCCCCACCTTCCTCTCTCTAAGCATGTCCTCAAGTGAGGATTTAAAAAAAAAAAAGACAACAAAAAATAGGCAAAGTCTTGAATAAACACTTCATCCTAGAAGATACAAGAATGTCAAATAATCAAATAAACACATGAAAGTGTTCAATATCAGGAATCATAAGGGAAATACAAATTAAAACCACAATGCCACCGCACACCTATTTATTAAACTGGTTACACTTAAAAAATACTGCCAACATCAAGTGCTACAGGGATGTAGAGCAACTGGAATTCTCATACATTGCTGGTGGAAGTCACAATGGTACAGTCACTCTGGAAATAGTCAGCAGTTACTTATGTTACCATCTATGATCTAGCTCCCACTGCTTGGTATTTACCACAGAGAAATGAAAATTTACTTTCACACAGAAACCTGTACACAATGTTTACAGCAGCTCTATTTACTATCACCAAAACCTGGAAAGAATGCCAATAACCATCATAGGAAAACGAATAAGCAGTAGTTCACTTATACAGTGGATCCGACTCAGCAGTAAAGAGGGGCATACCACTAATACACGCAACAAACAAATCTCAAATGGCTATGCTGAGTGAAATAAATCATCCTCAAAAAATTACACGACATGATTCCATTTATATGATTTCTCCAAAAGACAAAATCATAGTAACAAAGTACCTGCTGGCAAGAGCTTAGGGTGGGGAGTGCACAAAGACACAGGGAGCACAAGGGAGCCTTTGTGGGTGACGACACTGCTCTGTATCCTGGCTGTGGAAGTGGACACATAAATCCATACATGTTAAACTCCAAAGAACTGTACATTTTCAAATATCAGTGCTACTACCTGTTAATTTTTTAAACTAGCATACAACAAAACCACTTAGAAAAACTATCTGGTAGTATAAAGTCAAACTAAATGTATACTCAGCAACTGCACTCTGGACCGAAATGAACACTCATGTCCACCAAAAGACGTGTACAGGAATGTACACATCAGCGTGATTTGTATCAGCCTTAAAATAAAGTACCTAAATACCCATCAATGTTAGAATGAATAAATTGTGGAACATCCACACAATGGAAAACTGCAGCCATGAAAAACAACGATGAATTGCTACATCAACACCAGGGACACACCTCAGCTAAAATGTTAAGCTAAACAGCACTGGCACAGAGTACTTTTACATGAAATTTAAAAACAGGCAAAACCTATGAGAATGGTGGTGGGGATGACTGTGGAAGGGGAATAAGGGAGCATTCCAGGGCACTGGGAACATTCTATATTCTGACACAGTGGTTACATGGGTGGACAGACATAAAACACTGAGTCACAGAGGTGCGCTCTACAGCTGCACCAAATTATTGATCTCAGTTAAAGCGCATGAGGTTCTAGATCTTTCTCTGACCTACTCCTCAGGTCACTAAGGCAAATGTGAACTACAGTTAGGACTGAACCTCATTGTCGCGGCAGCGATTTCAACAACACAGGAAAGGCCTCTAAGTGCACCCCAAAGTACTCCAACATACATAATCACATCATCTAAGCACAGGGTACCCTGTGCTTGATGGCCTTTAAGCATTACTAACGTCATCTCCATCTTGCCCCCTACACTACAGTAGGTTTCTCGGACTTCAAACTTTAATATTGCTATTGAAAATGTACTTCAATCCCTACCCCAAATGGCTTCCTTTTATAAATCTCTAACAGCATTACAAAAATAGCCCTAAGTTCCTATTTGAGCCCTCCATGAGAGTAAATTATATGTAATTTGATATTCCAACAGCTAGTGACATGAGTCAATTTCCATAATAGAGAAATTCTGACTTTGTAAATAATGTGTGTATGACTTAATTTTGCACACCCATTCAGAAAACAATTCTGATGGCCTAAATATTTTCAGTGGGTATATAATACCTATATGTTTAACTGTTAAAAGGTAGAAATAGCCAAAATTAGTTTTATTTGAAAAAGAAAAAATTTTGGTAATACCAGGTTACGAAGGTATCATTCCCTTTTTTGCTCTTTCAGTAATGTTCATTGTAGGAAAGTCTTGAAGGTTGAATCTTAAATGTGCAAAAAGGAAAAAAGAAGGCCATCAAAATTTCCACTACATTTTGATGTATATACTCTATCAGGCTTTCCTCTGCAAACATATACACACATGGATATTTTACAAAAATGGGTCTTTATGCTTTTCTATTTTTAAGCTGCTGTCTTCACTTAATACAGCATGAACGCTATAAAAATTACATTTTAAAATAGAAATGCAAAATAATATGATATATTCGTGATATCCTTCACCTACCAACTTTCCATTTGGGGGCCACCCCTTTGCTGTCACAGTGGAACAGACCACCACACAAGGATGTTTGGCGCAGACCCACATCCATGGTTTCTTTTATCGAATAAGGGAGAGGGAGGGAGAAACAACATCCATGGTTTCTTTTATCGAATAAGGGAGAGGGAGGGAGAAACAACAACATGAGAAACATTGATGGGCTGCCTCCTGCATGCCCCTTACTGGAGATTGAGCCCACAATCTGGGCATGTGCCCTGACTGGGAATAAAACCAGCCACCTCTTGGTGCACAAGATGGTGCCCAACCAACTGAGCCACACCAGCCAAGACCCACGTCCAAGGTTTTTAACCCATGTGTTGTTTCCCCATTCCGCAGGTGGGGAAAGCTTGATCAGTATTGCCCTGCAGCAAAGTCCCTAATAAAGTCCTGCACAGCCTCCTGAACAATCAGGATCATGTACACACGCAGCACTGGGTGCTACTGGGCACTGTGTAAGCACCTTCCCTGAGTTCACTTGTTTAACTCTTACAACACCGGAGGAGCTGGGTGCCACCTCATTTATACTGAGGCAGCCCAGGTAGACACCCTGCCTGAGGACACAGCGCCTACCAAGTTTGTGCTCCCAAGCTTTGTGTACCTGGGTTCTGCTGTGGGACAAAGACACTATAAGCTACGTTATGTCTCCCTACTTATGCTATCACCCTTGTTTCTTTGTAGAAGCCACCCACAAGCACAAATGCCCTCCTTGCTCAGCAGCAGCCTGCATGGAGGTGGTCCTAGGTATTAGCGCTGGCCCAGCACACAGGGCAGAGGCTAAGGCCTCTGAGAATTCAGACAGTCCTTCCATTCTCACTCCTCTCGGAAACCTGCCCAGGTACCCTGCATGGAATGAAGAGCAGGACCCCAAGAATCATGAGCCTGTCTGGGAAACACAGATTAATTGAGCTACATATTGCAAAGCAAAAGGGAATTGATAAAACCTGAGATAACGGCATGAAAGGTTAGTTTAAGGATTTCCACTGCAACCACCAACCTGTTTTTTGTTTAACCAATAGACATGGATATAACCCACATCCAGCAACCGCCAGTATTACCCACATTTTTGTAAAGGACTGACACAGCCGCAAACGCGGCCCTGAGTTCACAGCCGCAGATCCAGACGCCGGAGCCTCATCCGTGAGCCCAGGAACTACACCTGCTCTGCTCTCCAGGGCACAGGGCAAGGGCAACCTCTGGGGCCATGAAGTCCAGGGGCTTGGCCCGGGGTCCTGGACCAATGTGACAATGACATCTAAGACAGCAGCACAGCGGCCTGACCACGCCGCAGGGACAGTACCGCCCCCGCTGGAGCCGCCGCACCGTCCATCACTGTGTCATCGGCCGCCGGCCCCGCACAGCATTTCGGATCTTTCACAAGACAATTCCTGCCGCACCATTTGGCACGCAAATACCCGTGGTGAAGCTTTATAATTGGAAATGTCTTTAAAACAACTTGATCGAACAGCTCTGGCAACTTTTGGAAAAAAAAAAGCCATGTCGTCTCCCGAAAGGACCGCGCCGCCCGCCCGCCGCCCGAGCCGTGACTTGTGGGCGCCGCGACCAGCAGCGGGGGCCGGCGGGCGCCCTCGGAGCGCACCTTCGCGAAGTCCCTTTCCGATTCCTCGAGTCCCAGCACTAAGCACAGGCCACCAGACCACCAACGGCCGCTGACCGCTCGCCGCCGCGGGGCCGGGCTGTCAGGCGGCGTCCGGGCCCCGGGAGGAAGGCGCTCCCGGCGGCCGCCGCGGGCCCGGAGGAGCCGGGCCCAGCGACCGGCGCTGCAGGCCCGGCGGCGGAGGGGCCCCGGCCCGCGGAGGGGGCCCGCTGGCCACCCGACTCTGACGATCCCGGGGCTGCACGCGAGCGATTCCCAGGCCGAGCCCCGCGCGCGCCGAGGCGGCACCACCCCCGGGGCCGTGACAGCCGCGCGCAGGTGGCAGAGCGGCGGCGCCTCGCCCGGAAGATGCCGGGCCCGCTGAAGGCTGTCACGAGCCGCCGCCCGTTACCCGCGGGAGCGGCCCCGCGCCCTCCCCGCCCCCGCCGCTTACCTCGAAGTAGCCTCCGGGGGCGGCGCCGCCCGTGCCCGCGCCGAGGGGCCCGTTGGCCGCCGTCGCGCCGCCCGGGGCCGCCAGGCCCGCGGCCTGGGAGCCGCGCAGCGCCGCCGCCGAGCCGGCCTTGCCGCCGCTCGCGCCGCCGTGGCCCCCGCCCGAGCCGCCGCCGCCGCCGCCCCGCTTGTTCTTCCGGCGCTTCGCCCCTCGCTTAGTGTCGGCCGGGCTCATGGCGGGCGGCGGGCGGAGAGGGCGGGGAGGCTGTGGCGGCGGCGGAGCGCTCCGGCCGGCCGAGGGCGGGGGGCGCTGCGCGGGGTCGAGTCCGGGCGGGCGGGCAGGGCCGGGCGGGCGGGAGCTGCCGGGAGGACGCGGGGCGGGAGGAGCGGCGAGTCCACCGGGCCCGGCGCCGCCGCTGACCAGAGTTAGAGCCCAATATGGCGGACACAAGGGGAAAGGGATCCCAGTTTACGTCGGGGGAGGGGGAAGGAGCGGCGGGGAGGGGGTGGGGTGGGGTGGGTGCCCTCCCCCTCCCGCCTTACTCCGCCCTCTCGAGCGCCGCTGCCCCTGGGCCTCGTCCGCCCCCTCCCGCCGTTAACGTGCGCCCGCGCGCAGTGCACGCCGGGAGTTGGAGTCCCAGCTCCGGCGCCGCCGCTGGGGGCTCCCGGGGTGAGGACCACCACTCCCGGCAGGCCTTGCGCGGCACAGCGCGCCGGCGCCGCGAGGGGCTGGCTCGAGGGAGCTGGATGAGGCGGCTACGTCACCGCCGCGCTCCGCGCCGCGCGGCCTTCTGGGAGTCGTAGTCGGGCGGAGGGGCCGGGCCGGCGCGAGGCCGGGTGCTGGGCGGCGCGAGAACTACCGGCCGGGAAAGGAGTTCCGCCTCCCTGACAGGCACGCGACGGCTCGCGCCCGCCGCCCGGCCCCTCGGGGCCGCAGGCCCGCGGCGCCCCCGCGATGCTCCGGCTCCGTCCGGCCGGGAATGGCCTGGTGACCTTGGACCGCCCCTCGCCTGCGTGCGGAGACTCCGAGGGGGAGGCCGGCGCCCTCCTCGCGGGCCTGGCGGGGCTCCGGGGGCGCCTGGAAAGCGCGCGGCCCCGCCGAGTCGGCGCTGCAGCCCCGAGCCTCCCCGCCGCCGGTGCCTGGCGACGCCGCAGGGCCCGGGCGCCCGGCCGCGCCTCCCACTGCGCGTTCGCCCAGCGCACCGGCCACAGGCCGGCCGGGCCTCGGGCCTCCAGCGCGCGCTGCCAGGACCCTCCCTGCAGGGGCGCCTTGCCCACTGCCGCGAGCCCCAGGTACATCTCTGCCCTTAGACCCAGGCAGGAGGGGACCCTGCGCCTAGGGCGCCCCGCTTGTCCAACCACCGAGACACAAAAGACGTGTTTCCCCCCTTGGCCCTGTGGGTAGTCGCGGGCCCGAGGTGCGGCAGGGCTCCGCCCTGGGTGCCGGTGGGAGGGCCTCCATTTGCACCCTTCCCTGGGCCCGTCCAGGCCCCACGGCCCCTTTGCCCCAGCTGCAGCCACAGCCGTCTAACCCTCCGCCCCATCCTTCCTGCCGCAACCAGATTGAGCTAATATGTATGACAAAATCTACCCTCTGCTAAAGCCCTGCGGACTCCGCCTCGTCGGCTGAACAAAGGCCCCGCACCCCTCCCCGGGGGTTTTGTCTGACCCTGCCTGGCACTCTCGCAGTCCTCCGGATGGGCACTGTCTTGGGCTGTCCCCTACCCTGCACTGGCGGGCCACTCTCTTCTCCCACAGCTCCCATCCTGTCCCTTGTCACAGCTGCTTGGCACCGGATTGGGATTCTGGGTGTTCCCCAGAGAAGTCTGAAGGGACAAGGGGAGAGCATGGGAGTAACTGCCTCCCACACCTCTGAACCCCAGCTCCTAGAAGCAACGGCTGGGTCCAAAGCAATCCAGTATTTGCTGGGTGAGTGAAGGACATAATGACCACTTGTCCAGCCACTGTGCACCAGCCACTGCCTGCTGCTGTATCATCTCACCTCATCCACACCACCACTCTCAAGAGCGCGCCATTAGCCTGTATTATGGATGAGAAACCAAAATTCACATATATTAAGAGATTTGCCCAAAGTCACCCAGATAGTCAGAGGCGGGGGGCCCAGGTTCCAACCCAGGTGTGGATCAAATGTGGCACAATTGGAATTCCTCTGGGGCCCCAGGACCTGGGAACAGGTGAAAATATCAAAAGCTGCAGGTCCCCACAGGAGGCGGGTTTATTCTAAATGCAGCTGGGAGCCATGGAGGATTTTGAGCAGGGGGCGTAATGGTAAGATGTGTATTTTTTGGAGAACTCTGGCTGTTGTGTTGAAATGGAGATTGCGAGCAAGATTGGAGGCCAGGACACTTGTGCCAGCCCCACAGCAAGTGGAGAGGGTGCTCCTGGGAGACAGACGTGAAGCAGAGGCAGAAAGCAGTGGTTCTCAACCTTTGTTTTCCATTAACTCCCCCTAAGGAAAAATAAACAAGAAATTAAGGTGAAAAATAAGATCTTGTCTGGTACAGTTTAACTTTGGAGGGCCACAAGCCACTGTAATATCTAAGATTTGTTTCTCCCCGAGTCCATTTTAACCCCCTTGAGGTAAGTGTTCTGCAGAGAAACACAGCCAATAGGACATATGTATATGGAGAGAGAGGTTGTGATGAAGGTTGATTTATTATAAGGAATTGGCTCACACAGTGATGGAAACTGACAAGTCCCAAGCTTGATCTCCATGACCCAGGAGAGCCCTTGGTGTGGTTCTAGTCCCAAAGCATCCCAGGTTCGAGACCCATGAAGAGCTGGTATTTCAGTTTGAGTCCAAAGGCGGGAAATAAAAAGGATTCACACCCAGCTAGGAGGCAGGCAGCAGGAGTTCCATCTTTTCTATTCAGGCCCTTTTGTTTTATGCAGGCCTTTGACTGATGGGACAAGGCCCACCCACATCGGGGAGGGCCATCTGCTCTACTCATTCTACAGATCCAAATGTTAATCTCATCCAGACACAGCCTCAGGGACACATCCAGGATGTTTGACCAAATGTCCAGGCACCATGTGAGCCAGTCAGCTTGACACAAAACTAATCATCACAAAGGAGATGCAGGACTTAAGGGCCAGAAAGGGTGTTGCGTACTGAGAAGTAAGAGCTCAGTCTGGCAGGAGTGTCCCAGAGAGGTGCAGCCCTCTGTCTTGAAAGGATTTTGGCATGGAGAAAGCCACCCAGACACCCTCCTGGTCCTGGAAGGCTCTTGGAACCGAATGGCAGGAGAAGGAGGCATATGTTGGGTGTTTTTGTAAAAGTGAAGTTTTATTACTTTCACATAAGTTTTATCAGCCAAGATATGAATATATACTAGTAACACAAGACAATTTTATAAGAAAAATTAGACAAGTGAATTATCTCACAGTTCATACCCAGTAAGTATTACATAACAATGAATCATTACCTCACAAGGCTTTTCTAACTTCTGGCTGTTTTGAGTCTGCAGAAAGAAGAGCTGGACACCCCTGTCAGGCCATTTCCTTCCTGGAGCAGGACCACAGCAGCAGGATCCCACCCAAGCAGGTCAGGGAATTCTATGCAGACGCTACAAAGTGTGGGAACGGACATGGACATACTAATGTTTGGTTATCCCAAAGAATTAGGCAGTTCTTGATACCCAAAATTGAAGCCTGCAAATCAATAAACTGCCCACATGGAGTGTCTAATCAGCTTTGAAACATGTCACTTGTTGCCTTCGCCAAGGTAGCTCAGTTGGTTAGAGTGTTGTCTCAATATGCCAAGGTTGTGGGTTCAATCCCGGGTCAGGGCACATACAAGAATCAACCAACGCATGCATCAGTAAGTGGAACATCAAATCAATGTCTGTCTGTCTCCCTCAAATCAATGAAAAGGATTTTTTAAATGGCTCTAGCTGAGCTACAAAAAACTGCGTGCAGGGGGCTGACAAACTGTTAGTGGAAGGAATTGAAAAAAAAAATTCACGACACCGCTTATAGCTTCAGAGATACTTAAGAAAGGAGTCTTAGAAATTAAAAATATAGCCAAAATTACAAAAGAAACCTAATAGAAGTATTGCAAGATAAAGTTAAGGAAATTATTCAGAAAGTGAAACAAAAAAACAGAAAGTAGAAGAGAAATTAGACCTAAAGTTTCCATCTGGGAGGCCCAACAACTCTCCAATAAGAGTTCTATGGGAAAAAATTGAGGGAAATAACTTTTGAAAGAAATAATACAATTTACCAGAAATAAGGGCTTGAATGTCCAGATTGAGTCTATCTAGGACAATGATTCATTGTAGGAAACCCAAGATAAAACAGCCTAAAAAATAAAACAGCCTAAAAAAGGAAGTCACAGTTAAAAAAGAAAAAGGCAGGAGAAAGGACCTCACTAAATGTCTTAACAGTAGTATTCGGTGCTAAGTAATGAAGCAGGGCTTTAAAATTCTGTAGGGAAATGATATACCACACAGAATTGGGTGGGGGAAAAAACAATTCTGGACATTCAAACTATTTTTCAGGCAATCAGACTGTAACAGAGTAACACCCTCAAGTACTCCTAGATGTATTTCCCACCTACAGTCTGAGGCTGCTACACATCTCTCCGATGTGACCTCAAAGATAACCCCACCTTGAGAGTGATGGAGAAGGGCTTGGACATTTAAAACATAGCCAGAATTGTAGAAGAAATCCAACAGAAGGGCTGCAAAACAGAGTTAAGGAAATTATCCAGAACATAGAACAAAAAGACATAAAATAGAGAAAAGAGACAAGTTCAATAGAGGAGGTTGGACAACTTCCTAATAGAAGTTACAGCAAAAAAAAATTTTTTTAATTTAAGAAAGAACAGCCCTGGCCAGTGTGGTTCAGTTGGTTGGAGCATCGTCTCGTACACAGAAAGGCTGCTGGTTCAGTTCCTGATCAGGGAATATACCCAGGTTGTAGGTTTGATCCTCGGTCGGTGGGAGGCAACTAATTGACGTTTCTCTCTCTCTCTAAACAAAAATCAGTATATATATTTTTAAAAACTGAAGGAAGAACCAGACCACACTGGAGCAGGATGATGGACGCCTGTGAGGAAAATACTATGTGGTATTTGAAGTTCTCTGGTACCTAAAATTGAGGTAGGATGGATACGTAGCAGATACGATAGAGCCTGTCAGTCACAATCTGGTAGAGGAACGATGTGTAGCGATGATGGTGGACACCTGATTACTGACTTAACCAGAACAGCTGTCTATATGAATTACGAAAAAATTCGTTTGAGGAAGTAGAGAGCTGCTGCAGATAGAGTCCAGGGGTCCCATTTTCAGTGTTCTCCAGTTCTCAGGGCACCGGACTGAGAAGCAAGGCTTTGGGCAGAGGGCACTACTGCAGACAAAAAGGTGGAGACTTGGGGCTCCGTTCCCAGTGAGATGGGATGAGTACATCACTGAGCCTGACAGCTTTCCCCTCAAGTCACTGCCAAATTCTCACACCATAGGCAGGAAACTAGGAGACATGCTACGAAGATCCTGGAAAGCAGAGTAGAGGTCTGGCTGATAAGACAAGGATACAGACCAGGACTAACCCGGGGTGGCGCTCAATGGTGTCCTAAAGTGGAAAGTGAGCCACCGTGAGACAGAACCTCACCAGACAGCAACACAGCCTTACACAGCTTAACGTGAGGTCTGGCCAAGGTGCTGAGCACCTGCAGGGGAAGATGGCACCTGCAGCCTCTCCAATTGTCTATGCACAAGTTCAACTCTGAATAAAAAATTCCTAGGCATGTCAAGGCACAGGGCAATTTGACTGAAAATAAAAAAACAAAGACGACAAAGACAAGCCCACCAGCGAGTCACGTGTTGGAGTTAGTAGGCAAAAAACGTACGGTGACTACATTTAACATGTTCAAGAAAATAGAGAAAACGGTGTAGAGATGAAAGGATGGAGAATTCACTTGAGAACAGATCTATAAGAAATTAATTAGAACTTAATAATTAATGATTCAATAGATTAACAGATTAGACACAGCACAAGAGAGGATTAATGAATTGGAAGATAATTCAATATAAAGCATCCTAACTAGCACAGAGAAACAGTAATCGGTAAGATATGAGAGAAAGACCCACATGAGATGCAGTTGATGGATGGTCTAATGTACGTGCAACTGGAGGCCCAATCTTGAGAAGACAGTGCCACAGAAGAATGCTCCCAAACTGGTTAAAAATACCCACCCACAGTTTTGAGAATCTCCTGGAACCCCACACAGGATAAGTGCCAAGCAACACCACAGCTAAGCACATCGTCAAACTGAAAACAAAGACAAAAGTCAGCCGGAGAAAACAGTCACAGATCTCTGAAGGTGTGGACAGCTGACTGACAGAAATGGAGCTAGGAAACAATGGAGTGGCAGAGTAACTGAAAAAACAAACTCCCAGTTCTAGTTTTAAAGTCTTAATGTTTTATTTTATATAATGTATTCAAAACATCATGACTTAAACCTGTAACCAATATAAATTATTAGTTATATTATTAAAATTATTAATCTTGTACTCATTTATTTTCACGTCATGTCCTCAGCATCCTGTGTGTTACACCTCCAGATTCTCTATTTGTTTTTTAAATCCTCACTCCGGGATATTTTTTCCATGGCTTTACAGAGAGTGGAAGGGGGGGGAGAAAAACATTGATGTGAGACATCCACGGGTTGCCTTCCGCACAACCCCGGCAGGGTTAGAGCCTGCAACTGAGGTATGTGCCCTTGGCCGGAATCGAACCCAGGGCCCTTCAGTCCTCAGGCAGACGCTTTAACCACTGAGCCAAACCCGCAAGGGCCAGATTCTCTCCATTTGGATTCACTGTTTCAAGTAGTCCAGTCACATTTGACTCATGGCAACCGTATTAGGCAGCAACTTTTAACTTTTGCTCAGAAAAAAGTCATGCGAGAATGAAGGCCCTGGCAGGTGTGGCTCAGTCGGTTCAACATCATCCTTTGCTCCGAAGGGTCATGGGTTCAATTCCCAGCCGGCACATGCCCAAGTTGTAGGATCCATCCTGGTCAGGACACGTATGGGAGGCATGTGATCAGTGTTTCTCTCTCACATGGATGTTCCTCTCTCTCTCCCTCTCTAAAATCAATAAAGACATATTCTTGGGTGAGGATTTTAAAAATAAATGAGGGTAAAATATGGTGTTTTCAGATTAAAGAAAATACTGAGAATTTATTCCCAGCAGGAATTCACTAAAAGAAGTCTTTGGGCAAAAGAAAAATTATTCCAGATGGAAATGAAGAAAGGAGTAGAGACCAAATATATATAAATGGAATGTATGTATTGAACTGTAGAGCACTTAATATTGATTACAGATATATGAATAACAATGCTATTGTCTTTTCATTTAAAATTGTGAAAATATAATACAGAATATACCATTTTCTTTTGAAGTGTACAAGTGACATTAGCTACATTCACAATACTGTACAACCATCACCACTGTCCATTTCCAAAATATTTCACCATCCCAAACTCTGTACCCATTAAACAATTCCAGCCCTCTCCCCTCAGCCCCTGGCAACCTCTATTCTATTTTCTCTCTATGAATTTGCCTATCCTAGGTATCTCAGATAAGTGGAATCATACAATAATTGTACTATTGTGTCTGTCTAGCTTATTTTACTTAGCATGTTATCATGGTTCATCCATGTTGCATCAGAGTTTCTTTTTTCACTTATTTTCTGTGTTTTTGATGACAGCCTCCCTAATGTGTGTGAAGTGGTATCTCTTTGTGCTTCTGATTTACGTTTCACTTATGACTGATGATGCCGAGTTCCTTTCATGTGCCTAATGGCCATTTGCATATCTTCTTTGGAGAAATACCTGTATCAGGTCTTTTGCCACTTTTTAAATTGAGTTGTCTGATTTTTTTTTCTTGTTGACCTTTGGACGCACTTTATATATTGTGGCTTAGTCCCTTATCAGATGGCTTGCAGATAGTTTCTCCTATTCTGTGGGTTGTTTCCACTGTCTTGACTATTGTCCCTTAATGCACAAGTCTTTCATTTTAATGAAGTCAAGTTTATTTTTCCTTTTGTTGCCTTGCTTTGGTGTCTCATTTAAGAAACCATTGCTGCGCCCGGCCAGGCGTGGCTCACAGGTTAAGCGTCAACCTAGGATCCAGGGGATTGGGGTTCGATTCCCGGTCAGGGCACATGCCCTGGTTGTGGGCTGCAACCAACCAATGACCCTCTCATCATTGATGTTTCTGTCTCTCTCTCTCCCTCTCCTTTCCTCTCTCTGAAATCAATAAAGATATATTTTGGAAAAAAAAAACCATTGCTGTATCCAAGGTCAGGAATATGTGCCTGTTTTCTCCTAAGAATGTTATAGTTTTAGCTCTTAAATCTAGATCTTTGACCTATTTTACATTAATCTTTGCATATGGCTCAAAGACCCAACTTCATTTTTTTTTTAGTATGTCTATTGATTTCAGAGAGAGGAAAGAAGAGAGGGAAAGAAAGAGAAACATCAATGATGAGACAGTGATTGATGGACTGCCTCCTGCAGGACCCCAACTAGGATCAAGTCCGAAACCCGGGCATGTGCCCTGACCAAGAATCAAACCTCAATGCTCAACCACTGAACAATGCCGGCTGGGCCCAACTTCATTCTTACACAGGTGAATATACAATTTTCCAAGCACCATTTGTTGGAGAGACCCCCCGTTCTCCATTCAGTGGTCTTAAAACCCTTGTCAAAAAACATTTAACGCCCAGCCGGGCGTGGCTCAGCAGTTGAGCATCAACCTAGGATCCAGGCCATCAGGGTTCGATTCCCGGTCAGGGCACATGCCGAGGTTGCGGGCTGCAGCCGATCAATGACTCATCATTGATGTTTCTATCTCTCTCTCCCCCTCTCCTTTCCTCTCTCTGAAGTCAATAAAGATATATTAAAAAAATAAAAATAAAAAATCATTTGACCATGGAGCTGAGGGTTTACTTCTGGGTTCTTGCTCTGATTCCACTGGTCTGTATGTCCATCCTCAGGCCACCACCACAGTTTTGATTCTTGCACCTCTTCAAGAAGTTTTAAAATCAGGAAATGAGTATTCCAACTTTGTTCTTTTTCAAGATTGCTTTAGCCATCTTGGGTCCCTTGAAACTCCACACAAACTTTAGAGCGAGTTTTTCCACTTCTGTAAACATCGTCACTGGGGCTTGGTAGGGACTGCATTGTCTATACTGCCTTCTTAACAACACTCTCTTCTAAACCATGAGTATGGGACATCTTTGTATTTATTTAGGTTTATTTCTCTCAGCAATGTTTTGTGATGTTTCTTTCAACGATGTTTCAGTATATAAATTTTGCACCTGCTTCGTTAAATTTATTCCTAAATGTATTATTGATTGAAAATGGAATATTTTTCTTAATTTTATTTTCAGATTATTCATTGACAGTGTATAGAAATACAATTGACTTGTGAATTTGTATCCTGCAACTTTGCTGAACTCATCTGTAAGCTTGAACAGTTGTGTTTATTGTGGATTCTTGAGGGTTTTTATGTATAAGATCATGTCTTCTACAAATAGGTACTTTTCCTTTTTTCATTTACAATTTGGACGCCTCTTATTTCATTCTTGCACGATTGCCCCGGTTAGAAATCCCAGTAGTGCTAATGAGTGGAAGTGACCAAAGTGAGCAACCTTGCCCTGCACCTGATCGTAGGGGAAAGGCTTTCGGTTTTTCACAGCTGCGCACGTTAGCTCCAGGCTTTTCATAAATGGCCTTTATTACGTTGAGGTAGTTTCCTTCTCTCCTTGGTCTGAGTGCTTCTATCATGAAAAGGTGCTGGGTTTTGTCAGTGCTCTTTCTGCACCAGTTGCGAGGATCGTGTTTGTCCCTCTACGCTCCCTTCACGTGGTGTGCTGCATGGGTTTTCAGAGGCAGAGCCACTCCTGCATTCCTGGGAGGCCTCGCGGTCACGGAGTACGATCCTTCCAGTATGCTGCTAAATCTGGGGTGCTAGCACCGCGCTGAGGATTTTTGCCTCAACATTTACAAGAGAGATGATTCTGCAGTTTTCTTTCCCCATTATTGTCTTTGTGTGGCTTCTTTATTAAGACAATACTGACCTTGTCCTGGCTGGTTTGGCTCAGTGGTTAGAGTGTTGACCCGAGGACTGAATGGTCTCAGGTTTGATTCTGGTCAAGGGCACATGCCTCCATTATAAGCTTGATCTCTGGCCTCAGTCAAGGTGCATGTTTGAGGCAACCAATCGATGTTTCTGTGTCTCTGAAAAGCAATGGAAAAAATATCCTTGGGTGAAGATTAAAAAAAAAGTTTAGCCCAGCAGGCGTGGCATCAACCTAGGATCCAGATCTCGGTTGGATTCCCAGTCAGGGCACATGCCTGGGTTGCGGGCTGGATCCCCAGTGGTGGGGTGTGCAGGAGGCAGCCGATCAATGACTCTCATCATTGATCTTTCCCTCTTTCCCTCTCCCTTCCTCTCCCTATAATCAACAAAAACATATTTTTTAAAAATACTGTTCTTTCCTACGTTTGGTAAAACCAACTAGTGAAGCCACCTGACACTTGGCTTTTCTTCGCCGGGGTTTTGAATACTGTTTGAGTATCACATCTTATAGATCAACTCCTTTTCTACCTGCTCTGGAGTCAGCTTTGGTACTGTGTTTCCAGGAATCTGTCCATTTAGCCTGTTTTGTTGGCATTCAGGTGTTCATAGTCTTCCTCCTGTAGATTTCAGTCATTTGAGTCTCTCTTTTGTTCTCAATTTAGCTAAAGATCCATCAACCTTGTTGACCTTAAACAAACTTCTGTTGTCCTTGATTTTCTCCAGTATTTTATTCTATTTCACGTATCCCTGCTTGAATCTTTAGTATTGCCCTTCTTCTGCCAGCTCTGGGTGCGGTTTCCTCTTCTTTCCCTAGTCCCTTAAGGCACACAGTAGGTCATCGATTTGACCTTCTGTCCTAATGTAGACATTTACAATGGTAATACCCCAGCACTGTTTCACTGCATCCCATACATTCTGGTTTGCTGTGTTCTCATTTTCACTCTGCGAGGTATTTTCTAATCTCCTTCCTTAATCCATTGATTATTTAAAAGTGTGTTAATTTCCACATACTTCTGAGTTTTCCTGAATGTTTATGCCCTAAAGCCCAGTTATTTCACACTTAAGTATATGCTCACCCGCTGTGTGAGCAAAAGTGCACCCAAAGAAACATAGGTAGGGACTGAAAGAACAGATAAACTGAAGCATGTTCATCTAACAAAATACTACAAAGCAGGAAGGATGAACAAGCCTCACATGAACAAATCTTACAAACACAGCAAAAGAAGCCACTCCCCTCCAAAAAACACATTAAATGATTCCATCTACTTAAAGTTCAAAGAACAGGCAAAACTAAATTATGTAATGAAGGCTCTGTGTTCTAATTAAATCTCATTTACAGTGAAAGGAGTAATTTCTGTAAAAGTCACATTAGTGACGACCTTAGGGGAGAAGGCAGAGTGTATGGACCAGAAAGAGGGGCTCCCAAGGTACTGGCAGTACTGTTTCTTGTTGCAGCTGGCTGTCTCACGGGCATTTGCCTGATGGTAATTCATTAAACTGTATTTTTGAGATAATTCAGCAAGCTGTGTTTTTGTGTGTGCGTGTGTTCCATACTTCACAGTATAAAAGGTAAGTAAATAAATAAACGTATTGGCCTTGAGTTGGTAACAACATTAATCACCCCCTAAAAACAAAGGCAAATACTTTGTGGAGGAAACCACCTTCAACTCAGGTCTGAGTTTTCAGAGAGTGTATCACGTTACACGGGCTCAAAGTAAGGGAGAAAGAAGTTCACAGATCACACGAAGGAAGCCACCATGAGTGGGAGCCAGTAGCAATGAGGAGACTTCAGAACTGGACCTCAGACCTGGATCCTGGACTTGAGATAGACAGACTATGAAACTAAGACGTTTCTAACAAAACATTAAAAATAAAAGGGAAGGCGTAAATTAACATTAGTGATGAAAAGATGCTGCAGAGATATTTTTGAAACGTTTCATGCCAAAAACTTGTAAAGAGATGAAATGTATGAATTCCCAGAAACCTGAAACTTAATAGAACTGATTTTAAAAACTGAATAGTTCCCAAACATTAAAAAATAAAATCAGTATTTTAAACTCTTAATGATGCCTAGCTGGGTAGCTCACTTGGTTAGAGCACTGTCCCAATATGCCAAGGTTGCAGGTTCAATCCCCAGTCCCAGTACACACAAGAATAACCAATGAATGCATCAATAAGTGCAGCAACAAATCGATGTCTGTTTCTGTCTCACCAAAAATAAGTACATAAGTAAAATGAAATAAAATCTTTCCTCAATGAAAACAACAGCTCAGAGGCTTTACAGCTGAGTTCTACTAGTTATTCAAGGAAGAAGCCATTAGAACCGAGGATACGGGCAGGACACTGCTTGGTCCCACTGTAGGGCAAGTTAGTCTTACTCTGAAACCAAATCCTGACAGACAGTGAGATAATGATGTCAATATAACTCATAAACAAGGATTTAAAAAAACCTAAACCAAATAACAAAACGAAGTGGGCATTTTTAGACAGAGCATCGTGAACAGTTAGATTTACCCAGGAAGCGCTCGGCTGATGCACACTGAAAAAAATAAAATGATGGGACAGACAACAAAGGGGGGACCCTATCATGTCTCAACAGAAGCAGAAAAGGGACTGGTAAGGTCACATCCATTGTGACAAAACAGAAATAAAAGACAAAGCTGCACCTCCTGGTTAGAAAGGGGCCTTCCTTCCCTGACAGCCATCTAACAAGCACCCCCAGTAAGCCTGTTTCTTGGTGAAAATGCTGACACACGCCCCCAGCGCCATTCCACACAGTAACATCCGGGAGGCCTCGGAGGTTCAGTAAGAAAAGGGACAGGTCAGGAATCAGAGGGGGGCCAGTGCACTGCAGGTGCTGTGGCTGTGAATGTAGAGAGAGAAGGCAGAACCTAGGCTCTTTTTGTTGGTTGGTAATCCTCACTGGAGGATACTTTTTCCATTGATTTGAGAGAGATTGGAAGGGGGGGGAGAAACATCGAAGGAGAGACATATTGATTGGTTGCCTCCCACTCCTATTCCAACAGGGCCTGGGAATCGAGCCTGCAACCCAGGTTCATGCCCCTGACCAGGAATTGAACCCTTAAACCTTCTGCCCCTGGGCTGGTGCTCTAACCCCTGAGCCAAACCGGCCAGGGCTAGATTCTTACTAGAATGAGAATTTGGCAAGGACGCTGGATACACAATATGCAAAAACCAACTTTTTTATGACAACAACAAACACATTAGTTAAGAAACACACCGTTTGTAACTTAAAACACAAAAAGCCCTTCCTAGCTAGCCTTGGGGGCCCCCTGATGAGTGCTAGCCTGTGGCTCCACAGCTCCTGGCCTTTGACGGGCTCACCTCTCCTGTGCTGGCCTAGGACAGAGGCCTCGTCTGGCTCCTGGCTTTAAAACTAGGGTTAAGGATCCTGCTGGCCCTGGGTGGCCACCCAGGAAGTGTCTGGTCAATCAGCCTCAGGACCTTTTCCTCTCCTTTCCATACACAATTCTTCAGACCTCAAACACAGCTCAGCATCCCTTCCTGCTCTCATGGGCTCCTGTATCTCACCTTTGCCAGTTTTTACTTTCCACGGGTTGGGGGACTACATCCCTTGGTGAATGCACACCCAGGGCAGCAACATAGTCGGGTTTCTCAATACTCACTAGAGCAGAGTCCAGTACCAGGAGTGTGGCAAATGCCACCCTGAACTGCATTTTATCTGACCATCGACAACAGGAGCCCCAGGCACCCAGCAGGCCAGCTTCTCTGAGCTCTGGGGAACACTCACTAGGCAGAGGCAAAGGGTTATCTCTGCCCTCACCAACTCTGGGAACCCCTGGCTGTCTTCAGCAACACAGGCACTGTTCACCTGGGGCACTGCTTGGCACCCATGCCCGTGTGGAGGGCAAGCTGTGTGTCTGGGTGGCCAAGGTGGGGTGCATTGCAAGCACCAACCTCACTTCTCAGCCTGAAGCGTCTGATTGATTAGGGAGTCCAGGGCTGGACTGCGGTTCTGGGCACAGAATGCTCGCTCAGGAAGGGCCTGGTGCCTGCTGGTGTCTGGGTGGGCAGCCAGATAAGCCATTTCCCCGCACGCGCGCGCGCGCACACACACACACACACACACACGAAACACACTGCACGTGAGGCAGACGGAATCACACACCTTGGGCAAGAGGAGAGAACTGATCCAAAGAGCAAAGGCGGACGAGGAAGCTATCTGGTTCAAATTACGTTTTATTTCCATCTGTAACACTAGCAGAGGGTCCAAAACAGACTGGTGCAGACGAAGTGCAACTGTAACAAAGACAGACTTGGACTATGTACACCGAGGGGGGAGGGGCCACACCCACCTTTTCCTACTTGGCAGTTTCTGAACAGCAGAAACTGAACACTGTCTCCCAATTTAATGCAGAAGTACACTTTCATGATCAACCGTCTGTCCTTACACACAAAACAAGGTTCTGGCTGCGTGGTCATCCTGGCTCTTGAAGTCTGGGTACTGTTAGCACGTAACAGGAGAGCCTTCCCATGAAGCCCAGAAGAAACGCAACGGCAACCACGTCCAGTGGCTCGGAGGGCAGGCACCCAGCACACACCACTGATGGACGCTGAGGTCCTGCCCTCCTCCACCCCAAGTAGAAAACTACTCCTTTCATTCAAACTAACTGGAAGTGAGCCAAACAGCTAAAAAGTCAGAATGAAGAATAAAACTTTTCACAGAAGAGGGACACTCCTTCAGCCCCGTTAAAGTGAACTGTGCCAAGTCCTTGCTCCTTCAGAGGGAAACTGAAGGCCAGTTATTGCTGCAAAGCCAGAAGCCCTCTCCCCCATGAAGATGCTTCACACACAGGCTGTTGTCTGGCTCGAGGCCTATGAGGAGGGCTGCGGAGGTGGAGGAAGGCTGGCACCGCAGGCCTCCCCCACTGTCACCCCCAAGCCCTGTGCATTAGTGGCAGCTCAGCCACCTGGAGGACCCGAGGCTCTCACACGCCTGCGGAGTTGAGCAGAGGGTGTTACCTGAGCCCCTGGGCAAGGAGAGGCCACTGAACTTTGCCAACCAAAATCTAAGGAGAAGTCAGAAGTCCAAAGGATCAAAGCCCAAAGGGCCAGAAGAACAGCTTCTGAGATGACAGTGGTGGGGTGGGTGAGAAGGCCAAGGCAGGCAGCTCGTCAGGCGGGCCGAGCTCTCAGACATAGGGAGGCTGCGGCTGGGGCAACAGCGTGGACATGGGCTGATAAGGCCACAAATACTGCCCTGCCTTCCAGTGTCCACACTTGAGGAGACATCGGGCAGCGGGAACTGAGGACCAGAGGGCACATGGTGAACTGGATGGATTTTATCAGAAAGGAGCAGACACCCGACCATAGGCCTGCCCTGTTTACCTTGCGTGGTCCCTGCCAGGTGGAGAACTCTGGGCCTTGGTCAGGTCCTGAGAACAGGTGGTGACAGGCAGGGCGGGGCCTGAGGGAGACTCACAGTGCCGCATCTCCTGGGCTGAGGAGGCGGCAGACGGGCTTTATTGCACGTTTCATCCTCAGGGACTCAGACACGGCCCTGCAGAGGCTCTCAGTCTGCAGAAACCCCTGCATGTCATCGCTAAGGTGTTGGCAAAGTCACCAGGGACTCTCGGGAAGAGAAGAGTCCAGCGGCTGGTCCTTCCGGGGTTGTATCTGGCTTGGTCACTGTGGCGGGCAGAGGCCTGGGACGAGGTAGCATGCCCGCGAGAGCTGGGCGGACCTGCTTGAGCTCTGACCAGGGCCAGCTCCTTGACGACACTGCCAGGAGGAAGCTGGGCAAACATTCCAATGGGGAAACTTCTTGGCAAATGTGCAGGTCCTGGAAAGAGGCTGGAACCCTGCTTCTCAACTCCAAGGTGCTCAACTCCTCTCCTACCCTGGAACCCGGCTGCCCCGAGGAGCGGGACGCAGACCCCGGCCCAGCAGGACTTTAGCTCCCGCTCTGAGGCTTCAAGCTAGAGGTAACGAGAGGATCTCAGAGGGGCTGGAAACAAAGGAGCATTTACATATCGGGCCTTGGTTTTAAATAGTCTTTTGAGCTCAGGAAATTGGAGGCAGATAACCCATGGAGGCCGCATGACAGCCCACTGGGCTGTTGCTGTCTGCCCGTCTCCTGGGCAGCTCTCACCACGTCATATGTAAATGGGGTGATAGCGTTTGTGGCTCATCTTCTTCCTGCAGGTTGGGCAAGTGTTAGCGGTCTTGAGGGAATCTCGGAGGCACTGGCTGCAGAAGACGTGGCCACACTCTGTAGAAACAATGACACGTCCATTCTGCACAATCTAAAAAACAGAAAAAGGAATAGCCGTCACATGTGCCCGTCCCAGAGCAGCAGCTGTCCCCAGGGAATCCCACTTGCGCCATCCTGGCGGTGATAGGTAAGAGGCAGGGAAAGGCAGGCTGCAGCAGGGGCAGGGCAATGGTCTGCAGAACTAAACCTGAGCAGCTAGGCTCCTGGCAGCGGCAGCCCAAGGGGGACCAGGCACCAGAACCCACAGGTCTAGAAAAGTCAAGGCTGCTGTGTGGGCACACGGTGGGGCAGTGCCGCAGGCCTCAGGGGCCATAGTGAACGGGGGGATCTTCTGCCTAGGTCAGAAGAGGGAACACAAAGGGCTGACTCAACTGCACAGGGAGGCGCAGGAACACGGGCCAGCATTGGAAGCTGCAGGCCCAGAAGCCGACACTCTCTCTCTTCACACACAAACGACAAACCATGTGCCATCCAGGCGGGACTGAAGAAAGCGGTCCAATCCGACCTAGCAAGAGGGTTCTCGCTAATCTCTTTCCCTCACTGAAGCAGTGTGGAAGCCAGAGCGGGAAGTGACAGCTGGGAGTGCTTACCTCTGAGTATCCATCCATGCAGATCGGACAACTGACTGTACCGGAGGGCCTAGAATATAGTGCTTCATGTTAGTGCTGCAGCCAATGCAGACATCTGAGTGACTGCTCACGCTAGGGGCTTCCTATGTGCAGCCATTCCCCTCCAAGAGCCTCCTCCGACCCTGCCTTAGCCGAGGACCCAGGGACTTACAGGAAGGCCAGCTACCCCAACGGGGTCAGCAGGGCCGCAAGAAAAAGGGGGAGATTAGAAGGTGCAGACAACCTGAGTCATCGTGTCCTTCCCACATGGCCCAGCCTCTGCCCCGTTAGCCCCCCTCCATCCTGCTGGTGCCTAGCACGCCTTGGTCATGGTGGGAACAGCTGAGCCCTGCTCTGGACCAGCCCCACCTGCACACAGCCGCCAGGCAGATGCTTCAACAAGCCCTCCCCGGACCATGGCTCAGAGGCCCACTGTTTCCAGCACCTACCACCCTCCTCACTGGGAAATTAAGGGGGAAAAGGACCCGACTCCAGGGGCCAGGGAGGTCCCGCATGGCCAGAGGCTTCCTGGTGAGAGAGCCTGTCCCCAGGACGGCAGCAGGAGGGTGATGGGCATGCAGGTACCTGAGCCCTGGAGCTGTCTCTTCCCTGGTGTTTCTGGGAGTGTGTGTGGTCACATACACGTCTCTGTCCCTGGACAGCTCCTCGTCATCACTGCTCACCACACAGCTGTCAGCATGGTCCTGGCGCTGCCTCCTAGGGTTCCTCCTTGGCCGCCCCCTTTCTAAGATGTGAGTCCAGACTCAGGAGAAGGGCCTCCCCAGCCCACTACCCTTCTTCCCCACCATGGAAAGGCCAGTCCCAGACCCCAGAGAGATCTGCTGCCACACCCCAGGAGATCCTGCCCAGCCCACGGAAGCCCATCCCTGGCCATGTAGGCAAATGCCGGAGTAGTGGGGGTGAAGCCCAGTGCTAGGGATAAGTTTCCTCTACTGGCATAGGCTCAACCGGCCAATCTGACCACAGCGTCATCTCAGGTGTCCTCCCACCTGGCCTTCTGACACCCCATCTCATGTCAGCTGTCCATCCAAACCCAGTGAAAAAGGAAACCACTCACCATCAACAATCTTTAAAAAAGGGAAAAAAAGAGAAAAACACAATCAGTTTGACATAAAACATTCCATGTCTTCTGAATGCATAAATGACAATGCTGAAGCATTTATTTCAAATGCAAAACCCATCCCCCTCTTTTCCCCACCCCCCTGCTGTGGCGTGGGGCAGGCCTCTGCCTCCCTGCAGCTGCTGCAGAAAATCTGTGGGGGCTGCTGGCCATGTGACCCCAGGAAGTTACTTTACCCTCTGGAAGCCACCAACTTCCTCTTGTAAGAACAGAGCCAAACCAATGCCCACCACTCACCTCGCTGTTGTGAGGACTAAGGGAGACATGGCCTCAGCCACAGGGCACCAGGGACACAGAGCCCAGGACTAGCTCCACATGCTCACCAATGACAAGAATCTGACTCCATGCGGCCTGCTGCCAAGAATGGGGACTTGACTGGGATGAGGGTGTGCAGTACTAAACACGCTCTCAACAAGCAAACGCAAGCCGCGTACAGGGACTGACGAGAGCGCACACACCCAGGCCTGGACTGAACTTGCAGTCCTGTGTTCTGGAGGCCACAAAAAACCTGACTGAGACCTGGACGGGCCTCCCAACTACTCGGAACTTACATCCACACCCGTTTTGCTACAATGGCTTCCAGCCAGGCCACAACTCTCTCTGAGTTACCGGCCATGTGTCTACAGGACCTGCAGTGGCCACGCTCCCCCACAAGTCGTGGGCGATCCTTCAGGACAGCCTGCTGCCCTCCCCTCACTGACCCTGGCTGGCAGCTCCCACACTGGGTTCAAGGCAAGATGCTGGAGTTATTCCTAGAGACCTGCTCCTCCAGCTTTTCACGCAGAGTGACTGCTCCCATGAATACAACCCATTTCTGCTTCAGAACAACTGGAGTGGACCCTAATGGGCACAAACAACCATCCCAGGAAGCAGAAGCATGAAGCCCACACATGGGGCTACTGAAGCCCCTCCCCCAGGAGGCTGCAGAGCGTGATGAGGAAATTGGGAGGCATCAACCTCACTGCGGGGGCCACATTTACTGGGAGACAGAGTTGGCTGGCAGAGGGGCTGTCCACATGAGTCCAGAAGAGGGAGAAGGAGGTCTGCTGTGGACAGGATGACCCCAACTTTCCAGAGCACAGATGGGCCACACTCGGGGGGGATACATGGGGACAGGACAGAATGCCACTAGCTCCTGGCAGTGTGAGGGAACAGGTCCCCACAGACCTGGTACAGAGCAGGGGCTCCACACATAGCTACCAGAGAGCCTCTCTCACCAGGATGACTGACTGTCCCAATCTTCAACAGGAGAACACAGTGCCCCAGCCTGGCCTCCCGGCACCCCTGCCACCTCCTAGCACTCCCTCCACCCATCAGCTGAACCACATCATTTCAGAATCCCTGTGGTGTGACTGTCTGCTCTCTGCAATGTCCCTCCTCCTGGCTGTAGCCCACAGGTAGTACAGTACTCGCCTGTCAAGAGACAGGCCAGGGAAGAGCACCAGGGCTTCAGAAACGTGGACAGCAGGAGCAAATCGATGGGACAAGGACAGCACAAGCTCTGGCGCCTCTCCTCTGGCCAAGAGGCCTTTAAGAAACAAATACTGCCTGGCTGGGCGTGGCTCAGCAGTTGAGCGTTGGCCTAGGATCCAGGAGATTGTGGTTCGATTCCCGGTCAGGGCACATGCCAGATTGCGGGCTCAATCCCCAGTCGGGGGCGTGCAAGAGGCAGCTGATCAATGACTCTCTCATCACTGATGTTTCAACTCTCTCTCTCTCCCTCTCTCTGAAATCAATAAAAATATATTTAAAAAAAGAAAGAAACAAATACCAAACCAAAACAACAGGCATTCAGTCACCTGGCCTGACCAGCAATCAGAACTGGGGCAAACTGGTCCAGATTAGCAGTCTGGCTTCTCCCTTGGCCACAGACTAAACCACAGGTCAGAGAAGATGGAGACACCTGGAAAACACGAACAAGCAGCAGGCACCTGGTGCTGCTTTCTTTCACACCTGGGCACACTGACCCCAGGCAGGTCACCCTTTAAGCTTCCAAAGCACAGGTGAGCCTCAAAACACTTACAAGTGCTGACACCCATGTCGCAGGCTCCTGATCAGTGCCTCTTAGGGCTGTAGCAACATCTGGGGGTGAACGACAGGGTAGAGCAGAGCAGCAGGAACCACTGGGGTCCTCTGTACCAGCTGGCCCCCAGAATTATTGAGGATGCCTGCTCCCCAACCCAGAGCTCAGAGCCGCTTGCTCTAGGCAACCTTGTTCCACTGGAAAACACAGTCACACCCAACAACCACTGGGCCCACCAAAGGCTGCTCTTTCCACCCAGCAGTTGAGTATATTCCGCAATGACAGACATCGCACAGGGACAGATCGCTGTTCCTGGGGCACTGCCAGGAGAACTGCAAACACAGGAAATCCACATCTGTGTACTACTGTTTCCCCAGGCCTGGCTGCGCTGCCCAGCTTCTTTCTTCATCTATGACTACATTGGCTCACTCGCGCTGTTACTGTGTGCCCCTCATGCCATTACTACTAGACAGAAACGAACAGGGCTCTGTCCCTGCCCGCAGGAGCCTCGTGAAGCATATCCTTTCAATCGTCTCATAATTGGGAAACCAGGCGCAGTACAGACACAACACAAACAGCACCATTCATCCGTGCCCTAAAGAAACAGACCACATAAAGATCCTGAGAAGACCAAACTGACTTTAAATAAACAATCTTTTCAAGTTCAATGAAGGAAGAATCGAGGCAAGCCCCATTTTCAATAACCTCCCGGTAAAGACTCCATTTCCTAAGAGGAACTAGTCTCTCTCCAGCAGAGCAGATGCGGGCAGCTGCATGCCGGGGGAGCCCAGGAGAAAGCAGGAGGGAAACACAGAGGCGTTTCCAGTAAATGCAGGCCAGTGTTTCTATCGATCTTCCCACTGAAAACAACAAACAAGGTAAGGCATATTTTAAAATAAAGAGTATCAGGGAAAAGGTAACAGATCAAAAGTAAAGGGAACAAAATAACCTAGATGAGGAAACAACAACAACAAAAAGCCCGGCAGATTCTTAACACACGAGGCGTGCTTCAGAAAGCCCCAGAGAACCCAGAGCCTGGGAGCCACGGGCAGGTCGTCCACGAAGCCACCCCAGCAGGCAGGTGTCCCGCAGTCTCATCCAATGGCCAAGGACTCACAGGCAGAATGTTCTTTTTGACTAGTAATATAAAGAGTAATAAAACATTTTAAAAAGAAAGAGAAGTTAAAAAATACAATTTAATAAGTACACTGAACTGAGCATAAAATACCAATAACAATATCTGTAGGCCACAGCTAAAGAAAATATAATCTTAAATACATTTACTGGAAAAGAAATGGTCAAAATTATTAACTTAGAAAAACAGCAAAATAAACTCAAACAGAAAAATAATCAATGAACAAGAAAGGGTCCATATAAAGCTAAAAGCTGGCTCTCTGAAAGATCTAACAAAGCCCTGGTGAGACTAGTGTAAAAAGAGAGAAAACACAAACAGCCTGTATCAGAAATGAAGGAGGCATCACTACAGATCCACACAACATAAGGCATATGAACAAAATGGATGCCAAAAACAGTGAAAATTTTAGATGAAACTGACAAATTCCCAAAAACTATAATCACCAAAACTCATTAAAACTTTGGGTTAGGTACCGTCACTCTGGAGTTCTACCAGTCAGGAAAGAAATAATTCCAATTGGGCAAAATCTTCTGGAGAACACACAAAAAGGGAGGGCTAAAGATACCAATACTCTGATATGGAAACTCTGCAATGTGCGTGAAGAAAAACTGCAGGCCAACCAGTCTTACTCATAAAAGTAGATGCAAACGTAACATAGTATAAAATATTAGGAAACTGAACCTAGCAATAGACAAAAAGATAGCTTCGTGACCACAATGTTGAATCGGTTTAAGACTAGAAACCAACTTAACTCTCCACTTGAAAACTGTAGCCTAACAGGAAACAGAGCCCTCTCTCCAACCTGATAAAAGGTGTAAACAAACAAACACACACCTTACAGCAGAGGTCTTATGAAAGGTGAGACTTTGAAAGGATTCTTTCAGATTTGGAAACAAGAATGTCACCCTTTTATTAGGGGGAGGGGAGGGGAGGGGAGGGGAGGGGAGGGGAGGGGAGGGGAGGGGAGGGGAGGGGAGGGGAGGGGAGGGGAGGGGAGGGGAGGGGAGGGGAGGGGAGGGGAGGGGAGGGGAGGGGAGGGGAGGGGAGGACAGAACTTTAAAACACCATTTTTTGCCCTGGCCAGTGTGGCTCAGTTGGCTGGAGCATTGTCCCATTACAGAAAGGTTGCCCGTTAAATTCCCAGTCAGGGCACGTACAGAAAGGCACCGAAGGATGCTTGCTCTCACATCGACGTCTCCCCCCTCTGAAATCAATACCCTTGGGTGAGGATAAGACAGCAGCAAACCCTCACCATGTCAACAGCAACCTAAACAGTGCATAGAGGGACATGGGTTCTAACAAGGCTTGCAGAACCACCCAGGGAGCATTCTAAAACTTTAATAAGAGGTATTAAAGACCCCATCTCAAACCATACGCAAAAGTCAAAAGTCAGTTCACATGGGTTATACACCTAAACGTGAAAGGCAAAACTCTCAGAATACTGGAACATATTTTTACAATGAGATTTTCTTCTGACAAGCTGATAACTTCAACCGTGTTTAAATTAGAAGCCTCTGTGTATAAGTCAAAACGAGAAAGGCAAGCCTCTGAGTAAAAGGTACAAAATATAACAAGTGGTAGTCTCATATTCAGAACTTACTTAAAATTCCTAAAATATAAAACAAGAAAACAAAGGAAAACTGAGCAGAAAAAATTCACTGTTAAAAAAAAGATGAAGGGGATGCGTTGTTCTAGCTGAATTTTTTCAGCTACTTTAAAAGTTCTATATACTTTTATGGGATAAATTTGTAAAAACAAAACAAAACAAAAACCTTAAAAAATAATTCAAAAGGCGCTATACCAACAAGGAAAATGAACCACCAATAAACGTGAAAGGTGTTCAACCCCAACAGTAACCAGGAAAACACAAACTAAATCCACCATGGGGTGCTACTAGGTGTCAAGGGGTAGAGTAGAGGGAACGTCCACCACCACCCCACACACACACTGATACAGCCTCTTTGGAAAATAGGACTTAATCTCGTAAAAATCAAAGATATACACACCCTGGGACCCAGCAGTGACAGCCTTTTTTGGGTACGCAATGCCAAAAATAAGTCAGTGTTGTGCAGCCACAGTGGTTTAGTTGGTTGAGCGTTGTCCTGTGCACTGAAAAGGTTGCTGGTTGGATCCCTAGTCGGGGCACGTAGGGAAGGCAACCCATCGACGTTTCTCTCTCTCTCTCTCTCTCTCTCTCTCTCTCCTCTCTCTCTCTCTCTCTCTCTCTCTCTCTCTCTCTCTCTCTCTCTCTCTCTCTCTCTCAGCATGTCCTCAGGTGAGGATAAAAAAAAAGTGTTGCCTGGCCGGGCGTGGCTCAGCCATTGAGCATTGACCTAGGATCCAGGCAATCAGGGTTCGATTCCCGGTCAGGGCACATGCCCGGTTTCTGCTTGATCAATGACTCTCTCATCATTGATGTTTCTATCTCTCTCTCTCCCTCTCCTTTCCTCTCTCTGAGATCAATAAAGATATACTTAAAAAAAAAAAAAAATTTTCTAAAAAAAAAAAAAAGTGTTGAGGGAAAATGACAAAGCAGAGATGTGCAAAGCTTCATTGCTTCTTAGAGCACTTTTTATTTCTCCTAATCAGTGGGCTGTGACTTCCTCTGAGAGGGAAACAGAGTCTGTATGCAGTCTCTGAAGCCTCCCTGGACATGGTGTGCAGGGGCTGGGTTTAAAAACAGCTAGTCCCCAGGACGTCACAGGGTGGGTGTGCCACCAACAGGGGCCAGTCATTGTCACCTGGAGGGCACGGAGTGGACAGTCTTGAGAGCAGAACCCTGGCTCAACCCCAGGGCCGGGCATACTGAACATGGGATAAAATAAGAACCTGGCATCACTTTAAGTGTTAATCAGCAACGAGGCTGCAGGCTGAAGCCAAGGTGCCATATTCAACTACCTTTCCAGGACCCCAGGGTGCCACAGGGACTAGCAGCCAAGTTGTGTGACACACGGACTTCAGAACACTGACCATGTCCACTGACTTCTCTCACCAAGTCCCAGCTCCTTTCGGGGAAACTGCAGCTTCTCTTTAGCAGCCAGCGACCCTAAGCTCTCTTCTGCTGCTGGGGCAGTATGGTAGCTTGGTAAGGGCCACTGCCTTTTCTTTGGGATGGGGCTCAGGGACAGGACAACACAGACATGGGCACAAGACAAGACAGTCCAGTGCTTTCAAACCCAGCCAGGGTCTAAACCTCTGAATCTGTGAGGATAGTCTCATTCTCACCCTTTCCTTTTTAAAGCCATCACAATAACCCAAGACCCATGGGCCACAAGGGGAGACTCGGCTATGAGCAACCCCCACTAACCTCACGGTACCTGCTGCCCACCTGCACAACACAATCAAACGTCACAGTCTCCGCAAACTGCACCGTTACCAAAGGTGCTAAAGAGGTGTCCTGGAAAGAGGTGAGCTGCCCAGGATGTGGGCCTGTGGGCTGACCAGACTCATCCCCCACATCCTGACCAGCCTAGGTCTCCTCCCCTAGGGCAGCACTCCCTGCCAGAGTCCAGACCTAGTGCCACAGGAAGGGGGCACCAGCAGCCTCCCAGGCTCCACCCTCCCTGGAGTCACAACACAACCAAGGCACCAGGTGGCAACACCAGGTACCTGCATCCTCCAAGGCAGCTTCTCTGGGAACTGGCAGCACTGAGCAAGCACTCCTGTTCACCAACTGGGGCACACACTGATATTCACTGGGCACCACCCCAAGTGCCAGGCACTCAGGGCCAGCATCTCTTTTGGTCCTCACAACAACCTATGGATCAGTCGGCATGTCCCCACTCGACAAACAAAATGAATGAGGCTCAGTGACTTGCTCAGGGTCACATGGCTGGGGCAAAGTGTGGAGTCAGGGATAAAGAGAGAAGGGCCAGAGTTTGCCCCCAAGAGCTTTTGTGCCCACAGAGGGAAGGTAATAGACACACAGGTTTTCCATCCATAGGCAACAAAGCCAGTGAAACATCTGTGTTGGGCTCATCACCAAATGCACACATTTCTTCAGCATGAACCTAAACTGTGACCAAGGCCTTTAGACCTCGGTGCTGGCCAGGGGCCCAAACAAGAGCCAACTCCGACGGGAGTTCAAGGCTTACCACAACAGAGTCGTTGTGCGTCAGGTCGACGACCACGGGCTCTAAAGATTCACAGGTGAGGTCCACTATTTCATCTCCAGCTTCAAAACAAAGCATGTTAACAAACATTAGGAGGAAAGGAAAAGCATACACTCTCACTTCATTAACAAGAGGACAATAAAGCTCAGGCTTCTAGCAAACCCCCCCTGAAGCACAGAATCAAGAGCACGAGGACCAGCCCCTCTTCAGGGTGACAGCCCAAGAATGTGCTTCCAGAACCTGGCTGAGCGGCAGCACAGGGTTTTTACAAGCACAGCTCCATCCCTGTGGCCTCACTGCCACACGATTAGATCTCTGTGCCTTCACACCTGCTCCCTCACAGGGAAGAGGCAGTGACTTACAGGGAAGGGACCAGGCATGCTCAGCTCAGGGCTTTCCTCTTTGGGAAGGATGAGCCCGAAACCTCTGCTCCCCTCAGCAGGGGAAGCTGGTGGCTGTCAATTGCCCACAGATCTCAAGCCCTACTTAGCTCAGCACCTTCATCAGTTATGTTTGTTTTATTTATTTATTTTTAATTCTGACCCGAGGCTATTTTTCCCATTCACTGCTTTTTAGATAGAAACAATGATGTCAGAAAGACACCGAGTGGTTGCCTCCAACACGTGCCCCAACCGGGTCCAGGAATGGAACCTGCAGCACAGGTACATGGCCTTGACTGGGAATTGAACCTGAGACCCTTCAGTGCTCAGGCTGACACTCTAACCACTGAGCAACATCGGCTGGAGCCATCAGGTATGTTTTAATGGGCCCCTGGGACCCCAACATACCCAAATGGGTTGGACCAGGCCTGCAGCTTGCCTTTGAGCCCTAGGGTCCACTGCAGCATCCATATGAGCACAAAGTAGGAAGGAGCACACATGCCCAACAGTTCCTGGCACTTATGTACCACAGTAAGGGCAGAGCACAATTCCAGTTCTCTAAGCCTAAAGACTTATACCCATTTTCCTCTGTTATTAACTTTAAAAAGCATGAGGGTAGAATTTTTAAAAACAGTATTTGTTTATTATTTGGGGGAAGTGACTTGTAATATATTTAGAATGCTCAAAATTGCTTTTATTTTCTTGTATTAAAAGTTTCACAGGAATAAAAAACACACTATATCAGAGATGTCCAATGTAATTTATACAAAATGACCTTGTTCTTTTCAAAAGAGTAGTCCATGTACTGATATACCACATTTACAGAACCATTTGTTCTCTTGCCGGTGGACACAGTTTTTGGCTCTTACACATAAAAGCGGGACTCACACGGCAGCTAGTGCCTGCAGTCCTGCATAATCAGTGAGACCGCCTGCTGGATGAGAAGTGTCCCGCCTCCCCAGGCCCCAGCCCTCTAGGAGACCCTCTGAGCCCTCCAGGAGACCCCAGGAGTACCCTCTGCACCGGCCTCCCCTAAAGAAGGGCAGGGTACAGACCCCAGGGCGACAGCTTTGGGGTGGGAGGGTGGGTGGGCTAAGGTCTCAGGCTCCGGGCTTTTTGAGATTCACAGTTCAGAGGGAACTCAGAGACTAGAGACAGTACCGAGAACTTCACTGCTCTCAAGGGCCCGTGCAATGTATCTCAGACAAGAGGCTTCTCTTTAAGGCCAGTTTTCAAGTATCACAGATATAACAACCACCTTAGTGTATGCAGAGTAATGGGATGCAGTTCAGGCCACCTGCACTTCCCTGGGTGCAGCCAGAATATTCAGCCTGGCCTCTGCACACCAAACTCCCTCCACACAGGCAGCCACACTGCTGCCTTCTTGGATGGTTTTTTTGTCTTAATGAAAAAGAGAGGAAGCTGAGTTCTTCACAAGGCCATGCAAACTGGAGACAGGCTTTCAAACAGTGAGGGTGGGCCTGGGGCAGCCTCCCCTTCCCTCTGAACATTCCCTGAAGGCCGACTGGTATGCCCCACCAAGCAAGTGGTCGTTTTAGACCCGTGGAGGTCCCAGAACACCAAAGGGGCAGCTCTGCTCTATTTAGCAGTAAGTTGTAACGAGGCGAGTGTCATTTACTGACACTGTAGGTCATAGAAAGACACTGACCTGAGCCTACCCCTGTAGAGTACGTTTTACCTTATTGACTCATTTCAGCCTCATGACAACTCTGTGCAGCAGCTATGACATTATCCTGTTTCTGAGGAGGAAACTGAGGCCCCATCGCTGGTAGGTGGCACTGTTGGGCATCGACTGGCTCCTGCGGGGATGGTCACCCACGCCCACGAGTGACCCATGGTCATGGTGTCCCCAGAGAGCTTACCGCTTTCCACAAGCTCAATGGGCTCTGTTTCCAAGGCCATCTCAGGTGTGGTGGCTGCTTCCCGAGCTCGCTTCTGGGCTTGTCTAGAATTTACTGCCCCTCCACGACGCTTTCTCTGAAGGCATGGGGGGGGGGGGGGGAACAGTCACGTGAGCTCCTGACTGACAGGATTTCAGCAAGACAAAAAAATCAACAGAAAGGAAGAAAAAGGAGGAGACAGGGAGCATATCTGAGGTTGGGGTCCTTTCAAAACATGCAATTCTAGAGACTGAATGTTTAGGGAGATATCACCCAGAACACAGAGCCAGTTCATTTTCTATAAAACTCGTTCAATCAAACTATCACTCCATCAAAAGCACATGACATACACTCAACCAAAGCCTCTGGTCCAGACCAGGATCTGGCCGGAACCCCTTCTTATTTGTTTTACTGACTTCGGTGGGCGGGGGGGGGATGAAAAACATGGATATGAAAGAGAAACATCAATCAGTTGCCTTCTGCACGGCCAGGGCTGGGAGCCCCTTCTTTTAACCAAAGTGACAGATCTAACTTCCTTGAATTTGTATTTGGCCTCATTGAGCCCTTTTTGCTTTTAGCCCAGATACCCTCCGTCTCCCCAGTTTCTATACACTGGGGAAAGCAGGTCTTCCTTTGGGAAACTTGGCCTCTAACCATCAAGTGTGGGTTACCCTCAACAATCACCACCCACAACTCAAAGAACCAGAGTTTTCTAAGCCTGTTCCCCGAGCTGCCTGAGAGCCATGCCTCTGGAACGCCTGCAGCGCACTCTCTGCCCCAGCACTTCCAACCTGGCCAGCCCTGAAAGGCAAGTTGAGAATGTGCCCCCTGCAGCCTTCGTCCAAAGCGACAGAACCTCCCACTGAGCCTGTCGCCTTGCCATTCCTGTAGGCCCGGCGCGTGCTCTTTCTCCCCGTCCCTGTCCTGCTCCTCATGGGCCCCAGCCTGCTATGCTTCCCAATGGCCGACTTCAGGCTGCTCCTTAACTACTGAGTCTAAACTTCCTCACCAGCAGCAGCTTGGGAGAGCTGCCGCAGGGCTCGATGACACAATGATGAAGAGACCACTACCACTCTAACTCCTTACATGCCACACTAAGCATTGTCCCTGGGGACTGTGGAAGGACTGGACACTCCTGTTGGGGAGATGCGCACAGGACCCCAGAGCACCCCCCACCCCAGCCCAGCACTTCCAACTTGAGAAGCTGGGTTTAGCAACTTCCCATGGATCAAAGGACAGGAACCATCCTCCGCAGGCCTGGAGGAAGCAACGCACTAGTTCAAGTCTCCATTGAGAAGCAGCCCTGCCCAGAGGGGCTGACCCTGGGCCTCATGGAGGCTGCTGCCTGTGTTTATGCTTGCTAGGTTTCCGTAACAGCCTCCAGATTACCTAGGACTCCTGAGCTTTCACCCATCCTCTTGAAGTTGGCCTCATATCTTCCTTCCTCTGAAAAGGACCAATCCTTCCGAGCAGAAACTGCTGAGCAGACCCCTTGTGCCCCCCCACAGCCACTGGTGTGGCTTCTTGTGCCCACTCAGCGAGTGAAGCAGCAGCCACAAGCCCTGGCTAAAGTCTAGGTGCTGGACATGACCACCCTGTCAAGGGCACTGTAGCAATGTGTTCCCAACACTGCCCCCTGCCCCCAGCAATCCGCTTTCCCTGCTGCTCTCTTGGCCCCTCCACGCCTTTAACCTGGCTTTGTCCCCAGCCTGGACTACCCATCCCTCCCCGCCTTCATCCAGCCAATTCTTACAGCTTTCAGAACCTACTCAATGTCACCTCCACCATGGGGACATCCCTCCTCCGCCCAGCCTGACCATCTGGAGACTCCTCCAACTGCGCTCCCCCAGGGCAGAGAGGAGGTGGCTGTTAGGTCAGGGCCCAGTAGAGAAACTGTAGGGTATCTGCTGGAACTTCCCACACTTGCCTTTCTCTGCCCTCCTGTCGCTCATCACGGCTCCCTCCTTCCTGCTGGCAGAACCCCTCAGGGGTCCACAGCTCCCAGGTAAACACAATCATCTGACCACTACCCCTAAGTTACTTATCCCATTCTGAGACACTTTAGTCGATTCCTCACACTCTCATAAAAGGCTATACTGCTGCCTGCCCAGGTCCCACCTGAGCAGAGCGTGGGCTTCAACGGGTAGGGCCAGGTTCTCCCAGAGGAAAGCCGCAGCCGCAACCTGACAGTAAGGGACCAGGTGGGAGGTCGTAGGCGTTGTGATAGAGGTCCAGGGAAATAAAGGTCCTTTTGTATCTAGATACTGACAGTGGGCCAGCAATGGTCAGAAGAGATGGACTAGGGAGGGTGGGGGCAGTGAATGGAAGCCGAAGGGTTTCTATTACTGTTCACCCCTGAGCCGCCTGTTCAACCTCATCCTGCCCCACCTCCCACCACCATTCACAGCACCTCTGAACCTGCAAAGAAAATGAGGCTGTTTCACATCTGGTCCACCTGATGTGAGTTTAGTGTCTAGATCATTGGAGCAACCCTGTCAGTAGGGAGTAAACGGGGGGGGGGGGGGGACGACCTTCAGGCAACCTTCCCTGGAGTTTGAGGGGCTCCCGGTCACATCTGGCTACACCAAAGCAGAGCTGCCTCTGCCACCTGAGAAAAGCTCGCAACAGCAGTGACACTGATGCACCGACTTTGGTCACCAAGGGTGACTAAAGAGAACCCTAAGGATTCTCACCACTTCACTCACACTAGACCTGAACTACCTACAACAGGAAAAAGGGAAACTGGGCAGTGGATGACTACATACACCAGAGTCCTAACATTCCAGGACAGAAGCTGCTCTGGAGGCATGGAATTTCCAAACCCTCAGCCACTGCCCCCCAGCATTCCCTCTGAACACCACCCAGACACTGGCCCGACTGAGACACACACGCTGCTCTAACTTCCGAAGGCCTGGAACTGGGGTTACTCAGAAGCACCTTGATGTGCCATGCGAAATAAGGCAGTTGCCTGGCCTTGAAAGTAAAATGAAACTCCCAAGCTGATAAAACTCACAGTGCTCATGGTGCTTTGGCTGCAACCTACAGGGACACAAGTGACCGGAACCAAGGCTGCAAGGACGTCGGAAGTTCTCAGCTGCTCACACCCGCTACTTCCTCATCCTCCGGCTAGCACAGGCATTTTGGGCCACACAGATTTGCTCTATCTTCAAGTCCTGAAAAACAAAGATATCAAGTTAAAAACACTGCCACCTACACCATCAACCACACTTGGTTCCACCGATCACCAGTCCTTTCTGTAGGCCAGGCCTTTGCTGAGCACTATGCAACGTGTCCCTAACCCCACGCTTCTCTTGGGAAGCAAACACTGCTGTATAACACAGGACCACTGACTCCAAAGCCTGCCATCCGCCTCCACCATGGCAGTTCAAACTCTTGTGATAGCAACTGAGGAAAGACAAGCGAATCAAACTGCCGCACGTGACCTCACTGACTCTTCACAATGGAAAGGGACGGCGCTTCCCAGGCTGGAACAGAGCCCAGAGCCCAGCCAGAGCCCCTGGCTCTTCCCATGAAATCACCGTCATCCTCTGGGGGAGAGGAGACAAGAGCCACCCACCCTGATTCACCTGTGTGCCCAGCTGAGACTTGTCACTGGCAATGGGAGAGGGGAGAAGAACCAAGTGTGGATGGGGTAGCCCAGCAGGAGGATCCAGCGCAGAGAAAGGTGCAGAGGCCTGGAGAATGAGGGGCCTGGGTTCCACTGGGAGGTGGAAGCTAACCACAGCCAATTCGATGTCAGGAAGTGAGTGGACAAAGGAGCAAACGAAAAGCAAAAATATGGTGCTTGGAGCCTGGAGTCAAAGCAAGGAGGAGGCTCTATGGTCACCCAGTCCCAGGTGACAGTGGTTTGGACCAGGGCAATGGTTCTCAAACTTGAGCTGGCACCAGGCCCACCCGGAGGGGCTTGTTAAGTCCAAGTTTCTGATCCAGCAGGTCTGGGATGGGGCTCACAACTGTGCATTTCTAATCAACTCCTAAACAACGCTGATGGTATTGCTCTAGAGGCTGGCTACCTCCCCAACAGAATCACTCTAAAACACACAGCTGGCCATGCAGCCAGGCGCCTCCATACCCTCGTGACCGTGGGCAAGGTGCTGAACTTCTCTGTGTTGTTTCCTCACCCATGAAGCAGGACAGCACCCACTTGCCCTGCTGTGGGGACTACAGAGCCAGTGCAGAGAGCACATGCTAAAGGCCACTGCCTTCCCCAACAACCTCCACTGCACAGCTCCACCCAGCTTAGAACCGAGTGGGCTGCAGGCCCCTCACCTCCCTCACTTACCAGTATGGCTCCTGTCCTGAAAATGTAGCAAAAGTAAACCCGGCTACCAGCTCCAGTGTCAGAATTGAGGTACACAAGCTACATGCAAGAGAAATGCAGGAAAAGGATAGGCTAAAGGTCTGTCCCTGCACAGGGACTGCCAGACAGCTGAGCCTTTCCCTAGCACCTGGTGGTCTGAGCCCTGCATGCTGGCACCCCACCACCTCATTATCTGCTCTGCCCCCGTGTGGTTTGGAGGGATAAGCTCTTCACTGTGTCACTCTCTAGCCTAAAGGCCTTGCTGGCAAGCCTCAGGCTGGCCCACACCTTGGGGCCACATGTGCTCTCAAGAATGGCACATATCTCCCCAGAGCAACACCTCACCTGATGATCCTTCACCTTAGCGTGGGGCTCAGGGCAGAGGCTCAGCAGGTCCACCTGGTCTGCAGGGAAAGGAGAGGTGCCCCAACAACCCTGAAGGACTCACAAGACCAGTTCCAGATCTGCCAAAATTCCTGGAGTCTAACACATTTATGTTCCTGAGTGAAGAAGTGTCTTACATCTGGGTATACACCCACAATGTAGCTTTTTTGGGGGAAAAACCATCTATGCCAATGGTGTGTCTCAGAATTGAGAAAACTGATTTAATTTTTAGGTGTACAATGTGGTTGTTAAAGGAGTGTCTTGTGACTGTCCCAGAGGTGCCACCACTCCTAGACCAGCACACCCTTCCTGCCCTCTGAAACCAGTCTCCTGCAACCTGGCAGCCCAGAGAGACTGCTTCCCCAGGAGTTTCCTCACTCTCCATCTTCTCAGCCCCCCTCCCAGCCTCCCATGCCCAAGGCCCCAAGGCCAGGCTTCCACCATATCATTCCAAATCTTTTTTTTTTTTTTTTTTTTTGAGGATAGTAATGGCCAGTGGCCAGAGGACATAGAGTTGGAAAGCTGGCCTTTGAGAAACCTACCAAGGGGCTGGGTTATGCCAGGTATAGTGGGAAGAGGGGTTAACCCAGCAGACCAGCATGGGCACGAGGAAAGACAGTGTGTGGACACAGAGGCTTGGGGTCGTGGGAAAGGTAGCCTTCACTAACTACAAAGGCTCCTGGGTCATGTGAGTGATAGAGGTGCTCGGAATAACAATGAAACTAAACAACAGCCAAAACTGAGAGGTTCCTTCTACTGTGTGAAAAGCACACACTCTGCAAACACCGTCGCATGTGATCCTATCACTATATGGTCACCATCTCACTTGCAAGGGAGGTCAAGATAATCAGGGTCAAGGAACACGCCCAAAGCCACAGCCAGTACATATCAGAGCCTGGTTTAAACCAGGGCATTGACACCAGAACCCACACTCTACATAGGCACTATGCCAGAAACAGATGTAACCATGAACCTGAACTAGGGAAGGGAGAAAAGAAACAGGCATTGAGGGTAGACAGGTCAAAGGTAGCTGAAAGGCTCAGGAGAGAGACTAGGAGTGGAGGCAGAGATCTCAGGATGTGTGAAATCTGGGGAGTTAGGCGGAGAGTAAAGCACGAATAAAGAGAATAGAAAAATCAGAAATGAAGCCTGAAGAACATGGAGCTATCAGCAAGACAAAAAGGGCTAAAATGTGGCCAGTGTGTGGCCCCAGGAAGCTAGTCACTGGTGACTAAGCACATAGAATCCCAAACTGTATTGCGGTCAAGCCAGGCTGCCTAGAGGAAGTGACCTGAGGCCCAAAACAAGGGGGTTGTTCCAGAAACAAAGCAAGTGGATGGGGCACAGAGGGAAGATGTCCCAGAGAAGTATTGCTCTGTGTGGTGGACGAGAAAGCACACCCAGGACAGCAAGGTAATATGGGCTCACCTCCTAACACACACGCCAAGGGGGACAATCAAGGGTTTCAGAAAGAGACCACAGTCAGACATGCACTCAGAGATCATGTCACCTGTGTGCTCTGAGGGCCGACAGAGATGAATAGGTCAGAACGCAGACTGGTAAGGAGACTTACAGGAACCCAGGCAGGACAAAGCTGTGTGGTCTGGAGTGTGGAAGGAACAAAGGTGGCCAAGTGGATGGCAGGGGGCATGGATGAGGCTGGTGCTTCCTGTACTTCTACAGATTTAACGGTCCACTCAATCATCCTGCTGTTGTGAGAGGGTGACAGGGCATAGTGTGACACGAAACCGGCACTCAGGGATCTGTGTATGATGTACATGTGACATGATTACATGTGCATGTCCACATATATCATGGTCAGAAGCAGACTGGGGCAGGCAGGAAGTGTGATTAGAGCCGCATTGTCATTGCATCTCACAACACTGATTTCCAGTGGCCCAGTCCCACACAGGGACCCGAAGCCCTCACACCATGCCAGGGCAGCCCCTGAAAACCTGAGGGCTAACTCCCCGCATGGGTGCCAAGTAATCTTCACTGAGGTGGCTCCTACAGGGAGACAGTGTGCAGACACATCAGGCCCTCAGCCCGTGTCGCAATTAGGAGGCAGCTGAGCAGTCTCCGTGAGTAAGGATGAGCTGGCTGGGGCAACCTCATTATGCTGGCGTGGTGACAGCAGGGAAAAGCCTAAATCCCACAGCATCTCATCAGGGAAATGCCTGTGTGGGTGATTGATCAGGCACTGACTAGCTCCTGTCTCCCCTTTTAAGCCATAAACACAGAATCATGCCCACGTTATTTTAAGTACTTCCAAAAATGGAATTTCAAAAGTAGGATTACAGAACATGTGTTAAAAAGCAACAGTATTTTGCCTTGGCCAGGTGGCTCAGTTGGTTGGATTCGATCCCAGGTCGGGGCACATAGGGGAGGCAACCGATGTTTCTCACGTCGATGTTTCTCTCTCTCTTTAAAAATCAATTTAGCCCGGCCGGGCGTGGCTCAGCAGTTGAGCATTGACCTAGGATCCAGGAGATTGGGGTTCGATTCCCGGTCAGGGGACATGCCACGGTTGCGGGCTCAATCCCCAGTCTGGGCATGCAGGAGGCAGCCGATCAATGACTCTCTCATCATTGATGTTTCTATCCCTCTCCCTTTTCCTTCCTCTCTCTGAAATCAATAAAGACATATTTTTTTTTTAAATAAGCTAACGAACAAAAGAATCTGACAAACTAAATAGATCCAGAGACATTGACACATGCAACAGACGATCATATTTCAGAGGGAAGGGGGAAAGGGGAAGTACCCAGTATGATTCTAAGCACCTGGAGGCACCCATCAGCTGATTAATTCAATGACTATTCACAGGTGCCTACTCTGGGTCAGGCACTGCTACAGAAAAAGAGGGTGAACCTAGCAGACACAGAGCATATATTCTAAGTGGAAACAGTCAGTAAATTAAGTAATGACTGTGCCTTGGGCCAGAAATCATGGCTCTCCTTCCAAGCATAAGAGCAAAGCAAACCTCCAGTCCCAGGAAGAAGAGGAAGGACCGCTGCCAGCTCTTCTCCCGGCACTTACTCCTAGAGATGGCGCAGCACCTTGCCCACAGCTCTCCCCTCAAGTGTTCACAGTTACCAGACACACACATCTGGGAAAACCAGAAAGCAGCAGACTGCTTGGACAGACAGTAACTGGTTCCTTCACAGGTTTACCTTATGATCCGAAGGAGGCCACCAGCAGCAACCAGCAAAGTCCCAGAAGCCTGGAAGGAGCACAACAGCCACGGGTCTCACCTCTGCTCAGTGACCTGCCACCAGGAAGGCTTTCCTTTTCACCACACAGGGCCACCAAGGACTGCTCCTGCTTCCCCTGGAGAACAAGGCCGACGGGCTAGGCACAGAGATGCTCTACTGACTATGGCCCAGGCCTCAAGATGCCAAGGGTCCAAAATGAACTTGACCTTCTGGAAATCCATGAAAAAGTCGAGAGCCAGTAAATACATTACTCAGCCTTCTTTTCAATCCTCATCCAGGGCATTTTCCATGCTTTTCGGGGGGGGGGGCCACTGGGGTGACAGACACATCAACTGGCTGCCTCCTGCGCCCTCTGGCCGTGCCAGGGATGGAGCCTGAAACCGAGGTGTGTGCCCTTAGCTGGAATCAAACCCAGGACCCTTCAGTCCACAGGCTGGCGCTCTAACCACCGAGTCAAACCTGCTAGGCATTATTCAGCCTTAAAAAGAAATTTCTGAAACATGCTTAAGATGGATGAACCTTGAATACGTTATCCTCAGTTAAATAAAACACGGAAGGACAAACTGCATAATTTCTCTTACACAGCTACCGAGAGCTGTCCAATCCAGAGACAGGAAGCAGAACAGCGACTGCTGGGGCCGAGGGTTATGTTTAGTGAGCTCCGAGGTGGGTCTGGGAAGGGTAAAACAAGTCCTGGCGCCGGCAGTGGTGACGGTTACACTACAGTGTGAATGCACTGATGCCACCGAGCACCTAAAGTGGTTCAAATGGTCTGCTGGATGTTGTGTATGTTTTACCAAAACGAAACTAAAAGTAAACTTCACCTAATACTCCTTTTCTAGACATTTTAAACAGACAGGTTTATCAAGTATTCAGAAATGCTCTGCAGTGGGCACAGCCCCAGAACCATCTGGAAGGGGTTGCCTGGAGCGGAATCCTCCACCTCCCGTGTCCTCAAGAGCCCAGGACTCAAACACAGCCGCAGCCCAAACCCACCTGGGCTCCTCCTCTTCTCAAAGCAGCTGCTCTTACAAATCTCTACTGCCTCACAGGCAGGATTATGAAGACCCCACCCTCTAACGCTAGGCTGACACTTTTGTCATTGAAATCCTGCAGCCTGGGGAGTTGAAATCCTGCAGCCTGGGGAGGCAGCTTAATTCTCCGACAGTCACGCCTGAAGTAGTTGTATCAGTAACTGATCTGGAGAATCTCCACAACTGGGAGTGATGGTAAAAGCTTGCAGGTTAGAAGCCAACTACTTGGTCCCACAACTACTTCTCTGTAGGAAGGTTTCTCTGGGTCACCACAGAAGCCAAGCTGGGTGGCTTCTCCACCTCTCTGACCCCTAACTTTTAGTTTTCTTTCAGCCACGGTGGCCTGGGATCTGGAGGGCTAATGACACAAATAAGGCAATTCCTGGGGGCCAGGAGCAAGGGTAATATAATGGAAACCGAAGGAGCCATCCCTCCCAGAGGCTGAAAAGACACCAGAGGCCAATGGAGCAAATCAACCTCAGGTGCTGAGACCACCAACAACCTCCCACTCTTCCCCAGGGTCAAGATCACTTTAGCCATAAAAATCAAAGGAGAGTGGCAGGCATGCTGGGCTGATGGATGGCACCAGAGCACAGGGCCTGCCAGAGAAGAGAAAGCCAACTGGGAAGCTTAGCCACTTCTACGGAATCATGGGATGGGTGGTCTAAGTGTGTAGAGTGGATCTACAACCACTAAAAGTAGTTAAGGTACAAGCCCTGGGGTGGAGGTGGGAGGTCAGGTCAGTCAGAAGCTTACAAATTAGATTCTTTGACCTATACCTACCAGTAGAAAGCAGCTAAGCAGTGCCTCACAAGGGAAGTCCCTCATTTGGGGGTGGGGGGTGTCTTTCCCTTCCATCCTAGGCAGATGCACAATGGGCTGGCAAATGAACAGATGCAAGTTACGAAAGGGCTAGTGGCTAGCCAAACCCAACTGTCCAGAGGCACTGATCTTGGCAGTGGGATTCCACACCTGGGCCAGCACGCAGCAGCAGATGCCCTAGTCCAGATGCTCTTCAACAGTCTACCTAGGGAGCAAAATACAAAGTCAATGGTCCTTGGTTCCTAGCAAGCACCTACTAAGAAGGGAATGCTCTGATACAGACAGAAGAGGCAGAGGAAAACAGTAGGAAGAACTTTAAGTGGACATAAGGAAGTTAAAAGGCTTCACAAGGTAGCGAAAATCAAAAACAAACCACAAAACACCAACAAAACTGCCAGGCCACCAAATCCCAAGAATACTGAAAATGCTCCCCAAATGACCATACCCATGACTTCATATCATACAGCCAACCGCCCCTCCCTAACCTTTCTGGCCTCATTTGCATTTACAGATATACGCATTCTTAAAAATTGTCAACCAATACAAAAAAACCCCACAGGGCTTATGGGGAAAAATGGAATTAGGGGCACAACACTGAACAACTGTGTCAATCACACACACACACACACAGGTTAAATGGTTAAGAAATGCACATACACTACCATAACCACTGGGGAGCAGGTGAAGCTGTAACACCAGGTGTGCATGGGAGTGGCTCAGAGCACAAAATCAACCTAGATGGCAGGTAGGTGTGGACAGTCCTCAGTCTATGTGGCTTGGTTCAGCTGAGTTCATTTTTGTGTTCACCTAGTATTTCCCATACATGAAACTATGTACAGCAAACTCAAGTTCCCATTATATTCAAGCTGTTCCCTAATATGTCAATCCCGCTAGAACTACTTCATGCACCCAAACAAGCATTTAAAGTGGAACTGACTACTTTACTCCAGGTATCCCAATGTCAAGTCACCCACTCCAGGTTTTCCTATCACAGCAATACTGACACCTGCCAGGGCGCCCTCCCCAATCCCACTCTGGGGAACTCCTGCTCATCCTTCAAGGCCAACCTCAAAGCTGAGGTGCATCTCTGTCACTGCTGGTCCTGACTTAACCATTTATTCTACTGTACTCAATACAAAAACTTTAAGTCGAATACTTTTCACAGCATCCCCCCCCCCTTAGTGAAGCCCTGGACACAAACATGTTGGTGAAATAATGGCTTTTTTCAATGAAATTATCAAGCTCATTAGATGCTTGAAAAAAATAGCAGAAACTTACAAGAGATGGCAGAGTGTTGGTTGGGGGCGGGGGAGGGGTGTTACACTGCAGGTAAAAATAGTCATCACCAGGAAACAAAGGGAGACTCAAAAATTGATGGTCATCATGGGAGAACAGAGAGAACTTCTCTACCCAAGGCATTTTCAACTTAACGGGCAAAGTGGCCAGAACATCAAGAAAAACATAAAAGAGACACTTGAAAGGAAGAGAATTTTTATTCTGCATCAGATCAATAACAGTTTAGCTAAAATAAGAAGTGAAGTGACCCAGACAAGAAATGCCCAGACCCAAGACCACCCGACCGGCTGAGCGGAGGAGGGAGACTCCTCAGGAACATTAACTGCAGTTTTTAGGAATACAACACAATCACCAAAAAAATCAGTTTTATGAGAACTTTTATAATCAGACCCCACCTGGGTAAATGTGACTTCAAAAGAAAAATATAAAAGTGATACCCCCACTTTTAAATTTTATTTTTTCTGTTTGAGGCTGCTAGAAACACTGGCCATGTGCTTTCCCACCACAGGAAAATGTGGTGGGGAAAAGTCCAGCAAAAGGAAGACAGATGCTGGAGCCTGAGGTTCTGATGCCAGGCAGGTCTGCTTATTAACTGTGTGACCTTGAGCAACTGACTGATCTCCCTGTGCTTCAGGACATGTAAACAGAGGTCACCACAACTCCTTGGCAGGCTGAGTCTGTGAGAAATGTCTGCAGTAGGGACTACTTACTAGGAGCCATGATTGCATCACATCCTAGAGTAACCCCAGACAACCAAGTAACATTCCTAACACCATGAAGAACTGCAATTACGATTGCAAAACAGAAAGGTATTATCAGTTACTAATGTCCTTTAGCAGCATTCTTTCATTTTAAATTAGTTCATGTCAAATAAATCTATTTCACCAGTCAACTTATTCAGCTACTTGGAGGTACCCATGTGGGTACACCAGGAGACCATGTGGTTTAAAAAGAGTACTCCAGGAGAGCCTATGGTCAGTCACAGTTTCCCTTTTGTACAGCAGGCTATTGATATTCCTCATTTTGAAATCTTTCCAGGCCTTTTCTACCCTGCATGATGCGGTATTCCATAAATGTGCCAACTGTATTCACCACCAAAAAACAAAAGGAGACTTAAAAAAACAACAGATGATCATCAGGGAAAACAAGAGAACTTCTCTACCCAAGGCATTTTCAACTCAGAGAGACAAAGAGGCAAACATCACATCCTGGAAAAAAACACTTGCAGTCCTAGCCCATGTGGTTCAGTTGGCTGGGCGTGGTCGGTCCCTTGCACCTAACTGTCCGATTCCCAGTCAAGGTACATGCCCGGTGTTGCAGGCTTCATCCCTGGTAGGAAGCATGCAGTAGGCAGCTGATAGATGTTTCACTCTCACATGGATGTTTCTCTCTCCCCCCTTCTCCATTCCTCTCTCTCTAAAAATCAATGAAAATATTAAGTGCACCCTCCACCCCAACCCCTTGTCTCCTCACACCTGGACTCTGACCTCAGCGTGGGAGCCTTCTGGGCCTTCCTCCTCAGAGAGGAAACCTCCAAATGCCTTGCTCTAAACTCCCAAAGTCCTGCTGGGAAACAAGCTATTTAGAAAAGACCAGTCAGAAGAGCATATATGTGAATTACATCTCAGTAAGAGTCAACCCTCTAATGTTCTACAGGAGCCACCAAAGATTCCTAATCTTATCCTCCCAAGATTCCTAACTTGGGGACTGAAAAAATTAGTCAATCACTTCAAAGTGAGACAATGGAACAACACACAGGACACACCAGGCCATTGTTATCCAGCACACAAACCAATCACCTGTGCATATTTTCACTGAGTAGCACCCTGAATCTTCTCCAGAACTTGGCAGGAGTAGAAATCACTGGACTTTGCTAACAGCCTTCCAGTGAAGAGCCGGTCAAGAACTGCCCTGGTCCCAGCTACTCTTTTCTCGCCATAACCGGTCCTGAGGCCACTAGTCTTGACCACCTCCCCACTCTTCTGGTAGCACAGTGACTTTTCTAAAAGACAAATCTAACCCTGCTACTTCCCTGCTTAGAACTCAGCTTAGTGACTTCCCATTTGGCCCTGAGATAAATTCTGAATTCCTTAACAGGGAAGCACACCAGACGCTTTGGTGACCTGGTTACCACTTACCCCTCCAGTCCCATCTCCTGAACAATCTGTACTTCAGTCTCAGGTAATTCCTCTTTCCCCCCATCCTCACTGCTCAGCCCCACCAGGGCCTGGGCCAGGCTTATTTTGTTCACTGCTATACCCCACGAAGGAAGCCTGGCCCACAGAAGACCTCAAACATGCTGACTTAGGATATTAAAGAATGCAATTCTCAAAAGGGGTGGGGGGAAAATCTTTGAATCAGAGCTGGACACTCAAGTTCAGACACTACCAGAAGCCAGCACTACATCTTTCTACTTGAATGTTCCCATTTCACCTGAAACCCATAGATAAAGCCGAAGCCCACGTCTCCATACCCATTTAAATTAAAAACAAAACACAAGAACAAAAATAAATTAAAAATCCCCTTCACTGTCTCTTGCCTTTCATTACCAAAGGTCCCCCAACGCCAGGTCACTGAACTCGAAGGCCTGCGGTCCTCCAGCCAGGAAAGCGAGGTTCTGGATTCGCTCTGCCGGCAACCAGCTGGCCGAGTGACCTTGGGCAGCCCGAGCCGAGTGCAGGGGCTGCAGAGCCGAGACCCTAAGCCTGGCTCCGAGGGCTCGGCGCAGAGGCGGAACAAAGGTATGACTGTGAATGGAGCCGGGCGCGGACCAGGATAAGACAAAAGCCAACCCCCCCATAGAAACGGCTGCGGCGGACTCCGGGCTGCTCCGGGATCCCCGCCCTCACCTCCCACCTCGACGGTCCGAGGGTGGGAAGCGGCCTTCGCCGAGGACAGAGTTCCGGGTCTCCAGCCTCGGCCCGAGACCCTGGTTAACCTTCAGGCACCTGTCGACAGGCACCCCAGGGGCGGGCCTGCGCCGCGCAGTCACGGGTTCCACCAACGACCGGAAGCGGAGGATTTACCAAGCTCAGGGCCCAGCTGGGCGCCCCGGCGCGGCCCCCGCCCCCTCCAAACCTGGGGAAGGCTCGGCCACGAGGTCCAGGCGGACTCGCAGGCCCACGACCGCGGGGACCAGCGCGAGCACACAAAGGAGGCGGCGTCAGCAGGAGACAAAAACCTTGCCCAGGGCTTCCCCCGAACGGCCCGCAGCCCCGCGCCTTGGGCCGCCCGGCCCGACTCTCCGAGTGACCTTGGGAGCGTCCATCCCCCTCACGGCCTCGGTTTCCCCGGCTGTGCTCCTGAGCGCTGCCGGCTGCCGGCCGCCGCCCGACCAAGCAGCCGAGACCCAGGGCGAGGCCTCCCCGCTTTCGTTGCCCGCGCAGATGGCGGGGCGAGCGGGCGAGGAGGCCGCAGTCCCGGGGGAGGCCCGGCCTGGCCTGGCGTCGGGGCCCGAGCGGCTCCAGACGCGCCGAGGCGGCTCCTGGGCCGCGGTGCCGAGGCTTCTGCAGGCCGCGAGGCCGCCCGCACCCCGTCCCCGCCCGACCCCGGCTTGCTGCTCCCTCCCCGCGAAGCCCGGCTTTACTTGGGCTGCTCTGGTCCGGCAGGCGCCGCCGCCGACGCATCCGAGCGAGGAAGCACCCTCGGAAGCTGCTGCCGAGAAGCGCTCCAGCAAGACGCCGCCGCCTCAACAGCGACCCACTTCCGCTCCGGAGGCCTTGGCCCCGCCCCCTGGCGTTTCCATTGGCCGCCGCCGCCTCTACTCCCGCGTTTTACGAGTTCGGGAGGTATATTTTCAATTCTATTGGGTGAGACAACTGTCTATTATCGCTTTGAAACGCGGCTTTTTCCGGCCCCGCTCAGTCTCGCGAGCTCGAGCTCCCATCTCCTCGCGAGAGCCGCGGCCGGCGCCCCTGGCTCGCCCGCTAGGCCTCTCGGGAGTTGTAGTCTGCGGGGCCAAACGGCCGGCGGGTGGCGCGGGGCCGGAGGTCGCTGCGGGGCAGCCCTTCGGGGCGCTGACCCCCCCCGCCCCAGTTTCCTCCCCTCTTGGCGAGGCCTTTGCGAGCAGCGTTCCCGGGGGAGCTGGGCCTGGACCCGCAGCTCCCGCAGGCGCCCTGGGCCGGCGGCGGGGCCCCGAGGGAAGCCCAGCCCCGCGCCTCTGCCGGACCCCGGAGGAGGGGCTCGACCGGGACGTCCGGAGGGCTCCCCGGAGGAAGCGACTTCGGAGCTGGGAACTGAGCGGGCTCGAAGAGAGCTGCAGAAGAGGGACCCCGGGTGGGGCGGAGCCGGCGGGTCCTGGAAACTGGACGCTGCCCCGCGTGCCCGCCGCGCGGAGGTGGGAGCCCTGCGGGCGGGGCGGCGAGAACCAGCGCGTGGCGTTCGGAACCTGGCCCCGTGCCAGGCGAAGGGCCCCGGGGGTGGGTGTCGGGAAGGGAAGGACGGAGCCTGTGGAAGAGCCCTCCCCAGGGCTCCCCGAGGTCCAGCGGAAGCCCGCCGCTCCCAGGGTCCTTGGGGCCTGCAGTGCAACGCCGGGGGTCGAGAGTGCGGGCCTGGGATCCCTCCTGCCTGAGTTTGCAGCCCAGCTCCATCGTTTAAACCCGTCTCACTGTTCCCTCGCCGGCCCTAGGGGAATAATAACCGCACCTACCGCAGAGGAAGAGGCGGGGAGCTGGAGGGCTCAGCACAGCACCCACAGCCACGTGCCCGCCCTGGGCCGGGGCTGCAGGGGGTCCCTTCTGGCCTAAGAACACCCAGGGCTCCGGCCCAGGCCCAGCCCCTGGCCTCGGGCCCCTAGGCGCCTTGGGACGGGCAGTTTCCTGAGAGAGGGGTCTTTCCCCCAGAAGATTGAATCTCCTAGAGAGGTGACTAAGCAGATCAAAACCGGAGCGTTCCTGTTTTTGTGTTGTTTACAAGCAATCGCTGTGTTTGTTTTGTGCAATTATAAGGGAATTTCGCATGGTAGAGTATGAGATAAATCTGATTCCAGTGTGAAATACTTGGTTGAGTATTTTGATAGTGATTTTAAGTTGGTATAAGATTTTCCAGTTTGTGGTTATAATTTGAAGTTTTAAAGAGCATTTACAAGTTTAAGAGAAATTTAGACATTTAATATGTCTATAGGGATTTTCAAATACTTGATAAAGTGGACAACTAAAATGCTAAAAATTAAATTTAGATTCTACATGTGTAAATGCAGCTTAAATGTTTAAGAGATCTCCGTTCAATTCCCGGTCAGGACACATGCCCTGGTTGCAGGCTTGATCCCCAGTGGGGGGCAGCATGCAGGAGGCAGCCGATCACTGACTTTCTCATCATTGATGTTTCTATCTCTCCTCCCTTCCTCTCTCTGAAATCAATAAAGACATATTTTTAAAAAGATGTTTAAGGAGGATTGCAGCTTATAAATGGGACCATACATGACTAGTCAAAGGGATAACTAAAAATGACCAGCTTTATAAAATTAGTAATTTGAATTGCACATCCTAAGGAATATCTAGGGTTTTCTGTTTGTAACTTTTATACATTGAAGACGTGATGTTGAAAGAATAGTCATGTCCTGGCAGGTGTGGCTCAGTTGGGTGCACTTCATTCCAAGCACCATGACGTCGCTGGTTTGATTCCCTGTCAAGGCACATGCCTGGGTTGCAGGCTCAATCCAGGTTGTAGGGGCCGTCCAGGAGGCAGCCGATCAATGTTTCTCTCATTGATGTTTCTCTCCCTGTCCCTCCCTCCCTCTCTCAAAACATATTTTTTTAAAAACAAAGTCGCAAATAGAGCTGCCTCCGAGGCCTCTGCAAACCTCACTAGACACTGAACTTGTGGTATGAGCATCCCTGGCTCCCTCATAAATAGTGCCTCCCTCTGGCCCCAAAAGTCTCCAGCTTAGAGGAAAGACTAGTACCTCAGAGCTCCCACAGTGCCACACAGCTCAGTGCAGGTTCCTAGGCCACACACCAGAAGCTGAGTCTCTGGATGAAGCCTGAGAATCTGCTTTTTAACTCTGCAAAGGAATAACCCCCGCCTGAGTGGTTCCAGACATTGTCAGCAAGGGTCTTCTGGCTTCACTTATGCAGAAAAAGCAGAATGTCAATTCCCAAGGTGGTCCAGAGACAGCTCCCTTGGCCTCAGTTGGACCTTATTTCCTGGTTGGCCCTCTTCCCAGGGGTGGCTCATTCAGGAAGAGGGAGGCAGGGATCCTTGGCTCTTGAGGGCATGTCAGTTAGCTGTTGCTTTAGGACAAACCTCCGCAGAGCTTAGTGCTTTAAGCAAACAGGCATTTACTGTTGCTCATAAATAACAAGTTAGTTCTGGGGGAAGGTTTGGTCCTGGCAGGCCTCACGTGTTGGGGTCTGCTGGTTTGTAGGGTGGTCTTGGTTGGGAAAGCCAGCTCTCCTCCACTTGGAGTCTCGTCCCATCAGGCCACCCAGGGCGCGCTCACACTGGGACCCGGCAGGGTTCCAAAAGAACAAGAGGGAGCTCCAAGGCCACTTGCTGCCCAGGCTCTAAACTGGCACACAGCCACTTCTGCGGCAGCCTATTGGCCAAAGCAAATCAGGGGCTGGGGAAAATAGACTCCACCTCCTGATGGGAGGTTGCAAGGCAAGGAATATGGATACTGGAAGACATTTTGCATCAATCTGCCATGCAAGCAAGGCCTGTCCTCAGGCCACAACTTCAGGGGATGGCCCACAGCCTGCACTACCAAGGTTGCATGGAGCAGAAGCCCCAGGTAGGGACCTTGGGGACTGCTAACCAGCATCGTCAGTAGCACCTGAATTTGTTGGGCCACAAGCTCTCCCCTCTTGCCACAGGGCCTGCTATGGGCACCTGTGCACACAGCAGGAACTGGCTTGCAGAGCATATTCATTTCAGGCCAGTGACACCCAAGCCTTCAGGTACAGAGAGGCTTCCCTCCTGAGCGCGCCAGGAAGAGGCGGCCCTTCTTCCTCTGGACATTGTGAGGCTGGAGCTGCTATCAGTTTGGAATCAGCTCCTGGATCAGCAATGTTCTGAAGTCCACCCTACCTTTGGATTGCCAGTCCTGGGAGCTAATAATTCCACTTTTGAATCCCTTGGATCTCCTGGAGGACTCTCTGGACAGGTCATCATTAATGTATTCCCTTGCTATCAAATGAAATGGCTTTGAGACACAACACAGAATATAAGAAATGTCATGTTTATTTCTCTAAATGAAATTTAATCTGCTCCCAGCTCTAATTTGACAAGGAGATGGGAAATTCCTCTTTTTACCAGCCTGGGTTGTGGGCAAGTCCTGGGGTTCTAATGTAGTTCAGAATATTGGGGGAGAACTCTGTTCTGTTCTTGTCACTTTGAGTTATGTACCTTCCTGACCTAAATGTGCCCTGGGGTCCAGCCTCCCCCTGAGGTGTCATCTCTGCATACCCAAGCACGATGGGGCGGGGGGGGGGGGGGTGTCAGGGATCTCTCTCCTGGACACCTACCCACCTGGCAGTTTCCAGCCCCCCCTTCTACCCCCCCCCCCATGGGCTTGCCCATGCTCTCTCCTTCCTAGGAGTGGCAGGACAGCCAGCCTGTCCCCAAGGCCCCGCCCTGTCCAGCCTGGTGCTGGGGCTCAGGCCCCAGGAGAATGCATCCATCCCTGTCTTTCTTGGGCAGGCTGGTGCCTATGGCGCAACCTTGCTCTTTGGGTGATGCTGGAGCGGGCTGGGCAGTGCTCTAAAGTCGCTAGGCTGGGCTTTGGGTCCTGGCTCCGGGGCCACGTCACTTCGCCCCTGCGCACCAGCGCTCACCCGCTGAGTGGGGTGGGGGACAGTGCCTACCGCAGCCCAGCCTCCTCGCTGTTAGGGTGACATGAGGTGCGGCCAGTTCCTGTGGCTCAGGGATCCTGGGCACCGCTCAGGCAAAACACACATCGCACGCCCCGTCTTCGGGCCCCAGGTTAAGTGGGGGCTCCAGGCCTCCGCACACAGAGGGGGTTCTGGGGGCTCCGAAGATGGGCAGCAGGGAAGGGCTAGGCGGCCGTGTTTAGCACGTGAACTGCGGGGGGCCCGGGGCAACCTGAATTCCGAATAAAGAGCGGACACCTTTTTGGCACAGGCTGCCTCTACCCGGCGCCCTGCGTTTTATCCGGGCAGGGGGGCGGGGCGGAGCGAGGGGCGCGCACCGGGCGGGCCGCTCGCTCTCCGGGGGGCTCGGGGTGCAGGACGTCGCCCCGGCTCAGGCGGCCTCCGTGCCGCGCGGGGGCCCGCAGGCCGCGCCTCCCCGCTGCACGGCCCGCAGCCGGCGCTCGCGGCTCTGCTCCAGCTCCAGCCAGTGCTGCGCCTCCAGCTGCGCCTGCGCCGGGGCAGCGGGGGGCGGGGGGCGGGGGGCGGGGGTCGGCGCGGGCGGGGGTGCCCCCGACACCCGCCCCCCCCCGCCCCGCCCCCGTCCCCCCGGCTTCCCCCCCCCGTTCCCCCCGCCCCCCCCGCCCCAACCCCCCGCCCCCCGGCTCCCCGCCCCCGTCCCCCGGCTCCCCCCCCCCCGTTCCCCCCGCCCCCCCGCTCCCCGCCCCCCGGGCTCACCCACGGCTTGGGGCGCGCGGCCCGCGGCGCGGGCACGTGCAGCTGGGCCGCCTGCCTGCGGCGCTCAGCCGCCCTCTCCTCGACCCTGCGCTGCAGCTCCTGCACCCGCTCGTCCTGGGGGGGCGCCCCCCGGGGCCCCGCTTTCTTCTCCTCCCACCTGGCGGGCGACAGGGCGCGCTCAGGAGGGGCCTGGGTGCCTGCGGGGGGCGGGGGCCCTCCGAGGACGGCGCCCACACAGAACACGCTAAACGCGTCCCACGTGTACTAACCACGTGCGTCGGGGGAAGGCAGTGAAAGTCCCTTTACCTTCCCCCCTCTTGCCTAGAAGGAGCCCCCCACTGCCGAGCTCTCTGCAGACCTTTTCTAGGCTATTTTCCTTTCCAAATGAGATGCTTACATAGGCTCCTCGCTGACAGCACAGCCCCAGGGCTTTGCAGGTGCCGCTCCTTCAGCCACTGTGCTGCCTGCTGACTCCGGCCCCACTACCCCTCCAGGGCACTTGGCCCTCACTGATCAGATGCCCCCGGCCCCTGCCGGACATAATAAATTAATGCCATCAGGTCTAGCTTCATGCAGGTGGCTCCAGGAGCTCTGTTAGCAGGTTTGGACCCTTGGAGGCTCCCCAACACCAACTGGGCTGCATTTGGGATCCGTGAGGCAGCTGAGGAATGGTGAGGTCTCCCAGGTGTGTGACACCTTGGGGACCTGCTGAGTGGCCAGCCAGCCCTCCCTGGGCTACCCCCAGCCGTTGTTACAGGCCTCCTCTGAATCATAACCAGGGCAGCAGACACTCAGACCCAACAGTGCTGGATTTTGTGGCTGTCCTTCCTTCTGTCCACCCCACCCCAGCTATGCTCAGACACTTTCCCTGGAGCCCTGTGTGCCAGACCCTGAACCAGGCTATGCTCTGACAGAGCCGAGTGCCACCTCCCTGGGGGCAGCCTTGCCTCCCCATGGGATCAGGTCAGGGCCCACAGGCAGCCCACTCAGGGCTGACACCAGCCTCTGCCTGACCCAACTGCCACAGACAGCCACATGGAGCTGGAAAAGTCACCACAGCGTTCCCCAAACAGACAGACCAAAGGGGGGGGGTGTGCACATGCTCTCGGTGAGAGGGGCGCAGAGATGCTCGGCAATCCAAGGCTGTATGTCTCAACCAGACCCTGACTTCAAAAGGGAAAAAGTTACGGCAAACAGCCTGAGGGCCCTGAGGAAGGTGCCAACAGGATAGTCAGGCGCCTTTGGGAGTTTCTGTTAAACTTTCCGGTTATGTCATGTGCTGTGCTTATGTAGGACAGTGTCTTTTTTTTTTTTTTCAGAAGGTGCACACCAAAGTGTCAGATGCCTGCCACTACTTCCAGATGGTTCTCAGAGAAAGATGAATAGCTAGCTAGCTAGATGGAGCACAAGGCAAAGGTCATACCCATGACCCAGATGCAAAAACGACCGGATCTAGGTCATGGGCACCGAGCCAGCACTGCGTTCTTTTCTCGCCTTCTCTGTGTGCCTGAGGATTGTCTGATAAAATAGAAGGGGTGGGGGCACTGCCTCAGCGGGGGGGGGGGGGGGTGGGGGGTGTGTGTTTCGAGGAGAACACACCCTGAAGGTGCAAAGGGCACTGACCTCAAGGCTGCAGACCTCCCCATGGCCGCGCGGCACAGCGAGATCTGCTCCAGCGCTGTCTGCAGCTCCTGGCTCCTGGCACGCTTGCCCTGGATGATCTGGTCCCGCTTCTCCTCCTCCTCACGCCGCTGGGCCTCCTTGAGCAGGGCCAGCCGCTCACGCAGCTCCACAATGGACATCTCCCCTTCCAGGCCATACCCGGGGATCTGGGGGTAGGCAAGGAGGTCCCAGGCTGGGAGCCAGAGCCATGGCCAGCATGCTCAGCCTGCCCCACCATCTCCTGAGCCCTGGTTGGCCTCCGCTCCACTGCTGGTGCCCCTCCCGCCTTCCATGGGCCTGGCCCCACACCCAGGACACCACCCTCCCTCTGCCTAGTGCTGTCTGTGTGACATGTCCACCACCCAGCTTCTCGAGCCTGGGCCCCTCTGCAGCCCAAGACCCCCTGGGGTGACTGGACATCTCAGCCAAAGTGGAGCTCACCCGGGTTGCCCCAGCCAGGGCTCAGGGACTCCCCACGCCCCCGGGAACAGGCCTGCCCCACCTCAGTGAGCCAGCCTGGCCTGTCATGGTGCTCACACAGGCTCCCAGGCTCTGAGGGCCGGCTCAGCTCCCACTCGCTCGTCCAGCCTCTGGCCTTTGTGCCCTGCGCTCTCCCTACACAGTTCTTCCCACTTGGGGAGTCATGGGCCTCCTTCAACACACAGCAATGGGAAGCCCACCCTGTCCACACCCCGGAGGAGCCCTGGCCCCCTGCCCCCAGGGGTCACCAGGGTGTCCCTGACAGGACCGTGGACTCTCGGGCCAGCGCCAGGCCTCCAGCACATTGGTGTGAGGTCCATAGCTGGCCAGGTAGAGCTTGGCTTAGGTGGAGGTGGGCATCCTGGGCACACCCTCCCATGGCAATGCCAGGCACGGCAAGACACGGGGGAGGCCCCCCGGGGGCTGTGCACTCACCTGGGTCAGGTCCACAAGCTTGCCCTTACGCCTGGGCTGTGTCTCCAGGGCTCGCAGCTGGGAGATGAGCTCACAGCGCCGCCTCTGCTCCTCCCGGGCGGCCTGCGCACTGCGCTGGAGCAGTGCCGCACTCTCCTCAGTCATCTCCTGAACTTGGGGGCCAAGAGGGCTGCTGAGGGGTCCCAAAGCGGCTCGGCAGGGGGAGCCTTCCCTCCGGGGCGCCTTGGCGCTCACTGACTGACACCCCCAGCCCCTGGCCCCCGCCATACCTGTCTGCCGCCGGTCCCTCAGGAGCTTCATCTGTGCCACCTTGATGTTCTTCTGCCCCTCCATCACCTGCTCCACCAGCTCCTTCATGGACCGCTCCTCCTGGAGGCGCCTCTCAGCACACTGGTGCATCAGCTGGGCCATCTGTTGGGACAGGGACCCGCCCCAATCAGAGCCGGCGCCACGGGGGACCCCTGGAGCAGACCAGCGTCCCTGGGCCCGGGAGCAGCATGAGGTCAGGGGGCGGATACAGCTGCTGACCCCAAACCACCCTGGCACCTCTGGAGGTCAGGCCTGCAGAGGAAGACACGCCCCACATCCTCCCGCCTCCACTGTGGCCCTGGCCGGGCGAGCCCAGAACCACACAGCCGCCTCCCCAGAGGATGAAGAAGCTGAGGGGCACAGCCAAGAGAGTCCTGGGGGGGCCGAGTCAGAGCCACTGGGTCTTCCCTGAAGCCACCCACCCCTGCGCTCCACCCATGTGAGAGACAAGGACACTCATTGCTTTTATTTATTTGTTTAAATGTATTGGGGTGACGTTGGTTAATATGAATATATAGGTTTCTGTGTTACAAGGCCTATATATGGCACTGTGCGCCCACCACCCAAAGTCACATCTTCTCCTGTCACCATATATTAAGACGCCCTTTACCCCCCACCCCCTGTCCTCTGGCAACCACCACACTGCTGTTTGTGTCCACAAGTTTCAGTCTTATATCCCACACTCATTGCTTTTAAGCCACCTGGGGATGGGTGTTCAGATACTGCCCGGGTCTGCACAGGGCACAACAGGCTCCCCGTCACGCGGCCCTGGGCGTGTCCTGAGGGTCCCCCACACCCCTTACAGTGCCTCAGGCGTGCACAGCTCTGACCTCACACAGCGGGGTGGCCCGCGCAGCTGCTGGCCGCCTCCCCTGCTCGGGATGGGGCATTTCTCAGCTCGTCCCTGTCACCTACCGCCTGGGGCACAGGCGGCTTTTCTTCGTGGCTGTTTCCGGGAATACACACAACTCTCGGCCCACCCTACCCCGAAGGGCACTCAGACTGTTTCCCCTTTGGCACTGTCTGCACAGCTGAGAAGAATGGTTTCAGTCCTCAAGATCCCGCCAAGGACAGCGTGGGATTTATGCCCGTCACCGGCCCACACCATCGGGGCCGTGGACTCCCAGCCCGGGAGCACATCTTCGATGGCAGGGAAGTCGAGAAGCTGGCTGAGGCAGCGTGGGCGCCAGGTGCGGGCACGAAGTGAGTCATCCTTCATGAAACAATTTGCTGGCTCATGGAAAATGGCGCCTGACTAGCTCTTTCAACGCCGTGCGATTTCATTCCAGGTGCTCAGAAAAGGCCGCCAGGGCTCTGAGGAGCAGCTATTTTGGAGGCTGGGCCAGGGGAGACACAGGCAGGGAGCATTTTATAGCACCGCGAAGCAAGGGGTGCTCAGCAAACAGCAGGGCAGGGGCATGTCGGAGGGACACGGGAGCTGACCTGCAGGGCTCCCAGCGGCGATGCCGGGTCGGGTTACGGCACAGAGTAGAAGGCACGAGTGCCGAGTCCACACCGACGTGAGGAAGCGACAAGTCTCCGCGCAGAGTTCCTGATAACCACCCATCTCCCAGTGTGGGCTCCACCCAGAGGCCCCTCCAGAGAGCACAGCATGGAAAGGGGAGTAATCACGTCGCACCAGCTTGGCAAACACGACCCTGGCCAGGTGACCGCGGTCAGCGTCGACAGTGATAAGTTTGTGGCCAGCGGGCACCCCGGATGGTATGCGATGAGCCCTTTACCTCTGGCATCTTCCTCCCACACCCCAGTCTACTCTCGAGAAGAACACCAGAGACACCCCAACCAAGGGACAGTCAACGGGGCGCCTAACAAGCGCACCTCGAAACAGACAAGCTCATCAGGAGTAAAGAAAGTCTGAGAAAATGTCCCAGCCAGGCGGAGTCCGAGACATGGCGGCTCAGTGTAGTGTGCCCTGGGCAGGAAAAGGGTACCGGTGGGAAAATAATGAAATCCAGAGACCTGGAACCGTGAAACTCCTAGAGGAAAACATAAGAGGAGCAGAAAGATGAAGACTGTGTGATCTCACTTATATATGAGGTCTAAAAACGCCCAAGTCCCAGGCACAGAGTGGAATGGGGGCCACCAGGGGCTGGGGCAGAGGAGACGCGGGGCTGGTGGCCAGGGGACAGGAGGTGTCAGGGAGAAGACGAGACCCGGCGGGCGGCACAGCGACCACGGTGAAAGATGTCGTCTGCGCCCCGAGGCGTTCGCACCACCCACGCGGGTGACTGAGGTGATGGAGGCGCGGACGAGCGCGCAGTGGTCACTTCACGCCCGGTGCGCACATCGAGGCGACAGGCTGTACGCCTGTGTTGACACGAGCCTCACCGTCAGTCGCACCCCAATGACGCCGGGGTACAAATGGACAAAAGACATGAGCAGGTGCACAGAAAACGACAGAAATGGCTCTTAAATACATGAAGAGATGCCCGAAGTCACGAACAATACATGAAATGCAAGTGAGACCCACACGGGATCCTGTGCCTCATGTGTGGGAAGGGCAGACTCCCGAGTCCAGGGCAGCGCACTCTGTGGGCCGGGGGCCCAGCCCCTCAGCGCTGGGGAGCAAAGACGCCTCAGGGCCGGACGGAGGCCACGTGGCATCGTCACGGAAACCGCGTGCTCCAAACCGCGTGGACCAGAGCAGAACCAGCCGGCCGCCCGTCTCAGCCAGCCACCCCTCCCCTAGAGGTTCCCCTCCAACCCCCACCGCCACCCCGCGAGGCCCCGCACCACGCGGTCCACGGCGGGCGGGCGAGGGCTGGCGCTTCCCGTGAGAAAAGAGGGAAGTAAGAAGGGTGTGGGTACACGTGAGCGTGTTTGCTTAGAAAAGACAAACCAGAAGTTAATGAAATTAAGGATGTAGGCAGGCAGGTGTAATGTGTAGACTTACAAGAAGTGAGAGAACGCCCCGGCTGGGTGGGCTCAGTGGGTAGAGGGCCGGCCTGCGGACTGAAGGGTCCCGGGTTCGATTCCGGCCAAGGGCATGCACCTCGGCTGCAGGCTCCATCCCCGCCCCGGTCAGGGCGAGTGCTGGAGGCAACCAATCAGCGTGTCTTTCCCACACTGATGTTTCTCTCTCTCTCTCCCTTTCCACTCTCTCTGAAAAGCAATGGAAAAAATAGCCTCAGGTGAGGGTTAAAAAAAAGAGAAGTGAGAGGTCTCTGAGTCTATTGGTCACGCTGGTTTTTCTGTGTGTGCTTTTTTAAATATATCTTTATTGATTTCAGAGAGGAAGGGAGAGAGAAATAGAAACATCAATGATGAGAGACATTGATCGGCTGCCTCCTGCACGCCCCCTGCTGGGGATCGAGCCCGCAACCCGGGCATGTGCCCTGACCGGGAATCGAACCTCGATCTCCTGGATCCTAAGTCGATGCTCAACCACTGACCCACGCCCGGCCGGGCTCATATTATTTTGACTTCATATTTCTAAAAAGTCAACTAAAAAGAAAGGGTCAGCAAACCCTAACATTAAGTGCAAACAGACACAAATGGGCATCACAGAAGTGAGTGGACACTGAGCATGTCCGCTCACCGCAGGCTCTTGGGGACACCTGTCTAAGGGGAGGCAGAGCTGCAGTCGGGCCTGCTGGGGGAACACAGGTTTGGAGCCCCCACCGAGGCCGTCTGCATCTTCTAAGGGTTAATGTGGATACCCATAGGCCCTCCCGTGGGAGGGACATGCAAGCACGACAGCCTTCTAGAAGCTTCTGCCAGAACCTCAGGTCTTCCTTCACATGTGACTGTGCGGACCAACTGGCCCTGCTGGTGGGGGTGGGGCAGACAGTGCACAGAGGCCAGCTGACCAGGAGCACCCCCAGGACCCCCAGAAGCTGTGGAGGTGGGGACAGAAACCACGGCCACTCCATGGGTCTCGGGAAGAAATGACCCAGGGCCAGCTGCAAGCCTATGACCACAGATGGTGCCAGCCCCCTGCCAGCCAGCGCCCCACAGATCCCAGGTGTCAGAGAGGCCCAGGTCACCTCCTCCTTTTCTTGGGTGGCCTTGTGCTGGTTTTCCCGCAGGAGCTGCTGCCGGGCCAGTGCGGCCTCCTCGTGGCTGAGCTTCCCCTGCAGCCTCCGGCACATGCCTGCAGCCAGCTGCTCATCCCGGTCCTTGGCCTGCATCTTCTTCTGCCACTCAAGGAACTCAGAGAAGTCCCCGGCACCGTCCATAAGCTTGTCCACCCTGGGCAGAAAGGAGAGTCTAGCTTAAGTTCCTCCTGGGATGAGGCCTGCGCTGGCTGCCAGGAGGCCACAGGTTCCCCTGTGGACACGGGCCCTCACTGGCGTGGGCTGTTCTTCACCCACCCACCCACTGCCCACCCGTCCCATCCTGTGCATCCACCCTTCACCCTCCCTTTATCCACTTGTCTACTCACCCATCTGTCCACTTGCCATCCCTCTGCCCACCCGTCTATCCAGGCACCCATCTGCCTGTCCCCCTGTCTATCTGTGCACCATCCCTCTGTCCATCTTTCTGTGTCTCACCCATCTGGTTAGCCACCCAAGCTCCCACCCACAGCCCAGCTCATGGGGTGAGCACAAGGGTCTGCAGCCCTGGCGGTCTAGGGGAGGGGGTACCAGGAAGGGGCTGGAGGAAGCAGTGGCCCCTGAGGAAGGTTTGGGGTGGCCAGTGTCTGCTAAGCCTGCTCCTACCCAGTCTGTCTCCCTCACTGAGCCCAGATGATCTTTCTAGGGTGCAACTGTGACCGCAACACCGGCCTGCTGGAGGCCCCACCCCTGCAGGACCAGAGCCACCAGGCCCCCTCTGTGCTCTGCCCCCCAACCTCCACCCTGCCCTCCCCACCTCTGCAGCTCCTTCTCCACCTGCCGCTGGTACAAAGCCCCTTCCCGCAGGATGGCTGCTGTGTTCAGCTTGACCGGGACCTCATTGGGCTGCAGGGAGGAAGGGGGGCTGGCTGTGGTGGGGCTGTGTGGGGAGCAGCAAGAGCCCCCGACCTCTGGCCCTCCACGTCTGTCCTCACCCTCCACCTCCGTCCACATCTGCCCCCACCCAAGTACTTCCCTCTGTGGTAAGGGTGGGCTGTCCGTGGGAACTCTGGGGAGGGAGGGCAGAACAGGCTGGGAGGTGATTAGCCTGGGACACCCTGAGTCCATTCTGACCAGCGGGGAGCACCCCTCACCTTGTAGAAGGTCAGCTTGGGAGTCTTGCGGATCCGGGGAGGGAACCGTAGTCGCAGCTTCTTGGAGCCCTGTGGGAGTCAGGGCCTGGTACCTGAGCCCACCAGGTATCCCCAAATGTACACTGGGAGGCCTGCCCTGCACATGGGTTCCCCAATGTGCACCTCTGTCCTGCAATGCACCCCTAAGCCTTGTGGGGCGTTGGCTGCCCTGGAAGGCTCCTGAAGGTGCAGGGCCTACTGAGCGGGAGCAGTGGTTCCCAGTCAGGTGAGATCAGCCTCTGGCTCAGGGCCCATCTCCAGCTGCCCTGGGGCTGCCCCCACAGCCTGTGCTGGGCTGCTCCCAGTCTGTCTGCTCCCTCCCAGGGTGGGCACCACAAGCCACAGTGTGGGGAGCAGCTGGTAAAGGCCCCACCATGGGATCTCAGCCGTTATAGCCCCAGTGGCATGATGCTAAACTGGGTGCCCTACCCCAACCTGCCCTAATAGCTGGGGGGGGTGGGGGCAGGGTGGGAGGCAGGGGCCGGGCTGGTGCCCACTTGCATCCATGGGCAACCCGCCTTCCTCCTCCTGCTCCCGTCACTTTTCAAACACCCACTGGACTCTTTCTTATAGAAAGAGTAAATGCTGAGTACGGAAATCTGGAAATACCTAGAGAGACGGCCAGGGGCTGTCCCAGGCAGTTCTAGACCTAAGTCTGCAGTCCCCGCAGGGCTGCACTCTGCCTGGCCCAGTGGCACCCGAAGCCTGGCCTCCCGGCCCGAGCCAGGTCTGAGCCAGGCCTTAGCTGGGCCTGAGCCAGGCCTGAGACGGGCAGACTGCACAGTCGCTCGTTGTGCCGCTGCTTTTCTATGCCTCAGAAAAGGTCCCCATGAGGGGTGGCCAGTGTGGAGGGTAGTGTGTCACCTGCACGGGGGGCTCCCCACGGGCCCTGGGCACTGCGCACCGCATCTCCTCCAGGTTTGCCCTCAGCAGCAGCTCCTGAGGGGGCAACAAGCAGCTCAGCCCCACAGGCCACCACCCTGTCCATGGGCCGAGGGGTTGAAGGCACAAACCGGCTCCCTCCTCCTCCCCACCCTCTCCAGAAGGTTGGGGTCCCCTGTGGCTGCTCACCTCTGCCTTGCGGCGATTGTATCTCTTGGTCATCCCTAGCACCTGTGGCTCCTTGGGTGGCTCGTAGGTACTCCTGGGGACCTGGTGGGTGGTGGAAGGAAGAGCCCGTCAGCTGCAGTTGGAGGGTGTGCAGACAGGCAGGGTCCGTGGCACGAGGGTGAAAGGGGCCTGTGGTCCCCGAGCCAGGAGAGGCAGGGTGGAAGGGAAGCCTTGGAGCTATGGCTGGTACTTGTGGGGTGATGGCGGTCATCCTGGAGGAGGGAACAACATCAGGCCAGCAGCAGGAAGGAAGGTGGCCAAACACAGGGCCCAGGCCAGCAGCAGGAAGGAAGGTGGCCAAACACAGGGCCTAGGCCAACGGACACTGAGGGGACAGGCAGAAGACTCCTGACTTGGCAGGGGGTGGACATGGAGCGGCTGGAGCAGCAGGTGAGGCCGGGAGAGTGTCTCAGGCCCCAGAGGAGTGAGCTGCCAGCGAAGGGGATGGGCTGCAACACTGACAGCAGAGAGTAGGGCAGCCTGGGACCAGCCACAGGGACCCTCGGTGCCCTGGAAAGCAGAGTCTAAGGCAGGGCAGGGCAGAGCCGGCCTGGAGACCCTGGACTCCAGACCCCTAACCTGAAATCTCCACCTTCCTGAAAAACCTCCTCTCCCCCAGACTGCTGACCCTGACCCCCCCCCCCCCCGCCCATTCCTGGCCCACGGGCAAGGTCTCAGGGTCCTCCTTGGCACCCCTCTCAGCATCCTTCTGTCTCTAACATCCATCTCAAAAGCAGTCCAGCTGCTTTAAGTCATCTCCAAAACCCACCTCTTACCACCCTCCTCTGCTGCTGCAGCCAGACAGACCCTGCGAGCCCACCTCAGTGTGTGTCCTGTCTGTTCCCCCAGTACCTCCTCCCCCATCCCCTCCTGCCTCCACTCCAGCCCCACCAGCACTTGCAAGAAGGAGGCACTGCCCCAGGGCCTTTGCCTATGCTACCTCTGTCTGGAATGCTCTCCCCAAGACAAACCATGGCTCACTTGCCCACTTCCTCCAGTTCTTCATTCCACGGCCTTCTCAGGGGGCCTGTCCTGGCTTTGCTCTCCAGAACAGCACCTCCTCCAAGGCCTCTGATCCCCTTTCCATGAATGATTTTCTCTCCTCAGCATTTATCACTGGCCAACACACCACTCATTTTACTTATCATGTTTTTTTCTCTGAGTCCCCCACTGGAGGGAATGCTCCATGAAGGCATAGTGCCTGGCACATGTTAGGCAGTCCATAAATACTTGCTGAATGAGTGATTGAAATGAGCCCTCAACCCAGGAGGGGAAGAGGGTCCTGGGCATGGAGCAGGGCAGGGAGGCTGGAGGGAGAGAGCCTGTGGTTCCAGCACAACTGCCTATGACCCCAGGGGGAAATGACTGTCTACCAACATCTCACAATTCATGCCAAGAGGCACATAGGCAACTAAGGAGCAGGGAAGAGTGTGGCAAAGGGCAGACAGGGGCCAGGCAGAGAGGGAGAGACGCAGCTGAAAGGATAACCAAAGATAAACACACTGAGTCCTGAGGATATGGGGCCAGAAACGCTGAAGATCCTACAGACAGGGCGTTTGTGGGGCTGCTCAGCAACAGGCCCCTGATTGTCTCTCCACCCATCATATGTCCACCCATCCATCCATCCATCCACCCATCATCCATCATCCATCCATTCATCACCTATCCATCCATCCACCCATCACCTGTCCATCCATCTTCCCATCTAGCCACCATCGAATGCACTTGTCCTGGCCTGGTCCAGTGTCCCCTCAGCCCTGGGAAGAGCCCAGCCCCCCACTGGCCCATGGGCTCCACTCTCCCGGCCTGGACAGCCTGTGCCCACTGCAAACGCTGGCACTTACTGGTCTTGGCTTGGGCATGACAGGGACAGGCTCAGGCACTGGAAGGGCGCGGGGCCTGGGGACAGTCAGGTTGAACTTCTTGGGCTCTGTGACCTTGGCCTTTGAAAGAAGGGGCTGGCTGGTCGACTCCCTCTCCAGCTGGTTGATGAATTCCTGGACCTCTGGCTGCCATCTTGAAGACAAAGATGGGAGAAGCCACTGAGAGTTTCTTCCTAAGCAGGTCAACAGGACGGCCCTTGAAGGACCCCCAAGAGCTTGGGTCCACCTCAGCGTGGGGGGTGACAATGGGACCCACGGCCACTGTTCACTGAGGGCCTACTGCTATGCAGGTGCCACACCAACCACACCCCCGAGTCTCACAGATCGGTGCTTCCTGGAACAGATAAGGAAACTGAGGCCCAGCGGCATCGCTGTCCTAGGGTGAGTGGGGAGCTGGGCAGATGGGGACAGAGCAGATCCCCACTGCCAGAATCCAGGGGGCTCTGAGGATAAGCAGCAGCAGGCACATGGAGCTAATCTGGGCCTGAGCAGATGGCACAGGGGAAGGAAGCCAGGAGTGGGAAGAAAGGGAGGACAGGTGGGAGTAGGCGGGGAGGGGGGGCCTGGGTGGGGGTGCCCTGGAGCAGGGGTTTGGGAAGGGCTCTGCTGGGCTGCCCCAAGGTCTGGGTCCCCCTTTCATGTCTCTATACCCCGTGTGGGCATAGCCCACCACCACCAACCCGGCCGGTGTCCCCTCCTGTGGGGCTCCCTGGGGGCAGACAGCATGGTGTGAGGCAGCTCCTGCCCGTTACAGACCAGGGCTGCTAGAGGGAGGCATGTCCAGGGGCGAACAGGGAGTGGGAAGGGTCAGGTCTTGATGGGGCTGGTCCCAGGGCAGGCAGAGGAAGGTTGCACACGGGGGTGGGAGGGTGGGAGGCGGGCACCCTAGGACCAGCTGAGCAGCGGCCCAGGGTGGTCTCAGGGCCCGGCAGTGCCAGGCCACAGGTGGGAGCCCTGAGGGCAGGCAGCGGGTCCAGCCTGGCTGGGACCGAGGACTCTCCCGTAGGGAGGGACAGCTCCGGAGCACTGTACCCGGGCTACAGCCTCTTCTCCCTCCCACGGGGGGGCCACCTTCCGGGGGCCTCTGGGTCTCCCACACACCGCTGACCTACACGGTCTCCTCGTGCCAAAACAGCCCATCTGCCTGTCCCCAAGCAGGTAAGGCGGCTCCCCCAGTCCCATGGGAAGGCCAGCAGCTGGGCAGCTGCACCCTGGCCCCAGCAGCCTCTCCACGGAGGCCAGGGGCAGGGCCGAGCCACTGTACTGGTCCCTCTGCCTGCACCCGTGATTCTAGCACTTGCCCGAGCCCGTCACGGGAGGCAGAGAAAGGCTGTGAGGCAGCTTTGGGGTGACAGGCCCAGCAGTGGTCCCCTGGGGGACGCTAGACAGAGATGCAGGCTGAAATCCGAGGGAGCTCCCAGCCCCGCTCCTCCACCCTCTGGATTTGTGGGAAGAGACTGGGCAAGACTGGAGCCCCTCAGGGTCCCTGCAGGGTCCCAGCCGCCTGCCTCACCGGTGGGCTCCGAAGCAGAAGGGGCTGCTCTCACCCCACAGACTGGGATGGTCCTGATACCACCCATGACTGGCAGGCCTGCTGGCAGCGAGCCAGCCACCCGCTGTGGGGATCGGCCTGGGCCTCCGGGCTGCACGCTCTTGTAACCCAGAGCTGTGGCTTCTTCGAACCACCTCACCCCTCGTGGGACCCCGTGAGCAGGAAGGGGACCCATGCAGGCTATGGGAGTAGGTGCAGCACAGCCACCTGCCTACCTCATCAGGGGGTCCATCCAACACTTCACATGCTCCGTCTCATAGATGAGGCTCCACTCATCCTTGACCCACGAGCACAGGTTTAGGGGGTTGAAGAAGAACCCAAGGAACTGAGGGAGAAGAGGGAGGTGGGGGGCTCAGCCCAGACCCCACACCTGGTGCCCCTCACGGGAAAGCCAGCGCTGAGGGGCAGGTGTGGTTAATGCGCCAGGAAAGGAGACCAGTGCCCACACCAGGGTGGGAGGGCCCTCAGGACAGACCCTCCCTCACCCGCCCCTGCTCACCCACCCCTCATGCTGGGCTGGAGTATCCATTCTGGGGGAGCTGTCCCTCACCAGAAGGGCTTCTGCTCACGGTATTTGGGCACTCAGGGAAGCCCAGCTGGGCATGTCCTCACTAGGGGACCCCATGCTCCAGCCAGCTCCCTAGAACCTGGAGGCCTGTACCCTACTTCCAGAGAGCTCTTGGTGGGGACAGATGGAGAGCCACCTGCCTCCCCATCCCACGTCACAGGCTCCGGAGTTCCAAGAGTGGATGGACAGCTCAATTTTCAGCAACTTGCCTCCCTGGCCCTGGGCAGTGCCAGTGGGAGGGTCCCAGGGAAGCGACCTATCCACCCAGCCCCTAGCTGGGTGGCTGGTCCCAGCGCTGGGACCTTGGCTGCTTTCCCCAGACAGACCGTGTGTCCTGGTGATGGCCCAGGACAGCCGTGGGCTCCCAAAGGCTGTTTCCCAGCCCTGGGCCCGCGGGGTCCAGCAGTTTGGTTTCAGATGACACGGGACCATTTTGGTTCCCAGGGGAGTCCCCCACCTCAGGGAGCTGGGGGCATGCTTCCCTGGGCTGGGCTGGCTGTAGTCCCACCAGGTGGTCCCCTGCAGAGCTGGGGAAAAGGTCAGGCCCCAGTCCTTGTCCAAACACAGAGCAAATCCAGCACTTTCACTCGATAAAATGAGCCAGGAAGGCCATGGCTGGCGTGGCTCAGTGGTAGAACACTGGCCTGCGCACCGAAGGGTCCCAGGTTTGATTTCCGGTCGAGGGCACATACCTAGGTTGCGGGTTCATCCCCGCCCCGGCTGGGGCTCGTGCGGGAGGCAACCGATAGATGTCTCTCTCACATTGATGTCTCTCTCTCTCTCTCCCCGCCCCCCCTTCCACTCTCTCTAAAAACCAATGGAAAAAATATACCCTCAGGTGAGAATTAACAAAACATAAAAAAATGAGCCGGGAAGGTGAGAGGTCAGTGCCAGTGGGACAGACCTCTGCCCATGGGCCTAAGGAGAACCTGGTGCTGGCTCACCTGGCGCATCTTGTCAGCCGGCTGGGACTTGACGATTTTACAGAAGAGCTGGAAGCCGAGCTCCTCCAGCTGGAAGGTGGCCAGGTAGCAGGTCACTGGGGAGACAGGGCAGTGCATGGGAGAAGGGCACATCCGCAGAGGGGGTGCTGGGGCTTGGCCTTGGGGAGTCAGCCAGAGGCACCGGCAGGGTACGTGCCCCGGGCAAAAATTGTAACCAGGACACAGCAACACTGATGACATCATCTCGGACGATGGGATGATGGGATGTTCTGTGGTTTCAAAGCACTTCCTCGTGTATTATGTCATTGGGTAAATTCTCAGAAATCCCTAAGGCTCCTTAAAAGTAAAACCTCTTTGGATTCAGATTGCTAACTCTGAGAGATTGCTTCGCCTCAAGGCAACTGTAACTCCCACTCGCTGGGGGAGGTGAGGTTCTCAGAAGTCGGGCCTGTTCGTCAACTGCCTGCGAGGTGTGCGGCCTGGACGCACTGTCTGTGGAGTCTGCGCTGAGCAGGGAGCACTGGGCCCAGCACTAGGCCCAGCATCAGCCCACCCAGCTTGGCGTCTGAGCACCTGCCGTCCCCAGCCCACCCTTCCCGGACAGAGGCACCCCAGACGCAGTGGTCACCACACCCCATGAGAGCAGGCATTCTGCAGGCCTGGGCAGAGGCATGTCCCATTTAATCCCCCTCGGGACAACCCAGGCTGTGGCCATCAGGCTGGCCAGCCCACAGTCTTCAGGGTCGCTGGGCTGGTTTTCTGGGGCATTCCCGCTCAGCCAGGCCGGGCTTCCCTCCGGCTGCAGGCTCTGCATGTGGGAAGCAGGGCCCCAGGTCTGTCCCCTGGAACCTGGCCTGTGGCTCCCCTGGAGCCTGTCTCCCCACCCCTAAGGCAGACCCTGGTCCACGCACTGGCAGGCGACCGGGGCCTGAGGGCGGCGAGGGCTGTGATCGCTGTGCTGCGGAGCCTGTGCGCTCACCCAGGAAGAGGCTGTAGTCCGCCCACAGGCAGAGCCGGCCGTCCCGCATGTAGAAGGCGTCCACCACGATGGTCAGCAGCTTCCGGTACTCGAGGCACCCGGACAGCACCTCCAAAATGAATGCCTGCTTCTGGGGGCTCAGGGTCTGGAAGAGAGACGGGCTGGGAGGGGGCGTGGCTTCCAGGTGTGGGCGCGGGCCCAGGGGGCTGAGAACACGGAGCAGGGGCGGGTGGGGGGCAGGCACCCCACGAGGCTGGGGATGAGCTCCGCTGGCGCCCCTCCCAGGCGGGAATGCGGACCAGGGGGTGCAGCCCCAGGAATCGGTCCCACAGGTTCTCCTGGGTAGTGACAGAGGGTGGGGGCAAGGGCAGAAATAAGCACAGAAAACAACCAGCATGAAAAAGAAGAACCCAGCAGGGGCGGCACTGTGTGATCCCACTTGCATGAGGTCCCAGGGGGTCACCTTCCCAGGACAAAAAGCAGGCGCAGGATCCCAGGGGCCAGGGCGGGGATGGCGATGAAGTGTCAGTTCAGGGAGATGGAAAATTCTGGAGATGATGGTGGTGGTGGTTGCAGGACAGTGTGAATGTGCCTGATGCCACTGACTTGGGCGCCTGACTGGTTAAAATGGTAAATTTCACTGATTTTTAGAAAGAGGAAGGGAGAGAGCCCGTGCAGTCGGCATGTCCTTCCTCCCTCAGACCGTTCCAGAAGGAGTCCCTATGATAGCCGGCGAGGCCCTGTGTGGTCTGGCCCAGTTTCCTGAGTCCCCAGGCCATCCCAGGTCCACTCCAGTTACACTGACCCCTCCTCTTTCTCCAACACATGGATGCCCATCAGGGCCTCCGCGCAGGCTGTTCCTTCTGCCTGCAATGCTCTTCCCCGCACGCTCGCTCCCCACTCCCTCAGGTCTTTGCTCAGATGCCACCTGACCTGGGGCGCATCTGCCCACCCCTCCCGTCAGACACTGCCCAGACCCTCGCCCAGCGGCACACCCTGCTGGCTGATCTCCCCTTCCCTGTTAAAATGCCAGCGGGGTGCTCACCAGGCAGGGATTGGGCCGCCCTGCCCCCCTGGGAGGATGTGGGAGTCCTGCTCTGAGTTGGCTCTGGTCTCAGCAACCAGGCTTCTGCCTCGGTTTCCCTCTCAGGTTCCCCTAACCCCTGGGCTGAGCCCACAATGGAGGGCACCGGCTCCAGGCCCCGCTTTGAGCTTACTCCACTTTGTCAGAGGCAGGCAGGGAGGGAGGGGGCCCATCCATCTGAAAGCAGCGCGTCAGCAGGGCTGGCGTGGACGGCGCCGAGTCAGCTCGGCCCGGAGCTGGTGACTGTGCAGGACGCCTGCTGACAGCAGCTCTGCCTGCGAGGCCCAGACAACCTCCACTCACCACGTCTCTGTTTGGGAAGGGTGAGTGTTTTTAATGAGGTCAGGCCGGTCCTGACGCCATCAGCCCCCAGGCGCGGCAGTCAGGCAGGGCTGTACTGGGCCCGGGGTCCTGGGAGACACAGAGCCAAGCAGTAAATGCCACCCTGGCCCACGTGCCAGGCTGGACCCATGGCCAGGTCCACGCCACTGGGGGAGACCAGCCCCACAGGTCACAGAGACGAGACTGAGGCCTGGGGATGTCTTGGGTCAGAGGGTGCCGACCAGGTCCTTCGGGCTGGGCTGGGCTGGGCTGGGCTGGGCTGGGCTGGGCTGGGCTGGGCTGGGAGGAGGCAGGGAATGGCCAAAATCGTGCCCCTGTACTGGAGCCGGCTCCTAATTCCGGGCCAGCCTGTGACTGAGGCCAGAGGGCTGCAGCCGCCCAAGGGGCCTCCAGGTTTAGTGATGCGACCCTGAGCCCCCTCCCTTTTGCTCTGCCCTCCCTGCCCTCCCCTCTGGCTGGGGGCTGGCTGGGGGCTGAGCTGAGCCTTTCCCCACCCCTGCCTCACCCCGGCATTGGCCGACTGACAGCTGCTGGCCACCTCTCTGCCAGCTAGTTGGTGGTGGCCTCTCTGCCAGCTAGTTCTGTTCCCCTGCCCAGAACTCACCCGCCCACCTGCCTCCGCTGATGGTTTTCTGAGGGGTGCAGATCTCCCAGCTCTGGGGCTCGAGGTGGTGCACACTCAGGCCCTCTCTGACCTCCCTGCCCACATGGTGCCTGGACCAATGACTCACTCTTGGCCACAGGTCAGGACTCCGGTCCCTCTGCCTGGGGTCCCCTTCTCCACCCGCCCATCCCCTGCCCCCCCGGAATCTCTCTCAAAGCCAGACCCTTCTCTGAGTCCTGCTCAGACCCCACGGACTCAGTGGCAGCCCCAGGCTGGCTGCTGTGTCTAGCGCAGCCCCTCCTCTGTCCGCTCTCCGGATGTTCCTAAGCCCGGCCTGTTGGCCCTGGCGCTGAGCTGTCGTGGGGCCAGCTTGGAGGGGCTCTGGGAGCGTGGGGCAGGCGCCGGAGCAGCCTCCAGGGAGTGACACCCCCGGGACCCATCCCATTAAGGACACTCTCATGTCCCCCTAGTCGTGCCCTAATGAGATACCTGTTTCCCCTCATTCCTGTTCCTTCCCCTCATTCCTGTTCCTCCCAGCACAACTTTCTGTCACCGTATGAAATAAAAACACTAACTTTGCTGTTTTTGCCTGAGCAGCAGGGAGGAGGGGGCAGCTGAGGACAGAGAGCGAGACATGAATGCGGGAGATGCAGGGGACTCGGTTCCAGAGGGCCTGGCCAGGGCTGCGCAGGAGAACCCAGGTTTCGGGTAGGTAGCCCAGGTTGCTTGCTGGCAGTGTGCCTTGTTGCTGGTGCCCCCTGCCCCCCACCACCCTGCCCCCTTCTCCAGCTCCAGGCCGCAGCCCAGTGCTCAGCGTCGCTCTAAAACCACCGGGAAGACCAGCATCTGGAGGGTCCACTTCCACGTCTCAGGGACCCCATACGCACTCGGGGTGATGGGTTCCGTTCCGATCCATCCCGTGTTCTCTGGGAAGGGTCACTGGGCCTATCCCCAAGGGAAGTCCCATAAGAGGGCCGGGGGGCCAGCACATCTGACAAAGGAGCTGCCTCTCTGCCTGTGTGAGCACAGTGCCCTCCAGAGTTGCCCCCCCACACTAGACGGGGGCAAACGCCATCATGCCAGGTGACAGCTAGGATGCATCTACCATCAATAATCCATTGGTCGCCCAGCTGGCTTGGCTCAGTGGCTGAGCATTGACCTAGGATCCAGGAGATCGCGGTTCGATTCCTGGTCACAGCACATGCCAGGTTGCAGGCTGGACCCCAACAGGGGGTGTGCAGGAGGCAGCCGATCAATGACTCTCTCATCATTGATGTTTCTCTCTCTCCCTCTCCCTTCCTCTCTCTGAAATCAATAAAAAGTATATATACATATACATATACATATACATATACATATACATATACATATACATATACACACATGTGAAAAAATAATCTGTTGGTCATGGGGGGAAAAGTCCCCCACACGATTTGTAGTAACAGCACAACTTTCTGTCACCGTATGAAATAAAAACACTAACTTTACTGCTCTTGCCTGAGCAGCAGGGAGGAGGGGGCAGCTGATGGAGCAATGGCAGCAAGTAGTGGTTGATGGGGTACCCGGGGGGTGAGGCCACAGCTGGGGGACTGAGAGCGCAGCCAGAGGGAGCAGCCAGGGGTGGCTGCGGGCGGGATGAGATGCCCTGCGCTGCACAGGGGCGTTGGGCCTCTTAGCCTCAGGAGAGAAGGGTGTGGTGGGGCCTGGCCCTTGGCTGTTTTCATCACTTTCCCAAACTGCTCTGGTCTCAGGGAAAGAGCTTGAGAAGGGAGTGCAGAAGGCACCCCCAGCCTGAACTGGGGCAGAGTCTCAAGCTTCTCTTCGCAGGTCCTGGAACCCCTCCAGCCCTCATGTGCACGCCCAGGGCCTTCGCCCCTCCCATGGGACAGTGACCACCTGCCCTGTCCCCCCAAGGCTTTCTGCTGCTGCACCACAGGGCCCCACCCCAGGAGGGCACAGCAGAGGTCACCCCTGAGCAGGTAAGGGGCTGTGGGGGTCCCCTCCCTGGGGACCACAAGCTCTCACAGGCCCTGTCAGGAAAAGTAACAGCCAGGCTGCAGCTGGCAATGAAAGGAAAACACCTTCATTAACACATTTGCCACAACAGCCCCAGCTGGCGGTAGTGACCTGCAGGCAGGCACGGGCCCTGTGACAACCCTGGAGCTGTCCTAGGGGCCTCCCCTGTGTGCTTCATCCGACGGGCCACGCCCCCAAGGCCTGAGGCGGAACCCCTGCAATGCAGGCACCCGCCCCCCTCCCTCAACCATGGCTAATGGACAGACAGAAGGACTGGTGACAGGAGGTCTCCAAGGGCTGCTGCTGAGGTGGCGGATGGAGCCAGAGCGAGGACAGACCTGAGAGGACAGCAGTCTCCATGTGGATTTGAAATGGGCCACGGAGGCGGGGGAAGGGGCAGGGACCCCCTCTCCCCCGGGGTGGGAACCAGGGCCTGAGCTGGAGGGCCACCCCGAGGGCGGGTCCCTCATTGCTTCGTGGCCTCACTGCCTGGCCAGTTAGCGGATAAACACAGGACAGCAGGAGCTGTGGCCAAGGGCCAGCTGGCTGTGGTGCACAGCCGCACCTGGGGAGTGGAGCAGAGGCAGGGGAGAAGAGGTGCCCTCGAGGCTGACTCGTCTGTTCCAGCTGGGGATGGTGTGAGGACGTAGCCTGGTGCACATTCTGGGTACCAGGAATGCCTCCCAGGGCAAAGCTGGGGGGGTCTGTCCCTCCAGGGTGCCCGTGAAAACTCTCTCAGCCACTATGGTGACCCAGAGTGAAGTCTAGGACAGCCAGCGTTTGGGGACTAGGAATCTTCTTGTGTCAAGAAGAAATCTGATGCTGTTTCCCAGCAGGTAAATGGCACCTGAGAGAGCCCTGAAGCACCCCTCGGACTCTACCTGCAGGGAGGTGGCCGCAGCCTCCAGGAACTGCTCAGGACTGTCCTTCCCCGGCTTAAATCGGTCCAGCTGCTCAATCACAGTTTCGATGCATTTTCCATAGTAGGCCATCCTCCAGGAAAGGGACCCTAAACGCAAACAGTACAGGTCACAACCTCCATGACCTCCGGCTGCCAGCTCAGCGGGTGGCAGAGGTGGCGCAGGACGCTCACCAGACAGGGGCAGAAAGCCCAGGGCAGCCGGGTGAGGAGTGCTGAATGGAAGAGGGGACCAGGGTAACCCCGGGCCACTTCTTAGACTGGGTCCCTGCGTCCTCGGTTGCCTGGGGCCAGGCTACCCCGACGTGCTCCCCAAACCCTGCAGCTGTGCACCGGTGGGGATGGCCCCTGGGAGATGCCAGGCCAAAGAGTGGAGGTACCTTGAGAGCCGACCTCTAGGCGCCCCTCAGCCCAGGGTTAGATCCTGGTTACTCAGCAGGGCCTGCCCAGTGGGATGTGCGACCTAGTCACAGAAGGCTGGGGCAAGGAGACTCTCAGGTCACCAGGTTCGACACCCCCATTTTATTTATTTGTCTTCTTTGTTGTGTTTTTTGACACTCCCATTTTAAAGATGAGGGAGCAAGACCCAGAGAGGGTACATAGCTGGCAGTGGCCACCATCCCTTTCCCCTCTGTAGTACCCAGGCTCAGTTCAGGTCACTCCTAAGTGGGAAATGATCCCAGACACTCCAGGAGTCTCTGAGCCAAAGGCTTAGCCAAAATACATCTTTGGGTAGGAAATAGGTATTAATGTTCACCCAACTCGGCCGCATGCTTTCAGCACCTCGGCTTTATTTATTTATTTTTAAATTTTATTTTATTTTCTGTAACTGTCATCCCAGGACATGTTCATTGATTTGAGAGAGAAAGGAAGGGAAAAAGAGAGACTGAGAGAGAGAGAAATACCGACGTGTTGCCTCCTGTATGCACCCTGACCAGGTGTCCAACCCACCTGTGCCCTGACTGGGGGTCGAACCCGCAGCCTTTTGGTGAACAGGAGGATGCTGCAACCAACTGAGCCACCCGGTCAGGGCTCAGCTTTATTTCAACGGCGTGAAGCCATCCCTGTGGGATTTAATTCCCAAGCTTACCGACTTTTTGGTATTGATTTTAACTTCACTAATCAGGACTTGACTATCTCAGATTTAAGGAAACTCCAAAGGTGGGCTGGGCCAACTCTTCTCTTTTCTTAGCAAATCCTTTATCGACAGAAATGAGATTTAAATTCTACTCCACACAAACTAGCTCAACACTCAACCACCGGAGAGGCTTCATTTACATAGATCCCAAATGTGTCTTAATTAAAATAGATTCTTTTCCTGGCTTTTAATTCTGATTAAAGCTAGTCTCCTAAGGATTTCTGCCAAGTCATGCTCTGATGGCTTGTGCTTAAAGCACGGGCCGACGTGGCAGGTTTTGCTGGTTGTCTTTCAATCTACACTCTCTCTTTCCTCCTGAGTAAACAAAACCCTGATTTTTAATTGAGCATTTTCCAGCCTCCCTGGCAGCCATACAGGGTGTGAGACTTATGGATAAGTCTCCATGTAAGGGAGGGTCACACCCTTCTCTTCTTTTCCATCCTGCTGCCTGGACTCAGGTGGTGATGGCTGGAACTTAGGCAGCCATCCTGCACTGTGAGAAAACATGTTAAAGATGGCCCAAGAGCAAGCTAGAAGAGCCCAGGTCCCTGATGACCTTTGGGGCTGCCATACCTCCCAGGATCGCCTCCTCACAGATCTCCTTTATGGAAACATTAATAATCTTAATGGGGCCACTATAATGCTGGGATTTTTCCTTCCACGAAGCCAAGCCTAATCCTAACTGATACACCCACTGCCCTGAGGTCAACCTTCATCCCAAGCAGCTTCAAAGTGGGAAGCATTGAAAAGAGTCTCTGAGCAGCAACAATAGCCCCGGCTTGGAGTTGGCCAAAGGCGGACCCACAGACAACAGTCCACCAAGTGTGTACCCTGAGTTCTCATGCCGGACAAAGTGGCTGGATGAAGAGCAGGTTTTATGGGGGAAGACTGAGAGTGCCGTTGGACATGTTGAGTTTCAGGGGATTTGTAACACACCCAACTGGCAAACAGGTAAAGGGGTTTGGAGTCCCAGGGCAATGTTCAGGCTGGAGATGTGAGCTTTGTAAAGGTCGGGAGAAATGGTTGTTTGTGAAACCACATGACCCCAGGAAATCACCCAGGGGCGGGGTAGACAGAGGTGCTTCCAAGAAGAAGGAGCTGCAGAGCAGGATCCATTCCAGCCAAGTGAAGACTGTGTATCCAGGAGGGGAGCAGTCAGCTGGGCCGCCTGCTGCTGACAGTTCAAGGAAGAGATGGGGCCGAGCTCTGATCACTGGATTTAGCAACATCGGGGCCAAGGATTACTTTGATAAAGAGCCTCGGCGGAGGGGTTAGGTGGAAATCTGATTGGAGTGGTGGGTTCAGGAGAGAAGCAGCTGGAGATAAGAGGCAACTCCGGAGGGCTGTGCGCTTTACGGGAGCATGACTGGGTAGCAGCAGGAGGCCAGCGGGGAAGGTCAAGCAGGTGCTCAAAAGCGGATACGGGTGACCACCAGCACGCAGGAAAATCTGGGAAGCTGGCCCTGCCCAGACTCCCATTGACTTTACTGGAATAGAGGGGTCAGGGAGTCCAGAACCTGAGCGCCTGACCCTGGGCCAGTGGGGACGTGAACAGCAGAGAGCAGGCAGTGCCAGTGGAACCTCGGCTCTCGAACTCAATGCGTTCCGGACGTCTGTTCCAGAGGCGATTTGTTCGAAAACCAAATCACTTTTTCCTATTAGAAATCATGTAGCCCAGCCGGCGTGGCTCAGTGGTTGAGCGTCGACCTAGGATCCAGGCGATCGGGGTTCGATTCCTGGTCAGGGCACATGCCCGGGTTTCGGGCTCCATCCCCAGTCAGTCATCCCCAGTCCGGGGCGTGCAGGAGGCAGCCGATCAATGACTCTCTCATCATTGATGTTTCTCTCTCTCTCTCTCTCTCCTTCTCCCTTCCTCTCTCTGAAATCAATAAAGAGATTTAAAAAAATAATAAAATAAAAATAAAATAAAAAATAAATAAACAAATTGATCAAACCTCCCGCTACTAGCCTTACAGGAATTTTTCACGTGGCGCTGTCTCTGACACGCTGTCACCGGCCACCTGCTTTGCCGTTGCCCAGATCAACAGCAGCCTTCCTGCCTCTCCAGTCGCCCCTGCGTTTTGTTTCGTGAGAAGCTCGCACCTGAGCAACATCAGCTCACCTGGGGCCTCTGGGCACTAAAACTGCGGGTCACGGGATTCAGGGCGGCGAGGGGCTGCGGCCGCGGGGCTGCTCCTTCGCGGGGCCACCAGCCCGAAAGGCCGGCAGGCCCAGGGCTGCAGCGGCGGGGGACAACCCACAATTTTTTTTTTTTTTCCGGGAGCAGCTCGGTGGGGGCCGGCATTGCCCAGGGCGAGGGTCAGCCTGTACCCCTGCGCCCCAAACCCGCCCATTCCAGAGCGGGGCGCGGGGTGGGGCCGAGCCCCGGCGCGGTGGGGGCTCGGGGTCCCCCCCACGCCCGCGCGCCCCGGCGGCCCTGTGCCTCAGTTTCTCCGGCTGACAAGGGGGGCTTAACGCGAGACCACGCGCTTGTTGCCAGCTTCTGGGGCGCGCGCTGGCTCTGAGGTTTTGGTGGTGGCTTTGAAGTAGCAAAGTGGGGCACCGCTGGGGGGGCGTGGAGAACACGGGGGACCAGTGTCTTTTTCCTTAAAGTACCGTTACTGTGGCGATTTTTTTAAAAAAAGAGCACCGTTGACTGGGGGCTTGGAGCTGGGAAGACCCAAAAGGGGGGAGCGAAAGCAAGAAGGCGGGCGGCGGGGGAGCCCCGGCGGCGCCACGTGCGGGACCCGCCTCCCCTCCGCGGGGTCCCGGCCCCGCCTCCTACCTGCCGCGGCGCCGCGGGCGCTCCCGCACCTTCCTGCTCGCCTCCAGCCGCCGCCGCAGGGGCCGCCAGGCACAAGAGGGCGCGAGGGGACTCGGGGGGCGCCCCACTTCGCTCCTGCCCCGCCGGGACTCCGCCAGCACCCGGCGGCTCCGCAGTGGATGGGGGAAGAGGTGCCGTTTGGGCGTCGTCGCCTAGCAACCTGCGTCACGCTGCGGCCCCCGTGGCTAGAAGACTACAACCCCCAGAATGCTCAGCGCCCGCGGCGCCGCAAAGGGCGAGGCGTGCAGGGCCACGCCCCCGCGATGCCCGACGGGACTTGTAGTTTCCCCGCCCCTCGAGGCGCCCGGGTAGCCCCGGGGCGGCGAGCGCGCTTCGGGCGGGGCGCGGCGCGGCGCGCGGATTGGGCCGCTTGGAAGGCGGCCGGCGGGCCGGGGGCTCGCGGGCCTCGGCGCATGTGCAGCGCGGGGCGGCGGGGGCCGGCGGCGGCGCGGGGTGTCAGCGAGCGGCGAGCGCCGGCGCCCCGAGCCGCGTCTGCCCGTCCGTCCGCCGCGGTCTGCGGGTCCGCGCCGCGCGCCGCCCCGGAGCATCTCCCGGCCGCGCACCTGCCCGCGCACCTGCCGCCGCCCGCCCGGCGCCCCGGGGCCGCCCGCCGCAGCCCGGCCCGGGCGCAGCGCCGCCGAAGGAGGGCCGCCGGGCGGGCCGGGCCGGCGCGGCGATGATGCACAGGTTCCGAAAGTGGCTGTACAAACCCAAGGTGAGCGCCCCGTCCCGCCGCCGAGACCCCGCGCGCCGCCCGCCGCGGGCCCCGCGAGCCCCGCGAGCCCCGGAGCCCCAGCCCCCCCGGGCGCCTCCGCCCCCGCCATCCGGGTCCGCTCTCGCCTCGCGCGCCCGCCCGCGGGCCCCGGCTCCGTCCCCGGAGGACGTTTCCATCCCCTCGCTGCACCGGGGTGACCCCCTCGTTCCCCAGCGCGCCCCCCGGGTTGGGAACGCACCCGGGTGCCTTTCTCCGCCCCCGAGCCGGCCGCTGTCCGCTTGGCCCCGGCTCTGCAGGCTCCCGTTCCGCCTCCCCGGCCCCCGCGCCCAGGGCGATGCCCAGCACTGCCTGGGCCCTGCCTTCCGAACCGGGACCGTCCGCACCGGGCCGGCGGCGGGACTGCAGGCGGGTCCCCATCTCCCGGAGCGGGGTCGGGGTCGGGGTCGGGGTCGGGGTCGGGGTCGGGGTCGGGGCCGGGGCACGCCCCGCGCCCAGGCGGCTGCGCCAGGCGCACTGCGGGCCCGTGTCCGCTGAGGCCGGAGGGGCCGCGCGCAGGGTCCGAGGCGCCCCGCACCCTTGGCGTCCCGGGGCCGGCGAAGCGGGAGGCCCGGCCGCCCAGGTCCTGGTTGGGAGATTGGGGCTCGGGTGGGGTCACCGGTGACCAAGGGGCGCCTGGAACATCTGAGGGTGAGGGTCGCTGATGGACCCCGGGAACGCACCCCTCCTCCCAGGCTAACCAGTTTTCTGGATTCAGCTTCTCAGCGCCCCCTCGTCCTGAACGGGGGGTCGTCTCTCGGGGAGGGGTTTCCTTGAATCCGCGCCCTCCTGGTGCCCTCCGGGCCGGAGGCTGCAGGTCCCTTTGGAAGCCAGGCCCTGGAGGTCGTGGGGCCGAGCTCAGGGGCCTGAAGGCCTTTGGAAGGAAGAGTCCTCCCAGTGTGGTTGCTGGGTTGGGGCTCAGGGTGCCTGGGGCCCTGCCTTGAGGCCTTGGGTTTGGTTCTCCGGTGCCCGGAGCAGCAGCACTGACCTTCCTGTCATGCAGCAGCTACCTATGGGTGCTGGTGGCTCCAACGGCCCGGGTGCTTCCTGGCGTGGAGTGTGGTTTGGGGCCTCGCTGCCCTTGGCTGCCTTCTGCAGGCCCTCTTCTCACTCAGTGCCCCCCAAGTCCTCAGCCTCCCCAGGGGCGTTCTCAGTCCTGCCTGCTGTGTGGGTAGATTGCCACCGGGAGGTGGCAGGCAGCCTCCGCCGGGGAGCAGCTTTTTTGTTTGTGTGACTTTTGTCACCAGTTAAGGAAAAACTAAGTCTACTTGTCAAAAGGTCACTTGGGGGTGGGCAGCGGCATTACTTTTTTCCATGACACATGGCAGGGGCCGAGGGAAATGTTTCGCAGGTCAGGTGATACTGGTGGCTCTGAAAACGCTTTGTCAGGGGTTCCGGGGCTCCCGGCGCCTCTGTCAGGGTGTGGCCGTGGAGGAACCTGGTTTCCAGGGTCGCCTAACCAAGTTCTGTTGTTGGAGGGGAAGGAAAAGGAATTGTGGACGCCGTGTGCCATCAGCAGCTGGGTAATGTCACCTGCCCTGCCTGTTTCAGCTTAGGGCAAGTCTGTAGAAGTGGAAAATGATACCGTCCTTGAGCTTGTGTCCAGAACTGAGAATTGCGTCCCTGCGTTTCCCTCTTCAGCAGGCTGCTGCCCTTCCCAGGCAAGCTCCAGGGGCTGCCCGAGGTGGAGGGCTGGTGCGTCAACCAGCCCTAGAGTCTGCCCAAAGCCGTGTGCCCTCGGAGACGGGATTGTGTTTGCTCCCATCCTCACCTTTTCCTCACTGTCGTCTCGACCTGTTGTCTGGTTCTTGTCGCCGACCCCTGGACTCACGACGCATCTGCACCTCGCATCTCTTGTGTCCTGCCTGGCATTTGCGGGGAGCAGTGCCCTGCGGTCAGTCTGAGGTTGGGCAGTCCCTTGTTTGAGATCTGTCTTTGGACTTAAATGTCTTGATTGTTTGAAGGCATGGGGTGTGTTAGGTCATCCCAGTAAGCTTTTCATTTCCACACCAAAGCTCAGACTTTTGCCTGAGCATGAAGAATCGAGTTTTATGCTTCCCCTTCCTATCGAATTGAACACGTTTTGGCACAAGGAAGCACGCAGTCAGTCCTGGGAAGGTTCAGGGCCCGGCATCGTCGAAGTGTTAAATGTGACCTGTGGGAGGATGTCTGTGGGGGAGATTGTTGCCTGCGTTAGGATTTTTATTTCACTTTTGTATGTAGATACATATACAATTCCAGCTGCATTCTTGGTTTCATCCCAGCTCTGGTTTAAAACCGAACACTCAACTTCTTGTTCATTGCAGCGCAGTTGAAAACATTCCAAACCCAAAAATATTCATTGTTCTTGTAGCTCCAAAAAGCCTTTGGAGATGCTTTAAACTGTTCTCATCTGACACTTGATAATTTTCATATCTGAGTCATTAATAATGGCCTAAGTTGAGTAAAAAATAAATCTGACGTACAGTACGGCAATTTAACGTTAAAATGCACTTGCAAGCTCTCCCATCTCCGTGTCCCTTCTTGAAGGCGGTCTTTTAAACTCACCGTGGTTTTCCTTCAGGCAAAGCATTCAGGATTTGTGTCTTCTCTGGACCGAGCGCTGCCTGGAAGCGGCGTGTGGGGCGGCTTCTCAGCCTGTCCTTCCCCGTAATGTCGGTGAGGTTCCCTTTCTGCTTTTGCTTAGGGGAAGCCTTTCCAAGGAGGAGTTAACCCTAGAGGGTGAAAGTGGTCGGTGCCTTCGCTTGAAGCAGAAACGTCAGTGCGTGCGTTTCTGGCTGGGTTCTCGCATTCTGGGGCCCGCGCCGAGGGGCCTATGCTGGTGCGGGTGAAGGGCACCTGGACTGGGCCCCGTGAAGATTTCTGGGCCACCATCAAAGGGCATGTTAGTGATGGCACAGGATGACTGTGTGTTTTCCATCTTCGAGGAAGTTTTGATGGGTGGGTGGGAGATGCTGTCGAGATGGACGGAGACCACACTCGGCTGTCCTGTCCTTACAGAGCTCTGCCAGAGGCCCGTGCCAGGCACAGACACTGTTCTGGGGGCTTGGGATGTCAGTGTTAAGGTCAGGCCAGGCTGTTAACTGGTTTGCTCTCAGCCGATAAACTCTGAGTGCCCGGCTGGGACCGGGGCTCTCCTTGGAGTAGCGGGTTTCTCTCCAAGGTGAGCTACTGGAAAGCTGGGCTTCCCGAAAGCCTGGCATACAGACTGTGCCCGGGCCAACTCCCGCTCCTGGCAGGTGCCTGGCACAGAGCGGGGCTGGGACGTTCTGGGAAGGATGCTGGGCAGTGCTGAGTCAGAGCGGGCGTGGCGGGTCCTGCTCGCTCTGCTCTGTCCTGAACTCAGAGGCGCCGGCCCCTCCCTCCCTCTGCCAGGTCCGGCTGCCCCTCCCAGAGGCTTCCTTCAGAGGCACCAGCACTGCCAGGCTGTGGGCAGTGGGAGGCCAGAGTCCAGCTGGCTCTGAGGTTTGGGGGGAGTGACTCAGCGGGGGCTCTGGGCTCATTTCCGAGGCTTGACTGCATTCCCGTCGGCGGCTGGGGGCCTCAGCCCGGCCCTGTGCGGTCAGTGTCTGCGGGCGGGCGAGAGGCTGAGCTGCACACAGAGGCGGCAGGGTCTGTGCCAGCTGCCTGTCATCACCAGGGGTCTGTGCGTTGCAGAGCGGGGTGTTTACGGGAAGTGCACGATATGCTTCTGTTAAATGGGCGAGTCACAGGCGGCAGTCGGAAGCTTCACCTGACGGTATCTGGTCTTGGCCTCCGGCAGGCGGTGCTGTGCTGCTCCCCCCCCCCCAACGGGAAGCCTGTTGGGTCACTTCAGATGCTTGGTGCCTCTCGGGAGCTTCAGGAATTCCCAGAACAGCAGATACGCTCATCTTAAATGTGTGAAATGCGCATCTAGGGCCTGTGGACGCCTCTGTGGGTTTCTTGCTGGCCGGGCAGCGCTGGCCACACACAGCTCTTACCTAGCGAGCCCTGCCGTGCGCCCCCACTGTTCCAGCTCGGAGACGCCGGGGGCCTGAAGCAGGTTTTACTGTCGGGCCTGCCACCTGCCGTGGCTTTGGGATCTGGGCAGAGTGCGGCTCTAGAGGCAGCAGGCGCGTCCTTCCAGGGCCCGGGTGAGAATCCTCCCCGACACCCCAGCCCGGGCTCAGTTTCCCTGTCTGTCAGGTGAGGTGACGGGTCCTGCTGTGTGGAGTTTGAGGAGACCGTCTCTGTCAAAGGCTGTCAGTAGTAGGTCAGCTACCCGATGACCGCTGTCGTGACTCATGGCACGCGGGGGCGGGTAGGAGGGTGTGCGCGGACTCACATAGAACCACACGGGTGTTTTCTTGAGTCCCCGAGGCCATGCAGCTTCCAGTGTCTTCTACCAGGTGACTTTGATAGTGAAAGTATCTCAACAGGGGCATCCCCTCCTCCCCTTTTGGTGGCCTGTAAGGTACTTGGTTTTGGGGAACAGACCCTCAGGGACGCTGAAGGGCCCCATTACCAGCTGCAAGTAGTAATGATGATGCCTCCTGGGCCCTCAGTGCCCCTGGGCATGCGTCTCCCGAGTGACAGTCCTGCAGCTGAGTTACAGCCAGCGTGGGCAGTGGTGGGGCCACTGTGCCAGGCCCGGCCCCGGAACCTCTCTGGTCATCGTCCTGTGGCTGTGACCACATCCCTGGTTCCTCGGCTGGAGGCTCAGGATCCAGGAGAGGACTGTAGGGCCCCATGGGCAAAGGCGCGGGGGGAGGGGGGAAGGGTCCAGTGTAATGACAGTTTTGGGATAGACATGTTGGTTAAGCCGCTGGGGTTTTGGGGTGCTTGTTAATAATTAGACCATTCTAATGCACCCTGTTTTCCTAATGAGGTCTCAGAGGGCCGCATGAGCCAGCTGGAGCCTCCCCAGCCAGGAAGAAGCAGGGCAGGGGCTCGAAGTCAGGTCTGTCCCCTGCAGCCTCTTGGTCCTGCGGGAGGGAGGGAAGGGAGCTGTCGGCAGAGTCTCGTTTGGGAAAACAATTACTTTTGTACTTTTCACAGTTGCATTGCAAAGAAGGATATTGGTGGGCAGGTCCCAAAAATGAATGGAGTTTTAAAAACCGACCTGAATGCATTAAGCAGAAGTAGAGTAGAACATGCCATATTATGATAATTTATGTAGAGTAGTGGGCGAGCATGAATGGAATGGCTTTTCTCTCGCAGGAAGCCCTGAAGCTCTGCCCTTTCCGCTTGTTCCATGCTGGGTGGGCAGGGGGAGGATGGCGCACTGTGAGTGGGGTCCCCTGTGGGGGTCCTGGAGCTCTGCAGGGGGTTCCGAAGGCTCTGCTGTGGGGAGCTTGCTCCAGCCGCGCTTCCCTCCCTCCCGCCAACCATGGCACACGTTTCGGGGGAAAATGGGCTGGCACACCCACTGTGGGTGCTGTGTTCAGGGCAGCCACTTTTATCTTTGCATTTTCAGTTTTTGAGAATGATTCCAATTATTTTTAGGGGTGTTATAATCATAAAAATGTCTAGAAGGACTGTAAACTACTTAAATGTCAGGTGCACCCTGGTCCGTGTGGCTCAGGTGGCAGGTTCCATTCCCGGTCAGGGCACACACCCAGGTTGTGGGTTTGATCCCCTGTTGGGGCATGTGCAGGAAGCAACCAAACAATGTTTCTCTCACCTCCCTCCCTCCCTCCCTCCCTCCCTCCCTCCCTCCCTCCCTCCCTCCCTGTCTCTATGATCAATAAAAAATAAACAAACAAACATGTCAGATGCACTTAAGGATCTACACCCATGCTCATAGCAGCAGTACTCAGAATAGCCAGAAGGTGGAAACAGCCTAAAGGTCCATCCACAATTACTGAATAGATAAAATGTGGTCTGTGCACACGGGAATATTACTCAGCCCCGAAAAAGGAATGAAATACCGGCTATAACACGGGTAAGCCTGAAAGCACGGTGCTCAGTGTAGGAAGCCAGGCACACAGGCTACAAAGCATGTGATTTTATGTACACAAAATGTCCAGAACAGGTGAGCCGGGGAGCAAAGAGTAGAGCTGGGGCTGGGGGTGGGGATGAGAAGCGACAGCTGAAAGTGTGGTGTCTCCTTCTGGGGCAATGAAAAGCTTTTAAAACTAGAGAATGATGGTTGGACAACATTGTGAATGTGCCAGATGCCACTGACTTGCTCACCTTAAAATGGTTAATTTTATGCTATGTGAATTTCACTTCAATAAACAAAAAGAATTTTAGCATTTTTTTAGAGTTTTTTTGAGAAGTGTGGCGTTTTTTGAGATGACCCAGGGAAAAAGATGCTCGGCCACATCTCTGGAGGGGCCTGGTGTTCCGAGGCCCAGCTCCAGAGCCACAGGGTCACTTCTACTGGATCCACAGGGCCAGCCCCGTTCTCAGAGCGCCGTCAGCTCTGCCTCCTGTGGTGGACGGGACGTGCTTGGTCCTGGGGACACTCCCCGTCAGTCGACCAGCTTCCAGCTTTCCATGTCCCGATGTCCCTGGTGTACCTGCAGCCCTGCCCCCTGCCCGGGTGTCCGTGGGGATGGCTGCCAGGCATCGCTGTCTCACCACCTGGCAATGAGGCTGCTCCCCTGCTCTCCCTCCCTGTTCCCTTCCATCCTCCCCACCTCTGTCACCCCAGTGCTCAAGCCTCGCCGGGAAACGACCCTGACCCTCCTGCGCTTTGTTGCTGTACGTCCCGCCATCCACGGACCCTGCGGGCATGTCCTCCTGCAGTTCAGGAGTTCTTGCGTCTCAGAGGCACGGTTTCCACAGCCCAAGTGTCCGTCAGTGGTGGCACACGGGCAAAGTGTGGTCCATGCGTGTGGTGTCCAGCCTTTCAGAGGGGTTTCTGACACCTGCTACCACAGGGGTGGACCTGGAGGACATCGTGCTCAGTGAGATGAGCCGGTGACAAAGACACACACTGTAGATCCCACTGATACGAGGTCCCTAGAGGGGTCAGATCCCTCGAGACAGAAAGTAGATGTTGGGTGACGGGTGGGAGAGTTACTGCGTAACGGGGACAGAGTGTGAGTCTTGCAAGATGAAAACAGTCCTGGGGGGATGGTGGTGACAGTTGTGCAGCCGTGAGAATGTGCTTAGTGCCACTGAGCTGTCACTTAGAGATGGTTGGGGTGGCGGAGTCTGCGGTATGTGTGTCACTGCAGTTTAAAGTAAGAACAGAAGGAGGTGACCCTTCCGATGCCTCCTCTGTGCCCAGCCACCAGCATCTCCCGGCCATGGCAGGAGCCCCTCGCTGGCGGCCTCCCTCTGCCCCCAGGCTGTTCTCTCTTTTTCTTTGTTTTAAGCCCACAAATACCATTTTATGAAATAAAAAGTTAGAAATATTAAAGAAATACAAATACAGCATAAGATTAAGGCTTTATATAATTTAAGATAAAATAACGTTATAGTGCAACACTGACTTCCATTTTATAGTATGGCAGCTGAACTGTCTTCTATGTTATTTATTTTGTTTGTTTTTGTTTTAGTTTATCTTTATTGTTGAAAGTATTACGCTGTCCCTTTTTCCCCATTGATCCCCTCCACCCTGCCCCTCCCCCAGGCCTTCACCGCACTATTGAAGGAACCATCTTTTTTTTTTTTTTTTAACAATTTAAAAATATATATCTTTATTGATTTTAGAGAGAGGAAGGGAGAGAGAGAGAGAAACACCAATGATGAGTCATTGATCAGCTGCCTCCTGCACACCCCCGACTGGGGACTGAGCCCTCAACCCGGGCAAGTGCCCTGACCGGGAATTGAACCGCGATCGCCTGGATCCTAGGTCAGTGCTCAGCCGCTGAGCCGTGCCGGCTGGGCTGAAGGAACCGTCTTTTAATCACACAGTTCCCTCTCGCCTCTCCCCGGATCCCCCGTGACCCCATCTCAGAGTAAAGCCCTGCGGCCCTCCAGGGGCAGGTGTCCCCACTGACCTCTTTCCGTTCCCTGGGCTCTCCTGCTGTGGCCCCGCAGGGCTCCCTGCTGCTCTCACCCCCCCCCCCCCCACGTCAGGTCCCCTCTGCCAGGATGGTCTTCCCTCACCAGGTCCACCTTCTTGGACACGCCTGTCCCCACCTACTCCAGTGGTTCTCAATGGGGGCAGCTTTGACTCTTAGGGGACATTGGGTGATGTCTGGGAACATTTTTGGTGTCACAAGTTAGAGGGGATGTCCTGCTGCCACCTAGTGGGTGAGGCTCACTGTCCCCCAAGGCACAGAGCAGCGCCCACAGCGAGGATGACTGGCCCCCGTGTCCACAGTGCGGAGGCTGAGAAACCCTGCTGCCTGTCGTTCCCCGTGGCCTCTGTGTGTCCCCGTGTCACTGATTGTTGTCTGATGTGTGTGTGCACCTGTGGGGCAGCTCCATGGTCACAGGCCATCCCACCGTGTTGGGTCTGGCCATCTCCCGTGGCCTGGCGTTGTTGGTGACATCACTGCTGAAGAGCTGGGGGGCATGGATCCCAAGGCACCTGTGTTTACTGACCCCAGTTGATGACAAGGTGTTCTCAACTCCAGCCCTGCGCAGTGGGCCACCGTCACCAGAGCTCTGGGAACTTTGGAGGACGAGAGCCCATGGATCGAGCGATTGAAAAAAGACTTCGTTGCCTGGCCCGTGTGGGTCAGTGGGTTGGACACTGACCCCTGCACCAAGAGGTCACTGGTTAGACTCCTGGTCAGGGCACATGCCCGGGTTGTGGGCTCGGGCCCCAGTAGGGGCCGTGCAGGAGGCAGCCGATCGATGTGGATGTTATGTTGATGTTTCTCTCCCTCTTCCTTCCTCTCTCTCTAAAAATCAATAAAAACTTTTTTTTTTTTTTAAAAAGACTTCCTTCTGCGTCTTTTGCACTGTCACTTGTTCTTGGAAAAGCAGCACTGTGGTTAGCTGTTTTCCATGAAACGTCGGGTGTTGTGTCTGAATTCCTCTCTTATTAGTGTTTTGAAACCTCGACCAAGGAAAACACCGAGGTGGAGGCGCAGCTCTTCCTGCGTCTCCCCTGCGCTCACTGTTTGCTGGGGAGAGTGACTCAGGTGGGCCTGCGGCTGCTGCGGCCTGACTGCCCGCCAAGGGGACCGTTTCAGGCTGGTGAGAGGATGGGGGTGATTCCATTGGTACAGTTCTTTCCAGTCGTTGAACTAAAGGTGCTTCCCCAGGAGCCTGCCCTGTCCCGCATCGATCATTCCATCTCCTAGAGAGAAGGGAGATGCTCGGCCAGGCGAGTGAGGTCAGATTTTTAATGGGAAGGTGAGAGAGGTGGTTACACCCGGCCTTGCCCTGGGCTGGAAGAGATTTCCTGGTCTTCCATTGGCCTGTCACCTGGGGAGGCACCCGCTGCACTGAGTGTGGGTCTGGAGAACGGAGGACAGTGCCCCCTGCTGGCACCCAGATGATGTCAGAGCCAGGACCCCTCTGGCTTGAAACACTAATGGAAGTGGGTCACACCTGCGACCAGGGGCACCCCACCGGGACTGCTCCCGGGACTGCAGACCCATGGCCATCACCCTGACACCCAGGCCCCTGTCTTGGGACTGAGCTGGAAGCCTTCCCTGCGCATGGGGCCAACCACCTTGTGAAGAGGAACTTGGGCCCTGGAGCTGGAACTCAAGTCCGTGACAAGGTTCTGCTTCACCCGCTCAGCGGGCAGCCCAAGGAGTCCTTGGCCGCCGTCCTAGGATCGGAGACATGGCTGCTGAGGCGTGAACAGTGCGACCCAGAAATGCCCCCCGTAGCAGGCAGAATAATGGGCCCCAAGGATGTTCACGTCTTGATCCCCAGTGCCCGTGAATAGCTCGGGTTATGTGGGAACGTGGAGTGAAGATTGCACATGGAGCCAAGGTCACTAAGCAGCTGACCTTGAAACGGTGAGATGGTCCTGGATTAGCTGAGAGGAAGGGGGGCAGTGTGACCGCAGGGTCCTTAGTAGTGGAGGAGGGGGGACAGTCAGAGGGAGCTGTGACTGGAAGCAGGTCCAAGAAGGGCACCGTTGCCAGCTTTGAAGATGAATCGGGGAAAGTGGCGGCCTCTGGACACCAGAGGAGGCGAGGACGCTGTTCTCCTGAGACCCTCGGAAGGAACCGTCCTGGAATAATTCCGCCCATGCCGGAATAATTCCGTTCTCCAGAACCAGAACGTGTCACGTTTTGTTGTTTTAAACCACCGAGTCTGTGGCGATTTGTTACATTGGCAATAGGGAACTAACACCTGCCTCCTGGGGACAGGTGCCCACACAGCCAGAGGACGTGCACGAATCTGCTCACACAGCAAAACCCGGAAGAGTCGGCGCCCCCTGGGGGTGCGGCGGAGTGCGTGATGGGGCTCCCCCTAGGGGCGCTTGGCTGGAACACTCAGCGGGCAGAGCGCACAGGATGTGACAAATCAAAGCCAGTCTCAAAATACCACATACGCATGACATCCTTTTTATAGAGTTAAAAACAACCAAAAATACATTGAGGACTACATGTGGCAACAGCCAAGCTGTGCTAATGGGGCCGCGTGAGTTCGGATCCAGTACAGGGTGCGGGGAGCTCTGTCGGGTATGGGCGGGGCTCTACCTGCATGCTGGCCGGTGGGCTCCTGGATGCCAACACCACTGTGGGGCCGTGGGACTGCGCATAGCTGAGAATAGCCGTCTCGGAGGCCTCTGTGGCCCGCGTCCCCCGTGGCCTGCCTGGCCCGCCTCCTTCCAGAGCATCCCCAGCCCAGGCGTTTTAAATTAGTGTTGCCAATAGCATTCTGTGCGGGACAGCGCAAGCCTCCCTGTAGTGATGGTTCTGCGATGAGCCCAGGAGGCAGGTGGTCTGGTCTGTGTGCACAGGACACCGCTCGTGCAGCTCCTGGGGCTGTGAGATTTGGGGGGCGTTCTGATGGTCTGTGTTCCACATACCTTGGGGTGGATCCCCTTGGGCTCTGCAGAGGAGCATGGTGGACCTTCATGGCAATTAGATGTCTTTGGTGGCGAGAAGGACAGCCTCGGTCCTTCCAGGGGGAGCTTCGCAGTTTTGCTTCCTTCCAAGGCAGGAGCCTAAGGCCCCCTTGTTCTGCCTGGATCTGGAAAGGGAAAGAGAGCCTTGTCTTGGAGCCCCGGGACCAGTTCTACACGACATGTTCACCCACATTCCTGTAAATTCCCTGCCGCTGAGATTCTCTTGGAACTGAGCCGCTCCCAGAACGCGCAAAGCGGAGCATCTGGACATGGTGGCTCTTTAAGTCCTGGGTGTGGGAGGAGACGGCAGGTGGGGGGTGGACAAAGGACTGTGCTTCCTTTGGAACTTCTCCTTAGAGGGGCGTGAGGTCTTCAGTGAAGGGAGGGAGGGTGTAACTGGTTCGTGGTGAGCTGTAAAATTTCGTTGTAGTCAGTCCTGTAAGACGTACCCACAGGCCAGCAAGACGCGGCCCCCAAGTTGTCTCGCTCACTGCAGGGGGTACACCTACCTGGACGCGCCAGCTTTAAGCCGTCTCTTTCCCAGGTCACAGGCATGATCGGCCTCGATGAGTGACAACACAAGAATGTGGCCTTAATGCATGTTTTTTTGTGTGAGTGTTGCTTATTTTATACTTTTGGGCCCATTTTTAATAGTCATTTTGTTTCTAGCGTCTGACACTCAGGCGTCGATTCTCGGCCTGGCCAGGGACTGATTACTCAGCACTGCTCTTTTTGGGGAGAAGGCCGGGTCTGCAGAATTCGAGTGGGGGCCAGGCTGGCTGGAGGGGGCTTCTCCCCGGCCTGCACCATGCAAGGAGCTGCTCCCCCCCACACACACTAGGCGTCCGTTTTTTAAAAATTAAGGTAGAATTCAGGTAACATAGTGTTAACCATTTTAAAGCGGACAGTTCAGTGGTGTTTAGCACATTCACCGTGTTGTGCAGTCACCACCTCTGTCTCCTCCCAGAGCATCGTCAGCACCCCCACAGTCACCCCACAGGAGAGCCGGTACCTGTTCAGCAGCCCCGTCCCCTCCCGGCCCCTGCGGCCGCCCGTCTGCAGAGCTGCTTTTGAAAGTGCACAGGAGCAGCTTTCAAGGATTAAATTTAGTTTTGTGATGACTCATCACTATCAGTGTGTTTAAGGATGAAGGTCAGCAGCGTGGTGGGGGTGCCCCGGGGCACGCCCGACCCCACGGCACCTCACTGTAGCTGAGTGACCTTGGCCAGTGTCTTGGCCTCTCTGTGCCCCAGTTTCCTGACCTCCAGACGTTCCCGCAGCGCCCCCCTGTCCCGCTGACCCAGCGTGAGCTCTGGTTTCTCGGGCTCACATGAAGTCCACCGCCGTCAATAACTTGCCCAGGACGTTAACTAGTCAGAACTCCAGGCACACGTCCACAAAGACGCGTGTTTCCGAAAGCACTTCGTCCCGTGTCCACGGTGTTTGGTCATTCGTGTGCTAATACGATTATAAGGACAACTCGATCGAGGTGACACTAGGCCTCGCTGCCACAGGACATTTTTTTAAACTTCAGAATTCTCTTTATATATTTATTGCGGCAGAGATGTTGGGTAGGGGACCCATGGAAGACTTTGAAGCATAAAATACCCCATGAGGATAGACCTCCATGAGGGAAGCGGGTGGAAACATGAATTCCGGAGGGTGGAGGAGCCGCATCCTGGCCGTCCGCTCACGGAGCCTGTCGTGGCCACTGCTGTGGGGCAGTGTCGGGGCTCCCTGGAGTCCCTCCCGGGTGACCGATAACGTGACTGCTGAGTGTCAGCCACTCTCCCGGGTGGGCATCCCAGCCACCAATTCTGTGAAGTTCAGCTCAGCATTTTGCCACCGATCTGTTCTGCTTCTCTTGAGAGAGCTTTGAGTTGGAGGCCCTGGCGCGGGGACAGTGCCTCACCCCCGGGAATCATGCCATGTGTGTCCCCCATCTAGACAGCAGGGCTCTGAGGTTTTCTTTCCTGGTAGGCCTGTGAGTTTCTCTGTGGCTGTTCCTGGATCTTGGAGGCCCTGACTGTCCCTGAAAAAGTGTCCCCACCCTGCCCCGCCAGCCAGCTGCCTGGTCTGTGGATCGGTTCTGTAGCAGGACAATGCATTTGGGGGTCTCGTCACCCCGAGATGCTCTCTGTCCATGCCACCAGCCCTCATCCAGCCCCTGTCCTGATGGGACAGCCTAGCAGCCTCCCCATTGCCAGGTGGGGGGACCCACAGGTTCCTGGGTGACCATCTGTCCCTGTGGGCACCTTTCCAGTGGCCACCAGGACATTCCGGAGCCTGCAGGTAACCAGGTTACGTCTGCCCCACGGAGAAGAGACCTCTGCTGAGAGCCTGGGCATCGGCTCTGGGCCCCACCCTGAGGGCATGTAGGTTGGCGTGGGGAGGGCCGGTGGGCCCTGCGCTCTGGCTCGGCTGCAGCCGCCTCTCCTTTTCCTCTGGAATAGCCAGGATCTGTGGCGAGCCTCGGGGGGATGAAGGTGCCGACCCAGAGTCTGCGGCTCTGACAGGCCCCCGGATGCAGGGCTCATGAGTGGGTGCGGCAGGGTGGAGCGGTAGCTGCCAGCTCTGGTGGGCGAAGGGTGGGGCAGGTGCTCACTGGGCTCCCCGAGCTCGGTCCGGGAGGGTGCAGGGAGGAGCACGTGGTCCCTGCCTTCTCAGACTTCGCAGTTGGAATGTGGAGCAGTGGCCATCCCACAGATCAGGGGACGGCGTCACTCAGGAGAGCAGGACGGAGGAACGTACCTCGGGTCCCCGTGTGGCAGCCCAGGGCTTCCCCAGGGTAGGCACAGCGCCCCCAGGAGCCCAGGGAGAGAGGAGGGGAGAGAGGTGGCGGAGGAGCAGTGGCTGAAGACATGCCAACTACGACCCTCCCTGAACTGGAGACAGACAGATGGACCTCGGAGGGGGTAGCCTGAGTTCCGGTAGGACAGGTAACCACAAGTATACAGGGACGCGGGCGGCGGTGAGACTGCAGAGCGTCCAGGCCAGGGGGTCTCACGAGTTAACGGGACAGACTGTGTAACCACCGGAAATGGGACAGGCCTCCCACATGCCCCTCGACGCCCCGGGGCCGCCGGACTCCCGGTGGACGGTGGACTGAACGGTGGACGGCAGCGAGTAAGGATGGGTCTCAGACGGTGAGCGTTTCCCCATCCGCAGCCACCTGGGGCCGGGCTGAGCTGCCCCCGCCTCCCGCCCCTGCCTCGGTGTCCCCGTCTACATCCCGCCTGCTCCCCACGACCTCACCCCTCCCGATCCCCGCCCACGTCTCGGAACAGGCGTCTGAGCGATTTAATCGGCGTTACCAGCTTAGCTCTGAGCCCGTCGGTCTGCGCTTTGACCGCTGCTGGGTTGCTGCTGTTTCTCCTGCCTTCTCCGCGGCGGCTGGTCCACGGTCCCCTCACCTCTGAAGCGAGGTGCTTTCCTCGTGACTTTCATTCCTGTCTTCTTCTGCATTTATCCTTGAAAAAGTAGGGACAGCGTGATTGTAAAAGACATTCCTACTGGGTTCTAATTTATTTCCTTACAATTTTTTTTCCCCCCACATGGAGCAAGCCCTTCCTGCTTATGTCAGTTGAGTCTCTTTGTTGTGGGTATTTTACTAGGTGATTTAAATTTTTTTAAATATATCTTTATTGATTTCAGAGAGAGGAAAGGAGAGGGAGAGAGAGAGAAACATCAATGATGAGAGTCATTGAGAGTCATTGATCGGCTGCCTCCTGCACACCCCCTGCTGGGGATCGAGCCCACAACCTGGGCATGTGCCCCGACCGGGAATCAAACCTCGATCTCCTAGGTCCATGCTCAACCTCTGAGCCACGCCGGCCGGCCTTAAATTTAATTTTGAAATGTTGAGTCAGGCTGGCTGATTCAAATCACAGAGAAAACAAGTTGTCATGTTCCTAAGATTCCTTCCTTCATTGTCAGAGCCAGCGGGGGGAGGGAGGGTGGCCCGCCCGCCAGGCCCCGTGGACCTGCGTGGTGGCAGGAGGGACTGCCCGCCTGCCCACGCCTCCTCCCCGCACTGGACTGTGGAGAGGCAGGGCCCTAGCGTTTCTTTTGGATTCTGTTGATCGGTACAAGTTTAATTTTGTACATTATGTTAATTCATTCCCTAGGACCCCTGCCTGGCGGTTTCCTCACACAGCACTGGCATCTGGGGCACAGTGATGGTCACACTTGTGTGACTGACACACCAATAAAGCCCCCCGCCCGGCATCACTGGGGGACACCCAGGAACTTCTCATCCTGTGGGGCTGGAAAGCTACCTCGGCGTAGAACCCAAACTGTGAAATAGTGCAGGCCTTTTGTGTTTCAGTAAAGATAGCCTCTAGATTTAACATTTCCCCCAGTTCTCTAATTTCTTCTGCTGCGTGTGTGTGTTCACAGCTGTCTTTTTGCTAATGGTCAACACATTTGTAGGTCTGGTTTCAAGGTTTTTAATTTACTGAAATCCAAGCCCGGGGGAGACTACCCACAGCGTTGTCTCGGCCTCAGCTGAGGTGGCAGGTTCTGCCACGCCTGCCACGTGCCCTTCACGGAAAGTGTGAGGCGGTCAGGCGTGGTGATTGTCGCAGTCGTGGGACAGTTAGAGCACAGTCCGGGGCGTTGGTTTGGGTGCTTCAGGCCTGGGAGCTGTGGTTCCCTCCTCGGGCCTGTCCATGGGCAGGTGTGTGTGGCCCCCCCAGTTGTCCACAAGCCCCACCACATCCCCTGCCGGACCAGGAAGTTTGAGGGTGAAGCCTGGTCGGGGTTCAGAGAGCAAGAGTTTCTGGTCTCTGTCCAGGCTGACTTCTCCCCTTCTGCACCCCTAGATTCTATCTTAAAGCCAAGAGAAGGCGCCAGGATGGGAAATGGGCCATAATGGAGGGTCAGGGGTGGGGCTGGACCTTGGGGGGATGGGGATGGGGGAGGGGAACCATTTGGAGCATCAGCCAGCTCCACTCCTCCCAGGCCCTCTCTCCAGACTACATACTCGTGCACTCACATTCTTCCACACGCATGCATGCTGGTAGGCACACACGTTTACACATGCGTGCATATGTGTGTGCACACTCACATAAACACACAAATGCAGATTTGCAACACAGGTACACATGCACACACACGCACCTTCATGTGTGCACTCACACAAATTCACATGTGCGCTTACATGTGTACACAAGCACACTTACGTGCACAGCCACATGTGCACACGTGATCACATGGCGCTCCCCCATAGCCCCTCGTGCACACGTGGTAGTGTCAGCTTCTCCAGAACACCGGGGGGGGGGGTGAGCTGAGGGGCTGAGCATGAAGCCTCTAGAGGCTCAGCCCCCACCTGGGTCTGACCGGAGCAAGTGGTGGGCGGCTGGCACCATGGCCACCTCTGGCCATTTCTGAGCCTGAATCTCACTGCCTCCCTGGCCGTGGTTCGCACAGCAGGCCTGATGTCACCTGGGCAGCGGTGTGTTTGGATTTGAGGTCTGTGGGTGTGTGCTGAGGGTGATGTGCCTGAGGTCTTCTCTGGACAGGTGTGGGCATAGCCCCATGCTGTGCCAGCTCAGAGCGGACTTAGCCTCCTGGAGGCCTCACTGTCCAGTGCCCTCAATTCAGAACCGTCCTGTCGAGGGGCCGGATGTGTCTGTCAGAAGGTGGGCAGGACCACAGGACAAATATGGGAAGGGGGGAGGGCTCTGCATCACCCATCTGGTTTCAGTCACAGTTGGCATCTGCTGTGGGACCTTCCCCGACCCTACCCCCAGCCCCACCCCTGTGCAGGGAACCGGTGGGTTTGAGGCTGCATGGACCCCAGTGGGCTGTTGTGACTGGGGTCAACTCCTGAGCTGGGTGTTAGGACATCGTTGGTCAATCAGCCATCACCCCTGGACCCCACTCTCCCCGAGCCCCTTATCTGTGGGTTGTCCCTCCACAGGGGACTTTGGGGACTTGCTGTCTGGCTTCCCTATAGAGACACGGTCCTCTGGGTCCCGCAGCCTCGGGTGGCCTCTGAGAAGCAGACATGGCACTGTGGTCTCACAGCAGAGGGACTCAGGCGTGCCAGGGACAAGCAGCGTAGAGATTCTCATGCAGGAAGCCGACGGGAGAGCCAACACTGCTTGCTGTCCAGAGGTGTCAGGGCCCTGGACCCTGGGTCTTGGCCACTGCTCACAGCCTGGGAGCAGGCACCGCCCGGTGCCCCCCCGCCTCCTGCCTGGCTCGCACCCACTGTGCCTGTCTCCCCCAGAGGTCGGACCCACAGCTGCTCGCCCAGTTCTACTATGCCGACGAGGAGCTGAACCAGGTGGCCGCCGAGCTGGACAGCCTGGACGGGCGGAAGGACCCGCAGCGGTGCACACTGCTCGTCAGCCAGTTCCGCTCCTGCCAGGTGAGTGCGCAGGGCCCGTCCTGGGCGACGAGGCCTGGATGCCATTGAATGTCAGGAAGAGGACCTGGCATGTTTGCTGTGCAACCACCCCTCTGGTGTGCTCCCGGCCTTTGTGGCAACCTCTTTTTCCACCTGGTGTCATTTTCCTTCTGCCTAAAACTTTCTTTAGCATTTCCTGTAGCGCAGGTTGACTGGTCGTGAATTCTTTTAGCCTCTGCTTGAATGAAAAAGGGTTTTACCTTCAGTTTTGGAAGATGTGTTTGCTTGGTTTAGAACTATAACTTGTTCACCATTTCCCCCCTCAATGCCGTACAGGTTCGTTCCACTCTCTTCTCACCGGCATTGTTTACAGTGAGAAATGTGACGTCGTTCTTGTCTTTGTCCCGTCAGTGAATGAAGGGGAGCCTGCTGTCGCCCTTGGCGGCACCTGTTCTGGCGGCCAGGCAGGGTGGGAGCGCGTCCAGGCACCACCACTCGAAGGTCACAGACAGGCCCCCTCGACAAGCTCAGAGCTCTGGCTCTTTTTTTAAAATTTCTCCCACCTCCACCCCCCGCCTTTGACAACCATCGGTTTGTTCTCTGTATCTGTGGGTCTGTTTCTGTTCTGTTTTGTCTATTGGTTTTGCTTTTTAGATTCCGCATCTAAGTGAAATCATATGGTATTTGTTTCTCTCTGCCTGATTTCACTTAGCATAATACCCGCTAGGTCCATCCGCGTTGTTGCAGATGTTAAGATTTCATTCTTTTTTGTTTGTTAATCCTTGCCTGAGGATATTTTTTCCATTGATTTTTAGAGAGAGGAAGGAGAGAGAGAGAGAGGAAGGGAGAAACATTGATGTGAAAGAGACACATCGACAGGTTGCCTCCTGCACGCGCCCAACAGGGGCCGGGGATCAGACCTGCAACCCAGATACGTGCCCTTGACGGGGAATCGAACCCGTGACCCTTCGGTACGAAAGCCGACGCTCTCACCACTGAGCCACACCAGCCAGGGCAAGATTTCCTTCTCTCGATGGCCGAGTGATACCTCATTGTGTGTACGCACCACCTCTCTGTACCACTTGCCTGCCGGTGGGCACTTGGGTTGTTTCCCTCTCCTTGCTGTTGCGGGTGATGCAGCCGTGAACGTGGGGCACACACACCTTTTCCATTGGTGTTTTGTTCTCTGGACCCCTGGCTGTCACCACGAGCTGACATTTACTGAGCAGTAACTGCTGTTCCCGCCGTCGTCTGTTCATTACTCTGTTGACTCATGAGAAAGGGACCGTCCCACCCATAAAACCTTTTAAAAAGAAACAGTAGTACCCCTCAGTGTTGGCTGAGTTTTGTTCTGGGCGTTGTAGAAGCTGGTGCTTTCTGTGTGGTGCCGTCTCTCCAGAGTTTAGTGAGTTGCTCTGTACCCCGAAAGGCCGAGCCTCCCACCTGTGGTGATTGTGCCCACCGCTCCCTAAGAGAAACAGATGAGCCCGCAGGGTGGGAGGGAGGGACCAGAGCTTTAGCTTTGCGGAGGGTGAGGGTGTGGACCGGTGCTTCTGTCTTTCAGGAGAGCAGCCTGCAGATTGTAATCAGGCGTAAGTGCTGGTTACACTCTTGACCTCGTAGTGCCGGTTCTCAAAGGGAGGGGACCTGGGAAAATGGCCCCAGACCCAGGTCACGCACCACGACTGGCGAGGAGTTAGACACCTCGCAGACGCCCAGCCGGACAGGGCACCAGAGGCCCGAACCTCGGGTGGCTGCCATCACAAGGCAGATTTGTGAAGCGTTATCACAACACGTCCGAGCAGTTCGGCAGCCGAAGAGCATGGGGTCGTAGGTGCCCACACGGGGAGGGCCCGGCCGGCTGAAGCAGGCCCCGGAGAACAGAATGGGGGGGTGCCGCCCGCGGTCCTCCCCAGGGCATCCTCGCGTCTCTGCCTCCCCGCTCTCCCAGTTTTCCCGTGGGGCGTGTGCGTTAGGTTTATCTTTGACGAGTTAAAGAAAGAAAACGCAAACTTCGGCGTTCCTGTATCCTACAGCAGGAACAGCAGGCGTTTCAAGAACAGAACAATTTTAAAGAAGAGAACAGAATGGAATTTGAGAGGCAATAAAAACAATCCTGCTACCCTTTTATACGCAGAGTGTTCAAAACAGTTTGCTGTCCTTTGTACCTTGAACAGGAGGAAAATGTAAAATAATTTTGGAGCCTTTAAAACGAGTTACCATTATTTTGCGGCGAGCCGGGGCGGAGCCGTCCTCCTGGCAGCCGGGAGCCACGGTCGGTCTTCCTTTTACAGCCTCGAAGGATCGGAGCCCGGAGGCCTGTCCCCGGCGGCACAGCCAGCTTGCGGGCCTGAGGGGTCGCTGTGTCCCCGGAGCAGGGTGGGGCCTCTTCGCTGTGTACGTGCCGCCGGGACAGACCGGCTTGGGCCGGCTGGGCTTGGGGCTGGGTAGATGCGCTACTGTATCACTTCATCACCTGTTACTTTGTTGCTGGTTGGTGCCTGGTGCCTGGTGCAGCAGCAGCGCAGCATCTTCCCTCTGTTTCAGGACAACGTGCTGAACATCATTAACCAGATCATGGACGTGTGCATCCCCCAGGATCGCGCCCCCAGGGACTTCTGCGTCAAGTTCCCCGAGGAGATCCGGCACGACAACCTGGCGGGCCAGCTGTGGTTTGGCGCCGAGGTAGCGGCCGCCACCTGGGCCCAGGTCACGGCGTTGGCTTTGCCCAGCCGTTGCTCTCTGAGGCCCGGTCAGCCCCGGGGCAAGGCCCTGACGTGGCGCCTGGTGCTCCTGTGGGCTGGGTGGGGCAGGGACGGGTGGCCCACATCCTGGGGCTGCGTTGGCCCTCCCTCCGGCCTGTCTCTGGGCTCACATGAGAACATTTGTGATCTCGGCCGTGACTGCTCTGAACTAAGAGAAACCCGGGGAGCAGGTGCCTGAATCCTAGAAGCGCCTGCCCCAGAGTGAGCAGAGGCCACGGGTTCCTGGGAGAGAGGACTTGAGGGGAGTCTTGGGGGTGATGGCCATGCCCCAGCCTGACCACCACCCTTCCACCTTCCTGTTCCTGTGTGCCCAGCTTTGGGGGCAGCAGTCCTCTCATGGGGATGGGCCTTTCCCAGTGTTGGCTGATCCAGTCAGAGCTCCTGCTCTGTGCAGGCTGAAGGGGCGGGGGTGGGGCCCTGAAGCCTGGGACGCGGTGAGGCTGGTCGGCCCCACGGTCGGCCCCACGGGGGTGGGCACGAGGCGGTAACTCCTGAGTGCTGGCCGCCGCTGAGCCGCCGCCTCTGCCCACAGTGCCTGGCGGCCGGCTCCATCATCATGAACCGGGAGCTGGAGAGCATGGCCATGCGGCCGCTGGCCAAGGAGCTGACCCGCAGCCTGGAGGAGGTGCGGGGCGCCCTCCGCGACCAGGCGCTGCGGGACCTCAACACCTACACAGAGAAGATGCGGGAGGCTCTGCGGCACTTCGACGTCCTGTTTGCCGAGTTCGAGCTGAGGTGACCCCGAGGGCCCCGCGCGTGTGCCGTGGGCATGGGGGTTGCGGCCTTGGCTCTGTGGGGAGGGGCGTGCCTGCTCTGCCGGGCTTTTCTGGTACTTCCAGCTAGAAAATTCTACAGAGGGAGGGGCCACGGCTGGTTCAGGGATGTCTGCAGGTGTAGTCACCCCGCTGTCGACCTCTGGAAGGAAACCCACTCGGACGTTAAAGGCCTTCCTCCCTAGGAAGGGGGGAGGTTGAGTTTCATTTTCTTGTTTTCCCAGATATCCCGAACGAGCTTTCATAACAAGAAAAAATTAGTGATTTAGAAGGAAAGGGAAATGTTCTCACCTGGGGAGGGGCTGGAGGACCTGCACCTTCTCTCACCCACTCAGCAAACGTCCCACCTGGTGTGGCTCCCCAGCCGCCGAGATAGGCCTGCGGTTGGGTTCGGGGGGGTCGTTCATCCGTTTGGTCCCTTGCTCACATGTCAGGGCTGGTGCCCAGGCAGGGGACGGTCCCAGAGGTGGGCAGTGACAGTTCCAGGGTGGTCAGGGTCAAGAGGGCCAGGGCTGGGGGCCAGGGTGGCGCTGGAAGGGGCCTGGCCCGGGAGCGGCTCTGATCTGACCGAGTGGTCAGGCTGGCAGCTGTGGATTGACACGGCTGCTGAGATGGGTGTTGAGTCCTCGATCTAGTCTGGTTTCGTCTAAGACGCCGGAGGGCAGCGCTCGCTCACTCAGCGTGTTTGCAGCTACGTCTCGGCCATGGTGCCCGTGAAGTCCCCCCGGGAGTACTATGTGCAGCAGGAGGTCATCGTGCTGTTCTGCGAGACGGTGGAGAGGTGAGCGGCCCGTGGCCGACGCCGGGCTCCAGGCCCGGGGCAGGGGCAGCCCCGGGGTCCACACCTTGTCACGGGGGTGCCCAGCAGGACGGCGCCAGCCCCCTTCCCCTGCCCTGTCCTGTTCCTTGGGTGGGCAGTCCCTCGACACCCCGTCCCCACAGCTGCGGCCCCCTCCGCAGCCCCCCCGCCCGTTCTCTCCTCTGGGTCGAGGGCAGATCCTGCAGCTGAAGTTCATGTGACAGAAAATTCACGTGATGGAGGACAGAGCCGCCCAGGCTCGGCGGCGAGGAGCTGGACTCCTCACGCCTCGCGCCCCCACCTGATGTCCTCACCTCCTCACTAGCACCCTCCTCACCTCCCAGCTCCTCGCGCCCCCACCTGATGTCCTCACTGACTCACCCCCCCCCCCCGCGCCCCAGGTCAGGACGGGGCCCTCGCTGGGTTTCAGGCCTGCTCACAAGGTTCGGGGGTAAATCACCTATTCTCACCGTGGCTTGTGCAGCGATGTGAGGTCAGGTTCTCTGGGTGGACTGTGGGGCTGAGACTTCACCTGGCGTGTTCTTTGCGTCTGACTAGTGCTGTGCTGTTAGGTTAGTTCTGAAGCTGCCTGATGCCGCCTCATAAATTTGTCGCTTTTTAAAGACGGCGTATTCAGTGTTTATTTTGAGAAACATTTCAAATCCCCAGAACATAAGAGGACAGAAGATGCTTTGACTTGGTGCCTGGCGCAAGCTCTCGGGGTACAGAGAAAGCCGGGGAGTAGGACAAGCCCAGGAGAGGTCCCAGCCCCCGGGGAGCCCCCCCTTGTTTGGAGACGTGTTTTTGCTCCCCATTTCTTCTTGACCCCCAAGTTGTTTCAGTTCCCTGAGCCCAAGACTGGATTAGCTTTCTCAGTGGGCATCGTGGCTTCCTAGCAGCCCCCTCACATGCACATCTGCCCAGCCCACCCCGGAGCTGGGATCAGGCCGCGGGAGATGGCGGTCAGCACAGGCCGCCCCTGCCCACACGTGTGAGGGCTCGGTGCACATGTCACCCTCCCAGCTGTCCCCTGAGCGTGGACGAGGGTCTGACCCAGGACATGGGTTGGGGGACCAGGCTCCGCCCTCCTCACTGTCCCTCTCCCGTGGCCAGGGCCCTGGACTTCGGGTACCTGACCCAGGACATGATTGATGACTACGAGCCAGCCCTCATGTTCACCATCCCCAGGTTGGCCATCGTGTGGTGAGTGTCCCTCCTGCCCGGACCGTCCTTTGGCAGAAACCTGGCCGGACCGTCCGACCAGCGGCCCCTTCTGGGTGTCGATAAATGGTGCTCACGCCCCCGAGAGGTGGCTGCTCCGCCGCCTGGAGCAGTCGCCTGGAAGTCCTGCTGTCATCTCAGCATACGGGAGCCGTGTGCTGAGCGTGAGGCGGCCGCAGAGGCCCCGGGTACGTCTGGGGTCACCCGGGCAGCTGCGGGGCCTGAAGCCAGGGTGGCTTTGTGTCTTGACTGCAGCGGCCTCGTGGTCTACGCAGACGGACCCCTGAACTTGGACCGCAAGGTGGAGGACATGTCCGAGCTGTTCCGACCCTTCCAGACACTGCTGCGGAAGATAAGGTGCGGGGGTGGCTGAGGTGGCATCCGCCCCGCCCTCTGTTCCGGGGGAGCCTTGGTCTTGGTCTTGGTTGCTGGTTTATGACGTCGGAGCCCCTTTGTGGCTCTGTGCCCGTCCTTCCCCACGGGGCGAGCTCCGTGTTCCCGGCCAGTCGTGTGGAGACCTTCCATGCAGACGCCCTGCCGGGGGCCCCGCCCTGGCCCTCTGTCCTTACAGCCCTGGGAGGATGGGCCTGGCTTACAGGACAGGCTGTGGAGTGCGTGTCGCTGTGTAAGGAGAGTCACAGGCTAAGCAGTTTGTGTGGGTTTTTAAGTCAATCATATATTTTTTTAAATGTGTGTTTTTCTTACATTGATTTCAGAGAGAGGAAGGGAGAGGGTGGGAGATTGAGGGAGACAGAAACAGCAGTGGCTACCCTGCATTTTCCTGTGTTGCAGTTGTGGTTATTGTAATTCAGTCATCACTCGTATAAATATTTATTTTCTGCCTCTTCCAACTCAACACCCTGAGCATGCCCAGTGCCTGGCACGCAAACAGGGTTCAGCGACGACTGTGGGACAAAAGGATGAAAGTCTGTATGGAAACCAGCACACGTTTTTTCACTCCCAGGTTTTTTTTTATATTCTTTTTTAAGAATTGTATTGAGCCCGGCTGGGCGTGGCTCAGCGGGTGAGCATCGACCTGGGATCCGGGCGATCGGGGTTCGATTCCCGGTCAGGGCACAGGCCGAGTTGCGGGCTGCAGCCGATCAGTGACTCTCTCATCATTGATGTTTCTCTTTCTCTCTCCCCCTCTCCTTTCCTCTCTCTGAAATCAATAAAGATATATTTTTTTAAAAAAATTTAAAAAAAAAGAATTGTATTGAATGTTTTAGAGAGAGAGGAAGGGGGATGGAGAGAGAGAGAAACATTGATGTGTGAGAGTGAAACATCGATCGGCTGCCTCCTGCACGCCCGCTTCTGGGGGAATCGAACCTTGTGGTGCACGGGACTGCGCCCAACCAGCTGAGCCACACTGGCCAAGGCCCTAGATGTTTTTATATCAATGCAATTATCACACCCCTCGGGACCAGGGCTTTCTTGTTTTCAGCAAGAGGTTTCAGAACTTGGCTGTAAAGAAAGAAACCACCCCCTTGGGAGTCGGTGCTTCACTTTACAGCAGAGGAAATGCGTGCATGTGAATGACCTGCAAGTGGCCACTGCCTCGCTGTTGGTGCAGGCCTGGTGGCACTGTGTTCACGCCTGGTGGAGACAGCTGTGGCCTTTGAGACCTTCACCTGCTTTTGTCTGGTCCCCTGTAGGGATTTGCTGCAGACCCTGACCGAGGACGAGCTGCACACCCTGGAGCGGAACCTCTGCATTTCCCAAGACGTGGAATTCCCCATCCGGGCAGACGTGCCAGTGCCCCCTGCCCTGGCGCCCGCCTTCCCCACACCCCTGCCCACTGAGGAGCTGCTCTCTGCCAAGGCCAAGAACCCGGAGGGAGAGCTGGCCTGCTCCATGCAATATGACGACCAGGAGCTGGAGCAGCTCAGCCGCATGGTGCACCAGGCCGGAGATGAGATGTCCTCCCTGCTGTCCCCACCCAGTGCCTGCCAGTCCCCCGCGCGCAGGCCGGGCACTGAGGGCAGCCCCCGGGCCGAGGCCTCCCCAGGCCACCGGCTGCTGCAGCCGGGCAGTGATGAGGAGGAGGGAAGGGTGTTCTTCATGGAAGACATGGAGGGGACAGCAGAGCCCCCGGGCAGCTCACCCGTGTGGACCCACAGCCCCTGTGCCGACCCCCAGGAGACAGGGCAGGGTGGGGAGGCGGGCGTCCGCGTGCCCACCACCTCGGAGGAAGAGGGAGACTTGAGCAACAACAACGTCCAGGACCAGGACAAGAGGACGTGGGCAGCCGGCCCCAACTCCTGCAGCTGCCTGGACTCCCAGCCCCACCTGGATGGCTGGGAGGCGACTGTGGAAGATGCCGAGACAGCCGAGATGATCGCCCACCGGACAGGTGGCATGAAGCTCTCGGCCACCGTCATCTTCAATCCCAAATCGCCCACCTCCCTGGATTGCTCCGTATCTGCCCCAGAAGCCTCCGGAAACGGCGGCTCCTCATCTGAGCCCGTGTCCGAGGGGACAGAGAACGGCTCCCACAAACTCAGCGCTGCAGCCACCAACTGCCTCCTCAACTCCTGCGTGTGCTGTGGGGGCTGCAGGGGCGGCAGGGAGGACACGGCCGAGAGCCTGCAGGACAAGTGCAGCCTGGGGGGTGTCATCAGTGACTCCTACGTGGGCTCAGCCAAGGCCAGTGCCAAGGGCAAGGCCGAGAGACCGGAGGAGGCTCAGCCGGCCCTGGAGGCCCTTCCTGAGGGCGCCTCAGCCCCCCTTCCCTCAGAAGACACCCCTGACAGGCAGGAGCCCAAAGCCCCTGCTTCCAACAAGTGCCTGGTACTCACCTCAGGGCCCCTGGTCGACGTGGCAGACAGGCCACATGGAGGTGGCGATGGTGGTCAGCAGGAAGAGCCTGAGGCTGGACAGCAAGACCACGGGCAGCCCTCAGGGTCCAGGGAGGGGAGTCGGAGCCTGTCGGGCCCCAGGTAAGAGCTCTGGCCACTGGATTTGCCCTCTCTGAGTGCACTTGGGGCCAGTCGCATTGGCTGATTCTCTGTCCAGGGGTTTCCACAGGGCCTGTCAGGGTGTGTCCTCGGGCATCAATGCTGCAGGCAATTCAGCAGCTCGTATCAGGGCCCTCCTGGGCCCAGTAGCAGCATCCAGCCCAGAAATGACCCCAAGGGGACTCCTGATCTTACAGACATCATTCAGGTGAAGGTACATGGCCAAGCCCTTGGCCTGCCCCTTTTGCCACCGTGGCCCATCCTGGCCCTGGTATGATGGGTGTGTGTGTGGGCTGGGCAGTGGCACCTGGGCATGGCTGTGTCTTTGCTTCCCACCTGGCACTCACCTGACCACCCAGCTACTCAGCTCACATGGGCTGCAGTTAGCTGCACAGACCCTCAGCAATGGGCGTGGGTGTTGGGGCTGCCCTCCTCTCTCTTCCCATGCACACCTTCCATGTTTGTGACCTGGGCCACACAGCCCATGTGCCACGGCTGCCTCTTCTGTGCGGGGTCTGCAGTCACTCCCCACCTCTCCCCCACCCCAGGCACCCACTAATCTACTTTCTGGCTCCATCGAGTGGCCTGTTCTGGACATGTCTCATAAACAGAATCACCCAAAATGTGACTCTTTGTATCTGGCTTCTTAACACGATGCTTTCGAGGCTCATCCACATTGCAGCAAACACCAACACACCTTCTTTTTCATGGCTGAGTAGTATTCCTTATGAGGATGGCCACATTTTGTTTATTCATCCATCCATCAAGGCGAGTGTGTGTGTGTATGTGTATGCTGTTCCCATCTTTTAGCTATTAGAATAATGCTTCTGTGAACATCTGTGTACAAGTTTCTGTGTGGTCATGTTTCCATTTCTTTTGTGTTTATACCCAGGAGTGGAGTTGCTGGGCCACATGGTTTAGCTTTAAAAAAAAAAAAAATGTTCTGCCCAGCCGATGTGGCTCAGTGGTTGAGTGTCCACCCATGAACCTGGAGGTTGCAGTTCGATTCCCGGTCAGGGCACATGCCCGGGTTGTGGGCTCGATCCCCAGTAGGGAACGTGCGGGAGGCAGCCGATCAATGACTCTCTCATCACTGATGTTTCTCTCTCTCCCTCTCCCTGAAATCAATAAAAACATATTTTTAAAAATTAAACAGCCAGACGATCTTTAAAAAAATGTTTTTATTTATTTTTAAGAGAGAGGCAGGAAGAGGGAGGAGGCAGAGAAAGAGAAACATCGACCAGTTGCCTCCTGCACGCGCCCCAACCAGGGACCAAACCTGCATGTGCCCTGACTGGGAATCTCTTAACTGGCGACGCTCAGCCAACTGAGCCACACTGGCCAGGGCCACGGTTTAGCTCTCTGAAGTACTGTCCCGTTTTCCACAGTGGCTGCAGTTTGCACGCCCACTGTCCTGTCTGAGGGTTTGTTTCTCCAAATCCTTACCGACACCTGTGATCTTGTAAGGTTTTTAAGCATATCTTTTGTCCGTGGAGCACACCTACTGGAACTCACTTGAAATCCTTGTCTGAGGTCAGGCTCCAGGTTACCCGCAGCAGGTTCATGTGTCCCCTTTAGCCCTAGACGTGTGGACATTGTGTTTGCTCTGGATTCCATTATAATTAGATGAAATGTTTGCGTGGCTCCCGTCTGGTCTACAGAACCAGACATAACCAGAGAACTCCGTCCCTTCACCTCTCCTAAAGTAACAGTTGAAATTTTTTTTATAGTTTCTCCTTCAATTTTAGAAATAGAAGCAGTGATGTACATGCACCCACACACACGCACACACACGCATGTCTTTCCCCTCCTGTTCTTTGCAGAGGCCTTATCCTGCACACACTCCCTTCACCCTTCTTTCCTGACCAAGCCCCGAGGCCTCCGGTGGTAACTTCTAGAAATGTCCCCACTGCCACTTCCGGCCACGTGGGACCCCGCCGTGTGGCCGGACCAGTGTGCACTCAGACCAGCTGCCGGCCGTGGGGTTGTCCCAGACTTTGTTCCCACAAACGGTGCTGCGGGGAGCAGCCTCGTGGGAACGTCGCGCTGTGTCTGATGGGCCGCCTGTGGGATGCCAGCCCAGCCTCAGCTGCGTCTAGTGGGACGAATGTCTGTCCACAGCCCGCTGGACGGCTCTCCCTCAGGGCCTCCGACTGGCCAAGTGGATTGGTAAGTGCACCACTTTTCTGAAAGGCTGATAAGAAAACATCGTAAATTCTTGGACGGGATCCATGGGTTTTTGTTTTTGACCTGCACCCACTTTTTTTTGGCTGTTTGTTCAGGTGACAGCGAGTGGAAGACCGCTGCTCTGCCTGGAACCGGCTTTCCTCCTGCTTTCCTGACCTGTCCGGCGGTGGACACTGCTCGTTCAGCCAGCCTCCCAGGCCTCCTCAGCTCAGCGCACACGCTGAAGCCGAACCGAGAAAAGGACAGAGAGCCCCCTCGGTGGCCTCCAGGGACGTCCCACCCTCCAGGGTTTCCCAAAGGTGCAGAAGTCCGAGGAAGGAAGGAAGAACGCGGCAGGTGGCGGGTTTTCAGGCCAGAAGCTGTGTTTGGGTCAGGACCTTGGACAGAGGCACCCCCCCACTCCACCCCCTGCGCCCAGCAGCTGGGAATCAGGTCAGCAGGTGGCGCTGTCCCACCCACAGGAGGGACACAGGGCAGAGCCTCCCCCAGGCACATCACAGGCGGGTTCCCCAGCAGCTGAGCAAGGCTCCGGAGACCCAGACAAGGACCTCAGGGGCGCCCGCCCTCATGGAGCCTGATGGAACACTGGGACGCAGGTGACAAAGCAGCACTGGCAAAAGAGACAGGCATAAAAGCTCACCAAAATTCAAACGACAAGGTGCCTGGAGTCTGTCTGGGGTTGTTAGGTGACAGCATCAGGTCCCCTGTGCGGTGCAGGTGGTTGCCCCCCACTTGGCAGATGGAGAGACAGAGACCAGAGAGGCAGAGACCGGAGAGTCCGTGTGCCTCAGCTCAGAGCGCCCGCAGCGCGAGCCTGTGCTGCCCCGTGACGTTCGCTCACCTACCACTCGTCCTGAGGCCGGCCTGTCCAGCAGGTGCCCCTGCAGCCCTGCAGTGTTTGGCCAGGAGAAGTGAACAGCAGGCACCGCACTGCGGTCAGGGTTCCCGTCCCATGCACAAGTCAGACAGAGCCAGCCTCAGACCCGTGGGCCACACTCTGAGACGGTGCCACAGAGGAGCCGCACGGGGCCGTGACGGGGGTCTGCTTGCCCTAAGGAGAGCCCGAGCGTGTTTTCCAGGTCAAGCAGAACACAGCCCCCAGGTGGAAGGGCCAGGCTGTGAGGGTCCTGGAGGAGGGTCCAGCCAGGAGAAGACCCTCTGCAGCATTTCCCAGGCCCGCCCTTCACCCCCCTGCCCACGGCCAGTTCCACCAGCATCACCGCCCAGGGTCCTGGCAGAACCGGCAGAACCACGTGGCCTCAGCTCTTTGCTGCCTTCTTTCTCACCCTCTCAGCTCACAGGTTAGCCTTTTTGGGAAAAGTAAGCACTTTTTAAAACCATGTTGTACCTGTGTGGTCTCACCCCGTTTATCCGGAACCTCCGTGCCCGAGGCCAGCTGAGTCAGCCTCTTTTGTGGACAATGGAAATCCGTCCGTCTTGAGGGCGCCTGGCCTTTCCCTGGATGTTCTAACCTGTTTCCACCCTTCTGCTTTCTTAAAAAAAAATAATATCGACTCTCTTTTTTATCATTATAATGTGTTCCCTGTTCATTGTGGAAACTTAGGGAAACATAAGCGGGAATAAAGGAAAAATAAAAACCATCCCAGATCCTATGAGCAGTTTCATCATTTTTCCGCCGAACATTATTCCATGGTCATTTCTCCATAAAGCTCTTTGAAAACACAGTTCTCGTAGACTTTCACTCTTTCATGGGGACACATGTTAATTTGTTCTATACTTTCCTGTTTCCATATCTTCCCAAGTCGAACGAGCCTTGTGGTCGTGCGCCCTCCTGGATCTGCATTGTGGATTATTTCCTAGCGCCACCGCTGGGGACAGAGTGACCACAGCAAAGCTCCGGGGCCTCAGTCGCTCTGCCGCTTGCTGTCAGGGGTCCTCGGGCGCCTGTCCCTGGCTGTGACTGTCGCCCCTGGTTCTCCCAGCTCCGGAGCAGAACCAGCTCCCTCGTTGCTGTAGTTGGCGCCTCTGACTCCTGCGCCCGGAGCCTTTCCTCCGGCTTCGAGCCGCCTGTTCTGTGGAGGGCCTGCTGTTCGCCTCCTGCTTTCCAGCTGGGTTTCCACCATTTCCTTACTGATCGAAAGCATTCCTTCTGGCTGCTGTTTGTTGTAGTTCGCTTTCCCCGTTGCCCTTTGATTTGATTTATTGGTATCTTTTGATTTACAGATGCCTTTGATTTTACCTTGTGGGATTAAATTTGCAAGTCCCAGAGACGACATCTGGCTCTCTGCCTCCAGTTCCCTGGCCGGCCTTGCACGCTGTGGCCCTTCTCCCTGAGGCAGGAAATCACTCCCATCTCCTGCTCCCCTCTGGGCTTCCCATCCACTCTGCACCCCCACACGTGGTCAGAGACGAGCCCACCTTCAGAGGGCCAGGCTGTCTTGTCTTCTGAGCCCGTCTCTGGCCACCCGAGAGCGAGCTGCAGGGGCTGATGGCCATCCTGGTGCGTGGGCAGGGTCACGCCTGGCTCTGGCTTAGGCAGGCCTCCCTGGACAGAATGGTGGGAACCTGGAAGCGCTTGTCCTTGACACAGGCTTCTGAGCGTCTGCCCTAGCCGGTGACGTGCTCTGTCTGTGCCTCTCCCTTCCAGAGTGTGCTGGTGGCAGAGTGGACACTGGAGACGTCCCCTCCAGGGGAATTGCTGGCACTTGGCACTTCCTCCCCGTTGTGTGGAGCGTCTGCGAGTGCCGTGGGGGGTGGGTCCGGGGCACAGAGGGTGCCTGTGGACCGGCTGTTTGACCTGGAGCTGGTGATCCCTAAGCCTCTGTTTTGCCATCTGCACAATGGGCTGCAGTCCTCAGTGCCCACGGCGTCTGGAGGCAGAGCTGAGCGCCCATGCCTGTCATTTCTTACCTCGCCCCACGTCCTGCTCACCCCTGTCACACGACCTCTTTACTAACTGCTGCTCTGTGGTGCTGTTACTCAGTCGTGGTTACTCCCTGTCGCCGCCTCCGTTACTCAGGATTGTTGCTCGCTGTCATTGCCACCGTTGCTCAGCCCTGTTTGCTCCCTGGGCCACCATCCCCCCCTCTGCCACGACGTCCCCCCTTGTCTCCCACACCGAGTTACCGTAGTACAGCCCGGCCTTCTGCCTTTGGGGAGCCCGTGGACGCTCTGCCCTGTGGCCCCGTGGAACCCACGGCTGCGTTTTCGTTGTCATCTCTGCTTCACAGGTTCCAAAACAGGCTCAGAGCTTCAGGCTGGATGATCCCTCCCATCTGTCCGTCCCCGGTTTTGGGGCCTCCTGCAGGACCCCTGGGTCCATCCCCAGAGCCACCCTCCAGTCTCATGCCCCCCACGCTGAGCCCCTTCGGCCCGGGGATGTGACTTGGGGTCCTTGCTTGCGAAGCACTCCCCTGCTAGATCGAGGGGCAATGAGGCAGCACCCAGGCTGGAAGGCAGCTGGCCTCGGGGGTGAGGGAGGAGCCAGCGGGGCTCCTGTCCAGTCTCTCGCATCCTTGATTCCCTCCCCAGCCCCTGCCCTGCAGCCAGCCGCCCCTCGGCCCCGTGCAGCCGCACAGACATGCTGGTGGCCGTCCAGCCCAGCTTCCCCGGCGTGAGGCAGCCAGCTCCCTCCGGGAGGGTCCGCGTCCCCAGCCATGGGACTTGTGCGCACCGTGGCTGCAGGGCCACCCTGCTGGGCCAGCTCCGGGAGAACGGGGCGACAGAGTCCAGGCTGCAGTGCTGTCCCCGCCTTCCCCCAGATCCCTCAGGAGGCCACAGCCCCCTGGTCCTACCCATCTACTTCCTGCCCAACTCCCGGCTCCTTGGGGCGCCGGGGACCCCACAGCCAGGGCTGGAAGCTGGAGCGTAGCCCGTCTGTTAAGCCCTGACGGTCTCCTGGAGGGGCAGTCAGCGGGACGGGCGCAGCCTCCAGGGGCCCTCTTCCTCCACCCCACGGGCCAGGAGAACCCTATCTGCACAGCCGCTCCCCTGAAGCAGGCGTCTCCTCTCCTTCTCCCCGAGGCAGATGCGAGAGAAGACGGTTTGAACCGCTGCGTGGGGTGCAGCGGGGAGACCGGGACGTGGCCTCAGGTGCACCGTCTGCTGTGACACCAGCCGGCCGGCCTTCTGCTCAGAGAGCTTTTAAAAGCAGCAGCAGCTCAGAAAGTCGGCAAGGCGTGACGGGAGGGGTAGCACAGTCCTCGGCTCCTGCGGCAGCTGCATCGGGTTTTTTTTAAACGTGTCTTTATTGATTTCAGAGAGAGGAAGGGACAGAAACATCGCGGATGAGAGAGTCACTGATCGGCTGCCTCCTGCTCGCCTCCTGCTGGGGATCGAGCCCGCACCGGGGCCTGTGCCCCGACCGGGAATCGAATCTCGATCTCCTGGATCCCAGGTCGACGCTCAGCCGCTGGGCCACGCCGCCCGGGCACAGACACATCTATTTATAAAATGCGCACACACGTGCTCATAGTACGTCTCACTCCCTAGTTTCACATGCTGCGTTAGGATCAGGGTCCCGGAACGTAACCGGGGACCCTTTCCAGAGCTTGGCGTGTGCAGGGCCTGGGGCCCCGCTGTGTCCCCAGAGGACCCGGACCATGGCCGCCACCCCTCCCCATGGCTCCCAGGCTGAGAGGAAGGGGAGTGGACTGGGCCTGGCCTTCAGGGGGAATATCTTGTCCTCTGTGCTGGTTTGTTTCGCTCAGCACGTTGTCCTCCAGGTTCGCCCCTGCTGTAGCAAGTGTCAGGATTTCCTTCCTCTTTAAGGCGGAATAGAATCCCGCGTGTGGACGGACCACGCTTCGTTTTTCCGTCCCTCCCCCGAGGGACGCTCGGGCTGCTCCCGCCTTTTGCTGCTGCGATGCGGGGGCGTGGCGGGCCCCGAGTGCTGTCGTTTTGTTCACTTCTATTTTCCTGTCACGTTGAGTTGCCGTAGGAAGTTGGCTCTCGTTTGTGTCAATTAGCCTGCGGTAAAATGGGTTCTGTTCCGCGTCGTTTCACTTAAAGTAACAGAGCCTGTTGAAAATGTGAAGTGAGGACGTACTGTGTGAGTCCCTGCTTTCAGATCTTCGGGGGGAAGCTGTCACTGGGGCCCTAGGTCCCCTGGGCTGGCACACCCCGCCCCACCCCAGCCTCCTGTTCCAGGGAAATATTAAACACTCGTAAATGAATAGTTATTACAATGGAAGGTGCCAATCGAACGCATCCCCGTGCATCCCCCTTGTGACGAGGAAGGAAACCCAGGAGGCCCCGCGGCCTCTCGCAGCCCAGCCTCCCGCTCTGGTGACAGCTGGCATTGCCCAACGGCCTGAATTGTCAGGAGCATCACATCTCGGAGCTTCCGAATGGCTTTGAGGATGTACCTGGCCAGACACTGGGCAGCTCTGTGGTCCCCACTTTGTGTTAAGGGGTCATCATGCACCGTGTGAGCCGCGTCCTGTCCCCCACCGACTCTGCTCCTGCAGGACCAGACCACCCTTGGTTTTCCGTCCCTGAAGGTTTTGCTGGAACACGCAGTGAGCGTCTGGCCGCGCAGGGTGGAGTCCAGTGGGGGGGTATCTGTGACACCCCTGTTTTACACACCCGGAGCCAGATGGTCTTTCCAAAGTCACTGGTCTGTTTATAGCCCCCACCCACCCCCACAATGCGAGGGGCCACCCGCCGTCATCTCCTCCCTCTGAGGACCCGATTGGGGCCAACCCCTGGCCTGGAAAGAGAGGACTTCTCCAAAAGAGGGAAACTGGAGACCGCGCAGGTCACCAGCAAAACTTTTTAAAATGTGTAACAGGTGCTCTAGGTAGAGAAAAGGTTTCACACCCATGAAACTACAGTGAGAGCAGGAAATTAAAATGAAAGAAAGGAGATGGAGGAGATTTCCCAGCGAGTGGGACCAAGGGACAGAAGTAGGAGGCGGGCCTGGGAGTCGGAGGGTCGGTAGACACCCCCAGGGTTCGTAAGGGGGACACCCTAGCTTAGTGCAGATGCCACTGTGCTTCCTGCTGGAGCTGCCAGGTACCCCCTGAACGCAGCCTCGGAAAACTGGGGTTTGCCCCCCTTCCAGCCTCTGGTGGCCCCCGTGTCCCTGGGCTTGTGGCTGCGTCCCCCCAGTCTCTGTGTCGGGTCACTCGGCCGCCTCCTCTCCCAGGTGTGTCTGTGTCCTGTTCCATTTTCTGTAGACACTTGTCCTTGGATCAGGGCCAGCGGACGCTCTAAGCAGGGGCGGCGAACCTTCCCTCGGAGGAGGTTGGGACGTGATGTTAACCCGCGCGCAGGAAGGGGCAGCTCAGCGTGTGGCCCCAGGAGCCCCCAGCCGCCCACCCCAACCACCTCCCGTTTGCTTCTCTGTGCAGCGGCCCCACGGCCGGCGCCTGCTCCTCGGACGAGACCGCGCCAGAGGTGGCCCCCGTGGCCACGAGAGAGAAGATCCGATCCAGGTTCCACGGCAGCCACGACCTCATCCATCGCCTGTTTGTCTGCATCTCAGGTGCCACGTGTGGGCCTGGGCGGGCGGGGGCTTGTGGGCATGTGGGGCCGTGCTTTGGGCGAGTGGCTGGTGCCGGTGGGGGCTGACGTTGGCTGCAGGTGAAATCCCGACTGTGATGAGATGAAGTGGGGGGTGCTGGCTGATGTCGGGGTGCTGGTGGGGCCCAGCCCTGTCCGGGGGCTTTCTCGCTGTGTCCTGTCATCGCCCCGAGCCCTGTGGTGAGCCCCTGTGCCGGCACAGAGGGGGGCTTAATTCATCGCCAGGGTCCTCCAGCAGCGGCCTCTGCGCTGCCACGGGGAGGTTCTGGTCACGTTGTGGTTTAGATCCTGTTTGTGTCCTGACTAGTTTGTGTCCTTCCCTCGGTTGGCCACAGCCAGAGGGTGAGGGGAAGTGACTGTTTTGGCTCCCGGGGGAGCTCAGAGAGGGAAGTGAGCAAAAAGGTGTCTTTTTCACACTTTTCTTTAGTTTTTAATACGTTTTTATTGATTTCAGAGAGAGGGAGAGAGAAAAACATCAATGGTGAGAGAGTCATTGATCGGCTGCCTCCTGCACGCCCCCCACCAGGGACGGAGCCCGCAACCCGAGCCTGTGCCCCGACCGGAAATCAAACTGACCTGAGCCGCACGGGCCGGGCTTCCTTTAGTTTTGTGTCTTTTAAATTCATACACATCCACATGGTTCAAAAGGATAAAAAGTGTGAAGTCCCCCCCCACACACTGCCTGCCCTTCCCACCTGCCCCAGGGGAGGGGCTCCGGCAGTGCTGGTCCCGCAGTGGCTCTGTGTGCCCCCCACCTGGTGCCCCTTCTGCTCAGGCCTCACTGCAGAACTGGGGCCATGAGCCCAGGGAGCACCGCCAAGGGCCCCCATGGGCACAGCTTGGGCCCGGCCAGGTGGGCCCAGGAGGACCCCGTGGCTCCGAGCTTCAGTTCGCTCACCTGCCAGCATGGACCAGACGGTCGGTTTTGGTTTTTTAAATCCTCAACAGAGGATATTTTTTCCATTGATCTTTTAGAGAGAGAAAGAGAGAGAGAGAGGGATTGGTTGCCTCCCACACGCACCCCAGCTGGGGCCGAGGATTCAACCTGCAACCCAGGTTCGTGCCTTTGACTGGGAATCAAACCCGCGACCCTTCGGCGTGTGGGCGGACGCTCTGACCACTGCAACACGGGCCAGGGCTGCATGCTCGGGTCTGAGGGTTAAGGGAGATGGTGTCCAGCAGGTGCCCAGCACAGCTGGCACAGGAACCCTCCGGAAGCTGGGGCCGCAGTCTTGTCTCTGGGATGGGTCCCGGGGCGGCCGGCCGTGTTCAGCGGGGTGTGCACAGCCTCTCTGTGGCTTTGCGACAGCCCAGTTACCCCCTAAAGAGCTAGCATTGCTGTCCACTGAGAAAGGCCGAGTCCCCCTAATTTCTGGAAGGAGGGAACCTCTGCTGGTGGGGGTGGGGGGCATTTTCCTGCCGGGAAGTGGCTGGGCACGGGGCAGAGTAGCTGGGCGTTGTGCACCACCTCCTGGCCAGGTCCACCCTCAGGCCCCCAGCTCCTGGAACCCCTGCAGTGGCCTTGCAGCAGAGTTATTTGGGGCAACAGTGTTTGCTGGGGTGGGGCGCACGTCTAGGTGCCCGAGTGGCCATGACTGTGAGAGGTGCTGCCTCAGGTGGGCAGAGTTCGGGGCTCTGAGATCTCCCCTCCGTGAATGGCCAGGACTGTTTAGTGGTGGTGGCTGTGACCGTAAGGATAAGACGTACCCTGAGCGTTGGCTTCTTTCAAAGAAGTATCCCCGGGGCTGGGCGGCTGTTTTTGCCCTGACCCTCGTGAGGACACGCCCAGGCCCCAAGCTGGCCAGCCTACCCGCCTTCCTGTCCCCTTCCCCAGGTGTGGCTGACCAGCTGCAGACCAACTATGCCAGCGACCTGAGAAGTATCCTCAAGACCCTCTTTGAGGTTATGGCCACGAAGCCAGAAATGGACGACAAGGAGAAGTTAAAGAAGGGTGAGTGCCCCCTCGGGACGGGCTGTGCTGTCCAGGGTGTCCAGCACCCCAGGAACAGGTGATGGAGCACGGACCCCAGCGGTCGCCCTTTCTCTTCTAGTCACCCAGACCCTGCGGAGCGCGGCCTTGGAAGACTGCGCCCTGTGCCAGGAGACTCTGTCGTCCTCTGAACTTGCGACCAAGACCCGCGACGGGGACTTGGAAGGTGCGTGGGGCGCTCTGGCCCACCTGGACGTGTCCTCTGTGTCCCAGATCACAGGCTCTGAAGACAGCTCTCCTCTGGCTGCCCCCCTCTCAGGCCTTCTGGTTATGTAGCTTCCCATAGGGAGAGAGTCCCCACAACGTCTTCTCCTCAGTTCCAGGGTGCACACATGGTCCCCCTGGCCCCTGCCGAGCATCCTCAGGCCAGCTACTTAATGTATTTTATAGTCTGGGGAGTGCACGGGCGTGAGGAGCAGGGAGGTGCTGGGGTCCAGGCCTTTGGCTGTGCTGGAGGTGGCTGGTCCTGGGGCACAAACACATTCCTGACCCCCCCAGCCTTCATGGGCACTGCAGGACAGGCCTCCCATGGCAGCCTCCACACAGGGAGCTGCAGGTGAGCTCTGGTCACATGGAAGCCGGGACCTCCTGCGCCCCACTAGCTTGGAGGTCAGGGGCCCCCTGCACCCCTACGACCCTGGAGCCTCAGGCTGCAGCTGGGGTCTGGTCGACAGGCACTGATCTTCCTCAGGATGCCACTAGTTTCCCAAAACCACAGCCAAGGATGAATCCAGGGATGGACTGGAGACAAGGGGGCGGGGGCTGCGGGCCACCAGCCAGAGGCTCCTGCACACCTGTCCACCTGCCCCCACTGTCGCTGATTCCTGGCCCCCTCTGCCTGACGTGTCCCCCACTCTCTTGTCACAGACCCTCCCGAGTGGGTCCCGGACGAGGCCTGCAGCTTCTGCACTGCGTGCAAAGCGCCCTTCACGGTCATCCGCAGGAAGCACCACTGCCGCAGCTGCGGGAAGGTGGGTGGGGCCCGGGAATTGGTCACCGGTGCAGCACGGGGTCTGGAAGTCAGACCAGTGCCATGGGGCTGGGAAGGCCCCTGAGCCCAGGCCCTGCTCTGACCTGGCACGGGGCATGGACTCCGGGCATTTGGCCCACAGGGTCTGGGTAATGCCACGTCCCCTCCCCCCTGCTTCCGAGCTGGGAACAGGGAGGGGACAGAGGGTCTGAACAGGAGCCTGCAGCAAACTTGGTGTGGGGCCTGGGACACCCTCCTTGAGCCTGGCCTCCTGGAGCCACAACGTGTCCCAGGTTTTCCTGAAGGTCCCAGCCCCACAGTGGGGCTGGCAGACCCCTTCCCACTAGTGCCTTGCCTGGCCTGGGTGAGAGGGATGTATGGGGGGTCAGAGGTACTCGGATCTGACAGTCTCCTGGGCACTCTCCCTGTGGGGCCAAGGTCAGGGGCGTGGCACAGGTGTGCTGTTGGGGACCCCTCCTTGGCTCACAGCCCCCCTGCCTTCCAGATCTTCTGCTCCCGCTGCTCCTCACACTCGGCCCCGCTGCCCCGCTACGGGCAGGTGAAGCCGGTCCGCGTGTGCACGCACTGCTACATGTTCCACGTCACGCCCTTCTACAGCGACAAGGCAGGCATCTGATATGGCACCGGGCGCTCCTCGGACCGCCAGAGCCCGAGAGGACTCCCAGGAAGGTGTCCCGCTCGCACCCCTGCTGCCTCCATCCAGACGCTGCTCTGGAGGGTTTTCTCTGCATTTCATCAGTTGCTGCTGTGGAAACTTCCAGAATGCCCTTCACCTCATCCCAGCCCTGCTGGCCCCCCACCCGCAGGAGCCAGCGGGCAGTCAGCTTCGGCCAGCGGGGGTCCCTGAGGTGCCAGGTGGCTGCCCAGGCAGGGTGGACTCTCCTCTTGCTTGTCCACCTGCCCCGAGGCTCAGCCACAGCAGAAGGCCTGCTCAGGCCGTGACAGGGGAGGGTGGTCGTGGTCTGAGCTCCAGCCGCCTCAGCACCTGGGGCTAAACTGGGCGGTGGTGGACACTACAGGAGAGCGGCTAGGCCTGAACGCTCCACAGGGCTTCCCCACGTGCTTGCCAAACCAGAGGGACCAGGCTGTCCCTCTCCCCAGTGCCCAGAGCCAGGGCGCCCATCTCATTCCCCTGCGCCACTCACGCCCACTCCTCTCAGCACCTCGGCTGAGCAACACACATCTCATTGCGCCCAGTGGTCCTTTGGGTGAGCCATGCCCTACCCTCGTCCACTTGCTGATGAGGAGGGGCCAGCATGGAGACCCACAGATAGAGGTTTGGGTTCTTAGGCCAGGGCTCCCCAGGCAGCCAAGGACCCCTGGACGTCACCCACTCGGCTACCGCTACTCCCTCCCTCTGCACCCCTGGGACCTTGGCCCACCTCCTGACCCCGGAGCGGCCAGGCCCAGCACAGACACCTCCTCAGGCTAAATCTCAGGCTTCACATTGCAATGAGGATTGCAGCTTTATTTTTAGAGAGAGGACACACCTACTGCTTCTTTTATAGGATAAACCCCAATTACTATGTAACAGTGGGATACACATGCACAAAACAGCTTCTGTGGGGGGGAAAGTATATAACGGAGTGAATATTATGTATTGAGATTATTTTTATTTTCTAAATGCTGTAATTCGAAACCATTTCCATAAATCTATTTGCGGATTGCAGACGCCCTTGTGTCCCGTGTGATCACGGACGCCTCTCTCGTCTGGGATGCGGTGTGTTCTTGCTCGCGTGCACTCCCCCAGAAGGCTGGGGGGTCCTGGACTCTCAGGACAATCACAGGGCAGGATTGGCTTCCTTCCCACCAGCGCCCAGGAGGAGGGTGGCTACCTATCCCTCACCCCTCCCTAGGAGGGCTCCGGCGCTCCACAGCCTGTCCACTGCGGAGGTGTGGTCACTCTGCCCTCTGAAAGGTGGCCCCACCCCAGGGGCGGAACCAAGCCCTGGCGGTGCAGAGGGGTTAGTCTAAGGCAGTTTCCCTGCTCAGGAAGGATCTTCAAGGAATGACCTGCTGCCCACCCACAGCAGGGACTCAGGACTGGGAGACCCTGGGGTGGGGGCAGGGAGAGTGCCAAGAGCAGCCTTCGTGAGCCTCAGTTTCCCCATCATCACCCTCACCCTTCCCCATACTGTGTTTTGAGTGCTGGGGAAAGTGAGGCTCAGGGAAGTATGCAGGCAGCACAGTCAGGTCGCGGGCTTTTAGGGGGGTCACCAAGGGGCGGAAGCAGTCCCTGTGCCTGAGGGGTGTTGGGAGACACTGGCCCTGGGCTCTGCCTGGAGGCCACTTCCGGGGAAGGCAGCTCTGGAGACAGGAACTCCACCAGCATCTGGCAGCTGGAGGAAGGCTGGGGGCCACCAGGAGCCGGGCACACCTGGGCCTGGATTGCCCCTCTCACCCCAATCTGGGCTATGCACAGGGCTGGGGAGAAGGCCAGCATGCTCTCCAACACCCCCCTGAAGCTTCCGGTAACAGGCAGGGGCCCTAGACCTAGCTGCCTCCCCCCCTCCCAGATACCCTGAACCCAGACACAGCCTGTAGTCCCCCATGGGGCAGGTCTCCAAAAGATGGCCTGAGATGGAGCACCCCGAGCTTTCTATCCAAGCTGGCTCAGGATGGGGGGGCAGAGAGAGCCACCATGCCTGGCCTTGAGGAGGTGGCAGTGGGGTGGGTCCTACCCCCTCCCACTGCAGGCTCAGCTCAGTCCATACCCCCCCCCCCCATGGCTCCTGACCTCTGGAGGTGTCCCTGCTGCCTGCCCCTATTTGTGGATCATCTGTCCCCACAAACATGCTTGGGTACAGCCAGCCTGCTCGGGCCCTGCCCGTATCCCCTGGAAAGCCCCAGGTGGTCAGCCATCCACACCAGCTGGCCGTGTGACCCTGGCAGGGGTGGAGGTGGAGCACATGAAAAGAACTTCGTATCCTGGTTTCTAAGGAAGGTGATGGGACAATATCACCGCAGGAGGCCAAGTGGGGGGGCAGGGTTGGGGGCCCTCCCTTCTCCTTTCTGTGTCCCAGGGCTGGGCTCCCTCCAGGGTCCCTGCTGCAGCCCCTAATGGCCACCAGGGAGCACCCATCCCACCGCCACCTCTCCCAGCGCGGCCTGACTGCCACGGTGTTGGGGGCAATGGAGCACTGCCTGCAGGGGTTGCCCCACTGTGGAGGGGCACTCCAGGTCCAGACAGGACACCCAGCGCAGTTGCACCTGCTGGCCAGGCCCTAGCGTTCTGGGTCTTAAGGGGCGGTAGGGTCTATAGAGAGTCCTGGCCCAGCAAGGACCACAGGCAGGGCAGACCACAATCCAGATGGCTCAGGGAGAGGGAGAAAGGGGTCCTGGTCAGAGCTGGACACCTCAGACCCCCAGGGCTGGGGTGGGGACTGACAACGCCATGGAGGGGGTGGCTCCACCTGTTCTCTGGACTCTGCAGCGAAAGCTAGGGGAAGTGGGCAGGGCCCAAAGCACCCACTCCGTGTCACCCACATGACCTGGAGGCACTTGTCTCCTCTCACACCTGCCCAGAGCCACCTCCTCCAGGCAGCCTTCCCATTCAGTGGTGGCCCAGCCCCCACGCTCACACACATCCTCAGAGCAGAGCCTAGGTAGAGTCCCTTTGCAGGGGCCAGGAAACCTGTCAGAACCTCTCCTGACTCTGAGACTGGGGAGAACTGGATTCCAGGGAAGCCTGGAACATTTGCTCAAACTCAATCTCACACCAAAGACTTAAACATGAGCAAGGCTTTGGGTTCTGCTGGGGTGTTCATTTGCTCCCAAATGGTCAGGGGAGTTCAGGCTGGAGCCTGCCCCTGAGATGGGCAAGGATGGGCACCCAGACACTCCAGACCTGCCCTCCTCTTGGGGGTCTGCAGGTCTGGGGCCGTTGGAGCTGGCTGTGCTGGCTGGGCCTTGGGGGGTGAGCAGGGTATCTGTGGAGAATTGGGTGCGAGAGCTACAGAGGCACAGGACACCCCTGAGAGTTGGATAAATGGTGATGCTCCCAGCAGGGGGAGCACAGATGGGGAACATGGCTGGGTCACCCCAGGCACCAAAGGCCAGGCTTCTTCCTGAGGGCACTGGGGAGCCATGGGACAGTTTGGAGCAGAGGAGGGTATGTCAGATTTGTGGTTTGGACACCTCGCAGGGACAATAGGTTTGTGGGGCAGAGGCCAGCTCCCCCCCCCCCCCCGAACCTGAGCTCCATCAGAGGCAGTAGCACAGCTTAGCCACAATCACCGCTCTGACCTTGCTGTCCCCCCAACCCCATCCCCCAGGACCCTGTGATCTGAGAGGCCTCTGTATCCTCGGAATGAGGCAGCTCAGGCCACACTCGCCAGAGCCTGACCTGCTGCCCTCTGGGTATAGAAGCAGTTAGGATGACCAGGACCCAGGAATGGGCAGTTGGGGGTGGGTTTCTTGGGCTTAGGCCCTCAGGGCATCTGGCCTGAGACTAGGAGGCCTCTACCCTAGAACCTGGTATAGCACTAGAGCCACCAGAAAGCTTCCTAGAGGAGGTGGGGGAGCAGGCCAAGAAGACCCAGGCCGGAGAAGCCCAGACAGCAGGACCAGGAAAGGGTGTTGAGGCGAGTCCCATTGCCCCTATTGTTCATGGCAGGGAGATGGCAGGAAGGGATGGGCAAGCAAAAGCCAGGTCGGTGAGGATGCAGCTGACCCAGCCTGGGCTCAGGGAGGGCTCCCTGGAAGAGGTGATGGGCACCTGGTGGAGACCTGCACTGCTGAACTGGGCCTAGGGGCGGTACTGCGCCTGCCTCCGTGGGGCTGGGTTAACCAACACGGACCCAGGGGTGCCTATGCCCCGCCCCCACGTGGGGGCCGGGGGTGGAGACTGTGGGCCCCAAGGGAGACCAGTACACACACCCTCTCACAGGGCCGCCCTCCCTCCGCCCCACCCCCTCCTCCCTCCCGGCCCCAACTTTGGGCTCAGCCTGCGACGCACAGCCAGGGCCCGGCTGCGGCAACCAGGGCAGCGCCCCCTCCCCCTCCCTCCTCTCCCTCCCCCCTCGGCCGTCCCGTCCACTCAGGGCCATCTCCTGTGCTGCCCCTCCGCTTGGGACCCGGAAGCCTCTGCCCACGCCAGGCCCCGGCCCTCTGGCCCCCCCGGTCCCCCCGGCCCGCCCCTCGCGCACGCCGCCGACCCGGCCCCCTTCTACCCCCGCTCACAGGCGGTGGGGAGCCCCGCGGGCACCCGGTATGGCTGGGGGGCTGTCCCCCAAACGGCCCAGATGTAAATGGAGGGCAGGTGGGGACGCCCCCCTCCGGTCTCGGGCCGGCAGGCGCGCGGCTCGCGGTCACCGCTGGGCACCTGCGCCGCCCGCTGCGCGCAGAGAGCGCCTGGCCCGCCGCGGGAGGGGCGGGCGCCCGGCAGGTGCGCGCGCCGGGGCAGCTGTGCCCTCCGACCCGGCCAGCAACCCACCTGCGCGCGAGCCGCGAGCCCGAGGCCCCGCCCCCGCCCCCCGCAGCCCAGAGCCCCGCCCCTCCCCGGGGCCCGGCGCCCTCTTTTCCTCTGCGCCCTCCGGACAAACGGGGCGGGGCAGCACCGGGCCCTTAGGGGCTCTGCCCCGGCCTGGGGTGGTCGCGGGGCGGGGCGGGGCAGGAAGCGCGGAGGTCACGCCCAGCGGTGGTTTAATGTGCGTGCGGGGAAGTGTCCAAGCCCCCGGGCCCTGCGCTCCGCGGGCCGCCTTCCTGCTCCCGTTTCTCGTCGCACAGCTGTGGCTGTCCCCTTGCAAGTCACGCTGGGCCAGGAGGTGGCTCGGCCTCCACGCTCCCGTGTCACCAGCCCTGCACTGATCTCCATCCCACTGGGACTGCGGGGAGACCCTGGCGAACCCCTAAACCCCAGGATTCCCCCCGTTCCCTTATCTGCGAATTGGGGGTGCGGAAACGCACGAGGAAATGCGTGTAAGGAATTCCGTCGGTCCCGGGACCGAAGGCGCTTTACAGTGTTTATGCTGTGTTGGGACTGCGGGCGGCAGCAGTGCCCCCTGAGAACCTCCGTGGGAGGGGCGGCCCAGCCACCTTGCCCCCCGCACTCCGCAGCCTGCTGGTCCCACCCTCGGGAGCTCCCAGCCCGCCGGGGAGGCGGAAGGTGAGGGGACCCCGCCGGCTGGGGCTGCCAGTCCCTGCCCCCACCCGGCCAGCTTGGGGCGAGGGGTCGCCCCGGCTCATCGCCAGCTGGGCGCGCTCTCCTCCCCAGAAGCGCCTTCTTGCCCAGGGGGACCTGCCCCTGCCCCTCGGGATGTCCCCACCCTTCGGATCACGCAGGAGCGCGCAGTCCTCCACTCGTGGGAGCCCCTCCCAGCCGTGGCGGCGGGTCCTTGCCCCCCTCCCCTAGGCCTAGGGCCCCTCCTCTGCTCTGAGGTCCACTGGGCAGCTCGGGTGCCCAGCTGATATCCTCAAGGAGACCTGGCTCAGGCTGTCTACGCCCCTCCTCCAAGCCCCGGGCTCTCCTGGGGTCACTCCGTCCGGCAGGGAGGGGTGTCGTTTGCAGCCCCACGGGATAAGCCCCGAGGACGCCACGAGGTCCCAGGCTCCCGCGGAGCCAGTGTTGCAGATGGCTCGGGGGCTACAGGCTCCTCCTGCGCACGGGGTGCAAGCCCGGGACTGGCGGGGCCCTCCCCACGCGCCCCGCACCCTAACGGGCTCTCGCGCTGGGACAGGCGGCCCGAGGTCCCAACTCGCTCCCCTTCCTCTCGGCAACGCGTCCGGCCGCAGCGCCCTCATTGGCTGCGCGCCCCGCAGCCGCGCATTGGTCCGCGGTCCCTATTTTACATAGACCTCTCTGGGCCAATCGTCTTGCGGCGCCTACTTAACATGCAAGCCGACCACCAATCAGCGAGCGCGGGGCAGGGCCACCACGTGCTGTTGCTAAGCTTGGGCTTCTAAATCGTTACTAGCGCGGCAAGCCTATCCGAACCCAGCTCCGCATCTGTCAACATTCTCGGCCCGGCCCAAGGCGTTCGGCCGCCTCCTATTGGCCACGGCGCGGGGACGCACCCGCCCCCGGCGCCCGAGTGCCAGCCCCCATTGGCTGTGCCGGCCGCCATTCGCCCTTAAGTGTCAATTTGAGGGCCTGAAGCGGAGGGTGGCGGCCGAGAGCACGGGGAGTCCGCCGGAGTCGGGGCAGCGGGGCCGCCGGGCGCGCGGGGCGGGCGGCGAGCGGAGCCGGCCGGAGCGGGCCGGGCAGCGGCCGCCGCCGTCCCGGAGCGCGCGGAGGCGGAGGCGGAGGCGGGCGCGGGCGGAGGATGGAGCTGAACTCCCTGCTGATCCTGCTGGAGGCGGCCGAGTACCTGGAGCGCAGGGACCGAGGTAGCGCCCGCGCCCCTTTGTGCGCCGGGCCGCGGGCGGGCTGGCGGGCGGCGGGGCCGGGGCGGGGCCCGCTGACCGCGCCGTCTGTCCGCAGAGGCCGAGCATGGCTACGCCTCGGTGCTGCCCTTCGACGGCGACTTCGCCAGGAAGAAAACAAAGGCGGCCGGCCTGGTGCGCAAGGCCCCGAACAACAGGTACCGCCCCCTGCGCGGCCGCCCCCGCCCGGCTCGGGCTCGGGGCTTCCTTTCCCCCGAGGGCCCTTTCCGGCCCCGACCCCCGGCCCGCAGCCCCGCTGCCGCCCCGCGCCCCGGCGGCCAGCCTGGAGGAGGAGGCGCGCCCGGCCGCGGCCGCGGCCCCGCCCGCCGGCCCCGCCCGCGCCGTCGCCATCTTCCTCGGGGCCGCGCCTCCTCGGCCTCTCGCGTAAACAGTGCCACGCGTACAGCCCCGCCGCCCGGGGTCTCCTCCCGCAGCCGCTCCCCGCCCCCGAGTTGTTTCTGGACTTTTCCGGGCAGGAAAAAAGTTGTCAGTGGGCGGTGGCCGGCGCCGCTTTGGGACGGGGAAACTGAGGCTGGTGCGGAGCAGCGCGGGGCTGCCCCCTGGCCCCTGCTCGCCCGGGGCGGGTGGGCCGCGTCTCCAACCGCCCCCGGAGCTGAGCCCGCCGCTGAGCCAGGGCCCCACCCCCAGGGGCCTGGACCAAGAAGGCCGCAGAGGCCCTGTCCCGCCCCCCCTCCACGGTGGCCGCGCTCCTGCCCGGCCTCCTGACACTAGTGAAACCCGGGCAACAAGTGGAGTCCCCTTCCTTGGGACTGGAGGCCCTTTTTAAAGGGGTGGAAAGAGGGGGCAGGCTGTGCATCTTCTCTCAGTGGCAGGGACCCCCCCCACCCCCACCCAGGTTTCAGAAGCTCTGAGGCTGGGGTGCCAATCCCTGGGTGGGGAGTAGTGGGAACCTTCACCTAGGGCTTTCCTAGGGTTCCACTCTCCTGGCTGCTGTGAGGACCACAGCACACCTGGCACTGCCCCAGGGCCCACTTTGGCCGGGTCCATATCACCAGGCTGGGAGCTGCACTTGCGGGGGGCTTCGGGTCCCCTTGGTGGAGGGTGCGGCTCATTCCTGTGGCCTGCCTGTTCTTGGGAAACAGAAAGGCTGGCACAAGGACCCATCTCCTGTGACGTCCTGGTGCCCTGGGCCTGCCAAGGAATTGGTTCAGTCTCCATCTGCCCTGGCTTGGGACGTGCCTCTGAGTCCCAGCCCCTGGTTCCCTGCTGGGGATAGTTTGGGAAAGTACCTGCATGTGGGGTGGGGTGGGGTGGGGTGCAGGGGCACTGCCTCAGGCCTCTCCAGTGAGCTAGCCAGACCCCTGCTGTTGGCTCTCACTGTCCCAAGTGCCCTGCAACCCATGGGAAACCAGGATGTGACTCCCATGGCACAGGGTACCCAAAGCTGATAACCAGGATCACATCTAAGGCTCTGAGGGTTTCCTGCGTACTAAGTGTCTCACATGCTAATACCCACCCAATCCCCTGAAGGAGAGGTTATTTTTATCACCATTTTAAGGCTGAGGAAACAGGCACAGAGACTGAACTACTTGCCACCCTCCCACCTCTGGGACTCCTGATCTTCTACATTTTGCCAGGATAGAGACCTTGAGGATGCTGGGGAGGGACCAAGAGGGTTTCCTGGACCAGGGTGCACCTCCCTGCTGCTCCTCTGGGCAGAGCCTGACTCCCCCAGTGCCTGAGGCACCCGAGGCTCACAGAGATGGTCCCTCGAGCCTCTCCTGGCTCAGCGGGGCCTCAGTGGGGAGATTGGTCACATAGGTCCCAGGAGCACCCTGTCCCCAGCAGGGGACCAGGGGCTGGGACTCAGAGGCATGTCCCAAGCCAGGGCAGATGGAGACTGAACTAGTTCCTTGGCAGGCCCGGGGCGCCAGACCAGGGGCTAGGGCAGATGAGAGCCCAGAGGACTGGGGGCCCTGACTTTGCCAGACATCTGCACACCTGGGTCGGGGGACAGGAGAGCAACGTGTGTGGGCTCCAGCAAGGGCTTTCTGGGGCAGTTGTTTGTCAGGAGGGCTGGAGCCTGCCTGCCAGGAGTCAGGTCCTACAGGAAAGTGCACAGAAGAGCTACCTTGAGGGACTGACGTGAGGAGCAAACCAGAAATGAGTTTAGCACAGGCCTGGCAAAGGTGTCCCCCATCTCCCCAGGCCACTGTGGGAAGCATAGCCCAGAGCACAGGGTGCTCCTGGGACCTGTGTGACCAGTCTCCCCACAAGGCTCCCACAGGTGTCTGGACCAGGAGGGGCTCTGGGCCCCTGCCCATCCTCTGCTCCTGAGGAATGCCCTTCTCCTGGCAGAGTGGAGCCAGCCCAGCCTTCCAGAGGTGGGTGGGTGGGCTTCTCCACATTGCAGGACTCTCACTGATCCCTGCATTCCTCATGAGTGGGCAGACCTACAGGCCCACACTGCCCATCTGTGGTTCAGGCCAGCCAGGAGCCTGGCGGCTGTGCCTCCCTGGCCCTGGGGAGGTTGAGGCACCTTGCCCAGCCCATGTGACCAGCAGGCACTCGAGGCCCCTGGAACCTGGTTCTGGAGGCAGTCCTGAGGCTGCCCAGGGAGGCCTATGAGCCTGCCACCCTGGTGGGAAGAGGGACGGCCTTGGGCCCCAATTGGCTGTGGCAGGTGGCAGAGGCAGGCAGGATAGGGAGGCACTCTGGCCTTACAGATGGGGACAGGAGATGCCTAATCCTGAGCTCCTGGAACAGGATTGGTCAGCAGAAGCTCTAGGCACAGGGTTTGGTCTGGGCTGCCCCAAGGTGGCCTAGCTCTCCACTCACATGTGAGGCAGCCTGGCAGCACTAGGAGCCCTGTCTGGCCTGAGAGGTCCCTGCCTGAACTGGGCCAGGGGGTGGGGGAGGGATGTGGAAATGCCTCACTGTCCCACAAGGCAGACGCTGTGGCACTGGCCACTGCTCAGGACTCTGTGCCCCTGTCGGAATGGGCCAGATGGTTAGGGCTTGAGCAGCAGATGGGGCCACTGCATTCCTGAGAGGCTAAACTCCAGCCCAGGGTGGCCACTTCTGCTAGGCTATGACCTGGAGGGAAGTGGAGGGCCAGCTTTGGCCCACTGGCCCAAGAAGCATCCTCCGAGGTTCCCTTGTGGGCTGGTCCCTCGTGGGCTGGGTCTGCTCTGTCCCTGGGTGTCTCCGTTGGTATAATGGGCTGTGATGCAGGTGTGTGAGCCTGAGGAGGTGGGATGGTGCTCTGGCTGGCAGTGTTGGTACTGCACTACTCATGTCCTGGAGTCTTGGACTCTGTCAGCCCCAGGACTAGCTGCTGCGGCTCCCTGGGCCTCACCGACCCTTTCTGGAAGGGGACCTGAACCCTCCTGCCAGCCCTGGCCACCCCTGGACATGGTTGTACCTCTATGTGGCCTGTTCTTGTCACAGGTGGAAGGTCCCCCCAGCCTTTGGTCAGCAGCTGCTCACCTGTCCCCCTCCCCCCCTGTTCTGGGCCGTCCTGAGGCCCAGGTCCTCCTACTGGCACCTGCAAACCCTCAGCCTAGTTGTCGTCCCTGTGCTCTGGTGGTTGGGCAGTGCAGTGAGAGTTGTTTCTCTTTCTCTAAACAGGTCTTCACACAATGAACTAGAAAAGCACAGGTAAGTGACCCCCTGCTCTCTACCCCCAGTTCCTGGCATAAGCTACCTGACATGTTCTGCTGAGGGGATGCTGCGGCCAGCCTCCCCACCCCACTGCTGGATATGGCTGACCATGCCACCAGGAGGTGCCCTCGTCTTGGGACGGGTCAGCCTTGAAGGGAGAGGCCAGGCTGTGCTCTCAAGCACTCCCATCCTGGGAGGCAGAGACTGGGCCACTGGGGTCTCAGCCTGGGTCCAGAGCCAGGCTGGGGACAGGGACTTGGGGGAGGGTCCCTTGTGATATGGGGCAGTTAGGGCCAGCTCCCTGGAAGAGGAGATCCATTTGCTTTGGGGTGTCTAAGCCCATTTGGGAGCAAGTCTTTAGCCCTCAGGATGCTGGCTTCCATCCATGGAGTTCAGCCCTCTTGGTCTGGGGCCTCCTGCACCTGGGGCCTGCCTTCCAAGGAGCTTCCTGCCAGAGCCTTGTCTGCAGGACAGTGGGACAGGCAACCAGTCCCAGGCCACGTGGGCCTAGGTGGCAGCTCTAGCCCAGGGCTGGATCCAGGGGAGCCCACTTCATGCCCATCCCTGGCTGCAAGGCTAGATTCACTTGGGTCCTCCTGGAGGACGGGGGGGGGGGGGGGGGGTTCTTCGGTTACTGAGAAGTGGGAAGGGCAGCATGGTCACCAAGGAGCCTTCTTGCTTCAGCCCCAGTCACCCCGGGCCCTGCGCCTGCCACTGTCAAGCATCCCTGCCCTGGCCACCCTGGCCTGGCTGCAGGCCTCCCTTTGTCTACAGGGTCTTTGCAACCTTGGGCGTGCTCTGCAGTGGGGACTCGACACTGGCAAGCGTGGCCCCTGTAGACGGGTGCCCTCAGGGCTGATCCCTCAGGGCTGGTGGGAGCTGTGGGTGGGCACAGAGGCCCCACAGCCAGGAGCCCTGATGCCAGGACCAGGGGGATGACTCCCAAGGGACACAGTGCAGAAGCTTTCTCCTGACCTTTGCTCTGACCTGCGTAATGGGCCAGTTCTTTCCTCCCTTCTTGGGTTGGAGTGGGAGGGGGGTCTGCATTCCAGTTGAACCTTCCCGGCCTGCTCTGGGAAAGTTTGGAGCTTGGCCAGTTCTTTTTTGTCCCCCCTCCCCCCTGCTCCACAGCCAAGGCAGCGCCAGCTTCCGCTCCCCTGGGAGCCGGCCTGTGCTGGGCGGGCGCTGGGCAGGGACAGGACGCCCTGTTCTCTAGAGGACCTCACTTCCTGGACTGGCCCTGTGTGCTTGAGGGGCTGTGGAGGTGGGGCAGGTGTGAGGCCCAGACAGCCAGGCAGGCCCTGGGGGTACTGCCAGGCTGGAGGAGGTGGTGCCCTTGACCAAGACCCAGGAGCCTAGGCAGGCATGTGGGGTGCTCTGGGGAAGGATTCCTGGGGTGGTGCCTAGAACAGCCCCTTAGTGCACTCAGACAGACGGGATGACATGGGGGAGGGTGGATGGCAAGGGCATGGTAGCCCTTCTGAGGACAAGGGCTGGTCTTTGACCCCTGCAACTGCCTCTTGACCCTGACCTTGGCCTCAGCCACCTTCTCCCCAGAGCCTGCCCATAGGCTGAGCCTTGTGGGTCCCTTTTGAGACACAGACAGGATGGGTAGGCAGCCTGGGGTCTCCCCCGCCCAGTGCAGGGTCTCTGTTCCTGGCTGGCCAGTAGGCAGGTGTGGACAGCCATGAGGAGCCCATAGGCCTGGAGCTTGGGATCCTGGTGGGTACGTTGGTCATGGCCGTACCTGTGCTGCCCAGTGCTGATGCTGGATGCTCCTGGCCACTGGCCACAGGAAGGGCTGTGTGCTGTCCCAGGGAAGGAAGGAAGCACCTGGCTGGGTCACCCAGCTGCCCCCAGGGAGGCAGGCTCTGGCTGTCGTCTTCCCTGGAAGCGTGCCCATGTTTGGCCTGCGGGACCTGCGCTGAGCCAGCCTCGTCAGCCCCAGGCCACCACAGTCTGGCCCTGTCTCTCCTCCCTCCTGCCTCATAGACAGAAGCTCCAGTGGGTCTCTAAGGCTGATACTGGGCTACTGACCCCGGAGGCCTGGGGGCATTGAGGCCATGGGTTCCTCAATAGGGTGTGGCTCCAGGCTTTAGCTTTTGCATGTGTGGAGTGGCAAGGCTCATCGCCAACACCAGCCCAGGGCCCTCAGTCAGGCCCCCACCACCTCTTTCCGGCATGCAGATGGTTGTACAAGTCCTGGGTGGATCCCACCTGGTGCAGCCACAGGTGGCCTTTATAAACCTCACAGCTGGAAAGTGCAGGCGAACAAAGGACCCTGCAACTGCCCCTTGACCCTGACCTTGGCCTCAGCCACTTTCTCCCCAGAGCCTGCCCATAGACTGAGCCTTGTGGGGCCCTTTTGAGACACAGGCAGGATGGGTAGGCAGCCTGGGGTCTGCCCTGCCCAGTGCAGGGTCTCTGTTCCTGGCTGGCCAGTAGGCAGGTGTGGACAGCCATGAGGAGCCCACAGGCCTGGAGCTTGGGATCCTGGTGGGGACCTCAGTCATGGCTAGCGGAAAGAAGGGGACTATGCCCCCCCCCCCCCAAGTGCATTTCCCTGCTGCCTGTTCTGAGACAGCTAGGCCTGAGGAGCTCAGAGCGAACAGCTGGGACCATGCCCCTCAGGTGCTGGGGGACCCTGCATGGCAGCTCTGGTGCCTCCTTGGAGGAGCGGGGCTTGTGGTGAGAGCTAAGAAGGCCCGTGTCAAGGGCTGGGCTGTGGGCAGCCACAGGGACGGAGCTCCTCTTAACACTGATGTAGAGATTCCCAGATGCACGTTCTGCCTCCTGAAGCCACACAGGGTTCCTGCAGGAAGTGGTGGGTTTTCAAAGCTGCCAGGAATGCTAGGGACAGCCGCAGGTCACTGGCGGAGGGCCTGGGTGCTGCACCCACTTCAGAGAGGGCATAGTGAGAGTCCCGTGCAGCCCCAGGCTGTGGGCCTCAGCACCCTCCAGCCCAGGGCGGTCCTGGGGATGCCCACTCCCCCACAGGGAACAGACGCTGGGGCTCAGAAGGGCAGGGATCTGCTCAGGGCCCCACAGCCAGCGCCCCTGGGGCTGGGTAGACATGTTGTCCAGTGTTAGACATGGCACAGTGTAGTCAGGTGGCCTCTCTTTGTCTTTTGAGAAGTGTTTGCTTTGTGGTTGCTGGAATGGATGGCTCACGTCCCCTGTGGACGTGCGTGGGCCCCCCTTATGCCATGCCCCCACCCCCAGCTGTTCTGGGCAGCTGGGGGGCCACACTGCCCTCCTCCGCCGCCGTGCGCTCGTGCTAACTCGGAAAAGAGCCAGACCTTGTTACCCGCTCTCCTCTTGACCTTTCGCCTGACACTACCTGAGCGCTGTCCTCCTGGGTCCCTGGGCTCTGCTCCACCTCCCCGTGCTGGTACCCAGCAGGCCAGGCTGTACCGCAGCCTCTCAGCCCGGCCCTCTGGTTAACATGGCCTGTCTGGGGGTAGTTCTGTGGGACCCACATCGAGTAGAAATGCAGGTCAGAGGTTTGAGTCTCTGCGATGCCCTCAGAACCGCTGCCCGCCAGCGACGCCTGCAGGGGCTCAGGCTCTGGCCCGCGAGAGCCAGCCTCTCTTCGTGTCCACACGACATAGCATTTCCTCCGTGAGTTCTCACCTCCTGGAAACTGGGAGGTTGGTCAGCTTTGTGTCCAATTAGCCATCTCTGTTCTGCAACTTGCCTGTTTGTGTCCTTTGCCCGTTTTCACATCAAGATATTCTTCTTTTTATTTTTGCTGTGTATGAGCTCAAAATGTCACAGATACTAACCGTTTGTCTTTTATATGTATTGCAAATATTTTTCCACTGTTATTTGTCTTTTAGCTGTGTTTTTTCTTTCTTGTACAAATGTGTCTTTTTCTGATTGTATAAGTAATATGTGGTTTTTTTTTTAGCATAGAAAACTTGGAAAATACAAAAAAAACAAAACACAAAGCCAAAAAAATAAACGTTGCCAACCGCCTCACCTGGAGACGCATGCTTCCTCTCTTCATTGTGTCCTGTTGAGTCTCTCGTGTGCGTCTGCTGTTTCATTTTTTAAACACTATCGGGTCTGTTGTCACATAGGTGGTCCTATATGCCGACTTTTTCACGTACATCCCTGATGTGAACACGTAGAGGATACTGCAGTAATGATGCTGTCGGTTGTCTCGGGGGGTGGAGTTCAGGGGTACGTTTCATTTACTTTTTCCCCGGTGATTTGCGTTTTCTCATTTTCACCAAGATCACATACCGAGTGTGTAAGCAGTAGGTTGTAGGAACTGCTATTTGCTATGGGACAAGCAGACAGGGGAACCTCACTTGCCCACTGGGTGGCAGGCAGTGGGGCCTGCAGTGGAAGGGGGTAATGAGTGAGCCCCTTGGCAGCTGTGTACAGTCCTGGCCCATCCTCAACGGGGTGAGCACACTGGCACCCTTGGAAGTGAGAGGCCAAGGCCCTCAGACTTTGGGAGGGGGGGCACCAGGGGATCTTGCAGCAGTGGCCGGGGACCTGGAAGTGTATGTTCTGGAGCCCACCAGTGTGTCCCCTTCCCATGCCCCGTGTCCATGTGGGTGTGGGCTCACTTCTAAAGATCCTCCAGCCTCAAGGCAGAGCCCGGGGCCTGTTCTGCACACAGGTTCCCAGGGTCCAGGCTGTTGAGGCTCCGGCTCCTCGTTGCCTTGTGGCTGAGCCAGCACAGCCCCTGTCCTGTGTCCTGGAAGTTCTTCTAAGGTCCAACTTGCTTCCCCTGGAGAATTTCCAGGCCCCAGGTTGCTAGGTCAGGAGATGCTTCATCAGCAGGAGGGTGCTGTGTGGACATGGGTGACAGATAAGGCCCAGGCTGTGGGTGGCCATCTGCCCACTTTCCTCCCAGGATGTCTAAGGCTTAGTGAGCTGGGGTTTGCTGGGCTTTGGAACATAGAGAATGGAAATGAAAAGGGGGAACAGCTAGTGTGGGTGCTCCCCGGGCCTCTGGTCTCCTAACAGTGTAGCCTGAGCAGAAACAGTCTCAGTGGCCCATGGGGTTCTGGTGCCTGCAGGTGCTGGGGCAGGCCGGTCCAGTGATGTGGCATCGGGGGCCAGAGCATTCATTGGGGGTGAGCCTTAGCGGCCGCCCCATCCACCTGCCTGCCCTACCTGGACAAGATAATCAAGACAGGCAGCATCTGTGTAAAGGCTCGTGGCCCACAGGCCTGAACACACCTGTAAGTCCTGTGATTCCAGTTTTGTGGAAAAACTGCCTCCTCCTGCGTGGACACGGGCAGAATCCGGAAAGAAGCAATTTCCCACAGGATGCCAGCCTCGGGTGGGAGGGTCCATTCCTCGGCCCTCCCTGACCCAGATGGACTCTGTTTCTGTGCTGATGAGAGTGACTAGCGAGCACCCTGCACTTGGCGAGGTCGGGGACGTAAACCTGGCCTGAGGCCCCCAGATCTCAGAGCAGCCTGACCAGCACCCGGCGCCTCCCCCACGTCCTGCAGGCTGTCCCCCTGCCCACTGACTCCACTGTGGAGGTGAACTGGGGCTCTCGGGCAGTGCCTGGCTTAGGAACTCTGAGGTTCTGGGAGGCTGTGGGCTTGCCGGACACACGGGCCCTTGCCACAGGTGGTCTTCTTCTGCTGGGGGTGCCAGGCTGCCCTGAGGTCTGGGGAGCTGCTGGCCAGGTGGGAAGGGAACTCCAGACTGGGCCCCTCAGCAAGTCTGTGGGGTGTCTAGCCAGCTGCCTCCGGCCCTCCCTCGGACCTCTTAGCCACTCTGCTGCCCCTGCCCCGAGGGCTGGCCACCATGCCTGACGGTTCTGTCTCTGGCTCTTTCAGACGAGCCAAACTCAGGCTCTACCTGGAGCAGCTGAAGCAGCTGGTGCCCCTGGGCCCTGACAGCACCCGCCACACCACGCTGAGCCTTCTTAAGCGCGCCAAGACACACATCAAGGTGAGCAGGGCCGCACCCTCCACCACCACCCTGGCCAGCTGCCCTGGTTGACCCAGCCCAGAACTTATGCACCCTGGGGGCATGACTGCAGGGCCTCGAGGGGTGGAAGCTGCCCAGCAGGTACACATTGGGGGCCTGGGGATCTCAGGGTGGGGGGCAGGCAGCAACAGGAGCTGCTGAGGGTTGAAGATGTCGTGGGGACACGCTGGGTTTTGTTGGGTGAGGGTGGAACTATTGGAGGGGGAGGGGGATGACAGATGGCCCTTCAGGGTCCTGGGCAATGAAGGTGGGGCCAAGAGGGCGGGGTGCCTTCGATGCTGGGAGTCCCACAGGAAATAGGTGCCCAGTGGTCCGGCAGCTTCTGGGGCAGAGGGCTGGCAGTGAGGTGTGGCTGTGTGAGATATTGCCTGGAGCAGGCCCCCAAGGTCTGAGACTGAGACCTGTTGTTTTTGGGGTCCTGTGATACTTGGGCCAACCAGAGTGGTCTTAGTCCCTGTGCAGGGTCCTTGGGGCCTACATAGTCATGGGCACCCCCAGGCAGGGTAGCAGAAGCTTTGAGAGAGGCACAGCAGTGCCCTGGGACACAATCAAAGCAGGCAGAGTCTCAGTGCAGGGGAAGGTGTGGGGAGGGCGAGGGGACCAGGAGGTGCAGGATCAGGCTAGGCAGGTGCCATGTGGGCAGGGAGGAGTGGCTGTGGGCAGCGCCATCCTCTGAGTGGAGGTGCCAGCCCAGGGCTGAGTGGTGGTGGTCTGGGGCGTCAGGCCTGCACAGGACTTGGCTTGGCCAAGCCAGCTGCTGGCTCTGGTGCTTCTAGAGCTGGTAGCAGAGCACAGGCCTGGGAGGGGGTACCTAGTGTAACCACCTGGTGGGGTTGAGGCCAGAGGACATCCGCCACTGGGTCCCATGGGGACTGGGCACCCTGTGACCCTGGACCCAGGCTAGGTGGGGGACGGGGACCCTGGCCAGGCCTCAATGCCCCAGTGCCAAATTCCAGTGTGGGGAGGGGTGTCCCCCAGGCTCACAGCACTCCCTGCCCCCAGAAACTGGAGGAGCAGGACCGCCGGGCGCTGAGCATCAAGGAGCAGCTACAGCGAGAACATCGCTTCCTGAAGCGGCGCCTGGAGCAGCTGTCGGTGCAGAGCCTGGAACGTGTACGCACAGACAGCACGGGCTCCGCCGTCTCCACGGATGACTCGGAGCAAGGTGGGCACAGGCTTTGTGCACACCCAGGTTTCCCAGGAAGCTGGGAGGATGGGGAGGGCTGGGGAGGTAGCCTGAGGGAGGGGTAGGGATGGTAGCCATGGGCAGTAGGTGCCAATGTGACAACGTGTCCCTGCACTGTCCGAACACCTGGTGTGTGTGGCAAGAGTGACGGGACGAGTTGGGCAAGGCACATGGGTCAGGTGGCCTGCCCACACAAGGTGGTGGCTTTGGGACTATGTTCTTAACTGAGCCACAGACCTGGAGCCCTGTCTCTCCTGCACCACCTCCCCTGGAGCCTCTGCTTCCTCCACAAAGGCAGAGACCCACCCTAACTTTTCCGGGAGCTAGGCTGGCACCCTCACAGTGTCCGACCCCATCCTCTCTGCTCTCCCTAGAGGTGGATGTAGAGGGCATGGAGTTTGGCCCCGGCGAGCTGGACAGTGTTGGCAGCAACAGTGACGTGGATGACCACTACAGCCTGCAGAGTGGCGGCTGCAGCGATGGTGGCTATGGGCCTCCCTGCCGGCGGCCTGCCCGCCCTGGCCTCTCGTAAGCCTGGTGCCCTCTGCTCCTTGGCCTGCCTGCCGCCCAGCCAAGTGCATCAACCCTCCAGTCCTCTCAAGCCTCTCCATGGGCCCACTGCTGTGCCATCCTGGAAGCTCTAGCAGCCTTCTGGGCTGCCTGCCTCCACCCGCCTGCCGGTCAGGGCCCACCTCGCCGCCCGCCCCTCCCAGCCGGGCAGGGACCCCTGCAGGGAGGCGGGCCCAGCTCCCGAGTCCCGGAGCCCAGCGTAGCCACCCATGGTCTGTTCTCAGATTCCTAATCATTCCAGAAGTATTAAATGTCATTGCTGCAAACCTCGGCGGGCGCCGTGTGAAGGGCTTAATGACCAGCATGGGGAGCTCAGACCCCACCCCGGACCCCAGGAGAAAGGAGTGGACTGAGGAAGGAAGGCGTGGCTCTCCATCCATCCACCTATCCATCTACCTGTCAGTCCACGTAGGCTCCTGAAGCATGGACAAAGAGATCCATGAAGGGCGGGACTCTGGTGAGCACCCTGGGGCAGGAGGGTGGGGAGGGGCCTTTGCACCCTGAGAGGGTCAGGAGCCAGGGCTGGGCTCCTAGGGCAGGCAGGCAGGCCAGGCGACCCCACACCCCGCTAGGCAGCTTCCGCTTTGTTAGGTCCCTCAGGTGTACACACTCATATATCTAGTCACGTCCACCCGCCTGCACACACATGCACACATGTAAACACACGTGGTGACCAGACCCAGAGGTACCTGGGACTCAGAGGGCACTGGTCCCCTTCAGGGGTCACCTAAGCAAAAACTGGCCCCTGGCCTGTGCCTAGCTCCCTCTCCCACCCCCAGTCACCTGCCCAGTCTGTACAGGGAAGGGGGCTTCTGCCCCCAGCAGGGGCTGAGGTGTGTGCTGGGGGCCAAGGAGTTGAAGCCACTGGGTCTTCAGGGGGCTTTCTGGTGTCCCTTTTTTAAAAAAGGCAAAAAATAAAAATAAATGGCTGCACTGCCCCACAGTCCAGAGCAGGGCCCCGGGAGAGGGGCCCTCCCAGAAAGCAAAGGGAACATTTTTAAAACGAGAAGCAGGTCTAAGTCGTCGGCCGAGTGCGGTCTGCGTGTGCCGCCTGTTTCCTGTGCGAGATTTTTGTACTCTATTTTCCTAGTCCGCATTGCGTCCTTGTTTGCCGAGGGGTGGGAGTGACCCAGCGTCTCAGGGACTCGTCCATCTGTCACCGTTGTCCAAGTGTGCCTTGTGTCCTGTGTCTGGCCCCACCCCCACCACCAGCATCTCCCTTGCGGCTCCTGGAAGGACCCCCACCTGCCCAGCAGGTGTCCTCCTGGCCCCTCCCCGTGGATCAGCCCCTCCCAGCAGCCACAACTTCCCAGGAGCAAGATATTGCAAGGCCAGGTCAGGGGCTGCTTTCTGTCACTTTGGCAGGAGGAGCCGTGACCTGCCCCCCAGTGTCACCCTCCCCAGTGGCTAGCAGGGACCTGCTGTGCAACCCAGCCTCCAGGTCAGAAGGGCCTGCTAACCGGAGAAGTAGTTCCTACCTGTACTCAGCTTGAACCCTCCCTGCCCCCCTGCCTGGGGCGAGGGCTCCAGATTTCAGACATTGGCAGCTGATGAAAACAGCGTTCACCCAGGGGGTCAGGCCTGAGCATTAGGCTTCTCCTGGCCTTTTGTTCCCAAGCCCTTGTCCCCAGGGACCACACAGCAATACTCGGGTGGCGGGCAGTAGGGCTGACCCACAGCAGTGTCTGCCTCCCCCTCTGGTGCATTGTAACCAATTTCCCAATCACGTTTATCTCCAGTCATACCGACGGACACCCCAGGGTGGGTGGCCTAACTGAAGCAAGAAGGGGGTCCCTGGAGACAGCTCTGGCACAGAACCTGCCCTCCTGGGCTCGGGATGATGGGTGGAAAGCAGGCCTGTGGGGTCGGGGCTGGGGTCGTAAGGAAAACTGTTCTGTTGGTATCTCCCTCCAGCTAACCTGGGGGCCCTGGGAGGGTCATGGGAGGCTTCTCCTGTCTGTCTGAGCATGTCCTCTGAGCATTAGGGCAGGAACATCCGAAGTTAAGACCCCACCCCTAACACCTGCAGAGGTTCTGCTCCCACCTCTGGCCTCAGCATCTTACCCCATGACCAGCGGTAGCCCTCAGCCCACCCTACTGGCAGCTCCACCCAGGGCTTTTCAGGCCGTGGTTTCCAAGTGGGCCAGGGAGTTGGCCTCACTGGCCATCCAGGGGTGCTGTAGTCCCAGGTGCTCCTCCCTGCACCAGCAGGCATGTGAGGGGGTGGTCCTCAGGGCCAGGGTCAGGTGCTAGGAGGTACACATCCGTTCCCCCTCCCTCCAGCTCCCTACCATTTACATAGGTTCGCTGTTGTGGGTGGCCATGGGAACCCAGAGAGGGCCCTGCTGAGGCCTTGTTGAATTATTAGAGCAAACCTCAGCGTTGTCAGATATATAGAAAGCAGACATGATGAGAAAAGGGCCATTGGGGGTGCCCACACCCTCTCCGTGTGCCCTCCCATGCCCATGTAGGCCACTGTGGCACTTTGTGGCTGAGCTCCTGGAACCCCAGGCTCCCGTTTGGGTCCCCACTCTCATTGTGCAGTGGCCCCCACACTCCAGGTCACCACTGCAGTGTAGGCCCAGCTGGCTGGGGAGGCTGCAGGATGGCTCCCCGCTCTTCAGAGCCTTGGCCCTGCCTCTGCAGACTGGGTTTCAGGGGCCCGGTGCCCAAGCCTACTTTCCTTGGCAGATGGAGCCCTGCACCCAACTATGGCCCCAAGGGACCCCTCCTGTCTGCCCCAGACAATGCTCATCTACTGGGCAAGGCAGGCTCCCTGACACCCTCCCACCCCCTGCTTCTTTCTGGGCCAGCTAACCTGGGGCCCCCTCCCTGCCTCTGTGCACATAGGATTCTAAACCCAGGCCACATCCAGGGCACTAGGGCAGGTTCCGTGCCAGAGTCTGGGGCTGCCCAGGAGGCCTGGTGCTTGCCAGGTGGGCACATTGCAAAGTCCTCACTGGAGAGAGATGGGTCACTTGTCCCTGCTCACGGGAGGGACTGTGCTGTACCATTCTGTCTTTGTAATATAAATACAGATTTTTATACCTCACCCCTCTGGCCTCCAGTTCTTTCCATCACCGTGTTTGACTCTCCCCTCAGCCTCCATAGGGAGCCTCTCAGCCCTCACTCCCATGCCCATGGCCTTTGCTCTCTGTGACACCTGATGGACCATGGGCCTCCCACACCTGCTGGCTGGCCACCACGGAGACCCCACCATCACAGCGGCCTCCCTGGACAGTCACAGGCTAGACTTGAATGAAGGTGGAGGTTGAGGTAGAACACCCACACACACCTGTTTGCCAACCAGGAGCTCTTCCTTCAGGCACTCACTCTGCCTCTGGCCCTGGGGCTGGGCACTGCCTCCTGAGGACAGCTCGGCCCTCAAGGTGCTCCATGCTGCCCAGGTGTCCTTGGTGGATGCCCTTGGCCTGCTTCTGTGTGCTGTTCTGCACGGCAGCTGCTGGCCCTCTGGATGCACCTGAGATACGCTCCTTGGACCTGTCCTCTGCATCCCCAGAATGTCCTAGACGTGGCGCCTGCCTCCCACCCTCACCACCTGCAGTGTGGGGAGGGGCTGTGAAACAGCATGGCTCCAGTAGAGGACAACAGGGGAAGAAATCCTGCCCAGTGAGATGGAGTGTTGTGCAGCTACAACAGGGCTGCCACACTGGACACGTAGCCACAGCAAACTGGAGATGGCTCGAGGAGACCCACAGGTGGTTTTGGGGTGTCTTAGGGGGAGGATCTGAGTTCCTCCTCCCTCTCACAGCAGCAAGCAGCAGTACTCTGGCCTCTTGAGCCTGTGTGGGTCCCCCAAGGGGCACCCCTTGAAAACAAGGGATTTCCTACTGGAATGCAGCAGGGTCTAAATATAAAGGGGGGCGCATCTGAATTTCAAATGTCAGTGACAAAATCACCACCACTTTTTTTTATTATTAATTTTAGAGAGAGGAAAGGGAAGAGAGAGAGAAATAGCATCAACTTGCTACCTCCTGCATGCCCCGCACCAGGGATCCAGTCCACAACCCGGGCACTGGGGCTGTGCTAAGCACTTTAACATACGGTAATTTGCACAAGTTCCATGTCCATCTTTCAGGCCTGGGTTCCAGCAGGCAACCCCCAAGTGGGACACCTGACTTGGTCTTCTTGGCTGCCAGAATGACCTCGGTGGTCTTGATGCCCCTGTCACCTCCAGAATAAATCTGGTGCCTGCTCTCTCCCATCTTCCTGTTCCTGTACCTTCAACTGAGCCCATTCCCACCCTTGCTGCCCTGGCCCTCTGCACCCACTAACCCTCCTCAGCTCACAGCTCAGCTCGGTGGTTCCTCTGGGAAGTGGGTCCTGAGTCTCCCAAGCTCCTTCCCATCATTTTTTGCTGGGCTTAAGTGCAGTGCAAATTGGGTGCTGGCGTAATCTGGGTTTATCAGGGAGAGAGCCAACTTTTCATGTTGTTTCCTTCTCTTCATTCCCAGTCCCCAGCCAGGCCGGCCCTCAGTGCACACTAGCCCACTGGATCTTCCAGGATGTAAATGGGATTATGCTACTTGCACATGTGGCTCTCAACCCCTCTCGTCTCAGTGCCTGTGCCTCCTCAACCTGCTCTGAGGCCCCTGATGAACCCACATCCCCACTCCCAGGCCCCTCTGCTGCCCCCTTCCTCCCACAGCCATCCTGCACCATCCCCACTTCCCCCACTGCCCCCCAGGCCGTCTTGCTGAACTCCGGAGTTTGAGGTCTGAGGGTTCACCTTTGTCGCCTGAATGTCAATGAGATGGAAAACAAACTCTTCTCCTTCCCTCCTCCCACCCCAAAGTATGAGCATCTTCTGCTTTCCTCAGCATAGGAAGGGTTAATAGGAAGAACTGCCACTTTCTCGCTCAGCTGGAAACCAAGTCAGCCAGCCCCAGGCTCTCTGGCCCAGGGGCCCAGGGTTCTGCCCTGGCGGGGGGTGGGGTGGGGGTGGGGTGGGGGGGCGGGGGGCGGGGGGCGGATCTCTGCCCTCTACCCCAGGCACCCAGAGCCAGCTCCCTCCTCTCCCCAGTGCACCAGAGCCCCCCTGCACCTGTCTCTTGCCACCTGTTGTCCCTTTTGTTGCTGCTTGGACACGGCCCCCACTCCCCATTGCTGGAAAAACGGAGACCTGCCATCATCACTGAAAAGGACATCTGAAAACAAATGATCTTTAACATCCAACTATAGTTTAAACACATGTGAGAAGACATTGTCCAAAATCTAAAATACTTTTTAACATCAGTAAGAGAAAAAAGATTCCTACGGGAAGGAGGCAAGGAGAAAAGCCAAAGAAAGCCAGGTGATGCCACAGCTCTGTCCAGGTCTCTTTAGTCTGTTACCTTCTCCTGGGTTTTCCCAGGGGATTCACCCCTGGGTTTTGTAAATACCCCACTGAAACCCCAAATGATTTTGACTGGAGGAAAGAGAGCTTGTCCTGGGAGTAAGATAGTTGCTTTCCTCCATTCCAAATGCAACCTCAAGTGCAGAAGTGCCCTAATAAGTCAAGTTTGCAAGGAAAACTTTCCAAGTCTGTAGTCGCTTGCCGCTTACGCTCTGGGGCCTGATGCCATTAATTCTTATGGGTGGTGATATACATTATATATATAGATAGATAGATAGATAGATAGATAGATAGATAGATGCATGTATTTCGGCCCTGCCAGCATCCCTCAAACAATTACCTATGGTCAGTAACTTACAATCGCATGGAGCACGTGCGGGCCCGGGAACGGCCCAGAAGTCACCAGGAGAAGCGGGTCTAGAACCCCCTCCTGTGCCCCCAGGGATCTTCCTACTCTCCTGCCTGGCATCTTCACTTCTGTCTCCTCTGAGTTCTTCCTCACAGTCTATAAATATCCCCAAGTTCCTCCCATCTTAAAACAAAACAAAGCCTCTCGGCAGAGCTGTTCCCACCCCCGCATCTCCCGTCCTCCGGCTCCTCTCCCCCCTGCAGTCTTTGCCTCCGCAGCAAGGCCCTCGCTCCCTCCCTCCTCCCTCCTGCCCCAGCCCCCCAGCCCGTCCCCGCCGTCGGCGGAGGGGTCCTACGGTCCAGGGGCTCCAACCTGGCCCCCGCAGCCGACCCGCAGGCCCCGCCTCCCCCCCACTTCAGGCCGGCACCGCCCAGGGGCCCCCTCTCCCCAGCGTTTGCTTTCCACATCGCTTCGGCTCTACTGTCTCTTAGAAGGATCAGAAGAGCGAAGAGCCGGCACCTTGAACTCAGGGCCGGCGCGCGCTCCCCGCGCGAACGTGCTGCGGCGCACGGTCCACGGAGCCTCGGGGCCGCCTTCGCCCCGCGTGGGGAGGGGCCGGGCACCTGCGGGCGCGGCCGGGCCGGCGGCTAAGAAGCCGGCCGTCGGTCGGTCTGTCTGTCCGAGACGCAGGAGCCCGAGGGTCTGCGTTCAGCGCGGCCACCGAGCGCGCGGGGCTTTCCGGCCGGACGTGGGCGCTCTTCCCGCGCCGCCCGCTGCCCGCTGCCCGCTGCCCGCCGGCGTCCTCCGGAAACCGAGATCCAAACGGCTGCTTCAGCTACGTTTTGAAAACGCGACCGCGGGGCGAGAAAGTCAGCTGCTGGCCGACGCTCAGCCCGCTACTGCAGACGACGCCCGTCGGGGGACGCTCGGCGGGGGCCCCACAGGAGGGCACCGGGCCCGCTCCCTCCCACGACGTCTCCCGGGGCTGCGGCCGCACGCGGGCGCCGGGCCGGGGCTGCGGGGCAGCGGCAGGCGAGCGAGAGGGCGGGCGCGGTGCACGCGCCGGCGGCCGCGGGTCCCCTGAAAGCCTCTCACTGCAGCGCGGGGCTTGGGGCCGGGAGTGCGGGAAGCTGAACTGAGCGGAGGAGCCGGTCGCGCGGGGAGAGCGCGGGGCAGCGGGCAGCAGGACGTCGGGGCCGCGCGCGGGCCGGGAGTCCGAACCCCCGGCCCTCGGCCCCCCCCCCGCTGCGCGCCTGGCCCCGCCCCGCCTCGGGCCCGCCCCCGAGGCAGGAAGCCAATCAGCTCGTGCCCTGCTAGGAATTGCCCTCCCTCTGCGCCTGCGCAGACGGTCGCCCCGCGACGACTGGGTCGTCTGCGCGCGCGCGGTGATGCGCTCCCGTGAGGCAGTGCGAGGCGCGGAGCGCGGCGGCGGCAGCCGAGGGGCGCGGACGGACCTTCCTGAGGTGAGCGTCGTCGGGCTCGCGGTTCCGGGCGGCGCGGGGCGCGGGCTGTGGGGGCGGCGCCGACCGCCCGGCCGCCGCCTCGTTTCTCCGGGCGCCCCTGGGGAGCGGGGGCAGCGGCTGCACGGCTTAGTCGGGAAGCCGGGGCCGCGGGGGCGGGCGGAGGCCGCGGGGCAGCGCTAGTGGCGGCGGGAGAGTGAGGGGCCGCCGTTAAGGTTCGGGGCGCGGTAGGGGGTGCGCGGGCAGGAGAGCGAGGGGCCGCGGTTGAGGTTCGGGGCGCGGTGGGGCCGCGGTTGAGGTTCGGGGCGCGGTTCGGGGGGGACGCGGGCGGGCGCCCCGAGCGCCGCAGCGCCAGTCGTCCCGGGGCGGGTTGTGCGGATCGGTTCGGCGCCGCCTCGGTGGCGTGTGGACGCGTGTTTCACGGACACGGACCCGGGCCGAGCCCTCAGTGAGTGGCAGACCCGCCCCCCCGCTGGCCCTGGCGCGTTAGGTCGTCCCGCCCCGTCCCGCCTCGTCCCGCCGGGTCCCGAGGCGTCGGCTTCCCGGCACCGGGTGGCCCTGTCCGGACGGTGACGGGCGCGAGCGGCGGAGGCCGGCTCCGTGGGCCGGGGCGGTTCCGTTGACCGCGCGTATTTCTGCCGTTAGGTAGGAGGCGGGGAGGCGGCCGCGGGCCGGCCTCGGCTCCGTTCCGCCCTGGACCCCCCCGGCCTGGGGAGGCGGGTCTCCCCTGGACGCGCCCGGCGTCGAGGCCCCGCCCGGCGGGAGCGCGCGCTGCCCGGCCTCGGCCCGAGGTCCCGAGTCGCTGACCCTGACTGCGGGTCCTTTCCAAGTCGCCCTCCTGGGGCCTGACCTTGTGTTTTCCTCCCCTAGGAGAAGTCGTCGTACATTCCGGAAGTTTTCCCCTTCTCTGCGGACCGAACGTTAGTACTGCTCTGCATTTGGGTTTATTTTCTAAGTAGCGACACCCTATGCCCGGCGGGGACAGACGCTCGAGTAGCTAAGCCATGAGTTGTGGGAGAGACTTCGTGGAAACGCTGCGGAAAATCGGCTATCCCCGCGCGGGCGCCCTGAACGGGGAGGATTTCGACTGGCTGTTCGAGGCCGCGGAGGGCGCGTCGTTCCTGAGGTGGTTCTGCGGCGCCGTGAGCGAGCGGAACGCGCTGTCGCCGGAGGAGCTGGCGGCCTTCGGGGCGCTGGAGCGCTCGGGGCGGCCCGTCCTGGACGGCGCGGCGCTGGCCGAGGCGCTCGGCACCTGCGAGACCGCCAGCCTGGGGGCGCCTGCCCCGCAGGACCGGGAGCTGCGGAGGCTGGAGGGCGAGGTTCGGACGCTGCAGAAGTTAAAGGACCTCAGGATCCAGCGCCGCCGCCAGTGCCAGCTGACGGCCTCGGAAACGAGGCGCAGGTCTCTGCGGGTCACTGCCCGGGACGCGGCCGCCGCGAGGACGCTGCAGCAGAGCCAAGGGGCTCTGAAGGCCGCCATCGCCAAGGTCAGGAACGACCTTCAGGCCCTTAGGGACGGGGTTGCGAAGCTGACCGCGTTCCTCACGCCGTCCAGCTTGGGCCAGGAGGCAAGTGCTCGGGTGTTTCTGTCTCAGTTTTCCTTGGAAAAATACCTCAGCCAAGAAGAGCAAAGCACAGCGGCATTGACCTTGTACACCAAGAAGCAGTTCTTTCCGGGCGTACAGGAAGTGGTCGAGAGTTCGAACGAAGAAAACTTTCAGCTTTTAGATGTGCAAGCACCATCTATTTGTGAGAACCAGGAAATCCTCGAGGAGAGACGGCTGGAGATGGCCAGGCTGCAGCTGGCGTACATTTGTGCCCAGCATCAGCTAATTCACTTGAAAGCACGCAATTCGAGCATGAAGGCGAGTATCAAATGGGCAGAGGAGAATCTTCAAAGCCTCAGCAGCAAGGTAGGTATGAGAAATGAGTCCGGATTGGTAGTGTAATTGTTGTTAGTGATGGGGGATGTTAAAGTGTCTTTGAAAGGGGCATAGAATGAGTCCTTACGTTTTCTTTCTTTGTTCAGTGCTTAGTTGCGATACAGTCGGTGCTTCATACAAAGAGATCCTCATATTAGTGGAGGGCAGATATAGTAATTATAACCCCAACCACATTATGTAACTAACATTAAACAATGTTTTTGTATTATGAACTTGAAGTTTGTGTTGATTTCAGATACAGATGCACTGAAATTTCCTTCTTTATGATGTATGAACTTTGAGTCAAGAACCTTATTGCTGCCTTGTTTGCTCTGATGAGAGTATGGTGCTAATGAAGTCAGAGATCCAGTTCAGTGGAATGAAACCCTGATTCTTTGTTGAGAATGTGTAGATGTGTTGCAGATACCCACTTGCTAACTTGGAGAGCTTGCTTTCTTGATAATTTAACCACTAGACCGTTGAGTAAAAACACAACTTTCTGAGCCCTGGCTGGGTAGCTCAGTTGGTTGGAGCGTTGCCATGATGCACCAAGGTTGCTAGTTTGGTCCCTGTTGAGGGTACATACAAGAATCAACCAATGGCCCGGCCGGTGTGGCTCAGTGGATTGAGCGTTGGCCGTCCGGTGGACCCCAATAGGTCGCTGGTTTGTTTCCCAGTCAGGATATGTGGAGGATTTGTGGGCCTGCTCCCCCAGTAGGGGTCCTGCAGGAGGCAACCAATCAATGTTTCTCATCGATGTTTCTGTCTCTTCCTCTCCTTTCTCTCTTATCTAAAAATCAATAAAAATAATATAAAAAAATAAACCAATGAATGCATAAATAAGTATAACAAGTCCATGTTTCTCTCTCCCCTCTCCCCCCTCTTCTTCTTTCCCTCTCCCCCTTCCTTTCTAAATTCAATAAAATTAAATTAAAAATTAGAAAATTCTGAAACGGAATACCAGCACTAAATTAGTTATTGTAACTGACGAACTTTGGAATAATTATGAAGTCCTGTCATTCTTTAGAATTCCCAAAATCAGCTGATAAACTAGGAGACTAGCTACTGAGATTATTTTAATTTTGAGAAAAATTTAAATAGCATACATTTCCAATCAGTAAGTAGTGTGCTCATAATTTTTATTGATTAAGACAAGCATGACAAGATCTGTGACTTGGTAGCCATTAGTGTATATATGTGGTAGTAATAGCATTAAAATTTAGCAGTTCATACTGGCTTTACCCTTGACTTGGTCCACACTTTTTAAACTGTGATTTTGGCTTTTGCTAATAGGAAATTATTATTTTTTTATTGACCATATTATCTGCTAACCTAAAATAGAAAGTGAAAATAATTTTAAAACTATTTGAACTTTATTCTTACAGTTTGAAATGTAATTGCTTTCTTTGTTTAGGCTCTTGGAAAAGATCATTTGGATGCTAAAATTTCTAGCTTGAACAGTCAGATTCTGAAACTCGAAGAACAAATTACTCATATAAAAGACAAAAGTTTGCCTGCTGTGGTAAAAGAAAATGCCCAGTTATTGAATATGCCAGTTGTGAAGGGAGATTTTGATCTGCAGATTGCCAAACAAGACTATTACACAGCAAGACAAGAGTTAGTTTTAAACCAGTTGATAAAGCAAAAGGCATCATTTGAACTTCTGCAGTTATCATATGAAATTGAACTGAGGAAGCATTGGGACGTACACCGTCATCTTGAGAATTTGGTTCAAGAACTTAGCCAAAGTAACACGATGCTCTGTCAGCGATTAGAACTGCTGGCAGACCCGTCAGTATCCCAGCAGATAAATCCAAGGAATACCATCGATACCAAGGATTATTCTGCTCACAGGTAGGCTTCATCGTTTCTGTAGTGAGTATTTTCCCTTTTGTTTTGTAAAATACTAGAGAGAGTTTGAACCGAAATTGTGGAAGGTTAAAAATGATTTGCACTTTGTTTTTAGCCTTTTTATTTCACTTTCATATGCCGCTTTCTCCTTTTTAATGCTTTGCTCCCTTTACCGTTCATGTTAAATGTGGGAGTAGCTTCTGTAGAGCTGAGAAGATTGGGTTGGAGGAATGAGTATGTACCAGGCCTTACCTTTAGCATCGTTATTCAGCCCTTATTTTAGGTTGGGGGCAGGAGTTTATGGCAGGAGGTTTGGATACAGTTTATGTACAGTAGGCATTGCTGGGCAGAGAATTGGCTGCATTTGGAGAAGGGAGTAGAGAGGGACGGCTAAAGCCAAAGGCCTCAAAAATCTGGATCCTACTGATTTTTTTCTAGGACAAGAAAATAATCTTAATCCTTTTACTTTGTTAATGAAATGAGGGGCATAGATAGGGCTGCTTCATTGCACAATTCCAGAGGGTGGCATTGACATCATGATATATGTGAATGGCGCCCGCTGGAATAGTGTAGTTTCGACAAGAACGAAGTTGGCAGCCTTGGGCTTGACCAATTTTATGAGGTCTGTTGTAACTTGTTAAAATAATTAAACATATATAATTATAAGGAAAAGAGCATACCCTTTTGGTCAGATACGTAGAGAAGGTGCTGCCTCTCATTTTTTCATTTGCCCAGTAGGATTTTTCTGCCATTAATGTGTGAAATGGTAAAGTTGCCTCATGGCTCATCAGAAATTTAGTCAACCAAATATGGACAAGACTGGAGTAGCAAGTTTGCTATTACTATTTATGTAGCTCTTTATTGTTTACTTTTTAAACATTTTACATTAAGAAAAATATGTTTTTGTTGGTTTTAGAGAGAGAGAAAAACATTGATGCTAGGTGAACATCTGTCGGCTGCCTCCTGCATGCCTCCTACTGGGGTTCGAGCCTGAAACCCTGGCTTGTGCCCTGACCAGGAATCAAACCAGTGACCTCTTAGTGCATGGATAGATGCTTGACCACTAAGCCACACTGGCTGGGCACATTTTTCATTTTTTATATTTTCAGATATTCTCTTTTAAATCCACTACCACTTTTTAACATAGGTAGATATTAATGTGAACATTAAGTATCAGGGTTGACTTAACCTTGGTTTCACATAACAGCCAGAACTTAGGCCATGGGCTTTTATTTCAAGTTCGTTGCTATTTCTGCTACATCATAGTTGTATTCTGTGAAAGAAGTGTTTTCTTGGAAGGTATCTCTGAAATGTACTTTGAAGTTGGTTAATGGCTGTTTAAAGTTTAAAAATTTTATATTTTTATATGGGAAAACTGGGGATTCATATACAATAATTTGAATGTATTTCTCTAATGAGATAGTATTTTAGTTGGAATGTTTTCAGTTGCTTGGTTTAACAGCAGACAGATTAATATTTTTTAAGTTGTTAGCTATCCCCAAAGATACCCCCATGGAGTAGATTGTAATTTTGAAAACTACTGATTTGCGAGATTTTTCTCTCTAATTTTTTTTCCCACATTTTAGGCTCTATCAGCTTTTAGAAGGAGAGAATAAGAAAAAAGAATTGTTTATAACCCATGGAAACCTGGAGGAAATGGCTGAGAAATTAAAACAGGATGTTTCTTTAGTACAAGATCAATTGGCAGTATCTGCTCAAGAACATTCTTCCTTTCTGTCCAGACTGAAGAATGATGTGGACCTGCTTCGTGGTGCTTTGTATCAAGGAGGAAACCAGCTTTTGCTTAGTGATCAGGTGGGTGCTTGCTGTAGTAATTAAAAATGCTTTAAAAAATAATGTTCATGCCCAGCCGGGCGTGGCTCAGCGGTTGAGCATCAACCTGGGTTCCAGGCAGTCGGGGTTCAATTCCCTGTCAGGGCACATGCCCGGGTTGCGGGCTCAATCCCCAGTTGGGGATGTGCAGGAGGCAGCCAATCAATGACTCTCTTTCATCATTGATGTTTCTCTCCGCCCCTCCCTCCATCCCCTCTTCCTCTCTCTGAAATTAATAAAGATATATTTTTAAAAAAATGTTGTAGGATATATTTATGTTTTAAATGCCAATCCTTTGTTATATATGTGTTATGTATTTACTCCTTATTTGTTGCTTGTCTTTTTATATCATTTATCACACTCTTGATTACTTTTTTTTTTTTTGCTAATCCTCACCTGAGGATACTTTTTCCATTGATTTCAGAGAGAGTGGGTTGGGGGGAGAAACATCAGTGATGAGAGAAAAATATCAGCTGCCTCCTCCACGCTTCCTGCTGGGGATTGAGCCCGCAACCTAGGCATATCCCGGACCGGGAATCGAACCAGTGACCTCTCGGTGCATGGGTTGACACTCAACCACTGAGCCACGCTGGTGGGGCTAAGCTGTCATTCTTGATCTTGTACATTAGAATCATCAGGCAGCCTGTTGAAATGTAGCTTCCTGTTCCTGTTGCAGCGCTTGAGTAACTTAGTGTGGAATGTGGTACAAGAATCTGTTTTCATAACAAGTACCCCAGGTTATGACCATGCTTGTGGCCCATGCTGAGAAGCTGTGGAAGGTTATGAGGTAGTTAGAGCTACAGGTTTTCTGAGAACCTCTTTGGTAGGTAATACTGGCTGTAAATTTATAGTAGCAGAATACTTGATTAGAAAGCCATGGAAACTTGTTAATAAGCTGCTTTTAATGTTAGGAAGTGAGGAAGATTGTTGAATGTCATGTAATTTTTTTACAACTTGAAAAAGGAAAAATAGAGATTTTTGTTGAGGTAATTTTTTATTGGTAATTGCTTTATTTCAAGGCTTTCTCGGTTCCTCTTATGTGTAGAACAAACAGATTAAGTTAAATCAAGTTTTGATTAATTAACCAGAATGTAAGCTCCATGAAGGAGATGGTGTTCTTTCTTACAGTCCGTAGAGTCTAAAACAGTACTTGGAACATGGTAGGCATTCAGTAATATTTGTTGAACGTATGAATATGTAGATCAGTTTTTACATATCAGATACTTGTTAGGGAGTAAGAATTTGTTTTGAATCACTTAAAATTGCCTATCAGAAGTTGTTGCAATTGATCTTACATAAAATTTATATTAAACCTATGGATTTTTGAGGTTCATTTATTGTTAAAATTGTGGGAATAATTATATCATTTATATTCATTCCATGTAAGTTACATTTTAAATTTATAATTGGTGTTGCAAATAGAGCTCTTGCATTAAAAGCATTTTTATTTTCCTTTTAGGAGTTAACAGAGCAGTTTAATCAAGTTGAGTCTCAACTGAATAAGCTAAATCATCTTCTCACTGACATTCTTGCTGATGTGAAGACAAAAAGAAAAATTTTGGCATCTAATAAACTGCATCAAATGGAAAGAGAATTATATGTATATTTTTTTAAAGATGAAGATTATCTGAAAGATATTGTGGAGAATTTAGAAAAGCAGTCAGAAATTAAGGCTGTTGGTCTCAAAGATTGAAAATTACTAAATACTGGATCTTTACTATATATGCTGTTTTTTAATGTTTTACATATTAGAAGAATATAGCTAATAAATACTAAAAATTTAAATTTGAGGTCAATGGGACATTTAATGAATTCAAGTATTATATCAATTTGTTTTTTTCCTTTCTATAGCATGTTTGTTCAGAGTACCAGTGCTTTATATGACTTGAACATCTGCTTGGTGGCACTTAGTCTTGGTAACTTTTTACTTATAGGGAAAACACATTACAGTAGCAGCCCCCTTATCTGCAGCTTTGCTTTCTACTGTTTCAGTTACTCGAAGTCAACCATGGTCTGAAAATTACGTGGAAAGTTCCAGAAATAAAACAATTCATAAGTTTTAAATTGTGCGCCGTTCTGAATAGTGCACTGAAATCTCACACTAGCCTGCTCCGTCCAGTCTGGAACATGAATCCATCCTTTTATCCATCGTGTCTACACTGTGTGCTACCTGCCTGTTAGTCACTTAGCTGTCTTGGTTATTGGATCAGCTGTTGCAGTATCACAGTGATTGTGTCCAAGTCACCCTGACTTCACTTAATGCCTCAGAGCACAAGAGCAGTGATGCTGGCAATTCGAACACACCAAAGAGAAGCCGTAAAATTCTTCCCTTAAGTGAAAATGTATGCACTGTATAGGAAAAAACTATGTATATAGGATTCTGTCTGGTTACAGGCATCCACCAGGGGTCTTGGAATGTATTCCTCATGGATAAAAGGGATGACTGCATTATAAAATGCAATTATTTTTAATAGAGTTGTAGCTCTCCTTTACTAATTTTTTTTTAGAAATATAAATTTTCTGCTGTTAAATATTTTTAATTTTGTAGAACTTTGAATGAGCATTGTTAAAACTGTAGATCTTAATATATGGAATAGCCAAGTCTATATTTGTAAAGTGAAATTCTGCCACTCTGATTGTATTTTCTCATAATTTTCTGCTATAGACTTTGAGACTCTTAATGTTCTTACTTAGACCACAACAAATGTCAAGTCTCCTTGGGCCATTGTTCATTTTACAGGCTGAGTCCTGGGGAGTCAAAATTTCTGCAAGACATTTCAGCACTGCTTTAACTTCAGTGTGACTTACACATGAATGACATTCAAATGAAATTTTGAAATTCCTTAGAAGTGGTTGCTCAAAGGATGCTTAGTGCTATTTTAATCAGTTTCTTTGGTGTGAAAATACTTCAATGTTGGACTGCATTCGTTGGGATACAAGTGTAGTATTTGGACATTTAGAAATTATTTTAAGAGTTGATATGAAGTATTAGTTATTACATCAAATGCTTCTTTAATGCCTGATTTATACATGGCCTCTGTTACATACCATTTATGCTTTATAGGAAAATATAGGTACCCTCAAGAATATTCTTCTCTAAGAATATATTAACCTGCCCTTCACCTCAAAACTATACATTATAGGTGATCTTTATGGGAATTTTCAACTGTGACCATCAGAAATGGGTATATATAGGTGACAGATGAGCCCTGATAATTTTTGTAGTGCGTTGAACAAAAACATTTTGCCAAATATTGTATTTGTACATTACTTAAAATTTATGAAGTAGATCTTAATATGCTTGAAAAAAAAAATTGTTTTCCCCAATTCTACCTTGGAATAGATAATGAAAAATTTTCTTCAGCAATGTGGAAAAAATAATGTCACCTGGTTTCGTGGCCAATGAAATAGAAAATTCTTTTTAGCGCCAAATATGTTAGATGTCCAACCAGCTAGTTGGTGATTTGTGCTGTCCCTTCCAGACCTTTACCTGCTCAGCCCAGGGGCTCAGTACAGCTGAGCAGTGCAAGTGAAAGGATATCAGGTTGTGTGTCTGTCATTATGCAAGTTAGTTTAAAATAATTTTTATGTTACTGGGTTTGTATATTTGAAGACTTTTTTTTTTAAAAGACTGGTCCCTGCTTTTTTTTCTTTTTTAAAAAAATATATCTTTATTGATTTCAGAGAGAGGAAAGGAGAGAGAGAGAGAGAAACATCAGTGATGAGACAGAGTCATTGATCGACTGCCTCCTGCACGCCCCCGACTGGGGATCGAACCCACAACCCGGGCATGTGCCCTGACTGGGAATCGAACCCCAATCATCTGGATCCTAGGTCGATGCTCAACCGCTGAGCGACGCCCAGCCAGGCTGTATTTGAAGATTTTTAACAACTGTTTGAAACCTCAGGGAGTGTTTGAGTAAATTGCTTGCTTCGCAATTTGTTAACTAGAAAATATGTTCTTGACTTTGTTACTTATAATACCCCAAATGAGACCCTAACCATTGCTTTCTTCTTACTATCCTATATGTAAAGGGGACAGTTTATACCTATTTCTTTGGTTGTTAATATAGTAACTTTTATGAAAGTCTCAGTACATAAAAAATTTCAAATTGTTTATTTTGAATTCTTAAAATTAATATATAGGTATTATGTTTATCTTATGTTTAGGATTTTATGAAAAATGGAAAATTATGAGGCATTTGTAGGCTTTGATCTCTGTAAGATACCACTCTCCAGTGTTGCTCAGAAGATTATGTCTGCTATGCGTTCAGGTGATTTAGTGGAGTCTAAGAATTGGAGAGAGAGTGAAAACAGTGAGTAATTTTTATAAACCTTTCTGTCTTTTGTTACTTTTAAGATTAAGGTTTGGAAATGAAATGTAGCAAAATTATTCTGTAGAACTTCAGTTGTGTGGGGAAGCGCCGGCCTACAAATGGAGCCCAGCTTTCCCTCACTTTCCTCTCATTCAGTGATGACTGAGCTTCAGCTTACTAAATTTCACATTCTCTTAGCCCTTAATTGCTTTTAAATGTAACACACTTTTCCTTGTCCCAGGCATTTCTGTCAGACATTCCCTTAGAATCTGATCAGCTGTTTAAGTAACCTCAAAAGATATGCGCTCCTTGACAGCGCCTGTTGCTTCAGCCTTAGCTCTTGGGTCATTGAACCTGTACGTAGTATAGTCAGCCCTCCATATCCATGGGTTTTGCATCTGCACGTTCAATCAACTGCAGATAGAAATATTAGCAAAAAAAAAATCCCAGAAAGTTCTGGAAAGCAGCAAAACTTGAATTTGACACATACCCAGCTTTATGTTGAGTCCATGCAAATGAAGTGATGTGTAGGCATATCCTGCTGTAGTCTTTATGCCAGTTTAGGTTATATGTAAATACTTTGCCATTTTATGTAAGGGATTTGAGCATCCACAGAGTTTGGTAGCCCTGGGAGTCCTAGAACCAATCCCCCGCGGATACTGAAGATGACTCTATTTGCTTATTGTGTGTGGTGGACAACAGAAGTGTTTTTGATAATATGTATATTATGCTGACATAGAAATGTGTAAACTCTTAGGGGGCAAAGGTCAGTGAATCTATATATATGTTCATGAGGTGGTATAATAGTAAAAGCTGTGACATATGCTCACAAATGTGAAATGTTTGGAATGCTTTTTTTTTTTTTTACTAGCCAAGTGGTTTTTATTTAACTTATTTTTTCTTCTTTTAAAAAGAAAGACACAAAGAAGCATCGATTTGTTGTTCCACTTATTTATGCATTCATTGGTTGGTTCTTGTATGTGCCCTGACCAGGGATCGAATCTGCAACTTTCACGTGTGGGGATGACACTCTAACTAACTGAGCTACCCTGCCAGGGCAGTAATTTTTATTTAAAATTTGTAAGTTTGGGCCAATAAGTTGTTTGTTTTCTCCAGGGTAAGTTATAAGTGAGTGAGATATAATTGAGCAATTATATTGTGATGAAATAATTGAGAGTATTGACAAACAATGCAAACACTATTATAAATGTAGTTTCTTAATTAAGATATAATCCCACTTAACATTTATATTCAGGTATCTGTTGTTTGTGTGTCTTATAGAAGTTACCAATAAAGGAATTGGTAAGAATTTTTGGATGTGGACTACATACCTAGTGTTTTAAGGAGAATGGTGCTGGTGGGGGGAATAGTAAAGAAAGATAAATAAATTAAACATCAAAGAGCTTTCTCCTTTATTCTGTATACTTCCTAAAATAAAAGCAGTGTGCACTTGACAGGTGGAAACGCACTTCCCTTCAAAAACTAATAATGAAATGCCTCTGGTAGTTAGTTATAATGTCTCTGTTGAGAGAAATTTCTGGCAGTCAGCCCATCTCATGAACTCTCTTGTCATGTTCTTAAAATACCCTGTTAAAGCCCTAGTTTTCATAAATTTATTGAGTAGGTAATGGAAAGAGATAAGTTTTTGTTTTTTGTCAGGTGTTTGGTATTTGGAACAAGTGGATGTTCACAGGGATTCTGTATTATCTGTTGTTACATAACACAATTACTGCAAACTTAGTGATTTAAAACAACACATTTGTTATCTCACAGTTTCTGTGGGTCAGGATCCTGGGTACAGCTTAGCTGAGGCCTCTGCAGTGCTAGAGTGCAGGTGTCAGCCAGGGCTGGAGTCTCATCTGAGGCTCGAATAAGGAAGCATTCACTTGCAAGTTTGCACAGTTCTTGGCTGAATTCATTTCCTCTCTTCGTGGTTCTGGCCATAGTCAGCTTTTCATCATATAGGTGCTGGCTTTTTGAAAGCCAGCAAGAGTGTGTCCCTAGCAAGACTGACCTTACAGGTTTATGTAGCATAATCACAAACGTCCCATCACCTCATCTTTATTCTGTTGTTTAGAAGTGAGTCAATAAGTCCCACCTGCACTTGGGGGAAGGAGTTTACAAGGGCATGAATACTAGAAGGCATGGGTCATGGGACCACCTTAGAGTCTGCCACTGAGTTCCACTAGTTTTATTATTTCATAGGAATTAAAGTTGGATTGTTAGTGGGTTACTGATGAATGATGCTGGATGTAAGACCTAATGATTCTAGGACTCTTTTTCACATGCCAAGCTGTTCTTTTTTTTTTTAATGTTTTTATTGGCCTGAAAACATCCACCTTGCTTCCAGAGAGAGAGAGGGAGGGAGAGAGAGTTAGAAACATCAATGATGAGAGAGAGTTATTCATCGGCTGCCTCCTGCAAGCCCCTCACTGTGGGGATCAAGTCCAAAACCCAGGCATGTCCCCTGACCGGGAATCAAAAGGTCACCTGGTCATGGGTCAATGCTCAGTTACTTAGCCACACCGGCCGGGCCTGAGCTGTTCTTATCTTAAAAGTAAAGTATTATAAATTAGCGTTTAATTTCTGAAAGCTCATTTCATACCAAATATAAAACTTGAACTCAGAAATCAATGGAAATAAGCTACAAATATTTGATATTACAAACACTAAAGTAAAACCAAACATTTTTGTTATATATCACTTTGGGGTCTACTTTTCTGATCTGCTAGACTAAGGTATTTCAAGATACATATCCAGTAAGGATTGGACTGTATAAACTTCTTGCAAGATTGATCTTTTATTTTAAAACCCTTTGCTGTGAAGAAAAAAAAAAGAAAAAGATGTTGCAAAAACTAAAACTACAGCTTAAGGAATTCATAAGGGCATCCACGTAACTATCGCTTACATTGCCAGCACCAAAATTCCCTTCTCGCTTAAAACCCTCTCCCTGCTCAGTGTAACCATTATCCTGACTTTTTCTGGCAACCACTCTCACTTCCTCATCATGAACATTTTGTGTTGCTCCAAAAGCCTTTTGGCAAAGATTACTTATTTGCCACACCAGAGCCTGACCTTCCTTTCTGAGGCACACGATCAGACTGCATGGCTCAGTCTCCTCATAGATGGGTGGCCAAGCATCATGTTCCTGTCAGTGGGGTGTGTGTGCCATTTCCAGGGTAGGCCTGAGAACATCCAGCTTGCTTCCTAGCTGGCTGCCTCTTGCCTTCCCTACAGCTGAAACCTGAAATGACTCCTTCCCAACCCTGCAAATGATAACAGTATCCTAGAGGATGGTGGGACATGGTGCTGGGAGCCCAGGTCCCAGAGTGACTGCATGAACAGCTGTACCAGCTGGGGCCTCTCACCTCAGCCTGAGAGAAATAAATCGACTTTTTGTGCTTGAAGCCATTATATTGTGTTGTTGGGTCTTTTGTGACTACTGGCTCAGCTTTTCACCCAATACCTACATCTTTAAACTAGACTCAGAATGGTGTTCATCTGACCTGCATTTTCAGTTGTTCATCTGACCTGCTTATTGTTCAGTGGTGCCACTGAAAGCCTTTGGCAAATACTCGGGGAGGAGTTTTCAGGGTGATTGGGAGGTTGTCAGGTGACCTGGTGCTATGATAGGCTATGCATATGGTTAAGAACATATTAGATTACATGTCTGTTTTGTCTGAGTACCTACAGAGAGCAAATAATGTTTTCTAGTACACATTTATCCAGATTCTTTCTTTTATGAAGTTTTATTTATTTTTAATTGTTCAAAATATTACAGATGTCCCTTTTTCTCCCCGTTGACACCTTCCACCCTGACCCACCCTCCTCCCCAGTCCCTCACCACACCATTGTTTGTGTCCTTCAGTTATACATATATACATATAAGTTCTTTGGTTAATCTCTCCCCACCTACCCCACTCCTTCCCTGTGAGATTCATCAGTCTGATCCATGCTTCCCTGTCATTGAATCTACTGTGGTCATCAGTTTATTAAGTTCTTTAGATTCCACATATAAGTGAGATTATGTGCTGTTTGTCTTTCTCTGCCTGTCTTATTTCACTTAGCATAATACTCTCCAGGTCCATCCATACTGTCCCAAAGGATAAGGGATTGTTCTTTACAGCTGCATACTATTCCATGGTATAAATGTCCCACAGCTTTTTTTATTTACTCATCTCATGGGCACTTGGGCTATTTCCAGATCTTAGCTGTTGTAACTTCAGATTCTTTTTTATTTTAACTTGATAGAGCTTAGAGGTGAATATGGTGTTTTCCAGGAAAATAAAAATATTTTTACGGACATTACAAATTATGAGTTAGAGGCCCCTAAAGGTAGATATTTGTTAAAGTCCAATTCATTTGTGTGAAGTGTTTTTTTATTCCCATCATCTCGTGGAAATCTGCAATTTTAAAGACAGATAACTAAATGACAAAACAGATCTATTTTGATTATATTTATTCTAGTCAAGAGTATATGGAAAACAATTACATTATTTTTATTTCTATCCAATAAACATAAAACCCTTATGTCCAACCACAGCGAACCCTGCCAGGTGTTGATTTCAGTTCACACTGCCCTGATTCAGGGCTTCCTTCTCTCTCCTTGGATTTGCAGTAGTTTCCTAATTGCTATTTGCCTTCAGCTTGTTGCCAGTTTTGTCTTGCCTTTGCAAGAATTAGCTCAGCTCTTGTCCTTGCTCTCTGCAAAATTTATCTTTGGAAACATCCCCATGCTCTCCTACCTGGTCCCTGCCTGCCCATCTTAGTCTCCTGTCCCTCCACTTTCCCTCTTTTTGCCCCATTCAGATCTGACTATAGCTTCCAAACGTGACATTTTCAAACTTTTTACCTACCCTTTTTTTCTCTCCTTCACTCAAAACTGAGTGGTGAAGTCAACATTTTACAAGGTTCTGTTCAAATACTTCTTCCATCATCAGGATGCCTTTCTGGAACTAATGCATTTGATTCTGTGCAGCTCAGTTTAGAGAACTTACTGTGAAGTGTTTTTGGTACTTTAACTCTTGCTCAGCTCCCCAACCCCTCCCCCTAAGCCCTCAGTAAACTTCCTGCTGGCACAGCTTAGTCTGGGAGTGGTCTGAGAGAGCAGGCATGGTGTTTTGGAGTTTGGAGGTAGGCTGGCACCGATGACTTCATCACAGTTGTAGTTGGAATCTGAATGGCAGCAGTGCACTTAAAACTTTGACTAGGGGTGTTTGGTCTGTATCAGTGGGAGCTGTTGCCCCGGCTGCTGGGACAGTACTGCACGGAAGACAGTGGGATTGGTGGCTGTGGCTGGGAATAATCCTTTGGGAAGACAAAGGCTGAGGATGATAATTTAGCAGTTAAAGGCTACATGTGATAACTTCCCTGGTAGCCTAAAAGTAGACCGCCTGCAGCCCCAGGACAGTAGTCCTAAGACTTGCCTACCTTCGAGCTCCAGAGAAGGTTGGATTCTCACTTAGTCCTGGCAGGTGTGCTACCTCAAGTTCAAGGCCTTGGTCAGGGAGAGAGACCAGACCCTGAAATGTGGATTGGTGCATTTAAGTCTTGAATCCCAGGTATCCCGGGCACCTGCAGAAGTGGCTGCTCTTCTGTTAATGTGGATTGGTGCATTTAAGTCTTGAATCCCAGGTATCCCTGGCACCTGCAGAATTGGCTTGCTCCACCCCCACATGCAAGAGGCTTCTGTCTTGAAAAGGAATATATGCCCCTCAGGAACTGCAGCCTCCTTCCCTCCTGGCCATTAAGTCAATGTGACCTGGCTAGGAGGTACTGGGCCTGTTAAGGGAGTATGAATTTACAGGTCAGTCAGGGAACAGAACTATAGTAATTTGAACAGGGGACATTTAAAGAATTTTAAATAGTAGTGGGATTAGCTGCCAAGGAGTGAAGAGCAGTCTAAAGAATATGGTAATAGCTGACATGGGGAGCCGCTACCTAAGGTAGAGTGCTGAATGAAGGAACAAAATTAGACTTGGCCAGTTGATGTCCACCAGCCTCTGTCGTCTGCTGTCCCAGTACAGGCACCCAGGGCTCTTTAATGGAGTAACTGTGAGGCTGGGGTGGACGCCGTGTGTGGGCCCAACAGCATGGTGTTCTCCCTCACCAGGGCTGATCTAGCTGTTGTGTCACTGAATGTCCAACCTTCCAACACAGACCAAACGTGAGTCCCCAGTAGTACCACCCTCTGTGGAAAATAGTCCTTTACTGGCAAGTTGACAACACCGAACCCCCAAAGGTACAGAGATTGATCTGGACTGGAATGGACACGTGTTCCAGGCATGGGTTTGCAGGGCCTCAGTGAGCTCTGTTATCCAAGGCTCACAGAGTGTTCAGTCCACTGACACAGAATCCCGCTTAGAGTCATATTAGACGTAGGGGTCCACTTTACAGCAGAGGGGCTGCAGTGGGTGTATGTTCGTGGGACTGAGCCTCCCTCACAGCCACACATCCGTAAACAGCAGCCTGATAGAGTGGTGGAGTGGCTTGTAGCAGGCACAGCTTGGGTGCCGGGGATGACGCCTGCAGTGATGGAGCAGGACGCTCCAGGGTGCAGTGTCCCACATGTGTACAATTATGGGGTCTGGGAACCAAGAGGTGGAAGTAGGAGTGGCCATGCTTACCAACACCCTGGGTTCAGCAGGTTGTCCTGACTCCCTGAGATGCAACCCACCAGGGAAGGGCACAGGAAGATTACCATTCAATTCCAAGGTCCAGCTGCCACCCGGTCTTTTCAAATTCCTTATGCGAAGAGACAGGCAGGCAAGGAATGCCATCTCCATCCCACTCCAGATGAACCTCCTGGGCATAAGTTAGCGCTGTTGTTATGTAATGGGGGTAGGGAAACATACTTGGCACCAAGGCGATACGATTGGTCACCTCTTGGTCCCCTGCCCAAATTGCACAGCACACACATCGGCCATGGCCTGAGCAAGGGCATGGTGATCAGGGGCTTACACCTTTCAGGGATGAGGGTTTGGTGACTCCATCAGTTGCTCAGCCAGGGCGAGGGGACCTTAAGATGGGTCGTAGAGAGGGAGGCAAATATCGTTTGCAACTGTGAGACCAGCTGCAGTGCCATTACCCCTCCTTTTAAAAGTTTCCTCCATTGCCCTAGCCGATTTGGCTCAGTGGTTAGAGTGTCGGCCTGAGGACTGAAGGATTCTGGATTTGATTCCGACCGAGGGCACATATCTTGTTTGCAGGCTCCATTCCCGCCTGGGTCATGCAGGAGGCAACCAAGCGATGTGTGTCTCTCACATCAATGTTTCTCTCTCCCCCACTCACTCTGAAAAGCAATAGAAAAAAAATATCCTCAGGTGAGGGTTAAAAAAAAAAAGCTTCCTTCAGGAAGAAGGCCACCAGAATCCTCAAGTAGCAGCTCCAAAAGGCATCTGAACAAGTGGCTGTGAGCAGCAGGTAGTGAGCCTCAGTCTAGGACTGTAGTGAGCACTGGATGCCCAGCCTGTGTGGGAAACCAGCGCCCCAGGGACTGGGTCCTTGCTGGTGGACTGCTCACAACACAGCGTGTCCTGGTGACTGCCTCAGCTGCAAAGAGCTGCTTGGCTCAAGGACACATCACTTTCCCAGGAGCAACCAGACCAATGACTGGTTGGTGCTGGGTATAAAGACCCAGCTTTCTAGACTCAACAGGGGACAACTCTGCAGGGCCATGTCAGCTCCAGAACAGGCCTTTGTAGTGACTGCATCTAGGCCCAGTCCTCCTTCCTTCACTCCCCTGCAGACTTTGATCCTGTTTGTTTTTGTGTTTTTGTGGGGTTTTTTTAAGGAGGACTCCCTAGCAGCCTTTCTGAACAGAAACTTTCATCTCCTAGGTGGCTGCCCGGGGCAACACCTGTGCCATTGTCCATGTATAACATACTCATGTACACTTATGGGGAGATTTGGTCACTGATTTTAAAAAAGGGATCAGCCCAGTTGGGCATGGCTCAGCGGTTGAGCATTGACCTAGGATCCAGGAGATCTCGGTTTGATTCCTGTTCAGGGCACATGCCCGGGTTGTAGGCTCTATCCCCAGTTGGGGCTGAGCAGGAGGCAGCCGACCAATGATGACTCCTTCATCATTGATGTTTCTCCCTCTCTCCCCCTCTCCCTTCCTCTCTCTGAAATCAATAAAAATATATTAAATAAATTAAAAATGGGATCATATTTTTACTGGTTTCTGCATCTTCAAGTCAACCGATAGAGCTCTAAGTACTTTTTTTCAAGGGTATGTGCTTCAGTGCGGGTGTTACACAGCTTATTCATCGACTTCCCTCTTGACTGGTATCTGCTTTGTTTTCAGTCCTTTGCCATAAAGCAGCACTGCCATAAATGTTTCGATTTAAACCTGTTTACTGTTGCATATATTTCTATGAAACAGAAAGCCGGGAGTGAGGTTGTTCGTTTAGATGATTTATATATTTTAAGTCTGTTTTTGTAATTGAGGTTACAGGTATGCATGTTTATACACACACACACGCAGAGCACATCCTAAAGTTATAGCTCAAAATTTCACAAACTGAATACCCCTGTAACCTTCATCCAGATCAAGAAATAGAACATCAGTGGCACCCAAGAGGCCCATCTTTGCTCCCTTTGGATCAGTCCATTTCTTCCCAACTCCCAAAGGTGATGCATATGTTTTTAATTTTAGTAAGTGTTGACAGTTTTCTTTCCAAAAAGATTCTTACAGCAGATCCTCAACACAGTTTTGTTATCACTTTGATGAGGTGCCATAGGAATTTCAATCTTGTCTATAGCAATTAGCCTGTGGTAAAATTGGTCCCATTATATGTCTCTTTGCTTAAAGTCACAGAATCTATTGATTATGTTAAGTGAGGACTTACTGTATCCACATTTTTACCAGCAATGTATGGAACTCCCTATTCCAGTCCATCTCCAGTTATATTTAATGTTTATGTCCCTGACCGCTGGTGAGTTTGAGCATTGTATCATGCTTATTTGCTGTTTTGTGTATTGCCTCTTCCTGTCTTTTACTGCATTTTCTTTTGAGTTGTTTGCCTTTTTTTGTCCATGTGTAAGACTTGCTGTAGAACACAAGTATTAACCTTTTGTAGTCATTGCCCCGGGTAGTTTTCCCAATGTATTGTTTTCTTTTAGAAGTGCTGCTAGTTGTACCGTCCCTATTTCTCAATCTGTCCTTTGCTGCTTAATTGAAACACCATCTTCGTTGTATACTCAAGTCTCATAAGTCTTGGGGTCAGTTTCTGGATTCTCTCTTCTGACCTAGGGATCTTTCCCTCTTTTCCTATTCAAGTACCGTGTGGATTTGATGACAGCAGCTTTATAGTATGTTCTGATAATCTGGCAAGGCAAGTCTTTTATTTTTGTAACTTTTCTTGTCTATTTTCATTTAACATTTCATATGTATTTTGACATTATTTTTTCAATTAAAAGAGCTTTGGACATTGAAACTGCATTAAGTTTGTGTTTGGAAGAATTAAACATTTTGTGTATATCCCAATGCTATGTTTTCCCATTTGTATAGATATTATTTTATGCGATTTCATAAGATTTTAAGTTTTAATGATTGAGTACCTTGTCCCTTTTTTTTTACAGGTTTTTAAAAGAAAATTGAATTTTTTAAAAAATGTGTTTTTATTGATTTCAGAGCGAGGAAGGAAGAGGGGGAGAGAGAGAGAAACATCAATGATGAAAATCATTGATCTGCTTCCTCCTGCACGCCCCTTGTTAGGATCGAGCCCGAAACCTGGGCATGTGGCCTGACTGGGAATTGAACCTCGATCTCCTGGATCCTAGGGTGATGCTCAACTGCTGAGCCATGCCGGCCGGGCACCTTGTCCCTTTCTTGTAAATTTATCCTAAGTATAACTTTTTTCTATTGTAAATGAAAGCGTTCCTGCGTTTGCATTTCTTGGTGGTGGTTGTTGCTGTAGAGGGAACATATGTCACAGTGGCTATGAGCACAGACTCCTGAGTCCTGTTGCCTGAGGTTGGATCCAGATTCCATCACTTACTGTTCAACCCAGGCTTATTAAAATTAAGGCCACATTTAAATCAGAATTTTGTATTAATGATGTTCTACTGAATCTCTATTTGTTCCATCGCAATACTATTCAGCCTAAGAATTTCCTCAAACCTTTAATACTTACAGGGTTGCTTACAGGGGTTTTCAGAATCAAGTATTCAAATATAAATACCAGGTAGTGACGTTTAATAAACATTTCATGATTACATGGATCTGCCTCCAGTTAATTTGAAAGCACTTTATATAAATTGTCATTACAATGGTAACAGGCATTTTGGTTGTGAATTTTATGGTGATGTTTTAAGTAAGTAAACAATGAGTAGATAGCACACTCATTATATGGCTCAGATGTCAGTGTTTCTTTACTGCCTCTCCTTTCTTTGTGCTTTTAAAAGCTGCGGACGTGGTTGGCAAGTCCAGTGCGAGGTGTTCAGCACTGCCTGAAGATGGGAGGGATCAAGCACTGGGAACAAAGGTAAGGCATTGCAAGTATGAGTAATTCCAAACATAACCTTCATTTAGTCAGCAGGTTCTTATCAAGTGTCCGCTAAATGCTGGGCACTGTGGATACAGTGGTTTAGAAGGGGTGGTTACTGTTTATCAGGAGCTTTTGGGTTAATTCGTATGAGAGGAAGAGGAAGACAGGAGTACAGAGGGTCTCTACAGTAAACGGTGTGTTAAGTGCCGTGGGGGAGTCAGTTCCTAGTGCCCTGGGAACAGTGGGAGAGACAGCTAACTCAGGCTTTGTGCTGATGCAGTTTACCTCTTTTGGGTGGTAGGGAGGGGAGTCTGGGACCTCTTTCTTTCTTTTAACTGTGAAAATGTTACCTGAGTTGAGATCTAAAGGATCATTAGGAGATGGTCAGCCTCTATAGAGGTGGGGAAGGACTTTGAGAAAACTCATCAGTTTCAGGGGAGAGAGCTTGGAACTTTTGGGAGTGGAAATAAAAGAAATTCAGAAAGGGTATAAAATTCACCACGGGTGAGTTACATGGTTTGGGCTTGAGGGGAGAGAGAGAAGAGGTCATATCACCAGAGGTCTTGTATATGAAACAGTGGTGGAGGCAGCATGGTGGTTAAGGGAATGGACTGTGAATCAAATTACCTATGTTAAAATCCCAGTCCAACTTAATGTAAACTTCCTGTAGTAAAACAGGACTTGTCCCTGGGTTGCTAGGATGATAATTTGCCCCTGAAGTGGAGAGAGAGGCACCTTTGACAGAAAAAGAACTACCAACCTTTAGTAAGTGGATGGAAATGCTCTCTCCACGGTGTTCAAATGGTGCTTCCTGGATACCTGAGCCAGAGGTCTTCAAGCCTTTTTGTTTCCTTTCTCTCAAAATAATTTTGAAAATACATGTATCTTCTGACATTTTTAAGTTGACATTTAAAACATCACAAATTTTAAAAGTTTTGGACATGATTTCTGGTGTATTAATAATATTGACATTTTAAAACCTGTTACATCATCATCTAGAATATAGCCACTAAAATATAAATGCACACTGTACTCTGGTAACTTGATATCCATAATCATCCCTCAAAAAGTACTTCAGCAAGACATACTTCAACAATCTTAGTTTTTGTACTTTCCTTTCCCTGTGAACTCCTTTTCTTGTATACACCGCCACAGATTTTTAATGTCATATAATTTTATGTTTGAAAATCTCTTGAAAACTTATTATAAATATTTCTCTGCAGTAAAAATGAATATAAATTAAAAATTTCTGTGACCCTATGACCGAGTGTTAAAACATTTTCTTTCAAAATTATTTAAAAGTACTGTTAATATACAGTTGTTCAAAACAGTATAAGTATATCATAAAAACTGAAAAATAGCCCGGCCGGATGTGGCTCAGCGGTTGAGTGTCGACCCAGGATCCAGGCAATCGGGGTTTGATTCCCAGTCAGGGCACATGCCCGGGTTGCGGGCTCGATCAGTGACTCATCACTGATGTTTCTGTCTCTCTCTCTCTGAAATCAATAAAGATATATTTTAAAAAAACAACAAAAAAACCCCAAAAAACAAAACAAAAAAACCAACAAAACAAAACTGAAAAATAAACATTAAAAATGACGTTTTATTGTAAACGGGCCCTATAATGAAATGGATAGACACGACTCCCCTCCCCCCATTAGTCTGTGATTCTGTGAATGAATATTGCATACTGCTAGATGGAGACAGAAAGGATTGCTGCTGAGCCACATTTAAAAACAAAATTTTAGCTCGGCCGGGCATGGCTCAGTGGTTGAGCATCGACCTAGGATCCAGGCAATCGGGGTTCGATCCCCGGTCAGGGCACATGCCTGGGTTGCGGGCTCAATCAATGACTATCTCATCATTGATGTTTCTATCTTTCTCTCTCCCTCTCCTTTCCTCTCTCTGAAATCAATAAAGATATATTTTTTAAAAATTTTAGTAGATAAACATATCAAATAGTTGTGGCGATTTTATTTTCTCTGTAAATGGCCTTTACTTGGAAGCTGTAAATTATTAACCTTCAGTCTTCTGCACATCCCCAACCTTCTCCCGTCCATGGCATCTCTCGGTATGTGCGCGATTCCAGCACGGGTGTGGTTGCAGACTTTTTGAACTCCTCCTGGTCCTGCCCATGATTCACATGTAGACTCCTGCCTGGGTTGAAAAGTGACTGCTCTGGGAGACAGTATATAAGTTCACTAGAAAGCTGGATCTAGATGATGTGAAGCTGTGTTCCCATTTTACCTTAGATGAGTTTTCTCAGAAATTAGTTTGGTGTATAGAGCTGTCTTATGAATCCAAATGCTAATGAAATATTTTCCATTTTCCCATAGGATCTTAATTCTTTCACAAGCCAGACATCAAGAGCGTCCATCAAACTCTCTTCTCAGTCCTCCAGTATCAGACTCACAGGTCAGCTGTCTGCTGACCAAAGACAGAACGTCAGCTCACTGGCTCCTTCCAGTTGTCTAATGCCGCAGTGTAACCAAGAGGCTTCAGTTCTACAGAGAAAGGAACATGAAAGAAAACATTTCCTAAAACAATACATAAATAATGAAAATAAAGAAAGCCTGAATCTTAAAAGAAAAGGAATGACATGTAATAATTCACCTGAGAAAATAAGTAAACATTCAGCGCTGAGAGAAGCTGATGAGGTGGAAGCCTCCCCAAATTCTGGGGACTTGAGAGAGTTCAGGAACCATTTGTGGGATGTCAGGTATTTGAATGATTTGGAGAAGAGCCAGCTGATTGAAACCCTCAAGCAGGCAGGAGCCCTGGTGGTAACTCTGATGTATAAGGATGGTTCCACCCAGCTAAGAGCTGACCAGGTTAGTAAACTGTGGTCTTTGTTTGATTTGTTTTTATGGCGCCATAAAGGAAACCCAGTTTCTTAGTGTCCGATTTTGATGGGAGAGCTAGAAATAAGATTTTAAGCCTTCCCTTCTCCCCCAGTGTAAGATATTGATCATGCATTGTGGTTTATTATCTGTTTTTTAAGAAAGTGCCAAAATGTTTTCCAGAGTGTACGTTCCACCGGCAATACACAAGGGTTCTAAACTCACCATCTCCTTGCCGGTTCTTGTTGTCTGTCTTTTTTAAGCCATTGTGACGGGTGGGACGTTGTTTCATTGTGGTTGTAATTGCATTTCCCTGATAAGCGATGACATTGAGCATTTTCTCATGTGCTGAATGGCCATTTGTATATTTTCTTTGGTAAAATGTCCAAATATTTTGCTCATTTTTTTTAATTAAAAAAATTTTTTTTTAAAATATATCTTTATTGATTTCAGAGAGAGGAAAGAAGAGGGAGAGAGACAGACAGAAACATCAATGATCAGAGAGTCATTGGGGATTGAACCCGCAGCCCGGGCATGTGCCCTGACCGGGAATTGAACCTCCATCTCCTGGATCCTAGGTCGATGCTCAACCTCTGACCCATGCCCAGCCAGGCTTAAATTAAAAATTTTTAATGTTGACACTATTGCAGATGTCCCCCAATTTTCATCCCTTTGCCTGCCTCCACCACCCCGGGCTTTCACTCCATTGGCCTTTACCACACTGTTGTACATGTCCATGGGGTATGCGTATGTGTTCTTTAGCTAATTCCTTCACCTTTATGCAGTCATCCCAACCCTCCTCCCCTTTTGCACCCGCCAGTCTGTTCCATGTACCCATGCTTCTGGTTCCATTTTGTTCATCAGTTTCTTTTGTCCATTAGATTCCACCAAGAGCTATAGCTATTAACTGAGATCATATGGTGTATTTATCTTTCTCTGACTAGCTTATTTCACTTAGCATAATACTCTCCAGGTCCATCCATGTTGTCCCCAAAGGGTAAGAGAATCTTTTTCTTCAGCTGCATAGTATTCCCTGGTGTAAATGTCCCACGGCTTTTTCCCCCACTCATCTGCTGATGGACACTTGGGCTGTTTCCAGATCTTGACTGTTGTAAATTACACTGCTATGAACATAAAGGAGCATATATTCTTTCTGATTAGTGTTTCTGGATTTTTAGTATATATTCCCAAAAGTGGGATCACTGGGTCAAAAGGCAGATCCATTTTTAATTTTTTAAGGAAACTCTAAATTTGGATCTATAAGCCTTTGTATATTCAGATATGAGTCTGTTGTCAGGTACATGATTTTTAATTCTCCAAATTGGTGGCTTCCCCCCACAATTTCTTAATGGTATCTTTTGATGCACAGAAGATTTTTAATTTGATGAACTCCAGTTTATCAATTTTTTTATTTTATTGCTTGTGCTTTTGTTGCTATATATAAGAATGCTTTGCTATCCCAGGTCATGAAGATTTACTCCTGTTTTCTCCAAAGAGTTTACAGCTTTAGCTCTTACATTTAAATCTGGGATCCATGTTGAGTTAATTTTTGTGTATGGTGTGAGATAGGCACAAATCCATCCTTTTGCATGTGAATATCTAGTTTTCCCAACACTGTTGGTTGAAAAGACTCTTCCTTCCCCATTGAATCTTGACACTTTTATTGAAAAGCAGCTGACTCTAAATGTAAGGGTTTATTTATGGACATTCAGTTTTTTCTATCGATCTAATTGTATATCCTTTATCCTTATACCAGGACCACACTGTCTTGATTACTTTAGCTTTGTAGTAAATTTTGAATTCAGAAAGTACGAGTCTTCTAACTTTGTCCTTTTCTAGATTGTATAGGTTATTCTGGCTCCTTTTCATTTCCATATTATAATCTTTAGGATCAGTTTGTCAATTTCTGCAAACATCCAGGTGGTTATTTTGATACAAATTGTGTTGAATCTATAGATTAATTTTGGGAGTTTTGCCATCTTAACAGAATTGAGTTTTCTGATCCATGAATGGGGGTGTGCTTTCATCTAGTTGAAATTTCGATTTCTTTTAACAGTGTTCTGTAGTTTTCAGTGTAGTATACAAATCTTGCTTTACCTTTGATTTTTTTTAACGATATTTTTGCTGGCTAAAGAATTATAAGTTGATAGTTTTTTTCTCAGTAACTTAAAGATGTTACTCTGCTGTCTTCTAACTTGCTGTTTCCACAGGAAATCTTCTGTCCTCCTTATTTTTGTTTCTAAGTAGTGTGTTTGCTCTTCTGGCTTCTTTTAAGGTTTTCTCTTCATTACTGGTTCTAAGCAATTTGGTTATTATGTGACTTGATGTAATATTCTTCATGTTTCTCATACTTGGGGTTTATTGATCATCTTGGTTCTACAGATTAACTTGGGAGAATTGACATTCTTTTTTTGGTGCCCCAGGTGGGACACAAATGACATTCTTATTATTTTGAGTTTTGTAATCCTTGAGCGTGGTATGTCTCTCAGTTGCTTAGGTTTCCTCTGATTTCTTTCACCAGGACTTTGTAGCTTTCAGCATAACACCCTGTGCTATTTTGTTGATTTCTAAGTATTTCATTTTTATGGAATAGTTATTAAAAACTATTTTTTATGCAAGTTCACTTTTACATATTTATTGCAGTGTATAGGAATGCAGTTGGTTTTAGTGTTTTGATCTTATATCCTGCAGCCTTGCTAAGTTTTTCTGTAAATTCCTTTAGGTTTTCTATGCAGACATTTGTATCATCTGAAAATAGAGACAGTGTAATTCTTCCCTTCTGATTTATATGTCTTTCATTTCTTTTTTCCTGTTGTATTGCATTGGCTAAGACTTCTACTATGATGTTGAATAGGAAGGAGACCAGATTTGGAGAGTAAGATCATCCGTTTGGTGTTTGGCCTTGATTGTTATTAAAGAGCTGTTCATTTAAAAATTTAATTTTAGGCCCTTTCTGTCTTTTTAATGATAAAACATGACATCTTTCTTGAATAAACATTGTCTGTGTTTAATATTGAAACTTTCATTGTATTCACAGGCTCCAGTTTCCTCTGTTAAAGGAGTTGTGATGTTAGTACAGAGACACTCAGGAGAAGGCAGCAGTTCTCTGGGTGCCTCAGCCTCTGTCCAGGTTCTGGAGGAAGGCTTTGTGCCCCATGGTCGGTGCATCTACATAAAAACAGAGCACTCTGCTATCTGGAGCCAAGAGCAAGAGGCACACAATCAGTTTGCCAGGTAAGAACTTTTCACTCATTACCTTAAAATCTACTTACATGCCTGATTTATCCCAATTAAAGTTTCCCAAGCTTCAATTTTAATTATTTAAACTTTTAGACATTCCATATGGGTCCATGAAAGTAAAATGGATCTAAATGACAGAAACCTCTAAACACTGATCCTCCCTCCCCAAGAGAACGTCCATGGGAACCTGCTCCAGGATTTGAATCAACATCTCAATTAGAAGTTGGTGAGAAAAGCATCATCCCCAGGCCTGAAAACCCACTGTCACTGCCAATATCCCAGATGATTCTCCTCCTCACACTGGGTCACTCAGTGACAGCATTAGGAAATGAGGTCACCGCCTTCAGACAGTAAATTGTCCTCAATACCACCAAGATACTGCTCGTTTCAAAGCTCCATTCTGTGAAAATAGATAAGACAGGCCTCCCTTGGGCCTACCTTCTTGGGATCCTAGAATTTTAGCCCAGACAGGGTGCTTCTGTTCCCCCCTCGATCCTGAGAAATCCTTTTGGGGCTTGGAGCCTGTGCCCTCATCCCTGTTTCTTTGCTGGTGGTATCAGCCTGACTGGGGGTTCTACCTTGGGTGGGGACATCTACTTCCTGTGTGCCCAGCCCTCTGAGTTCAGGGTCAGTTAGCTGCCCTGAAGGAGCTCCATGAAGCTGCTGCCCTGAAGAGGAGTTTGAGGAGGCTCAGGGTAAGAAGGTGGGGTCTGGTCCCGGCCCTTCCTCTAACACAATCTCACTGGGCTCTGGATGAGTTTTAGGTCATTGCTGTGGGAGTACCAGCCTATTGATAGTGACACTCTCTGCCAGGAATGTCTGAGGCGCTCTCCCCAGCCTGTATTCCATGGAGGGAGCCTCCACAGACATTTCTCCACAAGGACCAACGCTGTGGCTGGACAGGCCCCTGTGGTTCTTACTGTGATCACAGGACACACTTCAGCAAATACTACCTGGGAACTTTGAGGAACAAAATTTATTATTCATAGGTCCTGGAAGATACATGGCATGCCCCAGGGCCACCCAGTGAGGCTGTGTGTGTGATGGGGAGAGAGGGAAAGCATGGGCCCAGGGCTCTGCCTTTACTACGGGCTGAGGTTGGGGTGCCTAGGATTTCGAGGGTGCGCTCTTTACTGGCTGATTTAAGGCCTCTAAGACTGGGGATTAGGGTGTGGGAAGGGAGAGGCGGGTCACTCAAGTGGTCAGTTACCTAGGTTACCCAGGGCTTTCTGCATGAGGGACCTTCATGGGTGGGGGTGGCCTAGCTCCTTATGTGGCTGATTTGCTAGTAGCTGTGTCACGTAGCTGGCCACACGTCTATTCAAGATAGGTATCTTTGGAAATGGACACCTTGACAATCTAAAGAAAATGTCAGGCACTTACACTATAGCAATTTCTAGTGAGAGTGGGACAGTGACAGATATCACACTCTGCTCCCAAGAAACCCATAACCTTCCCTTTATATAATTTTCTTTTGAAAGAGCCATCAGTCAGGTCCCTCCTATGGAAGACCTCTGTGAGAATGCAGTCACGTATTTGGATGGCCTGTTCTGAATCCTGGATTTACACATTCTACTGGACATTCTCCCCTTTGCACATGTAATAGTCACTTCAGCCTCGACCTGTGCAGAACTGAGCTCCTATCTTCCCTGAAGCCTGCCTGCTGCAGCCTCTACCATCCTAGTTAACGGCAGCATTAGCCCTCCGGGAGCTCAGGCAGGAGTCTTGGCATTATCTTCAATGTCTCTCTTGTACTACACAAGGGAATCCCATTGGCTCCGCATTCAGAATATAGGTAGACTTTGACCCCTCTCACCCCTCTGCTGCCATTTGGTGCAGGCCTTTACCTCCTGACTGAGTCCCTGCAAGAGCTTCCGGGCTGGTCTCCCGCCTCCACCTGCCCCTTCAGGCTGTTTTTAGCACAGCACCCGGAGAGGTCCTGTTCAAACGTAAATCAGGTCAGGTCTCTGCCCCGCTCTGAACCCTCTGACAGCTTCTGCTTCGTCTGAAGGAAAGCCAGAGCTCCCACAAGAGCCCTGCAGGTCTGCCTGCCAGCCCCTCCACTGTCTTGGACCTCATCTGCTATCCCTGCACCCCGGCTCCCTTGCTGTTCCCGAGTGCAGGAGCCGCCGCCCATGGCCTCGATCCGCTGCCCCTCTCCTGCAGTGTCCTCCCAGATAGCTGCACGATCAGCCACCTCTTTCCTTTATGCTTTTTTAAACACAAAAAGCAAATTATGAAAACGCAAAAGCAGGAAGAGTAGTGTAATGTGCCCATATCCTGTTCACCCAGACCAGTTATCCAAACAGAAGGAGAGGGACAGGGGGCTGGGATTAAGGAAAATTCCAGACATGTCATTTTACATCACACGTCTCAGGATGGAGCTCTAAACACGTGGGCTTTTTGTCACCTAGCCACAATGCCATTCTCAGACTTTAATACCCAGTCCAAACTTAAAGTCACCTGATTGTTTCAGAAATGTCCTTCTACACTTGATTTATTGGGCTCAGGACCAACAAGGTTCACACGTGACATTCAGAGGTCATACTTCTTCGGTCTCTTCCAGCGAGTGCACCCTCTGACCCCTCACCCCGTGGTGCACAAGGTCCCACACCGTGGGGTTTTTTACTTGTCCTCCTTTCTCTCCAATTCTCTGTGAACTGGAGCTTAGTTCCAGAGGCTGATGGTTTAGGTCCAGCTTTTTCACAAGAACAGTTGCCTTTGTGGTGGTGTGTGCTTCCCATTGCATGTGTGATGAAGATGGGTGGTGAGATTTAGTAAATAAAAGTGCGGAATGCTAAATTTGAATTTCAGATAAGCAGTTCCTTTTACTATTATTATGTCTCAGATATTGCTTGGGACATTCCTACACTGAAGGAATACATCTCCGATAATGTTTGCGCTTTTTCGGATGTAAGTTATTTCCTGTTTTTCTGAGTTTCAAGTTTAACTGGGTGTCCTGTGCTCTTCCTGGCCACCGTTTGGGATGCGGTTGCCTTGTCTCAATATCTGTGAAGCTGACAGTTGTGGGTCAGGTGGTGTCAATGCGACCCCTCCATCATGACCTTCCCACCAGACTGTCCCTTCATGGTTTGTTGATGAGGGTCATCGGAATCTCTCTCTAATTCTGGCTTGAGGAGGGTAAGTTCCTAACTATCATTTCTCCACATTGCGTTTGTTCCTGTTTGGATATGGGGCTCTGACACTTACGAGCACATTTACTGGTTAAATTCTTTTGTAGAGAATTTTCCCTCATCAACTAGGCTTTTGGTTCACTCTATCCTTCAAGCCTTTACTCAAGTGTTACCTGTTCCAGGGTCCTCCCTGGCCACCCAGCAGCCCACACGTTCCCTCTCTCCTTTCCCTACTTTGTAGCTCTCCGAGATGCCACCAGTATCATTCTGTGTGTCTTGTCTGTTTGTTTTCATTTACTGTTTGTCTATCCTGAAAGCTCTCTGAAGGCAGGGATTCTTATGTTTTGTTTATTTTTGTGTCTCCACAGTCAAGAACTATGCCACAGAACATTGCTTGATAAATATTTAATCAATACTGTTAGTGAATGAGCATTGAGGCTTAATTTTTATAAGTTCCAGGACAGTTATGTTAGGACATTGCCTTAAGTACCACACAGCTGGAAGTAATGATCCCAGCTCTCCGATAGCATCTTTGAGATTCAAAATGAATTTAAATAAATAATGTTTGCACAAAACATATTTAATAACAGTTATTAAACATCTGTGCATGGTCTTGGCACATACATGCCCTCTCTTCATCTTAACACTAACTGTGTGTTAGGCCTTATTGTTTCCATTCTACAGATAAGGAAACTGAGACTGAGAGGTAGCCATGGATCAGTCTTGAGATGTCTACTCAAGGCTCCATTTCTGCACGCAGGTCTGGCCTCTTCATAGTCTAGCTGCCTTTTTGTTTTGCAGAGGTGACATGACCGACTTATATAACTGACTTATGAAACACACTGTGCTTTAGCCACTTTGTCTTATAAGATATTCTTTTAGTTGTCTCGAGATAGAAATCCTTGAGCCTGCATCTCTTGTCAGTGGAGCTGGTGTAGTTAGTGGATGACCTTCTGAGGGCTTCCAAGTTTCCAGTGTGTGGGAGCATCAGAGTGAAAGGAAGCTCAGTGCCCAGCTCTGCTTACGAGGGCGTAAGCTCTCCCCCTCTCCCCTCTTCTCTCTCCTTTTCCCCTCTCTCCTCCTTCCTCCCGGGCACCCCTCCCAGGTCCCATGGAGCCAGACCTGAGCTGTGCTGTTGGCACTTTGCCCTCCCTTTCGTCCTGGCCCCTCTTCAAGAGAAACCAAGGTGAAATGCACAGGAAATGCAAAAAACCTAAGAATGTCTGTCTGTGAGGCAGCCAAGCAAAATGTAACTATACGTTGGCTCAGTGTGCAGAGCTTTTAAACTCCTGGTTTCTTTCTTCCTCAGCCTGTCCAAAGACCTTCCCTAAGTATTAACACGCAGTCACTGGGAAGAAAGGCTTATAGCGTGGGCCTGGGCACAGCAAGACTGGGTCTCAGACCTCAGCTTTGTCACTTGCCGGTTGTTTACCCACTCTGGACCTCAGTTTCGTTATCTGCAAAGTGGGTCTCGTGCGTGCCTGAGGGACTGTGACAAGGTTTCAGTGAAGCAGTCCTTGTCCTTGTGAAGTGTGTAGTGTGCCATCTGCGTGTGGAGAGTGTTCAATAAACAAGAACTGTTAGCAGCCGCCCATTCAGGAGCTCATGATGCAGTGGGGAGACTGAAGCTTCAAGGTGAACTGCAGCACAGCAGGCGTCGTCCCCGCTGTAGCAGATGTGTGGGCAGGAGTGGAGAAGGAACACAGGACGGGGCCGCTTCCTGCCTGGGGAATCTGTCCATACCCTCCTGAGAACAGCCCTTGAGCAGTTTGTGGAAATTGTGGCAGGAGGATTTTAGGCAGAAATGGTGTGTTCAGTGGCTCTGGAGCGTGAGAGGGTGCAGCAGAGTCCGGTGATGGAGGAAAGAGAGCTCAGTGTGAGCCCAGGCGAGGGTGTGTGGAGGGTGTGCTGGGTGGCTGTAAGGACTCCAGCCTGTGTGTGCTCTGCTCGGGAAGTTGGGTCTTTGTCTGTAGGTAGTGGGGCTTTGCCTGAACTGCTGTGTGACCTTGGGTTCATCACGGAGCCTCTGTGTCTCAGCTTTATCATCCATAAAACACAGATAATTAGTAATACCTGCCTCACAGGACGTCTGCAACTGGTTCTGTGTAGTGGTAGCTGTTGGTGGAGTGGCACTAATGTTTTCCCTAACATTCTGACTAACATGGTCAAAAGGTCATGATTAGTGTCTAAATCAGTGAATTTCTTTTTGTCTTCTAGGAACATGCTGTTTCAAATATTGAAGTGTAACTGTCCTGTTATTTGTTTCAATGCTAAGGATTTTGTGAGGACAGTGCTGCAGTTTGTTGGTGGTGATGGCAGTTGGAAGCATGGTAAGTTATCGCTGATGGGGTGGAAGTATGAGTGGCCCAGGGCTTGGGACTGGTGCCTGGAGCGGGAACCATCTTGTGGGGCTGGGCCCTGAATCTGCGGGGTCTGCACCAACTCCAGTGGTGTCAGAACTGAAGTGAATTGTTGGACCTGGCTGGTGCCCACAGAGAACTGGGGAAGTGTGGCATGGAACCCACACAGCCGATGTCAGAGGTGGTGCTGGGAAAGAGCAGAACACCGTCTCCCACTTTCAACAGTTAACCCTGTTTCCAGCCTTCTCTCCTCTAACAGCCCACATTTCCAAAGCCCCACACCAGGTCATTTATAGCAAATCCCAGGCATCCTATGAATGAATCTGTGAGTATTTCAATTATATGACTAAAATACGAGGATTTCATTTCTAAGATGATACTGTCATCATTATCATCCCCCAAATTACCAGTCTTTTGATATTGTTAGATATCCAGTCAGTATTTGCACATCCCTTGCGTGTTTTTGCCTGTCTTTGTTTTCTGCAGTTTGTTTGAATTGAGAGCCGTACCTGGGATAGGTGCGATGCGTTTCTTAAACCTCCTCTAACTTGCATGCTCTTTCCCTCTGTGTTACGTGTCCTTGCAGTTACTTTGCTGTCGTTGATGGAACAAGCTTGCGTGTCCCGTGGGGTTTCCCACAGTCTGGGCTTTGCGATTACATCCCCTCCTTGCCAAATGGCATGCTCTCCTCTCTCCTCCCTTTCTTGTAAATTGGCAGCTAGATCCATAGGCTGGATCAGATTCATGCTGGATTTCGGGAGAGCGAGGCTGCTTCGTGGCCCTCACCTTGGCCCTGACCCTGACCCTGACCCTAACCTAACCCTAAGTGGTGGTGTGTCCTCTCTTGGGAGCTGCATCATGTTGGTGGTTTATCTTTTTTGTGATGTTTGAACTCGTATTTCATATGTTTACTCTTTTTGTCTGTCTTTGATATTTAGCACTTTGTGTAGAATCTATTGTCAATCTCCTCGCTTCTTTTTTACTTAAAAAATTCCTCTTTTCCATTTTTTTTTACTTAAGGCATTATCTATTACATTTATCTGCTTTTGTATACATATTGCTAGTTTCTGGTTCTGAAATATTTGTATTTCTAAAATTTTTCTTGGTTTTATTTCCCTTTCCTGAATTCTTTCATTTCTTTGTTCAATATTTCTTTTTCTAGGTCACCTAATTTCTAAGTATTTCTAATTCTGACTCACTTATTTTTCATAGATTTTATTATTTTCTTAATTTTTCTTAGCTCGTTTAAAATCTGTGTTCTTGGCATTTCTTTTTCAACTCCTGGCATTTCCTCCCTAGTGTGGAGTTCGTCCTGGCAGGCTTCAATTCATTAGTTACAAGAGTCTATAGGGACCAGCCCCAGACTCTAACAGCACTGCCAAACTTTCCCCAAGGAGTTTCAGAAATATATGTTGATAAGAACCCTTTTTCTTGGAGCATCAGAGCTTTGAAAAGACAAATAGAATGAAAAAGCTCTATGGGGTCACTCAGCGTCACCAGACAATGTGAGGTAAAGTCATGCGTAGCTGGCTTGGGAGGCAGGCAGGCAACACAACTGCCGACTTTCGACTTTCTGTTGTCCAGAGTTCAGATCTGCCAACATGTAAGAGACTCCCCAGGCAGCCAACAAAAAGTCAGGATACTGGCTGCTTTGGTAAATATAAATCTCTCAGACCAGCATAATGTGTCAATGCCAGGAGATGTGATATTTAGTGCGATGTGATCTAAAACTATGGTTTGTTTAAAGGCAAACTCCTTGTTTTTGTAGAGCACAATTCAAAATGTTGAAGGAACTTGAAAGGCAGTCACGTAGGGTTCAGATTTATTTCTTAATATATCAGCTCCCCAGCCTTGTATAACTACCCCTTTGTATCTAAAATACTCTGCTACTGCCCTGGCCGGTTTGGCTCAGTGGTTAGAGCATCAGCCCACAGACTGAAGGGTCCTGGATTTGATTTCGGCCAAGGGCACGTACCTCAGTTACAGGCTCTGCCCCAGTCAGGGTGTGAGCAGGAGGCAACACGTCTGTCACGCTGATGTCCCGTCCCGTCCCGTGTCCCCCCCCCCCCCGCTTCCCCCCTCCACTCTTTCTGAGAAAGCAATGGAAAAATCCTCGGGTAAAGATTTTTTAAAAATTAAATACTCCGGTACTAAAATGTACCTATTGAGCAAGTATCATTATTCTTAAAAAAGCACCTTCATGTCTCACACATACACACAGCACTCTTTTTGCCCTGTTTTCAGGTGAGAAAGCTAACACTTGGGGGGACATGACCTCCAGGCTTGCAGGCTGGTCTCGCTGCTCTTGTCACACATCTAGCTGTCTCACAGGTTGTCCTCGTGGCAGGGCCCAACGTGTCTAGTGCCTTGCCTTTGCACACCCTGTCCGCCCTCCCCAGAGCTCGATGCTGTGAGCTTAGGCCATTCCTTACCACTCTGCCTTCTGCCCATGATGCCTAGGTTCCTGAACACCCTGATGCAATGCGGGGTCAGGGGTGGCCTGGGAAGGCAGCCCAGTGAAGGCTGAAGAGGGGAGGACTTGGAAAGAGTGATCATGTTGACAAACGCCATTGAGAAACAGGGAAAGGGGGAGCAGGAGAGGTGCCTGGGGCAGTGAGAGGCTTGGGATCGGGAGAGAAAGGGAAAGAGGGAGGCAGGAAGTGTGGCTGAGGACTCTGACTTTGGTCTGTTTTAACATTTTGAGAGATCCAGAATCCAACTTTGGAATTTCAACTCCTTTGGGGTATTTGGGATCAGTTCCCACGGAGATTGGCCTTGGGGGCCTGGGTTTGTGGAGGCCACTTATCAGAGGTTCAAAATTCCTTGCTTAGTATTGACAGAGCATCTCTTGGTGCTCAGCTCTGTAGCCGGAGGGGATGGTAATGCTGTGATCATTGATTTGAACTTTGAGATCCTTGTAAGAGCAGAGGAAGTGCAATTCCCCGTCATCTTACAGTGGTTACAGGAGCTCTTTCTCTGCAGCTGCTGGTTTTGTGGGGCTGGACCCCAGAATTGCTGCGTGGCTCATAGATCCTAGCGACGCTGCCCCCTCTTTTGAGGATTTAGTGGCGAAATACTTTGGAAACTCCATCACGGTTAAAGTGAGCAGCACATACGGAAATTCCTCAAGAGCCACTGTGGTGAGTTGTTTTAAGATAAGACTTTACCAACCTTAGTACCACCCTAATTTTTCTCTAGATACTCTTTCTATTTCAGAGACTGTATGACAGTAAAAAGAATGTTGCCAGTATTCATTTCTACTTACTCTGCAAAAATGCTTTTGCCCTTACGTTTCTGGTAGACGTGAGTGAGGGCAGGTGATTTCTGCTCCTTCGTGAGGCTGCCTGGGGAATCCCATTCACTCCCACTCTTCCAAATGGACCTCTCGGGCATCAGAGTCGCCTGCTCCGTGAGCAGAGCTGCTTGTTTATAAATTCTGTGTGCCAATGATGCGGCAGCTACAGCAGAGGACCTGGGACAGCCACAGCAGAGGGCCTGGGACAGCCACTGTTAGTCCACAGCCGCCTTCTGGAGATGCACCCGATTGTGAGGAACCACCGTCTGGACAAGCAAGGGTTCTCGCAGCTCCGGAACCCTGCCTGGGGCCCAGCGAGAGGGAGACAGACATGGCCCCACAGCAGGCGTCCCAGTGGGAGCAGCAGGGGCCACAATGGGGCCACTTGTTTTAGGCCTCCTTGATGGAAGTTAACAGCTGCAGGACAAAACACGACTAGAAGAACACGCTGAGGGCAGAGGGCCACCTGGGAAGCAGAGCAGGTGGCGATGTGAGCCTGCCATGCCTGTCACCCCAAGCTGGGGGTGTTCGCTTCCTGCCCTTCATTTCACAGACTGTCTGCGTCTCAGAGGGGCTTGGGGTTGAAATAGAGAAGGTCGCTGTCCCTTAATTTGAAAGATTTGTCAGAGGGATATGGGGTGGTGCACAGACTCTGAGGAAGAGCAGAACCAGGCCTTGGGGAGCCAGGAGCCAGGTCACTCTGAGGACCCAGGGAGCAGGAGCCACAGGCCCAGGTCAGCAATGAACCAGGACCTATCAATCATGTGTCCCTTTTGTCACTGTGTCACATGTTTGCCCCTTGGAGGGGAGGAAGGAGGGGCATGAGGTTAGCAGTACTCCCCAGATTCCCCAAGCACAAGCTGAGATCTTAGCACTGAGAGGAGTTGTCCACCTTGGTCTCATCAGTCCCAGTGCACAGGCGAGAAACCGGAGTTAGAGAAAGGTGAACACACACGCCTTGCCCAGGGTCAAGCTGAGGCCATGGCTCAAAGTTTGGATCTCTGACTCTAAAATCTAGCTTCTTTCTAGAATAACATATGAGTTAGGGGTGGGAGTGGCTGCAGGGAACAAAGCACCCCCTCAGAGGGCCTGCCTTCTCCCTGACCAGTGCTGTGGGGCTGGTCCTCTCAGCCGCCTTCAGGCCCGTGCCCTCGGTTCCCACTGGGAGCTACCCCCAAGGCCTCATCCACACCAGCCTCGCAGGAGCTTCCTGTGTCTCTTACTGTCCAGCCACGTGGCCACTGTGGAGGCCTGCACTGCAGGCGGGTGGGGATGAAGGGGCCACTGTGTGCTGCTCTGAGGGGCTGTGGGGAGTTCAGGAAGGGGAAGGGGACTCTGGGGAGGGGGCAGCATGGAAGCAGTCCAGAATCAGGAGGTAGTGACTTCTGTGGGGGAGCAGCAAGACCACGGCGTGAGGAAGAGGAGGAGGTGCGGGGCTGGGCCACCAAGGAGCTTGACCTTGCCCTGGAAGCTTCAGGCTGGAGAACTGTTCGGAGTGGGAGCGCCTGGTCGGCGGTTGTGTGGAAAGCTCATGCAGACAGCAGAGTGGCCACCATGGGTGCGCTCATAGTTCCTCTTCCCGGGTCATCCACGGGGAGTGGAGCCCAGGCTGGCGAGAAAACATGCTGGTGTGTGTGCAGCCAGCCCTGCCTCCTGTGTGGGACTGGTCTCTACCATGGGGCCTTGAGCAGAGAACCGAGCCTGACTGCCTAGGGTCTGGGTGGTGGCAGGGAGTGAGAGTTAGACTGAGGGGCAGGCGGCTGTGGCTCATCCCACCAGCCTGTCAGTTGAACACAGACCCTGGTTGTCCCCTCCCAGGCCCCTGTGTGTGGTCCAGGGTGGGAATGGATGGTGAGTAGAGGGTGGTGGCCTGGCCATGGCCTGGTTCCTCTGCCCACTCGTGGGTGGAGGCTGTGGGAGCCCAGAGGCCAGGTCCATGTCCTTCTGTCTCTGCCACCATGTAATAATTTTTGCACATTGGGCACTTGGCTTCTCTGTGGCCCGTTGCTTATAGACTGAGGGAGACACTGGGTTGAGGAGAAAGTGTCAGGCAACAGGTGGCTTGCATGTGCCCACTAAGAAGTACATTCCTTAGCACGGAATCCCTCTACCTGACATGACTGCGACGCCACAGATGTGTGGTATCTGCCAGGGGAAGACACGTGTGACCGAGCTAGTACACAGTCCTCCCTAGAGTGTGACGATCGTTGGGGCCAAGCTTGACTAATTTTTAATTCTTTTGATCTTTTAAAGAATCAGAACGTGTGTGCAAACCTGAAGATACTCTACCAGCTTACGATGTACCTTTGCTCTCAGCTGAAGGCAAGCATTTTATAGCTCCTGGTGAGCGGGCACTCGCACTCTCGGCTCATCCAGCCGTCTGTCACTTGCATCCATACTCACAGGGAGCGAGGCGTGCGGTGTCTCGAATGTGCAGGAAACGAAACATTGGGTTCTGAGGCCAAGTTAACCTCCACCGCTCATAAAACAGTAGTCCAGGTGATAAGACCTGAAGTTTTAATAAGTTTCCCATAGGTTGACGATACCTGTAACATTTGCTGGACTTTGCTGATACTGCAGCAAACATGAAAGCTGAGGGTGACTTCAGCCAGTGGTGAAGTGGACACAGCTCCTCTCAGTCTCATGGGGAAGCTGGGGGCGGTTGGTCAAGAAGAGCTGAGCTGAATGAAGGGATTGTGTGCAAGGCGAGGGCAGGGCTGAGGGGCCCGGATGGAGAGGCCTCCAGGGATAGGCGCTGACTCGGAGCTTCTCCCCACTGGGCTTGAAGGGCCTGGTGCCAGGGCCTGGGAGAGCGGTGTCCCTGCAGGGGCTGCTGGTCAGGAGAGGAGCCCCACTTCTCTCCCCCCTGGCGCCCAGGAGCAGAGGAGCCCAGCGATGCTACCTGGAGGGTGTCCGCAGGGCAGAGAAGGGGTCTGAGGGGCAGGTCGAGAACAGGAGGGCGTGGGAGAACATACAAGGCCAGGCGAGGATAGAAGAGATGGAGGCTCAGAAAGAGCGGGATCCTGCTGCAGGTGGGCGTGGCCCAGTATGGTTTCCCTTCTCCCACTAATCCAAGAAGTCAGTGCAAAATCAGTGAAAATTCAAGTCAGATTTTTGGGAATTCAGTTAGCCTATTCTGAAATTAAAGTAAACCACTAAAAGTCCACAGATACATAAATCACACGTAAAAGCGAGAAAGATTGAAGAACATTGGGTGGGGCAGGAGAGGAGTGGCTGTTAGGTGGGCAGCCAGCCCGTCCTCGAGGCAGTGCCTGAGTTCCGGCTCCGCGAAGTCAGGAGGATGTTAGCAAAGTGTGGGTGGAAATATCACTTAAAAGTAACTGAGATTTCTCCCTATGAAGCAGGTTCATGGTTTGTGGCAGCTATTTTGTACTTTGGAGCTTCCTCTGATACCAATTTTGGCAGGTGAGCTACCACAGAGACGACATGCAGTCACCTTTCTAGAGGATTCTCTGTGTTGCTTGGTAACCCCTGTTTCTCGTAACTTACTTAGGGACAGGTGGAGTATCACCTGGGTACCCAAGAGGTAGCCCTTTATTTTCCCTTTTCCTAACAAGGGGGCTGGACCACATCGCCTCTTGCTGTAGAGGGGCCAGAAGGTTCTGGCATTTTGGTCACATGGGATCTGTCTGGATCTGGGTGCCCTGGCCCAGGGACCTCCGCCCCCCTGACTCCCTGGCTCCCTAGAGCAGCAGTGTGGGGGCAGGCCTGTCTGAATGTTGTACTTGTTAGCAGTTTGGGGTCCTGGTGTGCTGTCCTTTAACCCTTCATGAAACCCCCCCAGAGGAACTGCTGCAGGGCTCTCCTCTGCTGGCCTCTCAGCTCCCACTCTGCCCAGGTCCTGCTGGGTGCAGGACAGCAGATCCTGGCTCAGCTCCCTCAACTAGCAGGGGCAGCTTTCCATCCAGAGTGTAGCTGGCCATTGCATGTCCCCACACCCACTGCCACTACTGCCGGCCCTAAGGGACACCTTGCCAGGTGTGCTTGCAGCAGGTGCTGTCACTATTACCCTCTTCAGGGATGCGGCTCACTCCCTGCCCTGCCGTCTTTCACAGAAGCGAGCCATTGATGCAGATTTTATCTGCTTTGGTGTGTTTTTTATTATTCCACATTTTACAGATGTCTCCCTTTTTTCCCCATTGACCCTTCTATCCCACACACACTACCCTCCCCATGCCTTCGCCACTACTGTCTGTGTCCATGGGTTGTGCATACATGCATATAAATTATTTGGTTAATCTCCCCCCCTCCACCCCCACCTTCCCTCTGAGATCATCAGTCTGATCCATGCTTCCATGTCACTGCTTTGGTTTTTGGTGCACAGTGATGGAAAGCCACAGTGTTCAGGTGAACAAGGAAGACTTGGAGAGGACCTCAGCACTTCTTGGGGTGCGTTATCATTGAGACCTTCGTATTGGGACCGCTCTTTTTCGTGACAGGTCGCTCCCCATGGCCTTTCCAGAGCCACTTCCCTTTCTTCCAGACCCATGCTGCCCCGCTTCTCCCCGCTCTGACCCTGGTGCGGGTACCATATAGTTGGCCCTCACTCTCTTCCTTGGGGTGCTTAGGATGTTTTTGATGTCTTTAGTGTGATGCTAGATCCCCTTTCTAGTTATAATAGTACCAGAGAATTAATTCATCCTTTCCCTCTCTCATTTTGGTGAATTTTTTACTGTTTTTGCTTCTTTCAGTTTGTTTCCTAAGGTTTGAGGGAAAGTGATACTATGAGCCTGAGTATTCCAGCAGGAGTCAAAATATGTGGGGGTTTTTAATCTTCACCTGAGGATATTTTTTCCATTAGTTTTCAGAGAGAGTGGAAGGGATAGAGAGACAGACAGACTTTGATTGGTTGCCTCCTGCACACGCCCCGACCAGGGTTGGGCATGGAGCCTGCAACCAAGGTACATGCCCTTGGCTGGAGTCAAACGTGGGACCCTTCAGTCTGCAGGCCGATGCTCTAACCGCTGAACAACCCAGCTAGGGCTCTATTTTTAATGTCCAAAATATTTATTTTTATTCTTTTTTTTAATATATCTCTATTGATTTCAGAGAGAGGAAAGGAGAGGGAGAGAGAGAGATAGAAACATCAATGATGAGAGTCATTGGTCAGCTGCCTCCTGCACACCTCAGACTGGGGATCGAACCCACAACCCGGGCCTGTGCCCTGACCAGGAGTCGAACCCCGATTGCCTGGATCCTAGGTCGACGCCCAACCGCTGAGCCACGCCTGACCAGGCCATATTTTATGTTTGGTGAGCACATAAAGTCATCGTAAACTGTTTATGAAAATGAGTTTATCACATTTACAGTCTCGCCTCAAGGAGCTGGAGCAAGAAGCCCATTTCGTGGCAGGTGAACAATTCCTTGTAACGAGCAGCAATCAGCTTCGAGAGGTGAAGCCCCATCCTGGTTCTTTCTTGAAATATACTTCGTTTCAATCCTCACTTGAGAATGTTTTTTCCCGTTGCTTTTCAGAGAGAATGTAAGGGGAAGAGAGAGACATTGATGTGAGAGAGACACATCGATGGGTTGCCCCTTGCATGCACCCCGACTGGGGCTGTGATCAAACCTTTATCTGAGGTACCTGCCCTTGGCCAGAATCAAACCCAGGACCCTTCAGTCCACAGGTGGACGCTCTAACCACTGAGCCAAACCAGCCAGGACTAAAATATACTACTTATTCGGGAGTTAAGGGGAGATGTGTTCTCAGTTTATATATTATCTCATGTTGGTTATCTGAAAAGTATGTAAGTTCGTGTTCTCTCACACTGAGTCATTACTTCAAAGCCTTTAAGTCCAAGAAAAGTACTAAGCCAGAATTTAAGCGTTTTGCCTTGTAGTCCGTGTGTCTTTGCCCGGTTGCTTAACCCTGTTACAGCGATGCCTGGCTTCTCACGCCTGGGCCCTCTGTTGCATGTAATTCTTCTGTGGAAGATCCTCTTTGGCAAACTGAAGCTGCACCTGCTGAGTCCAGCGGAGACGCTTCCCAGGACGGAGCTGCGGGGACACCTGTCCACATCGGAAGCCGTGGTAAGTTCCAAAACCATCCCCTTCTTTAGAAACAATAGCACGTCAATGCCACGTGTAGTCAGCTCTCAGACCCGCCTGCTTCCTTGGGACGGTGCCGGCAGCACAGGCCAGGCCGCACGGATTGGTCCTCACTCCTCCCAAGGCTGTTGCGAACCAAGGAGAAAGGTAGCTGCACCGTTTTCCAGAAGCAGCCCATTGGCCTGATTCCTACAGAGGAGGACAGTTTCGTGGAATTTTGCTCTGAAAACCAAATTCTTGACAGCCCAGTCACGAGCCCCCTGTTTCCAGGCCCCTGCAAGTGACTGGAACGGGGAAGCTCGTCAGTCTCCTCCTCTCACCACGTTCGTCCTGGAAAGCTTTAGCGACCCTTCTCTAGAGAGGAACACTTTTTCTTTACATTTTTAGTTCTTTATTGAATTTATTGGGTGACATTGGATAATAAAATTACATAAGTTTCAGGTGTACAGCTGTATACACATCATCTGCATATTGTACTTACTGTGTGTTCACCAGCCCAAGTCCAGTCTCCTTCTGTCGCCCCCTTTTCCCTCTCCTACCTCCCCACCCCCTTCCCTCTGGTGATCACCACACTGCTGTCTGTTTCTGTGAGGTATTGGGGTTTTTTTGCTTAATCCCTTCACTTTTTTCACTCAGACCCCCCAACCTCCCTCCCCTGACAACTGTCAGTCTGTTCTCTGTATCTGTGAGTCTATTTTTTTTTGTTTTGTTAGTTTATTTTATTTATTAGAGTCCACATATGAGTGAGATCATATGGTACTTGCCTTTCTCTGACTGGCTTAATTCACTCAGCATGTTAACACCCAGGTCCATCCATGCTGTTGCAGAGGGTAAGGTTTCCTTCTTTTTCACAGCTGCATAGTATTTCATGGTGTAAATGCACCACAGCCTTTTTATCCCCTCAGCTACTGATGGGCACTTGGGCTGTTTCCAGATCTTGGCTATTGTAAATAATGCTGCGATAAACATAGGGGTGCATATATTCTTTCAAACTAGTGTTTTGGGATTCTTAGGATATATTCCTAGAACTGGAGTCGCTGGGTCATAAGGCAGTTCCGTTATTAAAAGACAAGGAGTAGCTCGGTTGGTTAGAATGTCGTCCTTGGCCTCCATGTCCTTGGAGCCAGCAGTGGGGAAGCAGGGCCATGGAGTCAGCCACCCGCCCACCTGCACAGCCTGGGCCACAGTACTCAACTGTTTGTGCCTCAGTTTCCTGATCTGTAGAAGGAGGGTTATAATAGTAATCTCCCCACTAGAGTCTTGTGAGGATTCTGCAAGTATGTGTGTGTGTGTGTAACAGTATTCAGGACCATGCCTGACATATAGGCTCTCAAAAACCGGTAAGTATTGGCTATTATTATGAGCCGCTTCGTCCAAAAACCTAGGAGTCCTCTTTGATTTTCTTTCCGCCTCACCCCACAGCAAGTCTTACAGTCCCTGCCTCATCTTCACTGTCTCCACCCTCCCCTCCCCCTCTTGGAGTCCTCCAGAGCTTCCTGCGCCGGGAGCCTCCCCTCTGCTGCTCTTACGCCTGCAGGTTGTTCATCACATCCAGGCAGAGGTGTCCTGTAAAGCTTTAGAAAAACCATGTCACACCCTGGCTGGCTCGATGGGTTGGAGCATTGTCCCGAACACCTAAGGGTTGCAGGTTCAATTCCTGGTCAGGGCACTTGTGGATGGTTCTCTCTCACGTTGACATTTCTCTCTCTGCCCCCCTCCTTCTCTCTGAAATCAACATATCCTCAGGATAAAAAAAAGAAAGAGGAACCATGTCACTCCCATGACCTGAACTTCCAGTGTCTTTCTGTGACGCTTATAATAAAATCCAAGCTCTCGGGCCTGTCCCCAGGCCCGTGGGTCTGCCCTGCCCCTCCTCTGGCCTCGCTCCTTCTGCGCTCCCGGCACCCTACTGAGCACACATGCTGCCTGGTTTCTGCACAGCCCTTTCCTCCTCCGGAGACTTCCCACAGGGTCTGCATGCCTGGTGTCACACTGTCAGCTTAGGTACTGCGTTCAGAAACACCTCCTCTGGCCACACAGGCCAGCCAGGCCCCAGCTACAACCCATTTCTTCGCCTTAATTTTTTTTCTGCACACGACTCGCCGTCACCTAAAATTCCCTTCGTGCCTCGTTTGCTTATTTCACTAGGATTCAGGTTTCCCAGAGCAGAGACCTCATCTGACTGGTTCACTACCCCCCAGAACCAGACAGCCTGGAGCTTGCACCTGGTGGGCGGGACCAGTGTCTGCTGTTTGTTTCCGGGCAGCAGGGAGCAGGACCCAGCTTGTGAGACATGGTGTGGGTGTCAGCTCCCTCATGGCCCATACGGGCAGCATGCCCAGTGCTGGCCGTGGTGGTGCCCGGGTAGCCGTGCGTTTCCCCTCTGTCGCACCTGCGCGGGGTCCTGGGCTGATGTATTCTCTGTCCTGGCACCAGCTGGCAGTGTTGCCCTTCCCTTCATTGCTCTTTTGCTTCAAGACAACCAACAAGACAAGAAAGGAAGAGTAACTCTTCCGGTGTTGATGTGCTTTCTTGCAGATAGAATTAAGACAACCACCTTAATTTTTCCCCCACAAAGTCATGATTGGCCTAAGTTATATTAGCCTTACTCTAATTTAACTGGACAAGTCACACTATCCTGTGCATTTAAAAAAGATGAACTTTTACCAGGCAACACATGCACAAGGCTCTAAATTCAAAACGAATACTCTTCCTCTCTACTTCCCTTCACCCTCCCTGTAGACTTCAGGTATATGGGTGGCCTGAACAGTTGAAGTAAGGCGCAGCTGTGATCATAGATATGGTTTTATCAGACTCTACCTTTCAGATCAGTTTTAGGGTCACAGCAAAACTCAGCAGAGGAGTCTCACCCCTTGTCCCCCTCCACAGCCTCCCCCACTATCAACACCCCCCTCCCACTGTCAACACCCCCACAGATGGTATTTTGTTATAACTGATGACCCACCATTGACACGTCATTGTCACCCAGAGTCCACAGTGTGCATTAGGGTCACTCCTGGTGCTGTGCATCCTATGGGTTTCGACAGATGTATATAACATGTATCCATCATTGTGATCTCATACAGAGCAGTTCGCTGCCCTAGAAATCCGCCATGTTCTGCCTGTGCATCCCTCCTCCCCTGTAACCCCCTGGGGACCACTGATCTTTTTGCTGTGACCATAGTTTTGTCTTTTCCAGAATGTCATGTAGTTGGAATCCCAGTGTGTAGCCTTCTCAGATCGTCTTCTGTTGCTTAGTAACATGCATTTAAGTTTCCTCCACGTCTCCTCATGGCTTGATGGCTCATTGCTTTTTAGTGCTGAATAATATTCCCATTGTCTGGATGTAACAGCTGATTTTTCCATTCAGTTACTGAGGGACATCTTGGTTGCCTTCAGCGTTTGGCAATTATGAATAAGCTTTTTAATCATCTGTGTACAGGGTTTTGTGTGGACATGTTTTCATCTCCTTTGGGTAGATAAATAACCAAGTAGCGGGATGGCTGGATCGTGTGGTAAGATGGTATGTTTAGTTTAGTAAGAAACCACCAAACTTCCAAAGTGGCTGCACCATTTCACGCCCCCACCAGCACCCAGTGAGGTTCCTGCTGCTCCAAGTCCCACCAGCACTTGGTGCTGTCAGTGCTCTGGTTCTGGCCACTCTGACAGGTGTGTGGTACGTCTTTAGCTGGTTGGAGCACAGAGAGGCTCACTAGTAGACTGTCACTGTACTTGGGGGCTGATGTCTCTGGAGTGCAAGTGATGCAGTGAAGATGGAGCAAAGCAGATGGGTCTTCAGAGCGTTTTTAGGGCAGAAAGAAACTTCTATGAGCCTGAACGAAAGGATGTGGGGTAATTCCTGGTTTTCTTAGTTCTGCACCTGAACAGAGATGAGATGGCCACTACTCAGGGAAACCTGGGAGGGGAATGGTTTATTTCAGGGGCGGGGCGGGTAAAGGGCTCAATCTGGGACATATTAGGACAGGAGTGTTCATGAGACATTGACACTGATGTCGCACCAGCATCGGGTCTGTGAGGACAAGTCGTGTGTTAGAGATGCACACTTGGAGGTGGCTGGCCAATTTTTATTAAAGTCACCTGGGTTGCTGGTCCTCTACCCCGGGGGGAGCTTTGGAAAAACACTCACACCCAGGCCCACGACCGATCCTTGGAGTCATAGCCTGTGGGCCGGGCAGCCTAGTTATGGGCACATGTTTGAAGCTCCCAGCTGATTCTAATAAGCAGCAGCACTGATAACCAGAGAACTGGACTCAGAAACTGCCGGCGAGAAGCCAAAGAGAGAGGAGGTGCCAATGGGCGGCCACAGAGAGAGGGGAGATGAGAAGAGCGTGGAGTCGGGAGCCAGCACGGGATGTTTGATGAAGTCCGGGAGCAGCAGGCGGCGAGGGCACTCTGCCTGGTCATTAACCAGGCCTGGCCGGCTTTACCCGCTTTCCATGGGATCATACAGTTCATTCTTCTCAGGTGTCCTTGGGCAGCTTGCTCCAGACACACAGGGAGACTGTGGTCAGAGGTTATTTTGTGAGGCAGGTATCAGGATAAGCAGAGTCAGCTGATCTTAAGCAGTTTTTTGGCTAAATATTTTCACGCACTTGTATGTCCTGTGGGAACCGCTTTTCTAAGAAAATGGCAGCTCTGGATTATACCGAGTCAGGGCTCCTCCGCGGTGTGCCTGCTCCCAGGCCCATGCTGGCTCTGCTGTTCCCGTTTCTCTGGGCGGCCGAACTCCATCCTTGGTCTTCATGCAAACAGAGTTCTGTGGTTCATACATGACATTAAAGTACAGCGCCAGTTCTCCTCAAGTTAATTTATAGATTAAAAATGATCCTGCCCTGGCCGGTGTGGCTCAGTAGTTGGAGCGTCAGCCTGCAAACCAAAGGGCCTTGGGTTTGATCCCCAGTCTGGGCATGTGCAGGAGGCAACCCATCATTGTGTCCTTTTTTTTTTTTTTTTTTAATATATCTTTATTGATTTCAGAGAGAGGAAAGGAGAGGGAGAGAGAGAGATAGAAACATCAATGATGAGAGAGTCATTGATCGAGCCCGCAACCCGGGCATGTGCCCTGACCAGGAATCGAACCCCGATCACCTGGATCCTAGGTCGACGCTCAACCGCTGAGCCACGCCCGGCCTGGCCATTGTGTCCTTCTCACATCGATGTTTCTCTCTCTCTCTCCCTCTCCCCCCCCCCACTCCCTTCCACTCTCTCTAAAAATCAATGGAAAAAATATCCTCAGGTGAGGATTTAAAAAAAGAAAGATCCTAATTAAATCCTTAACAGAAGGTTTTTTGTAGAAATTGGCAAGCTGATTCCCAAATGTATGTGGGAATGCAAAAAACTAAGAAGAGCCAAGATAATCTTGGGAAATAAAGCACTACTGGGAGATTTAATCTATTGGATGTCGAGACTAACCATAAAGCAGGAGAAATCACTAGGAATTAATCAGTCAGTACAACGTGGTGTCGACTCGGATAATCCAACAGACCCCCGTGTGTGTGCGTGCCAGCGTGACCTCTAGAGGCCGGCGCTGCAGGGCAGCGAGGCAGTAGGTTGGTGACATAAACAATAAGGGGCTGATGCCTCTGGACCCCCTTCACACCATACACAGAAATCCCGAGTGAATTGTATGTCATCATACAAAATGCAAAACAACAAAGGCTGTAGAAGATACATAGAGAATATCTTCAGGGCCTTGACGCAGGCAGACATTCTCAGGACGCAAAATGCACCAGCCATGAAGACAGAGATGGGTAAGTGGGGCAACAGTAACATTAAGACCCTCTGTTCATGAAAAGACACCACGAAACAAGTGGAAAAGCCATGCAGGGGCAGAAGTTACTTCCAGCACATATAACCAACGTAAAGAAAACCCTGTCCAGGCTGATGAATTCCTACAAGTCAAGAAGACAAAGACAAACCAGTTTTTTAAATGGGCTAAAGACATGAACAGGGGTTTAATGGAAGGAGATACACAATTAGTAAGTATTGGAACGCTGTTCGACTTTCTCTGTCACTGGGGAACTACCCATCAAGAGCAAAGTGAGACATCACTTCGCTTTCCCGAAACCGCTGGAATTAGCACTGAGGATCACATGCGCTGCCAGAGATGTGGGGCAGCCCGCTCCCCTGCGTGCCGAGGAGCCGGCGGGTGTTGTGTCCGCTGTGGCTGGCCCAGCAGCCTCACGCCTCCTTGTGCGCACACTCACCAGAACTGTGGGCGCGTTAACCAGATCTGTGAGCCAGAATGTTCGTGGCAGCACTCTTCTTTTTTCCCCTCTAGGGATGTATGTATTTAAACTTATCTTTATTGTTGAAAGTATTACAGATGTCCCCTTCCCCGTTGCCCCGTCCACCCTGCACCTTCCCCCACCCCCTAGGCCTTCACCTCAGTGTTGTCTGTGCCTGTGGGTTAGGCATGTTGGGGGTTCCTGAACTATCCACGTTACACATTTGTAGGCATTTTCCCAGTTTACGCTGCCATGTGGCATTTTAAAAATGATTTTTAAAAATTGATTTCTAGAGAGAGGAAGGGATTGAGAAACATCAATCAGTTGCTTCCCACATGCACTGGCAACCTAGGTATGTGCCCTGCTAGGAATCTGCCACCTTTGAGTGCACGGGGCGATGCTCCAACCAACTGAGCCACCCGGCCTGGGCTGCCATGTGGTATGTTACTCGCCCTGGATTTAGATGTCACTCATCGGAATCTCATCTGGCTCACGTGAAGTGCCTTTAGCTCCCATGGGGACAACAATGACTTGGTAAGGGATTGAGGTTAGGACGCTTGATAAACTGAGTTGATCATGAATCTTCATTTTGGAAAATGGGCTCAATGTAGACAATTTTCTTATTAACTTTCTCCAGCTAAAAATAAGTGTTTGAGATGTTAAAATTAAATGAATGAGTTATATTGATGATATTTATTCTCATTTTTTAGTTAAATGCCCTGCAAGACTTTCATCCATTACCCAAGATCATTTTGGAATACAGGCAGGTAAGTTAATTTTTCTTTGTGTAAATTAGTGACGAAGGGGAAGCGTATGGCACCATCTCTGAACAGAAATCCATAGTCACTGAGGTAGCCCTGACATGGTCCTAAAGGGAACAGAGTTTGTTCAGGGTGACCTGTATTTGCACTGCTTGCTTGCAGCCCAGTGTGGTTTTACTCTTGTCTGTGATCGGCCCCACTCAGCACTGAAGGGGCTGGTGGAAACCCTGATGGAGTATTCCATGTGTCTGCGTGGCGTTAGTGCAACGTCAGTGTGACATGGACTTCCATCCACACCGGGCTGAGACGCCGCCTCCCTCCCAGCCCCGTGTCCGGGCCTGGTAAACTGGCTCCACGGCTGCTACCGTCGTGTGCTAACGTCTGCTGGTTACGGGCGTGCCCCCCTTTCCCTGCCAGCTGCTCAGGCTCCCTCTGTTCACTTACCTGCCGTCAGGTCCCTGTGGTTTGTGAACCACATGTATCACTTTCGCCATCACTGGTACCACTGGGTTTTTTATTGACTGAGCCCGTGACCTGCTGTCTCTGTGAGGGATGGGCAGCTGTTAGGGTGCGTGATGGTCGCAACTGACCCTTGTCTTGAAGTCATGAATGGACAGAAAGAGTACTAAGAGGGGCACCACAGGGGACACCGGGGGCGGGCATGAGGAGCTCCTGTTGACCTGTGTATCTTTTCTGTGAAAGGGATTGCAGAACAGTAAGTTCATTTACAGAGGAGTAGGTGACACCTTTCCTTGTGGGTCACTGTAGTTTAGTTCTAGGTACCACACAGGCCACTTCAGGGTGTCCTGGAGTCATCTCAGGTGACGTCCGCAGTAGGTGCCCAGCACTCTGTGAAGCTCGGCTTTGATGCTCCTCCTATTTAAATACTTCAACAGAGAAAATGGTTATTCTTGTCTTTGTAATTTAGGTTCACAAGATCAAGTCAACCTTTGTAGATGGACTACTAGCCTGCACGAAAAAGGTAACGGAGGCTAAATATACTTAGAATCTGGTTTACCATGAGTTCAGGTGGATTTAGAAGTTCTTCACATTTTAGTTAGTGGTGAAGTAACCTCACAAGCCTGGAACTGTGAGCCGTGAGGTTGTCATTCGGGTGTCTTTAGAAGGGGCCATTCTTAGGAGCTGGTGCTCATGTGGAGGCTCTGCTGCTGATCACGTGCTCTCCCAGCTGTTACTGCAGCTCACATCTGTGGTCGGTTCAGGGAGGTCCGCAGCCAGAGATGTTCTATGGCTTGTCTGAGGCCACATAACTTGTCTGGGATTCACAGCCCACCTCGAGTCCACTAGAGCCCCCTTGGCCCCGTTTCCCATGCACAGGGTTTTTAAGTGACTCGGAGACCCACACGTCCTACTGCATTTTGCCATGGGTGAGGGGAAAGCTCCTTGTCCACCCCGATCACCCATCAGCAGCGTCTGAAACCCAGCACGTGTCAGGTTGGGGTTTAGGGCCCTTGGAGGAGAGCAGTGAGTGTTGTGTCTGGAGGGTGAGAGATTGAAGGGCCCAGCATTCTCTTGACTTCACACAGCACTGTCAGAGCTTAAACTGATTCTTTCTGACTGATAAAGGGCTCCATCTCCTCCACCTGGAACCAGACTGGGACTGTGACGGGAAGACTTTCTGCCAAGCACCCGGTAAGTTAGCGCTCCTTGCTAAATGCCAGTTTCCCTTTCTAAGAGGGGACCCTATGTTGACAGAGCAGATTTTGTTGTTGTTAATTGCCACCCAAAGATATTTTTTCCATGGGCTTTTAGAGAGAGTGGAAGGGAGACAGGGAGGGGGAAAGAGACAAAGAGAGAGAGAAACATCGATGTGAGAGAGACACATGGATTGGGTGCCTCCCACATGATCCCAGCTGGGACCGGAGATCGAACCTGCAACCCAGGTACATGCCCTTGACCAGAAATCACACCTGCGACCCTTTGGTGCTCAGCTGATGCTCTAACCCCAGTGGGGCGCATGTGGGAGACAACCACTCGATGTGTCTCTCTCACATCGATGTTTCTCTCTCTCTTTGTCTCTCTCTTCCTCCCTCCCTCCTTCCCTCCCTTCAACTCTCTCTAAAAATCAATGGAAAAAATATTCTCTGTGAGGATTAACAACAACTGAAAGAAGTCTTGATATTTTACATCAATATTGATCAGACCCTGACTTCCTGGGTCATGGGCTGACGCTCAGCCACTGAGCGAGCTACACCTGTACTTTTAATAGCTGTCAGGAGCTTGGCTTCCCAGCGCTTTCATCCTGACGATGCCACGAGCCGTGCGTGGCAGTACTTTCCCACTGTCTGTGGTGATTCCCCTGGACCGAGGCCCGTATTGTTTCTGCCTAGAGTTGCCTTGGAATGCCATCCTCAGCTCCCAGGTTACCTAGATGTCCACCTGTTTTCTGGTAGGACTTCTGTGTTTTCATGTTTTCACGTGTAGAACTTGAACTCTGCTGTATGTTATTTAAATAGATACTATATGCTCTAAAATGGCCAGAGCTTGAATTACTTTTTCTGTATAAAGTGCACAAAATACACTTGATTAATATTTTTAAAAATCAGATTATAACTATAACTGTTTTTCAACACATATGCCCTCCCAAGAAAGAGTTACTGTTACCCATCAACTGCTGAGGCTCTTACCTCCGACCGCTGTGTTCCACTTCGTGGTGGTTTCTGGTAACTAGGAAATGTAAAATGTTTTGTCTGTGGTTGACCCACGTCTTTCCCAGACTCTGACATTTTAATAAAGTATTAACAGGTTATAGTTTATTTAAGAATTTGGAGAAAATAGTTGATTCAATTGATTTGACTCCAGTCTCAGTAATAGATGTAATAAACATATTGGAGTCTTTTTCAGATGGTGCCGTGGGACTTGGGATTTTTCCCATGTGATTTTGGATTTTTCTGCTTCTTCACGTGCCCAGTAGTTTTGCGCTGTGTACTGGATATTTTGAATATTGTGTTATGATAGTCTGGATCTTGTTTGGAATTCCATAAAAATTTTGATATTTTTGTTTAGTAGGCAGTCATCCTGGTTAGGTTCAGGCTACAGATTGTCACCTGCCTTCCATGAGCTGTGGTTCCAATGTATGTTCAGTTTTCAAACCATTTGTGGGCTAATTCAGATATCCCCCCTCCCCTCTGACAACTATCAGCATGTTCCATGTATCCATTTCTCTGTTTCTATTTTGTTCATCAGTTTATTTTGTTCATTAGATTCCACATATAAGTGAGATCATATGGTACTTGTCTTTCTCTGACTGGCTTATTTCACTCAGCATAATATTCTCCAGGTTCCTCCCTGCTGGCGCAAAGGGTACGAGATCTTTCTTTTTCACAGGTGCATAGTATTCCATGGTGTAAATGTCCCACAGCTTTTTATCCACTCATCTACTGATGGGCACTTGGGCTGTTTCCAGATCTTAGCTATTGTAAATAATGCTGCTGTGAACATAGGGGAGTATAAGTCTTTCTGGTTAGTGTTTCAGGATTCTTAGGGCACATTCCTAGAAGTGGGATCACTGGGACAAAAGGCAGCTCCATTTTTAATTTTTTGGGAACCTCCATACTGTTTTCCACAGTGGTTGCACCCGTCTGCATTCCCACCAGCAGTGTACTAGGGTCCCCTTTCCCCACACCCTCGCCAGCACTTGTTGTTTGTTGATTTGTTGATGTGGACATTCTGACAGGTGTGAAGTGATACACTGTGGTTTTAATCTTCATCTCCCTAATGATTAGTGACGTTGAGCATCTTTTCATATGTCTCTTGGCATCTGCATGTCCTCTTTGGAGAAGTATCTATTCAGGTCCTTTACCCATTTTTTAATTGGGTTGTTTGCCTTCCTGGTGTTGAGTTTTATAAGTCCTTTATATATCTTGGAAATTAACTCCTTGTCAGATGTGTCATTAAGGAGTATGTTCTCCCACACAGTGGGCTCCCTCTTCATTTTGTTGATGGTTTCTTCCTCTGTGCAGAAGCTTTCTAGTTTGATGTCATCCCATGTGTTTATTTTTCCTTTGTTTCTCTTATCCTAGGAGACATATTGGCAGTCCATCTGAACTTTATAATCAGTTTTTAAATTTCTACAAAAAGGTCTGTTGAGTTTGCATTGAGATTACATTACTCTAGAACTCGATTTAGGGAGATTAACATCTAACAGTGTTTAGTCATCCACCTCTTAGGAAAGGCATATCTCGTCATTTATTTGGGTTTTATTTAATTTCTCTTAGCAAGGTTTTGTAGTTTTCAGCGTACAGGTCTTTTTTAACATTTTGTCAGACTTAAAGTATTTTATATTTTTTATACTCTTATAAATTGTATTGTTTCAATTCTCAATTGTTCATTGCTAGTATCTAGACATATAATTGATTTTTACATTCTGATTTTGCATCCTGCAACCTTAGTACTAGTAACTTTTTTTGCAGATTCCATCTGGTCTTCTCTCCAGATTATCATGTCATATATAAATAAAGTTTTAGTGCTTCCTTTCCAACATGGATTCCTTTTATTTCTTTTTCTTGCTTGACTATACTGACCAGAACACTCTGTACCACGTTGGATAGAAGTGGTGAGAGCAGACCTCTTGTCTCGTTGCTGATCTTAGGGGAAAGCACTCAGTTTCATTGGTAAGAATGCTGTTAGCTGTAGGTTTTACATAAATGCCCTTAACCAACTTGAGAAAGTTCCCTTCAAATAACAATTTGTTGTTTTTATCTGGATATTGGATTTTGTCAGAATATTTTTTGCATCTATTGAGATGATCATATGGCCTTTCTTCTTAAATTTGTTAATACAGTGGATTATGCTGATAGATTTTCAAATGTTAGACCAGCCCTGCATTCCTGAAATAAAGCCCACTTGGTCTTGATGTATATCCTTTATCTATATATTGTTCAATTAGATTTGCTAAAATTTTGTTGAGAATCCTTTGCATCTATTTTAATGATGGACATTGTTGAGTAGTTTCCTTTTATTGTAATGTCTTTGTCTGGTCTTGGTATCAGGATAACGCTCACCTCATATAATGAACTGAAAGTATTCCCTCTTCAAGTTTCTGAGAGAATTTGTATAGAATTACTTCTGTTTCCTCCTTGATTAATAGAATTCACTATTGAAGCCATCTGAGCCTGGAAGTTTCTTTGTGGGGAGGTACTTAATCACAAATTAAATTTCTTTAATAGATATAGGGCTATTCAGGGTATTTATTTCTTCTTGAGTAAACTTGATAGTTTGTGCCTTTTAGGGAACTTGTCCATTTCATCTAATTGTTAATTTATGGGCATGAAGTTGTTCATAGCATTCCTTTATTTTCATCATATTTGCAGTGATGTCACCTCTCTTGTCCTTGACATGGGCAGTTTGTGTCTTCTCACTTTTATCTCCATGATCAGGTTTTGGTTTCAGTGGTTTTCTCTATAGTTTTTGTTTTCAATTTCATTGACTTATGCTTTGATGTTTTAAATTTCCTTTCTTCTGCTTACTTTGGATTAAATTTGCTCTCCCTTTTCTAGTTTCTTAAGGTAGAAACTGAATTTATCGATTTAAAACCTTTCTTTTTTGATATAGGCACTTGGTGCAATAAAATTTGCTTTTAGGCATTCACTAAATGCTGATATGTTGTAGTTTCATTTTCATTCAGTTCAAGAAACTATCCAGTAACACTTTCATGTCTTCTTTGACCCGTGGGTTGTTTAGAAGTTTGTTATTTAATTTCTGAATATCTTATGTTGTTGATTTCTAATTTAATTCCACAGGTGGTTGGAGGATATACTTTGTACAATTTGAACCCTTTTAAATTTATTCAGACTTGCGATACGGTCCATGAAATGGTCTGTTTTCATAACTGCTGCATGTGCACCTGAGAAGCACCTGCATTCTGTTGTGGGGAGGAAGGGTCCACAAAGTCCAGTTAGATCAGGTTGGTTGACAGTGCTGTCCCGTCTGTTGTGTCCTTGCTGGTTTCCTGTCTGAGGTTCAGGCGCCAAAGTTTCCACCACAGTGTGGGGTTTTCTTCTTGTAGTTCTAGCTCTTCCGTCTCCTCATAGTTTTTGCTTCGTGTATGTGAAGCTCTTTTAGGGGCAGAAATGTTAAGGATTGTTATGTTCGCCTGATGAATTTACCGTTATTTCTGTGAAATGACCTTTTTTAATCCCTGATTATGTTATTTGCTCTGAAATCGATGTTGTCTAAAAATATTAATTAATTAATAAAACACATAAATAATTTTGTAAATAATGAAACTAATGAAAATATTATCCACTGTTAATGTGAAAATAGCCACTGCCAGGTTTTCTTGTGACTAGTGTTAGATGGCATTTCCCACCCTATGTTAAACTGCTTGTCTCTTTATGTGTATAGGACATTTCCTGGAAGGAGCGTCTAGTTGATCTTGGGTTTTGTTCATTCTGACAGTACCTGCCTTTTACTGCGATGCTCAGTTTACTTACATTTAGTGTATTTGTAGGATTAGATTGAAGTCTGTTACCTCGCTGTCTGTCTCCTGGTTACCCATTTGTCCTTTGTTCCCCTTCTCTTTTTCTGCCTTCTTTTGGATTCATTGAGTTTTTAATGATTCTCTTTTATCTTTCAGATGTATTAGTGTTAAGCCCTGGTTTTGTTACTTTAGAGGCTGATTTAGAGTTTACAGTACTCATCTTACGTTTATCTCAGTCTGACTTCAAGCAGCGTAACATCCCACGTGCCATATAACCACCGTACAGCAGCGCAGCCCCGTCCTCTCCTCCTTGCCTTTAAGCATTATTGTCGTATGTTTTACTCTACGCGTAAGTTACAAATTCCACAACCTATTTTTCTATTTTTGCTTAAATTGTATTCCGTGGTCCTTTTAATAGATTTAAATGATAAGAAAAGTCTTGAATACTCACCCATGCTTCCCTTTCCAGTGCTCCTCATTTCTGTGGTGCATCCAGATGTCTTTCCTACAGTGTGGGGCTACTGCTGACGAATTCTTTCAGCTTTTATAGGCCCAGAAATATCTTCATTGCACCTTTGTTTTTAGAAGTTATTTTTGTGAGTGTAAAGTTCTCAGTTGAAAGTTAGTTCTTTCAGTACTTTGAAGATGTTACTTTGCTCTCTTCTCGCATTGTTTCTGATAAGAAATCTACTGTCATCGTCTTTCTCTGTATATCATGTGTCATTTTTTTCTGGCTGTTGTTAGATTTTTCTTGTAATCACTAGTTTTGAGCATTTTGATTACGATGTCCCTCAGTGTAATTTTTTCATCTTTGTGTGTTTGGGGTTCATTGAGTTTGTTGGCAATTACTTACTCACTCACTTGCTCTGTTCCTCTCCCCTCTCCCTTGGGAACCCCACTTGTAATTAATGTGCTAGGTCTATGAACTTGTCCCATAGCTCACTGAACCTCACTTTTCTTCTCCTTGGATATTTTTCCATTTCAATTTGAATCGTTTCTATTACTGTGTCCTGTGGTTCACTCATCCTTTGTCACCTCAAGTCTAATGTTAATCCCACTGAGTGTGTTTTTCATATTACACGATAGCTTTCATTTCTAGAGACTCAGTTTGGATCTTTTCTTTATGTCATTCATATGTCTACTTAACGTTCCAGTGCATTGGCTGCAGTTACGATAACTGGCTCTGTTGTACCGTCCTTATCTGTAATTTAGCACTCGCGGATATTCTCATCACACGTCCATCTCCCGCTGCTTTGTGTGCCTGGTAATCTTTGTTCGGATGCCAGACATTGTGGATTTTAGGTTGTTGGGTAATGGACCTTGTTATATTCCTGTAAGTATTCCTGAGCTTTCTTCTGGGACACATTCAGTCTTGGGAATAGTTCATTGCTTTCTGGTCTTGCTTTTATGATGTATGAGGCAGGTCCAGAGAAGTGCTTTGTCTAACACTAGCTAACTATTCCCCACTCCTGAGGAAACTCCTTCCTGCGTATTCTACCTATTGTCCCATGAATCATGAGTTTTCCGAGAATGACTAGTGGGAACAGGAATGTTCCTGGCCCTGTGTGAGTGTCCTGCACTGTTTTCTAGTCCCTTCGGGTGGGCTCTCTCCAGCCTTGGGTAGTTTCCTCAGTCCCTGCACTGATCTGTTCTCTGCTGGATACTCAGCTCTCTGCTGGGCTCAAGAAGGGGATGATCTTATAGGTTATCTGTGTTTTTCTCAATATTAGGATGGTAGCTCTTTCTTTTCAACTGTATACATTCCAAGTGAAAGTAGAAGCTCCCATGTAATAATTTTCAATCCAACTAAACCTGCATCCTTTATGTTCTCTTAGCATTAAATATTCATTAACCAGTATTTACTGTATCAGAACAGTGTCCTTTTCAGATAATCCCTGTACTTCCTCTTTCACGATGCTTATCACCATGCATTTTAATTGCCTGTTTACTTCTGGTTACCTCCCTCGATTGTAAATTCCATGAGAACAGGGACCCTTTCTGTCCAGTCATTGGTGTGTCCCCAGGCCTGGCTCTGTACCTGGAATGTGGTAGGTACTAAGTGTTTGTTGAATGAGAAACTGGATGTGTGATCCACTCTTGAGTTGCCTTCCCGTGTCTCAAAGTCCTCGGGCTCCGGATCATCATCAGGATTATGGTGTGTTGACAGTGTGGGCCAAGCCCCTTCCCCGTGCTGAACTGTCACGCTCCTCATCCTGGGAAATGAGTTGGCTGGGAAGGCTTTTGATTGTCTAATTTCTCCTCCCCTCACTCAGGCGCTAAAGTTCAAGCCTGTCAATCCTGGTTTTGTCTGTCCCTCTCAGAACTACCGTCTTTTTAAGAGAGCCTCTCCTGGGAATTGCTGAGGACCTTTGTTCTCCTCGCCCTTGCCAGGGGCCATTCTCACCCTTCCTCACCACCTAATACCTCCTTATCAGGCGCCTTCGGTGTCCACTCCTGTTTCCACACTGACAGGCCACTTTTGTCAATGTCCTCATTTCACTGCAATACCACTCGTGATACTGGCTCAGGACTTATCAACATTTTGTAATTCAAAATACCTGACCTTTCACCTTGTGTGTTTATGAATCTTTAGCATCTCGAGTCTTCTTTTTTCTTCTAGGTTAGTGTTTAAAAATTTTTTTATGTTACAGTTTTAAAACGTATTGATTGAGAATGTTAAAATCCAAGCATTATGTAGCTGGAATTTTGCTTTGTGTGTGTTTTTTCCCCTTGGTCTTCCTTCCTTTTCTAACTCTATGTGCACTATTTTGTTAGTGTGTTTGTACCAGCTCTTTGGTATCTGAGTTGGAGCCAAATTAAGATTTTGTCATATTATGGTTCCATTATGGGTTGTTCCACTTGTTTTATTTATGGATCAGGATCATGCTTTTGGTGTGTATCTAAGAACTCTTTGTCTAACCCAAGATCACAAAGATTTTCTCTCAAGTTTTCTTCTAAAAGTTTTACAGTTTTACACTTTATTTTTACTTTTTTAATCCTCACCTGAGGATATTTTTTCCATTGCTTTTCAGAGAGGATATTTTTCCATTGCTTTTCAGAGAGTGGAAGGGAGGAAGAGACAGAGAGAAACAAGGATGTGAAAGAGACACATTGATTGGTTGCCTCCTGCATGTGCCCCAACCTGGGCTGGGGATCGAGCCTGCAACCGAGGTACATGCCCTTGGTCAAAATTGAACCCAAGACCCTTCAGTCCACAGGGTGATGCTCTAACCACTGAACCAAACCGGCCACGGCTGCACTTTACTTTAGATCTATGATCCACTAATAATAGAGCCACCTTGTTGATAGCTATGAAAAACTCTGCTGAAATTTTGACTGGATTGTTGAATTCATAGATCAATTTGGAGGTCATGGGCATATTAATATTGAGCATTCTAATCCATGAGTATGGTATATCTTTCCATTCGTAGGGCTTCTTTGATTTCTTTCATCAGTATTTTGTAGTTTTCAGCAAACATTTATATACCTAAATATTTTTGGGGTGCTATTATAAGTGGCATTATTTATTGAATACCAGAATCTAATTGTTCATTGGGAATATGTAGACATACATGCCTTGGTAAGCACACTTATTTTTCCTAGGAAGTTTTTTTGTTGTTGTCAGGAGATCTCTATAGACCATCATGTCTTCAGTGAATAATAATCATTTTATTTCTCCCTTTGTACTGTACGCTTTTATTTCTTGCCTTATTGTGTGGCCAGGACATCCTATATTGTGTTAAGTAGACGTGTTCAGAGTAGACATTCTGGCCCTGTTTCCGACCTTAAGGGGAAAACGTTGACTCTCACCGTTAAGGATGGTGTGAGCTCTAGGTTCTGTCAGACTCTCTTTGTCCTGCTAGAGGGTTCCCCTTCAGTCCTACTCAGCCAAGAGTAGTTTTTATTGTGAATGGATACTTACTCTTGTCAAACGCTTTTTCTGCATCTATTGAGATGACCATGTGAATTTTTAAAATATGTTAAGATGGTGAACAACACTGATAGATTTTCTAATGTTGAACCAGCCATGGCTGGGATTTGTGGAGTCAATCCCCCTCGGTCCTGATGGGTTGTTCCTTTTGCTGGATTTGATTTGCTAATATTTTGTTTAGGACTTTTTGTGTCTGTATTACTGAGGGACATTATTCTGAAGTTTTCTTTTCTTGAGATATCTTTGTCTGGTTTTGCTATTAAGATATTATAGCCTCATAAAATGAATTAGAAAGAATTTCCTCCTTTTTTATTTTCTGGTGGAAATTATGTAGAATTAGTATTATTCCTTAAATATGTGGTAGAATTCACCATTAAAACTATCTAGGCCTGGCATTTTGTTGTTTTGTTTTTTGGTAGGAAGGTTCTTAATGGCGTCAACTTTTTATAATACATGTAGGTTATTCAGATTTTTTGTTTCTTCTTGAGTGAATTTTAGTAGCTTATGTCTTTCAGGGAATTGGCCTCCTTCATCTGAGTTGTTCAGTTTATGGGTATATCATGGCTCAGGGTGTTTATTATCCTTACTGTCTGTGCGATACACTCTTTTATTCCTGAAATTGATCATTTTTACCTTCTTTTCAAAGATTTTTTATCGATTTTTTTAGAGAGAAAGGAGAGGGAGAGAGAGAGAAACATTGATGTGAGAGTGAAACATCAATCAGCTGCCTCTGCATGCTCCCCACGGGGACTGAACCCACAATCCGGAATGTGCCCTGACCAGTAATTGAACTCTCGACCTGTTGGTGTGTGGGACAGTGCCCAGCCAGCTGAGCACACCGGCCGGGCCCCTAGCGCTTCTTTAAAGCAAGTCTACTGATGACAGATTCTCTTCATTTTTATTCATTTGACAGTGTCTTTGATTTACCTGCATTCCTGGAGCATAAAATTTGCTAAGAGAAAGTTCTGTGTTGACAGTTCTTCCTTCCCCGTCAGAGCGGCTTGTTTTAGTGTCTGCTGGGACAGCGTCATGCACACGGCGGCCCCTCTGCACTGTCCTGTCGTTTTGCTCTGGCTGCTTGCAAGATTGTTTTTTAATCTCTGGTTTTCGGCAGTTTTTTATGATGATGTTTCCAGGTCTTATTTTTTAATAATTTATCCTGTTTAGGTTTTTAGCTTCTTGAATCTGAAAAATATGTCTTTCACTAAATTTGGGAAATTTGGAGCCATTATTTCTTTTAAGTATTTTTTCTCTGCACAGATATCTTTTTTCTCCTTCAGGGATAAAATACCACAATGATATTGTTCTTTTGATATTATCCCACAGGTTCCTGAGGCTCATTTCATTTCCCCCCAATATTTTCTTCCCTCCTTTACATTATATAGTTTCTACTGACCTAGCTTCAAGTTCACTGGCTCTTTCTTTCTTTAAAAAAATTTTAAAATTTATTTTAGAGAGCGAGAGGGAGAGAGATTTGTTGTTCCACTTACTTATGCCTTCATTGGTTGATTCTTGTATGTGCCCTGTCCTGGGATTGAACCCATAGCCTTCGCTTATGGGGATGACACTCTAACCAACTGAGCTACCTGGCTCTTTCTTCTGTCCTCTTCTATTATGAGCTTATCATGTGAATAGTTGGTGTTTTTTTTTTAAAGTATTGTGTGATTTGCTCTAGCCTGCATGGCTCATGGCACACACCCAGGTTGTGGGTTTGAACCCAGGTCAGGGTGCACACAGGAGGCAACCGATTGACGTTTCTCTCTCTCCCCTTTTCCCTTCCTCTCTCTCTAAAATCAATAAAAACATATCCTCAGATGAGAATTTTTTTTTAAGAAAGTATCATGTGATTCTAACGTACAGAAAACTTTATACCCCCAGGCCTCAGTGTCCTCACCTAGAGCTTGAGGATGACAACGCCTGCCTTTCCACCTCCCAGGGTCTCCGGGGCCTTAAACAGTGTCTGGGATGCTCAGCAGTTTGCACTGTAGTGCAAGTGACCAGATTTAGTCAGGGAGTCGAGACCAACTGATGCCCAAGGAGTTCCATTAGCAGAACACACAGGGTGTCCTTGTTCAGGACCCCGCCAAGAATCAAAAGGCTGATGAAACAGACATTCCCATGGTTTCAGTAGTGGAAACAGGCTAGCGGCCAGCCAGTCAGTGCATGGCTGCAACCTCTCACTGTCGCCCAAGTTGTGACTGCACTTGACAAACAGTCCCAAGAGTTTTCTGGGGATACAGACACATTTGCTGTCAGCCATGGGGCAGGCTGCAAGGGCGAAGACCGAGGCTGGGGCCAAGTGCCAAAAGCACAGAGGAGGGGGTGGTCGGGAATGAAGCTCCTAAGTTAGGCTGCTGCTCAGAGAATCACTGTATATAATTGTGATGGGTCACAGGCTGGAGCCCCAAAGACCTGTTCTCATACTTGCTGAGTACTCAGTGGTGTACCCACCACAGTTGTTTCAGTATTAGCACTAATATGGTGATGCCTAATGCATTGGCATTGGCTATTTTGTTAATGTCTAATAAAATGTGACACGTTTCAAATACCTTTAAATGTACAAATTAATTTAAAGTAAGCATGTCAGCTAAGGCTATTCTCTTATTATTAACAGAACATCCAGGGCATCTCCAAGCACCCAATTCAGGTGACTAGACCTCAGAATTATAAAGGTAAGGTGTCTCCTTCCTTTGCTAAAGGCGTGGGTAACGTTTTTAAAAACTCCGAGTGTTCGTGATCGCCTTTCTGTCGCTTCTCAGAGGCTCTTCTCTGTTTGCCTGGCCGGGCTTAAATATGGGACGAAAAGTAGAGCACAGCTGAAGGGGGTCCCTGGCAGCTGGCTCCCCACTTACAGCAGAGGATCATGCAGAGCCAACAGCTCGCTCCCTGTGCCCACACTGGCCTCCCGGTGCCGGTGCCTGGAAAGCGGGACAGACTTTCACAAAGCTGAAGCTCCTGGGGATGCTGTGGATGCGCCTAAGGCCTCCTACGCCCCACTCCGTGCCCACGCTGTGTCCCCGAAAAGAAAAAGGCAAATGGGGGCGAGCCAGCCTGTGCCCTTCCCAGAAGACCCCGCCTGCCCTCTGCCGTGGGAACCGCGGCCCCGGGCCGGGTGGCAGTGCAGCGGGGGCAGCGGCTTTGCAATATCGGCACTGGGGTCGGTCAGGACCCCGCGAGATCCTGAGCACCCCTGTCCCCCACGGCCCTTTGTAACCGACTTTGCCAGGAGCCCTGGGAGCTCGCGCTGCCCTGGCCCCGGCTCAATGGCCAGCCCCGCGTCACTCCCAGCGCGCCGCGCCACAGGGTCAGTGCTGACCTTTCATTCACGAGCAGCTCTGCACAGAGCAGAAAACTAGCAGATTGATTTGCGCTCAGTAATAATACGATATTTTAAAATTGTATTAATGAAGATATGATGTTAAAATAACATTGTATGAAGAATAGTAGGGGTCAGCTTATGACCAGCTCACCATGTGCCCTTCGCCCCCGACTCAGGGAAGGAGGGGGTCCTCACCGTCTCGCCCAGGACCGCGTTTGTCTCAGCCAGAGGCCACACCTTCCTGGCAGCAGGTAGGGGCCCACTGAGGCAGAGACACTGTGGTCAGTGTGCTGACTTTATGCGTTCCATACACTTAAAATATTGAGAAATGAAATAATTCAAAGATATTTATAAAACTCATTCTTTAAGATAAACCCCAAGGCAAATACTTATCTGAAGCAAAGATTTCTTATGCACAGTAAGAACAGGCCTGCTTCCAGGGTCCCTCACGTCACCATATCTAGAACACAGGTTCCCTGCACAGTCCCACTCAGCCTGCCCTCCTGTCTCCTCTCTGTGCTCATCACTTGGCCCTGCCGGCCGCTCTGCTGTCTTCCCCCTCAGGCCCTGCATGGAATCCTCCTCCCCAGGCAGTGTCTCGCTCCCTCCTTGGCCTCCTCCATGCCTGTGCTCAGATGTCCCTGTCTTTACGAGGGGCACACTGACCACTGTAACAGCAGCATTTCCCTCCACCCACCATCCCCTTATCCACCCTTCCATTTCAGTCCCATCTAATGTACACTCATCGCCCTGTCCTGGAGTGAGCTCCATGAGGAAAGAGACTGTTGTCTGTTTTATTCACCGGCGTATTCCAAGCACAGAGTTTGGCACACAGTAGGCCCTTTCTGAAATCCTAATGCAGATGGAGGGATACAGCCCACCCTGGAGGCATTGCCTTCCACTCTTGTGGAAGGCAGAGGGGTCTCTTGTACTTGCAGACACAGGGGTGGCCAGTAGCCCTGCACCAAACGACCTTGGCAGAGGGGAGGGGTGTTGACCTTGAGGCCGAGGTGGGGAGGGAAGGCTGAGGGTGGACAGGGGTGGAGGTAGCAACAAGGGACACTGTGGACAGGTTCTGAGCTAATGCAGGGCTCTTTCTCCCAGACTTTTCACAGATTGAATTGCGCATTCTTGCACACTTATCTGGGGATCCAGAACTTTTGAAGTTATTCCAGGAATCAGAAAGAGATGATGTATTTTCTACCCTGACTTCACAGTGGTAAGATACATGAGCTCACAATATTATCAGATCTGCAGGAATGCCTACATTTTAAAAGCCTGAAGTTATTCTGAGGCTATTTCATAGGAGAGAAATCATGTATTTCTCTAGTGGTTAATCTTTTTGAGAAGAGCAGATAACTAGGAAGCCAAGAGTTTCCTAATTATGAAAACTGGTAACTCTTTACCACTAAAAAGGAAGTAGATTGCTAAAGAATGTAATAAAGATACTGGAAAAATTCAAAGTGCAAGTCACGAGCTCCCTCCAGTTGAGTGGTAGTGTGAAGAGCCCAGGGCGACAGGGCACACTGCAGCCCCACCCCCACCAAGTGGGCCTGGAGCACTTCGGGCTGCAGGTGACAGTCCCTGCCCCACAGTGACTTACGCTCAAGAGAATGCCAGAGGCAGATGGCCTCAGGTTGTGTTAGGCAGCTCAACAGTGTCATCTAGCACCTGTCCTTCTTTCTGTGCCACTATAGTCAGGATGCTGGCTTTTCCTGGCTGTGAAATACCTGCTCCCCGTCTCCAAAGCAGGAGGGAGAGGGAAGGTGCGGGGCTCTCCTCCCATGTCATCCCTTTGGTCAGGAGGGTAAGAGCCCTGCCCGGGAGCCCACTGCAGGGGACCGACCGACTGCTGCACCTCACTTCCAGAGCGGGCTATAAGCTAACATAGCTGCAAGAGAGGCTGGTAAAGGGCATGCTCTAGAACACAGAGGCCCAGTCACAGTTTCTCACCAAGTACAGGTCCATCACTGCCTGGAACAAAGTCAGATTCTGCTACCAGGAAGTAGAGGGGCCACAGTGGGCTGGCTGTTGGGGTGGTCACTGCCCCTGCTGTCATGGTCCCCCTCCTTCAGCAGCTGAGGCGCACCCCCCTCTCCCTCAGCCTTTTCCCTCCTACTGCCCCCTTCTGTGGACCTCCTTACCCTCCCTTCCCACCTTTCTCATCACCCTGGTCACTGGCAGGAGTCTCGCTAGAGACAACATTCCACCGTGGCTGTTCCTCTGTCCTCAAGCCCCTGCACCTCCTCCTGTGCACCCGCCTCTGTCACTGTCACTGTCCTTTATGAAAGCATCTGAGCTCTGTGAGGGCGTGGCCATGTCCCGTTGTCCAGTGCAGGTGCTGGCCACTCTGCCCCTCCCTGCCTCCCACCCTCTCCAGCCACCGGGCTGGTCCAGGCCCACGCCTCACTCAGGCCTTCCCCTCCTGAGGGCTTGGGAAGCTCTTTCCCCGAGTGTCCACAGGGCTCATTCCTTACCAAGTCAGTGGTTTTAGTCCATTCACAAGGTTTTGCAGCCATCTCCACTGTCTAATTCTAGAACATTTCCATCACCCCGAAGAGAAACCCCGCACCCATTAGCCACCACTCCTTGCTCTCCCCTCCCCCATGGAAAACACTGACCTGCTTCCTGCCTCTATACATGTGTCTGGATATTTCACATCAATGGGATATCATCTGTGGCCTCAGATTCTGGCTTCTTTCACGGAACATGTTTTCAAGGGTCAACCCTTGGGGCCCATACCTCCTCTACGTCTGGAATCAGATAGTCACAGCCTCCACTGGGATGTTCCATCTAAAGCTGGGGTTGGGGCCTGTTTGCAGAGAGCACAGGAGAGTGAGGGGAAGCCTCCGGCACCAGCCCCAGTGGCAGCACCTGGAGGAACTCTGTCCTGCTGCCTGGGGAGCACCAGGAAGGGCCCAGCAGGAGCTGGAGCCTGCGACACTGAGGTCCCAGCTCCCACGGGAGGGGCAGCAACACTCCATCCCTCCTTCCTTCCACCCTCCAAGACCTGCTGGTGCCCCTGTTGGCCTAACCCAGGTGAAGCTGGTGGACACCAGAGCCATCTGTGGAGTCCAGTCCCTCAGGGCACCCCAGGGATCTAGGGAGGCAAAATGGAAGATGCCACCCAGGAACCCACTGAGAAGGACGTCAAGGGTGTAGAATCCAAACATTACCCACTTTATTCTGATGAAGCCAGACTGGAAAGAGAGGCATGCACTGAAAGGAGGGGTGGGTGATGGGGCAGAGAGAGCAAAAGCCCCAGGCCCTCAGGTGCAGAGCATCGGGAGGTGTGAAGGTGAGAGAGGTGGGAAGAGCTTATCCCACCTGGAGCATGGGAGGCCTTGGGTGGGGTGCAGCACCTCTGTCCTGAGCCCCAGGCCAGCAAGTCCATTTCTCAGCAGTGGTGTCCCCGGCTATGCCATGAAATTCAAACTCAGCAGGTCTGCAGGGAGCTCAGCACCAGCGCCCAGTCCCTGCAGGGGCCATCCTGACTGCCCCCTTCCTCCCCACCCCCTGACACCGCGATTTCAGCCAGGCCTGTGGTCCCTCTTACCTCAGGACCCCTTCCCTCTGCGACCTCCTCCACCTACTGTTGTAATAACTTCCCTCAGGCCCCCACTGCAGACATGTATCCCTGCTTATCTCACGAAGAGGCAGTCTGGTCGTGTGACCTCACTGGGCCTTCACTGGCTAATAACACTCACCCCCAACCCAGGAACCAGGCGGACCATTGCAACTGCATGTGACCCCCACAGCGCCCTGTGAGACTCAGGGTGCTACTGCTCACGATGGGACAGAAGAAGCAGGAGGTTCCTTTTGTGAAGGTGTGTGACCACCTGCTTGGGAAACCAAGGGAGTCGCCTAAAGAGAACTTGACGCTGGGACCTGGCAGAGGACTGGGTGGGCTGAACTGGGCAGAAAGGCCTCCCTAAATATAAACAGCCAGTCAGCAAGAGGAATGGAGGAATAATGCAGTGAAAAATTTATAATACCTTTGATCGCAGAATAAGTGTGCAGGACCTAGACGAAGAAAAGTTAGAGAAACACGGGCACGACCATAGGAAACCTGTTTTGTGAAGACGTTACTTCTCCTTCCATGAATCTGTAGAGAGTGTCCTAGTAAGTGCACCAAAAAAATTCAGAATTCTTTAGTAACTAGACAAACTAACCGCCAAAAATAATCCACTATTAATTGAAAAACTTTGAAGAGGAGCAATAAGGAAGACCAAGTCCTACCAGATACTCAAGTAAATTATAAAGGCACAGTTACTGAAACACTGCGGTGTGGGTGCAAACGGAATGGAGCAATGGAAGAAACAACATCCTGCCCGGCCTGTGTGGCTCAGCGGTTGAGCATCGACCTGGGATCCAGGAGATTGAGGTTTGATTCCCGGTCAGGGCACATGCCCGGGCTGCAGGCTCGATCCCTAGCACAGGGCGTGCAGGAGGCAGCCGATCAATGACTCTCTCATCATTGATGTTTCTACCTCTCCCTCTCCCTTCCTCTCTCTGAAATCAATAAAGATATTAAAAAAAAAGTCCAAAAATCCACCTATGCATGAGTTCCTGTATAATGGAGACGTTAACTCAACAGCAGGCTCTTGAGTGATGTGCTGCGTCCCTGTGGCCCAGAGCTGTGGGACAGCCGTGGTTTCTGTGGCGCCAGCGCTGTGTGTGCAGGGAGGGGACTCTTACTAAACAGCGAGTCTCACCAGCACGGGAGTGGATTGGGGTACGACGTGCTAACTGGCATTATTCCCTGGGCAAGAACACGATCAGGACAACCTGTCAGAATGAAGGGAATCTTGTGAGATGATTCTTACAGGACACAGCAACCAATTCTGAAGTCTGGGAGTCTTGCGAGACTTCCAGGGGGAAGTCCATGGAAGAGTGAGGCTGCAGTGAGGAGTCCTGCCCGTTTCCACATTGGACAGGGATCCCGCAGGATATTCAGGTGGATCTCCCCCAAAGCAGGCCTGTGAGCGATGGTCTTCCCTGCACAGCTGCAGAGCACAGGAGGCTCACCTTCGTTTCTTCCGAGGCTCCTGTGTGCGGTGTTTGATTATGAAGACCTGGTTTTTAAGGCCAGATTCTGGCGTTTCTTTAGTCAGCACTATAAAGGAACGAAAGCAGACCCAGCGGCAGGAAGAGCTGAGGAGTTGTTCACAATAAGAGGGAGGCGAGTGCACAGCACGCGGTTTCTTCTTCAGGGGCTTCCGAGGGAGTGCGGACAGGAGGGGGCGGCTGTGGGTTTGGCAGCCCGGCAGTCCTTGGGGAGTTGCGACAGGCAGACCCCAGGCTTCCTCTGGGTCTCACCCATTCAGAGTGAGGCGAGATGGTTGACCTGTGACCTCACTTCAGAACGATGCAGCTGCTGGGCAAGCACCTGGGGACCCAAACACAGAGGTCACTTTTCCAGGACTCCCAGTTTTGGTAGAGAATGCTCCGTAGTGTTGGTCATCTTCAGCTGTGGCAGGCAGGTGCCCGGCCAGCCTCGTGCTGAGTGTTGGGCTGTGGTGAGGGCCGGCGAGTCTGAGAGGGGTGCCTGACCTTGCTGTGTGTCTGCGATGAATTCATGCCCCGCCCCACTCTGAGCCCCACTTCTCTCTCCCGCCTTGGGCTGCAGCTGGCATCCCGTCCTGTGCCTGCCCTCAGGTGCAGTCAGCCGCGCCCCAGCCTTGCCCGTCTTCGTGAACGTGCTGAGGTCTCTTGCCTGCTGCAGCCCCTCTCCCATGCTCTGCTTTCTCGCAAAGTCTGTCCTTCCCATTCCTCTGCTTCATTTTAGTGGAACCTGGGGAGTGAGCGGGGCTGGGGAGGGAGGGAGGGAGGGGATCCGGTGTGCTCAGGGCGCTGGTCCCTGCGGAACATGAGGACTTGAGCTGCCTCTGCCCCTCCGCGTGGGGATGCCCAACGGTTGCTTTACAAGACGAGCTCAGCGGGGCGTCTGGGCGGACTCAGCGGGTGCTCAGTGAATGGTGACTGTTGTGGTTATTGTCCTCGTGTTGACAGAACTACACGTGTGTGTGCGTGTGTGCCCTGCTCGTGCACAGTTCTGTGGGGACCAGTCTGATTCACTGTCACCCTCGCAGCCCCTCCCCTAAATGGGGGTGAGCTCGTAGAGGGGTGCAGGTGTTGTGGGGGAGGTTGAAAGCAGGGAGGGCAGCGATGGCTCCCCTCTGGCTGGAGCTCAGAGTCTGGTCCCAGCAGCTGAGGAGTGGACAGCCCTGATCCTGGACCTGAGGCCACAATCGACCATCAGGGCCCACTTCCTCCTGAGGCCACAGATGCAACCGTCAGGGCTTGTGGTCTGACGGGGCGGCAGCCCCATGGCTGGCTCAGGCAGCGTGGGCCTCTGTCGCTCCATCAGATCGCCCTCCAAAGAATCTTAATTATTCAGGAAGGGCCCCAGGAGTGTTTTCTGGGGGACATTTGAGTAAAGAGCTCTTGACTTCTGGTTTCCTACAAGGTAAAAGTAATCAACTCTCATACGTTGCCAGTGGGTAAAAAGGCGCAGCTGTGGAAAACTCTGGCGGTGCCTCAGGAAAGTTGGACGTGGAGTTCCCACGTGGCCCAGCAATGCCACTCCTAGGTGCATACCCTGGAGTAGTGGGAACATCTGGCCACACAAAAGCTGGTAGGGCAAAGAGCCTGCAAGCGGCAGAGCCCTGAGGGCTGGGGAGGATCGGGCAGAGACTGGGAAATGCGAGCGTTCAAGGCTCCACGGACACTGGGGAACGTAGAGAACCGTGCGTGCCCAGGCCGCGCTCACGCTCAGAAAAGACCTGAGAGGACCCCGAGCTTTCACTTGGGGCTGAGGGCCGGGCTCAGGGAGGGCTGCGGCGGCCACAGCCTGGCCGAGCTGAAGGGTTAGGGTTAACCACACAGAGCTCGGGACAGGTTCCGTCAGCGGCCAGATGTTGAGTTTCAGCCTGCCCCAGGACGGGGCTCCCCGCCTCCCCTCCATCGGTCGGACAGGCAGAGGGACGAGGGGACAGCCCTGGGAGCAGACCTCCCCCCGCGGCAGGCTCTCCGTGGTGAACGCACTTGTGGTTTGGTTTGTGGACACGCCGCATGTGGCCAGCTGGCAGCTGTGCTGGCCTCCAAGCCAGCGCCTGTTGGGGGGCCTGTGCTGAGCCGGGCGCTGCAGAAGTGAAACGTGCCCACCTGTGTAACGGGCTGGTCTCGAAGTGGCTCAGAGCCTCCAAAGAAAACCATGGTGGGGGGTGCGCGTGGCTGGGACTCTCGTGGCCCCTTGGCCGACGGTGCCCGTGTGCCTGACGCATGTCCTCGCCCCACACAGGAAGGACATCCCCACAGAGCACGTGACGCACACAGACAGAGAGCAGACCAAGAAGGTGGTGTACGCCGTGGTGTATGGCGCAGGTAGGCTGCCGCCCGGGTCAGGCTGCGTTCACGGGTGGCCGCGCCCCCAAGAAGTCACCTTCAGCCCCTGGAGCTTATTTTGTGAGTCCCTGTGTGTCTACACAGACGCCAGACGCCAGGCCAACCACTCGCAGCCGGTAGCTCACGCAGTGCTCACGCCAGCCTTCAGGCACAAAAGGGAGTGTCGCCAAAGTCGCCAGCCAGAGGGGGTTGCAGGGCCCACGGCTGTGCTGGGGCCATTTCTGTGTCTTGAGTGGCCCAAGGAGACCGTCCTCCCACTCCCCTCCTTCCCGGCCGCAGGGCCCTCGCGGGCTTGTTCTGTTGGTTAGAAGCAGAGGCTGGTCTGCCCACACTCCAGGGAGGGGTCACGCAGGGCTGTGAAGACCAGGAGCTGTGGTCCCGCCCTCTGCCCCCCAGCACTCCGCTCTGCTCCCCGTTGCCCACTTCCTCCAAGCACTGGCTCTGCTGTGCTCAGCTGCCCGCCCCCTGCCCAGCGCGCCAGGAGGCAGGAGCTCCTGCCATCTCTGCCTGGCGCAGGGCAGGCACAGCCTCCCCGCTGAGCGGATGAATGAGCTGGAGGCTTTCCGCCCTACTTTTGAGAACATTCTGTGTACACAGTTTTCGGAAAACAGACTAAACAACTGAATTGGGTGGGTGACAGCAGGGTGACACTAGGCGGCTGCTCAGATTGGTTTGCTCTGTCGCCGGCTCCCGGCCCCTGCACTGTGCTCCTGAGCCTTCCTCGGTGGCTTCTGCCCTTTGAGTTAGATTTTGGTGCCTCCCGGCCTTGTCCAGAGTCCTGTGCTACAGGCGTATCGTTGACTTTGGCTCTGCCAGTGGACGCTGCTTCCCCCTCTTCAGCCCACAGCCTGCGGGGGTCCTGACTCCCCTCCCGGCTGTGCTACCTTATATGAGGCCCTGCACCTCTCTGGGCCCGTCACCAGCTCAGGTGATGTGGCGGTAGGGTTGTTAGAGCAGCACCTGGCGCCAGCCAACTCCTCTTTAGCATCTGCCGCCTGGGTCCCCCTTCCGTTTAGTGCTGGGCCGGCCACCCCCCCACGTGACTGGCAGCGCTGTGGGTGGTGGGACGCCACCCCCGATCCAACCGGGAGAGAGGCTGGAGCGTGAGGGCTTCATGAGGGCCGCAGGGCCGCCCTCGCCCCCTGGTCCCGATGCTCCCACAGTCCACTCTCACTTCTGTTGGTTCAGCACTTTCTGGAACATTCACTTTATTTTCCTAGAGAGGAAGAGAGCTCTACTCTGCAAATAAGCAGAGTCATTAACCGTGATGTTGGTGAAAAGGGTAATTTGGCTGCTTTTAGCCCTGACAGTGACAGGATTCCCACCCCAAGCCTCCACTTCTGCTGTTCCCACTGTTGCTGTCCAGCTTCACAGCAATTCCTGTGCATCCGTGGTGTCGGCGCAGGGCTGGGGGGCCCTGCTCTCGTGTGCACCCGCAGCCTGTCGTGAACATGGGGCTCTCCGGGGCTGCTGGGCCCCTTGGGAAATTGAGCACAGGGCCTCCAACCAGCAGCGTCTCTGGACTGCACAACACGTTCTCACATGAACAGGGCTCTCGAGGTCCAGAAGCTGTGGCTCTGGCCGCTGGTGCACATGGCAGAGGCATTCAGTGGGTGTTCCCATAAGGGCCGCAGTGAGAGGCAGCGGGGGCAGCCCTGGCCCTCCTGCCGGCCCCTCATCCGTCGGGAGGCCTCCTCCAGACAGCAGCCCCTGACTCCCCCAGTCTTGCCGTGAGCTCCTGCTGCTGTCAGTTTAACACTCCATGTCCAGTCACGTTGGACCCGTAAGGACCACCGCGTGCGCAGCGCACCTCAGGCCCCACAGTGGGACCAGAAGGACTGTGGGAGGCAAAGAGCTGCTCCCAAACGGCTGAGAGCTGTCAAAAGAGACACCGACCAGGCCCGAGAGTACCCCCGAGTGGCCAATGCCAAGGGAACCGAGGAGTCCCCCAGCCAGATCTGACTGGGAGGGCTGGGCGGCCACTTAGAGCAGCAGCGCCTGGGCTGAGTTTTGAAGAATGCACAGGACTTAGACCAGCCGGCATTCCTGGAGGCCCACTGTGTGCCAGGTACCCACCGGGCCCTAGAGCCATGAGCAAGAGCAAGACCCTGTCAGCAGTGACGCGTGGGGTGAAAGTGCACGTGGAGGAGAGGGAGTGAGGACTGTCAAAGCTGTGACACACTCGGGTTCATCAGCCGTCTGTGGGGAAGCCAAGTTGTGTTCATATAGGATGGCAGAGGTGGGAGCCTCGTGCTCCCACCAAGGGGACCCTTACCCTCTGGGAGACAGGCCTGCAGGTGCTTACAGCTTAAACAGCAGAAACCTGATCAGCCGGGTCAGCATGTGGCGGACGGTTGTGTGAGGAGGAGCTGGCGTACGTGAAGCACGGAACAGAAGCCCTTGCAGGGCCACAAGTCATCCTGCCACGAGGGGGGCGGGGGGGGCAGTGGCCTTTGAGTGTGACGGACCCATTGACAAGGTGTAGGGAACAAGAACCCAGGGCCGGGGGACCACACTGGACCTGGATTTCCCCCGGAGTCTCTGTCTCTACTGCTTTGGGAGCTGTCCCATCACTTGCTCCCATTGCAAACAGGGTTTCTGCAGGTACAGGGACCTTGGCCAACCTCTGCCCGTCAGATATCCCAACAGCCCCACAGAAGAAAGGAGAGGGATTCTTTCTCAGCCACAGGTATTGGGCAGTATGAATTCTCCTCCAGCCCACACTCTCACAGGCGTCAACTATAAAGCATGGAAAAATATGATAAACGACTGCCTAAAGGCACGGAAAAGTGACCCAAAGCGGAAATTGCAGGTGGGTTGACACTTGGAAGGAAGGAATGGTGCAGGGCGTTTCCCATGTGGTGACTCTCCCCCCGAAGGCAGGCCTCCGTCAGTGCTGTGGGAGGCTAAGGCTCCACAGAAATCCATCATCTCACCGGCTTGAAGAGCCAGAGGGCAGATGGGAGCAACCAGAGAATCTGAGAGCGAAGGGAGCGATCTCAGAGGAGAGCCGAAGAAGAACCACTGCTGAGTGTGAACTCTGCCCAGATCCCTGGCTGACCCCTAAACATTCAGACTTTAAACAACCCAGCCAAGGCCAAAAGGACTGATCTGAGATTTCAGCCACTTCCCAATGCAGAGGGACAAAGTTTAACGTTTGACTTCAGTCAAATTAACTGCCCCCTTTAAAAAAAAAAAATTGGTACTACTGAGGAAGGCACAGCAGAGCCCACAGTGTCTACAGCGTCTCATCCACGAGACCCAGGACACAGCCCCAAACTGCTAAGCACTTGAAGAAGCAGCACAACTTGACCCATGGCCAAGAGGAAAGGCCGTCGTGGGGGCAGATCCGAGGTGGCCCAGATGCTGAAATTAGCAGACAAGGATTTTAAAGCCCTTGTGATAACTGTGCTCAAGGGTGTCAAGGAAAATATTCTCATAATGAATGAAAATTAGGGCATCTCAGAAAAATCGAAGAACCGAATTGAAATTCTAAAACTGAAAACTGCAAGGTGAGAAATAGCAGTCCCCTGGCTGGGCTTAGCAGCAGATGAGACACGAGGAGGGGCTTGGCCGCGGACAAGGCGCCAGGTCCCACCCGCCGGACCTGCCGAGTGTCGGGCCACCACCTGGTTCCTTCCCGACAGCCGGCGGTTTTCCGTGGGAGCCACAGCAGAGGCGCAGTGGCTGGGTGTCCCAGAAACAGTGTCACAGGTGGATTGTTCCAGCGTAATGTGCCCATGAAGCTATTGTGTGGTCTTAATCAAGCCCCAAAAGGGAAATTGGGGTGTTTTTTTTTTCATTTCAAGCCAAATGAAGAGTTAGGCAGGCCCGGGCAGAGGGGAAGGACTGAGGGCTCCGAACTCTCTCTCTTCTGGGAGAAACTGTGGCGCACAGGGCACCCCAGCCTTCCCCACTCTTCCTGGCCAAGCACTGGAAGCAAACATCACCCCTTCCCTCTCCCACAATGTTCACGCTCTGTCCAGAACCTCCAAAGGCGTCAGCCAGCCGGGGCCCGCGGCGGCCGGGCTCAGGGAGGCCAGTCAGCCTCCTTCCTTCCGAGGTTTCTTCTCTGGTCGTATCTCTACCTCCAGGCTATGGCTTCTGGACCGTGTTGTCTGAAGGCCCCTTGGGGCCCCTCTAGGGACCCCTGAGGTGACCCCGTGCAGAAGCAGCAGACCCACTCCTCCCCCACCACGCTCGTGCTCTCGGAGCTCAGTCCCCGCCTGTGCGTCAGGCTGCCTCTGACCAAGGCGTTTCCACTCATGCAGGGAAGGAGCGGCTTGCTGCTTGCCTCGGAGTTACCCTGCAGGAAGCCTCCCAGTTTCTGGAGAGTTTTTTGCAGAAGTACAGAAAAATCAAGGACTTTGCCCAGGAAACCATTGCCCGGTGCCACCAGACAGGTGAGCCAGCAGCAGCCAGAGCCACTGGCAGGCCCCACCCCTCTCCCAAATCCAACCTGCTGCTCCAGTGGGCGCTGGACAGACGGGAGGGAGGGTGGGGGGTTGATGGATGGGGCCTGGGTGGGTGTCCAGCCCCAGCTGTGTAAATGGGACCAAAGGCTCCACCTGACAAGGGCCCAGAGCCAGGCTCTGCTTGAGGCAACAGAATTAACAAGCTGGAGTTAGGAATGATAACTGGGTAGATAAGCATAGAAAAGTAACATCCTGCCCATAACAGTGGAGAGAGAGTGTTATTGTTGTGAAAAGCGCACAGTAGAATTTTAAAATTTCACTATAATTTGGTCACAGATTTCAAAGAATATCAAATAGAGCATGTTCTGTGAGCACAACGGGCTGAAGGTAGTTTTATATTTATATGTGTGTCCACTTGTCCACCTCCTTGTTTGGAACTTGCCGCACTCCTAAGTGACCTAGGATTAACAAGTCCCAGTAAAGTGACATTTTAGAAGTAAATGGCAGTAAAGGTACGTCCTGTGAGACACCGTGAGGCGTGGCCTCGCTGACACTTAACTCGGGTGAGGGAGTCCTTCCACGGAGCATTTCTAAGAAGTGGGAACACAAATGGTTTGTATTCAACACATTTGGGAAAGAGTAGTGGAGCAAATTAGAGAAAGAAGGGAATAAATGTCAGAGCAGAAGCTCATGATGTAGACAACAGGAGGCATCAAAGGTGGGTGGAGGGGGAGCAGAGAGCTCAGCACGCACTTGAGTGAGGTTGGAATCAGCTGGAGAAGCAGCCCAGCAGCCCTGAGCGGCTCCAGCGTTCCTGCAGCATCCAGGCTCTCCTGGCCCCTCCCGGGGACGCTGCTGACCGTTCTCTCTAGAGCCTGTGACCAAGCCCATGAGCATCGGGTGGCCCCGGCACAGGCTCCTCCGGGGCCTGACTGCCTGTCCAAACACTGGCCAGTGCAGGAGCCTCTGTAAGCCTCCAGCAGGGCAGGCCGTGGCTCCCTGAGCCCCAGGGTGAGTCCCACAGAGGCCTGCAAGGTCCCAGCCTCCACCTGCAGCCACCTGCGTCCTTACTGTGGCCATACAAGCCCTGACCATCCCTGGGCCCAGGAAGCCCACACTGGAGATGAACAGAGTGGTATTAATCCTGAAATGTTAAAATAGTGATAGAACCCAGCGTTGATGAGAGTTACAGGGCCAGGGTCACCACAGACAGAAATGCAATCTAAAGTCGGGCACTGTGCCCTGCTCACTGGAGCCAGGCGCGATTTCAGTGGCCTCCCGTAAACTGACTTGTGTGACGCTCACGGCAGCTCTACAGAGTGGGCAGTGTCGCCATCCCCACCTCACAGCTGACAGGTGGGGCTAGGCTGCGGCCCAGAGCCAGAGCCCGCCCTCCCTTGGGCGGCTGTGGGGCCTTACAATTCCACACGTGAAGTATTCGTGCCTTTGACCCAGAAATCACCCTCCTGGGCAGACACTAGGAAATAACTCCGACGGTCGTTACATCTCCCACAAGTGTTTGCTGCCTGCCTGCCCTGTGTCAGCACTGTGTCAGTGGCAGGGCACCAGCTCCTGGATCTCGAGAGGAGGTGGCACCTGACCCAGCGCAGGAAAGGCCAGGAACAGCCAGGGGCATTGGCGTGGCTTCGCCGTTTTTGGAATCAGCTGAGGAAGGGAGTGCAAAATCGTGCCACCCTCCTGCCGTGCTTGTTTCCCACCACAGAGCCCGCTGGCCGAGCAACAGACCTCGAGGCCTCTGGGCCAAGCTCCCAGCCCCACTCTGGCTCAGGGTACCGGAAGGGGTCCTGCTGGGCCCCTGGCCCGAATCTGAGGGAGCCGTGCCCACCAGGGCGCCACACTGCCTGTCCACTTCTGCCTCTCATCCTGCTCCCCTTCCTGTGGCCCAGGCTACGTGACGTCCATCATGGGCCGGAGGAGACCGCTACCAAGGATCCATGCGCAGGACCAGCAGCTCCGGGCTCAGGCAGAGCGGCAGGCAGTGAACTTCGTGGTGCAAGGTACCCCGAGTCCTCAGCTCGCCTGCTGGGGCCATTCCTTCCCGGGTTTTTAGCAGCTGCAGGGCTGGGTGACACCCATCATACCATGGTCCCCCTCTTTCCTGCTCCTGTCCTCCCAGCACACGTGGGGGCCCCTGACATGTAGGAACCGTGAGATGGGGGATCTGGGTTGTGGTGGGTCATGCGTGACACGCGTGGAAAGTTGAGACAGCTGCCTCGTGCTAGGCAGTCCCCCCGGGGCCTGGGCCCCACGTTGTAGTGAAGCCGAACCTCCTGTGCCCACAGGCTCCGCCGCGGACCTCTGCAAGATGGCCATGATCCACACCTTTGCTGCCGTGGCCGCTTCCCCCACCCTGACTGCAAGGTCAGTGAGCGAGTGGCCAGCCTGCCCAGCCCGGCCGAGCTATGCTCCTGCTGTTCCCAGGGCTCGGGTGGCCTGGGAGGCCTGCTGCTCTGTGGCTGGCCCCAGGCACACAGCCCAAGCTTCCCACCTGCCGTGGGCCCAGGTCACGGTTCCAATCAAGATCACCACCCCAAACAGAGGGACTCCCTTGAGTCTGAGCTCCTCTCAGCACTCCTGGGACGGCCCTTTCCCCTGACCTGGGCTGGGCCAAGCACCCAAGGGCCTGCTCACAGCAGCACCCAGTGACAACAGGCCATTCGCCTTGGGCACCCTGAGGCCTCTCGGGAGCTTCTGAACTCCTTCAGGCACAGCAGCTGCCCACCCTGGAGGTGGAGGGACCCAGAGCCTGTCAGAGGGGGCACAGGCTCCAGACTGCCCCCCTCCCACCCCAGTGCTGCCCCGACTTCAGTTAGTGCGCCGGACGCCCAGCTCTGCTGCTGCCCCAGAGCCAGCCTTCACACATCTCGAAGGAGGGGCTCCACCAGGCTGCCAGGGCCACGGCTCTCTCTGGTCTGTCTCTGCCACGGTCACTCCCCTCGGGTGCACCTCCTGAGTAGCTGGGTGACAAGGAGCCCTAGCCCAGCCTCTGCCGGCCCAGAGCCACCCCTCCCAGCTCCCCAGGTCCTGGCCCTGGGCCCCAGGTGGCTAACCTGAAGTCCCCAGACAAGTGAGCGTGTTGGACCCCAGAAGGTCTGGCTCCCTTCCTCCTCAGCCCCCAAGCACACTGTTGGAGTAGAGCCATCCCTGCCGAAGGGCCCTTCACAGCCGGTCAGCATGCCCACCACCAAGGAGGGGCTCGTGGCGGGTTAGGCAGCATCTCTAGATGGCGAAGTGTCTAGTGGTCTCACCAGCCCCAACCTGAGGGGTGTCACTCTCACCCCCCAGCCCCCACGGGCAGGTGTGTCACCGGCAGAGGCCAGCTGAGCTGCCCTTCCTGCCGCCCTCGGGGACCTGCTCGCCGGGGAACCCTTTCCATCTGAGCTTTCCGCTTCCTCTGGGCTTCTCACGTTATTGAACTTTCTCAAGGCCTGACTTTTCCTTACCTGAGGCTTCATCTCTCTTTAGGAAGCCATGTGCCCTGGCCCATTTGGCTCAGTGGTTAGAGTGTTGGCCTGCGGACTGAGGGGTCCTGGGTTCGATTCTGGCCAATGGCACGTACCTTGGTTGCAGGCTCATCCCTGGCCCCTGCCGGGGTGCATACGTACGGGAGGCAACCGATGGGTGTCTCTCTCTCACATCGATGTTTCTCTCTCTCTCTGAAAAGCAGTGAGGAAAATATCCTCCATGATGGTTAAACAAAAGCCCTCTCCTGTGTTTCTTCAGAGAGTTCCTGCTGCTCATTCTGACTTTGAGCTTGTGTTCCTTTGGGGACATCAGCGATTTTGTACGAAGCATGCACCAGGCCCAGGCCACCCCAGGACGGTGGAGTGGCATCCATCCCAGTCTGGGAGCGGGGAGGAGACTGTCCCCACCCAGGCCACACACCCACTGTCGGCCACGTCCCTTTAACCCTCCATCCGCGCTTCTCCTTCCACCCTGTCCAGGAGGCCACACCTGGGCCTCTCCAGGCCCCTCTGACCCCCGGTCCCTGCACCAGGTCTGGGCTGCGTCTGGTTTCTGCAGGGACTGGGGAGGCAAGAGCGGAACGTGAAACACTTTTATCTCCAAGCTCCTCCTGCCACGTCGCGTTGCAAGCTGCACCCAGGCTTCCTAGGGGTTTTCGGGTTAGTGCCTCCGCCCCGTGCATCCTGCTCACTGTGTCGTTCCTGGGGGGTAGGTCTGGGAGAGGGTGGGAGCGGCCTGTGCTGGCTCACCCTCCAGGCAGGTGGTTCTGCATCTGTGACATCGTCAATCTAGACAGTCTGGCTGGTTTCGGTTTTGTGGGGTTGATGAAGCTGGTGTGTGAGGATTTGGGGTATTTGGGGTGACAGAGTCCTGGGGCAAGCAAACCAGTGTTTACCCAGGAAGTTACCAGCCCAGCTGGTCACCTTTCTGCCATCTGCCCCTTACTGTCCTCGGGATGCTTTTCACAGCCCAGCAGCTGTGGGGTCAGCACACTTCCTGCTCCGTGTTTTCTGAACCTGACCTGTTCTTCCTGGAGCAGTAGACAGGGCCCTGGGCCGTGCCTAGAGGGACATATGGGCTGTGCGTGGGCCATGTCTGCCTGAAGGTGCGGGAGCGAATGTGTGTCCGGGAGGCCGTGGTCTTGCAGGGACGCACCCCTCCAGAGCCTCATCCTGACGCTCCAAGTGCCCCATGGGCCGCAGCCACGGGACAGACCCACTCGCTGCCCACGGGCCACAGTAGGAAGGCTGGGGAAGCTCCCACCCCGTCTCTGGCTCAGCTGTCGGCGTTGTGGCCTGTGGACAAGGGACTCTGTGGAAAGGCCCTCCCAAGTGTCAGAATGTGGGGGAGCTGGAGAGCAGCTTCGGAGACTGTCGGCCCCGCGCCTGAGTGAAGAAGGGAAACTGAGGCCCAGAGCATGGCCCAACGTGTCCACATTCATGCAGCCGGACCAGCTGGGCCTCCCTGCCTGGAGCTGTGGCCTCCCTTGCCCTGCGCCTTTGAGAAGGGACTAGGAGCCCCGCCTGAATCTCCAGCCTAGGCGGTGGCCTCAGGGAGACACGTGCTCTTTGCCCTGGGTACATGCAGGGCACTTGGAAGATGGCTCATCTCCTTGCCCCCTGGGCAGCCCTCTGACCTCTGGCTGCCTCCCAGTGCAGCAGCACCCCGAGGACATCCTGTGGCTAGGTCTCGCCCAACACCGTGGGGCACTTGCTCTCTTGGCCTCCAAAAGGGGCAGAGAAGGTGCCTGGGGCCCAGGGCAAGCAGGAGGACCAGCCAAGCAGTGAGGAGTCGCCTGGAAGGACTGCTGGGGTGGTGGGGGCAGGACCTGGACTTCCCTGAAGAAAGGGCTGTGGGCAGACAGTCCTCAGCAGCTCCAAGACACCACTCCGGGGGGTGGACAGGACACAGCAGGAGGACTCAGCCGTGAAAGGCCCTGAGCATGCCGGGCAGAGAGGGACGGGGACGGTGGACCTGATGCCGGTTTCCCTGCCCCCACTCCCCCTCGCCTGTTCCTGCTCCCTTCCTGTGCCCAGGCTCCAGTGAGGAGTGTGGTGACCGCAGTCAGCTGCGAGCTGTGTCCCGACCCGCGGTGCAGGCCCATGGCAGGTGTGAGCCACCGCGGCTGCTCGGAGGGCTCTGCCCTCCGCGGGGGCCGAGGACCCCACCAGAGGCCTTGAAGTTAATTAAAAGGTCTGACTCCAGAAGGGCAGTGCCCACAGCCTGGGCCAGAGGCTACAGGTAGAACGCAGGCGCACCTCCCTGTGGCCAGCGGCCTGCTCGGGGCCGGGCCTGGCCTGACGTGCTTGGGATGTGCCCTCCCCACTAGTGACACAGGCCCAGCAGCAGCGGCTCAGACTCCAAAGGTGGGCTTTCTCCTTTCTTGAGCCGGCCAGGGCACCTCAGTTGCTGACTTTGGTCCAGGGTGGGGCCAGGGTTCCTCTGGCCCCCAGCCCCGGACCTCTTGGTGCCTCGGTGGCGCGGCTGCTGCAGCTGGCGGTGCGCACAGGCCAAAGCAGGAAGGAGTGACGGCCACAGGGTGCCTGAGCCCCGCGAGCCAGCCCCGACAGCCCTCCTGGAGCTGGAGGGCACACAGCTCAGGGCCACCCCCGAGAACCCCATCTCCACCCCCCAGCGACAAGAGGACCCCCCAGATCTCCGCTGCCAAGTCCTGGCACCTTCCACAGAAGGTACCGCAGGGTCCGCCTCCCACTGGGGTTTGAGGAGCTGCCCGCCCCAGCCCCGGCCCACCGTCAGGATGACCACTGCCCGGTGGGCCTCGCCACACCTCCCAGCTTCCTGGAGAGTCTAGGCCCACGGCTTCACCCCGTGGGAGGTCTGCCTGCTGCCCCTTTCTGCCAGTGCTGGGCCTGCCACCGACAGGCAGCCAGGTGACAGGACCGGATGTGGCGCCCGGCCTTGAACCAGTTCACTCGAGGGGCAGAGCACACAAGACCCCCAGACCCCCACCATTCTCAGAGGGCTGCAGACCCTCCAGGTCACCAGGTGGGCCGCCTGCTCCGTACCTCCCCTCCCTGAGTGGATGGGGAGCCACCTTCATCCACCCTGAGGGAGGGGCCGGCACCAGATCTGGGGCCACAGGCCAAGGCAGGCGTCACCCGCCCAGGCACGTAAGCCAGCCACGTCCCACCTTCTGAAGAGGCCTGAGGTCTTGCAAGTCTAGCCACAGTCGTGCTCTGTGCAGCCACCTTGGAGCTTCAAGAGCCCACCCCGGGTGGCCCTGTCACTGCATCCCCACCCATGCACTTCTGCACCCGCCGCCTTGTCACTTGAATTTAAGCCCTGCTGAGACCCCTGCCCTGGGCAGTGTGTTACCCACACAGAGTGGACTCTCGGTCCACAGGCCCTCTGTACAGTGTCTGCACCCCCCCACTTCCTCTCCCTGCTGAAGCAGGAGGGAGAGACACCCCCCTGCCTGCTGAGGAGCTTGGAGAGGGCTGCAGGCGAGGGTGGTGGGTGCTGGGCTGTCTCCCCAGAGCCAGGCAGCCCCAGTGCAGGGACTCGCCGGGGAGGGAGCTGGAGTCCTTGGGGCTGGGCTCAGCCCAGAGCCCAGCAGGGGGAGGCAGGTCTCGGGCAGGAACTGGAGGGGGCTGCAGGGAGCAGGGCCAGGCTGTCCAGTGCTCGAGGCACAGCCTCCATGCCGAGGAAGGAACCTCTCTGGTCCTGGCCGGACAAGGGAGCTGGGAGTTGAGGTGCTTTCTTTTACCCTTTAGAGTTTTGAATATACTTTCCAAATTTTATTAAATATTTTTTTGACTTAATAGCCAATTTTAAAACAAGGGTTGTCCCTCCCATCAGCTTCCCCTAAGCTAGTATTCAAAGTGGGAGGTGCTCGCAGCTCCCCCAGGGTCCCCCACGTTCCTGATTCGTCTTCGGCCCTCACAGCACCCCCGCACCCAGTGGTCCAGGGAGCTCTTCTCCCGCTGCTGCTTGGACTTTCCACCCACTGTGCCCTCACCAGGTCCCCAGGTGGGGTGGCCCCTCCGCCAGGCCTCCTGCCTCCGCTGGCCTCCCTGGGGGCTGCCCTGAAGAGAGCGCAGTGACCCAGGCAGCAGCCCCGATGGCCTCCCGCCCCCCGCTGAGCCACGTCCTCTCCACCACCCTGGGCCAGCCCTCAGAGATGCCCCGTCATCCCTGTGCACACGCCCCCAGATGACGCCCCCTGGCTGGGCAGACGGAGCTTGGTGCCTTGACCGCCCCCATCCTAGGGCGACTCCCTCCTGCGCTGTGTCTTCCAGGTTGGTTGCCCAGATTCATGATGAGCTGCTGTTCGAAGTGGAAGACTCACAGGTTCCGGAGTTTGCAGGTGAGCCCAGAGGAGAGCAGGCTGCATTTATTCCTCAAAGAGCTGAAGCGTGTCCCTGTGTCTGGCCCGGGCTGCACCCTAGCCAGCAGCCTCACGGACACCAGTGCTCCACTGTGGGCCGGCCCTGGAAAGGTGGGGGCATCGGGGCCTCCCAGGCTGTGGGGGCGTGTGGCGGGATTCTGTCGCTGAGGCTCAGTGCGGACTCCAAGCCTAGGTCGCTGCCTTCTCTGAGGGACGGCACTGCCAGCTGTAGGGAGGGCCAGGATTTCCTCCCCTCAGCACAGCTGCGGGTGCGGGCGGGATGCACCCACTCTGGCCTCGGTGAGAGCAGGACAGGCATCTGCCTGGCCCCTGAGTGTTTCTGTCCAAATCTTTGTATTAACTGTCAGGTAACTTAGTGGGATGGAATGAAATGTTCATTTATTAAAGAGGCAGGCTAACTCTGAGACCCTGCACCAAGCTGACCCTACCTACCCCACCTGGCTGCTCCCTTCCCAGGGCCCGAGCACAACTGCCCCATGGTGACCGAGGCCCCGGGGGCCATCCCACCCCGGCCACGGAGCTGCCCTGCAGGCTTTACCTTTACCTGGGCCTCCACAGAGAATATGGGGAGCGTACTGGGCCTCCTGCCCCGGCTCCTCCTGCCTCCTCGGGGCCCAGAGCCTCTGGACGGAGAGCTGGGGGCCTGGCCTGACACCTGCCCAGCCCTGCCCAGCACCGGCAGGGGTGAGGGAGGCCAGCAGCTGGGTGGGGCCTGAGTGCTGCTGGGACGGGATGGCCCCCCTCAGGTGGGGGACCCACAGTTGGGACTGTGAAGGGCCTTCAGGCCTGTGCTATAGACATGGCCATGGGAGCTGGACCCAGCCAGGAGCACTGGGGGAGGCGAGCAGGGGGCTGGGGTTCTCGTGCCCCAACTCTACCCTGGGCTCAGGCTGACCCTCCCTCCCTTCCTTTATCCCAGCTCTTGTCAGGGGCGCCATGGAGTCATTGCAGCACGTGAGGGCATTGGAGCTGCAGCTGCAGGTGAGAGGAGGGGCAGGGACCAGGTGGTCACACTCCCCCAGCTGCCAGAGCCTCCTGGGGCAGAGTCCAGCCCTCCGAGGGCAGGAGAGCCAGCACAGGGCATGGCCCAGCCCTGCCTGCAGCACCTGAGCCCCAGGCTGCCCTCCCCCGCCAGCCCTGGGAGGAGCCAGGTTACCTGGGGTAACAGTGTGGCCCCTCCACCTGGCCCGAGCCGCACCGGGTGTCCTCAGGGGCTGCAGGAACTGGGCCAGGCTGGGCAAGGAGTGTTGTCAGACCACCCAGGGCTGCCCACCTACCTTAGGTGCACCCTGGGGCCTACTGAGCCTGGTCCTAGCCCCACTCCTGGCTGGTCACCTCTGAGGGGCTCCCCCAAGCCATTGGGGAAGACGGGGGATAATGAGGGGTGGGAGGCTCTGAAGCCTGTGGAGAGACATCCGGGTCCCTGTCCCTGTCCCTGTCTCTTGGAGGGGCTGCTCCAGCCACAGGCACCCGGGGCCACCACGGAGAAGTGCTGCAGGAAAGGTGGCTGATGTCGGCTGCATCCTTGAGCTCCCCTCCCTCCTCGCTGGATGTGGCCACACTCTGTGCCCCTAGGGCCCCTGCATGGGCACCCTTCACCTTGTCCTATGGGGAGTGGCTTGACAGGGTCAAGGAATGCCTGCAGAGGCCCAGCCAGGGTCAGGAATTCCTGGGTTCCAGGGTGGTCCACGCTTGCTGCTGCAGCAGGTGGAGACGTGGGGGGGCTTTCTGTCCATGGAAGCCCAGGAGCCCCCCACTAGTAGTCCTGCAGGTTACAGGGAGCTGCAGCTGGGCTGCCCCACCCACCCTATCGAGAGGGAGCAAGGGCCATCTTAGGACCAAGGTCCCAGGGAGGACTCTCCAGAATCCCTGGCACCTCTCAGGGCCAGCCAATCCTCCAGGGGGCAAGGGCCCGAGGTAGCCAGCACAGGTAGGGCACCTTGCCTGGCCCCACCCCTGCAGGCATGCTCACTGGCACAGGCCCTGGCAGGTCAGGTGGTGGAATCGAGGTGTTAGGACGGGGGGTGGGGGTTGAATGTGCTGTGAGCCTGTCTGCCTGTGCCTGAGAGTGTGTGAGTGTGTGTCCATCCACAGCGCGTTGCTGTGGCGTGTCTGAGCCTGCCTGCCTGTGCACTGTGGGCCCTGTCCCCATGTGTGGACCTGGGGGGTGGCCGGGAAGCTGGCTCAGGCCTGGTGCTCACCTCTGGCTGCCGCCCACAGGTGCCCCTGAAGGTGAGCTTGAGTGCTGGCCGCTCGTGGGGACACCTGGTGCCACTGCAAGAGGCTGCGAACCCTTGGCCACGCCCATGTCCTGCCGAGTCTCCAAGCAACCACCAGGCCACCGCTGAGCCCCTGGTCAGCACCTGCCCCCCCGGGCCTTCGTTTTGTCTGTAGTCCAGGGCAACAGCAGGAGGACAGAGCTGGTTCCCACCAGCCGCCGGCGTGGCCTTCGCTAAGGTCAGCAGCTGGCGGGCTGTGCTGGCTCTGTGGGCTGGGCAGGACGTGGCCCAGGGCAAATCCGCCCTCTGAGCCATCACCGGGAGTAAACGCTGTATACAAAGTTGCCCTCGTTGCTGTCCAAGTGACTTCCCCCTGAGGGTGGGAAGTGCCGGCCCACAGCCCCAGCCACCCGGCCAGACCAGGGCTGAGAGCCCCATGCAGGCGGCCAGGGCCCAAAGTGCCCATGGGCCTCAGGCAGGCCAGTGACCGGACCCTGGGAACAGTCTGTGGCCCCCCAGTCTACTCTGAGCAGTTCTCACAGGCCGCCCAGTACCAAGGGAAGGGCCCAGCCGTGCACCACAACAGCCTGACAGCAGCCCTATGCAGAGGCACCCACATGACCCCCTTGCACCGTGGGGAAACTGAGGCACAGAACGCTTCATCACCTGTACAAACACACCTGGCTCCTCAGTGCCCCGCTGGGACTGCAGCCCTGGGGCCCTGCTGCCTCTACCTCGGCCCCGGGAATGTGCCCTGGGCCCCACTTCCAGACCCCGTCACCCTGAGGGGGCTCAGCCCCTCCCAGTAGCTTCCTCACCTGGATCTGGGCTCTAACCCGGCCCCATGGCACCTGTCCAGGGGTGGCGAGCATGTTGACGGTGCCCAGTGGCCCAGGTGCTCCCTTCCACGCATGCCAAGGCTGCTCGTTTAAACGGTGGCCGGGCTTTCTGTGCTGCTGCTCTCGTGAGCCCACCGGACATGCACCGTCTCCTCCAAGAGACGTGGTCACTGGTGCCCAGGCCCAGGCCTGCCTTTCTCACTGGTTTCCTGGGGTGAGCCCAGGCCTCCCTGCCAGCGGCTGGTGTTGAGTGTGTCTGTGGCGGCCACACCTCTGGTGCCTGTCCTCACGCTGTCACCTCAGAGGCACAATCCCTGGAGGGCTTCACAAGGGACGGCCAGGCTTGGGAACCGATGTCCAAGCATGTCCCCCGGGCCCACCTGGCCTGTGTGCCGCAGGGCTGATCCACAGGGCTGGCGCTTCCCGGTGCTGGCCTTTCAGGCTTCAGACCCAGTGACACTGGCTCAACCTAGAAGATCCCAGAGCAGGGAGCACCCCCAACATCCCCCCACAGATGAGGGACAGACCCTCGGGAAGGGGTGTGCAGGAGCAGGGCCCACTGTGGGGAGCTGGCTGGGTGCAGGTCCTTATCAACAAGGCCAGGGGTCCACCCTGAACCGCTCCTCACCCTGTCGCCCTGCTCTCCCACCTGGACCCCCAACCCCACGCCCTCCCCTCCCTTACACCAGGCCCCACTGCCCCTCCCAAGTGGGTTTGATGCCACCTGCAGACACTCAGGTCTCTAGTGGAACCCCCAGCAGGAATGGGGCACCTCAGCCTCACAGGTCACCCCTGCACCTGTCCCAACCCTGGAGCCCTGAGTCTCCAGAAAACCGGCCCTTCCGGCCCGCACTGGCTGCAGACGCCTCAAAGAAGCACAGAAGCCAGTTCTCAACTCTGGTTTTATTGAAAAACAGCAGCATCGGGCTGTGCAGGCAGAGGGGCCACACGGCTCCCCCCTCCTGCTGCTCACACCCCCACAGGAAGCCGGGACCCCGCCAACCCTGGCCCTGCAGCCTGTTGCTGGGACTCGGCTTGCCGCTGCTCCAGACCTCTCGGGCTGTTTTGGCACATCCTGGGGTCTCAGGAAAGTCACCCCATCGTGGGCTCACACAAAGTAAACCAGGCACTGGGACAGGCTCTGGGCTCCGCCGGACTGAAGAGGTGGCAACCATGGCAGTCATGGCCAAACAGCCTGGCCCTGGCGACCCATGTCACCAAATCTGATCTTGGCCACCTTCCCCGCATGCCCAGAGACCCAGGAAAACACTCGTCTGGGTCATGCCATCCTCGCACCGGCCCGTCCAGCACCCTCCACCACGGAAGGAGCACCACATTCCCTGCCCCCTGGGACCTGGCAGGCCCAACACAGCAGCAGAGCTCGGGGCACAGGCACCGTCCCTGCCAAGCACCTCCCGCCTCCATCCCAGGCGCCCTCCCTGTCACTGCACACGTGCATGTGCACACATGGCACACACACACGTGTACACGCAAGCACACCCTTCTTCAAAATGGCTAATTATTGCTGTTTTAAAAAAACAAAAAATGCATCTGCAGTGGTAGGTCGGGTCCACCGCAGCCTCACAACCCCGGGAGCGTCGTCAGCACCGAGGAGCACTCACATCCTAGGACTGGCCCCTCACCCAGCCCAGACCTCAGACCCCAAAGCCTCGTGAAGGGGCCACCGGGGCAGGAACGCGGGCATGTGGCCAAAACCAATTCACAGAAGTTGCTTCAAACAGCCCCCAGCCCTCAAACCAGCCCCTCACAGTGCCAGCCACCCCCAGGGAGGCAGGGGCAGGTGCTTGAATTGTCGATGTTACCCCCCACCCCCGAGGACAGAGCCAGGCACTAAGGCGCAGGGCCCCGAGCACCTGCCAGACACCTGAAGAAGCCCCCTGGGAGCCTCCCCGCCCTGGCTCCTGGAAGGGCCTCCTCTGAAGGGAGACACCCAGCAGGACCGGGGCCACCCAAGGACCTCACGGCCGCAGGCCACCTGTCCGCAGGGCCTCCAGCCTCAACCTTCTCCCAGGGCAAGCCCCTCACCCACTCAGGGCAGGCTCCTCCACCCAAGGGCAGCATTGGGAGCCCAAGCCAGACACAGGCAGGGGTGCAAGGGAAGAGACGCTGCCACGGCCCCCCAGGCCTCACCACATGGCTAGCCTCAGCACACCCAGGCCACCGACCCTGGGAGCCAGCTGTCTGCAGAGCCTGTGCCTGGGCAGGGGCCTGCCCTGCCCACCAGCCACATGCCAAGACCCTGGTGGCGCTGGGTCAGGCCCTGGAGCCCTCGGCTACCCTGGGTCCCACTGCCGGGAGCTGCCCACCTAACAGACACATTCTGGAATATCCCACCTCCTGCTCTCTGCTCCAAAAACAGAGGCTTCCAAACAGACAACAGACATCCTGGGAGCCGTGGCCCCTGAGCACAGATACCCGGCCCAGGGCCGACTTCCCCTGAGCCTCCCCAGGCCGCCATCGGGGAGAGCCAGGAGGCCAGCAGGGAGGAGAGGGCCCAGGGCCGGCCAACTCGGAGAAGCTGCCAGACACACCACCGAGCAGGCCTCAGGACACTTCACAGAGGTAGAAGAGGTAACATCAGAATTTCTACAAACGTATAAAATTCACATCTCAGTGCACGTTTCCGGAGTAGTTGGCCCAGGCTGAAGGGAAGTGGCTGGCCAGGGGCAGCGCGCCACCGGGGTGCCCAGCCTCGGGCCAGCGGGGAGAGGGGGAGATCTGCCCCCAGAGGACCTCGGGATCAGCTGCACACTGACCAGGTGAGGGCCCCGTCCTGGGTGTAGAGCACGCCCAGCCTGGCGGACGCACAGACGCCTCTGTACACCCACCTCAGCAGCTAGGCATCAGGGTCCTGGACTGGCGGCCACCCTGCCACACCCTCCCCGCATCTCTGGCAGCAACAAAGGGCACTAAAGGTTAAGAGCCCAGGCAGCGTCCACCTGCTCTGGGCCATCTGATGGGGGAAGACTCGGCAGCCCATCCAGATCCCTCTCAGACAGAGGCCTGCACAGGGACGGCCACACCGTCGCCCAGGCACACCACCAGCAAAGTGCCTTGGTCAACACCAACCAGACACTGGAGGCCCCATGCTCTGCCCTGGCCCATGGGTTCCAGCAGCTCCCACCCACCCGCCCCCACCCCAGGGACCAGAGGCTCCAAAGGCACAGGATCGGAGACAGCTAGTGGCATCCCCAACCTACCCCGACACGGCCCACCATGCAGACCTCTCGAGGCCACCACCTGCCCTTCCCACCCCACCAGGCCCCACGGCACCTAAGGCTGCCCCGAGCCGAAACCAAACGGAAAGAGAGAAAGGCACAGCTGTTTGTTTCCATTTTGCTAAAACACTTTACGTCTGTCTGTATAATCCAGGTTAACAAAATCTGAGAGCTGCAAGAAAATAGGGTGCCGATTTCTGTACAGTCTACAAAACTCCCACCCCGGGCGGGGCCCGGGCGCCTCCAGGGGTATGTACAGGGGAGCGGGGTCTGTACAGGTTCTGCAAGTACCTCACTGCCGGCAGCACAGAGGGCTCCTGGGAAACTGGGCATTGCGTTTACTTGCTAACTTCCAAAGCGCCTTTTAAGAACATCCCCTCTGTGGTCCCGCACGTGGGTCCCGGTTCAGTGACCCACTGCACCTGCCACTCCCCCCTCCTCCAAACCCCCGAGCGTAGGGGTCTCAGTGGCCAGGTCCAGGCTCACAGCCAGACGTGCAGCTACTGCCAACCACCACCTGCCCGTCCCCAGCCTCCAACCTCAGGAGGCTGAGAGCACAGCCAGCCCCAAGCCACACGGACGGTGAGGTCCACTGGTCCCTCCCCAAGGCAGCGGCACATCGGGCTGGACGGGGCGGCCCACAGCCTCCTCAGAAACCAGGGATGCTCTTTGGGGGAAATGCTGAGTCAGGGTCTCCCTCCAGATTCCAAATCTTGAAATCCTCCGCCCACCCGGCCACCCACCCCGACCAAACTGGGCCAGAAATAGTGCATACTCTAGACCACACGGGGGTGTGTGTGTGAAGGTATCGACTACCGTTTTGTCCCAAGAATTAAAGACATGCAGAGTGCTATTCTGTCTAAGTAACTTATTAAAAAAATAGGTCTGCTTCAGGCTGGGAGAAGCTGTGGGCTCATGGTGGTGGCGGCGGCCTGGGTTAGTCAGATTCACGGGCTGTGAGGCTGGGCCATCCTGGGAGGGCTGGGAGAGGCCCCCGTGATGTAGCTGGCGCTGGGGGAGAGGCCTCCCACCCTGCTCTCTCGAAGGGCCCCGACCATGGCTGTGCAGCAGGTTGCTATGGGAACCACACCTGGGTGACGATGCCAATAAACAAAGCCCGGGCAGGGGAGGGGTGGGGACCAAAAGGAAAGAAGGTGATTGGGTATCAAAGCAAAGCTGACCTGGGCGAAGCAAGGGGCTTGTGAGACTGGCCCTCCCAAAAGCGGGTGGCTGCCGGGGCTGGCTCGGGGCTGGGCAGGGCACCCCGAGTCTGGGCCCAGTGGGTGGGGCAGCAGGGCGGGAGCTGTGGGCATGCAGCATGCTGCAGCCGGGCCTTGTGCTCAGCATGCAGAGCAGAGAGGCCCGCGGGGCAGTGGCTGGCTGGCCCAGCAGGCCACACCTCCTGGGGACTGATGGCTGAGCCGGAGCCTGGCTGGTGGCCAGGGACCTGCTGTGCAGGGGCCTCGCTGCAGAGGGTCTGTGCTCGGTGGGCAAGGCCAGGCCTGCCCCAGCGGTCGTGGGCCAGGAGCCCTGCAAGCCAAGGCCGAGCAGCTGTATGGGCATGTGGTGGTCCATGCTGTCACTCTTCAGGGCGTGGTCCCAGCAGGCTGAGGAGGGCAGGGGGTCATGGCTGCAAATGACCCACCCCTGAAGTGTCATGGATGAGCGGTAGCCCCGTCCCTCCCAGAACCAGCCAGAGAACCACGTGATGTCGAAAAAGGAAAAACCCAACAGAAACGCCAAGGTGAGCGTCTGAAAGCAGGCCCGGGCGGCGGGCAGGTGGGCACAGGCGGATGGGGCGGCCAGGCGGCGGGCGGGCGGCGGTCACTCCTCACGCAGCTGCAGGCGGTAACGGTGGTAGCGGACCTGGAAGAAGAGGCGCTCGGCCAGCGAGAGGGTCATGCCAGGCAGCACGTAGTGGTCACTGCAGCCCATGTGTCTGAAGCCCAGGGACTCGTAGAGCTTGTGGGCAGCCACCTTGACGGCCGTCGTGCCCAGCACCACCGCAGAGTAGTTGTGCACCAGCGCGAACTCCAGCACCTTGCGGCCCAGCGCCTTGGCAATGCCCTTGCCGCGGAAGCGGGAGTCCACGGACATGCGCAGCAGCTCCAGGGCGTTGTCCGCCTCATGGGCACGCGCTGCCACGATGCCCACCACGTTGCCGTCCAGCACGGCCACCCAGAAGCAGGAGCCTGCAAGGGATAGGGCAGTCAGGGCTGCTGGCTCTGCTGGGTGGCACAGCTGCCCCTGAGCCCTGGGAGCCCTCAGCCTATAGGGCCCCCCCCTGCCCAGCAACCCTAACCAAACGCCTGGACAGCCACGGATGGCCACAGAGGGGCCGTGGGTGCCACAACCCTGAGGGCCACAGGGGATCTTGGGGGCTCTCCTGGGTCGAGGCTGCCATGACCTCGGGGAGGCTCAGGACAAGGTCTGTGGACACTTGAGAAATCCAAGTGGGGAGCCAGGATGGCCATGGGCACCACCCCCCACTGACCCTGGCCTCTCCTGGGCAGCCAGCCCGGTGACCAGGCCAGCTGTCCCTGCCCATGGCCTACGCAGGGCAGGAAGGCTGGGTGAGGCCTCAGCAAGGAGGGGAGAGGGAATGAAGACTAGAGGACAGAGGACTGCAGGGCACAGGCCACTGGGAGAGCCTGTCACCTCTGGCGACCAAAGGCCCAGGGGCTACACACAGTGAGAGCCGGCTGGGGGTGGGGGTGCCCACTCCGAGGAAATCTGCCTGCCAGGCCTTGCTATGGCCGCTCCAGCCTCCCTCACCGAGTCTTCCCACCTCACGCTCCCTCCTTGAGGGGCCAAACTCTCCCCGCTGAAAGTTCTGCGCCCGAGCCCTGCCCAGAAGTCTCATCACTCCTCCACCGCCCCGGGGGGTCCCCTGCTGTCTTGTGGGCCCGCAGTGCCCAGTGCCACACTGAGACCTGACACGCGGCCGAGCTCAGCAATGGCTGAGCGGGGTGCTGAGGGCACGCTGCCCCTGACTGCCCACCGGCTGGCCTGCCCACCCACCCAAAGGTCAGGACAGTCCTGGGAGACTCGCCCCTCCCCAGGCCTCAGTTTCCCGACCGCACAAGCAGTTCCATGAATCCAGCACATCCTCTCCCCCGATGGTCTTGCTGCAGACCCACCGATGTCTCAGGGGGGCCAAGCAGGGCCCCACTCCCCATGTCACACTCGGAGAGGCTGCAGCCCAGCAAGCACAGGCCTGAGAGCGGGGTCCGCGTGGCACAGCTGGCCCCGAGCGAAGGCCCCCTCAGCTCCTGTGGCCTGGGCCCTGCCACCAGTCAGGTGGTTCTTGCCCTCTGGCCCGTCCCATCACAGGCAGAGCCAGGCAGAAGCTAGGGCTCCTCCAGGCTAAGATGTTTTGTCTGGGCCTGGGAAAGGGTCAAGGAAAACCAAAGGTGCCCAAGGCCGGCTGCACAGCTGCAGGGGTGGGGGTGGGGCCAGCCACTACAGGAGGAGCAGGTGGGCACAGGCGCTGGCAGGGCCAGGGAAGGTCACCCTTGCTCTGGGACACCTTGCCTCTCTTGTCCCCCCCTGTCCTACCCTGACACCAGTCTCTTACTAGTCCCCAAACAACTCTTTGGGCCCATCCTGCCCCCTCTCCTCAGCCCGGGGACCCTCTAGCACACCCCGGAGGGCGGAGATGGAGGAGCCGTCCTCGGCTCTGGGCGTGGAGAAGAGCAGGGCCCTGCCTCCCAGGACCCGGCCTGCCCCGGGCCAGCCTGGAAGACAGAGAATGACGCCCAGGGGCTGCAGGTCCAGGCCCCTCCCTCTAAGGAGGCCTTGCCAGGGGTTGGGGCAAAACCAGCTGGCTCATGAAGTGGCCCAGAGACCAGAAGTAGAGATGAAAACTTAAGACCCTGGACCAGAAAGGACCTATAAGAGGTGAGAGACCCCACCCTCAGCAGGAGCCAGGGACAGGGCACCCGGTGGCGTGAAGAGCAAGTCCAGGCACCACGGCCGGAGGCCAGCTCAGGCCACTCAGCGCCCTGCCCTCGGAGGATGAAAGACAGGCCCAGGGCCAGGCGGGCCCATGTGGACACTCAGGGACCCTGGGTCAGCACCAAGGACCTAGTTCTGTCCCCCAGCCTCTGCCAGCCCACTGCACCCCAACTCCTGGCCAGAGCCCTCAGCTGCCCAGAAGTCTAGTCATGGGGCCCACCCTGGCCTGGGCCGGCCTGAGGCTGCTGAGATGAGGGCGGCTCTGCCGGAGGGGGAGCCTGGGGGCCCTAGACTCACCCGGGGGCTTCATGTAGTACTGCTCGATGTCAGCCATGTCCGTGTGCAGGGCGCAGTCCAGGTAGGCGAGGATCACCTTCCGGCTGTAGTAATAGCGCAAACCCAGCAGCCCGGCCGGCACCAGGAGCGTCAGCAGCAGCGAGCGCGTGAGGGTGAAGCAGAGCACTGTGGGGAGAGGAGCTCGTGAGAACGGGGGGAGGTGGTGAGGACAGGGGGGCACGGCGGGGACCTGGGGGGCACGGGGGATGCCCAGGGGAGGCTGAGGACAGGAGAGGGGAGGTGGGCCAGGCCTGCCACCCCGGGAGATGGACAGGAGGCAGCCACGCAGGGCACCAGCCCCTAGTGAATAAGCCCGTTGGCGACACACAGAGAGACCCTGACCAAGTGGCCCAGGCCGCTTCCCCTGGAGGAGCAGCGGTCACCTTAGCCGCTCCTTCCCCTCTTCCCTGTCATCAGACTTCGCAAGGTGAGGATGCGCTGCCCTCCCAGCGACATCACGGGCGGCTGAATGTCCTGAGGACAGCGGTGCCTCTGGGCAGGCCGCCCGCACTGACCAGCAGGGCCCCCGGGGCAGGGCCCTCGCCCACCACCCAGGTGGTTCCTCAGCTGGGGGAGGCTCTGCCACCTTCCTGCCAACCTGGCCGGCGGGGAAGCCAAGGGGTTGCCGGGCCAGGCTCCTGCCGGCCGGCCCACTCCCCTCGGGAAGAGGGGGCGCCTTCAGAGGGAGGGCCCAGGCCCCCCGCCCCAGGCCCCGCGGGACAGCCCCGGGGTGGGGAGGGCAGGGCAGGGCCCGGCTGATGCGCCTGCAGCGCGGGCGCCCCGCTGCGTGACCTTGGGACAGCGCTGCCCACCCGCCCGCCTCGAGCTCCTCATCCGCGAAATGGGGAGAAGCGCCCCAAAGGCCTCGGCGCCCCTGCCCGCCCTGGGGGCCCGCGGCCCCTCGCTGGGCGCCCTCGGGGTCCGCCCCCCGCTCCCCGGAGCCGGCTGCCTTCCGCTCATAAATTAGCACTTGGAGCCGCCGAGGCACCTCCCCCGCCCCGCGGATTAAATATAGTCACGGCGGCGGCGCGCGGCCCCGCTCGGCGCTACCTGCCGTCCGCGCCCCCACCGGGGACTCGGGGGGACGGCCAGGCGGGGACCCGGGGGGACGGCCCCGGCCGCGCTCGTTCCCACGCCCCCGCCCCGCTCGCCTTGGCCCCGAGCCCGGCCGCCGCGCAAAGCGGGGCCGCGCGGGTGCGTGTCCGCGCGTGCGAGGGGGCGGGGGCCGCTTCCCGCCCGGGCCGAGTCGGGGGCCGGGGCGGGGGCGTCCCGGCGGGGGGGTCCCGGCGCGTCCCCGGGCGCGGCAGGGGCGGCACTGACCGGCGAGCAGGGCGCAGAGCAGCTGCGCGCGCGGGTGCTGCCGCAGGCCGCGGAAGGCCGTGTTGGGGATGCGCTCCATGATGCCGTCGTAGAAGATGCGGCACGCCGCCTGCTGCTCGGCCGCGCGGAACTCGCGGATGCACACGCCGCGCCCCGCCGGCTGCCCCGCGCCCCCCGCGCCGCCCAGGGGCAGGGGCTGCGGCTGCGGCTGCGGCTGCGGCTGCGGCTCGGGCGGGGGCGCGGCGGGCAGCGGGGGCCACATGGCGCCGGCGGCGGCGAGCAGCGCGTCCTTCTTGGCCCCCGGCAGCGCCTCATGGTCCTCGGCGGCCACGATCTTCGTCTCGCAGACCATGTCGGGAGGCTCACAATGCATGCACCCGGCCGGGCGGCGCGGCGCGGGGCGCGGGGCGCGGGGCGCGGGCCGGGTGCGGGCGGGCACAGCCCGGGCCCAGGGCAAGGGCGCGGCGCCCTCGGACCCGCGGCGGCGGCGGCGGCGGCGGCTCAGGGGCGCGGGGCGGAGGCGGCGGGCGGCCGGGGCGCGCGCTGGGAGCTGCGCCGCATTTTGGAGAAGTATTTATAATGCGGCGGCGCCGGTGCAGTCGCGGCGCCCGGGGTCCCGCAGGGTCCTAGCGTCCACTGCATTGGCTGCCGAGGGTCACCATGTGATCCAGGGGTGGGAGCAGACGCCGCCTCCGCGCCCGCCCGATGGCACATTTGGGCGCCGCGCCGGGCGGGGAGCGGGGCGCGCGGGGCGGGGCGGCCGGCCGAGCCCGCGGGGTGCCGGGGACCCCGCCCGGAGGGGGCGCCTCCCCGGGGTGCGCAGCCCCGCGCCGCCGCCGCCCCGCGCGGGCCTGGAAGCGCCGGACCTGGGCCCGGGCTCGGGTCCCGCTGCGCGCGCTCCGCTTCCTCTCCGGCGCCCGCCGCGGTCACCAAAGCGCCTCCATCTCCCGCCCCATTGTCTGAACGCGGCGCCCTGGGAGGGGGCACCCAGCTCCCCCGGCCCGGCGCCCCTGGGTGCGTGCGCCCGGAGCCGCACGGCTGGAGGCGCGGGGACGCGAGCGGGGCGGGCGCCGAGGTCCGCGGCTCGCAGCGCAGCCCCCCCTGGCTCCGACGCGGGACGCCCGTGGCGGGAGGCGGGGGTGCGGGCCCGCAGGACCCCTCCCGGCCCGGCCTCGCCGCCGCGGCCCGCGCATGCGCCCTGCGATCTCGGTGCAGGTGCAGGGGGGCGTCGCCGAGCTCTCGGGGCCCGCGAGCCCGACCCGCCGACGCTGCGGGCCCGGGGGGAGGGCGCGGGCGGGGCGCGCGCAGACCCCGAGGCCCCCCTCGGCGAGGCCGGCCCCCCGCGGCTCCGCGCCCCTCTCCGCGCCCCGAGCTCCCCCGGAGGTGACCTCACGAGGCTGCCGGAGCCGAGTTCACGGTGCTGCGCGGGCGGGGCCGGGGCCGGGGGTGCGGGCCCGAGTCCCCGCAGGCGCCCTGGGGGCTCCCGGGGGCCGGGGAGGGCAGCCGGGCGGGGAACCGCCGCGCACCGAGTGTCCCAGCGGCCGGGACGTCGGGCCTGGCCGTGACCTTCCAGGCGAGTGGACGTGGAATCGCCGAAAACCTCCGAGCGGCCCCGCGTCCGTGGGCGCCCCCTCCACGTGCCGCCTGAGCGCGGACCTCGACCAGACCCGCAGTGTCCTGAGGTTGGCACACGGCTGGCAGGAGGCGTCCAGCCAAGTCGGCGGCGCGCAGGGATCAGGGAGGAGAAACCAGGAGTTGGGGAGGCGCCCCGAGTGCCCAGAGGGCCACGGGCTTCAGAGAGGGGAGGGGAGGCTGGGCTGTGCCCTTGGGCTCTGAGGGGCAGATCGGGGACTTGGGGGCACTCTGTCACTCTTGGTGAGGGGCCCGGGCTCCCACCCGCACGGCCTTGGCGGTTCTTCAGTTCTGCGTCTGTAGCGAGCCCTCTCTCCAGGTGGTTCGACCTCACCTTCAGCCCCCACAGGTCCCGGGAAAGCCCCCAGAGGCCAGGATGCCCCGGTGAGCCCAGTGCTCCGGCCCCCTGGTCCAGGGAGGCCCGAGCATGCCAGGGTGAGATGGAGAGGGGACAGCCAGACTCAGCTTGGAAGGGACAGAGCTGGACTCCGGGGACAGCCACCTGGAAGGTCTTGGAGACTCCAGGCCTGGGCTTTAACGCACTTGGAATGGGGGTGACCTCGAAGGGGAAGACTGCAGACAGCAGGGCGGCCCCAGGACACTAAGCGGAGCCTCGGAGACATGGGGTTCCCTTCTACCCCAAGGAGACTGTGCCCTCAGGGCACATCAGGAGCCCATTTTACAGAGAAAAAACTCAAGGCTGGGCTGTTCAGGGCCAGTCTGCTCTCCCAGCGCCCTGCCTCTGACCCCCACCTGTCCTCGAAACCCAGCCCACTCCTCTGCTTCTGAGACCTCAGGCTGCCAGACTGTGAGAGGCAGTTAGACGTGAGCAGAGCAAGGCCAATGGGCCAGGTACAGAAGGTCACCCAGAAGGACAGCCCTGGATGCCTGGAGTGAGACCTCGCCCCCAGGGTGACCTTTCCTTCCCTAGTATATCACTGGTCTTGGGGTTTGGATCCCCTGAACTTTCCTCCCTACAGATAACAGCTCGGCCTCCGCTGTATTTCAGCTCCAGGCCCAGAAAAGCAACAAAACCAGCCACAGCTGCCCCCGGGGCCAGCAGCTTTGGGTAATGACCCCCACCCAGGTGCCACTAATCACTCAGTGGCGACCACAACCCTGAAAGGACGCACCTGGAAAACTGCTGAATGTTATAACGAGATCTTACTCATGGACCTCCCCTAAAACCTGCCCCCTTAAAACCCTTAGGGTCCCTGAGGACCCCGAGGACCCAGAGCCTCTCCCTCCTGGGGCCACCCGATGCCTTTTCCTTCCCCTCCCCCCCTTTCATTTCCCCCTTCCCGCCCCCAGGCGCCTTAGCTTTAGCTCCCTTGCTCCCAAGCTCCAAGGGCCCTTCCTTGGCCTCTATAACTTGTTTCCTGAGCCCGTTTCTTCTAGGAATTACTTCTTCCACCTCTGATTTTCCAAATAAATGTTCTCTTATGATTCAGGTCTTGGCTCTGAATTCCTTCCTAGCCAGAACCCAGGTCCAGTGTGACCCCACCAGAGTAACACTCGGCGCCGTTCCCACCGCCTACAAGACCGCCCCAAGATTCCACCCGGTGCCCTCCCACCCCGGGGCCAACACCATTGCCAGAGCTCCGCCCGTTCCCAGGTGAGGGGCTGTGTGAGCAGCAGCGAGACCCCACCCAGGTTGCAGAGACAGATCCACAGGCAGGTCCACGGGGCCTCAGAGCACCTGCCACTGGAAACCAGAGGGAGAGACGCTCCCCCAGGGGCACAACTAGGGGGTCTGGGAAATGGGACTGGCAGGTTGACAGAGGCCAGTGGGAGCGCTGGAGGAAGTGAGTCAAAAGGCCTGAGATGGGAAGAAAAACGGGACCAGATCAGAAGGCCCAGCGTGCAACCAACAGTCTCCACAACTGGGAAAGGAGCAGATGAGACACGGTGAGGATTCTTTCCCCAGGCTACTGATGGAGACTCCTGATGACACCTGGCCCTCGGGAGGGCATCCCAGGGAGGAGGCCCTGACAGCCACTTGCTTCGGGCAGCTGGCCGTCAACTGACTGCAGGGCCCCTAACAGATGAACACTCAGCAGCCCTTAGGGACCAGCCAAGAGAAGTGAGGTGGATACTGGGCTGAAGCTCGAGGTGGGTCTTGGAGGAGGCCAGGTGGTGACTCCACGGCCAGATGGAGCACGTGCAAAGCCCCTGAGGGGGAGCAGCCGTGGCCATGAACCGAATGTGCCAGCAAAAGACACTTTCAGACCGGCCGGCTCAGAACGGTCACTCACCACCCTGGTTTCTAGGAAGCTCCGTGAACATGGGCAACAGGGAGGTGACCTGGGGCCCAGGAAACGGCGGTTCCAACGCAGAAGACTGAAGGGTGGGCAGTGGGCTGGGGATGCCCAGCTGGCTGGGGCAGGAGGGCAAGGGGACAGGGGGAAATAACTTGGCTGCTGGAGACTGTAAGGATGAGGTAAAGTCACAGAATGTGGGGACAGTAGGCCCACTTAAAGCCCAGGGAAAACGAGGCACGTCCCACGGACAACGCACTCCCAGTTCTCCGCTTAGCCAAGCTGAGAATTGTATTTACCTGCAGTCACGATAGGTCCCGGCTCTGGGAAAGAACCTGGATGCCACTGGCCTTGGCCACCTGCTTGGCCAAACCCCTTGCAAGAGTTATGGGTGCTGCCCTGGCAGGTTTGGCTCAGCGCTTAGAGCGAAGGCTCCCGGACTGAAGGGTCCCAGGTTCGATTCTGGCCCAGGGCACGCACCTCAGTTGTAGGCTCGATCCCTGGCCCTGGTCAGGGCACGTGGGGGAGGCAACCAGTGTCTCTCACATCGACGTTTCTCTCTCCCCCTCCTTCCACTCTCTGAAAAGCAATGGAAAAAATCCTTGGGCAAGGATTGAAAAAAAAAGAGTTATGGGTGCTGACTCCGCTCCCGCTCCTCAAGAGAACCCCCATCTGGGCCCTCCCCACCCCCACCCCTGTTCTTGTCAAGGTCAGCAATGACCAGAGAGCCCAAAGGCAGCGGTCCAGTGGTCCAGCTTGGGGCCTTGCTTGACCTCAGCAGCATGTGACATGCTGACCCCTCCCTTCTCCCAGGGCCTCGCCCTGCCTCCTGGCCGCCTGGTCCCCTCTGGGTCCCTCTTCTCCCCCTCTCAGCATTCACCTCTCCTTGGTCACTCAGGCCTCAGGGGTCTCGGCTGGCACCGTCCCGCCTTCTCTCCCCAGCCTGTTTCCAGCTCTCTGCCCAGCATACCAGCCCGGACCTGTCCTCCCTTCTCCCAAACCCATCCCTCCTCCCCTCCACCCTTTCAACCCCCCGAAGGGCCCATCCCGCTGGCTCTCCTTTCACCCAACTGCTTTGCATGCTCCCCCCTCACGCCCATTCTGTCCTTGCCACCCCAGGGTCCACTCTCTGCCCGCGTCCTGTTCCGATGTCACAGCGAGTCCCTGCTTGCTCAACCCCCCAAGGCTCCTGAGGGGCCTTGGCCATCAGGACGTCCCCACTCCCTCCTGACCCCTCCCGCCCCTGCACCTGCGGGGCCACTCGCCAGACGGACCACCCGCTGCTCCCTCACGCACACCCCGCCCACCCGCCTGCCACCCCGACAGGCTTTCTGTGACAGGCGTTCTCAGCTGTCCCCATCTTTTCTTTTTTTCAAAAAAAATTTTTTCTTACTGATTTTGAGAGAGGAAGGGAAAGGGAGAGCAGAACAGCCTCCTGCGCCTGCTACCTGGGATTGAGCCTGCAACCCAGGCACACGCCCCAACCAGGAATCGAACCAGTGACCTCAGTGCCCAACCAACTGAGCCACACTGGCCAGGGCTGTCCCCATCTTTTTTATCAATAGAAACCCCAATTTGTGCCAGGGCTCACGGCTGCCCACAAATACAGGTTGCCCAGCTAAATTCACGTCCCGAGCATTGCATGGGATATACTTAGACTAAAAAGTGCTTATCCTAGAAACACCTTGGTTTTACACTGAAGAGCATCCGTTGGCGGTGTTGGTATTTGCTAAATCTGGCAGCCAAGCCCAGAACACAGGCTGCGTCCGGCGCCCTTGCACCCAGGAATGGCCCCGTGACAGGTCAACCAGTCAGACGTGAGCAGAGACAGTGCCCTACGGGAGAGGCACCTGCCTCGCTGCCCCTCTGCTCCTTTCTGGGCCCCAGGACAGGGGCATCCCTGCCCCTGTCACCACACCACACTCATGCCCAGGCCGAGGGCCACGCTGGGCCTCCCACGGCTCCGGGGCCTCTCCAGTGTCTCTGGCCCACTGTGGGGTCACAGGCGTCATGGCCACCAGACATCAAGCTCGGCCTCCACCTGGGCGAAGGCAGGACTCTGGCTTCTTCACTGTGGTGCTGACACCTGCACCCCCGGGGCTCCCAGGCACAAAATCACTGACAATGGGACAGGTCACCGGTTGGGAGGCCCGTGGGGGTGGGGGAGGCCAGGGCAGGTCCTGCTGGGGCATAGAGAGGATCTGAGTGAACAGGCCATACTGGTAACAGAGACGGGCAACACCTGGGGGCCAGGCCAGGCTGGGGACTTGTGGGCTAAAGCTGGGCAGTCCAGCTCTACCCGTTGGGGTGGTGGCACAGGTGCCATGCTGAGGTGCCACAACCAGAGACTCAAAGCCCCAGACAAGCTGAGGGCCCACAGCGGTCACTCCCAGTCACTGCCCTCCTGTGCTCCTATGTACTGTAAAGCTTTACTTTCATAATAAAGACTTTAAAATGAAGAGGGAGGGAGGAGTTACTTGCCTCCCCTGTACACCTCCTGCCTGGCGCTGAGCACACACGGTGTAGGTGTGAGCGGGCCCAGCTGCTGCCATGGGTGTGACGCCTGCCTCGGGCCCCAGTCCCCACCCAGGTGTCCCTGGTGCCCGGGGGCTGGGCTGGGGGCTGCAGAAGGGACCCAGCAGGCAGGGTGGAGGCTGAGGGGAAGGTCCCAGCCCTTCCTTCTGGGAGGAGACTAGGGCTCCTTGGCCACAGCAGGCTCTGCTCTGCAGGGTGCACTGGCTGAGCCTCCAGGGAGCGTCGGAAGACAGCCAACCCCACTATAGTGCAGGGGCTCCGGGCTGGGCCGCTGCTCCAGGGACCAAGCCAGCTTCTATGCTCCCCGTCCTGGGCAGGCAAGGAAGCAGGTGCTTGGGAGGTGGACGTGCCGTAGCCACAGTACCTGTGGATGCAGGTCCACGCAAGTGGCGGGGTGTGCATGTTGCTGCTCAGCATTGGCACTGTTGTAGGACAGGTGCCAAGAGGGTTGAGCTGGGGAAATCAAGGCCGAGAGAGGGGCCCAACGAGGGGCTCCTGGGGACGACGCAGGTGGGCTCTGGTGGCCAGAGCAGGGAGACAGGACACAGGCGTGCAGGGCTGGGTGTTTATTGACGAGGGGCAGTACTGGAGAGGGTCCTCAGCGCCCGGTGGGCCAGCAGGCACAGAGGGCCCGGCGCTCTGCCTGCAGCAGGAGGGTCTCCGTCTGCAAAGCAACAGGGATCATCAGGGTGCAAAGCAATCATCCCTGCACACCAGCCCCCAAGGGTGCCCCAATTCCTGGCTTCCTCCTGACACCCACTGGCAGTCCATCTCTACCTGCTACTGAGACTCAGAGCCCCACCTGACTGTCTCCACCCCTGGATGCAAGGACGTCTGCTGCTGTCCCAATCCCATCCTCCGAACTCCTCCCCACTCTCCCCAGCTCCCGGGCAGGTTTTGCCCCTGCATGAGTCCTGCCTGGGGCCCTGTGCACCCACATCCCTCAGCCCAGATTACTTTGACTTTTTCCTGCTTCTCCAACTCTTTCAGCCCCCCCCCCCCCCATCGTCTAACAGCCCCCCATCCTCCAGTGTGGGTGCGGACTGCTCCTCTCAGCCCAGCTCGACTGGAGATTCAGGCCCCTCAGACCCTGGGGCGCCACAGGGCCTGCCTGGGCCCTTCCGAATTGTCCAGAAAAGGGAACCGGGCACCACCCCTCTCCCCTTCTACTTCTGGGAATTCTACTCCAGGAGTACATACAGGCTCATAAATAAAGACTCTCTGGCTGGGGCACAGCAAGGGCTTGGGGGACTCACTGCTCATTCCACCTTGGGGGTTGCCCCCTGCCTCCTGGGACCCTGAGGCAGCCTGTGCACACACCCATCCCTCCAGGCCACCCTGCCCAAGCCCACCTATTGTTATTGTATGGAATAAAGCTGGAAAAACCCCAAGACAAGATAAATTAGGAAACTGAGACAGGTAAACAGCAGTTTGCAGCCACCTAGTAAATCCTGCCTTCCCTAAACCAGGGACACTGGAGAGTAAATGGTTTGCATTCCCAGGGGGTAGATGGCTTAAATCACCCCACTCTGGGAGACAGAAAACCAACTAGTGCCTTTTGCCAACCACATCCAAGGAGGTACAAATTAAGAGAATAAATCTTACTTTGGTACATTGACATAAAGCTGATATTCTATTGATCTGCCCCTAAGACCTCCCCTAAATGCCCAGCCTTTAAAACCCCTGAAAATGAAGGTCCCCATGTGCTCTCTCCCAACCAGGGGACCACGCCGGTGCCATCTCTCCTCTTCTTCCCTCTAAAGGACCCAATGAGGCTTGCGACCAGGGGAGCAAGAGGCAGCGGCAACTCCTCTGGGGTTAACCCCCTGAACCTGTCTCCAGGCCCCCCTTTCCCCGACTTCGCAGTGAGCCAAGGTGGCCCAGCCGGGCTCTCCCGTTGCTTCTAGGCCCTTCCTGGCTTCACCATCCTAAGTATATTTCTGCTGCGGTCAATGGATTCTTGCTCTTTTCTACACTTTGTCTCTTGATTCCAATCTCTCCCTCAAGAGGACAAGAGCCATGCCCAGCACTCCCGGTGGCCACCCCTCCCCGCCTCAGGGTCCTCTCTGCCCTCCTGGGCAAGGCTGGACGGGGAGGGGTGCTTCTCAGAGTCTGGCCGGGGTCAGGCAGGTGAGGCCGGGAAGCAGGGGGCGGGGCTGGGCCGCCTGCACCCCCACACTGGGGCGGCAACCAGCGTGCCGGGCACTGGAGGGGGCGCGCCCAGGTGAGGCTGGGCCCAGACCCCCCGGGACACCTGCCCGGGTGAGGGCGCGGCCCTGAGTGGGGCGGGGACCCTCACCCGCGTGTCCAGGCTGTAGGCCGTCTTCCGCAGGTCCTGCAGGGCGCGCTGCATGAACTCGAACGCGTGACAGTCCACGCACGGGCGGCCTGCGGGGACGGGGTCAGCGCGCGGAGGGCGCCCCAGCTCTCTCCCCCCGGGCAGCGGGCCGGCACCCCAGGCCCCGCACCCCCCCCACCCCCACCCGAGGGGCCGCGGGAACAAAGGCGAGGCGGGGACGGGGCGGGCGGCCCCGCGGCACCTACTCTGCGCGGGGACGGCGCTCCCGGCGGGCTCGGCGCGGGCCCGGGCGCCCAGCAGCAGGAGCAGCAGGAGCAGCAGCCGCGCGCTCGGGGGGCCGCGGGGCGACGGGGGCGCCATGGCCGCGCGGGGGGCGGCGGCCTGCAGCCAGCGGAGGGTCCGGGGTCTGCGCGCGCCCCCCGCCTCCCCGCGCGGACCGGGGACCAGGGCACCCCCGCCCCGCCCCCAGCCCCCCAACACCCCGCCCCGCCCCCCAGCCCCCCAACACCCCCCGTCCCCCCCAGGCCGCGACCCATCACCCGACCTCAGCCTGCGGACCCCACCCTGGCCCCCACCCACCAAGCACCCCTCCGCGCCCCGCGGCCCAGCGACCCCCCCCGCCCCCGCCCGCACCGCGGTTCTGGGACCCGGGACGGCGGCGCCGGCGGCTCGGGAAGGTGTTCGCCCCGCGCGCACAGCGCATGCGCGCCCCGACCCCCCCGGGTTCCCCTTCCGCCGCCGTCGTCATGGGAACCCGGCGCCTGCGCGGGATGCCGCTTAAAGGGCCCGGGTGGCCCCGGCGCTGCGCGCCCGACCCCCGCGCGGGTCGCGCCTGGAGACCGCCTGGCCCGCAGGATGAAGTCAGGGGGCTGCCTGGAGGAGGCGGCGTCTGGGCGGAACCGAGGGAGCGAAGCGGAGGAAACGGAAAATCCGCGGCCGAGGCTTGGCCGTTCGGGGGCGGGGGTGTCCCTGGGGCCAACCCCGAGGGAGGGGCTCGGTGCGCTCGAGGAGCTGGGGGACGGTGGCTGCAAAGACGCCCCCCTGCGCCCCCCGGCGGTGGGGGCCAGTCGGCGGCACTGGAGCCACCCGGGCCCGCGCACCCCCCTCCGGCCCGCGCTGCGGGGGCCTCGCCCCGACCCGGCCTCTCCGCCCGCGGAGCCCGGGCGCCCCTGTGCCGCTCTCCCCCGCCCCTGCCCGGCCCAGAGGCACCGCCCCCGCTGCGTGGCCTCGTCGGGCGCTCGGCCTGTGTGCGCCCCGCGGACGCGCGGAGGTGGCGCAGTGAGGAGACGCGTGCGGCCGTCGTGGGCGCGGGGTGCGCGCGGGTCTCGGGTCCCCGGCCGGCCCGCGAGTCGGGGAGGCCGGACCCTCCGAGCCCGGGAGCCCACGTGGGGCCCGCTGGCGCCTGCAGAGCCCGAGGGCGCAGAGGCGGCGGGCGGGGGAGGGGGGGGCGCCCTCAGCCCGCGTTCTGCTCCGGGGGAGGGCGGGGGGAGCGCGGGCCCCGCGGCCACTGACCGCGCCCTGGGACCAGGGGGGCGGTGCTGGCGGCTCCACCCCGCTCCTGCCCGTGGGGCGCGCGCCAGGCCTGTCTTGGGCTCTTGGGGTTTCGTCGGGGCACATGCCGGGGTCCCGGGCGTCCAGAAACGGGCCGGCCCGACGGCTGAAAGTGGGGGGCGCGCTCCCCCGGCTTCTGTGTCCCCACCCCACGGCCCGCGGGCGCCGCCCTGGCGCCTGGCACAGGGACCCTGCGCCCCGAGGACGCCGCGCGGTGCCGCCTGTTTCTTGCGCGTCCGCCCCGCACGCTGGAGACTGCGGGCGCCGCGCGGGGCAGAGGCCGAGCTGGGTGGGGTCGTGCGGGGCCACGCGGCCGGGCTGGCGGGCAGAGGGGGAGCCGGGGCTCTGCGCCCCACAGGCGACGCGGCCCAGCGGGTAGCGGGGAGCCCAGCCGGCAGCCGGCCGTCGGTTCCAGGGAGTGACCCCCGCCGGCTCTTCCTGCCGCCTTGCAGAGCAGCTGCTTCGCAGGTTTCACTGGACGTCAGCGCCGGTCTGACAGCGGCCTGGAGGCGGCTTTGCTCTAGAACTCAGGGTACCTGGGTCTCAAGTCTCGTTAGGTGAGCTCGGAACCACCTCCAGGCCAACTCGACCCCGTTCCCCAGCCAGCCGCTTTCTGAGGCCTCGCCTCCTGCTCTGCGGCTGGTGTGGGCACCTGCTCGGCCCGCACACCTGTGCGACCAGGGCCCCGAGGAGCCCTCAGGGGACACGCTGCAGAACCCCAAGCGTGTGCTTTTCCTGTGCACCTCTCCTCTGCGACTCTGCCCTAGAAGTGCCAGTCACGGTGGGCTCCCCAAATTCTGCGTCGCCTCTTCGAGTCGGATGCTGCCCAGCTTCACTCCGGTTCCCCTCCCTGGACGGCTCCTCCAGGGGTAGGCTGGGCTCCTGCAGAACCCACCTGGATGCTTCCCCCGCAAGGGCCACTGCTGGGCACCGCCTGCTGCCTGGGAAGCACGGGTTCGTATTCTGTCCCGCTTCTTAGATGCTCACGTGGCAGACCACGACCACAGTGGAAGCTGGTGTTACTTTCCGCTAAGCGGCCCACTGTGCTCTCGAGCACAAGGACTACAGAGAACCCAGAGTAGCTTAAATCACTTGTGTGTGGAGTGACCATAGTCAAAATAAGACATGAAAGGAGGAAATAATCATACCGGTGATTTATTCAATAAGACAAAACATCACAGTTAACAAAGATGATCATCATCCTGAGAAGAAAACAAACGGCAAAGCCAACATAACTATATGCCATTTATGAGACACAACAACCGTATGGAGATACAGAGAGGTTGCCCAGGCGGCTCGGCTCAGTGGGCGAGCGTGGACCTATGAACCAGGAGGTCATGATTCAGTGCCTGGTCAGGGCACATGCTGGGGTGGCCGGCCCAGGTTTCAGGCTTCATCCCCAGGAGGGGGCATGCAGGAGGCAGCTGATGTTTCATCATTGATGTTTCTCTCCCTCTCCCTTCCTCTCTCTGAAACCTATAAAAACATATATATTTTTTAAAAGATACAGAAAGGTTAAACGTGAAATAAAGGGCACAGTGTGTAAAGACTCATAAAAACAAAACGGGTACTACAGTTTTAATATCAGATAAAAGATTTTAAGGCAACAACAACAGAGAGACAGACTCCATGATAACGGCTGGAGGCGTCTACACCCCTGCGTTGGAATGGACAGGTCTAGCAGCAGCAGATCAGCGGGCACAGAGTTGACTCCACGGCACATCAACCAACTGCACACACTGACGTCCACAGGCCTCTGCGCCCACAGCAGGTTTCGTGTTCTTTCCACGCTCACGTGGACGCTCACCAGGACGGACCCCACTCTGGGCCACGGAGCACACCTAACACACGGAAAATAACAGGCACCTAGTGTCTGCGCAGAGTACAACAGAGTTAAGTAGGAATCAGTATGGAAAGGTAGCTGGGAAGTCCCCACATACTCAGAGGTTCAACAACACACTTCTAGGTAACACATGGGTCAAAGAAGAAATCTCGAGAAACTTTAAATGGGTCACCAGGCTTTGTGGGACGCAGCGAAGGCAGTGCACAGGCCGGGTTTATAGCATTCCCTGCACAAGTTAGAGAAGAAAGATCTGCAGTCAGTCATCTAAGCTGCTTTTTAAGACACTAGAAAAACAAGCGCAAATTAAGTCCAAAGCAAGCAGAAGAAAATAAATAATAAAAATGGGAGCAAAAATTAATGGAATTGAAGAAAGGAAACCAGTAGAGAAAAATCGGCGAAACCAAAAGCTGCTTCTTTGAAGAGATCAGTAACATCGGTAAGTCTCTAGCCAGGTTAACTAAGAAAGATAAAGGGCAACAGAGAAACATTGAATCATCATGTTTGTACATGTCAACCTTATTTATTTTCTTAAAGAGACAGCTCTTCTTTTTTTTTATTGTTCTTTTTCTTTCTTTTCTTTCTATTCTTTTAATCATCACCTGAGGATATTTTTTCCATTGCTTTTCAGAGCGAGAGGAAGGGAGAGAGAAACATCAATGGTGAGAGTCATTGATCGGCTGCCTCCTGCACGCTCCGGATTGGGGATGGAGCCCACAACCCAGGCATGTGCTCTGACGGGGAATCGACCCCCAATCTCCCGGATCCTAGGTCGATGCTCAACTGCTGAGCCACGCAGGCCGGGCTGTACATGTCAACCTTAAAAACAAAAAGTCAGCCAGATAAAAAGCCTGACCAAATTGGCTTATTCAAGAACAAAGAGTTGGAACCCAGAACATGAAGGCCATGGTCTGGGGCCACATGCAAAGCACTAAAAGGGAGGAAACTTGGAGAGCAGAGAAGGAGTCGGGAGGGTTATTAGAGAGTGCCAGGTAGGGTGCGAGAGCGCCCCCTGCTGGTCTCCCGACTTCATTTTAGATGAGATTTCTGTTTACTAACTTTTTAATAAACAGCATATATTGAACATACTGAAACAAATATGTTGTATGCCAGTTATACCTCAATTCCAAAAAACAAACACAAAACACAATCAGCAATAAAAGATGAGGCATCACTACAGACCCCATGTACATTCACTGGGAAGAACTGTGACCAAAAATTTTTTCCAGAAATTGACAAATAATTGTAATATATATATATGTAAATATATATATGTATATATATACACACACACATATGCAAAGGACCTAGCCAACATCACTTTGCAAAATAACAAAGTTGGGGAACTAACACTATTTCAAGACATTCTAAAGCTACAGTATCAAGACAATGGTATCAGTGTAAAGACAGGTAGTGTAAAGATAGATAAAGTTAGTGCAAATTAGGATGGAGCCCTGGCTCCGTTGGTTGGAGCATCATCCAGAGCACCAAAAGGTTGCAGGTTTGATCCTCAGTCGGGGCCTGTATGGGAGGCAATTAATCAATGTTTCTCTCTCTCAAAAAATCAAACATTTTAAAATATTAGGGCTCAGCTGGGTGTGGCTCAGCAGTTGAGCATCGACCTAGGATCCAGAAGATTCCAGTTTGATTCCTGGTCAGGGCACATGCCCAGGTTGCGGGCTCGATCCCCAGCCAGGGGCATGCAAGAGGCAGCCAATCAGTGACACTCTTATCATCGATGTTTCTCTCTCTCTCCCTTCCTCTCTCTGAAATCAATAAAGATATATATATTTAATTAAAAAAAATAAAACATTAGGATAGAAAGGAGTCCAAGAATAGACCCTCACATACACAGACAACAGAATTTTAACAAAGGTTCAAAGGTAGTTCATTTCAGAATATTTTCAACAAATGATTTTGGGACAATTAGATATCCATATTTAAAAACAAAAACTTTGCCTTTCTCATATTGCCATTTAATGGGTATAATGGGACATCATGTTATTTTAGTTTGGGTTTTTCAGGTGACTGGTAAGTTTAAGTATCTCTTCTCAGGTTTGGATTCCCCTTCTATGAACTGCCTGTTCTTATCTTTTGCCCGTTTGTCTACTGGATTCCCTGCCTCTTTCTCATTTACAGGCCTTCTTTTTTTCATTTTCAATGTTAATCCTCTGCTGTATTTTAATAGTGCAAATACCACCTCCTAGTGGTCTGTCTTCTCTTTGGTAAGCCAGTGGCTAAGCAGAATTTTTCCTGATGAACCAGAATTGAATCCAAGGACATAAAATGGAGGATTCAAATACACCAAGTACCACATATTCTACAGAAAGCCACAAACAGGGTCAAACTTATTTGGATTGTTTCGGTTTGGGCTCTTAGGAGTAAAGCCGCTGTGGACTGGACATCTGCCTCCAGGCTGCATCGAGTGAAGGAAGATTTTCACCTCGGCCGACTGATGGTTATGCGTCCATCGTTATGTCTTGTCATTAAATTTTATCTGTAATCACCTGTGAAACTATTTCTTACCCTCAAACAATTCTAATTTTTTATTTTTTTCTTTATTGAATGTATTGGGGTGACGTCGGTTAATAAAATTGTACAGGTTTCAGGTGTATAATTCTATAACATCATTGGTACACTGTATTGTGCACCACCCCAAGTTGAGTCTCCTTCCATTACCATGTATCCCCCCTTTTCCCTCTCCTACCTCCCCCACCCCCGTTCCCTCTGGTCATAACCACACTGTTGTCTGTGTCTATGAACAATGATTCTAATTACTAACTGAAACTTCTTTTAGTTCCAGCACCACTTACTTCAGAACCGCTTCCAGTAGTCAGGGACACGAGCAACTCCTCTGCTGAATGGGACAGTAGTTTAATGCTCGGAGAAATGCAGCCTCAGTTTTGTGTGTGTGCTTGTGTACTTTTCACAATATAAAGACAACAGACACAGCATACTTTTAAGTTTAATCTTCAATGTTAGCATTTTCTCTATCACTTCCTTCAGTCTGGACAGTCAATAAAACAGTCAGTCAATCAAGGCCTTCTGCCAATACCCAGCGTGTAAAGCCTCAATTTTCTGGACCTCAATTTAATGAATTTTCAGCTTTAACAGACACCCCTTGCCTGAATTAGTCGTTATATCAAGGTTTTACTGTGCTCCCAGCACTGCTGAGTTCGAGCTGTCAATGCGACATCAGTGAATGTAGAGTTGGGATGAGACGAGCAGCAGTAGCTCCCGAGCAAGTCCTCACTCAACATCGTCGATAGGTTCTTGGAATCTGTGACTTTAAGTGACAAGCCGTATAATGAACCCAATTTCAATCTAGGCTAATTGATATAAACAAGAGTTAAGTTCCTACAGAATATTCCTGGTCACAAAAACACCAAACTTCTAAATGAAGACACAAAACGTCTCTAATATTGAATATTAAAGTCAATGCGAACTGTATGTACATTTAAGAAAGGTAATAACAGCAACTAAGATAACAATTTTCCAACCTGCTTAATCCAGGTCAGGGTCACGCTGGCCAGAGTACATACTGGCAGCTCAGGGCACAAGGCTCCCAGGACCCCACCCTGGACAGGACACCCTTCCATCCCAGGGGCACCCACACCAGCCCACGGGGACAGCATGGACACGCCATTCTCCTTACAGGCACGGGGCTGGGACATGGGAGGAAACTGGAGGACCCGGAGAAAACCCACGCGGACATGGGGAGAAGGTGGACACTCCACACACAGGCCCAGCTGGGAACCGGTTTTTCCCCATCAACCTTATTGCGGACATTACTTGAGGACCTGCTGTGCAGCATCTCCACCCCCCAATTACAGTTAAGTGTAAATAATGCCCAGAGCGTGGGTAACAGTGAAGGAAGTAAAACACCTTGTCAAAGGTAAAATAGTAAAATGAATTTTAATTTTTTTACTCCTTACTCGAGGACATGTTTTTTATTTTATCTTGATTTTTAGAGAGGCTGGGAGGGGGGGTGGGAGAGAGAGAGCAAACCATTGATCCACTGCTTCTTGTACGAGCCCCGACCAGGGATCGCACTTGCAACCTAGGTACGTGCCCTGACCGGAGATTGAACCCGCAACCCCTTGGTGTACGAGATGATGCTCCAACCAACTGAGCCACCCAGCCAGGGCTGAAGTTTAATTTTTAACAATGGCTGTGTTTCATGACAAGCTTGTAAAACTCCTGAAAGTTTAACAATGGCTCCTGCAAGCCCAAGTAAGCCGGCGCCAGCACACGGCTGTGGGAGGGGGATGTGGAGCCCCCTTTGGAAGCCTGGCTGCCCTCTGGCCAACACCCCTCCTCTGGGGCGGGCACTTCCCAGGCCCTTATCGTCATACTGGTGGGACACGTACAAGGGTCATCACAGACTGTAGGGTGGACAACTGGAAGCAGTGAGGGTGTCGCTCTAGGGGAGTGAGTGGGAAACTGAAACAAAACATGCTGGACTCAAGGTCTGGCAGAATCTCATCTCTGTCCACTGAAGAACAAACACGTAAGAACACTTTCTGTTTGTGCAGGACACACATCAGGATACATTCCGAACACCCCAGAGTAGGGGGGAGGTTTCTAGGGACAGTGAGCTTTGGGACTGATGGTGGCAGGAAGAAAAAATACACTCAATAAAATAAAAGCAGAGTTGGGCCTCATTCCAACCAATGAGGACGGTGGGCCCTGATCTGAGGTCTGAACTACTTGGCCTCCCCAGGGCCCAGGTACAGACAGGATGAGGCAGTGACGCCCCAACCCCTCCCCCTGCTCTCAATGACCTGCAGGATGGAGCCTACTGCATGGCGGGCAGAGGAGGGAGGTCTGACAGGAGGTGTGGGCACAGGCACCCTTCCTGGAAAGCAGGTCCAGGTTGTGACGGGAGTGGCAGAGGTAAGGGATGTGGGGGTAGGGGGGTCGGGGAGGGGTGCTCCTGAGCCTCTGAGGTGCTCCCTGTGCAGGTTGCTCATGACCTGCAGCCTCTTCCAACCTTGGCTGCAGTGTGACCTCCTCAGAGAGGTGGCCCTGGCCATGCCATAATGAACAAGTCTCCAATCCTTTCAGTGTGCAACCATACTTGCTGTCCTCCGGCTTGTTGGTCCTGGTCCACCAGGGGCCCATGCTTGACTCAGGGTGTGACAGAGGCCGCTGGAGGCAGGCAAGGAGGCTGGCCTGGTGGCAAGGAGGAGGTTGGCCAGGACGGGAGAGGGCCCCTCCAGGCCTTGGGGCACTCAGCTTTTGGCTGGAGCCCCGATTTTGTGCCTGCCTTGGTTATGCCCAAGGCTAACTCGAGGCTGAGGTTACGGTAAGAACCCCACCAAGGCAAGGCTGACTTCCTTTCAAAGGGAACCTGACCACGGATGCCCCTCTTTGGTCATCTGGAAAGGGCAGGCCCAAGCCTGGCAGGTGCAGGTGTCAGGGACAGGCCCCAGGAAGGCCCCTGCAGCTGACCCCTAGGACGTAGAGCAGCTGCAGGCAAAGCCACTGTCCTTCAGAGAGAGGAAGGGAGAGGAAAAGAGATATAGAAACATCAATGATGAGAGTCATTGATCGGCTGCCTCCTGCACACCCCCTGCTGGGGATCAAGCCCACGACCTGGGCATGTGCCCTGACAGGGTCTCCAGCCTTCATCTCCTGGATCATAGGTCGATCCTCAACCACTGAGCTACACTGGCCGGGCCCACTGTCCTTTCTTAACAGCTGCCTGGCAGGCTTGAGGACACTGGCCCAAGCCCCCTTAGACGTCATCTGCATCATAAAACTGCCCTCCGGTCCCTGCCTGTCCAGCTGCCCAGGTCTTTTCTCCAGACCACCAGCAGACCCTGACCACCCACTCCCTCTATTTTATGGAACCCACAAGGGCAAAGGTTCGGGTCTCACATCAGCTCCCAGATGTGACCTTAGAAGGGACCACATGACAGGCCTGAGAAGCTCAGTGACCAAAAGTAACCACACCAGAGGCTCTGATCGTAAGTTCCTAACTGCGCGAGTCAAGGTGGACAGTCCTGTCCCAGGTCTACAGCTTGCCTAGCAAAGGTCAACATTTCCCTTGGGCTCAAGGAGGACCACATACCATGGAAATGTCAGTCATCTCTCTTTCCAGGCCCCTCGCAGGCCCGGCATAACATCTCCACGTGAACCACCTGCACCCACCCATGCAGAAGCACGTGTCTCTCCGACCCCAGAGGTCTCCCCGCTTTGCCTTTCCCCGTCCCCGGCCTCCCACAGATGGGTTCACACAACCCCTGGTTCTCTCCTTGGACACTAAGTGCATGAAAAGAACTGCCAGTCTTCGGGGCATTTCTCAATCCCCTGAGGTTCGGCCCACAGATGTGGCTCAAATAAACTTACGGAAATAGTCCACAGCTTTGGACTCTCACGGACACACAGGAGGTGCTCAGCGCACGCTGACGAATGAACGAAAGCGGGACCCTACCGGCCTCCCTTGGAAGAAGGTGCTCCTAGGTGTCTCTCGGACCTTCAGGTGGCGGGGCGAGGCCCGAGCCGGTGCGCCCGCAGCGGAGCAGGTGCAGGGACCCCCGCGGAGCAGGTGCAGGGACCCGCGGCCGAGCAGGTGCAGCGACCTCCGGCGGAGCAGGTGTAGCGACCCCCGGCGGAGCAGGTGCAGGGACCTGCGGCCGAGCAGGTGCAGGGACCCCCGCGGAGCAGGTACAGGAACCCGCGGCCGAGCAGGGACAGCGACCCCCGGCGGAGCAGGTGCAGGGACCCGCAGCGGAGCAGGTGCAGGGACCCCCGCGGAGCAGGTACAGGAACCCGCGGCCGAGCAAAGGCAGCGACCCCCGCGGAGCAGGTGCAGGGACCCGCGGCCGAGCAGGTGCAGCGACCTCCGGCGGAGCAGGGACAGGGGCCCCCGGCCGAGCAGGGACAGCAACCCCCGGCCGAGCAGGTGCAGCGACCCCCGGCGGAGCAGGTGCAGGGACCCGCGGCCGAGCAAAGGCAGCGACCCCCGCGGAGCAGGGACAGCAACCCCCGGCGGAGCAGGTGCAGGGACCCGCGGCCGAGCAAAGGCAGCGACCCCCGCGGAGCAGGGACAGCGACCCCCTAGGAGCAGGCGCAGGGACCCCAGCAGAGCAGGTACCGGCCTCCACTGCCGCCGCGCACGCGCACACGCCCCAGAGCGACGCCTCGCTTCTGACGTCACGCCCCGCGACCTTCGGGAGAGCTGCCGCGGGCGCCCCCACGTTACGTTACGGCGCCGCCACGAAGCGTCTGGCCGAGGCCCCGCCCCGTGACGTCACCGCGGACGCCGCCGGGCGCCGCCATGTTGGGGGTCCTCGCGGCGGGCGCGCAGGTGTCCGCATAAGATGCCGGCTCGGCGGCGGCGCCCGGCGTCTCCCCCCCAAGATGGCGTCCATGCGGGAGAGCGACACGGGCCTGTGGCTGCACAACAAGCTGGGCGCCACGGACGAGCTGTGGGCGCCGCCCAGCATCGCGTCGCTGCTCACGGCCGCGGTCATCGACAACATCCGCCTCTGCTTCCACGGCCTCTCGTCCGCCGTGAAGCTCAAGCTGCTGCTCGGGACGCTGCACCTCCCGCGCCGCACGGTGGACGAGGTGAGGCGGCGGCGCGGCCCGATCCCCGGCCCGGGCTTCCCGAGGGCGCGGCGGCCGCGGGGCGCGGGGGAGGCGGCCGGGCCGGGCGGGGAGCTTGCGGCGCCTGCGCCCCGCGAAACGGCCGCACGCCGGGCCCCGGTTTGGGGCGTCTGTTCCCCGCCGCGGCGCGTGACGTCCTCGTGCCACGTGAACCGAGTCGTTCGCGGGCCGCGCGGGAGGCGCCCCAACCGCCGCTGCAGCCCCGCGCCCGCGCCCCTCCCGCGGCTGAGCGTGTCCGCCCGCCCGCCGGGCGCGGGGCTGCTGCGGGAGGCCCGCGGCGGGTGCGTTTGCAGGGCCGCCGCGTCCCCGGCCCCCGCCGCTGGCTCCTCGCGGGCTCTCGGGGCGAAGCGTCCAGGAGCCTCCTGCGGCCCGGCCGGGGGCCCGGCCCCGCGCGTCACCCGCCGGGCAGGTTGGTTGTGGTGGCACTCGGAGGACTCGCCCCGGGGTTCCCGCCCTGCGGCCGGGGCCCGTGGGAGCCCACGCGGCGCCGGCACCTCGTCTCCTTCACTGTTCGGATGTCTGTTTCCGTGAATTACCTGTTGATAGCTTTCGTGTCTGATTTCCCCCCATTGCTTTGCAGGAACTTTTTAAAGCCGTACAGGTGAGCCAGCGGCCCTTTTTCAGCTGCTGTGCCCCGCGTAGGGTCCCTGCGCCCTGGGCGCCCCTGAGGACAGGCACCGGCCCCCCCGGGGCTGGGCCCGCGACCCCGTCTGGTCCGGACCCCTGCTGCCCGTCGGGGCTGCAGCTTCGCCCCTCGGCCGCGTCCACCCGGAGCTCGGGGCCGTGGGCAGCTGGCGTCTGACGTGACTGCTGCCCGTGTGGACGCCGGTCAGCCCCGCTCCACCCGCGGAAAGGCGGCCCCGGGCCGTGGGTTTGCTTCTACTCGGTTCCTCGAGGCTGTTCGTGTGTCTGCTGAGAACCGCGGGCCCTGGGCCGAGCCCGCCCGCCGCCCCCCGCCGGGGCCTCTCTCACCCCTGCCGCCCGGGCCACGCCCACCGCCGGCACCCGGTTGGGGTTCTGGTTAAGACTGAGTTGAATTTAGTTCATTCTGGGGTTAAATCATCTCAGTACTGAGTCTTGTAACTTCTGAACATAGGCCTACCTCTCTGTTTAGATCTTTAATATTTGCTATAAAGCTTTGCGATTTTTCCCGTAGAGGCCTTCTATCTTCTGTTAGATTTTTACATATTTCATATTTCTTTGTTGTCATAAACATGTTTTTATTTTTAGATGAGTTTGAATAGCACCTGTGCTAAAGTCTTATTGATTGCAATAACTTTCCTGTGGCTTCTTTACTTTTCTGTGTAATTCCCACTATTGTTTCTCTTTCCAGTTTCCATTCACTTCTTTTTCTTGCCTCACTGCAGTTACCAGGACCCTCAGTATATTGTTTCATTTCTGATCACATAGGGAGAACTTTCACTATTTTGCTAATAAGTATTATGTTTTCTCTTGTTTTTTGTAGATACCTTTTATCTGGTTATGAAAATTCTCTTTTATTCCTAGAATTTAAAAAAATTACTTTAAATCATGAATGAGTTTTAACAGCTCTGTTGAGACATAACTTATATACCATACAGTTGAATGGGTTTTAGTGTATCATCCTAGTCAATTTTGTAACATTTTTATCAGCCCCAAATAGGCCCTATACCAATTAGCAGGCTTCCCCCTGCACCTCCCAGCCCCAGGCAGCCACTAATCTGCTTTCTGTGTCTGGACCTGCCTGCTCTGGACATGTCATCCACGTGGATCCTACAATACATAGTCTCTGGTGACTGGCCTCTTTTTTTTTTTTTTTTTTAATATATCTTTATTGATTTCAGAGAGAGAAAGGGAGAGGGAGAGAGAGGGAAACATCAACGATGAGAGAGTCATTGATCGACTGCCTCCTGCCTGCATGCCCCCTACTGAGGGTCGAGCCCGAAACCCAGGCATGTGACCTGACCAGGCATCCAACCGGGATCTCCTGGATCCTAGGTCATTGCTCAACCGCTGAGCCACACCGGCTGAGCTAGTGACTGGTCTCTCTAACCTGGCCTGATATTTTCTAGTTTCATCCATGTGGATCGATCCTTAATCCCTCTTTCATGACAGAAGGATAGATACTCTGCTGTATTGATGGGCCCCTTCATTCATCAGTTTTCATCAGCTGGTGGACATTTGGGTGTCTTCACCTTTTGTCCACTGTGAATGGTGCTGCTGTAAAAATTCATGACAAGTTTCTACAGACAGGTGCTTTTTCTTTTCAACGTGGACATATGTTTTCACGTGTCAGGGATATATACTAGGGGAGGAACTGTTTGGGTCATATGGTTACTGTTCACGCCTGTCAGGGGAAGTGTGGCCAAGAGGAGCATGGCAGGCACAAGCTGATGCTTTGGTGTGGAGGGGACTCCGCTGGCCATGGATCCGGGTGGGCAGAGCGGCACTGTGGGAGAACTCAGCCTCCTGGGCATTGAGGGCACACAGGTGGAGCCCCACATCACCCTGGTCCTCTGGCATGCTGCCTCCTCCAGGGTCTCTTGTGCTGTCCCAGGGAAGGACGTGAGCCCAGCACCCGGCTGCGGGATGGATGTGCAGAGCCTGGCCCAGCTCCTGAGGCCCAGAAGGCTCCTGTTGTCTTGGGCACCTTCTGTCCTAAATCCCAGTACCTGCTGGCTCCAGCTGACTCCAGCCCCCACAGTTATCCTCTGTGCCATTGGGGGGCCTAGGCAAATGCAGGGCTTTGCGCGTCACAGGACAGGACGGGACCTCAGGCCTTCCCTGCCTTCCCAGGCATGCGCCCCTTCCTGCAGCCTCCGGTGGCTGAGACCTGGGCCTGTTGAGCATGTTAGGGCTGCCCGTCTGTCTTGTTGCTCCCCTGCCCGTTGCTACTCTGGGCTCAGCTCCCCACACTCAAGATGCCTTGTCAGCAGGTTCTAAATAGGAGTGTGGGCGCCTGGCATAGGAGCCAGAATGTGTGAGCTCGTTCTAGATGACCTCACATTTCCTTTGGTAGCAGCAGGCAAGGAGACTGGTGCTGCTGCGGGGAGGTGGGGAGGGGAGGTGAGGCCGCCCCAACAGGAGGGCAGGCAACAGGCCAGGTGGGGGGGCACTAGATCTGAGTGGCATTGCTGCCTGGTGGAGGCTGTGGGAGTCCAAAGAGGCGAGATGGCCCTAGGATGGGGGATGGGGGGGCACAGAGAAAGAGGCTGTAGGTTCCTGTGAGGGTGGGGCCTGGCATGGGGGCAGTTGCTAAAGAGGTTGGATGCTGCCCTGTGAGCCCCCTAGAGGCTACAGCAGGGTTTGAAGGGGGCCCTGTTTAAAAATAAAGATGGTGGGCGCCCCTTCTGCCCAGCTCCTTTCCTGTGTTCACTGCTGAGACAGCGGGTGGCAGGTTCCCAGGAGGATGGGATGGAGCCCGCTCAGGACTGACTCCTCCCCTTCCCTCTGCAGATGAAGGGTGCCTTGACAGAGATCATCCAGCTGGCCACCCTGGACACGGACCCCTGGGTGCTCATGGTTGCCGACATCCTCAAGTCCTTTCCAGACACAGGCTCACTTAACCTCGATCTTGAGGAGCAGAATCCCAACGTCCAAGATATTTTAGGAGAACTCAGAGAAAAGGGTATGTGTGCACACATGATTTGTGCTGGGGGGAGCAGCTTCCAAAGAGGAGTTCTCTTCCCAAATGCATCTGACTGTTTCCTGCACAGCGGCGCTGGGCACACACATCACCGTCACTCCACCATCCAGCGTTCTTCCGATCTTTGGAAACAAGCTTGTAACAGCCCATAGCTCCCCCACTTGCTTTCTCTGAAGGTTTTGCTTAATCCGCTATGTGTCCATGCGCCGTCTCCTGCTCAGCTCCGTGCAGCAGGGACTCTGCCTGTTCCAGCTGAGTCGCCAGAGCCTAGGACATCCCTGACAGTAGACAGATGCTCAGAAGTGTGTGTTGAAAATATCAGCAGTTCAGTTTAGGACATGAACCAGAAACTCTTTAGAAAGTATTGGCAAATGTCTGAAGGAACATATAAAGGTGAGGAATCTGTTCCTCCTCGAATTCCTCTCCTAGTTTGGAGAATTGGAACTGGCAGCCCCTTAAAGATGGAGGCTGTCGCTGCATCTGCTGGACGGTGGCCTGGCCGCCCGAGGGTGGCTCCCAACACCTGCATGCTAACTCCTGGGTGGACAGACAGGCCTAGAAAGCCAGGCTGGCTGCTGCTTCCAAGGGCCAGGGGAGGCCCCTGATGACTGCACTGGCTGAGCTGAGACACCAGTCCATCTGGTGGGTACTTGCTCCATGACGGTACATAGGAAGCTGCATTCTGGGTTTTTCCTCTTAGCTATGTAAGGGAAACCGCCTCCTAACCCTGTGCTGCTTCCTCCACGGACAGTGACCGAGTGCGAGGCATCCGCCATGCTGCCGCTGGAGTGCCGGTACTTGAACAAGAGCGCCCTGACGACTCTTGCCGGCCCCCTCACACCCCCAGTGAAGCATTTCCAGCTGAAGAGGAAACCAAAGAGTGCCACACTGAGGGCCGAGCTCCTGCAGAAGTGTGAGTGTCCTGTGTCGCCTGGTGGGCCCAGCCGAGGGAGCACCCTGGGAGCTGTCGGGCAGGGCTGCTCCGTCTGCATCTGGGGCTTCATTCTTGGATTCTCTTTATATTTCACGCTCTAAACTGTAAAGTTTTTGGGTTTTTTTTTTAATCTTATTGCTACACTGAACTGTGTTCTAAAATCTGTTTTAGGCACTTTAGAATTTTCAGGTTAAAGCATCTGTAATCTTTGTTACAAAAGTGAAATCTGAACCCACTGAGTCATACGGGTGAGGAGACAGGCGGCCGTGCAAAGGCTGGTCCTGCTCTGATAACGGCACCTTGTTCCCAAGTTGCAGACAATCTCGATTTGCTGTAAAGCTGTTTGGGCATTTTATTTAATGTTTTCCAAACAGCAGTTTATGACATGAGTGTGGAAGATACCTGCTGGGAAAACAGCGAAATGATTCCTCCAACCCAGTAGCAAAGCACAGATTCCCGTGAACTGTGTTGTTTTGAGTGATGTGGAATTGATGCTAATGACACATAAATGCCCTGGTGCAAAGGACCTGAATAAAACCCAGCAGCCGCCGTGACCCTGGTTCAGAATGGACAGCGTCCTGGGCACTGTAGCTCTGGCTTCAGAGAGCTGGCCGGATGCAGCCCAGGCCCCAGGCCCCTCTGTGTGGTCAGTTGGACACTAGGGCTCTGTCCCTCCCTGAGCTGTATCAGAAAAACCTCTGGTTTCCTTGCTCGTACTTATGCACGTGTGAGGATAAATGCCAAACACGCCTGCTGACCAGTGGTGAGGACACTCCACCCAGGCTGCCCACGAGGCCCGAAGCCCCGTTTGGGACCTCACACGGTGTGTGGACGTGAGAGCCCCCCTCAGGCCCCGTCAGAGGGCAGCTCTGCCGGCTTGCCCACCATCCTGGGCGGCGCAGCCTCTTGGCTCTGCTGTCTACGCCGTGGTCCCCAGTGAGTGGGCAAGTGCTTGTTCAGAGGAGCAGGCTCCGTGTCTGCAGGAGGACTTACCACTCACACATCTGTGTATGGCAGATGGGCGGAGGCATAGTTCCCATGAGCGGAAGGGGTATTGTCACCACGGGGCACACTGACATGCACACCCTTCTCTTCGTAGCCACCGAGACCGCCCAGCAGCTGAAGAGGAGCGCGGGGGTGCCTTTCCACGCCAAGGGCCGGGGGCTGCTCCGCAAGATGGACACTACAAGTAAGGCCATGCTCACACCAGAGCAGCCCCTGAGCTGCCTTTGGTTCAGGCCTGAGGCCCACACAGAGCGCAGGCTCCCTGGCCCTGGGCTGGCTTATGGCCCAGAGCTTGCTGTCCCTGTCAGACACGCGGGTTCCCTTACAAGACAGGCTCTTCCTCATGGGCAAAGTTGTTTAGATGTTGAGGTCTGGCCAGATGGCAGCCCTGAGGTGCCTCAGGGCCGCTGGTGAGCTTGTGGGAAGTGAGGACAGCATAGGGCGCAGCCCAGAGGGTGGGCAAGACCAGAGTTGGAGGGAAATGCTACTTTCGCTGCCCTCATCTCTAGTGGCCGTGGGTGTGTATCCTATACTCTTAGCAGGTGGAGGCTGCTCCTCCGTGAGTTTCCAGACTAATTGATGGTTGGGAGGTGCTGAGAGCCATTGGCCCCCCTCGTGCACCTGGACCTGCCCCCCCCCCCCCGGGGCTGAAAACACAAAGCCCCACATGCACAACCGAAGCAGAACAGATGGTTGGGACTAGAAAACGGGATGCCCTGCACTTGCCTCTGGAGAGCCCAGACAAACAGCCATTTTCCTGAGTTTCATGTCCCTTTGCGCGCACCCCACACACACACACTGCCCTGGGCCCAGCAAACAGCCAGGAAGATGGGCCATGTGCAAATGGCAGACAAGCATGGTGGTGGAGCCGCAGGGGAGCCTCAGGAGGTGCTTTCCATAGGGCACGCAGACCAGCGTTCAGGACCTTGTGTGTAGGGCCTGGCGTCCAGGCATTAGCTGATTTGTCATTGTGTGAAAGGTGGTCCCTTGGCCCTGTCACCTCAGGACAGGCTCACCCTGGTGGTCTTGGAAGCACATTAAGTTGCTGTGGCTCCTCTCAGGTGCCCCTGGGGGCAGGAGCAGCAGTAGGTCCCTCCTTGGCCCTGCATCCCATGCCCTGGTTCTGTTGCCATGCTGAGAGGCTGCATGTGCATTGGGCCTGGGTTGGCGTGTAAGAGCTGAGAGTGGCCCGTGTCCACATGCTGAGCACTGAGGTTGGGTCCTGGTGCTGGCTGCCCAGGGATGGGACCAGGCCCTGTTCAGAAAGAACTATTCCTGCTGTGTCCAGCGACTTCCCTTTGACAGACCTGGGCCAGGCTTGCGGGTGGGGAGGGCCATCCATCCGGCCTGTAACAGATCCGCTTACTGTGAGGGGCAGGAGAGACCTGGAGCTGAGTACTGTCTGTGGGGAGAGGCACAGTGTGCTCGGGTGCGTGGCTGCAGATGGGGCATCTTGTTCAGTGTTGGCAAAAAATGTCATAGGTTGGCTATGGTGTCGCTGCTGCCAAGGCCTTGCTCTTCTGGGCAGGCCGACCTTGTGCCAAGTGCTTGTCCGCCAGGAGAAGGCAGGCCCTTGCTCCCTAAGGATGAGTCGCAGGTGACTTGGGGTCACCTCCACCTGCACTCATAGGGATGTGGCAAGTCTGTGGGATTAGGGGTGGTGTGGGTCAGCACGGGCCGGCGAGCACCTTTCTCCGGAGCATGCTGCACAATGGCCTCTGCTCCTGATGGGAGAGCGCAGAGTACACAGTGGTGGGAGACAGTCCCTCTCTGCCTGTCATAACTTGACCCCTGACGGCGCCGTCCTCTCCTCAGCCCCCCTCAAAGGCATCCCGAAGCAGGCGCCCTTCCGGAGCCCCACAACCCCCAGTGTCTTCAGCCCTGCGGGGAATCGGACCCCCATCCCACCTTCAAGGACACCTCTGCGGAAGGAGCGGGGAGTGAAGGTGGGCACATCCCCTGGGAGTTGGTGGCCCCAAAGGCTGGCCTGGGCGCTCCTTATGCTGTAGTTAAAGTGGGTGGGCTTCTGACTGTCTTGGCAGCTGCTTGACATTTCTGAGCTGGATATGGTCGGTGCTGGCCGAGAAGCAAAGAGAAGGAGGAAGACGTTGGGTGCGTACCTGGGGCTCCCATCGGGGTCTGCAGAGGGAGTGGCTACAGCCCAGCTTGGGGCTGGGTCAGGATGTGCGCCCAAGAGCTGCTGGGCCACAGGGCGGGTGAGGTCTGCCCCGTTTGGGCTTTTCTGCTCTCATGGAGGCCCGTTTCTCGTCTCCCTGGTGCCTGTCTCGGGAAGGGTGGCTGCAGGTGGCCTTCCTCCTAAGGGCTGGTTTTCTTTGCCTGGAGAAGGGTTTGAAGGGCAGGCTTGGGCAGCGTCTCAGGACTGGGTTGCTGACCCACTTGAGGGCCAGGGGCACTGACGAGGGCTCTGTCAACAGACACGGAAGTGGTGGAAAAGCCAGCCAAGGAGGAGACTGTCATTGAGAACGCCACCCCCGACTACGCCGCCGGCCTGGTGTCCACACAGGTAGGGCTTCGTAACCACGGCGCCTCCGCGGCCAGTGTGTGCTCCGTCCTATCCCCGTTCTTAGCCCTAAGGTGTACTGTCGGAGAATATATATGTGTATATACATATGTACGTACATACGTGTGCGGGGTGTGTGTATGTATGTATGTGTATGGACATGTATATGAGAGGCAGCGCTGGCCGGGGGCTCCGACGCAGGCATGCCGCCCAGTGTGGAGCGTGTCCAGGCCACACCGTGCACTCGGCTTCCCCATCCAGAGGGGGTGGCGGTGCTGGCCCTGCGGTGTGAGGGTGAGGGAGGCGTGCGCTGGCCGACAGGTCTCCAGACGTGGCGCCTCGACGGGTTCCCTTCACCGCTTCTCAGAGTCTCTCCTGCGCAGACTGTGCGAGTAGCTGTGGCCTGGAGAAGGCCTGTCCCCACTGTTGCTCTGGGTAATGGGTTCCTTGTTCTTGTCCTGTGGCTACTTTTTCTCATTTTCTTACAACGCCGTGTTTTCCTTCATCACGTTTTCGTGATAAAAACGTTGAACTTTCTTCTTTCCTCAAAGACTGCTGGTTTGGAGGCTCGTTCACCAAACAGGAGTAGCCCACACCTCTCCTCTGCTTGGGCAGCTCCAGGTGGAGGCCAGTCCTGCTGGGCAGGGGCTTGTGGCCTGGAGAAGCCCCTCCCCAGCCCTTGGGAGAGCAGTGCCCACGTCCTACTCCAGGGTTGGGACTCCTGTGGGGCAGAGGTTCATGTCCACAGAGCAGCCCCACCCCCACCTGGGGAGCAGCACTGAGACCCAGGCCTCTTCTGGGAGGGGGACCATATACTGTCTTCCAGAAACTCGGGTCTCTGAACGAGTCTGCGTTGCCCTCCACGAGCTACCTGCCCGCCACACCCAGCGTGGTTCCAGCTTCGTCCTACATCCCCAGCTCCGAGACCCCACCAGGTGAGCAGGCGGTAGGGCTGGACAGTGTGTGGGTCAGCCTTCCCCAGGCCCCTCACCAGCACCTACATGCCAGTGTCCCTTCAGCCCTGCTGGTGCTGGCTGGGGTGGGAGACCCTCCTGGCTGGCAGTTTAAAGTAAACCCAGTTCTCACCTGCTGTGCCCCGACAGCTGCCCCATGTGCAGCTTGACAGTGGGAAGTATGGCCAAGGTGGCAGCACCTCACAGGGTCCACGGGTCTCCTCCCAGTCCCTGAATTTCCTACAGAGGTATCGAAAGGAAACATGGGCTGGGTTAGCAGGTTCTGCTCTGAGGTTTTCACTTGGTTGGGCTTGGCTTTGGCCCGAGCCAGAGCTTGGCCCCAGGGAGAGGGCAGCTGGAGATGGCCTTGGTGTCTGCCAGCCTGGCTGAGCTCAAGGAGGCTGCCTTCTCACCAGTGCCCAGGGCAGGGGAACCTGGCCTCAGGCCAGGAGCTGCCCGGAGCCCAGATGTCATCTGAAAAGTCCCAAGAGCTCTGGCTCCAGCGTAGGGCTCTGTGAGGCCTGTGCCCACCATCCAGCTGGCAGTGCTGCTCATGGCTCCTGCCGCAGCTGTGGGCCTCCTGAGGGTCCAGGAGCTTAAAGAGCCAAGGTCTCAGGGCCAACAGCTGCAAGAGCCATGTGGTGTGGGCTCAGGCAGGACACGCTCAGCATCCTGGCCTGGGAGGTGGAGTAGCCTGTCCACCTCCTGTAGGAGTGGCGGGGCCGGGCACAGAGCCTTGTGGGGAGGGGGTCCCTGTCCTGCTGGCCCCTCAGCAGGCCTCCCTGTGCCTACAGCCCCATCTTCCCGGGAAGCCAGCCTACAGGCCAGCCGGCCACCCGAGGAGCCCAGCACCCCAAGCCCTGCCCTGCCGGCACAGTTCAAGCAGCGTGCACCCATGTACAACAGCGGCCTGAGCCCAGCCACGCCCACACCTGCAGCACCCGCCTCACCCCTGACGCCCACCACACCCCCGGCTGTCACCCCTGCTGCCCAGGCACCTCCGGTGGCCTTGGTGGCCCCACAGACCCAGCCTCCAGCCCAGCAGCAGCCCAAGAAGAATCTGTCCCTCACGGTAGGTGTGCCCTCTTGGACTGTAGGCCACCAGGTAGGTAGTGTGGCCTCACCCACCCCCACCCCACCTGCACTTGCAGTGGGGGTTCCAGTGATACAGGTGGAGGGAAGCGGGAGGTGGGCCGCTGGGGCCCAGGCACTCACCCTCCACCCCACACCGCACCTGCAGAGAGAGCAGATGTTCGCCGCACAGGAGATGTTCAAGACGGCCAACAAAGTCACGCGGCCCGAGAAGGCTCTCATCTTGGGCTTCATGGCTGGCTCCCGAGGTGGGTCCGTGGGGCCAGCCCAGGTGGGGTGGGGGGAACAGGCTCCTTGGCCCCGGTGCCTGCCCAGCAGCCTGCACCCTCCACAGAGAACCCATGCCAGGAGCAGGGCGACGTGATCCAGATCAAGCTCAGCGAGCACACGGAGGACCTGCCCAAGTCGGACGGCCAGGGCAGCACCACCATGCTGGTGGACACGGTGTTCGAGATGAACTACGCCACGGGCCAGTGGACGCGCTTCAAGAAGTACAAGCCCATGGCCAACGTGTCCTAGGGGCCGCCCGCCCACCCGCCTCAGCTGGCCCAACTCGGGCTCCGGCTCCAACTCGCAGCTCAGGCTTCCTGAGCGGCGGCCTCCGCGCTGCCCAGCCACAGCCGGTTCAGCTTTAGATTCGTTTGTCTGGGGTGTTTTGGACTTACTTTTTAAATTTTAATATGGGTTACTTTTGTGTGATCTAAGACACTTTTTTGGATTCAATATTACATTTTTGAATGTTAAAGTTAACCAAAAAAGCTATAACTTCCTAATTAGTGACAGCTCTGCCTGTTAGACTTTTACCTTTTTTATTTTTCTGAAATTCCACTGACCACGAGGGAGGGGCTCTCCCCACCCACGAGGTTGAGGGGACCAAAGGTGGTGCCAGGCACGGCTGAGAATAGGGTGGGGGGCTGCCATGGCCGAGCCACACACCACCGCAGGTTTTCTACTTGTCTTTTGTACAGTTGTGAGCATTTAAGACCAGTCTCTGGGTACCTGTGTTCATTGTAAGAACTACCTGAGTAATTAAAGTTTAGCTTTTCTAAAGGAAGCCCGGGCTGTGTTTCGGGCAGCACGTCCTCTGGGGTGGGGTGGGGGGCGGGGGGCATCGAGGGTTCTTTATTGGAGGCTGGGAAGTCAGCAGCTCTTCCCCTCCAACCACATCACCTATAATGGGGATTTGGAACAACTTTTTTTTTAAATTAAAAAACATTTTTCCAAAATCGGAGCTACACTTAAGTTTTTGACATTTGTTACACTTCCCAAGGCCACATTAGCCTCTCTCCCCGCAAGTCTGGCAGAGTGACGTCTGAGGACTGGCCCTTCTCTGAGGGGGGGCTGGAGGGCTGTGCCAGACGCCCTGGACAATTCAGAATAACTGGGAAAAGCCAAAGCTTCAAGTGCATCCCACATAAGATACGTCCAAGAAAAGACTGTTCAAGTTTTTTAATACAAAAATACTCATACACAGTTTTCCAAACACAACTTCCCACTTTAAATGCTATTTTCCCCAATATTGGCAAGTCCCACATCTATATTTCAGTATGTCCCCCCCTAGAAGTGAACTTCAAGTTTCTGAGTTTATCAGAACTGGTGACAGCACCCCTTTTCCTGAAAGAAGCCTGGCCTCGTGTGCGCATTGGGACACCCTAGGCACACTTAGATTTACGTTTAATTGACAGGGTTTCACATCTGGACAGGGCACGCGGACACCGCGCGGGCACGGCACTCACTCGCTTTCACCAGACACTGCACTCCTGGCAGGGCCAGGAATTTGGCAACCGACAGTCGTAGGCGTTAATGTTCATCAAAACAGGGCTGAAGGGAAGGCAGCCCTGGAGGGGCGCCGTACACGTCGCGGCATCGTCTAGACAAATACTTGAGGCGTCAGCACAGACCTGAGTGTGGGGCCCGGGAACGAGGCGGCTCCTTGGAGACGGACAGACCCCCGAGCTGCGGGTGCCGGACTGGCCTCCCCCAGGGTCACGTGTCGTCACCGCTGAAGCAGACGTGCTCGTGGGCCTGCAGGTGAGGCGCCCACCTCCCCAGTCCAGTGCTGGCAGGGTGGGCGTGGCCACACCGTGGGCACAGGTTCCTGACGCCAAGGAATCCTGAGGTTTCGGGCAGTTTTCATTTCGATTCTGGTTCACATTAATGACAAAGGGCTAACACATGTTCGGAAAGACTGAACCCCCCAAATGAGCTCCCGCTGAGGCAGAACGCACGTCCTGTGACCCCGGTGGGAAGGCCCTGTAGGCTCTGCTGCTCCTCCAATACCCTGGTGGTACTCAGACCCATGAACTGGTTTTCTAAAGATTATCCGTTAGTGTTACTGGCTCATTAGTTTCAGTTTTTGGAAAGAGGGCAACCATGTTGAAAATAATTTTTCCAGTATTTCCTTCAGGAAGATCATTAAGAAATTTGGAAATATCAAAGTGACTCAAAAATCACAAGATTTTACTACTGAAAAATACGAAAATAAGTTAATCTGCTCCCCAAAGTGCACTGCAAAACCAAGTCTGATGTTTTCTGACTTACACAGATGTCCCTCAGCTGGTCGGAAAGGACAAGTGACGACACCAGCCTGCACGGGGCCCTTGGCTGAAGAGCACAGCCACAGCCACGGCAGCTGTGACCACGCTGGGCTCGGGAGCCACTTGTGCGCAGATCTCAGACGCAGGTGTGTGAGTGCTGCAGGCTCCAGGCCGTCCCTGAACACCCAGGTTGAGGGATGAAGGGCATGAATCTGTAAACCAATCCAGTATCTTCTTACAAGAACTTGCGGGAAAAGCTCTGAACTGAAATAGCCCCCGTCTGGTCTTATCAGGCAAGTGCGTTTCCAGACAGAACCGAGTCCCAGTGCAGACGTGGGCGGCGGGTGACAGCTCTGCTCTTCCCTTTGGGTTCTACGTGGTTACTCTGTCCAGGATCGTGAGAGAATGGCCAGGGGACGGCCAGTCAGAAAGTCTACCCGTCAGCACTCGGGAGGCCTGGACGCCACAGGCCCCAGGGAGCCTCACCGGGGTCACAGCCTGGCAGACGCCCACCCAGCTCATGTCACAAAACCACGAAGTGGAGAATGGGGCCCGGGCCAGGCTGCCCGCGATTCAAGCTGAACAGTCCAAGAGGAATGAGCGGCGGCCTCAGTGGCAGTTCTCAAGAACAGCTGTGTCAACTTCCCTGCGAACAGATGTTCCTCAGGTCCTATTTTAAGAAGAAACGGTCAGAGAAAGTGCCTGCTGCTGGGTGTTCCCTTCCTGCCCATCGTGTGGGGGCCAGGCAGACCCAGACCCCTCGGTGCACGTGGGCGGCTGGCAGATGCTCCCCCTTTCTCGGGGTTCTGAACTTCCCAGGGTCGAGAGGGACTCCAGAAAAGAACAACCATGTCTTCCACAGAGAATTTAATACTTTCCGGAAGCTTCTCACCTCCTGGGAACCTCCCAGGACCCTGTCTGGCGGGTGGTGCTGGCCCAGCACGTCTGACCAGCACAGCTGTTTTCTGTGAACAGACCCACAGAGTGTGAGGAAGTGGACGTGACTTCACGTGGCCAGTTCTAGCCTCTGGGTCTCCTCAGCCCTGGAAAGAGCGCTTTGCAGAGATGAAGGTTCCCAGGTGCGTGGGGCCCCGGGGGACACGGGCAGGGCCCTCTGCCACGGGCAGAATGCAACGCTGAGACCGTCCCCAGTGAGAGTCATCACTAAGAAACCGCACAGGCCACACCCTGCCGGGGTCACGCCTTTTGCTGGGAGGACCCGGGTCGCATCAGTAAACACACGGTTCAGCCGGTGGTAATCGTGAAACAAGTTTAGCAAAAATATATTGAGAATTACAGCCAGAAACCGGTAAAGAAAAGGCAAATAAAAAAATGTACAAAGTCTTTCCCCAGGTGTTGGCAAGGACCTAGTGCAGTCCAGAGACGGGCCCAGGCGCACCCGCCCGCCTGCCGGCCTCCCCAGGAGGGCGGCTTCGGGGAGGGACCCTGCACTTTAAAGACCGACAGGGTAGCGACACAGTTCAAATCCGCAAGGAGAACAGGCATCTTGGGAAGTCTTAAAACACTATCACTACCACCTGGTCCAGCTTCTCGTACGATGAAGAAGGAGCATTTTGAGGAAAAATTTCACATTAGTACAAAAAATACAGCTGGTTCATAAAAGCCAGGGCTGAGCCCCGCCCCACGGGCCAGGTGGTCTCGAGTGGACACGCAGGTCAGCGGGCCAGGAACACGGATGAGACTCGAGAGCGGCCCCTCGGGAAAACTAGACTACAGGTTTCGGGTGAGATAAAAACATTTCATACGCCAATTCATTCTCAATCGTAACTTTAACCTAAAAAAACGGAGCGGGAGGGACCTTGACCTTCTTAGCGATTCAAGTGTAGCCGTAATGCTGCTGTAAGGCGTTCGCGCCGAACCACGCGGCTCGGACGGTGGTCAGTGCAGGCGCAGCGGGCGCTGCTGGTGGCTCAGTGGGGGGAAGGCGCCCCCTCCCGAGGAGGCCCCGCTCCTCTGGCGGCTTCGCCCTGGGTCCCGGCCGGTCCGGAGCTGGGCCCCGCCCACAGGCAGGCTGGCCGGGGCTGCCCGGCCTAGCCAAGCCCCGGGGCTATTTGCCCTCCGTGACCCTCCGCCAGCACCGCCGCCGCCGCCGCCTCCCCTTGGGCTTCGTGGGCTCTGGGAGGGGTTTCTCGGCCTTGCTGCTCGCACTGGGCGCTGTCCCCCAGTCATGCTCACAGCAGTAGGACCGCCCGTCCTGGGTGGAGTGGAAGGCTGTCCCATCCTGGTGCTCCTTGCAGAACGAATTAGGGCAAAAATGGCAAAACAAGGCAGAAGGTTTGCCACACACGTCACAGTGGTGCCAAGGACACACCCACTTCCCTGCAAAGAGATGGCGTGTTACCAGCCGGGCGACAAGTGACAAACCCCACGCAGCTCCAAACAAGAGGCTGCCTCCCTCCCGACCGCAACCACTCGGAGAAGCCAGCACTGCTCTGGGGCCCGGGGGACCCGCCGCCCTGTGCCCGCCCCGCTGCCGGCTCTGCTGCTCCCCCGGGGCCTGCCCTGCAGCTGGCCGGGCTCTGCTGGGCTCTGTTCTGCTGGAACTCCTAAGGGCCCTGCGTTCGTCAGAGGGTGTCACACCCACCGCAGGCCTCTCTGACATTCGCTCGCTCACCGGGCTGGTCCTGTTCTGCCCCCCAAACATCATTTTTTTCTTGCAAATATGTTTGACTTTTCTTTTTACAGCATTTCGCTTCCCCATCTTTGGGGGGGGGGGGCCCTCCTGACTTTTTCTGAGGTCACAGCTCTGCTTCCCCATGACTGCCCGGGGTCCCCTGAGACGCGCCGTGTGCGTGAGCCACCCCTGCTCCCATGCCACTGTCCCCAAGCGACCAGTGAGCGGGGACCCACCAAAGGGCCGCTTGCGCAGGCCCAGGCAGGGCAGGTGGTAGGCCTTGGTGCAGGACCTGCGGTCACAGAGCACCAGCTGGCCCCCGTCGCCGCAGCGGAAGCACTCGTCCTCCGAGTCCTTCTTCCCGTCGCCTTTCGTTCTGCGCCTCCTGGTCTTCTTCTTGGCCCTTTTTCCCTTCTCCTCTGAGGAAAGCGGCGCCGACGTCTAGAAGTGAGAATTCGGTACGATTCACGTCAGAGCCGCGGGACTCAGGCGGGAGCACGTGGGAATTCAGCATCGGAAGCACAGGGAAGGACGCTCGCCACGCCTGTTCTCACGCCACTTACTCAGGCGAGAAATTCAAATGTGAAGCCAAACGGGCACGAGCCCCTCTGAGCGGCCTGAGGCCCACGTCCCAGACCTGGTGGGCATGGGGCCCGGGACACTGGGACTCCCGCCCAACCAGGGGCTGTGGTGAGAGCGAGCAAATGGGCAGACGCTGTGTGACCCCCAAGTTCATGTCTTTCCGCAGAAGGTAGGTGCAGATGTAACTAAGTCAAGGTGAGGTCACACTGGGGCAGGGTGGCCCTAATCCCGTCTGACTGGTGTCCTTATAAGGGGGGGAGAGGGATACACAGGAGGGGCCAGGTGACGGTGGGCGCAGGGACTGGGGAGAAGCAGCCACCAGCCCAGGGCAGCAGGACTGCAGCCAGGGACAGACTTCCTCCCAGAGCCTCAGAGGGAGCGCAGCCCTGACGACACTGATTTCGGGTTCCTGGCCTCCTGACTGTTTGAGACGAAGGCCTGCTGTCAAGGCACCAGTCTGGCTGCTCTGCTACGAGCCCGGGACACGACGCGGTGAGGAACCAAGAGGGACAGCAGACAGCCTCGCCCGCACCCCGCCCGTCCTGGCAGCAAGTCAGCTAGAAAGAAGCCACTTGTGACTCCCAGGGATGTGTTCGGGGAGCGGGGCCCTCACCTTCGGTCGGTCCCCAAGGAACCCGCTGCAGTTGGAGGCTCCACAGCGGCACACGGTCTTCTCATTGCCCAGACAGTCAAGGTTGTAGTTGAAAGTCAGCTCCGTCCCTGGTGACAGCAGACAAGCCGCATGGAAACCCTACCCATCCAGCTGAACACCCAGCCGCCAGGCGCCCGTGCCCTCTGCCTACACGGCCCCGCGGCTGTGCAAGGTCACCTCATAAAACAGACCCTCAACACAAACAAGGTTCCCGAGTGACCAGCCGCCTCCCCGAGCCCTGCATCCTGACCACACAGCTGGGACCCCAAGGAGCCCGGGTGCCATACCTGCAGGAATGTCACACACGGCAAACAGGCCCACACGCGTGTCACCATTCACCGTCCACTTGAGGGTCTCGCAGTTGGGCTGGCAGCTGTGATTCATAAATCGGGAATAGTTGCCTTTGGGGCCAGCGTCAATTATGCGGTCCTGTAAGGTACAGCTCAGGTTTCAAGTAGCACTGGCAAGGGGCAACTCTCGGCATCAGTCTCACTCAGAGGGGCCTCTCACATTAGGAGGTTCATGGACAACTGGTGTCGTACTGGAAACCGTGGTCTCCTGTGTCCACTCAGACAGGACACCCCCAATCCAGTCCCTTTTCTGTGGCTCACAAAGGGTGGGTCAGGACCACGTGGACAGGACCGAGCCCTGCAGAGCCCAGGGTCCTCGGCAAAGGTCCCCAACGCCTCCCATCCGATGACAGACAAGGGAGGCAGAACGCTGGAGGTCAACACCAGCAGCACCCGAATTCTCACACCCTGAGAGAAGGGACCATCCCAGTTACGAAAAGAGCAGGACATGAACACGACGCTCAGCAGGAGGGCAGGCCCCACACTCTGAGCAGCTGAGATGCTGCTGACACGGAAAGCTGGCCTCAGTGGGAGGCCCGCCGTGCCAGGGTCGGAGCCGGGCGGGAACCGTGTTACGAGCAGCTGGGGTAGCCCTGAGACGAGGCGCCCTGTGTGCGGGGACGTCTGCATCCACTGAGGCAAAACCCAGAAGCGACGCAGCTGCCCAGCCACAAGGAGCCTCCAATCCCACACCGACCTCCACGGGGGGCGGCCCTGCTGCGCCAGGAGTGCCCGGGGCCAGGTGTGAAAATAAGGCCCCATCACGTATCAGTCACCAGACAGCACAGAGTCACGTCTGACCAGCACAAGCAAACGCGGGAGTCCGCGCACTGCACTGCCCCGCGCCCGAGACTCTGCTCTTCTCACCGCACCGGGCGTCTGAGGACAGTCCCTGGCCACAGTCAGTGACAAGGCTGCAACCTCTCTCTCGTCCGGCCGGCGTCTGCACGAACGCCTCCTGGGCAAGGAGTCGCACCCACGCCCGCCACCGACAGCAGGCAGCCCCGTCCTGGCCTCGGCCACTGGTCGCCCGCCCAGGGGTCAGCGAGCACGCCACCGGGCTGGCCCACCTGTCCTTACAGTTTTTTCTCTCTTACTGGTTTTCAGATGCTCTGCTTTTGTATAAACTCTGAATAAATGTGTCAGAGCTCCCTCAGTTTTATGGGGCTGTTTTACCATCCCTGGCTCGGCGTGCCCAGGGTTTCCGACATCGTAACAAATGCCCGTTTTCCTGGCTCTGTTCCATCTGGGTCACGAGTGAGGGGGAGGCGTGGCCACCGCCCAGGGCAGGCAGCCCCAGCAGACCCAGGGCTCGGGTCCCCCTTCACTGACACAAGGCACCGTGCGGACTCTGGGCTGCCCACAAGGTCAATGAAATGTGACCTTACATTTCGGAAGATTTACACCTTCACGAGGCTTCACCCCTCGACCAGAAACGGTGGGTGTCGCTGTCCTTCCTGCACCCGAACAACGTCCTGCCCCTACACCCCTCGGCCGTCTCCTAACCTGTCCCCTCTGCTGCGCTCCGCCTCGCTCCCGCGGGCAGCTGTCCGACTTCCCCACCCACCGGCTGCGTCTCCACGGCTGCAGGCCGCACCGTGTGACTGTCCAGACCGGCCTGTCTCCCCCTCGGGCCTGCTGCCCTCGTGACCTCTAAACCGCCTTCCTGGTTTTCGTGTCTCTAACACACTTTCCCGCTATTTCCTTCCACCTGGTTTGTCTCCGGTTCTCACCAGAACCTAAACCTACGTGGAGGGTCTGCCCGTGGAGCCCTCGTCCTGCGGTGCCAGGACACGTCCAGCAGGGCCTTTGTCTGCTTTGCCTCAGTGAGAACGGCTGACTCGCCCGTGTCGAGGCTGTTCCCTGGCTCCGGCCGGTGCCCCGGGTGCCCCCACCTCAGGGACCAACCTGTGTTAGAGGAGCAGCTTGGCGGCTCCACAGCACACACATTTAACTTAGGCTCTGAAAGAGGCAAGGCACAGCCTAGGGTTTCAGTTTCGGCTAAACAGCCCCGCCCCGCCCCTAGGAGGGCATGGCAGAGGCAGGTGTAAACCTGCCACCTTGGGGGTGGCTGTGGCCACGAGAGGATTCGCCCAGAAAGGGCCCGAGACCGCGTCCCTGACGAGCTCTTCATCCCCGCACTGAAGCAGAGGGTGTCACCACCCCTCTCCCGAGGACACTGGCCCTGCCAGCCGACCTTTGCTCCACACTGTTTACGAATCTGGGCTCAGACCAGCAGTGACGACGGGGGTCTGCTCCCTGTGACGGCGCGGCGTCACCCCGTCTGTGCCGTCTCCTCCCTGATGCTCGGACAAGGGCAGTGCACCCCTCAGGCTCCGGTGGACACGCGAGGCCCCAAGACACTCGCACACCAATGGGCAGGAGGCTCCGGCCCTCAGGAGCTGCGGGGCCCTGCGCACGTGTAAAGGGCGAGCCCTCAGACGCCACGCCCAGGACGCCGCAGGCCAGCGGGGACACGGCCCTACCTTGTCGATGGTGAGCATGTAGAAGTGGGTGATGTCGTTCTCGTGTGCGCGCCTGATCCGGGCCATGCACTCCTCCTCGTCGATCAGCTCGCCCACATACTCGTTCACGAACTCCCCCTGCGGGCAGAGCACGGGCTAGAGGCCGCCCCGCCCACCACCCAGGCCTCTGCCGCCCCCGCCCCTCGAGCCTGCCAGTCCCGGGCGGCTGCCCGCTGGGGACGCAGATCCTTCACATCTCGCTTCACGAAAGCAGCCACCCAGGTTCTGCGGGAGGCTCGTTCTAAGGGGATTTGTAAGCTTTGCTTTACTTTGGTGAATAACTTTCAGGGGATGTTTAACATCCAACTGCGGTAACTGAAACACGCTAAGCGGCCCCTCTGCGAGTGCAGACACAGCGCGGCTCGGCCTAGGAACCGGCTGGACAGAGTCCTGGGGGCAGGGCAGACCTTTCGGATGTCCCGCTTGGCGACCAGGCCCCAGCCTTTGCCGTCCGTCCGGATGATCTGGGTCTCGGGATACTGCCGCTTGCTGAAGCACTGGTTCTGGCAGAACTCCCCGGCTGGGCACACCTGCGGGTGGCACTCGAACATGAGCATCCTGTTCAGGCACTCCGAGTCGAGGCCGCAGGGGTTGTCGTCCGTGGGCTTACAGTTGCACTTGGGGATCTCGGAAATGTCGGCGGTGTGGATCTGCACTTTCCCGTATGGCTTATTCACCTGCAGGGAAGGAAGGCTGCCTCAGCCTACACACGAGGGTTGCTTCCCGGCGCCTGCACCACATGGCACCCCTGATGGGGCCCCTACGCCCTGCACAGAACTCCTGCACCCAGAGGAGCCCCGACACCACTGCACAGCCCTGCCCCACCCCGCCAGCCTCCAGTCTGTAAGCTTCGGAGGCCCAGTGGGGAATGGGCGGGAGGTCCGCAGCCCACACGGGTCACAGCGGCCCTGGCACAGGTGCAGGCAGACAGGCTGACCTGGCTAAAGCCCAGCCCAGCCGCCACCCCCCATGCGCTCTGTCCCAGCATTTGTGTCCCTCGTCTACGAGGCAGCTGACACTTATCCAGCTGGGCGGCTGTGACAGGAAGAGGCAGACAGCTCAGGACCGGGCAGTGCCTGCGGGTCACCTGACCAGCCCCGAGCTCCTCACGGCCCCACACATCCGTCCCAGCCTCTGTAACGAGCACCCACAGGCACCCCCAAGAGGAGGAGGTGGGCCCAGGGCGGTCTCTGTGCTCGTGGCCTCGAGCAGCCTGACAATGAAGACGCAGAGAAAACTGAAGAGGGGGGTTCCGGGGAGACGGGGCTGACGAGCTGCCGCACTCGGACCAGCCTGGAGACGCGCCTGGGAGCCTGGGCCTAGGGCTCTCTGACCCAGTAACTCTTTCTGGGAACTTTTCCCAGGTAAGGCCCAGCAGGTGACAGCACTGCCTGCACGGCCCAGACCACGGGAGCCAGGCGGGGTCCCTGGCCAGCTGGCCTGGTGACCGGCTCTGTGGGCGCAGAGGCGAGGGCACCATGTCTCAGAACTGGGCTGTGTGACGGTGACTGCCTGCCAGCTCCGGGCTCACTGAGCACACAGTGCCACAGGCACAACTCTGTCCCCGTCCCCTGCTCGCCACACCTCCAAGCGGGCCCTTCATTCTGTCTCAGGCTCTGGCTGGCACTGGCCCGGGCTGACCGCCTCTGGTCCCAGCCTGTCTCCGGGGCTTGGCAACAAGGATGCTGGCCCATCCCTCAGCCCCTCCTACTCCAGGATGTCAGGCTGAGCCTCCGACCAGCCCCACCACGTCCCCGTGCGCAAGGTCACGCTGGAGGCACAGAATCTGCTCTCTGCCTGGGCCTCCTCCAGAGAGGAGCTCGCTCACGACACCCCTCGCACTGTGCTCCCGCCACCTGCGTGTGCACCGGACACCCCGCGCCAGGCAGCTGTCGACCATCACCTTGATGTGCTTGTAGGGCGGGGGCTTCCGCTCGCTCTCCTGTGTCTCCCTGGCTTCCCGCTGAAGTTTGATTTCACGAAAACGAGTTTCTGCTTCTTGCAGTGCTAAAAAGTCAGTGAGATACAAGCAAAGGTTTCCATAAACAAGCACACCTACCCGTGAGCTCTGTGCTTTAACGCTTACTCCAAACTCTCGCCTCCTGTGAGTGCACTTCCCAGTTCCCATCCGACTAGAAGGTGTGCAAAACCTAAGGGGGGGTGTTTAAATGCTGCAGACGTTTTAAACCCAACAGAGCTCCTGGGGCCCCACCGGCCAGGCCAGGCTTCTGTAGGGTGGTCGCTACAGCGACAGCTGTGATGGGCGTGCAGGGCCTGCCCGCTGGCAGCAGCACTGGTCGGATCTGCCCGGGCCTCCAGCGCTGGACTCGGGAGACCACAAAGCCTGGCCTGACGACGTCCCAGCTTAAACTCAGTACAGCTCCCTCACAATTTCAACGTCTCTTTCCATAACAACTTTGGAACATCTTTTGACGCCTGCCGCCCTGATTCAGACCTGAGCACCTGCTGGGTGCGGAGAGCAGAGCGGCCCTGCTCAGGGCAGCCTGCAGCTGTCGCTCAGAGCGAGGAGGCGCTCTCACTGCGCACGCGGCCCGACCTCGCGCAGCCTCCCACGGCCCAGGGGCTGTGCCTTCGCCGGACACCATCGCACACCTGGCTGGGGACTCCGGGTGGGCGTCTGTCTCCCTGCCCACACCTGGCCCAGTGCCTGGGGTCTAGACAACAAGCAAGCTGCCCCCACACCTCGATCCTAACAGCAGCAAGCTGGGAGACACTCCTGCAAACCAGCAGTAACGTGGTTTCCTGAAGGCAGCGTCAATGCGTCAGTGAATTAACCACAAACCCGTTACTCAAGTTACTCAACAGTCCGCCCCACCCTGAGCCTCCACGGCCAGTCGCCAGCCTGTCCTCCCTCATTACAGTGCAGCCGGGACACTCAGGCTTTCCTCAGAAACCACACTTTCAAGAGCAGAAACCAGGGTTAGCACCACGATCGCCGTTTTCCTCCACCAGGAAATGTCCGTACCGTTTTTGAAGACTCTTCCGATGCCTCTGACCCCCTGGTAGCGGCTGCCCCGGTCCCCTTCCATGTACGGGAACACTCGAGCCTGATGCGTCCAGTAATAATCTTTAGACCCAAAGAAAAACACAGGGAATTCTCCAATCTCGTGCTTCATTTTCTGAATATTTGGGGGAACATTTTTGGGATGGCAAACTTCTGCCGGCCACCATCTATTATAAATATTAAAAACAGGGTTCACAGACTCTTCAGAGAGAGTGACAATCATTTCACACGGCAAGCACTGCAAAGTAAAAAACATAAACAGGAGGCAAGCACAGGGCTCCATCTCACACCTGTAGTTCCCAAGTTTGACCCAAACGATGTCCTGGTGATGCAGTTTCTTCCCGGCCCGGCAGTCATTGCAGAACCAGCTGCCATCCGGCATCTCGATGTTCAGACAGTCGGGGTGGAAGGCTGCCGGGCAGGACTCGCAGCACAGCAGGCTCCCTCCTGCAAGGGAGGGGACGCTCAGCCTCACCGACACGAGGGGCCTGTGGACTCGGCAGGCCCGGACCTGCCACTTCCGTCTGCAGCTCCCGCACATCTGACTCCCAGACAGTCGTCTAGGACCAGGGATCTGTACGCACCTGGCTCCCAGACAGACAGTCGTCTAGGACCAGGGATCTGTACGCACCTGACTCCCAGACAGACAGTCGTCTAGGACCAGGGATCTGTACACATGTGACTCCCAGACAAACAGGGATCTATATGCTGACACACAAGCAAACTACATTTCACCACTTACAACTTCCCACAATCTGTGACGCGATCATGGTTAACTCAGAAAAGTCGCAGTGCAGGGCCACCCGTGAGCACAAGGAAACACCACGGGGACCACACAGCCGGCCGAGCACTAGCATCTGCCCTCAGCAGGCCGCTCCTGCTGCATGTGCTCGAGGCGTGTGGACGCGCAGCCCTGCCCAGCCTCACCTTTGGAGCACACGAAGCACCAGCTCACGTTGACGTGGGCATGGTGCCGCTTCCCCTTCCGCGCAGTGAAGTGGGCTGTGCAGACGATGCTGTGGGAGGCGATCACCAAGCAGCCGGCTGCCAGACAAGCGTCCCCTCCGTGATAGGCGACGGGGCAGCGGACACACCGCATCATTTTACCTGGAGGCGAGAGACGCTGAAGCCCCCGCCCAGCAAACAGCAGCGAGACAACCCGGCCCACCTGGTTAGGGAGTTAACGCGGAAACGCACTGGGAGTATCTGATGAACACGTAACTTTGATGAGCAGGGTAAGAATATTCAACAGATGTCGTGAAAACACATTTCCTCAAGACAATGGTTCTTCAAAAAATGTTTGAGGAAATGGTCAAGCCTTTAAAACGTCATACTCTAGCCCTGGCCAGTGTGCTCAGCGGTTACAGCATTGGCCCGCGGACTGAAGGGTCGTGGGTTCGACTCCCGGTCAAAGGCATGTACCTGGGTTGCAGTTTCGATCCCCAGCCCTGCATGTGGGAGGCAGCCAATCGCTGTGTCTCTCTCACATCCATGTTTCTCTCTCTCTCTTCCTGCCCCCCCCTTCTTGCAGAGGAAGGGAGACCAAAGGGGTAGGGGTGGGGGAGGCAAGTCCTTCGTCAAGAGAACAGTAACCCGCCCAGCTGGGCGTGGCTCAGCGGTTGAGCGTCGACCTAGGATCCAGGCGGTCAGGGTTTGATTCCTGGTCAGGGCACATGCCCGGGTTGTGGGCTGCAGCCGATCAATGGTTCTCTCATCATTGATGTTTCTATCTCTCTCTCTCTCTCCTTTCCTCTCTCTGAAATCAATAAAGATATATTAAAAAAAAAAAAAAAAGAGAACAGTAACCCAACCTGTGTTGAGTCAGTAACAGAAAAAAACGGTTACTCTGAACACCACCAGCGGCTACAAGCCCACCCTCCCGGCACCCCCGTGGCCGACGCTGGACCAGCGCAGCAGCCCTCCTGGTGCGTGTACCTTTTGTGGGGCGTGGGCTGGAGGGGTTGGACGCGTGGCAGCTCAGGCAGCTGTGCAGAGGGCAGCGGAAGCCCCGGCTCTCAAACACCGTCAGGGAGTATTTCCTCACACAAGCTTCGTGGTAAAACTTTCCACACTGCGACACGACACAGCGCTTCACGTCCACCGCGCTCTCCTTACACACGAAGCACGAGTGCACCCCTAACGAGCGGTTGAGAGGGGCAGAGAGGGGATGGGCACGAGAATGAGCTGTGGGTCCCTGAGCCATGAAAGCCAGCAGCTCGGGGAGGCAGCCTGGCTGCTAGAGCATCGGTTACTTCCCACCACGTGGGGAGCCGTCCAGCGGCTTCAGAAAGTCCTATGTCGGGGTGCCGCTGCGACGGCCTGAGCTCCAGCCTCACCTGGAGGACAGGGAAGTGACGGCAGCCAGGTGGGCACCCCCTCAAGTGAGCAAGAAGTGGGAAGGGTGAGAGCTCGCAGAAGGAAGGCGGTCAATCTCCCGCGGAGAGCAGTTAATGAACCACGTGCTGACCACGTGAAGAACCATGGACAGCACCGGTGCCCTGAAGTGAGGTGTCCAGTGGATGCCATCACCTGGGGGGACTCCCCGGAAGACCCGGTGTCTCCTGACTGAGGGATTGTTCTCAAGAGAGTCAGGAGCCAGCGAGGACAGGAGGTGAAGAGTGAAGGGCCACTGTGCCACCAACTTCCTATCAGCCCCCCACTGCTGGTGAAGCCCACACAGCCCAACCAGAGCAGCGGCCGCTCAGGGACAGCGCGGAGCTGCGCTCACTGCAGCTCGGTCAGGGACTCTATGTTCCTGCAGCTGGCCAGGTCGCCTGTACGAACTGTGGCACCTCCCACGGCCACCTCCCACAGAGCCAGGCTCACGTGGCCCACAGGACATCACTCTGCTGGTTACCTCGTACCAGAGTAATTGTGAGTCACCCTCTTTTTTGAAAGCTGTCACACTAACCACCTGATGGGAGGTACTGAGGGGAGCAACTGTGGGGTCACAGGGGCGCGGGGCACCTGCTAGGGGCAGGGAAGGGTCTGTTCTCAGCTGATGTGGGTTTGCTCGGAGCCCTCGGTGTGCAGGGAGGAGAGAGGCTGGGAGGGGCGTCACTCACACACACACACACAAAACACCTGCCTGGGCACTGCCCACGGTTTCTGAGCTGGGACAGCACTTGCCTGAGGCGCACTCGTTGCAGGTGAACCTCCCTTCCGGCGGCCGGGACAGCCCGAGGCAGGCGGGGTGGAAGGCCGAGCAGCAGGGGCCCTCGCAGAGCAGGAGACTGCCAGTCTTCTCACATAGCTGGAAGCAGAAAGCACGGGTGAAGCCCCACGCAGCCCTCCCTCCCTGCAGCTCCTCCAAGAACGGGACATGCACACCGAGATACCCCGAGTAGAAACCCCGGTGTCAGCTGAACACCAGGCACTGGGTGCAAAAGGGACCCTGGGCAACAGCAATGGGCACCAGGAGGACCAGAAGCCGAAAGGACACGCTCGGGAGGGGAAGGTGAGCTGGGAAAGCTGGGAAAAGGCTCGCACACCCTCCCAGAGTCCAGCTCATCCCAAGGCAGCTGAGAGGATGGAGCTGACCACAAAAGTCCCCCGGACGCCTTCACAGTGCTGGGCACAGAGCACTCTGGTGACCTGCCTGCCCGTCAGCCCAGCGTGTGCCCGTGGGGAAGCCAGACACCTTCAGAATAAAAACCAGCAGTGACCATGGCCAGGCTGTGGGAGGAGGCAGAGCTGGGACCAGGCCCCAACTCCCTGGCCGGCCAGGGCGGCAGGGTGCAGAGCAGTGCCCCCTCACCTGGCACACATGCTCCTTTTTGGCAGTTACTCCTCGCTCTGACTTCTTGGATGAGATGGACACTTCAGTCTGCGTTTCGTCTGCACTTTCATATGGGGACTCCAAGGGCTCGTCTCCTGGGCCGTCCGAGACCTGCAGATGAGGGAGGCGGACGACAGTTCACTAGTAGCAGGGAGCCTCAGGGGCAGGCCTGCCTGGGCTCCGTCCGGTCCACACGCACACGAGTGGCACACGCGCACTGGTCTCTCCACGTCCGCCTGCACGGACAGCTCTTCTCTGCAAACGCTAGTCACCAACTGGCTTTCTGATAACCCAACTTGCTGATAAGCTGCGCAGAAATTCGGAAACGGACTTCACTCCGGCTGACGTTCAGTCTCCGTGTACACACACATATGTGCGGGAAGAGATTTAACATTCCCCTTGAAAATGAAGTGACCGTTACAAAACCCCAGTGTGCTCTAGTAGGTGACCGAAGATGGGCTCTGGGACAGAGAATCCGGCCTTTCTTACCCAACGGGTTACAGCCCAACTATTTTAAGTAGGAAAAACATATCGATACCCAATGAATTTCTGAGAGAACCAGAAATTCACGTGCAGTCAGAACGTGAGCCTTCATCTGTGATCTGCTCGTCTACACCCGGCCAGCGAGACATCCTTTCAGAAACATGTCGAACACCAGAGGGCAGACCAGGCCGCCTTCCCCCGGGACGGGCAGGTGAGAGCCGCCTGCGACCCGAGATTCTGAGTGCAGGGCCGGGAGGGGGGGGGCTCCCGGGCGGCTGACCATCTCGCCCTCACTCAGGTCTTTCAGAACCGGCCACCCCTCCCCCGTCTTGGACTCAGCACCCCTCCCTTCACCAGCAATAGGCAATCTTTAAATAGAAAACTGTCTCATACAGCAATTTGAGGTTTTTTTAAAAAACCCTAAAAACACGTCATGTATTTATCTGTTCAGTAAGTGTTGAAAACTGGATTTTCAACAGAGCAAACATATGAACTACTTCCTGTCCACTCAGTAGCCACAAGGCTGTGTCACAGGCTTGCTGTTTGCCCAGGAGCACAAAACACGAAATGCAAATAGGGCCACAGTAAAAAACAAACAAAAACAAAACAACACAGCCCACCAGACAACCACCCAATTCTGCAGCCTTGCCCATGAACTTCGTCAGAAGGAAGAAGAAAACCCACCACACACACGGGCTGTGCTGGCGTGAAAGCTCGTGGGACGGCGGGCTGGCGTCTGGAGGGGCCTGCTGGCTCTGGCGGGGTCTGTGGCGGGACAGGGGTGGCTGCCGTTCCAGCCTCGACACCCTCTTGTGTCTGACACACCCCACAGTCACAGTCTGAAGAGAAAGCGACCTTTTCCGGGGAGAGGGAACTAGCGGTGTGGACAGACACTAAATCCCAGGTCTCACATGGTAAAGCTGGGTCACCGGGAGGCTGACCAGAGGGGGCGGCCGGGCCCACAACCCCTGCTGTCACCTCAGCCCCTCAGTGTCTAACACGAACACCCAGAAAGAGGCAACCTGAAGGATGCTCTGAGCCCACACTCCAAATTCCATGTCCTTCAGATACAGGTCCCCAGCGGGCCGAGCACTGCAGACTGGTGAGCATGGGGACCCGGGCAGCAGGAGCAGCGGCTGTGCGGCCCCGAGGCCGGCCTGAAGGAGCCACCAGACCCAGAGAGAGGGCCTTTGGTGGGGGCTCCAAGGAAGACAGCCCGGTGCCAGCCCACCAGCCCGGTTCCTCCCTCAACGCGGCTGGAGCCGATCTAAAAGCTGAAAGAAAAATGCATGGGAGAGGGACAGAAGACACAGACCAGTCCTGGGTCAGAGGAAGGAACAGCACCTTTTATTTAAGATTTACAGAAAGTGAGCACGTTTCACTTGGAGATAGTTCCCACATTAACAGAGTTTGTTTTGAGGAAATAAACACTGGATACACATTTGGGATAGAAATATACTGTTAGACACACAGAGCTCGTTTCCTGGTCGGGGTCCAAGGGGCACATACAGAACACAGACCTTACAATATCACAGTCCATGGACAGTGCGACAGTCCGTCCCCAGCCCCCGCCCTCCCAGCAAGCAGGTCACAACTAGCACAGTCGGGGTCCACGGGCTCTGCCTGCAAACCCCAGCGGGCCCAGCGCCAGGCGGCACACCCCACTCCGGGCACAGGCTCCGCGTGCAGCACTGACGGCATCTACTCGGAGATGCGTTTATGAAAGCAACAGCCACCCGCGTGGTCCCAACACAGTCCCCAGTCTCAGTCTACAGCATCTACGGTCTACTCCATGTCCAACAGGATGTCCATTTGGAAAAAGGAGAAAGGACTGACCGAGCGGACAGACTGCCAGGCTTCCCGCCGCCCCCCGCACACCACGCCTCCCCAGGCAAGCAGTCTCCGTGAAGCCGCGCCCGACCTCAGCGCCCTGGTCTGAAACCCTTCCTCTGCTCTACTCTGTGACAGTGTCAACTTGCTTACTGGCCTGAGAAACGTTCCTTAACGGCCAGAATGCCGCCTCCTCAACACCCGTGACAGGTGACCACGCGTGAACCAGCTCCTAGAAGTGAGGCAGCGTGGGGCGACGCGCAGCCCCGCAGGCCCTCCCCGCTGGGCCTGGAGAGCAGCCCCGGGGCCGCCTCCCAAGGCGTCACACAGTGGGTTTTATTTTGACAACAAATCCCTTCACAGGTTGGACACCACGTCGATCATGAAGCACAATGACAGGCCTCAGACAGTAAGTACTTCTGTACCCACTTCCATGTTTATGCTTCTCTGCGGGAGACCAGTTCTTCCACACAGCGTGTGGATTTGCAGGCGACAGGGACCTGGGCCCAGCAGGCTTCGTCAGCGTAGTCAGAAGACTGGTCTCACACAGGCCTCCCAGGCGACCACAGTGAGGCGTCGTGAGTTAAAATAACTTTCAAGTAAGTCCCCCATCACCCAGATGCCACAACTCGCAGTGATCTTTCCTAAAGCAGCCCCTTGAGACCATGCGGCCCAGAACCCCCCCAGCTGCCCAGCTTCCAGGGCTGGGTGAGTCACCCCTGTACCTCGGAGCCAGGCAGCTGCTATGTGGTCCCAGAGCCCCAGGGCGTACCAGCAAGAGCCACGTGGTGGCCTGGCTGCAGAACCAGGGCTCCTTTGTCACAGACAACGAGTCTCTAAAGCAACCCTACCAACCAGCGTGTCCTTAGCAGAAAGCGGCCAGGGAGGGTGACTGGACAACAGAAACAAAGCCCCCTCCATCCGCCATCAGCACGTGCGGCTGAGCACACCCAAGGCTGGGCCGGGCCGCCCCCACCACCACCTCGGTCTCAATAGTTAGCTCGTTTCAAAACACATGCTCACACACTACATGCAATAAACCCAACCACCACGTGTAGGCCACAAAAAACTGCGCATGTGGATCTAACACGTAACCATCTAGTTACAAAGGCATCCAACAAGATACGGCCTGCCGGGTCCCAGCCTGACCTGAGCCGCTGGAGGGACACCAGGGAAGACCCCCGGGAGCCCACCCGTACCAGACAGCAACAAGGGGTACGACACAGGCCGTCTTCCACCAGCTAAGGACAGTCCACTCCCCATCACTGCAAACTAGTGGTGATCTCTGGAATTCTGGCTAAAACTGAAAAACAGTATTAACGAATCAACATCAATCTCACTGACCCGAACCCTGAAAGAGAGGCCTCAGCACACTTAGAATACAACCTCAAAGCCAGTGCCTGCTTCAGAGCATGGGGCCCTTCCCCGTAAGGCAGCGACGTTTCAGCTCTTCAGCAGCAGATGCCGGTTTAGCTCTGTCATCTCAACGACAAACACGGCCTCAGACAGCTGGTCTCACTAAGCCAGGGCTGCCCTGGCCGGTCCCTGTGGGGAGGCTCTGCGGCCAGACCACCTCCAGAATGAGGTAGTGACTTAAAGGGGCTCTGCCAGGAGCGGGTTGTCAGGATCACCGGAGAAAGAAACCGGTAGCCTCGCCAGAGTTCCTGGGATCCCATCTCCACCTGACCTTCCAGACAGGTGTGCGGTGGTCATCCAAGACGGCCCAGCGTCCACCTTCACGGCGGCCTGGTGCGTGGTGGGCGGCCTTCACTTACACACGCTGACACTATCACTGATGATCAACATGCCAGGACCAGCCATTGGCCACAGCAGGCCCAGCGCCCACACCCACCCATCTTTGGGCCAAGAGCCCCTCATCTGTTTGCATCATCTCTCTCACACCTGCACAGGGGCACTTTTTTGGGTTTTGAATTAGACGCTAATTGACAGTCCTATCTTCTCAGGGCATTTCTACGACAGGCTGTCGGGAGGTATGAGTCGCCCACCGTCGGGCACACGTTGGCCCTGCGTTGCCCTCAAGCCTAGCCTCTCTCACTGCCTGTGGTGACCAACCTCGGGTGAGCAGGTCAGAGCCTGAGACAAGGGCGCACCACGCCTGTTCCTGAGGTTCACGCCTTATAGCTTTCTCCATCCTCCTCTGGGGTAATTCAGCTGTTAATGTCCCTAAGCCCCTGTCCTTCTACCCTAGTCCCCTGAAAGCTGGGACGCCCCTGTCCGCAGTGCATGAAACTGCCCTGGGGTGTCCTGTTGGCTCTGGGAACATCCTCTCACCCCTGGGCTCTCTTCAGTTGGGAGGAGTGGATGAGACAGGCGGGATACCCGCTACAGGGCCCCAAGATACACCTGCACCCCAGCCCACAACTGCAGACAGCCAGCCTGTGTCACCCCTGGGCGAGCAAGGCCCTCGGGAGACCTGCATGAGCCATGCAGGCAGTGGAGCCATAGCCAGACGGCCACTGCCACCTGCGCGGTCCCGTTCCTTCGCGGCCTACTCTGCGCCAGGCAGGGCCTGCGCCCGTGGAGCAGCTGCAACACAGACCTAGCTAAAGCCACGTGCTCTGCATGGAGTTCCTGCGGGCTCCACCCCGTGCATGTGTGCGCAATGCATGGATGGCGTCCCCACAAGGACCCTGTGCAATAACTGGAAAACACATCTCAACAATAGGCAGCTCAGGTGGCTCAGGGCGAGCCCAGTGCTGCGGTGACTTCCTTAGGACATGAGACGAGCCCCCACTAAATCCGCAGAGGACACCAGCCCGTCCCTAAGCTCAGGCCAGAGCCCCCGCTCACCCCTCCAGAAGGCAGGGGCCTACCAGGGACGCTCCCCAGCAAGGCCATCATGGCCAATGGAGGGGACAATCTGTCCTGGGAGGTGACTGTCCCTCCCTGCAGCGTGCTGCACACACCTGCCTCCACCTGCCCACTCCCCTTCCCGATGTCCCCAGGGGATGCGGCCCCCAGCTGAGAATCAGTGCACCCCCCACCCGGGCCCCCTGCCCCCACATCCTCAGTGGAGGCGGACGGTGCTGCTCTGTGGACACCAGAGTCCTCTGAGGTCCCTTCCTTCTTCGTGAGGAGAGGAACGCAGTCACTCGCTGGCAGCTGGCTGGCTGGCACAGCTACGATTCAAACGAAGCCCTCAGTTCCTGTCAGAGGCCTTTCAGGCGAGTCTTTACTTCGGTGATCATTTCTTGAACTGGGGCCATTTTTACGCCACCAGTTCCTTACATTTCCTAATTCAGTGGCTAACTTTCTGAGAATCGTCCATTACTGCTGAGCTTCCACTCCTTTAGAAACCGCACGGCTCAGACCACCCGTAGGTCACGGGTCCCACCGTCTGAGCAGAGCCACCGTCCAGCCCTCAGCCACCGCCCACACTCTGCAGTGTCCCTGACGAGCCCAGAGCCACCACGTCTGGGTTCCCTCTGTCCCCACGTTCAGGATCGTTTCTCATGCCCACAGAACACTTATGCTTTTGGATAAGAATGGAATGGTGGTGGTTTTATCATTTTATTGTTACAACCACATTGTCACAAGCGAACCGCTGCATCCTTGCGAGGTGCCAGGCACCTGAGTGCTTTGCATGCGTTACATTGAGTAATGGCTCAGAACACACGTGCTAGTCAGAAATCCCCACGAGACGAAAAAGGCGTCAGAAGAGTCTGCGGGAAACAGCCGCGTGCTGCTGACACGCATGGAGAGCACCCCTCCTGCCTCCGTGAGTCGAGGGCACGTGAGGCCTTGTCCTCACCATGCAGACATGCGACCCTGGGGATGACACCAGGGCCCGGGACAGCGTCAGTGTGTCGGGAGGCCAATGGCTCACAACACTGCAAATGATGTCTTTCCTACAAATTTACTCCATGTAGTGTCCTAGTAAAACTGTTCAGTAAAAAAAAGAATCACAACCTTCCCGCCTTTAATGCTGGAAACTAGCTGAGCATCTACAGCAGTGAATACGCTCCACTGGCGATGGCGAGAGCTGGCAAGGATGCCTCTCAGTGTGCCGTCTGTTCTCTGTTGGAAGGTTCCGATGCTGACGTTGGCCAATAAAAATCCAGTAAGTTATGGACTGGAGGACAAGACCGACCCCTCGGTGTGGTGTCCTTGTCGCGGCCCAGGACAGCCTGGCTGCGGGCATCCTTCCAGCCTGAGACCTACAGTGACCGCTGGACTAGGGACATGTATCTCTTATGGGATGAATGTGACTGTTAAATGGCCTTGAACAGGGATCTTACCTTCGTCTTAAAATGTGTTATCTGTTTTCTTCATTGTATGTGTTTATTAATACCATTAAAAACGGACTGTCACAATCTTCCATAGAGTGACTGTGAGGGTGTCACTGAGTGTGCGACGACACGCCACTGCAGCAGGCGTCCTGGGAGACCCCACCGTGTCAGGTGCAGCACAGGGCAGCTGAGCTCAAGTCCAACTTGACTGGTGTGGGCTCCCATAGAAGCTGTTACCAGTGAAGGTGACAAAGTGAGAATCTGCTCTACTGAGGGAATAAGAAATGCAGTTACAAACACTTATGTCACATCACCCTCGCAGGCTGTCATGCGAGTGTCACCTCAATCCACGGTCTCACTAGGGTGGCCTGCTACTAGCAACAACTCCAATATAAATTTATTTACCGCACACTCCCTTACCGAGAAGGATTTAAACCATAACATGACCTAAAATGTCTTGAAATACCAACCCTATCTGGTTCCTCATTTGGATCAAGGGCAAGGTAAAGGGCATGTGGCCCAAGTAAGGGCCGGTCGGAAGCCCCAGGCAGCATGGCCACGGTTGTGGCTCCTATTGGGAGGACCAGCAGTCTGCAGGGGCTGCAACACCACACATTGCCTTGTGCCGAACGGCATTCAGCATGGCACATGCTGGAAACATGTACTGTGTGCGGTTCAGAGACATGACACATAACAGAGCCTGAAGTGGCTTAAGGAACACTGTTATTCTGTAAAAATACTGAGGGGAGATCTGTGTAAGCCACACACACAACCTGATGGGAAGGCCTGGTGACTTACATGTTTTACATGAGGAACAGAACGACACCACGAGAGCCATGGACCATGTCCAAACGCAGGACAGTGTGTGACTCATGCGATACAAATATACCTGGTAATCCATCTATTTCCGAAGCTAAAGAACTAACCATCAACTAAGTCTAATGATTGTAAAATGCTTCCCCAAGTCAGAGCGAATGTCTAAGCCACAAAGATTCGACTCAGCCTGGTGAGCAAGGGCATCAGACCGTTGGGCTTGTCTAACAGGAGCATCCTCTGCACCTGCCACGCCAGTTACTCTCATCCACACGGGGCTCAGGGCGGCAACGACAGATCTGAGCAGCCTCTGTGTTTTCCTCTCAACTGCACCCAACAAGAGTGTGAACAAGACTCAGCTGAGCACTGCACCGAAACATCTTAAACAAAAAGCCAACTTAAGCAAAAGGATCTATGGAAGAGAAAACTTGTCTTTCATATTCTTCAGAACCGCAGGCCACCTGTCAGTGTAATTGTTTAGGTACTGACCTGAACTTGGGCAAGAAAGGAGGAAAACTGTCTTGTATAGGATGTGCCTTCTCATGTTTCGATAGGCTCCTGGGACTCCGTGAGGAATTCCTGCTGCATTCCTGGTGCCCAATGTAAGGACATCTAGTTACCTACACACACCAGCTGCGGCTGTGAGGAAGCCCACCCGCACGCGGGCAGCTCAACACCGCTCTGAGCACTGGGAGCTAGAGGACTGCTCTGTACTCACAGCATGGAGGACTGGGCAGCAGGCTCAGGCCCCTCTGCACCTCAGCCACTGGAAGACACCTCACACATGGAAGGCCTGCCCCTCGTCTGGTGGGAGGAAGCAACCGAGGCTGACAGAGAGCAGAATGCCCGCTCCACTGGGACTTTGCAGAAACAGAAGTGCCACCTTCAGACCCAACAGGGTGAGGGTCTGTCCACTCCCAGCAGCACTACCCTGTACCTAAAAGCCCAAGGCTACCTCCTCATCAATACTCTAGAAACAGGACCCGTCTACAATGAGAAAGAACCACGGGGAACAAAAGAAGGTAAATTTGAAACAAGCTCCCTGGACAGTCACTGAGGCCGGAATCCCAAAGTCCCTCTGCACAGAAACGTTTCCTATCTGCATTTGAGGCTGTTTTTGTTTTTTCTCATAATGGCAAAGACCAGGCCTGCTGGTGACGTCTAGATGTCACTACCATGACAACCGCAGCCTCATACACTCTGCAAGCCCAGGAAACAGGCGTCACTGCCATGGTGGTTCTGACCTTCCTCAATGCTCAGCTGTCCAAGAACACACCAGAACCTAAAGGATCAAAGAGCCACAGACCCACAGCCATGTCCCTCCTTGAGCCTTGGTCCAGAAACCACAGGAATCAGAGCAGTGTGTGCTCCAGCCTCATCCCCGGGTGACTGCACAGTAACCGCGTCAGCTCAGCCGCCAGTGTCACATTAGGACAAAGCAACCTCCTTTCACATGGAGAACAGAGAGATTTCAGGATCTAAATGCACCGACCCTGCAGCATGACCACGTGCGTTCTCACACAGGCCGTGTGCTCAAAAAGACTAACATGGTGGCTTCTTCCCCTTCATGGCTTTCACAGTTCAGAGAACCTAACACTCGCCTACATGGCGCTGTGTGAGCCGGGCCTTGGCTCAGTAAACAGCCTTCGTGGGAATGTGTTTTACCTCGTTCTCGGTTAAGGAGGCAGAGGGAGACGAGCTCTTGCTAAATGCGAGTGTGGAGGGCGCAGCTGCAGATGCCCGGCTCCGCTTCTTCAGTGGTTTGCATGAGTCAGACAGGTGTTTCGTGGCTGCAAAACAATTTGGGTTCATAAAGTAAAGTTTAAAACTTTAAACCCTCCATCTTTTTACTGCTTTAAAATCACTCCTCCAATAAAGTTCTGGGGATAGTTCCTTTGTCATACCAAGGGCTTTAGTTTTTGTTGTGGGAAAACTGAATGTGAAGAAAGGGAGGTACTGCACAGTGAGCTACACTGTGCCCCCGCCTGGCCCCCAGAGCCACCACCCTGGAGCCCCATGGCTCCATGCACGCCTGGTCCCACAGCCCTGCCACGCTCCTGGAGCAAATCCCAGATGTCATCTCAACCACAGACAGGTTAGTACACGTCTCTGAAACACAAGGTTTAAGCATGACCACAGTCCTATGATCACAGGAACAGTAGCAAGCCCTCTACATCATCAGATGCCCACTCAGTGCCCAGTGCTCACACATGCTTCTCAAGAGGCTGCTTCACTGACCGTAAACCAGGGCAGCACTTCAGGCACAGAAGGGGAGCCAGAGCGATTTGCCACCTTCACTTACTACTTCTTCCTATATTTTGTTTTCCTTCCTAACAGAGCTGGAGATGGAAATTCTTTTAATAAACAACCAGACAAGCCTTGGCTGGGTGGCTCAGTAGGTTAGAGCATCGTCCCCATACGTCAAGGTTGTGGGTTGGACCCTGGTCAGAACACATACAAGCAGCAGCCAATGGATGCATCAATAAGTGGAACAACAAATCTTTCTCTTCCAGTTCCTCTCTCTAAAATCAATCAATCATTCAATAAAACTTTTATATAAATCACACAGACCCATCAGAAGATGACTGATGAGTCCGTCCACCTTTCCCTGTTCTGACAGTTACTTTGCACAAATGTTTTAAATTCGTTTCAAGTCATCTCTGACGTCTGCTCACACACACATGGAGGATCACATCGTGTGGGAGACCCGACAGCTCTGGTTTGAATCACTTCTCTAGCACAATTTTGCTTTGAAAACAATATGGCCACGCAAAAGTCAGAAACGTAATGTCAATAAAACCTAGCTGAGTCCTTAAAACACTGATCATCAAAAGGGTTTGCTTTTCACGTGCACAGGGCCTCCCCGGCACCTGGCCAGCCTCACCGTGGATCTGATTCCCCTGAAGACTCCCAGTCCCTCCCCAGCCCAGCCTCCGGCCACATCCCGCCAGGACTGACTCAGGATGTCCTGTCCCCGCCCCCAGCCCAGGGCACCTGCCAGAGCCCACAGGAGGCATGGCCACATTACCTGCCTGGCTCTTCAGGGAGGACACCACCTCCATGGCCTTGCAGGAACCTGTTCGGGATGTTTTGTCAGCAATGGTCTCCCTCTGTTATTTAAAAAAAAAAAAGGGGGGTGGAAGAGTAAGGAAAAAAAGAAGGGAAAAAACCCTCCTAAGGTGGACTGGCACAGTTTCCTGCAAAGTTGTGTGACAGACACCTCTTCCCTGGGAAGTGTGTTCCGCAGGTCACCAGCAGCCCCGCCTCACACCTCCATCGGAGCAGAGCCCTGCTCAGCACCCACCACTATCACACTGCTGGGGCCTCGCCAAGCTGACTTCACCAGTGGATGCTTCCAACACACTGCCAAAACTCCCCTGGGTTCGAGTGGCGTGTGGGTGAGCAGAAAGGACCTTCTACAGCCTGGCCTGCGTGGCTCAGCAGTTGAGCATCAACCTAGGATCCAGGAGATGCTGGTTCAGTTCCTTGTTAGGGCACAGGCCCGGGCTGCGGGCTTGATCCCCAGTTGGGGGCATGCAGGAGGCAGCCGATCAATGACTCTCATCATTAATGTTTCTCTCTCTTTCCCTCCTCTCCCTTCCTCTCTCTGAAATCAATAAAAATATATATATTTTTTAAAATGAAAGGACCTTCTCCAGGGCTGTTAAAGTGGCGCCAGGTTAAGTCGTCGGCAATATCCCCACACACTCGTATACTGAGGATGCCGCACTTGCAGGCAAGCCCCACACAAACCACACACATGGTTCACAACGAAGCGTATTTCACAGCCAGGAATAGGGGGAAACATAGGCACCAGGAGACTCCATCCAGCGCTCAGAGTGGAAATGGTGTAACTTAAAATAACCCCCGGGGCACCTCAGTGAAGGCCTCACGGCCACCCTGCCACCCAGAGGCTGAGTCCCAGTACTGCACCCAAGTCCTGCTGCCCAGGCCTGGGGACAAGGCTGTGCCGTACCTGGGGTGGTGGTGGCTGGCACACTCGAGGGACATAGTCTGGAAGCCAAACCAGAGCAGACACCCCAGTGTATCATGTGCAGCTTCCTGAGCTACTAGGAAACATGTCTACCCAGCCACTCAATGCAAATAGTGAGATTTCAATGTCTGGGCTGTTTTTTAGGTAAATCATTTATATCAATACTTCAAAGCAATGGTCAGCACAGGCTGCCAGCAGTAGCCCCAAAGGACTGAGCGGTGCTTCCTCAGCTCACTGCAGGGCTCAGGCACTCACGCCACCTGGCAGGTGCCCCAAGAACTGCGTGTGGGCTGGGAACACAGCAGGGCCAGCCTGTTCCTGAGCCGCAAAGATGGCTTTAAAAAAGATGACGACATGGTGGCCACTGTGTACACATCAGCAACAAGACATTTATTTTCCAGTCTTCAAAACAGACTAGAACAATAAAAGAAACAACTTCCTAATGTTCGTCAGTAATAATCAGTCTGGTGCTCTGCCCAGTCACAAACCACGCCTGTCTGCGCCACCACTGAGCACAGACCAGGGAGAGGCCTGTCTACTGAAGCTTCCCATTCATGATGCTCAGAGGAATGGCCTGTGCCAACAAAGTGCCAAGAGGCCCTGCCTTCCCTCAGTGTGAGCACTGCAGGCAGCACCGACCCTGCACTTCCCTGGCCACGGGGACTAGGCCAAGTCCCTCTCCTGCAGGCACGGGGCAAACACTGCCCTGACGCAAGCTGGAATATGCTACAACTGTGAGGTGCGGGCTACCGCCTTGGCACCCACGCGGTGGCCATCTCTGTCGCATCAAACAGGCCTGCGCAGCCCACTCGGGTTGTCCTCAGACACCAGAAGTTACGGAGACACTGAACAAGTTCATGAACCCACTCAGTGCCTCCAATGGCTCTCCACCCTCTATGGAAGCAGACCACAGGCCTGACTCTCATGGAGGCTGATGCTGCGACATCACTCCCACTCCCAGGCCCCAGACAAGGGTCCTTTCACTACATGATCGCTAGGATCTAAACGTCAAGTGTTGTTCAAAGGGTTTGTGTGGTTTACTCTGACAGCCAACACCAGGAGTTGCGTTGAAGTCCTGGCAGGAAAGAGCTGCTCCCCGCAGCAGCCTCTGCAAAGGTGCCGGCTCCTCATCCGGCCGGTACCTCAGGGACTCAGGGTCACATGGCACGTGCTCCCCCACCCCCGCCAGGCAAACGGACGTAATTACCTTCCGAAGACTGTGCTTGTCTGTCCTGAGTCTTTTCCTGGGCGTGTCCTCAACTTCCGTGTCTTCTCTAGGGTCCTGTGTCCTCTTCGGGTGGGCTCTTTTTTTCCCATTTAAGTTACCTAGGAATGGGGACGGGAAACTTCTGTGAACACTGCACCACCGCAGTGAGCACCGCGGGCTCTCATGTGGAAACCCAGCCCGAGCGTCTCCTGTGGTCCCCACTCCAGGGCCGAACGTTACAGATCCAACCTCTGCACTTTGTGACCTGCAAGGGACTGTGTTTCCGGAAACATCAAATTCTGAAAAACCCTTGCCTAATCTAGAGGTTAGAGTGGTATTCACTATATGTTTTAATGTACTATATAGCATTAAATTTAAATACAGTCCAGTATTTTTTTAAAAAATCTTTACCTACTAACATCAAAGACTAGTGGAATTTAAGCTGAGCTGTAAAAAATACTCAACTTGCTACGTTTTATACATCTCCTTAGAGAAGCACCCTGAGTAGCAACATCTGCTTGCATCTGCAAGTCCAGGGCTGTCTGCGATCCGCCTCATGGCAGGCACTGCCAGGACAACCAGTCAACCCCACACCTTGGTGCCCAGACAGAGGACTGGAGTGCAGACTCTAGAGAGATGGTTAACTTGGACACACCAGTATTTACTTTAGCACAAACCCACCCTTCCATTTGCACAAGCACTTCAGAGGAACAGGGTTTATTCCTGGACTCATCTAACATCACCCAGGAGGGCCTGACTCCCGGGTGGAACAGAGCACACTGGCGGTCCGTGGTATCCAGCTGTGCCCAGGGCCAAGACAGAGTGCTGGCCTCACAACTGGTCAGGCCAGACTGCTGACAGCCAGCCTGCTGAGTGGCCTCTCGGAACCCTGCTCCTGGCCACAGCCCAGCGGGCTGCCCCAAGGCCACCCAGGAAGAGGCCTGCAGAGCGGTGGGCAATGGGACCTGCTCAGCCCTGTGAGACCAGCTCCGTCTGCACTGCCCATCAGCAGGTGCTCACTAGGCTACAGATACCTCAGCCAACTCCGGTGCCTCCCCTCCCTGCACATAAAGACCCCTTTATGAACGAGGCAACCACTGTTTCTTACAGAAATAGCCACGTGGCTCTGTCTGAATTCCTGACACTAAGACCAAGGGATGTGGACACCACGGACAGGACTCTGGTCCTGGTGGTCAGAAACAGGGTCTCTGAAGGGAGGCAAAGGGCGTCTAGGAGGGCACACCCCTGATGTACACAGGGTGGAAACTCGCCTTCCCCTCAGCCTGCTCAGTACCAGTGACAGTCCAGAACGACCCAATGTGACACAACCACATTCGCTCACACTCACTCTCCAGGGAAACTTGGCTCACCCAGGGACACGCTCTAGACCTGGCGTCCTGAGGGAGTCAGCCTGGACTCCTGCCTCTTAAAGCACAGAGGTCCTAAGTGGCCTCACGACTCTAAATCACAGTGTTTGCAGCAAACACTGAACAAATGGACCAAATTCAACACTGATATATGAGATGCTGACGTGGAGATCTAGAAAGGCCCATAAATCAAGGTGGGAGGCATGCGCGTGCAAAGGGACCACAGCCGCGCTCGCCACAAAGGCACACACACAGTAGCTGCATTACTTGGGTCCTGGCCTCCTCCTAGGGGGGGTCCTGGCACATTTACACTCGCCTCGCCAACTCTCCCAGGACAAACCTGAGACAGAATTTTCCTGTATTTTAAACTGACACCCAATACATCCCCCTTATTTTTACACGAAAATGTCAGTTACCACGTGTGTCTAAGCACACAGACGACAGGGCCACACACGTTTCCAGAGCACAGTGAAGCCTTTTCTAACCTGAGGCCAAGGAAGAAGAGCCAGGCACCCAGAGGTAAGGTCAGCTCACAGCCACTGTCCCTGCCCTGTGAGCTCTCCAGCAAACAGGCCAAGAAAGCCCCTCCACTCGGGCAGACACGCAAGGGATCCGCAGGCCAGTGAGGTTGCAGGGAGCAGCTCTTGGGACACGAAGGAGGACACGCAGGGGGCAGAGGTGCCTCACTGTGACCACATGCGCTCTGGTGGTCAGCTCAGTACCGCGGGTCAGAGCTGGGGAACGGGTGCTACTCTTCCGTCCCTGGACTGTGCCCTGCTGGCCACACTGCATGCACCACACCTAAGGGTTTACCAGAGTCATCCTCGAACGGGGACGTGGCACGAACAGCAAACTTGGTGTTGTAGCGGGATTTCTGCTTCTCGTTGAGCATGTTCCATTGGGATCCCAGCAGCTCTTCGATCTCCTCCCCGGAGGCGTCTGGGTGCTCGGCCACCACCTGTGAGCACAGGGAAGGCGTGGTGAGGGGGCCAAGCACCGAGAACTCACCTGGGTTTTGCTCTGCACAAAACCCAATGCACAGACAGCCCCTTAGAACTAACGGGGCCTCTTCATTCCCGTGTCACGAACTGCCCCACAAAAGCTCCAAAAAGGACTCCTTTATTTATATATATATCCTCATGCGACGATATTTTTTCTATTGCTTTTCAGAGACAGTGGAAGGGGGAAAAAGAGAAACATCGATGTGAGAGAGACACATCTATTGGTTGCTTCCCGCTCAGGCTCTGACCAGGGCCAAGGATCGAGCCTGCAGCCGAGATACGTGCCCTTGGCCAGAATCCAACCTGGGACCCTTCAGTCCATGGGCTGACGCTCTGGCCACGGAGCGGAACCGGCCAGAGCCAGTGAGAACTCTTAATTGATGACGACACAAGTGAAAACAAGGCTGGAGCCAATGATTCACTGTGTGATGTGAACACAGGAAATGATACACTTTCCAGAATTGTTACATTATTAGGGAGCTACAATTTTCCAGGCTATGTTGAAAAGTCAGTTTAGGGAAAGTCCCATGGAAATGCAGGCCCCAGAACACGGGAGTGAGGTCTGGGCCTGGCGTCCTGTTGGCTGGAGCACCCGCCCCACACCTTCAGGGAGCTGTTCTGGACAGATGGCTTAAAGGTGGGTGAGAAGGGCACACCCTGAGCCCCACCCATCTCAGCGCAGGCAGCAGACTTCACAGCACAGCCAAACACAGGGCAGCCACCTCAGGGCTGTGGCATCAGCACCCAGGCAGCACCTAAAAATGCAGACTCTCAGGCTACCCAGACCTTCCAGTTTCCTCAAAGTCTCCGGGAGACTCACAGTGCCCTCAAGTCTGACCCATGGGCCTCAGCCTTGTCTGCACACTGCAGCAACCTGAGGAGTCTCCAAACCTGGAAGGTCCAGGTCCTGCCCAAGTCTAATTCAGTCCTGGGCCTGGTGCCAGCTTGTTGAAGGTTCCCTGTGGGTTTCCAGTGGGCATCGAGTTTGAGCACCATTAACAGCGGGGCGCAGAGGTCAATAAACCCTGACTCTCAGGCCAAGCCTGGCCCAGCACTGCTGCTGGATGGCCATGAACTAAGACCATGTTTCACTCTTGGATGCTCAGGAAAGTCACACTGTTCACAGCACAGAAACACAACAGGGAACTCAAGGATTGGGGTCCACAGCACCATCTGTGGCTGTTCTCACCTGCAGTGCACGGCAGGGCCACCACCAGGAGACCTTGCTGCCGGAGGCCCTTCCAATTGAAGGCACAGGGACTCCGGCAGCCTTGCACAGACCGCCTGCAGGTGACAAGGGAGGCACCTGGGAAGATCCTCCACCTGGTCAGGCGGCAGTGGACACCCTACTGTGACCTCACGGGAAACCCTGAGGCAGCTCCCCCATTCCTGACCCGTGGACACCGTGAGATGTGGCTATTTTAAGGCACTATGTTTCGAGGTGAGGTGTTACACAACAACAGGTAGCGCACACAAACGTCCACTTAAAACAGGCAGAATGCACAGCTTCAGTTCCAGGGCACCTGGGAACATCAGGATCAGGAAGGTGGGAAAGGCCCTTTCAAACCGAAAACTGAGTAAAAACTGCTGCTGACCCTGCAGCCTGGAGAGGTTTCTGGATTCTCATGGGCACCCCCACCCACCCCCATCGTCAACTGTGTTCCAGGGACATAAAAGAACACACTTGTGAGCCTTGGCTGGTGGCTGAGGCGGCTGGAGTGTCACCCTGCACACCAAAGGCTGCAGGCTCAATCCCAGTCGGGGTGCAACAGGAGGCAACTGATCTGTGTTTCTCTCTCACATCGATGTCCCGTCCCCCCCAAAAACCAATGAACATATTCTCAGGGGAGGATTAAAAAACAAAAAAAAACACACTCTCGAGCGTGGGAGAGCCAAGCCTGCTGGACAGACTCACACAAACAGTGCTAACCAGGAACCGACCCCTTTCTAGAAACACAAGACACGTCTTCATTTGCAAGAAGGAAGTCGGAAGCTGACCCCAGCAAGATTCACCGTCTTCTACTGAGGGACTCTAGTGAAGGAGGGGCCCGGAGGCAGAGAGGCGCTTCCCAGATCCGTCCCCCAGGGCTGGCCACTGGTTCAACAATTGGTAGCAAATACTAATACCCTTGGATGTAACGTGCCTCCACTCCCAGAGACAACTAGAAAGACCCAGGCTGCTCCACAGGGTGGACTCTGGGAACAGCTGCCTCAACTCAAGTTTAGGATGAATTATTACAGAACCGGCTCAAACTCACAACAATAACTGAAGCATTGGGAGAACACCCCAGCAGTCCTGCTTTTCTGATAACAATTCCTCAAACCAGCCAGCACCAGACCCTGCTGGGGATGGGCCCGGGCTTCATGCCCCAGAGGCCAGCATGAAGGGTGGTGGTCAGGGCATCCATCCTAAAACAGGACTCAGTTCGCCCTATGCCCCTTTAGTGTGACACCAACAGCAAAGCGTGCACAACAGGCTCTGGAGGGCGCGTGGAGCGGAAGGGCTCTGGTGTGCAGAATCCCCTGGAGGCTGAAGCCCTGCGTTGTCATGACTGTGACAGGCCGGTGGTGGCGAGGCTGAGCAGCACCTCCTCATGGACACCCAGGCCCTGTTGTCAGTCGCCACTCTCACAGCCCCCCTTCCTCGGGGACTGTGTGAGCTCTGCACACAGAGCCCTCTCCCGGTGCTTGTGGTGTCCAGGCACACCTGACTGCACTCTAACCGGCACCTTCATGGGATGTGACGTTTGGCTTAGGAAACTCTCCCGTCTCCCCAAATGACAACGTTCTCCCAGTACTGCCCTGAGCCTGGGTTGCTTAACGTTTCGGATAGAAACCCCTGGACAGCCCGGCCAGGCGTGGCTCAGTGGTTATGCGTCGGCCTAGGATCCAGGCGATCAGGGTTCGATTCCTGGTCAGGGCACGCCCGGGTTGCGGGCTGCAGCCCATCAATGACTCTCTCATCATTGATGTTTCTAGCTCTCTCTCTCCCTCTCCTTTCCTCTCTCTGAAATCAACAAAGATATATTTAAAAAAAAAAAAAGAAACCCCTGGACAAATTAAGACAGTTCCCTCCTGATACGGGGTTGTATGTATCAAAGAGCAGTGAATTTTATCATATGCCTTTTCTCCATCTATCAGGACAACCATTTAACCTGTGACAGAATAAATTACAGTAATAGATTTTCAAACATTACACCCCCCTTTGCATTCCTGAGAAAAGCCCAACCCCACTCCCCGCCATTGCAACAGTGAACAAAACCAAAACCGGGGCCTAACCCCTCAGTTCTGTACAACCGAACCAGCCCTCAAGACACAGTAACAGATCGTGCACCCCATGAAAATGAGTAAGAAACTACTCAAATGTTTTCACTGCTGATATACTGCTGTCTTTTTAAATATGGAAATAGCCCTGGTGGGGCAGCTCAGTTGGTTACAGCATCGTTGCAGGTTCAATCCCCCGTCAGGGCACATACAAGAATCAACCAATGGATGCATCAGTAAGTGGAAGAACAAATCTATGTCTCTCTCTCTCAGGGGAACAGGGGCTCAGCAGACATAGTGCCCGTGGGCACATGGGTCTGTAAATACAAACATACCCCAAACGCAGCTTCAGCACAGCCCCTCAGGGAGACGCTCACCCAGGGCCCAAGCTGAGCACTACGCCAAGTTCCAGCCAAGGGCAGCCCGGCAAGAGCCACATCCTGCTGTCCCTGCACCTTCTCCTCCACAGGTGGTGGAACATTCTAGTAATGCAGGAGTCGAAGTGACTGCTCCCCAACAACGGTTACTTGTCAGGTCTGAAATCCACACAAGGCGCGGGAGAGACTGCAGTAATGCGGAGAGACAGGCAGCTCCTCCCGGGAGGGCAGCTCCTCAGACACACACATGCCCCAGTGAGGATACCACGACCGGCGCAGCACCCACCTCGTCTCGGTGCCGCTGACAGAAGACCAGGAACTGGGATGCAGCATCGCCCTTCCTGCTCCGAGGAGTGGAGGCTGCAACCTTCTTCCTCCCGGGGGGTGACCCCACTCCTCTCCTGGCATCAGCCTCAGCCACCGTGGGAGGTGTCACCCTCCCTGTCTCAGGGCCGCCATCCCGGCTTTCAGCAGAGCCACACAGCTTGGCTCTCTGCCTTCTCTTGACTGGGACACCCTCCTCTCTCCAGGACCCATCTCCAGCAGCTCCTCCAGGGACCCCTATGGGCCCCAGTGCTGCCCCCGGTGCCTCCACAGTGAGGCCTGCCTCCCTGGCCACATGCGGATTCAGGCGGAGCTGGTCCCCCACGTAGAGGAAGGTGAACTTGGCCTTCCGCTCCTCGATGGGCATGGCTGCTGCGGCCTCAGCCTGGAGGAGGCCCGTCTCCCACTGCGCCCTCAGCTTCCCTGAAATAGGTTTCAGCAGCTGGAAACAAAACACAGACACTGTCAGCTTCACTATAAGAACATAACAGCAGCCACTTCAAAGGATACTTTTACCATTTCAGATAAACTTAGAAATAAAAAACTATAAAAACCAGTTAGCTTGGCCCAGCCGGGCATGGCTCAGTGGTTGAGCATTGACCTAGGATCCAGGAGTTCATGGTTTGATTCCCGGTCAGGGTACACGCCCTGGTTGCGGGCTCGATCCCCAGTCGGGGGCATGCAGGAGGCAGCCGATCAATGACAACTCTCTCATCATTGATGTTTCTATTTCTCTCTCCCTCTTCCTTTCTCTCTCTGAAATCAATAAAGATATATTTAAAAAAAAAACAGCTTGAAGGTTTCACAAAGCTCAGCCCAACATAATAACTGTTTCTTTATACTAGAAATAAACTTTAATCATGTTTACCCAACGTAAATGCACACGTTATGTACTTATCTCTCCATAAAGGAAAGTAATTATAGTACAAGTTGTGTCCGGAAGTCATCCACTGAGTAAAGGAGGTGTGCTGTATTTTGTAATACCAAAAGAACAGCCTCCTCGGGCAAACGTAACCAGCATCAGGCACAAGGGGCTGTCCCACTGCCTCAGCCACCCGAAGTTCAGAACCAGGTCAGTCCCGGAGGAGCATCTGCCACCTTGATCTTCTCTGCCTTAGTGGGTGCCAGCCTGGCGCTCTCCTGGCACAGCCTCTCGAACTGCCCTTCTCCCTCGAAGGCCGCCAGGCTCTTCTCAAATATCCACGCTCTCTCTGGGGCGTCACCGAAGAACTGGACGTGGTACTGGCGTGCACTCTTTTTCTGACCTGGTTTTAAAATAAAATGTTAGAAGCTAAGGGCTGGAATCCAGGATGACATTAGGGAATCTGTGACTAGCACGGATGCGGAGCCACACTGCCTGGGGCTGTGTTGCCTGAGCAGGATCTACCTTCACCCACCGCTCGGGCCGGGGAGGGGCACCCAGGCAAGGCTCAAAGCTGCCTGGGAAGAAAGCTGCCCAAGTGACCTTCACCTCCTCCTTTCCAGATCCACTTAAAGATACCAAGTGAACAAGACAAGAGACGACATCCCAAAAGGACCACTGGACAGAGACGGGACTAAACAGCAGTGAAGGGGCGCAGGCTGGGTCAGACGACCTGGGTGAAAAGCCCAGGCCCACCTTCTACTGGCTGGCAGACTTGCTGGCCACTCACTCCAGAGCTCAGAGTGTACACCAGTGTCCTCCGAGGGCAGCCAGAGGCCACGGAGTAACCCTGCAGATGTCCACTGCTGTTGCTCTCAGCAGAGAGGCATGAGCCACACCCTCCAGGGCAGCCCCAAGGCCGAAGAGAGGGGATGCCAGACTGGGCTGAGGTGGAACGAGGTTGAAAGTGAGTGAGTGCTAAGTCAGATCTCTGCACCAGTGGGGAGGGAGAAAGGGGTCTCCGGTGGGGAAATGCCAGTCCTTGTTCCTTCATACAGAACGCTGGCCACCAGAAATCGAAGGACGCTGTTGGAGATCCCCGGATGAAGCGGCCAACAGGCAGCCAAACCCTCTAATAAGCTAACAGCCTCCTCCCCCCACCCAATACACATGGGCCGCAGGCTGCTCGGAGTACTGCCCCCTCACACATGAGCCACCACACAGTCCCTGCAGGGCCACAGACATAGCCAGGAGATAGACCTGACGGAAACACCCTCGTTTGCTATGAAAAGGGAAGAAAGAGCTACTAGAAAATTTTAAAGTACAACATGAAAGTACAATTCAGTAAGAAAGCTTGGAAGGTGAGTTAAGAAATCTCCCAGGAAAAAGAAGGACCTGCTCCCACAACAAACCACAGGACCAGTCGAGGGGGCACGACGCCCAACAATCGCCTTCAGGAGGGAGGAACAAGAACAGTCTTACAGCTAACACATCCCCAAGAGCCTCACCCAACACCCATGCAGGGGCACCTCTCTGTGACATTCAGGCGGGGGGAGGACAGCTTCCACGTTCACGGAGTGACAAGTGGAGTGACGAGGTACTTCAAGAGCAATGCTGGACGCTAGTAGGAAATGGTTCTGAGAAAAACTATTCTCAACACACAATCCTATACCCAATGAAACCCACCCATCAGGCAGGAGGACTGAGATGTCATGTCCTCTGAACCACGGACTCCAATGCACCTCCGTTCAAACCAAAAAAGTACTCCACCAAAACAGGGAAACTGACCAAGAACGAGACCATGTGGAACCGCAGAAAACAACGCCTGACACAGCGTCTTGTGTCTGAGATCAGGGAACCCCAAGGCTGAGAGTGTCAGCAGCACAGACAAAGCGGAAAGGGGACGAAAGATGAGAGGGGTCTTCCACACCCAGGGGACCTGGGCAGCAAGGAAAGAGGCTGAAAGATGAGATCTGAGGAGCAGAAATGGAAATAGGAATCAAATACAGGTCATCATCTTTTTTCCAGTAGGAGAAACGCACTATGTAACAGGACAGGTTTTAAGGACAGAGACACTTGAAAAAAATTAAGGCAGCCTCTCCGGGCGTGGCTCAGTGGTTGAGCGTTGACCTAGGATTCAGGCAATTGGGGTTTGATTCCTGGTCAGGGCCCATGCCCAGGTTGTGGGCTTGATCAATGACTCTCTCATCATTGATGCTTCTATCTCTCTCTCCCACTACTTTTCTCTCTCTGAAATCAATAAAGATATATTTAAAGAAAAAAGTTAAGGCTGTATGGACAGCAAAGTGTATGACTTGAAAAGAAAGGCAGTAATTAACTCCAGGAAAAACAAAAGGTTGCATAAGAAAAATACAATTGCAGCACACAACATGGTTTTTCTGAGTGATATGTACATAGTCAAAATTACGTAAGCACTTACGGTTTGATAAAACCCGTGAGATAATTATATAGGAGAGTGGGAGGGAAGAAATAGGAAATGACTGAAGAGATCAACTTTCATTTTCCATAGAAAGTCAACAGAAAATGTCCAAATCATAAATAAAAAAATAGCAGTTAAAACTAAAAGAAAATATCGAAAGAATTAAGAGTAATTAAGTCCTGGGAGTGGAGGGAACGGTTTTCACTATTGGCCTCTCAGAACAACTTGATATGTTCATAAGTGTGTGTGCTTCTTTGATTTTAAATCGGCTAAGACTCAAAAATATGCCAGGTGACTTGTGACTTCTTCCATTACATTTTTTTAATTTACTCAGGGATATGTTTCTATTGATTTGAGAAAGAGAGAGAGAAACATTGATGTGAGAGAGAAACACCCATCGGCTGCCTCCCCTACACGCCAGGACTGGGGACTGAACCCACAACCTAGGTATGTACCCCAGCCAGGAACTGAACCCGTGACCTTTTGGTGTACGGTGTTCCAACCAACTGAGCTACCCGCCAGGGCTCTTCCATTACTTTAATATTCTGAAAGGGCTTTCCCTGGTCATGACCGTGAACGCAGACACATGGCAGAGCACTTGCCTGACGAAGAGAATCTGTACAGTGTGTATGATGAAATAATATGAACTTACATCAGTTTAATGAACAGTTAGTGACACAGAAAATGCTCCTTACATCAGATGGAAAAAGCAAAGAGAATATGGTAGTCAGTCAGATCCGAAGTTTGTAAAATAAATGTTAACATTTTTTAAGTTATTTCCTGCCTAGAAATTTGGTAACAATGTAACCCAGCTCCTATTTTTTCCGGGTTTCTTTAATCCACATGAAACTTATTTTGGTGCAGGTTGAAAGGTAAGTCATTTGTTTTATTTTACCACATAATTCACCAGCTGTCTTACCACCATTTATAAGTAATCTTCCTTCCTGTGCCAATTTCTTACGTTCACCAATCACAGCTGCTGGTATGAAAGTGCGTGTCATTGACTCCCCAACCTGCACACCTCCCAGCAGAACGTGGCTCCACCCCAGGCCCAGGTACCTGACTTGGCACTGGATGCCTTTCCTCCGTCACGGCCCACTGGACTCCAGGTGGCCCCGACCCCCCTGGCTAGCCTGAGCCCATCTTTCTCTGGACTCTGGGAGCCTTTGAATTGACAGCGGCCATTCAAGTTTGCAGAATGGACCCACAAAGAGACTAGGCTGCCTCAGAGCTGAAGGTAGGGGAGGGAGTGAAGCTACAAAGATGCAGACAAGCCAAGTGTCTACAGAAGAGCAGAGCGCAGGGACAGTCGCAGGGACATGAGGCCAGAAGCCCATGGGAAACAAAGGGTAGAATCCCCACACCTGGGTTTCCTAGGTCAGGCTCTGGAGAGCACCAGCCCAGAACAGGTAAAGCAGAAACTGACAAAACTGCAAGGAGAAAATGGCGTGCCCACTGTCACAGTGAGAGATTGTAACGCACCTCTCTTAGCAGCTGACAGAACAAGCAAAGATTAAAAGTCAGTAAGGAGAAGTTAACGTCAAATAACCCAGGACTGAAAAGGCCAGACTACCTGTAATATTTTTAGAAAATGCTGAGTTTAGGAATAAAGCAACGAGGGTTCCATTCCATAAAACAGAAAAAGTGACGACAAAAATCTACACAACAGAAAATCACTTGATTCCAGACCCATTTTCTAAAGAGAAGACAAGTAGGATGCAGCTGTGCCGGGAGACGTGAGCCTCCTGACGGAGCAGAATCCGCTGGACTCACAGTGGAACCTAAAGTGCACGTTGATGTTTCCAAGGCAAAGCTGTGGTCCACCCAGACGCCCCACCCCACCCTGCCCCGGGAGACGTGGCAAGAGGTTCTGCTGCTCCACATCATAGAAACACGGTAAGACTTCCACTGACTGTGATTCTCAGAGGAACCTGGCTGACTGCAGCTTGTAAGCTGTCTCCTCTGCACGCATTCTGAACATCAACTCTAAACCTCAGGGCATCATTGAGATCCAGGTTCAAGCACAGCCACAATCCCAAGCATGATAAATGTAAACAAGTACACACACACGTGCGCGCAGAGAAAAAGGGAAAAGATCTGGGTGGGGATAGGGGTAGGCGAGGGGGAATGCCTGCTTCACAAGACCCCATGCTCAGCCAGCTGCGCGTAGAAGCCGGCCCTCCTCATGTCCCTGTCCTTCCCCAACCAGGACATCCAACGCCCAAAGGGCGATGCCATGCTCCATCCCCTCCTCCCACCATCAGGTGCTGCATGCCAAGCAGTGGAGAATCAGGAATGGGCCACATCTCCTATAGCCATGAACACAGCAGGGCCCAGATCTGGGCTCCCACACACCACCCTCCACTAAGAGCACCTACATTTCCTTTGAGAAACAGCGAATCCAGGACAGGGGTTTAGGGGACAAACGAAGTACAAAATGAGCCTGGAACATCTTGTTGGGCCACATGCAAGGACATGCCCAGGGCTGGTGGAGACGCCTAAGGACACAGCTGAAAAGGACCCAACGGTCCCATCTGGGACAACCTGAGCATTGCAGTGAAGGACTTAACACGTAAGTAAATTTTCAGGATGGGGCTCCTTGCGCAGAGCAGTGCCACCTAGCATGCCAGAGACAGCAGGACAGCCCCCAGTGCAGAATCTGGTAAGTCAACAGGCACCAAGACCGGGCAGGCTGTCAGGGGCCCGGTCCCCAGCATGGCCACAGACGTCAGCTGATGGCAGAAAAGACTGTGCCTCGCCCTGGGGAGTTCTGGGTGCAGAACAGCTGACACCGGGGAGTCCCGATGCCCAGCCTCCCAGCGCCTTTGTCCTCTGTCACCCACGCTCTTCCCAGGGCTACTGTGACCCTTTCTTCCCAAAGGCCACTTGACTCTCCGTCCAGCTGGGGGCTGGTCACCGCTCTCTCCCTTCTGAGCTGCTTTTCAGATGCCCGTTATCAGTCTTGGGAAGCAGATCTGCCTGTGAGTCGAGGGCTTCCTCCCCGACACCCCAAAACAACTCTGAGGGAAGCTCCCTGCCAGGGCTGCTGCCTCTTGTTCCCACAAGAGCCCCTTCCCACAAAAACACCTACACCTGTTCCTGCCAGCCCGGCAGCCTCGCCCAAGTCTGATCCCCAGAGACCAGAGCAGCAGAGAGAGGCAGGGCCTGACTCAGTCCCAACAAAAGAAGTGTGGGGAGAAGGCTGACCACTGGGGAGTCCCAGCCAGGACCGGGGGGAGGGGCGACATCACTGATGTGCTGTTCCCGAAGTATGGCCAGGGTGCTGAGTCTGTGGGGAGCTGCCCTTGTTCTCAGAAGACCCCGCTGGACATATTTAGGGGCGAAGGGCTGTGATGTCCACAGCCTACACCCGGGTGGGTTAACAGCAGGACTGTTCACATACAGAGAGAGAGAAATGAGACAGGTCCAACAAAGCCTTTAGGCTAGCACGCCTAGGTGAGGGTAGACAGCTGTCTACCACACTGTCCGGGCCTTGAAAGGTTTTTAGATAGAAAAACAAGCCAACAATAAACAAAACACCTCTCTCTCTCTCTCATGCGCACACACACACACACACACACACACACAGAGAATCCCACGTAACCACTTGGCGCTGTTGTGGAAACTGGGGATACCTGGTGACAGAAAGGCCCTAAACATGGACATGAAACTATCAGAACTCAATGGCCAAACACCAGGGTCCTGCAGAGAGGTGACTGGTTGAACAGGAAAGTTTTTAAGAGAGGCCCAAGGCAACGGGGCCAAGGGAGGAAACACCACAGGAGTCAGGTTCTGAGAGGAGAAAGCAGCGAAGGAGGCGGCGGCTCCCCCGCATGCTCCCCAGTCACTGTGCCAAGCCTCTCTAAACAGGCGGCGTAGTGACACCCTCATCTTCCTGTGGAGGGAAACTGAGGCCCACAGGTGTCCAGTCAGTCCTTCCCAGGTGACACAGCTAAGTGGGACCCTAGCAGGCTGCCCTGGGGCCAGTCCTCCACTGGGACAGGACAGGAATGCCACAGAGCAATAGCACCTGCCAAGTGCAAGCAGGAAGAGGTGCCCAGGAGCAAAGAAACGGGAAGTGGGAGGTGCACAGACCCGGTGGCGCATCTGCCCATCACTGCCGGCCACTGGGGACACAGAAGAAGGTGTGAGGACGCTGAAGCCAGGGTGATTGATGCCAGCAGCCAGAACAAAGAGACATTCAAGAGACTCCTCCAGCTGCACGGATCTGAGACGCCGGAAGCTCCATACAAACAAGGCAGAAATCCCCAGACACTCGGGAACTACTAAGAGGGGATCGTGACGTGCTGTGCAGACAAGTGACATGGACATCATGAAGCCCACACTGACTTCTACTTTGGTCTGCTGTGTAGGGACCAGAGAGCTGGGCAGGAGCCTGCAGCACCTCACACACACCTGGTGTGCCTGCACCCAGGCTACGGAGGTGTGAAGGCCCATCCCCAGCCAAAAGACGGACAGCCCAACTTCCGTCTCAACCAGTACTTCTTTTCATACTCTTCTGGTCTAGATGCCTCTGGGGTGCATGATGTGGTCCGAGGTCCCATGGAAGGACTCCGATTCGGGCGAGCCAAGGATGCTCAAGGTCCTCGCGGAGCCCAGCTAAAGCCGGCCCGAGGATCCTCCCCAGCCACCCCAGTCCCGTGGAGCACAGTGCATGCTTGAGCCTGGGGGAGGAGTCCAACCACCCAGGGCAGAAGACCTGGGCAGGAATGGCAGGGGCACTTGAGCTCAGGGGAGGTCCTCTGCATCCTGAATCCCTCTCCACCAAGTCTCTGTTTGCTAGGGAGGCACTACAATATCCCCCTCCCAGCCACCGCCTGTGCCCACAGCCAGCCTACCGGACCCAAACCTGTGCTGCTACTCTGAGAGCTGAGGCCTCAGCCAAAGACCATGAGAGGCCACATACGCACATACCCAGGGGACACACAAGGCTGACGGTTGGAATCTTGTCTGGCCACGGCTCTGGTTGCCCACACTGGACAGGTGCACAGGTGCCCGGAGTGCTAGCTCACTCAGTGCACCTGTGCTCCACGCACTGCACCCACCTTCCTCCAGCTACACTCAGACTCGACTCTAGTAGAACTTCTTAAAAAACCTCTAACCACTGGCCGCTTGTTTTTCCTTCCAAAACAGAGGTTATCACGCGCTGAGAGAGTTGTCCAATGACTTAAATTGTCGTCTGCTCCGATGTGGATCAGTCACGTATTATATTCTTAGTGTTGACTGTTCCACACACTGATTCACGCTCCCACATTTCATGACACCAAAGATGATCATTTCTAGTTTCTTCCCTTCTTTCCACAGGCCTAATAAAATTAACTGGGACATTTTTACAACTCAAACTTAGTATATACTATTTCTAAAAATTATGCTAAAATAAGCAACCACTGTATATCTAAATACAAAGTATTTGTCATAAAACCTGACACCCCATACAAGACAAAGACCACTTCTTGAATACTAACTCACTGGAACAAAGCCCACATCCGAGTCACCGCTGCACCCATCACTAACTTTAGGTAAAGCCGCAAAAATGGGCCATAGTAAGCTCAACAACGACAAACACAAACAACCGGTTCAGGCATGAGCAAAGGACTTAAACAGGCATTTCTCCAGAGAAAATACACACATGGCCAATGAGCACAGGAAAAGATGCTCAACACCACTAATCATTAGAAAAATGCAAATAAAAGCCACAGGAGGCAGACAGAGCGGGGGGGGGGGGGGGGGGGGGGGGGGGGGGGGCAGGAGTGCCTCCTGGGGCAGGGCAGGGACCGTCAGCTTTACAAGCCCGAGTCCTGGGGACGAAGGCGGGGCGGCCGCACAACAACGTGCACGCGCCCAGTGTCACCCAGCTCTGCGCCTGAGAAGTTAGGACGCAACCTCACGTCATGCGCATTTCAGCACAAGGAGAGAAGAGAAAGAACCACGGTGGGGGCATTCAGGAAAAGCAGAGCGCAGCCGGGAGATGAGAAAGATCCAGGGCAGGGAGAGAGGCAGGGACGCAGCCGCCAGTGCTGTACCTTTGAGCTTGGTGTAGCTGTGGAGGAGCGGGTCGGCAGAAACCATGCACGGCCACCACGGGTAGCCCGACACCTTGGACCACACCAAGTCGCCCACATTGTACTTCAACAGGTGGTCTCTGTCTCTGCCGGTACTGGGACAGGACTCCTTCTTAGCTGGAATCTGAAAATGAAAGAGACATATACTGACACGTCCAACACTACCCCGAAGTCTAGCCCTCTATCTACAGAAGACTGAGGGTTAACCAGGCTGGAGGTTCCACCACCCCCTCCCACTGTTTTCAGACCACAGCCCTGCATCACCATCGAAATCACACTTCTCCTGCCCTCAGCTACAGCCAGCTTGTTCCTGCACAGGGCAAGTCTCCACATAACAAAGTGGGCAACCCATCTATGTCCTGGCCTGGTGGGTGGTCTTAATGGTGCTTTATCTACCTGGTCAAAGAGCTCACAGAGAAACTACCCCTTGGCACATGCCTCCTCCAGTGATAGGACCCAGAGGGGAAAGGACATCAGGAGGCCTGGCAGGAACTCTCAGCTCCACCCTCATGGCCTGAGTCCTGGGCTCTGAACCTGTTTTTCCATCATGGAACACAGGCGTTCAGGAAGCTAAAGACCTGACCTGGGCAACCTCCTCCCGGCATTCAGCGGCCCTGACCTCCTCCTGAGGGTGAACCCCTGACCCCTATGAGGCCACGTCCTTGGGCAAAGTGCCAGCGTCTCTCCAGAGCTCGGTGTGCACAGTGCCGAGGGCCGACACAGAGCGGGCACGTTGCACGCTTTCAGAAGGGCTGGCCCTCAGAGCAGGGCATAGCAACCCAGTGCCACATCATCATGGCATCTGAGCACACGACAGACCCGTGAGAATGCGCGTCAGCATTCCCACTCCAAGGATGGAGTCAGAAGTCAGGTGATTACTCATTTCAACAAAACCTAGTGACGGTCTAGGAACTGCCCACACCTGCCTCCTCCCATGTCCATCGCCACGACCACGGCACTGCCCAACACTATGCACCAGCCTAGGTCACCGAACGGCCTTCTTAGAAATTCCCCATTAAAATCACATTAGGGAGACCAAACAGCCACTGAGCACTCAAAGAACACATTTTAAACCCTCAAACTTCTTCATTATTTTAACAATTTCAAGGAAATTTTGGCCATTTCCTCTATCTATAGAAATTGTAAATAAAATTACTTGGCTATAATTTTAAACTAAACATTCTACCCTTGGTAATGACAACTCAAACTGGTTTCAGCTGCCCTCCTCCCCCTCCTGCAAGTGGACCTGCAGTCACCTCAAGACCCCGCCATCTGAGGGGGGGATGGCAGGTGCATTTCCGTGGCACAGCTCACTCCTTAGATGGGACGGGACAGAGCTGGGAAGCCCATGTTAGGTACCAAGGCACCCCCACTGAGCAGAACCAGGCCCCAGATGTCCCTGCAGAGGAGACCCATGGAAACAGCATAGCAAGAAGGTCTGGACTGGCCTCACTGGGCAAGGAAACTGGCCTGATCTCTTTACCCTAGAACACGTAGTTGACCTCTTCAGGTCTCATAACTGGCTGCACAGGCTGCTGAGGCCTACAGGAGGCAACGCCACGCACCCTGCAGCCAGGGCCCAGGCTCCCCCGGCAGTCCGTGCAAACACATGGCAGCCCATCCCCACCTGCACATGGCATCCTCACAGGGTCCCCCCGCGCTGTCCCCTCCCCCAGACTCCTCATGAGTACCTTCCTGCCTGGGGGGGCCTCAACCTCGGCGCCCGGCGTGGTTCCCACGAGGCCCTGCTCCAGCAACGAGTCATATCTTATGCTCCTCTTCCTGCTCCGTCTCCCCTTGTTTTCTGGTTTCTGCCCATTTTCTTCTGACGGGGCCACAGCAGCAGCACCATCTCCACAAATGGAAGACTCAAAGAGAGGCTTCCCATTCATGTAAGTCTTGGTGATTTTCAGCTTGATCTCCGGGGAGACATTTTTGATGGGGGTAGTGTTAGGCGGAGTCCCAGCTCCTTTCGTCTCCTGGGACTCGAAGCGCAGTTTGGCATCATGAGCACCGGGTTCTCCATTAAATACACGTGAGGTCAGGTCTTTCAGCTTCTCAGTCGGGAGAAAGGGAAGCGTGTCGTGGCCGTTGAATCTCTGCATGACCCCCTCCTGCAGAGTGGCAGAGAGCTGGGCTTTGCCGAGGAACACGGAGCACTCGCGGCTCACTTCGCAGCTCGGACTCTTCCCATTGGTGCTGCCCAGGATCTCCGGAGCCTGCTTCATCCTTACGTACTTTACAGCTTTCTGAGCGGAAAGAGGACCTTTTTTGATGCTAAATTCCATTCAGCCCAGGTGCTTCCGTTCTTAGGACACTACACTATCAGGGAAAGAAAAATAAAGAGGCACGTCACAGTCAAGACCTATGAGGAGCAGCCAGCATCTGCATAGCGGGTGGGTTTGTGAGTCAACTTATGACGTACTGTATGATGACTTAAGTCAGGAGGCAGTTCTAATACCACAAAAATGACACAAAGTCACAAAATAAGAAAGCTTTAAAGAAACGAGCAGCCTTTAAGGAAGAGAATACAAAAGTCAGGCACAGAAACTCAAGTTGGGCCACCACTTCTCACAAGCAATGTGGCCGTGGACACGTCACCCAATCACTTCATCAGCCCCAAAAGGGACATCCCCGCCTACGCCAGTACACATGCCGCCGACAAAGCCAGGCCTATCACATCTGGGCGGCCTCCCGGGCAGAGGTTGTGATGTGCACAAGGTCACCTAGTCAGTGAAGTTTAAAACCAGATGTTCCAATGCGTGGTACACCATTAGTGGGGGAATGTCGAGAGTCAGAAAGTGAGACAGCAGCCTGCGTCAGTCCTGATGTGGGCCTGGCCGGCAGCCCGTCCCCATCCCCACCCAGCCCTGCCCAGGCCCAAGCTGTAGACCACTACAGGAGTGGCCATAAACTTGACATAGCTTCCACCTGAAGATGAATTCGCCAAGGGCAGCTGTGGAGCCCTAGTGTACACCACCGGCGACATGCACCTGGCCGAGAGGCCCAGGCGCAGAAGCCCTCTGGCTGCATGGCCATAATGTGGGGTCTGCACCACACAGCTACCATCCCCAGGGAAGGCACCCAAACCCAAAGGGTGACCAGACAAGGTGCATGTGGGCACCCATGCCAGTGGGGAGGTCATCCACCAGGAGTGCCCTATGATGGCCACCAGTGAGGCCCCTCCAAGGAGGTTGCACCCAGAGCACCAGACAGGGAGAGGTGAGAGTGAGGTTTGGAGATGCCACGATGCACAGTGGCAGTTCTCCCAAGAACACTGAGCCTGTCTGGAAACATTCCCGATTCTCACCACTTGGGGCTGCTACTGACAAATGCCTGGAAGGGCTGAAGATGCTGCTAAACACCCTGCACGCATGGGAGAGCCCTCCCAACAAAGAACTGTCTGGCTGGAAATGCCTACCTTCTCAAAGTGGAGACACCTGTGTGCGGCAGTGAGCGCTAGGCCATTTGCAGCCTGTAGTTTCCATAGAAACCATGGGGTGGGCCCTAGCTGAGGAGCGGACACAGGAAAAGAGCAGCAACAGCCCAGTCCAGGTGAGCTTCACCTGCACTAGAGAACATTCCACACCAGGACACAGGAGAGTGCTTTTTTGACTCACACCGTACTTGTTAAAGGTAAATCAAAGCAGGTTCCTACTCCAGCTCACATCAGACTCAACAGACAAAAACATAAGAAACAACTATCTAATGTACAAGAGAGGGACCAACAGCACAGAGAATGAACAAGGGTCAGCTCTGGACAGACAGGAGCAGTGCTGGGCAAACACCCTGCCTTTGGTTTTGTGCCTGAGGACATTTCAACAGCTGTATGAGAAACAGAACTTCCAACAGGAAAGAGCCATAGAGGGAGGAGTCATGGGAGAGAGGAGAGCCAGGGAGGAGGGAGAGCCAAGGAGGGGGAGGAGCCCCAAAAAGACAAACAATCCAATTGAAAGATGGACAGAGAACTTTTTGAATAGGTGTTTCTCCAAAGAGGACACACAGATGGACAACAGACATATGAAATGATGCTTAACGTCACTAATCATCAGAGAAATGCAAATAAACCACGAGATAGCACCTCACACCTGCCAGAATGGATACCATCAATAGATGCACAAACAAGTGTTGGTGAGGCTGCGGAGAAAGGGAACCTTCGTGCACTGTTGGTGGGAATGCAGACTGGTGCAGCCATTGTAGGAAGACAGTATGGAGTTTCCTCAAAAAATTAAAAATGGAGCTGCCTTATGACCCAGTGATCCCACTTCTGGGTATTTAGCCAAAGAAACCCAAAACACTAATTCTAAAGAATCTATGCACCCCTATGTTATTTATAATAGCCAAGACATGGGAGCCACCTAAGTGCCCATCAATACACAAGTGGATAAAGGAGGTGTGGTACAGGCCCTGGCCGGGTAGCTCAGTTGGTTAGATTGTAATCCCAATACGCTAAGGTTGTGGGTTCGATCCACAGGGCACATACAAGAATCAACCAATGAATGCATAAATAAGTGGAACAATAAATTGATGTTTCTCTCTCTCTAAAATCAACAAATAAAATTTATTTTAAAATACTCTGCCATCCTAGCTAATGCAATAAGAAAAGGAAACAAACGGTATATAGATTGGGAAGGAAGAAATAAAACTATCTTTTGTTCACAGATGGCATGGTCACTCACGTATATAGAAAAACCGAAAGAACCAAAAAATTCCTGGAACTAATAAGCAATTAGAACAAAGTTACAGCATACAAGGCTAATATACAAAAGTCAATCACATCCCTATATATCAGCTATAAACAAGTGGAATTTGAAATTAAAAACACCACTTACATTAGCATCCAAAAAAGTGAAATACTTAGAGACAAATCTAACTAAATATATACAAGTCCTATAAGAGGAAAACTATAAAACTCTGATGGATAAGATAAAAGAAAAACTAAATAAATGGAAAGATATCCAATGTTCGTGGACAGGAAGCTCAATATGGTCAAGATGTCGGTTCTTCCCAGTGTGACCCATGGGTTAAATGTAGCCCCAGTCAAAACCCCAGCAACTTATTTTGTGGATACCAACAAGCTGGTTTTAAACTTTACATGGTGGCAAAAGACCCAGAACAGGCAACATCGTACGAAGGATCAGGACGAAGCCGGAGGACTGACGGGCACTACCTGGCTCCCAGACTTACTGTGAAGGTGCAGTGATGAAGGCTGTGGTGCTGGAAAAAGAACAACAGCTCAGGGCCACAGGACAGAGACCAGAGAGAGACCCCGCAGATCAGTCAGCTGATCTTGGACGAAGGGGCAAAGACAGTCTTTTCCACAAATGGTGCTGCAGCAACGGGATGCCACAGGCAGAAAAGTGAATCTGGACACAGACCTCACACCCTCACAAAATCAACCCCAAATGGTTATTTATAGACTTAAATGTAAAGTGTAAAACTATAAAACTAGAAGGAAACACAGGAGAAAACCCAGGTAACCTTCGGTTTGGAAGTGACCTTTTACATATGACACCAAAGGCACCATCCACGAAAGCAATCATGGATAAGCTGGATCCACTTCACTTAAAAAACACAAAACCAAAAAACTTCTGCTCAGCAAAACACAATGTCAGAAGTGAATGAGGAGCCCTGGCCAGTGTGGCTCAATGGTTAGAGTGTCGGCCTGCGCACCATAGTCACAGGTCCAATTCTCAGTCAAGGGAACGTACCTGGGTTGTGGGTTCCCTCCCCGCCCCTGTTTCTTTCTTCCTTCCTTTCTCTCTCTCTTTCTCCCTCCCTCCCTCGCTAATATATCTTTACTGATTTCAGAGAGAGGAAAGGAGAGGGGGAGAGAGAGAGAGAGAGAAACATCAATGATGAGAGAGTCATTGATCAGCTGCCTCCTGCATGCTCCCTACTGGGGATCGAGACCACAACCCGGGCATGTGGCCTGACCAGGAATCGAACCCCAATCTCACGCTCAACCGCTGAGACAGGCCCAGCCGGGCGTTTGATGTTTCTCACTCTCTCTCCCTCTCCTTTCCTCTCTCTAAAATCAATAAAGATATATAAAAAAAAAAAGGAATGAGGCTCTGACACCTGCTACCACATGGATGAACCTTAAACACTGTGCTCAATGAAAAAAGCCAGTCACAAGACACATGCTGAGACACCCCTAGAGTGGTCAGACTCATGGAGACAGAATGCAGGTGGTGGCTACAAGAAAACGGGGGGTGGGGATGGAGAGTGAGTGAGCGATGGGGCAGAGCTTCAGCTGGGAGGATGAGAACATTATGGGTGGGTGGGGTGATGGCTGCACAGCAGGGCGAGTGGACTTACTGCCACTGGGCTGTCATCACCAAAACACTAGCTCAGGGAGCTTATGAACGTTCCAATGGGCTCTGGGAGAGACCAAGGAGGGTGGAGAAAAGGCAATTTTCAAAGCATAATGATGGAAACTGGTCCGGAGATGAAAGGAAACAGTATTCAGGTTAAAAGAGCACCCAGGGTTCTGGACAAGATGAGTAAAACCAAACCAACACCTACAAACATCCTATGGAAACTACGGAACACAAAAGAGAAAAGGAAACTCTGGAAACCTAAGTGCCCGCACAGTGTAAATTACCTACTGGACTCCAGCAGCAGGAACTACACACCGACCTCCACCTGCCTCAGCAGACAGCAGGTGGCACCATCTCTCCAAAGGGTGAAGGAAGACTAATCCCCTCAATCAGCTCAAATGTGAGGCAAAGACTCAGGAGTTCGCCATATGTACCCCTTTCACAGGAGACGCGGGAAGATGCTCTGCAGCAAGAACATAACCCCAGAGGAAGAACAGGACACGGAAGGGGGAAACAGTGGTCACTCTAAAACAGTGTTTATATTTAAAAGAGAACGTGAGGCTTCCTGTCTCACATTTATCAACATTCCTCCCAAAAGCCTCAATTAGAATGGCAGTAGTTTCCACCCACCTGGCCAGACACCGAGGGATGAGGGATGAGGGTGAGGGGGGTCAGCCGTGGAGAAGCTGATGGGGAGGAACCGAGTCTAGACTGAGACCAGTAACAATTTCTCATTTATAAATATTTTTCCTGGTAAAACATCTTAAGGTAACAAATGTAACATAATCCTTTAAAAAGGAAAGAAAACAGGGAAGCGCGCCAAGTGAAGCATGAAAACAGGGGCGCCGGCGCAGAAGTTAGCAGCTCAGGGTGGTCAGCATCTTCCCAGGGGAGCAGAAAGGGGTGGGAGTCAGCACCACTTTCTATCACAGAACAGATATAACACGACCAACGAACAGGATAGTCAGTGGCTGGGAGGCTGGGCAGCCCCTACAGCGCCACAGGGACTGGACGCGGGTCTCCCTGTGAAGGCAGGGGCACTGCTCCCAGCGGAGGGGAAAGGTTACCTGAACAAGAGGCGACACACTCACTAGCAGCAGGCCTGCTTCAACATCTGGACACAGAACAGTAAACAAAGCACATTCCTTATTCTTGTGAAGTTAATACTCTCGAAGGGAGACAGAGATTTAAAAAGACAGGAGCTCGGCTGGGCGTGGCTCAGGGGTTGAGCATCGACCTAGGATCCAGCAGATTGCGGTTCGATTCCCGGTCAGGGCACATGCCCGGGTTGCGGGCTCGATCCCCAGTAGGGGGCGTGCAGGAGGCAGCTGATCAATGACTCATCTCATCATTGATGTTTCTACCTCTCTCCCACTCCCTTCCTCTCTCTGAAATCAATAAAGACACAGATAGAAAAATAAAATAAAAATGAAAAGACAGGAGAAAGGTACGGGGTGGGGAGGGTTGGGAGGAACGACCCTCCTAAATGGGACACCCAGCTGCAGCCCACTCTGTTCGCTCTGTGAAGCACTGAACCACTGAGCACTGAGTCGCCCTGGACAGTGTTCCAGCGCAGCGCTGTGGAACACCGTCTGGTGGTGCCTCAGAAAGTTAAACGTGGAGCTGCCGTGTTACTCAGCAATTCCGCTCCTACGTACAGCCCATGAGAACTGAAAACATCTGTCCACACACAAGCTTGCACAAGACCTTCACGGCAGCGTTCCTCATAAAAGCAAAGACAGCCTAATGTCCAACACCTGATAAAGGGGCACGAGAAGCACAGTCCACCCCACAAGTCCTAGGCAGTCACAGAAAGGAGCAGAGCACGGACGCACCCCAGCTAGGAAGCAGCCTGGGGCGTGATGCTCAGGGAAGAGGCCGGGACTGCACGATTCTGTTTACACGGAATGTTCCCAGCAAGCAGGTCCAGAGACAGAGGTCAGTGGTGGCCGACAGGGGCTAGGGGTGAGGGGAATGGGATGTGCTCATAGGCATGGAGCTAAGGAAGAGGGCAGTGGGGTATGCTCACAGGCATGGGGCTCAGAGCAAGGGGAAGGGGATGTGCTCACAGGCATGGGGCTCAGAGAGAGGGGAACGGGGTGTGCTCATAGGCACAGGGCTTCTTCCCCGGATGATGAAATATTCAGGAACTAGTGGTGATGCTTGTGCAACACTGAGAATATACTAAAAATCACTGAATTATACACTTTAAAATGGTTATGGTGAATTTTATGTCAGTGAGTTTTACCTCAGGGTTTTTTAAAAAATTGTTTTTATTAATTTCTGAGAGAGGAATGGAGAGGAAGAGAAAGAAACATCAATGATGAGAGAGTCATTGATCGGCTGCCTCCTGCATGCCCCCAACTGGGGATCGAGCCTACAACCCGGGCATGTGGCCTGACCGGGAATCGAACCATGACCTCCTGGTTCATAGGTCAATGCTCAACTGCTGAGCCACGCTGACCGGGTTACCTTAGTTTTTAAGTATCTACTCTCATTGAATGGGAAGGTATTAAACATGAATCCACATTGCTCATGTGTCTGTGAAATATCTCCCTTTCCCTCTGAAACATGCTCCGAACATAATGACAATTTCCTACAACATCAGGGCCACCTGCCACAGAGACAGGGACTCAGGGTCTAGGGAGGAACTGGCCTGGAGTCACACCGTGCAGCCAGGCAGCCAGCAGGCCCAGCCAGAGAGGCTCAGTCCTGGCCCCGAACACAGAGCCATGCTTAGCAGCAAGGTGCCTTCAGAGACCAGTGGCAAGAGGCCTGCAGAGCCCAGAGGACAGCGCCTGCCGACACTAATGGGGGTCCTGACCTTCCCTCAGCTCCTGGAGCCTTCCGTTAAGGGCAACCAGGCCTTCAAGAAAACTTACTATGAGAGTCAAGAACTTAACTCAAAGGAACACGGGATGCGGATGTGAGAGGAGCCCCAGGAACCACCACCTGAGGCTGCGGCACACTCCTCAGGCCCATGGCCTACGTGTGACTACACGCCTGCAGCTAGGGTGGGGAATCGGGGGCTGGGCTGGGGCAGTGGGGGGACTGCCACACTACTAATTCTGAGGCACAGAAATGTATTATCTAATTAAAGTTTTTCTTTAGATTTTTAAAAGGCAGATCACAAAAACGTAATAGCACTCCCCCGGTGCTAGGGTAAAAAGGCGGCAACCAGATATTGCTCCTGCCCCACAGTCTTGCTGAAAGGAGGAAGAGGTGAGGAAGGAAGGAGGGAGGGAAAACGGAGGCAAGAAAAGGAGGGAGTGGGAAGAAAGAATCGTAGGAAAGAGAAGAAACGGTAGAGATTATGCTGACGAAGTATTCACGTAATAAGAGTTCCAAACAGAAAGAGAAAATTATGACGCCTGAACAGACACTTCTCCAGAGCGGACCTAACAGGTGGGGAACAGATGTATGAAAAGATGCTCACCGTCACTCATCATCAGAGATGCAAATCAACCCGCGGTGAGATATCCCCTCACGCCTGTCAGAATGGCTACCATCAATAAATCAACAAGCAAGTGCTGATGCTGTGGAAAATAGGGAACCCTCGAGCACTGCTGCTGGGAATGCAGACTGGTACAGTCACTGTGGAAAGCAGTATGTAGTTTCCTCAAAAAATGTAAAATAGGAACTGCCTTATGAACCAGCGATTCCACTTCTGTGTATTTAGCCAAAGAAACCCAAACCACTAATTTAAGAAGATACATCTAGCCCTGGCCAGGTAGCTCCGCTGTTTTTAACACCGTCCTGATACGCCAACATTGCAGGTTCAATCCCTGTTAGGGCACATACAAGAATCAACCCACGAATGCATAAATAAATGGAACAACAAACTGATGTCTCTCTCTCTGCCCCCCACCTTCGCCTTTCTCTAAAAAAACAATTAAAAAAAAGGAGAGAGATGTACCCCTATGTTCACTGCAGCATTATTCACAACAGCCAAAACACAGAAACAACCTAAGTATCCTTCAATGGACGACTGGATAAAAAAGCTGTGTTACAGCCTGGCCAGCATGCCTGAGGGTTGAGCACTGACCTATGACCCAGGAGATCCCAGTTCGATTTCCGGTGAGGGCACATGCCCGGGTTGCGGGCTCCATCCCCAGATGAGGGGCGTGCAGGAGGTGGCTGATCACTGACTCCTTCATCATGAATGTCTCTCCCCGCCTCCCTTCCCCTCTCTGAAGTCGATATATATGTGTGTATACGTGTGTGTACTTTAAAGCTGTGGTTCACGTAACGGAACGTCACTCAGCAGTGAAAAAGGATGGGATTCTGCCGTCTGCAAAAACATGAGTGGACCCAGAGGGCACTATGGTAGGGGAAGTCCATCAGACACAGAAATACAAACGCCTGCTATTTCACTTGTAAGTGGACCTAAAACACAAGACATAGAATAAACAAAATGAAACAGAAACAGACGCACAGATACAGAGAACAGGCAAATGGTTCCAAAGGGAAGGGGAAGGGCGAGATGGGGAAAAAAAACACTTAGGGGCCATCACAGACACCGCTCCCCCAACATCTCTTGTTTCCCAAACTACAGGCTTACCAGTTTAGTGCCAGATCCTTCCTGCCCAAGCCTGTCTACTGCTCTTCCCACCCACTCTCTCATGCCGGCCAGCACCTTCCTCCAGGACAAACACCAGTCTCCTCAGGGCCGGCTTCTCAACCAGCAAAAGGGCGGTCAGCAGTTCTGTGTTGAGGGCATCGGAACCAGACGAAGGCCTCACTCCAGACTGCGGGCCCTGCTCCAGAGCTACGATTTGGTAGGTCAAGAGTAGGCCTGAGAATCTGCATTTCTCACAAGTTCCCAGGTGAACCAGACTTTGAGAACCACTGTGCTCTAGGTTATGGTGCAGAAACAAGCCCCAAAGCAACCACTTGCTACCAGGCTCAACCCAAAGGTGTCAGTCCTGCTCAGAGCACATGTGCGCTTCTGCAATTAGGGACAGAAACAGAGGGTGACTGATACAGCACGTCTCTCACAGCTTCCAGACACGACGTCCCCCTCCACTGCTCAAAACAAATCATGTGACCACACCAAACATCAAGGGGCAATCCCAGATCTCAAAGCAGGGACAACTGGAAAGATTCCAACCCAAAGACACAGACGGTGCCCACAGACTGGCCTCCTGCACCCCCTCTTCACTCAAGTACCATCTCTACCAATGACTGGAAATGGGCTTTCCAGAGCCGAGAGATGCACGTGGCTCACACTCACTGTCTCTCTCTCTCTCTCTCACACACACACACTCATACACACACACACATACCCTGCAAAGACCTCCCACTGCTCTTAGGAGGAAAATCCTAATTCAGCCTTGAAGAACCTGCCCCCACCTCTGCAGCCGGTCTGCACAGTTCCCCTCACCCTCTGCTCTAGCTATGTCTTTTCACTCCCACCCCAGGGTCTCTGCACAGGCTGCTCCCTCGTGGGGAAAGCTCACGCCCTTGGGCTGCCAAGCACTCTCCTGCTCCATCCAGCACTGACCTATCTCCAGTTAGCACAGTCACCTGGCAGAACTTACTAGATGCCCCATCTTTCCTTCCTGGCTTTCTTTTGTTCTGCAGAGTTCTAAATACACGTATCGGTACATGGACTCGGTAGAGCCCCATGCATCGACCCAAGCCAGTTGGGATCCAGCCACACACTCACCACTCCCTCCTCGCAGACCCAGATGGTGCATCATTTCATTGGTCAAGATCTGTATGCATCTCTAAAAGGGACAAATCCTTTTCTTAAACACAACAAAACCACTACGGCAGCCAAAAAGATTAGAATTCCTTAATGGCCAATCTAGTAAGTTCCGTTTTTTAACTGCCTGAAATCACAAGGGGGTGTTTAGCCGTGTCAACTGGCCTGTGTTGGGTGCAGAGCAGTGAGCAGACACGGCTCTCATCTCTCACCCACAGCCCCTCTTTTTCCCTATTGATGAAACCGGGAGACTGGCCTTCTGGTTCCCATGCTCTGAGTTCTGCTAATGGCAATTTATTTTTATTTTTGTCTTTATTGATTTCAAAGAGAGGAAGGGAGGGGGAGAGAGAGAAATATCAAGGATGAGAGTCAATGATCGGCTGCCTCCTGCACGCCCCCTGCTGGGGATTGAGCCAGCAACCTGGGCATGTGCCCTGACCAGGAATCAAACCACGATCTCCTGAGTCCTAGGTCGATGCTCAACCGCTGAGCCACGCTGGCCAAGCCTGCTAATGGCAATTCTGCAGTGGCTTAACGTGCTCCTCTCTCCCCTGTATTTCCTGTAAACGGGTTGTTGGCAATAAAGATTCAGGTTCAATTACTTGGCAAGACTGTTTCACAGTTTTTGAAAAAGGTGGTATTGTGCCCACTGGCTCTTCCCTGCATTGTCCCCCCAGTTAGTTCTGTACACTCCATGGGACAAGGACACAGGCCTGCTCATCACTAGCACACAGCTGATGGTCAGTGAGCGAAGGGACGATGGGTGAGCACACGGCCCTGCTCCCAGAAACACAATGGCCACCTCCTATTCCAGGACAGTCAGTCTCAGTTAAAACGTCCCCAAGAGGCAGAATGAGTCCCCAGAGTGCAGATCGGAGGCCCAGCCGGAAGGAGCTCTAGTCGCTCACAGCCCAGCGACTCTGGGATTTGGTCTCCTGCCATGAGGACTCAATGCAGGAGGTGAGGGAGATTTGCAGCTCAGAGCCATTGAAGGAGCAGCTCTGCACAGATGGCACCTTGACTTCAAATCTTTTGGGAGAAGTAACACAGGAGCCTCTTCTTTCTAACATAGCTTTTAATTTAAATATATGTGTGTATGTAGGTCCATATGTATATTATTGATTTGAGATAGAGAGGAAGACAGAAACATCAATCGGCTGCCTCCTGCACGCCCCCCCACTGGGGATGGAGGCTGCAACCCAGGCATGTGCCCCACCAGGAATCGAATCAGCAACCTCCTGGTGGGTGGGATGGCACTCAACCAACTGAGCCAAACCGGCCGGGCTAACGTATCTTTTAACTTAAAAAAAATCTAGGAGTTCACATATTTATGAAATAAAAATCTTTAGAAAAAGAGAAGACTCAAAAACTATCTCCACTTGCTAACTGAGTGCCTCTGGGCACTGCCTGAGCCCAGAAGACGAGTCAACAGGCCCTCCCCTTGAAACACTCGTGACTTGGAGAGGGAGGCAAGAGTCTGCACACATGCCGCCGACCCCGGGCCCAACACTCACAGGGAGACCAGGCTGGGCTGTGACAGGAGCATAGCACTGGCCACAGGACAACTCAGGAAGCAGCTGCCACACATGCACAACCTGGGACAGAGCACAACAATGGTTCTCAGGGAAGAAGCTAGACAGTGCGAGGGACGGGACCACACACCACGCTCTCGACCTCGGGCTTCCTCGCCTGGAAGAAAGCACAGCACTGCCCAGCCTACAAGTGAGAGCAGAGCTTCTCTTTGGAAAGAACAGAAGTGGATGAGAAGCTGGGCCCACCTTCCCTTTCTACTGGTCCAAAGTGAGGTGACAGAGATGCCCTGTCCTCCCATCCTGCAGACTGCGAACCCCAGGATCCCCGGGCCCACTCCCCCTCATTCTGAACCCCACACTAACCGCAGCCCATTGCCACTGCCCCGCTCTTGCATCTGCCCACTCCTCCTACCCACACCCTGTGCTGGGGAAGGCCAACATTCGCTAGCACTGGCCCATGAGCCCCCCGACCTCTGTCACCAGCCCATGGTGAGAGGACACCTTTCTAACCTCACACCAGGGCAAGCATGCTCACGCTACTCCCTGCCACCCACACCCCATCTGGGACACATTACACACTAGAGATGGCACAAGAGGCTGAGGGAGGGTCCCTTTGTTCAGTGGCTGAATGACTGACAGCCCCTCAGGCACCGCTCCAGCACGGAGGTGTGACAATTATCAAGCCAAAAGAAAACACTCCCCACCCCCGCAGACTGCTCCGTGCAGCCAGGACTGCAAGTAAGCAGTACACAAGCACCGAGGAAGGTGCCACGGGAAAGGGCCCAGGTGGAGGGCAAGTGCTAGCAGGAGCAGGTGGGCAGGGAAGCCACCTGAGAAGGGGAAGGTGGGGCACAGCTGGAAAGGCAGGCAAGGAGCAACCGTGCAGTGTCCAGAGGAGATTCCAGACAGAGGAGCAAATGCAGCAGGCCAGGGCCAGAGTGGCTGGAGCACAGTGTGCCTGAACAGTGCCAACAGGAGGCTGATGACCCCCCCCACACACCTCCTGAAGCAGACAGGGAGTCAGGGTGGCTTTTCTAGGAGTGGCGTCCAGCTGAGAGTGAATGAGAAGGAATTAACAGGAAAAGCCAGCCCTGCCCACACATGCAACCCGTTGTGGGGTAGGGGGGCAAACTGACCATGTGAAGGCCCAGGATTTGAAAAGCATGGGAGCCAGAGACAGGCTGGGAGGCCAGGAGAAGGCAAAGGAATAAATGCAGTGAGAGACTGGTCTTGAAACCCAAAGGGCAGTGGAAACCCCTGAAGAGTCGGCCTCACATGATCACACATGCATTTTACTTTATTTACTTTTAATCCTCACCTGAGTATTTTTTCCATTGCTTTTTTAGAGAGAGTGGAAGGGAGAGAGAGAAAGAAACATTGAGGTGAGAAACACACATCGATTTGTCGCCTCCCACACACGTCCCCACTGGGGTCTGGGATGGAACCTGCAAATGAGGCACGTGCCCTTGGCTGGAATTGAACCCAGGACTCGTCAGTCTGCAGGCCAATGCTCTAACCACAGAGACGAACCGGCTAGGGCCACATGTGTATTTTAGAAAGACCAGGAAGGTGCACAGAGCTGACTGAGAATAGTAAAACTGGAGTTAGAAACACGCTGACATGACAGCCTCCGAAACCAAGCAGCAAAAACACACGTGAAAAACTAGTCAACACTCAAAAACACTGACATAAAGATACAATTTAACAGCACAACAAACTGAATTCACATCATCAGTTCTTTAGATGACAACCCAATCCACACAAAAATCGAGGTCCCAACTCCATAGGACAAAACACTCTCTACACAGCCGCTTGCAAAGGCCAGCACTCAGTTCAAACAACACTTGCCAATTCCCATCCTTGTATATCCTTGTATATTCCGTTGAAACCATTAAGTGTTACTGAAAGCAAGGTGCTTTGAAAACTCACCACTGGCCATTTGCTTTTTGGAAGGCAGACTAGAGAACAGCACTGATTTGAAGTCTGTCTTGATTGTTTTTAACTAGCAAACCAAATTCATCAAATCAATCAGTTCTTTCAAAAGCTACACTGCAACCAGTAGGCAAAGGAAAAATGCTAATGAGTCCCTGGGGTAACAGACTTAAGCCTTTTTCCCCCCAAAGTGCTTACTGTAAATAGCCATTCCTGAAAAAGAAATTAACAAATCATGCAAAGACAATATGCAAACTATAAGCCTAATCCTCTAGAACTTCCGGGTCACCTCTTGCTTTTGTATTTTGTAGACTTTATGTTCTTTTTACCCGGCCCAGGGATAGAGACATCACTGCTTGCTTCATTTTTTTTTTTTTTAATATATTCTTATTTATTTCAGAAAGGAAGGGGGGGAGAGAGAGAAACATCAATGATGAGAGTCATTGATCGGCTGCCTCCTGCACGCCCCCTACTGGAGATTGGGCCTGCAACCTGGGCATGTGCCCTGACAGGGAATCGAACCGGGACCTCCTGGAGCACAGGTTGATGCTCAACCACTGAGCCACGGCGCCCAGGTTGCTTCCTTCCTCTTAGAGGCAGTTACAGGTCTGCCTATTGTTGCACTTACATGTTTTGTAATTAATTTTTATTTCACATTGGAGTTAGTTACAATGAGAGAAGGAAAAAGAAAGAAAAGAGGGCTGCCTGGCAAACTGGGTGTTGGCTCCCTGATTGAAGTGGGTGACCTCAGGTCAGCCCCTTACTTTCCAGGCTGGGCTTCTTCCAGAGGGTCCCTTCCTGCTCCAACATGACTTAGGAAAGAGAGAGGCAAACAGGCCAGATGCTGGCATTAAACTGGGTTGTTTGTTTATGCTAAGTTCTAGGCCCGCTGATTCTGCACTTGCTGAGTGCCTGCCATGAGGGGGCACCAGCAGAGGCTGTGAGAACCCTCCTACCGCCAAGAGCTCAGCCTACAGGGGAGAAAGGTCACCGACAGCCATTAAAAGGGCAAGTACTCTGTACTCAAAAAGGGAGGACAAGCCGTGGTCCACACCCAACAGCAGCCTACACAAAGGCCTGGAGCCAGGACAGGGCACCAAATGCGTGAACAAGGACCCACTTACTGGAGTCAGACAAGAGGAAGGAGTGAGGCTCAGACCACGAAGAAGCTTACCCAAGCAGTCCACCACATAGAACACCAACGGCCCAGCACACCACATATCTGAGTTTATATAAAGCCTGTGTCTTCAGTTCCTGCTGACTAAAGTGTTTCCTTAGACAGATCGTTTGTCCAGATTAAAAAGGACAGGGAACATAAATCTGGGTGATGAACTTCAGCATCGCTTTTAGCACCTTTTACACGTGCCTGTACAAGGACCCTGTATCTCACGTCGCACATGTTTTATCAGTGTTTTCTGTCTTCTCACCCGCACTTCTTAGTAAATCTGATTCCACCTACTCTTACATGGTTTACACTGAAGCATCAAACCATAAAAGAGGAAGTAGCTAATTAGTTTTAGTTTACATTCTGCGATAGGAGTAAACCTTTCAAGGCCCGACTCCTAGTAAGAAGCGAGGATGTGGACTAGGTGGAAGGCTGGACCCACTTGAAGCCCAGCCGCAGGGCCTGACCCTGCGGTTCTGACCCTCTCTTTCATTGGCTTCCCCACTTACACCGGCACCGTTTAACAGCCCCAGCCTTGTGTAAATCAGCTGCATTAAAAAAAAAAAAAAAAAAGCAAGCCTGGTGGCCACACCTGGTAGCTGTTCACCTTGTTTCCTTCTGTAAGTCTCCCCGAATTTCGGGCTGTGTTAGTTCGCACCTCCACGTGACCCTATCATACATGTGCACACAGAGGAAACTGCCCGTCCTTTGGAACTGAAGTTACTTAGCCGGCAGCCTGACACGGGGCCGTCCTGGGCTGGACTCAGCGGCCAGCGGCGGGAGGCGGCGGGGGGCTCCGCACAAAGCTCCCACACACCCGGCGACCATGCGGCGCGCCCTCCCGGGCCAGCCGCGGCCCAGCCCCGCGGAGAAAAATGGAAGAGCAGAAAAGGAAATGACTCAAAGCCGTCGTGCTTCGGGCGTGAGTCCTCCTTCCAGCGGCGGTTGAGATTTGAACCACGCGGGCGTGGGGCGCGGGCGGCGCGGGCGCCGGGGCAGGGCCGCCGGGCTCGGGCTCGCGTCCTCCGCGCTGCCGTTTGGAGTTGTGGTTTTTTCAATTGTGTTGCTCTCCCCGCATTTAAATATGTAACTGGGCCATTTAAATCGTTTAGGGAAATGCGCGGAGTTAAAGTCCCAGCTGCATCAATGGGATGGCTTATTTTCCATCTTGATAACCTCGTTTTAAAAATACATAAAAGGGGCTCAACGTAACCGGCGCGCTGACGGAGGTGTTTAAGTTGGCTCGAGCTCTGGGACCTGCGGCCGGGTGTTTAACTCATTGAGAAGTCGAGGCCCGGGGCCCGCGCGGGCTGTCAGGGAACTTCCCCGGCTCCCAAGCCCCGCTCCCGCCGCTCCGGTCCCCGCTCGAGGCCCGGGAGCCCCGGGCGCCGGCTCCCGCCCGCCGACGGCCCTGCCCTACCGTGTGCGCCCCAATGTCAGCCCCGCGACCGTCGCGTCCCGGGCGCAGGGAGGGCGGGCCGAGGCCGCCGGCGCCCGGCGTTTGTTAAATGCCCAGACCCGAGCCGCCCCTGGCGGGGGCCGCGCCGGCGAGCGGACCGCACCGGGCGCGTTTCTGCGCGTCCCGAGGCCCCGGAGAGGCCGGGGCGCCGGGGCGGCGGCGCGCGCCCACCGTCCGGCGAGGCCCCCGCGCGGCCCCCGCCTCCACCTGCCAAGGCCCGGGCCGCGTCCCCGCGCCCGCGCTGACCAACGGCCGGCGCCCGCCACTGTCACCCGGGAACCCGCGCCACACAAAAAGCGCCTCCCGCCGCCCGGCGCGCCCCTCCCACCGCCCGGCCCCGGCCCCGGCCCCGGCCCCGTCCGCGCCTCACAAAGCCCGGCGGCCCGCCCGGCGCCGCCGCGAACAAAGGCCGCCGGCCCGCGGGCCGGCACAGGTGCAGCCGCCGCGGAGGCCCAACATGGCCGCGCCCGCCCGCCGCCCGGTACCGCCGCCCGCCCGCGCCCCCGGCCCGTCCCCGCCCTCAGGCCGCGGCGCCCAGTGACCTGTTGTGCGTCGCATCCTCGGCGGCGGCCGCTCTCGGGCGCGGCGCTCGGCTCCGGCGGCGGCGGGGAGGGGGCCGCGGCGCGGGGAGGGCGGGCCGGGCGAGGGGAGGGGGCGGCGGGCGCGGCCGGCCAGGCCCAGGCTCTCCGCGCGCGGCGCCGACCCCGCCCCCGCGCCTCCCGCCCGCCGCCGCCGCCGCCGGGCCGCCGCCGCCGCAGAAGCCGCGGGAAAGTGCGCGCCGCTGATTGGCTGCCGCGCTCGCGGGCCGCGGCCCGGCCGTTCAAATCCGCGCCGGGCGAGCGGGCGGGGCGGGGCGGGGCGGCCGCCGCGGGCCGGCGCCGGGGCCGGGGGCCGGGGGGCCGGGGCCGCGGGACCCCGCGAGCCGCCTGGGAGCAGCGCCCACGCGCGTCCCGCTCCCGCTGCTCGGCCGGGCGCGCGCCAGGCAGCGGCCGAACCGAAAGCTCGGGCCGGAGGCTGAGGCAGGAGCGAGCGGCGCGCGCTGACGTCACGGCCGCGCGTCCAATCCGCGCCGCCGGCCGCCCGCGAGCCCCGCCCCGCGGCCCGGGACGTGGGCCCGCGGCGCCCTCGCTCCCGCCCGCCCCGCGCCCTGCGCTACCCGGCGCCACGCGCGGGAGGCGCGCAGGGCCGCGGGGCGGGGGGCGCTGCCCGGCGGGGCCGCCCCGGCGGGGAAGGTGGCGGGCGGGAACCCAGCCGGGCCCCCCGGGCAGCGCGGCGGGCTCGGGGCCGCCGAGGGGCGCAGCGCCCCCCACGCCTGGGCCCTGCAGCGGAGACGCTCGCCGACGGCGACAGCGACGCGGGAGCGGGCGGGGCTCCCGCAGTCCCGCAGGGCGCGGGCTCTGGGCCGGCCCGGAGCTGCTGGGGAGCTGCGGCCCAGGAAGGCTGGGCAGGGGCGGCGATGTCAGCCTCCGGCCGGAGCCCAGCTTTGGGAGACCGTTGTGACCGGTGAGGACAGTAAATGGCGTGGCGGCCCCGGGGGTCTCCTGCGCAGCGCCAGCCGCCCGCTCGCACGGGGTCCTCGGTGGCGGAGCCGCGCGCCGCCGGCCTCCCCCCGGCTGGGACGCGCCACATCCGCCGCCCGGGGCCCGGGTGCAAAGGCCCGGCCGGTGCCGCCGACCAATGAGAGGTCGGCGCTCAGCCTCCCGCCGGCCAGCCGGACCTTCGGCTGATGCCCACCAGGGCGGGGACGGCCGGCGCTCCCAGGACCAGGACGAGGCCCTCCCGGCGCCCCGGCTGATGGAGGACGGAACTGTGCGCCCTCCTCCGGGAGCCGCAGGCAGAGCCCTGCCGCGTGCGCCGCCCTTGCGGGGCGCTGGGGGTCCTGAGCCGCCAGAAGAGACGCCTCACCCCTGGGAGCCCCTGGAAGGGGTCTGGCTGGGCGGTGGCGCCTTCACATTTGCATTTTGTCACATCCCTCTGGTTGTGGGAGGATAGTGCCCCCTGGACCCCTCTGTAGCACAAGCCCGAAAACGTACGGCCGCCCCAGCACCTACCTTTTAAATCCCTGCAGCACAAGATAAATCACCAATGTACTTTATTTCACAGATTAGGAATGAAGGCTCCTCTTCCAGAAAAAAAAAAAAAAAAGACAAAATCTGATTTAGAACAGTGCAATCAACATGTAAATTTATTTAAAACATGAGTGTGTGTGGGTTTTCTTGAAAAAAGTTATTTGGGGCTAGATGGTCTTTTCCTGTGCAGCATGGGCCTCCCTGCACCCAGCCGGCCGTCTCTTGGAGGGTCTGAGGTCTTTTCAGCAAGTCTAGCCGGCTGGACAGCCCCAGCCCTGCACCACTAGGGGCCTTGCCAGGTGGACTGCAGGAAGCCTAAAGGTAGATAGATTCCTGGACAAGGAGGGCCTATGCAGGTGCACGTCCCTCACAGGTGCACCCTCACAGGTGCACTCACCCATGAGGCTCCCACAGGTGGGCCCTTGTTCCCAGGGCAACTATTTTGGTGCACACACAGCTTGGAAGCTCTGAGAGCCTGGGTAGTTTCTCCTGCAGGATGGGCTGAGAAAACAGCTGTTCTTGGAGAGCAGGCCTGAGGCAGGTGGGTGAGGGCCCGGAGAGGTGAGGCCTCCAGCCCGGTGGGCCCAGAGGTGTGCAGGGCACTCAAGGATGGCGGCAGCTGGGGCCCAACCTCGTTTTGGTCTCTTTGAGACTCATCACTTCCCTGAATGAAAACTCTGTACTCAGATGGGGGTCACTGCAGCCGTTGGAGGGACTAAGAATCCAGTCTTGACGTAAAGTAGCAACCACAGAGACGAGGCTTTCAGAGGGTGAGGGCTGCCCCGCTCTGACCGTTGGGGTTCAGCTGTACTGCATCTTGGCTCCCACTTGCTACCCCACTACCACCCCCTGCAGGCAGCCTCTCAGGCTGAGGCTGAGCTGAGCTGGGCATTTAGGACCAGGGTACCGCAACCTGCCTGCTGGTTCTAGAACAAGCCCCGCAGCCACAAAACACGGGGTCAAGAGGAACTGGGAGTCCCCTGGCAGCAAGGCCTGCAGCCTCACTAGCTCTGGTTGTCCACTGTCTGCTAATCGCCCACTTGGAGGGTACAGTCCACTCTCTCTCTCAGTTCTCTGTGGCCCAGCTGAAGCCGGTTCTGCCTCCCTGCTCCTTTTTGCCACAGGTTCTGTAGCTCAGGGCCTGGACCTCCCTGTAAGAGCTGCTGCCAAAGGCAAGCCCCAGGCCCCTTAGCTGAAGGAGCCCCCAAGCTCCAGCTTGGCCTCCCCATCCCCCACCAGGGCCAGGGTCCCCCAGGGGCCAGGCTCATTGCTGTTTCCATGGGGATGTGTGCACTCTGACCCCAGCCTTTCTCCATCCCTGGCCAAATAAAGAGGGCTTCCAAGTGGAAACCAGCAGTCCCAAGCCGCCCCTCCTCCCATGCCCCCAGTGGCCCCTGCCTCCAAGGAGAGGAGGGAAAGGAGGCCCTTTCAGCCCAGGCCAGGTCCAGACCCAGCAGTAGTGGGGGGCCTCCCCGCCCCCAGACCTTCCCAGCAGCCCCTTCCCTGTCCTGACCACACAACCTACTCTCCAGGCTAGAAGCTGGCCTTTCCCAAGGCCAGGCCCTACCTCAGCTCCCACCCAGCCCAAGGACCACTTCAGTCCACTGGGACAGCCCCCAGGAGCCAGCAAACAGCACTGCAAGGCCCTTCAGGTCACATGGGCCACCCATCTGTTGAGCAGGGGTCCCGGTCAGGCGGGAAGATGGACATGTAGACTGAAACCCTGCTAGCCCCCAACCCCAAGCACTGGCTGAGAGGCCTGAGCAGGAGGCCTCCCCAGCCTCTCTGCCTACCCAAGCCTCTCTCTGCCTGCCTTGGGGCTGGCCTACTGGGGCCCCCAAGAGGCCTTAGGTGCCTGTAATCAGTCTCAGTAGCCACCTCCAAGAGCAAACTGCAGCCCAGGACCAGGGTCCAGTCCTGGGGACAACTACAGATCCATCTACCCACAAAATCTTCTTCCTGGAGATTCCACCCCAGCCAACCTAACCCTCCTCTCTTTGTCTCTCCTGCTGCTCTGCCCACCCCCCCAGGGCCTTAATTCAACTTTCCTGCTTGGAATTAGGGGCAGCTGTCTCCCCAGCTTTCTTCCCCTCTAGTCTACCCTCTGCACCCAGCCAGGGGAATTTTTTTTTTTTAATATATCTTTATTGATTTCAGAGAGAGGGAGAGAGAGAGAAACATCAATGATGAGTCATTGATCGAGCCCACAACCCGGGCATGTGCCCTGACCGGGAATCGAACCCCGATTGCCTGGATCCTAGGTCGACGCTCAACTGCTGAGCCTCGCCCGGCCGGGCAGGGGAATTTTTTTAAAGCACAAAATTGACCACGTTGCCCACCTGCTAGGTCTCCCAGTGCCCCTCACACAAATCCCACTCCTCAGCCAGACTCAAGTTGGACTTTCAGGAGGGGGGCGGGTGTCTGGCTGGCTCTGCCTGTCCAGCCCGGCCTTTCCCCAGGGCTCCCGGTCTGTGAGGCTGACTCCCCCTGGATGTCACCGTTGGGACAGCCCTGAACACCCACCCTGGGCAGGTCCCAAGTGAATGCCTCTCCTCCCCTCCCCATGCCCACGCCAGGCCTTAGCTGTGATACCCCTTTTTCCAGAAGCCTTCCTCGATCCCCTCCCAGGCTGGCTGAGTCTGCTGGACGAGTCCCAGACCAAGTTTATCTTTAACGCCGCCTGGAGCTGGACAGCCAGGCTTCCAGTCCTGCCCCGCCCCCCCCCCCCCCCCCCCCGTGCTGGTTCCTCGGGACATCATCGAAGTACCACAAAGCAACACAAAGTCTTCTCTCCAGAGGCCAGGTGCCTGAAAGCGGGTGTACCTAGGGCCTCCCTCCCCTCCAAGGGCTCTGGGGAGACTCTTCTCTCGCCTCGTCCTAGCTGCTGCTGGTGGCCCGCAGGCCCTGGTGCTCCTTGGGTGTCAGCACCACGGCAGGCCCGGGCCCACCTCCTCGTGGCCTTCTCCGGGTGCGGTCGCCGGCCTGTTTCTCTTACGAGGACACCAGGCATGGGGGTGGGACCCACCTAACCACCTCTCTCCACTCGAGCATGTGCAAAGGCCCTGTTTCCAAATAAGGTCACCTTCGCGGGCAGGAAGTTGGGAGCCCAGCCTGTCTCCCGGGAGACGCTTTTCAACCCCCACCCCTAGCTGGTGGTACGGCCTGGGGCACCCGGGGGCCCGGTCTGCAAGATGATGCCAAGCGCTGCGCGGGAAGGAACGGCGGGTCCACCGGGGCGCGGGCTCGCACCTGTCGCGCTGCGCTCCCCCGGAGCCGCCGGAGAGGCCCGGGGAGCGGGCTGCGGGAGCCGAGCGCAGCGGAGCTCGCAGGTTCGGGGGGAACGCGGGGGCCCCGCCTGGGCGCTGGGGCCGCGGAGTTTCTTGCGCGGCCCGCGGGCTGCAGCCTCCCGCCGCCCCGGCCCCGCCCCCAGGACCCCGCCCCGCGGCGCCGCTCGCCGCATTGGCCACGCACGCGAGGCCCCGCCCCCGGTTCCATCTAGGCCCCGCCCCCAGGACACCCGCATTGGTCCCGCGCGAGGCCCCGCCCCCGACCCAGTCTCGGTCCCTCTCCAGCCGCCGGCCGGGCTGTTGCAGCTCAGGCTTTGGCCGAAGAAACATTGTTTTGTGCAGAAGCAACACTTCTTTTTCTAATTATGAAAACTGCGGGAAATTAAAGCCCAGAGAGGCAGAAAGGAAAAATAAAAAGTCCTCCCTGAGCCCTGGGCGGGCAGCGAGGGGTAGAAGCCGGGGGCCTCTTGGGTGCTGGGCTCCGCGACAGGCCTCACCGCCTGAGCTGGGGACAGCAGCCCGGGGGGACAGCCACGCGGGACACGAAGCCTGCCCTCCCCTCCCCACTCCCCCAGCCAGATGGAGCCTTTCGATGATTTTTTTTTAATATATCTTTATTGATTTCAGAGAGAGGGAAGGAGAGGGAGAGGGAGAGAGAGAAACATCAATGATGAGAGTCATTGATCGAGCCACAACCAGGGCATGTGCCCTGACCAAGAATTGAACCCCGATCGCCTGGATCCTGGCTGGACGCTCAACTGCTGAGCCACGCCTGGCCGGGCTCATGATTTTTATTGGAATAATTTTACATTCACAGGGAAGAGTTGAGGCTCGTAGAGCTCCCCCTCCCTGGTTCCCCTGGAGCCAACACCTTACATCTCGGCAGAAGCTTTGTCGAAACTTAGCACCCCACGGGGTCATCACCGCTAACTAATCCCACCGGCTTTCCACAGATATGGAAGGATCTCTCGCTCTCTTCCAACCCTCACCCAAAGATATTTTTTCCATGGCTTTTCAGAGAGAGTGGGTGGGGAGAGAGGGAGAGAAACATCGTTGTGAGAGAGACGCACTGACTGGTTGCCTCCCACTGGCGGCCGGGATTGCGCCTGCGACTGAGGAACATGCCCCTGGCTGGGCTCAAACCCGGGACCCCTCAGTCTGCCCGCGACACTCTAACCACTGAGCAAGCCAGCTAGGGCTGGACGGATCTCTCCTAAAAAGCAGATCTGTGTAACAGAGAAGCCTGCCCCAGGCCGCCTCCCACTGCAAACAACCGTAAAACTGATGAGGCAGCGTTTTCAGGGGGTGGGGACAGGAAGAGCAGGACGGTGACCTCAAGGAAGGGAAATGCTTGAGGTCGCCTTGGCCACCCCAGCTCTCACTGTGTGGGCAGTCTGGTGGCACAGGGAGATGGGGTCCACCCGGGCACCCCGTGGGCCGAGCTGAGGGGCAGCGACAGAGAGGCAACTGTGCGGAGGGGAGTCCAAGACGCCCACTGTCCTTGGCTGAAGACTGGGCTGCACATGCTGAGGGCGAGGCCTCCATTCACCAGAGAACAAAATCCCCGGGCGCTCCCGTCCCAGCGCAGACCTCACTCAGGCCGCCTGACCGTCCCTGGCATACGGTTGAGACACCGGGATCCCTGCCCTGTCCCCAGGGGCCACATCCTAGAGCAAAACATTCCCCAAACACATCCTGTCTGTTATCAAAAGAACGGTCAAGAGTGATCATCACACCCAGTTCCTCCGGTCAGTCACTCAGTGAGGAAGCTGGACAGATCCGGCTCAAGTTTCCTGTGGGGTAGCCGACAAGATGCTGCTTCTATCTCCTCTCCCTCTCCCTTCCTCTCTCTGACATCAATTAAAAAAAATTTTTTTTTTTAAATAAAATGAAAGCTCTAGAGATGAAAAGTACGTAAATGACAAAGTCACCAGAAGGGCTTGGAAGACGGCAGGAGACAGAAGAGCGAGCCAATGAGCTTCCACAGGGAGTGCCCACCCGAAGAACGCGGAGGGGAGCGTGAGGAAGAGCCTCGGGCACTTGGTGGACCAGGCCACAGGGTCTGATGGGTGCTTGGGAGCCCGAGAAAGAAAGGTAGGAGTGGGACAGAAAAAATTTTTTTGCTAAAGTAATGGCCAAAGGTTTTCCAAAGTTGACGGAAACACCGACTTAAATGTCCCAGACATTCAGGGAGCCCCAGCAGGATTAGGCCTTGTGGGATGCAAACCACGCGCAGGCACTTGAATCAAACCAGAGGGGCCGGCGGCGAGGAAAGAGGCGGCGGGCCTCACCAATAGCAGCCAAAACTTCACCCCAAAAGGCGGCCATGGGAACCCATTGACTCCCCAGGGTCTCATGCAGGGACCTCTTTAGCTTCAGGGAGACTGAGCCTCGGGTCAGAGTCACAGGAAGTGGGTCCATGGCCGAGGGAACAGCTGACCAACGAGAGAGAAGACAGAGTCCAGCACCAGACTCACACCGGACGGAACTTTGGTCCAGGACAGAGGGACACGCAGACTGGGGGAAGGAGACTCCTGAACATGGAGGCCTGTGGAAGGGCTGTGTGATCCGTAGGGTAAAAATGGGAAGCTGGGCCATACCTCACACTGTGCCAGTCTCCAGGAAACTCTAGGTCGCACAGGTCTTACACAGCAAAAGAAAATCTTTCACTCTTTTTAAAAAAATATATGTTTTTATTGATTTTTTTTTTTTTTTTTTTTTAAGAAAGAGGAAGGGAGATAGATAGAAACATCAATGAGCCCGGCCGGGTGTGGCTCAGCGGTTGAGCATCGACCTAGGATCCAGGAGATCGTGATTTGATTCCCGGTCAGGGCACATGCCCCGGTTTGCATGATCCCTGATTAAGGGTGTGCAGGAAGCAGCTGATCAATGACGACTCTCCCATCACTGATGTTTCAACTCTCTCTCCCTTCCTTTCTCTGAAATCAATAAAGATATATTAAAAAAAAAAAATCAGTGAGAGAGAAACATAGATCTGCTGCCTCTTGCACGCCCCCTACTGGAGCTCGAGCCTGGAACCTGGGCGTGCGCCCTGATTGGGAATCGAACCAGTGACCTCTTGGTTCATAGGTCGATGCTCAACCACTGAGCCACACCGGCTGGGCTCGTTCATTCTTTTTGTAGAAGATACGAGTGGACACCCTTCTGACCTTCAGCCAGGGGAGATTCTCTAAAAGGACGGTAGGGGGGAAAAAACACTAGCTAGCAAAGGAAATATTGACAAATTGTACTAAAATTAAGAACTTCTGTTCATCAAAGGACATCAAAAACTTCCAAAACAGACTCGAAGCAGCAGGAGCTGGAGGTCAGCCAGCACCATACATCAAGACAAGTTATAAGGCCACAGTAATTGGAACCACTGGGTATTGGCTCGAGTATAAACAAAAAGGCCAAGCAGCAGAACTGACCCACGCATAAGGCGAGTGCCGCTGTAATTCCGTGCGGTATGTTAGTTATTTGCTTCTGTAACATGTTCTTGCAAACACAGGGGCTGAAAACAACACCAAGGCTCTGTGTGTACGGGAGACATTGAACGATGCTTCTCTCTCACATTGGGTTTCTCTCTGTCTCTCTTCCCCTTCCTCTCTCCCTCTCCCTTCCTTTCTCTCTAAAAATCAATAAAAATTCATTTTGAAAAAACCATGTGGGCCAGGAAGCTCAGTTGGTTAGAGCGTTGTCCCGACACGCTAAGGTTGTGGGTTCGATCCCCAGTCAGGGCACATACAAGAAGCAACCAATGACCACATCAATAATGGACCAACAAATCAATGCTTCTCTCGCGCTTTCTCTCTCTATCTCTCTCTAAAGTCAATCAACTAATAAAAATATTTTTTAGAATAAAAATAAATGTTAAAAAAAACATGAAAAACTGCCTCGAAATCTGTAGGCAAGAAAGGAATTAAGAATGAACCACAAGCAGCCCCACATCTTCCAGAGTGACCTTCACAATAACCACAAACCCGAGCACTGGTGGGGATTGGGAGTGACCGCTCTGCCTGCCGGGGGTGGGTAAGCTGGTAGAACCACCCTGGAGAACCACCTGCCAGGAGCGGCGAAGGCTGGCCTTCAGCACACCCTGACCGGCAAGCCTGCTCCTGTCAAAGGCAAGCATTGGTGCCGCAAACGCCACCTGCCACAAACACCATGTGCCACAAACGACAATGTTAACAGCAACATTACTCATAATGCCCCGAACAGCGGGTCCCTCTACCACAAGACTGATGAACAAACTGGGGTTCTTCATATAATGGGATACTGCAGAGCAAGGAAAAAACACTTGTTACCCACGATGCTGGTGAATTTGACAGATATAATGTCAAATGGAAGCAGCCAGATTTAAAAAAGCATATGCTATTTGATCCCACTTATACAAAGTGAAAAACAGGCAAAATTGATTTTGGGGGGTGGAAGCCAAAGCAGAGGTTGCCTGTGAGAGGGGTGATGTTAGAGGGGCATGGGGGGCTCCTGGGAGCTGGCTGACTCTGCCCTATTGGAGCAGGGCTGCCTGCGTGTGGACACAGTAGAAAGCGGCTCCCGACCGCCCTGAGGACTTGGCCACGTCATCGCTTCACTTTATTTCATGTTTTTTTCATTATTTAGAGAATACTTTGTTAGTTTCTGTAGTCAAATCTGTGTAGATGAAGACCTTACATATTTAATGCAGTGCCTTACCCCTGTACAAATGGAAAAGACGTTGGACGTTTCTAGACCAATATGGCTGTTAATTTCTGTACAATGCCAACCCAGCACCATACAACCGGGACAGTTTTTCCAAGGTTAACAGCACAGCTAGTTTCCAAAAATTCAAATTATATATCTGTATATATAGTTATGTATTTTTATATAAAAAGACCGACAGCACTACGTTATGCACCAATACCAGCAACAGCTCTTCCAGGTTCTGCAGTCATCTGAACAAAGCTATAGAGGCGTCCAAGCACACTCCATTAAGGAAAAAAAAGGTAAAAAACAGATCTCCAGAAAACAGCAAAGTTCTGTTACCGTTGTGGTACCTGGCAACATTTAAAAAAAAAAAAAAAAAATTAGCATCTCCATCATCATCTGGGAAGAAAACAATTCTAAAACTCTAGAATAACGTCATGAAAAACGGCTCCGATACAGCACGGCCGCCACCAGGTATCGTAAAGCAGGTAGGAGATAAGCTACGTTCAGAGGCCTGACACGATACTGCCCTGCATCTGTAACCTGGAGGGTGCAGTTCAAAAGGCACTGTGGAGACTTGATCCTGTTTCCCAGCAGAGGGCCCTGGGGGGAACAACACAGCCCTGGGAAGACACCCACCTTCTCAGGCACCCTTTCCTTCCATGAGTGGCGCAGTTCCAGGTACGCACCGCTCTTGAAGAGTATCAGCTAAAAACTGTTTTTAAAAGACCAAGAAAGGCCCTCGCCTGTTCTGCTCAGCGGTTAGAGTGTCGGCCCATGGACTGAAGGGTCTTGGGTTCGATTCCCAGTCAAGGGCACGTACCTTGGTTGCAGGCTCCATCCCCGGCAATACTTCAAAGCTTTGGGCGGCAACCAAAGCACAAGCATCGTTTCAAACAGAAGCCGCAGCCAGACCCTGCCCACCGGGGTGCGTTCAGGATGCTGGCATCACTATTTCACCAAGGCTCACTCAGCCAGGAAGGAGGGAGATCAGTTGCTATACTTTGTGTTCAACTCAATTACCATGTTATAAAAATAGCGAACTGCCAGACACAGGCTCCTCTACGCAGCCCAGTTGCTGTCAGTTCCTCACCGGTGGGCCCACCGATGCCATCACTGCATCCCAGGGACAAAAGGGAACGAGTCACAGCTGCCCTGCTGGCTGGCACCACCGCACCATTCGGGCCGGGCTACTCCTCGGCAGACACCGCTTCACTTTAACACAGTGAGGCACAAAACAATTTTAAAGGTTTACAAAAATATACCTTTGCAATCGCACTGACCCGAAAACCCAGCCTCTCAGAGTCTGTTCTTGAATCCACGTGCTAAGTTCAGATTTATACACAGAAACCCCTTCAACAACAGGGCCTGAGAGAGACGTTTCCTCAGTCACCAGAGACGGGCCGAGGCTGGCAGTCCAGCCTTCCTTCTTTTTTCTCTTTTCTTCTTTTTTTAAAAACATTTTTATTGATTTCAGAGAGAAGAAGGGAGAGGGAGAGAGAAACATCAATGAGAGAAACCTCCATCAGCTGCCTCCTGCATGCCCCTGACTGGGGATCGAGCCCACAACCCAGCATGTGCCCTGACCGGGAATCGCACTATAACCTCCTGGTTCATAGGTCGACCCTCAACCTCTGAGCCACACCAGCCAGGCCAGGCTCCTTCCTTGCCCATAGTGCTTGGCAGCAGAGGGACGCAGAAGGGTTAAGGGGCCACCTTCGCTTCAAAGACCTGTCCCCTGAAGCCCCAATTCTAGCTTCAAGCATCCCTCTCTCGCCAGCTCACTCGCTCTGGTACCCGACTCCAAACCTGCAGGCCCAGCAGGCCCCAAGGCCAGGGGCCCCGTCACCTCCCACCCCTCCACCTCTTCAGTCTTTCCTCTCTTCCCCAGTTCAAACTTCCCCCTCAAGCCTGTCACTCTCTTGCACACACCTTGACTCCACTGTCCCCCCCTTCCTTCATCATACTTTCAGGCAAAACCCCAACCTGGTCAAATCCAGCTTCACCTGCTCTGCACCCGAGTGTGGCTGAAGTACAGCTCAAAGCCTGGCTGAGTCTCCCTCGGGCACCCTGACTCTAAACCTAATCCCTCGCCTGATTCCCTAACACGGTCTCTAACCTGATTCTCTAACCTCCCTACCTGGGGAGGTCCTGCTGCCGGGACATCCCACCGTTTCCCTCCACTCTTTGTCTCTGGTGTAAATGCTGGGCAATTATGGAAGGTTATGTACAATTTGTGGAGAGCACAGGAAAGAGGAGAAGAGAGTCCCCAAAAACGAGAGAGAAAAGGGCAAAGAGAGTCCACGCTATTAAAACACAGTGGCTGGCCCGGCCGGTGTGGCTCAGTGGTTGAGCATCGACCTATGAACCAGGATACAGTTCTATTCCTGGTCAGGGCACATGCCGGGGCTGTGGGCTCAATCCCCAGTAGGGCGCTGTGCAGAAGGCAGCTGATTAATGAATGACTCTTTCTCATCATTGATATTTCTCTCTCTGATATCAACAAAAACATACTTAATAAATAAATAAGTAAATAAAACAAAGCAGCAGAGCCATGATTCTGCACACCTGGACTGTGGCGTGGAGATGCAGAGCACAAAGCTGGCCATGGGTGTGGCACTAGGTTTTGCACGGTATTTCGACTTGTTTATACTTATTTTATAAACTTAAAATGGCTACTATGAGCACATGTTCTTTAGATAACCAGAAAACCCAGTAAGCTTATTGTTGAAAAATTAGTTTCTCTAACACTCCAACCAGCCTGGGCTACAGAGAACTCACAGGTGCTGCCCAGAAGCCCCCGCCACAGCACCCCTCTGCCCCTCCTAGAAACCTTGTTTTTGACTTCTCCCTACCCCCACCCCACAGAGCTGGCCAGGGCATCCCAAGTGTTTGGGGGGGGGGGGGAGCTTTCCTACCACCTCCCCAACCAATGTCTTTCAAAGTCCTGAAAAGAGACACTCGTGCCCATCCCGCCGTCACTGCCTCTTGCTCAGCCCTGCCTGGGGTCAGCTGGGACCCTCAGCAGCCTCAGGGACCAGCTCTGAATCTCACGTGCGCCCTCTGCGGGGCCTCACCTCCCTGCCCCGCCAAGGCTGTAGGACGGGGCCAGGGGAGCTCTGTCGGCTCCTGGTACTAGGGCGACCACACCCCTACACTTTGGGCGTTAAAATGCCGGCCCTGTCCGCCCCTGGGAGCTCGTCCACCCTGGCTGGGGCGTGACCTTGGGCGCAGGAACGAGGCCTGTCCTTCGCCGCCTGGGGGTGTGGGTGGGAAAGGGGCCCGGCTTCATCGTTTGCTGGCCGGGGAGGCCTCGGCTTCCGGCACGTGCGCCCAGATGAACCCGCATTCGGTGTCCCTGGCTCACTGCCCAGCGCCAACAGGGGCACTTCATGTCCTTTCCAAAGTGCCCCGCCCTGGCACCGCCGTCTCCCATCGCGGCCGGGCCCGGCGCCGGCAGCTCTGGCTCAGGAAGGCGGCCCGGGGCTCCTTCTCCGCGCAGAGGGCGCCGGGGAGGGCGCGGGCCGCGCGGTTCACCCGGCTCCTGCAGGAAGGGGCGGCGGGGGCCGGAGCTCCACGCTCGCGCCCGAGGGAGGCGCACGGGGCGCGGGGGCGGGGGGAGCAGCGCGGCGAGGCCCAGCCCGGGGCAGGGTCGGGGCGCAGGCGCCGGGCGTGGCCCCCGGGGGAGCGCGGCCCCCAGGGCGGCGGCGAGCATGACCTCCTTCTAGCGAAGGGAGGGTGGGGCCCAAAGGTCGCGCAGGAGGCGGGCGCGGAGCGGAGCCGGGCGCGGCCCCCGGGGAATCCCCGAGGCCCCCGCGCGGAGCCGGGGCGGAGCGCGAGGCCGGGCGGCGGGCGCGGCGGGCGCCCTGGACCCCGGGGCTCCACTCCCCGGGCGCGGCCGAGGCCGCCCAGAGACGAGCGCGGCGCCCGGCCCCCTGCAGCCCCCGCGGGGCCGTCTGCGCGCGTCGCCCTCGCCGCTCCCGCCGCCGGAAGGGCCCGCCACGCATGCGCCCAAATTCCCCCGGCGTCGGCGCGGCGGCGCGGCGAGGACCAGAATGCAGCGCGCGGGGCTGGGCCGCGGGGCACGCCGGGACCGGTAGTCGGCCGCGGGGCACGCCGGGACCGCCCTCACCTGGCCGGCGGCGGGCGCCCGAGGGGCCCAATGGGAGCGGCGCCCGGTCGCCACGCCCCGCGCCGTGCGGCCGGACGTCTGAGCGGGACATGGCCGCCGCCGGTGCCGGGTCCTTGAGCTGAGCGCGCCCGCCACCGGAGCCAACCGCCGCCCTCAACCGTCCGCACGGGCGGCCCGAGGCGCCGCCGGGCCGGCGAGGAGGAGGAGGCAGCCGCGGAGGCCCGAGCGGCCGGCACATGGCGTCCATATTACTGAGGAGCTGCCGCGGCCGGGGGCCCGCCCGCCTCCCGGCGCCGCGCGCCGCCGCCCGCGGGGGTAAGCGCTCCGCCGACCGCGCGGGCCCGGGAGGCGAGGGGGCTCCCCGGCGGTGGGTTGGGGCGCTCGGGCGCGGCCCGGGGCTGGGGTGACGCCGGCGGGCCTCGGCCGGCCCTGCCCCTGCGCCTCTCGCGGGCGGGCGGGCGGCGGGCGAGGCCGCTCCCGGGACGGCCGGCCGGGCGGCGGCCGGTGACTCACTCGCGCCGTGACCTCAGCCGCCCCGGCGCCGGGAAAGTTTGGAAGGAGCGCGCGGCCGGCCGGCCCGGGACGCTCCCCTCGCGGCTAAGCCCCGTGGAACGTGGCGCCCGTCACGAGAACAGCCGTGTTCTTGGGCCACTTCCCGGGCTCCTGAGAGGAGGTGGCCGGGGCGGCAGGCGCTGGCGAGCAGGACCTGCTGGCCTGCGGGGCGTCAGGAGAGGGTCCCCGGGCTTTGCCCCCGTGGCCTGCGTGGCTCTGGCTGTGACACGGAAGCCGCACCCAACGCTGAGCTCTTAGGGGCCCACACGGAGGGTGCCCGCGCTCCCCCTCCCCCTCCCTTTTACATTAACCTTTCTGAGTTTGTTCCCTGTTTGTAAGATTGGGGTGAAGATGACACTCGTCCCTTAAGACTCAGAGGCTCAAGTAAAATGGTCTCTTTCGAGGTGCTTCACCAAGGTACTCCAAGAAGGGATTCTTGTAATTTTTAACAGTGACGGCTGGTTGGCTGCTTAGACCTTTGGAGCGGTGGGTGGGCAGGGCCGCGAGAACTGACTGGGTGCCTGGTGCCCAGCCCGGGTTTAGGCGCTCCAGCTGCTGTCGCAGCTCGCTCTGGGTCGAATGTTGATAAAGATGCTTTGGCCTCTCCACATTTCCCAGCATGTTACAGTTTGACGTTAGCCAATATGTTTTGTGGCCGTATCATTTTGGGAACACAAGTGTTTCCTGTGGTTATGTTCTCCGTTACACAGACACAAGGGGGAGAGAGTGGGTCGGACAGCTCCTTTGCTGTAGGACCAACAGGGACGACTCCAGAGCCTTCAGCACCCAGGGCTGGACCAACAGGGACCCCAGAGCCCTGAACCCTAGGAAAGGACACTCCCAGCTGGGTGCTGTGGCCCTTTTCTGGAGCACACTCCTCCTATTATTAACATCTGACATCAGTATGATTCTTTGTCACAGTTATTAAACCAACTTTGATACATTGTTATTAACTGAGGTCCACACTGCATTCAGATTTCCTTTATTGTGATACGTTTTTCCCTCCCGCTACATACTTTCTTCTTATACTATGCACACTTTTTTTCTGATGTACTCTTTTCATCCCAGGACTTCATCCAGAAGACCACGTTACATTTAATCTCATTTCTCTTTAGTTTCCTCATGGCTGTGACAGTTTCTGACATCCCTTGGCAGTTTTTAGGAGGACTGGGTCAGATATATTGTAGGATGCTCCACTGTGGAGATTTATCTGTTTTCACAGGGTTAGACTGGGATTGTGGGTTTTGGGGAGGAGACTACAGAGGTGAAGCGTCGTCATGTTTTACCAAGGTTGCCTGCTATCAGTGTGGTTTATGGCAGTGACCTTGACCGAAGGGCTAAGGTGGTGAAGGGCTAAGGTGGTGCCTGTCAGGTTCCTCCACTCTACAATTACCACCCCTCCCATTTGCATACCACATTCTTTTCGGGGAAGTGCTGTGTGCAGTACATACTTAGGAGTGGGCCTGGGGCTGCCTCGAGGTGCGCTGACCATATTCACCAGGGACAGGGTGTGAGAGCAGGAGAGCAGCAGCCTATCAAAGGGAGACTCCCAGCCTCTGCCCATTATTGAAACAGGATTCTGGGAGGAGCAGGCTGGGGAAGCCTGGAGGTCTTGGAGGTGTTGAACGTGAGGTGCCCATGGACCTCCATGTCAAGTGTACCCACAGGTATTTGGGTACGGAGTGCCTCAGGAGGAGCTGGAGCTGGAGCTGGAGCTGGAGCTGGAGCTGGAGCTGGAGCTGGAGCTGGGGTAGAGAGGATGCTGTCTGGAGCAGCTGGTGGGGGAGAATCCGGAGTGGAGAGTGTGGGATGTGAAGAAATGCACTTGGTCTCTGTTCCTCTCCCCAGTTCCTGCCAGAGCTCCGAAAGCCCTTGGAATTTCTTGAGTGATCAGGGTGTCTCATGTGATAGATAATGAGCCCCCTTTTCTCTAACCTGAGTTTATGCTAATGAAGTACCTGTGATTAGTGGTCTGGACTTCCTACCTCATCCCAACCTCCGGGGAGGAGTGTGGGCCTGGAAATTGAGTTGGATCGCCAATGGCCAATCATGCTTAGGTAATGAAGATAAAAAGTTTTGAACAGGGAGGCTTGGGGAGCTTCTGGGTTGGTGGCACTTGCCAACCTCACAGGGACAGAAGCTTCTGCATTCAGGACTCTTCTGTACCTTAGCTTTGTATCTCTTTATCTGGATGTTCATCTCTGTCTTTTGTAATAAATTGTGATAATAAGTAGAGCACTTTCCTGAGTTCTGTGCCATTCTGGCATATTATCAAAACTGAGGGATTCATGAGAACCCCTGAATTTGTACTTGGCAGAGTGTGGGCAGCCTGGGGACCCTGCTTTCAACTGACACGTGAAGTGCAGCCAGTCTTATGAGACTGAGCCTTAACCTGGGTCTGCACTAACTCAGGGTAGTGTCAGACTTGAATTGTAGGACACAGCTGGTGTGGGAGAGTTGGTTGTTAGAAAAAAACTAAACCAAAGGGCTTCAGGAGGGAGTGGTCCATGGACCACATCCCTACTGCAGAGAGGGAGGGGAGGAGAGGACAGATCCTGGGGTTTCCTCAGAAGGCTGGGATGGAAGCCTTCAAGCCTTCAGGGTGCATTCAGAAGGCAGTGAGCATGGGAAGGGAGGGGCTGTGCGAGTTCACGCCACCACCAGGTGTGGGGCAGGCCAGGCTGGGGAGCTCTGGGAGCTATGACGTCTTGTTGGCTTGCCGGGGGGCATATGCAGGGTAGGGAGCCATTTCTGAGCCAGCTTGAGGGAGGGGCTGGCCCATGCAGGGATGGAGCGACAGGCCACGGGTGAGGGGGGAGGCTTCTTTTTGGGAGACAGCAAGGGGGGCTGCTCAGCTGGAGTGGTGTGTTCTTTGCCTTGTGCTTTTTAATTTTAACTGAAAATGTAACATTTGAAATGTACAAGATTATTTTACGAATCATGGTGACTGAACTTGTGAGCCAGCTACCAATGCGAAACTAGGCCGATGTCCATATACGAGGTTCTAAATCAGTGTTTGCTGAGAATGGCCCCTGTACAAGAGAGGGAGATTTGCCGTGGCACTAGCCTCCTGTTGAATTACGTAAGTGACAGCTGGAAGTCCCTGTCCCCAGAGGGTCCCCTGGGAGCAGCTTGGGTCCACCTTGCCTGCCCTGCTCCGGGGGTGCCCAGGGGTGGTGCCTGTCCCCTGCCCTGGCCATCTTCTCTCCTCCCTTCTGCTGGCACCCAGAGTTGGCTCTCAGCAACCCAAACCTGTTCCAGCCACTCCTGCTGCCTGAGGGCCTTAGGGTGCCAGCCCGCCTTTCCAGGCTCTGCCTGGCACCCGTCAGGATCAGGATCAGTCTCCTCCCCCTCGCAGGCTGTTTTCCCAGCACAGGGCTTGATCAGAAGTAGGCCCGGATGTTGGTCATGTGGATAATCCTGAAGTTGTGCTGATGGGAGGTTGTGAGTTACAGAAGGCTCAAGAATACATCAGAGTCCTAAAATTGTGCTGTGGGCTCATCAGTAGTGTTTAACCAAGAAATGGCTTATACTTGACAATTGTTTTTTCAGTGATTCTCAGCCCTCACCCCTCACGAGGGCAAGGAAAGCTTTGGGTCACTTGGAGTGGCCCTTGCTTGCTCTGTGGGGCTGCCTGTGTGTTGGGGGTCATGTGCATCCTGGCCTCTGCCCAGCAGAGCCACGCTGGAGCACGTGGGGAGTTGTCCCACTTGAGGGGACCTGAAGGTGGGACTCCCTGTCAGAGGCTGAGGTCCCCACTTGGGATGCGAGGAGCCAGGGGCTGACTCAGGTACCCCTTCTTCCCTAGGGCCACCCTGAGGCACTGTGTTCCTCAGTGGGGCAGACCCTTCACTTGGGAGCACACTGAAACTTCCCAGCATGCAAACAGGCTTCCAGCAACTTACCCTACAAAAGAGAGGTGCTCCCTCAGACTCTGAAGGACGGTGTCAGCATAAATTGCCTGGTTTGAAACTGATTCCTTTGTATTTTCTTTGTTTTTGTTGTAGGTAGTCTGGGGGAACATGCGTGTCTCAGTTGTGCCAACACCGTGGGGTTGATAAGCCGTGTGTAAGTACATGAACCTTGGGTCTGCCCTGAGTGCTGCTTGAGTGATTTGGGGAGCCACCATCTCCTACTTGCCTGTTGTTGTTTTTTTAAATATGTCTTTATTGATTTCAGAGAGAGGAAGGGAGAGGGGAAGAGAGAGAGAAGCACCAGTGATGAGAGTCATTGATCGGCTGCCTCCTGCACGCCCCTTATTGGGTATCAAGCCCGCAACCCGGGCCTGTGCCCTGACCAGGACTCGAATATCGATCTCCTGGATCCTAGGTCGACGCTCAACCGCTGAGCAGCACCGGCCGAGCTTGCCTGGAGGTGGTTTTGCTTCATTTAAGCCTTTGTCTTTTCACTTTGAAATATATAACCACGTTCATTGGTGAATCTGTGAAAAATAAATCAACACTCATAATCCCAGTGCCTGTTACAAATACTGTCCGCAGCCCTGGCTGGTTCACTCAATGATTAGAGCATCGGCCTGCAGACTTAGGGCTCCAGGTTCGATTCCAACCAAGGGCACGTACCTCAGTTGCAGGTTCGATCCACATGCGGGAGGCGACTCAGTCAATGTGTCTCTCTCACATCTCTGTCTCTGTCTCTCCCTCCCCCTCCCTCTTCTCCTTCCACTTTCTGAAAAGCAGTGGAAAAAATATCCTCAGGTGAGGATTAGAAAAGCAAACAAACAGATGTGGCCGGCATTTTGTGTATTTCATTCTGGCCTTTTTCTTATGTCTGTTTTTTATGACAGTCAGTGGTGCCCACAGTCTGAACACAGTGTTGTGTACTTAACAGGAGAGATCTTTTCCACCCATATGGCTTCCATTTGCAGTGGCCTGTGTCATGTTTGTGCAGAGATCCCGGGTGTGCAGGCAGCATTGTTGGTGCTGTGCTCTGTCAGTGAACCCCAGGCAGGCCCTGCCTCACACACGGCTCTTCCCCGAGCCTCGTGCTGAGTGAGTGTAGGCTATGAAGGTCACCCCCACCAAGTTCTGGGGACACATCTGGAACGTGGTGGACTTAGCCCCTCCTTTTGGTGAGAGGTCCGTGGTACTGCTGACAAGTTAGAGGGCTTACTGGAGGGAGAGGCATCCACCCTTCCCTGTCCACCGTCCCATACAGACTTGAACTCTCAGGGCTGCTGTGTCCTCCCACCTGCCCTCCCTTCTGCCCGCATCCCTGAGCGTAATCTCCTGACCCCTTTACCTGCCTGTGTGGTGGGGCACCCAGACCTCTGTCGTGGTACCAGGTCCTTGTCCACCTGCCCGAACACCCAGGGCTGAGCTGCTCTCTCCCCTCCAACATCCCTGATTCTTTTTCAAGGTGCAGGACCTCCTGCCCCAGTGTTGCTGGCCGGACAGCCCCTCACAGCCACTTGTCTTGGAGCTGTGGGGACTTTTGGGTTTCCTTACTCGTTTGAGATTGTTAATTTGTCTCCTCATTTTGGCTATAAAACTTTTCTGGAGAAAGTTTCCTGGGACAGATTTAATTCCCTAGAATAAAAAGTACACAAGTCACACATGAAAACTTGGTTGTTGTAAAACAAAACAAAAACTTGGTGGTTGTTACAGTAAAATTGTGCTCAGGCATACTTCCCACTCTGACTTTATAAAGCGCTTGCGTGAGCAGTGGCCTGCGGGACCTCTCGCACGTGTGTGAGTGTCTCTGGTGGAATCGGTGCAAGGACAGCATTTGTGGGGAAACAACAGTCTGTGTAGAAGCCCCTCCCAGCGGCAGCCCTGACGGCCCCCCAGCAGCAGCCCTCACGGCCCCCCCAGGGTGTCCGGCTCCTGACTTGATTGTTTTTTGCTCCTCACCTGAGGATATGTTTTCCACGGCTTTTTCAGAGGAGGGGAGGGAGGGACACAGCGATTGGTTGCCTCCCTACTGGGCCAAACCTGCAACCAAGGTATGAATCGAACCTGGGACCCTTTGGTCCACGGGCCGATGCTCTAACCACGGAGCCAAACCAGCTAGGGCTTGACTTTGATTTTAATTAGGGTTCTGTGGTCACAGGACTTGCAAAGTACTTTTTATGAGATGGAGCCATCGATGTGTGAGCGTAGGACACTGTTACTTTTGGCCTTTCTAGGTTTTATTCTGAAGTGAAGTAGGTGGCATTTCAAGGGCCTGGGGCCTGTGGGTGGCTGGAAACCAGGTGGCCCAGCGATCTGGGGGTACGGTCATGGTTGCCGTGAAGGATGTGGCCCCACAGGAAAGACAGCTGGAGTCAGTGTTTGGTGTGAAATCTCTGGCTTTAGGGTACTGATGGCTAAGACGGGTTAGGGGGCTGCTGTGTGGTTGGGTTCACCTGCAGTGAACAACCCAGGTGTGAGGGAGCGGGGCTGCTGATGGGGGCCCCAGAGCTTGCGGGACTGCGTGCCTGCCTCCCTGTGTGGGGCATCTATTGTTTTTGACGGTCTGTGTCTGCCATTTACCTTAGTGACTTTTCCAGCCAGCTTTTGTTTCTGGGACCAGGCCTCGCATGTCGTCTTCCTGAATTGTGCCTCTAGTTGAAATTATTTCAGTTCTACATGGTCTTCTGGGGACTGTAACTGGAATGTCATTAAACCCATAACATCATTGGAGAATATTAACTTTTATCCTCACTGAGGTTATGTTTTTATCGATTGTTAGAGACAGAGGAACACCGATCCAGTGCCTCCCGTATGTACCCTGACCTGGGTTGAACCCAAGTCCTTTTTGGCGCACGGGATGATGCGCCAACTAACGGAGCTGCCCAGACAGTGCCGTGAATATTAACTTTTTTAGTCACATACAGTGTTTCCAGGTGTAAGTTGTTAAGACCTTTTTTATCTTCCAGAAGAAGGTATGTCGTTTTTGTACAGGTCACATGCGCTGCCTTGAAGACAGTTCCCAGATGTTATCTGCTTGGTGGTTGCAAGGGGCCTTCCTTCCCATGGTCTCTCCTAGTGATCGTTGCTCAGCGACGCCTGGTTTCCTGTGCTGGCCACTTCACACAGCCCATTGGGCGTTTTTAGCTGCTGTTATAACACCTTCATCGTCAGAGCTGGGGGACCATCCTCTGCACAGTTTTGTCTTTTCTTCCCAGTGCTTTTGCTTCTGTGCTTTCAGCTCCTCCCTCAGTAGCCAGACCTGTTGTAAGAACAGCTGTGATCATTCCTGCGTCTCATAGCAGCAAGGCATAGAGAGTCTGGTGTGTGCCGCTGTGTGTGACGTTAGCTCCTGGTCTTCTCATTTTAAAGGGTTCTTATTAGGAATGGGTGTTGAATTTGTCGAGGACCTTTTTAAGAGTCAAATGTACCCGCACTTAAGGTTCACATTAAAACATAAAAACTGTGCTTTATGCTCTGGCTGGTTTTGCTCAGTGGTTAGAGTGTCACCCCGTGGACGAAGGGTCCCTGGTTCGATTCCAGACAAGGGCATGACCTTGGTTGCAGGCTTCGCCTTGGTGGGGGCACAAGCGGGAGGCAACCACTCGCTGTGTCTCTCTCACATTGATGTTTCTCCCCCCCCCCCCCCCGAAAAATCAATGGAAAAAAAATATCAGGTAAGGATTGAAAACAAGCAGCTTCATTAGTACAACTTTTTTATAAGTTCACAATTTTTAGAGTTAAACACTTTCTTTAAAGAATCAAACAAGGAGAACTAAAAGCTGTTTTGCTGAACTCATACAGTTCAGATTAGGAATCATAGATGAGAGTCAAATCACGTCATTCTCAGCACCCAAGTTTTTTTCCTTTCAACCGCACAGCGTAAGAAACCTTGAGCCACACAGATGAGTAACTGCAAGTGGTGGCCGTTCCTATTGGCTGTTTTATGATCTCAGTCTTCGGTTTAAATAGTCCAGACCCCTGACGGGAGGAAGTGGAGTTGCTGGTCCAAGACAACATCGTGGACACTGCCTGGCTACTCTGGACCTCTTTATTCCAGAAAGAAAGGCAGAGAGGAGGCATCCCAGGCTCTGAGTGAGCAGACGGTAGCGGGGGCCTTGAGACCTCGCCCAGTGGGGAACCCGAGTGAAGGGAGGCTGTGTGTCCTGACGTCTCATTAGTGTGATGCTCACAGATTGGCTGCAGAGAGCTTAACATGTTGGTGACAGGTGCTCCCTGCACATGGCTCCGCTGGCTGTCCTGGGGCCTCAGGCCTCCTTAGGTGTGGAGGTGCTGTGGGTGGTGGGCTCCGGTTCCCTGGCTGAGGTGAGAGAGGCGTTTTGCACTCTGGCACAGTCCCCTCAGTCACTGCACTGCTCCTATCACACTGCCCTGCTGCTGTCATGTCCCTGAGAGATGGTGGCCTCCGGCCCCAGGCCGTTGTCTTGATGCACTGACTCTTTCAAGGGGACGTGTTACCAGGAGTTCAGTGGCTGCAGGTGTTGTGCCTGTGGCATTTTCACAGCTGTTTAAAGTCAGGGTGTGCTGCTGCTGAGAAGAGTCTGGGTGCCCACCTCCTGTGCTTGTGTCTGGTGGCTGTGTGACTGGCACCGTGAGCACTGCTCTGCCAGGCACTGCTTGGTCTTTCTCTTCTTGGAGGGACAGCCAGGTGCCAGGGTTGAGCCAGCATCCTAAAGTAAAACAGCAACTAATGGAAGCCCCCAAGCTTCTGAGTATGACCCAGAGGGCCTTCCTCTGGTAACCATGTGTTTCTTGTTGACATGTTGCTTTCACCCAGAAGATTTTTCCCCCTGATTAGAAAGTGACCTATTTTTAAAAAGGGAGAAGGAAAGAAAAAAGGTTCAGGAGCAGGTGTGGTGACTGGGTGGTAGGAGGCCAAGCTGCTGGTGCGTGCAGGCGAGGGAGTGGTGCTTCCCAGGATGCGGGTGCTCGGTGGGGTTGGGCGGCCTTCTCAATGATGCCATCTGTCCCAGCTGCTCCAGAAGGTGGCAGTGCCCAGACTGGTTTAGTTTGGATGGGAATTTTCATGCTTTGGAAAAGAGCTGACCTTTTCGGGCTAGTGTGTTGGTAGTGATCTCTCTAATGTGCGTCACGGCAGCAGGTCTGGCCTCGGAGGCCCTTGACGGGCACACTGTGTGTTCCTCAGCTCAGTCTGACTTCACATGTTTGTCCGTGCCTATTGGCTGCCCCTTGAGACTGCTGATGGAAGCCACTTGCTAATGGAGGGTTGGAAATTGGATACTTAAGCTTGTGAGGTTAGGAGTAAGGTTGATCTGTGTGTGGACACTGTCCTTGCTGCACCATGTGATGAGGCTGGGGCACAGAGGCATAGGCTGTGGCCAGTCTCACAGCTGCAGGTGGTCGAGGGACAACCTGAGCCCCTCTGCTGTGCTCCTTGTAGCCTGTCCCTTGGGGCCTGTGACTGTCAGGACAGGGAGGGTTTGAGGAACCCTTCGTGGGACAGGACTGGCCCTGTGCTTTTGAAGGCAGGAGCAGGGGTTCAGGACAGAAGAGAGGTGGTAGAGATTGGTCAGTGGGGGGGGAGCAGCGCCTTATGCCAGCTGCACCTGCCCACTACAGGCTGCAAGTGGGTCCTTCAGTATTCATCGGTAAGAGGAGCAGCTAAACCAGGCATTTCCCAGCTTTCTTCCAGCCCTGATTGGTGGCTTCTCAACTGCTTTGATGGGACAGTAATAGCTACCACTTCTGTGCTGGGTATTGCTATGCGCCAGACACTATTACAAAGTGTATTAGCACATACATTTACAAAAGATGCTCTCAAAGCACAGGGAGGTTAGGTTACTTGCCCAAGGTCACACAGCAATAAGTAGTGGAGCTACTTGAACTGAACGGTCTGCTCCAGAGCTCAGGTCCTCATTGCCAGTGGCAAGCCAGCTGCAGAGGGATGACAGGTGGGAAGAAGATGGGGTGTGCCTCTGAAGTAAGCTGGAGCCTGTGGCCACCTAGAGGTGTATGTGTACATGACCAGGGTGAGGTTTCTAGTGGCAGGTGAGATGAGTAGAAGACTGAAACTGAAAGAGGACTGTATGGGTCAGTTGTCCCATTTTTTGTTTTTAATCTGTTTTTATTGATTTCAGAGAGGAAGGGGGAGAGAGAGAGAGAGAGAGAGAGAGAGAGAGAGAGAGAGAAACATCAATGATGAGAGAGAGTCATTGATCGGCTGCCTCCTGCACGCCCCCTACTAAGGATTGAAACCGAAACTCGGGCATATGTCCTGACCGGGATTCGAACCATGATTTCCTGACTCATAGTTCGATGCTTAACCGCTGAGCCATGCCGGCCGGGCTCTCCCAGCGTTGCATTGTAGACATGTCCATCTCTGCTGCAGTGGAAAGAGGATTTCTTTATCAAGCACAGACCCTGGGTTGTGCCAGGCTCTGGCTGGGCACCAAGAGCTGAGGGTGGCATGGCCCCTGCTCCAGACACTGAGGCTGCAGTGGCCCTCCTTGCAAAGCCATTTTGTGGGTGGACACCAAGGATACAGCTGCATAGGGCCCAGAAGAGCAGAGTGGCCTGCGCTGGCTGCAGGGTTCCGGGCAGCCCTGTGGGCCTCGCAGAGGGTGCTGAGTGCTCACTTACAGAAGGCCCTGTGGCTTTCCACTGCGCCTAGCAGAGCCCCATCCAGTGGAGACACACTGGGCGTGATGGATTCGAGTATGTCCCGGGCTAGGAGGACAGGGCCGCAGGGCACGGGGCCTGAATGAGCATGGTGCTCGCTGTGTGCCTCCGGTGAGGAGGCTGGCGCAGAGCAGAGTGAGCAGTGAGGGGCAGAGCGGGAGGAAATGGACTTTGGGCCTTAATTTTTTTCCCCATTTTGCACAAACGCCTTTGGGCGGCCGATTCACAGGTCTGGGTCACCACTGCTGATTCGAGCACCCTCCTGATTGTCAGGACTTGCTCAAGAATTGCAGGTCTTTCTTTTCCACCCCCCACCCCCAAATTCTCCAAGTCTGTGGGAACTGGCCTTGGAGACCCACAGAGTTGGGCCTGTTTCAGGGTCAAGCTTTTGCTGGTTGTGTTTGTGTCCACCCTGCCCATTTGAGGCCCCCAGCTCCTGTGGCTCTGGAACGTGGGGCAGCTCCTTCACCCCAGCTCTGGAGGGGAAGGGCTCCTGGGCGGGTTTCACATCAGGAAGCGGTGGGGAGTTTGGTTTACACACTGGGAAGCTTGGGGGTGCAGTTGAGAGAGGTGGGAGGTCAGAGGCATCAGTCTTCCTCTCTTTTCTTCCCAGGCACGTTCCTCTGGGCGGCTGCTCCCCGGGCCACCCCAGGCACCTTTCCCTTGGAGGCGACCCCCTGGGCTGTTGGACGCTATGGCCCCAGCGCGCGTGTGCAGTGGCCCTAGTGCCCTGGGCCCCGGCCTCTGTAGGCCGGCTCGTCCCAGGGCCGCGGTTCCTGCCCGTGCGCAGCTGGCACACGTCGGCCCCGCTGGGCGATGACTCCGTAGTGGAGAAGTCACTCAAGTCCCTGAAGGACAAGAACAAGAAGTTGGAGGAGGGCGGCCCGGTGTACAGCCCCCCCGCGGAGGTGACCGAGAAGAAGCCCCTGCGGCAGAGGGTGGTGGACGAGCTGAAGCACTACTACCATGGCTTCCGCCTGCTCTGGATCGACACCAAGATCGCGGCGCGCATGCTGTGGCGCATCCTCAACGGCCATGTGCTGACCCGCCGCGAGCGCAGGCAGGTAAAGCGCCCTCTGCGCGTGGGGGGCCAAGCTCGGGCATTTGTGGGGCAGACCCCAGACCCCCGTCTGCTGAATCGCACTTGTTGGCGGTGGACTGTGTCTGGCTCGTTGCTGGGCTGTGCGTGTCCTTCTGGGCTCGTTTTTTTTCTGTGTCAGGGTCTGTGCTCCTCCCCTCGGACTGCAGGGTGGTTGCGCTCGGTTCTCTGGAGCTTGTGGTAGGCATTTGGTGCACAGCCTCCAAGGGTTCTCTCCGGTTCCCAGGTGCCCAGACCTGCTCTCTTACTTGGGTCTGAAAGAAGTCACTGACAGTCGTACTGTCAGCTTTTCCTCCCCCTTCCCTGTTTCTTTTCTTTTTGCTGAGTCCCAGGGGACAAGGGGCAGCTCCCGCTCTCAGTGCCCTAAGGTCCTCCAAGGAAAGGCACAGAAGGGCCCCTTCCCTCAGAGTCAGCCAGCAGAGAGTTCCTTTGTGAGAAAAGGGGCACTGACCACACCTTGGGAATTAGCCGTTAACCTGTGAGAGTAACTGGCTTCTGATTTTTTACTCTTTCTTAAGAATTTCATTGACAACACAGGTGGTTTAACTGGCTGGAATCTTCCAAGGGAAGCTGTTTTAGAAGGATGCAGATGGGTAATTTGAAGAAAGAACAGTTGGACTAGAATCTCAGGGTCATCCTGTTAGTGTTTCCTGGACATTAGTTACAGAGCACATTGTCTTCTGGGCAGTGACGAGGCGTTGCTGTAGCACTCAGGACTCCTGCCCTCCCTGTCCCGTTCTGCTGTGGAAGTTACAGGGTTTTCGCTACTTCATTGAATACAGTGTGAGCTGCTAAGGAAAAGTTGGAGCAGCTGAGTAAGTCCCAGTTGCATGGACCGAGGTTGTGGTGGCTGGTCCCTGCTGTCAGCGTTGAGAAGAGGGTTTATGGAGCTGTGCTGCTATTTTCTCGGTTTGGGGCTTCATAGATAATGTGAATTTGAACAAAGTGTTAGTGATCTTGATCATCACAGAGAAGTGACTCTTAAAATTATGATATTTACAAAGGTAAAGAAAAAAACACATTAGAAGTTTTAAAATATATAAAGTTTATGTAAGTATTATTGAAGTGGAAGGTGCATTTGAAATGTGAGTTCAAGTTTATATAACTGTTGAATGCTGGCTCGTCACGTTCTAGAGAAGGACACGTGAGGGCTGCTGTGGAACAGAGGCGTTGACTCTGGAACCAGGACCTGTAGTACTCAGTGCAAGGAGGGTTTCTGTCCCCCAATGCCCACCCCTGACTCAGGAGATCCAGCTTCCACACCAAGTGCATTACAGTGACAGGAGCAGGTGGTGATGCTGAGGGAAGTCACGGTGTGCCTGCACTGCCTGGACAAGCATGTGAAGTGGCTGTGTAGGAGACTGTCTCGGAATAAGCCTTAGTTCTTGCCCGAGTTAGCCTAGGTTTCTTTCACACACCTTAGGACAGTGTGCGCCTGAGGGCCGGCCCACTGTAGAGGAGGTGTGGTCTAGTCAGAGGATGGTAGGAGCCCAGGTCTCTGTCTCCACCTGTGCTCACGGCTTCTCTCTCCAGGGCCTCTCCCTCCAGGGCGGTCTCTGAGGAGCTTTCTTGAGGTGCAGCACTCGAAGGTTGACCCTTCATCACACAGTGATCCTAAGAGTTGAATGTCACTGTGCAGCTTCCTTATGAGTCCCAGGAATTAATCTGGTATTTTGTGACTTAGTGAGGTTTTGTTCAATGGCTCTTATCTGGTCCTTGATCCTTCCTACTGTTGAACCTTCTGCCCCCTTTCAATTTGGTGACCAGGCCTAGTGGCAGCGACACCCTGATAGCAATGAGCACACCTGGCTGCCAGCCCTTAGCTTCTGGTCGCCCCCATGAAGAGGAACCAGGGCTCCTTGGAAAGCACAGCTGGCCAGGACTGAGAGGCAGTGTGACGGGATGGGACTGTGCCAGAACACGAGAGGCTCGAGAAGAACCTCGACTGGCCAGGGGTACAAAACGGCGTTTTTCATGTTTCCCAGCAGTGTTGTGTGGTTTCCTACCTTTTGGTGCTATTATAGGTGGAATTATTTTTCACTGTGGTAAAATACACAACCTAAGTTTTACTATTTTAATCATTTTTAGAGATATAGTTCTGTGGCACAAAGTCCATTTTTGTTGTGTGACCATGACCGCATCTGTCTGTAGGACTCTTTCCATCTCCCCAAACTGACACTCTGTCCCCGTTGAACGTCAGTGCCCCCTCCTTCCCCTCTCCTCACACATTTTCCTTTTTGTCTCTGAATCTGACTACATTAGTCACCTTGTGTAAGTGGGATCATGCAGTGCTTTTCTTTTTGTGACTGGCTTGTTTATGCACCAATAGTTAGGCCAGACCTGAAAGAGCATGTTGTACGGTTCCACGTGTGGGAAATGTCCAGAAAAGGCAAATTTGTAGAAGCACATCAAATTGTTGTTTGCTAGGGCTGAGGGGGAAATGGTGGTGAGCTACAAATGGGCACTGTGGAACTTTTTGGCATCACGGAAAGGCTAAAGCTGGATTTTGGCCATGGTCTTACAATCTGGAAATTTAACCCAAATCATTGAATTATATACTTAAAATGGGTGAATGTTATGGTAATAAGTTAAACGTCAGTAGAACTGCTAAAAATGTTAATGTAGATATGTCATAACACACAGGCACCCATTTGAAGGGTCTTTCCATGACCAAATCTGGGACCATTTGAGCATAAACTAGAAACAGGAATGAGCTATAAGCTCACAAAGACTGTGGGGCTGTGAGCCTGTTTCATGATAGATAGAGAATGCGTGCAGGAGAGGGCAGAGCCAACACGTTGGGGGGGCTTCATTAGGAAGTCGTGTGCTGGGGGCATTGGAATAGAGACTGGTTTGGAAGAACCATGGATGCGTGATTTAGGGAGAAAGGTGGTGGTAGTGGGGCCTCCAAGGGTTTCCTCACGTGTCCTTGCCCCGCCCTCCGGAGAGACGTTTCTGCTGTGGCGTTGCTTGTCCACGGGGTGAGGACTTGGAGAGGAGCACGGTTGCGGCCCTCGGAGCCACGGCAGTTTTAGTGGAAGCAGCGTTACACTGGGTGGTAACTGCATGGGGAGGAAGTTTTGCTGCCTGTGCCTGGGGCTTTTGATCACCTCCAGGTTCCATTTCTTTAATGGCATCGGCGGCAGTGTGTTTATGTTGATGAAGCGCTCGGATTGTTTTTCTAGTGATTGCTGTGTTGTATAGTCCTCAATCTGACCATCTCAGGAGAAACCAGAGAGAGGCACAGCGTTCGGGGTGGGTGGTTTGGCCACAGCCTTCCCAGCAAGGACTAGTCCCCACCTGTCGCTGTCATCAACTGTGTCTGCCTCACCTCTTTCCACAGAGCAGGACCCCATGGTCCCTGGTCAGTGCTTCGGGGGGGAGGGCCCTGGCGGCACCCAGTGGTGTGGGTTCCACTCCACACCTGGGGTTAGCTCCCAGCCAGCTTTGCAGAAGGCCCCGCAGAAAGTGATGGCCCCCGGGAGTTGTCTTTTGGGCCATCTGTGGCCTGGAGCTCCCAGCCACACACGTCGTGCCACCAGTGACCTCTGACCACGCTGCTCTTTGCAGTTTCTCCGGATCTGCGCTGACCTCTTCCGCCTGGTGCCCTTCCTGGTCTTCATCGTGGTGCCCTTCATGGAGTTCCTGCTGCCTGTGGTCGTGAAGCTCTTCCCCAACATGCTGCCGTCCACATTCGAGACCCAGTCCATCAAGGTGATAGCCACACGTCAGGCACTAGATGCTTTCAAGTTTTGTGTCCTGCGTGACCGTCAGCCATGCTAGGAGTATTTACCAGATGTGGGGGTTCGGGTCTGTTTCTCTTAAACGTGTGTGAAAACAAGGTTTCCCTAGATCCGTGTCTCCAGGCCGGGCCAAGACCCGTTCGTGGGGTGGGATGGGGCCCCAGCCATGCGGACCCTGCCTGTTTCAGTCTTTGGGGACACACCTGCCCAGCCATGTGTGGATTCCTGGCCAGCCCTGCTCCGGGTCCCTGCAGTGTGTCTGAGACCAGGAGCTGGAGGAGAAGGGTCCAGCACGCCCCCCGTGAGGGGGCTCTGGGCAGAGGAGTGCAATGCCCTGTCTCCCACAGGAGGAGAGGCTGAAGAAGGAGCTGCGGGTCAAGCTGGAGCTGGCCAAGTTCCTCCAGGACACCCTTGAGGAGATGGCCCTGAAGAATAAGGCTGCCAAGGGGAACGCCACCAGGGACTTCTCCTTGTTTTTCCAGAAGGTGCCCTGATGCTTCGGAGCCCCCGTGACCTCAGCCCACTGGTCCTTAGTGCTGGTTAGAGCCTCGGGCCACCTCCCTTCCCTGGGGACGGTCCTCATTGCCATTCTCCCTTCTCTACTATGGGCACCAGAGGCCCTGCTATGCTGGTGGCCACTGCCACCCAGGGGTTTATGGGGGGCTCCCTCCACACCGGTGAGGTTGAGCCTTTGTACAGAGAACTTGAACCTGCTGACATTCAGGTACTTACCTGTGTCTCCAACTTTGCAGCAGCTCCAGGGGAGGGAGAGTTTGGCAAATGAGGAACCTGAAACCCTGCAGTGTGACAAGCATGGGGGCCGGGCGGAGGAGAGGACAGACCACAGGCTGTTCCACAGCCATGTCCAAGCTGGGGAGAGGGTTGCAGGGCCTCCTGCCCAGCAGTGAGAGGCCCAGCGCCTCTTCTGGTTACCAGTCATGCCCTGCGGTCCGGGCTGCCCTCGAGGCTCGAGTCTGAGGGGCTGCTGTGAGGTTGTGCCTGATGGTCCAGGCACTCCCACTTGTCTTCCTCATGTCCTCGCTTGGGCCAAGTGGCCCCTGAGCCTGTGAGGGGTTGTGTGTGTGCGTGTGCGTGTGCGCGCGCGCCTGTGCACACTCTGGAGAACAGGCCCCTACTGTGGGTAACACTTAGCATTGCTCCTACAGATCCGAGAGACCGGGGAGAGACCCAGCAATGAGGAAATCATTCGTTTTTCCAAATTGTTTGAGGACGAGCTGACCCTGGATAACCTCACACGGCCACAGCTGGTGGCGCTGTGCAAGCTGCTGGAGCTGCAGTCCATGGGCACCAACAACTTCCTGCGTTTCCAGCTCACCATGCGGCTGCGCTCCATCAAGGCCGACGACAAGGTGAGCAGTAGGGGACCTTCCCGTGTCGCCAGGTACTCACTGAGAAGGTGAGTTCTATGCCTGCCTCATGCTCCATGGGATGAGCGTACCGTAACTTATTAATTTTGACTTGAGCCAGTCCTTTGCTTCCCTAAACAACACTCCAATGAGTTTCTTTTAACATGGATTTTTGCCCAAGATCTCTGATAATTTCCTTAAAATAGTGACCTGGAGTTGGGCCTCTGAGTAGAAGGCAGGAAGTCAAAAGCAAGTGCTGGCCCACGACCATACTGCTCCCTGGCCCACTTGCCTGCCCACAGCCAGGCCTGTACTGTGTGCCCCGAGGGTGCTTCTAAGAATTCATGAAACAGCCCCCTTTCTCTAGTAGCTCCTCTTGCCTTCAAATCTGTGGTGTCTGGTGTTTGGACAGCTTTCCCCAGCTTTTCACTTCAGGCTTTCTGAGTCCTTCCACCCGCCACACGTTCGTCATCTGGCTTCGAATGAGTGTTTAGTCCACAGTCTGTTTGTCCCACCTGCTTATGTGACCCTTGATCTCCTCTCTTGCCTTGTTTGGGTGAAGCAAGTATTATTTTGTTATTCCACCCCCCCCCCCCTTGGCCTGTTACTTACTTGTCATTTTGGCAGTTTCCCTGAGGTTTACAGCACACTTTCCCACCCTCCCGGCAGTGCTGGCTCCTTCCCAAGACTTCTCTGCACATGTCTTCGCCTGGTGTTGTGGCATCTCAGGCCCCTTGATGAATACTTTCCTCCCGTGCCATCCTGCCCCCGTTCCACCCAGACACCTCCTCCCTGAACTGCCTCCTTGTGACTGCTTCTCTTAGTTTCTCCTGTGTGGGGATCTTCCTTCCTTTTGGTTTTCAGGGCATTTTTGCCAAGTATAGAACTCCAGGCTGCCATTCAGTGGGGTGGGTGGGCCTGTTACTGTTCCTTGGAAGGTGTCCATCCGGCAGCCTCTCAGGTTGTCTTTGTTTTGGGATTTTAGCCATTTTACGATGATAATTTGCCATTTTTCTGTTTACTGATCGGGGTGCTTCCACCACCTCACTAAATTCCCCCTCCCCCCCACCGCCACATTCTCCGCTGGACCCTTTACCATGTCCTCACACACTCTTCTCTACATATCGTCTTGTCCTTTCGATCATTCATCTCTTCTTCTGGGTTTAATTACTCTTTTAACTTTTTTTTAACTTTTTTTTTTTTTTTAGTAAGTCTTTATTGATTTCATAGAGAGGAAAGGAGAGGAAGAGAGAGAAACATCAAGCCTGAGAGCCATTGATCAGCCACCTCCTGCATGCCCCTTGCTGGGGATCGAGCCCACAGTTGGGGCATGTGCCCTGACCGGGAATCGAACTGCGATCTCCTGGATCATATCTCAGTGCTCAAGTGCTGAGCCACGCCGGCTAGGCCTCTTTTTTTATTGATTGATTTTAGAGAGACAGGAAGAAGGGGGAGAGAAAGAAACCAATTTGTTGTTCCACTTATGTATTCGTTGGTTGGTGGTTATTGTTTTAATTTTTTTTTATTGATTTCAGAGAGAGGAAGGAAGGGAGAGGGAAAGAGAGAGAAACATCCATGATGAGAGAGAAACATCATCAATTGGCTGCCTGCCTCCTGCAGGCCCCCTACTGGGGATTGAGCCCACAACCGGTCATGTGCCCTCTCTGGGAATCAAACCGTGACCTCCTGGTTTATAGGTCAACACCCAACCACTGAGCAACACCAGCCAGGCCATTGGTTGATTCTTGTATGTGCCCTGACCAGGGATTGAACTCACAACCTTGGGTATCAGGATGATGCTCTAACCAGCTGAGCTGCCTGGCCAGAGCGTGGGTTTAATTACTCTTAAACCCATTCTGAGTTCTTCATTTCAATCCTAGGAATTCTGTTTTGGGGTGTGTTTTTTAAGATTTCAGTTTTCACATAAAACTGTCCATCTTGCCGTCCGTTTTCTTGAACATGCTAATCTTGGTTCATGTCTGATTGTTCCCGTGACAGTGTGAAATAGAGGTCTTTTTTTGTTTGTTTTCTATCTTGATTTTGCTTGTATGTAGTATTGTTTTTTCAAATACAGACACACTATAGAGTTCCTGAGTGGCACAGCCCCCCAGGAGAAGTCACTGTATCCCCATGATACACATGCACCAGGCTGGGCCGGTTTTTCCCTGGCTGCCCATCTGCTGTGTGGAGTCTCTGCCTGGCCCTTCACCTCTGCCCTGCTCAGCTTGAGACCCAGCACCAGGGTTGTTTCCTATGCCTGCCCTCTCCCTGGGCTGTAGCCCTCAGGGCTTGCCTGCCTCAGCAGCCCCTTGACTCCTGCTGTTTCTTCTTAGCCTGACAAGATATCTCTGCCTCTTAGCAGTGGCCTTTGGCCTGGACTCAGCCTGCTCTGAGTTGGCACATGCCCTGGTTCCCCGTCGTTTCACAGATGTCCAGCCCACATGACATGGCTGCCTGGTCCGTCCTGGGCCACAGACATTCACTACCCCAAACCCTGGTCATCTCAGCTTTCTAATGCTCCAAACGTGACTGTGTTATTGTCCCTGCCTCTCCCGTTGTTCTCAGTGGGGGCTGGTCTGGTGAAGACAATGACTCCATGTGGCTACAACTCTCGGGTTATCCCTAAGTATTTGTAAGGACAAGAGGAAATTGTCTTTGGCATGTTGTGAATTTTGTCCACAGGAGGGTGCTCAGGACATCTGCTCTTCTGGAGAGCCACGCCGACGTGGGCAGTCCCTGAGGCGCCGTCTTGCTCAGGGAGTGCATATGGCGTGGCTGCCCCACCTCAGGAGAGGCAGCTGAAGGGCAGACGGCCAGGGTTGAGCCTGACCACTCACTTGCTTTGTGACCTGGGACAAGTCATTTCACTGTGGAGTGCCTCAGCTTCCACGGGAATGGAATGGCAGCCAGACCTTGGCTGTCGAGAAGGTGGAGTGGGCACACTTTCCCCTGGACAGGAAGTAGAAAATACAAGAAGACTGAGATGTGAGAAGATGACCCTGGGACCCAGGAGCAGCACAGTGGGTCGTCTTTGTGCCTTATAGGTCCCAGCCTTGGGGCTGAGGAAGCTGGCAATCCAGAAATACCGTCAGGTACAAAAGCCTGCTCTCCACCACAGACCAGGATGGGTCGCCCAGCCACACACCGCAGGGAACACTGGCCCTGCCCCCACATACAACAGTGGGTGGGGGCTGAGACCTCCACCCCACCTCCAGTTCTAAGGCACTCCTTCCGCACCTGGGGTCGGGTCAGCGGAGGCCAGGTGGGGCCAGTAGTGAGGTTCTCCTGCCTCTCCCAGCAGGGGTTGTCTATGATTCTTGGTGGGGAGCTGGAACCTCACTCACCCCTCCCAAAAGAATACAAATGTAGAACTGTAGACCCAGACACATGAGTAGTCCCCCCCGAGGGGGTCTCCTGAGACCCAGTGGGAAGCCTGGCAGGAACGAGGCAGCACTGTACCTCCCCCAGCAGAGGGTTTACCTGGGATGCAATTTATGAGGTTGACTGATGGCACAAGGAGCTCAGTACCAGTGAAAGGAGCCTGTTGTTCATGGTTCCCTAGAAACAGTCACAGCACCATGGGCCTATAGGAGACCTTGACACACCCAGAGCAGGAAGCAGCAGCAGCAGGGAAGGAGGCGGAAGGGGACTGGGCCTTCGTTACTATGGTGGGGGTGGCCAGCTGGAGACGTTGGGTTGGGCAGGAAGTGAAACACAGAGGTTGGAGTTTGTGGTCGAAGGATTTGAAATACAGTTTTCGCGCGCCCACGAAAACTGGGCCACCAGGGAGATGCAAATAACTTTGGCCATTAGTTTGGGTCAACAGATGCCAGATCATCAATTACAGGATCTATAAAAGTTGGTTAGAACAGTGCCCCTTAACCCCACACGTCAGAGGGAGCCAGCTAAGGCCGACAATTGAAATAATTGTCTCATAACATTCAAAATGCCTAGGTTTCAGTAGAAAATTATTTCCCATGCCAAGAACCAGAAGGATCCCAAAGTGAATGAGAATGGTCACCAGTGGATGCCAGCACTGAGGACAGGTTAGAGAGGCCAGGCACAATCTGAACGCAGCCACAGGAACATGCTTCCCCAGCAGTGATGGAGTGAACCACGTGGAAATGCAGTCTCAGCAAAGAAGACAACAAAGAAGAACCCGTGGAAACTTAGTGGCATCAGCCTACCATCCAGGAGATCGTGGTTCGATTCCCAGTCAGGGCACATGCCCAGGTTACGGGCTTGATCCCCAGTAGGAGGCGTGCAGGAGGCACCCAATCAGTGACTCTCATCATTGATGTTTCTATTTCTCTCCCTTCCCCTCTCTGAAATCAATAAAGACATTTAAAAATAAAATAAAAAAGAAAAGTACCATCCAAAATACAAGACTCCGTGGGTGGGCCCTACAGCAGCATGGACAGGACAAAAGATAGGGGTCAGTGGACTTCAAGGTAAAACAGTAGAATTCACCCATCGAAACAACAAAGAGAAAATAGTGAAAAGTGGTCAGAGCCTCAGGGACCTGTGGGATTACTGCAGAACTTTTCATGTGTCGTGGGGTTCCTGGAAAGAGAAGGGACAGCAGAGCTGGAAAAGTGTGCAAAGTAATGGCTGAACACCCCACAAATTCCTTAAGTTCTGTGAGTTTAAGCAACTGAGGGAACCTCAGAGAGGATAAACCCAAAGAAATCCACACCAAGACACACCATAGTCAAACTAATGAGCACTTAAGGACAGAAATAATTTTGAAAGTGACATCTTACCTGCAGGGAAAAGAATACAGATGCAGAGCTGTTGGCCCAGAGCCCTGTGTCAAGCAACAGTATCCTATAGGAAGGAGGGGGAAACCAAGAGGTTTGTCACCAGCAGGGACGTCCTAGAAGAACCTGAAGGGAGGTGTCCTCTAAACAGGAAGGAAGATAGGAAGAAATGGGACATCAGGAAGGAAAAGTGAGAAAATCCAACAGAGGCTCTTCCTCCCTGTGTGTCTTCTACATCAAGTTTGGTGGTTCAAGCAAAGACGACAGCGCTGTGGCATGTGGCTTTCTATGTGAGTAGAATGGAAGACGGTCAAGGGACGCTGAGGGCAGTGGGATTTCTACAGTTCACCAGGACTGGAACAGACTGTGGCAAGTTACACACGTGTAGTACCCAGAGTGGCCACTGGAAATGCCATGTGGTCACTCATGGTCCATTGGCACCAATTCAGCACCAAACAGGAATCCCCAATGTGGGGTGCAGTGAAGAAGGAAACTATTCAGTGCAAAACAGCTCAATTGTGACGCAGCAAGGCTGTGAGAACAGCGCGGCTGTGAGGCAGCCCTGGGGCCAGGCCCCTGTCCAGCTGGGCTGCCCTGCCCTGCTGCAGTGAGACATCTCCGGGTTTCAGCTCAGTGAAAAGGGGAAGTGTGCTCCCAGAACCAGAGGGGAGCTGGCTTACAGACGAGTCCCTGCCCTGGTTCCTGATTGGTCCATCCTCATGCAAATGAAGGCTCCAAACCCTCACAGTTTGATTGGTCCAAGAGGCACTGTCCTGATTGGTTAGAATAGACATTCTTATTGGTTGGTGAAGAAGATGGGCTGTAGATACAGTTCTGGTTGGGTGGGGAAAGCCTCGGTCCTACTGGTTGAAACAGGATTCCAGGAAACCTTTATAAGGGCTGCTCAGATGGCGGGGACACAGCGCAGGCAGGCAGTTCAGGGTGGAGGCCGGTAGGTGAGAGCAGGCTGCTCCCTGAATGTGGTTTTTGTGAGAGGCCCTTGTGTAGATAATGGCTGCTAGACTCTGTTTTTGAAAATTTGAGCCCAACTAGCCTCCAGGATCCCTTTTTAGTAGGTGTTTCCTTTCTTGGGGTCCACACAGAAGGAGGTCCACCCAGAAACACGAGAGGGAAGTCCCATTGGGATTTACGTAACCCACAGGAAGATGGGGACCAGAAAGCAGACAGGCAGTTTTTCATAAGAACTGAAACAGGGAACAACCCAGATGCCCTTCAGTGGACAAGGCATTAAAGCAGATGTGCATGCCGGGCAGTGCAACGTAGCACAAAGTGCAACAAGGTGGGGGGCACGCCGGCCATCTGCGTGGATGGGTCTTCGTGGGATCCCGGTAAGTTACGTGCCGCACGGGGGCATTCACACTCGTGCGTCAGAGGGCAGGGGAGTGCAGACCAGCTGCGTGGGTGTGAGGTCCAGGGCGCTGGCTGTGCACAGGGCGGCCTGACGGCCTGTGGGCGTGGAGGCTTCTGGCCTGCAGCAGCCTGGCGTCCCCTCTGGTGGTGGTTTTGTACTGCACCTTGTGAGATGTCACCACGGGAGAACTGGGAATCTGCATCTGTTATCACCACCTGTTCATCTGCCACCATCTCAAAATAAAAGCTTAATGAAGAAAATGGGTGGGGCGGCACTGTCTCTCTCAGGGTCACGGCCAGGTTGGATGGGTGGACTGAGGTCTGGGAGTGGGAACAGACAAGGAGCCACTGCTGTTCTTTGTCTCCTCCCTCCTGTTGCTTGCACGGTCCCCTTGATGCTGCGGCCCATATCCTCTGGGGAACTCCTGTCTGCTTGTCCCTCCTCCCTCCGGCTGGGGAGAGCTTCCCAAAGACCTCCCTTTGTTAGACGGTTCCTGTCCCTGCAAACCCAGAACTGGCCTTGGTGGGGGTGGTTTATCTGTTACTTAACAAAGCACATTAGGAAAGTGGCTTATAATTAGACAGTTCCCAAGCATGTCGCCATCAGCACCATAACCCTCTAGTGGCCTTTCAGAAGAATAATGCATTGATTTTCTTTTCCAGCTGATTGCTGAGGAGGGGGTGGACAGCCTCAATGTCAAAGAGTTGCAGTCGGCATGTCGAGCGAGAGGCATGCGGGCCCTGGGTGTCACGGAAGACCGCCTGCGGGACCAGCTGAAGCAGGTGCGTCCTGGTGGGGCAGCTGGGCCAGGCGTGTGGTCTGAGGACCCTCCTCTTTCATCAGACCAGCTTAGGCTCCTGTGGGAAGACCCGTGGGTGGCAGCCGGGCCTTGGGAGGCCTCGCCTTGGCCTTCCCCTCCCATCTGGCAGGGGCCTGGATAGGGTGTCTCGACTCAATTCTGTGGCACCCAGTGTTCACCACCTGTGAGGGTGGCTCTCGTTCTTGTCAGCAGCTTGTGGTAATGTTAACGTCCTTGAAAAAGGATGTCTTCTGCCCTTGGGCATGTCTCTCACTGAGGTCAGGTTCTCAGCCCACCCTGCCCCTTCCAGCACCTCGGGCATCTCTGCCCCCCGACAATCAGCCCTCGTGAAGCAGCATTCACAGCGATCCTCCTTTCACGTCGGGAGGCATAAAGTGCAGGGTGTCAGGCGGTCTGCCTCTTGACCTCCAATGCTGCTGGCACCCTCAAACACGGGTCACATCAGGTCCCCTCTGACACAGATGTGGTCTGTTACGCAGTCTGTTCCCACCTCTCCACTTATCATTGGCTGCTGCACCTTCCACAGGGTCCCTGGCATGCCCTGCTGTGTGCGGTGATTGCCCTGTTTTCTACTGAATGTGCCAGGCCTGCTGGCGCATTTCCCACCTTCCTGGAGCTTGCTCGCAGCATGTGGTTCAAGTGCTCTCATCTCTTCTTTCTCTGGTGGTTTTACTGTCCTGAGCACCTTTCCCTATTCTTCGAGTTCCATCTCATTTCATCTGTCCTGTGTCCAGTTTTTGTCCAAACGTTGTCAGGGCCTCTCTTGTCAGTTTGAGTGTTGTCTTTTTGTGATTAAAATAGCCTAAAGGAGTCCTTGGTGCATAGTAGGTGTGTAAGCCCCGAGTGTTGAGTGAATTCACAAGTATCACCTGCGGGGGTCTTTGTCCCACTTTGAAGTGAAACTTCCTGGCAACAAATCTCATCTTGCCCAGTGTTTCCCGACCCTGAGGCCTGGCTTCCAGGGTGTTACCTCAAGGTCTTTTGGGGTTGTGCTCAGCTGACTCAGGTGGGCATCGAGTCACAAAACGAGGCAGTAAATCAACCTTTCAGAGCTTGAGAATGCGTCCCAGTGGAACGTGGCTCCATCTACTCAAGTCCTGTTGTGCCAGTTGCTGCCAGTCCCCTTTTCCTCCCCTCCCCACAGCCAGACCAGAACAGGCAGCAAAGTTCCAGGGCCAGAGCCCGTCCAGGTCCCAGGTGTGGGCGGGACAAGGCCCACAGGTGAGTCTGGGTATTGACCTCCAATTCCAGTGGCTGGAGCTGCACCTGCACCAGGAGATCCCTACATCGCTTCTCATCCTGTCCCGTGCCATGTACCTCCCAGACACCTTGTCGCCCGCCGACCAGCTCAAGTCCACGCTGCAGACCCTGCCAGAGATTGTGGTACGTATTACTGGGAGACCCTTCTGCTGCGCACTCTAAGGGGCCCTCCAGTTTCTGAGGGTAGGGACCACAGAAACACCCACCCCTCAGCCATGGGAACCCTTTGGTCCACTATGCACCTTTCCCTCCTCTTGGGTCTGTCCTTTCTCTGAACAGCAAGGGATCCTCAGCTGTGCAGAAGGTGATCCTCGGGCCTCGTGGTGTTTCCTAGCTGTTGGGGGCCTCAGCAGAAGCCTGGGTGTCGACAAGTCAGAATTGGGGCAGGGGGTCTTTGTGGGCCTCTGGCAGTGGCAGCCCATAGGCTCACGCCCAGGTTTGCCCTCTCTGAAGGCGAAGGAAGCGCAGGTGAAGGCAGCAGAGGTGGAGGGCGAGCAGGTGGACAACAAGGCGAAGCTGGAGGCCACGCTGCAGGAGGAGGCAGCCATCCAGCAGGAGCACCGGGAGAAGGAGCTGCAGAGGCTCTCAGAGGCCGCGGTAAGTGGCCCGCAGGGGGAGCTGGGACATGGCAAAGGGTGCCTGCTTCACTGCTGCAGAAACTGTCTCAGGACTGCCTGGGGCTCTGTAGGTCCGGCCCCTCTTCCTCTGGAATACTGGGGCACAGTGGGGGCAGGAATGCTCAGGGTGCCAGGGGGGTGAGTCAGCTGGCTCTGCCTTGGTTTGGGCTCTGGTCAGCACAGCAGGGCCAGCTTAGCTGCTGGCCCAGGCTGCAGATGTCTTCCGGCTCTCAACACACGTTCCCATAAGGCGTTTATTCGGCAAGTTCTAGGGTAGCTTCATGCAGTGGTCAGGACAGGACTAAAGAGGACATGAGGTGTGGTGGCTGCTTGTGAGGCCTGGGTGAGTGTTGAATATTGGTGCACAGCTGTGCACAGCTGCTGGCTGTGTAAATGCACTTGGTCACTCTACATCATCTGTCTGGAGGGTCCTGCCTGAAACCTGCGGAGGCAGGTCCCCACTGCCGAATGACAGGCTTTATGAATCTCCACCACATGCAGGCCTGTTTAGAGAGTGCCTGACCAGTGTCACGCCAGTGCCTGTGTGGACACCATGGGAAGCCATGGGTGTGGGTGGCACTGAGCTGGCCCTTCCTGTGTTTCAGAAGGAAATGGCGTCTGAAGTGGCGGAGGCTGCACCTGGGAGGCCTGTGGCCGAACTGCAGCCAGAAGTGGCCAACATCCTGCCGTCAGAGGACCTGAAGGACACCGCCCCCATCCTGGAGGGTGTGAAGGTAACTAGCACTCACGCATGCCCAGGAGGGATGCAGGGCAGAGCTGAGCATGGGTGAGGACGGGCCAGCTTGTAGACTCCTGGGGACATGGGCAAGGAGGTTGCGGCTGCAGGTTGCAGGTGTTCCTGGGAGGCCTGGTATGAGGACAGCGCCTGCACCTAGAAGGTAGAGCTGAGGGGGCTGCTTCTCGGTGCCCAGGCCCTCTGTGCTCAAAGTGCCAGGGTACCCACACAGAAAGGGGTCTGTCTTCTGGTCAGCTGGGCTGGGCAGTGGGAGGGGACGCTGCTGTGGTCCCTCCACAGAGGCCCACCTCCTGTCACTTTCTCTGGTGGCCTGGGCTCTAGCACCCCAGCCTGTTATGTGCTGTGCACCCTGGGGGTACTTGTCTCTGGGCCTTGCCGTCCTGGTATAGCCTGTTCCCCTCATGGAACTCCTGTCTGGAACTACCAGGTGGGCCAGATACAGGGAACACCTGGACAGAGCAGCTTCTGGGGCACGTTGTAGGGAGGAGATGTCTGCCAACCACATGGCCACGTCCACCTGGCAGCTAGAGTGGGAGACCGGGGTGGCAGATTTATGTCTGGGAATTCCACGAGGCCATGAGGGCTGCCAGGGAGGAGGGTGTGTGTCAGGAGGTGGTGCTAAAGGATGGGTAGACGAGGCCTGAGGATTGACCCCTGATGGGCAGTGTGGGTCGTCAGTGGCCTTGGCAAGAGCAGTTGTAGAGCAGAGAGGGAAGCAAAATGTAAGGCCTGGGGGTTGGGGTTCGGGAAGATGCAGATATTCCCGAGCAGAGACAAAGCACCCAAGCTGGGTCTTCGCATTGAACTGTGACCTGCGAAGGCAGCATGCTGGGAGGTAGGCAGTGGGTGGGGTGTGGCTGTCCAGAGCCTGGCCGGGCTGCTTTTAGATACGGGCATGGCTTGGGATTAGCCTGGGGGGCCTCTCTGCTTCATTCCACTGATGGCCTTGAGGCCCAAAGAAGGAGGAGGGAGGCCTGCCCACTCCTGGGACATGGCCTGGGGGCGTATGGAAATAAGCAGGTTACCCACATGTTGAGACCCAGGAGGAAGGAGGGAAGTCCCAGGAGCCTGGCTGAGCTGGGAGGAAGGGGTCCTGGGAGTTTGGCAGAGCTGGACTCAAAGGGCAACCTGGGACGGGTTAGTGACTGAGATACAAGGGTCATTTTAAGGGGATGTGGGGCTGGGTTAGGGACACCTGAGCAGAGGTGAGACAGGCTGGGTCCATGGAGTGGGGTGTGGAGAAGGGGCACCTGTCAGTAAGTGGGGCCAGGATGGTTGGCTGTCTTCATGGAAACAGATGCATCCCATTTCTGATAGTTAAAAATTTAGATGTCCAAGGACGATGAGGCCCTGGCCTGGTGGCTCCGTAAGTTGGTGCCTGGCCCCACACACCAAAAGGTTGTGGGTTCAATCCCCGGTTGGGGTGTGTATGGGAGGCAACTGATCAGTGTTTCTCTCTCACATTGATAGTTCTCTGTCTCCCTTTCTCTCTCTAAAATCAGTAATTGTGTCCTTGGTCAATAAACGTATTCTCAGTGATGATTTTTTTTAAAAGGGACAGTGAGAACTCACAGGAGAACTTAGGAACTAAGGGTTGCCAAGGATTTATTAGCAGGAAGCACAGACCTTTAAAATGACAGTGAGGAGCCTGGGTTCATTGGAAAGATGCTATAAAGCGTGGGACCCAGCGCTCTGTCCCTGTGGGCCCCACAGGCCTGGCCATATCTGGGTGGAGGAGCTAAGGAGCTCTGCCCGTCAGGAAGTGCAGTCTGGCTGAAAAGCCTCCCACAGCGGATGCCTTAGGGCCACCTGGCTTCCCAGGTGAAGGTACTGGGAGTCCACCTGTACGGAAGAGTCCTTTACAGGGCTGCAGAGTTCTGGTAGGACGTTGGGAGAAGGGCTCTTCCCCAGCTCATTCTGAGATGAGCATTGCCTGAGGCCAGAACCAGATGTGAGGAAACCACAGGCTGGTGTCTTCCAGGAACAGGGGGAAGAGTTCTCAACAGACTTACAGCAAGTCAGGTGCAGCTCGTCTGTAACAAGGGTAAAGCCTCGCAATGGGGGTTTCCAGGGAATAAAAGTCAGTGTAGTTACTACGCTAACAGGAGAAAACCACGCGTGGTCCTTCCAGTGGGCGCAGAGAAAGCCGACAGCCCAGGACCTGTAAGAAACTTCTCAGTCGAGGAGGATGCCCCTTGTGGGGACAGTGGTGCAGCCGTCACCCTCCCCATCCCCTTCTTGCACTGAAGGTCTGGCCAGGACAGGTGGGTAAGGGGAAAAGCAAAACCACACCTATCAGAAAAGAGGAAGTGAAGTGGTCTTTGCTCACAAAGGACGAGAGCACCTGCAAGTCAGTGACCGTCTCTGCTGGTCATGAGTCATCAGAAATGGGACATGTCAAAGTGTGTCACAGGAACAGCTGAAAAATGAACAGCTCAGGACAGGTTTAAAAACAGGTCTGGGACACTTGCACACTGCGTGCTGGAGACACTGTGCAGGTGAGTCAGAGCCAGGTGAACGGCGATTGCTGCACCGCAGGTGCGGGGACTCCGGAAGATGCGAGTTCTCCAACTGCTCTGTAGATTCAAGACCAGCCAGATCCCAGCAGGCCCTTCTGTTGAAATTCAGAGTCACGTGGAAACTTACATGGGAATTCAGGGGACCTAGAGTAGCCAGGAGAGGGGATGAGCCGCGTGGTGTCTGCACTGTGTGGAAGCACTTGGCCCTGACAGGGACACACGAATCTTGGAGTTGGGGAGCGAGGAGTTAGGAAATGCCTTGTGCAGAATGCCAGCACCACCACCTGGTCTCCTGGAGGCAGGGGCGAGGGTCATACATCGAGGGGCGTCGGGGGGGACAGGCAGACGCTTCTCTCTGGACAGGGACGGTCTCACTGTTGTTCACATGTCAGAGGACACGGCCACTCCCGCAGGGGAGCGTGAGGGCTGGGCCTGTGCAGGCGCCTGAGGCTCCGCCACATGCAGGGTGATTCCCCTTCATCTCAGTGCTTCTGCCTTGTCTCCTTCCAGGGAGAGGAGATCACCAAGGAGGAAATCGACATCCTCAGCGACGCCTGTTCAAAGCTGAAGGAGCAGACAGCGTCCCTGAGGCAAGAGAAGGAGGAGCTGCAGCTGCTGAAAGACGACGTACAGGACTATAGCGAGGTGGGCGCTGTGGGCGCAGAACTGTGGCGAGGTGGGCGCTGTGGGCGCAGGACTGTGGCGAGGTGGGCTGTGGGCTTGCTCTTAAGATTCCGGTTTCTGCTGGTTTCCAATATTACTTGCATCAAATATTTGATAAGCCAAAGGGTATAGTCTGTTACCATTGGGTACTTGGAGAGAAAATGGATCTGGTTGAGTTTGTTCAGTAATTCTGCGCGGCCACTGCAGCTGCCCCTGTCCTGGGAGCTGCCGGTCCCCTCTAGTTTCTCCGCACACGAAGGCGTCGGGTGAAGGACCTGGCTGGTTGGTAGTGAAATCTTATTTTCATTCCTGGTTTCCTGAAGGAGACTTCTTTCTGTTATAGTAGTTATTATTTTTATTATTTACTTATTACTATTATTTTTAAACACATTTTTATTGATTTCAGAGAGAGGAAGGGAGGGGAGAGAGAGAGAGAAACATCAATGATGAGAGTCATTGATCGGCTGCCTCCTGCACGCCCCCGACTGGGGATCGAGCCAGAAACCCAGGAATGGAACCACGATCTCCTGGGTCCTAGGTCAGTGCTCAGCCACTGAGCCACGCCTGGCCAGGCTATGGATTATTTTTAAAGGAAAACATATCTTTTTTATCAGTATTCCTAATCTGACTTGAAAGAACTGTTTTCACAGCTCTGTTGGGGAAAGTTGACTAATTTTGAAATTGGTAAAAGTAATTTGCCTTTTTTTTAACTTTCTCCTGGCAGCCTTTTTGTTCTTGAATTTTGTCAGAAATTAAGGGTGTATCATAAATTCAGCCTTTCCCTCGTCCAGCCCGCCCCCCATCTTCCTCCCCCCCATCTTTGCTCTTGGGAAAAACTGGTGTGAATTTAAGAAGATACTTACCATTCCTTGATTCTTTTATCTATTTATTTACTCTTTAACAGCCAGGAGGAGAGTTGAGGTTCCAGACAGACTCCGTTCCCTTTGCTAGAAAACAGGTTTAAGTTTGCAGAAACCAGAGCCATGTGTGCTGGATACCAGCAGGCGGTGCCTCTCATGGTGGGGCCCGAGGTGTCTGCTCCACCCACAGTGGCAGCTTGTCACCCTCTGGACACCAGATTGAATTAATTAGGTTATAGGGTAAACTTTATTGTAAGTTTTTTTATTTTAAGACCATCTTTTTACAAAATAACTTCATTAGGACTTGCAAGAGATTAAGAAGGAACTTTCAAAGACTGGCAAAGAGATGGAGGTGGAAGAGTCCAAAGCCAGCAAGAGGCTGACCAAGAGGGTGCAGCAGATGATCGGGCAGATTGACGAGCTGCTCGCACAACTGGAGGCGGACCAGCAGGCCGGCAAGCTGGGCCCGGCTGTCCCGGGCTTGCCCACGGGGTAAGTGTGGGCGTGGATGCCAGGGCTGAGGACCAGAGGGCTTAAGTGCTGCTGAGTCCAGTGCATTTGTAGCCCTGGTCCTGGCTGCCCTGCCTTTACCCAGTGGTTCCAGCCAGAAACCCATCCTGTCAGCTTCCCTTCTCCATATGTTTCCCCGGCAGCTATTGTCCTCTCTCCCTGTGTGCCCACACTGTGCCCCTGTCCGCTCGCCTGCTGTATTCACCTCAATCCACATCTCTCCAGGCTGCTGGCCAGCTCACAGCACCCCTGGAAGCTATATCTGTCCCCCCTTCCCAGCACACTTCCCCACCCTCCAGCCTCAGTCCCCTTCGGCTCCAGGGACACACAGTAATCACCCCCATGCATGCACTGGGTCTGCTGCACTGGTGTCCCAGAATGAAACTACCCCACCAGTGGTGGTAGCTGACTCTCGGTTCCCCTGGGGACCAGGCTCTGTACTGTCCTGTCCTTGGGCTGGAGGCCTTTTGCCCCTAGACAAGGTCAGCGTCCCCTTTTGGGTTGACCTGCTGTGTGTATGGGCCCACCTGCCCTCACTGGTCAGAAAGCAACAGCCCCCCCGGCGCAGACAGACTGGGGAACACCGCCCAGGGAGTACCGGGCTCGGGGGCTGCACACGCAGCACCTGGGCCAAGGGCTGGTTTCTCTCTGTCCCAGCTGGCTGGGTGTCCCCACAGGAAGGGGCAGGGCTGACCTGGGAGCCTTGAGATTGGGTGCAGGCCCTGTCACATGCGGACTCTCACCCTGCACCCCCCCTACCAGGGAGACTGACGTCAGCGTCACCGAGCTCGTCAACGCCATGAAGCAAATCAAGCACATTCCAGAAAACAAGCTCATCAGCCTGGTCTCGGCACTAGATGAGGACAGGGATGGCCGGGTCAACATCAACGACCTCGTCAAGGTGGGGTGGGGCTGGCAGGGCAGGCAGACCCCCGGGGCGGAGGTGCGCTGGACAGTCCTGAGGCCTGGGAGGTGACCCTGAGGGCACCACTGAGGTCCCTGGTGCGAAAGCTTGGGCAGCCCAGGAGGCTTGGAGCGGGAGCCCCCCACGAGGAAGACCGTGAGACAAGCGCTTTCGCAGAAGTTCTGAGGGTCCTTGTCTGTCCAGCTGGTTAGGAGTTTCAGCTAACTCGGTTCGTTGGGAATCGAGGCAGCAGCAGGTGCACATTCGAACCGTCATCACTCGCCAGCTGCCCAGGCTGGGAGTGGCAAGTCCAGGCCACCTGCCCCTTCCCTGGGGCTCCTCCTCAGATGTCCGAGCCCTGCACACCCTGCACTCTTCTTGGGGGAGCCTCCTGGGCAGGCCCTGGACGGACAGAGATGTGTCCCTGCAGCCTGGGCCCTGGGGGAGGCACCGTCCCCCTGGCAGCTTGTAACCTGTTGTGGGGCTATGAGCCTGTTGGCCCGTGGGGTGGGGGCCGGTACTCTGAGGACCGGGGCAGTGGAGGCTCCCAGGGGCCCTGGTGGGCAGTGGAGTGCTTGGGTGCGGGTGGCCGTCCCAGCCTGGTGGTCAGGGGAACAGCCCCCCTGATTCCTTGTTCTCTGTGTGTAGGTGGTTGAGCTGGTGGATAAAGAGGACATTCACATCTCCACCAGCCAGGTGGCGGAGATTCTGGCGACGCTGGAGAAGGAGGGGAAGGTGGAGGAGAAGGAGAAGGCCAAGGAGAAGGCGGAGAAGGCGGAGAAGGCGGGGAAGGAGGCTGCCGAGGTGAAGGGGTAGCCGCCCGCCACCTGCCTTTCTGCCGCGAGGAGACGCTAGTAGTGACACGTCTATATTTTGTCTGGAATAAATCAGGAACTTCCACCATCAAGTAATCTTTAATGTTCGTCATTCCACGAAGAGTCAACCAGTCTGGAGCCCCCGAGCCTGCAGGGAGCCGTGTCTGCGTCCTCGCCGTGGCCACACACTGGCCTGGCTCAGAGGTGGCTCGGGCCTGCACCTGGTGGTGTCTGTCCCGGAGGAGAGGCTGGGCCGTGGACCCCTCAGCTCCGGAGGAGACCCTGGTCTGCAGACTTGGACTTGAATGTCTGTGTCATGTCTCCAGAGCCCTGTCTGACCACTGAGAGAACGTCCCTGGTCGCCGTGTGGCCTCGCAGAATCACGATCGGGCAGGAGCGTCCTGTCACGCAGGGTTCCTGTCTGTGTCAGCTCTTTCTTGATTCACCTTTGATTTTTACCTAACCCTTTAACCAATTACCCGCAGTCTGCCTGGCTCAAGCGTGGTCTCTAATGTAAAGCGTGTCGTGACACTAATGAAGCGTTGACATTTGGAAATGTATTGTGCTGCTGTGGCTCTTGGAACATTTCCTAATTTGGGTTGTTAGCACCTCGCTGTCCCGTGGGCGATCAGAGCAGATACCACTGTGCCTGTTTAGCAGTGGGTGCGGCCGCCAGGCATCACCCTGTCACAGCTCTGCGGTCCCGGGGCCTCCAGGTACCCACCATCTGCTCTCCTGGGCAGCTCCTTTCGAAGGATCAGGCAGGTGTCTGCTCCCGGCCCTATGGTGGGCACCCAGGGGCTGGCAGAAAGGCTCATTGTGCAGCCCTGGTGTCCCGAGGGCTCAGCACCTGGCTCTCAGGCAGGGTGGCTGTGTGGGGTGGGCAGGGCCAGGTGTCCTGTGGCCTCAGCTCTGTCTGACCTGCCCTTTGAAGGGAAGACTTCTTTTAGGGGAATCCAAACATAGGGTTGGAGGACAGGAATAGAGCGGCCAGGTCAGCTGGGCGAGGAGGGCTCAGAACTGATAGCTTCTAAATTACTTGAAACTTCATTAGGCCCTTGAAGCAGAGACTTGACACAATGTAGGAGTGAGATTTTGTATCCTCAGGTGTAACCTCTGTATGTCTACACTGGGTCCTAAAGGATTTTTATTGCAGTTCTGTGAGCAGTGCGCTCCCGATGCTTCTGGAGTGTCTGTGGGTCGTCTCATGTATTTCGTGGCCTGGTTTTCAGCTGTAAGGTGTCTTTGCCCATGAGCTTGGCCAGTGTGCCCATGGACGGCGGCCATCCTACTAGTGAGCAGTACCTTGGGGCCCCATCAGCTGCGCCTGGCTCCCGTCCCCATCCTTGCTGCCTTGCCGGGTCCTGTGTATCCCTCCTGTGTGCAGCCGCCCTCCTGGTTGTCTGCAGCTTTGAGGAGCAGCGTTTGCCCCCCTGCTGCAGGGGCTTCATGCTGCACAGGCACGAGCTGCTAGCAGGAACCTTCAGCTTTTGTAAGGTTGGCCGTCTCTGCTACAGGCTTCCCCTTCATTTTGTGTTTGCTTCTACGGTATTGACCTTGACTCACTGCAGCTGAGACCAGTGTGCAGGTGCAGGTGGGTCTAGAAATGGGAGTCTCGCCTGACGAGGGGTTTAAGAAGCTCCCGCTGTCGGGAGCGTGGTGTCTGCCTGCTTGAGAGTGAGATGGGAATTCTTAGCACATGTGCCCTCCCACAGGCCTGCTTTTCAGTAGAGGTTCGGGGGACTGCACGTGGCTTCCACAGTCACATGGAGTCTTCCATTCGGGATTTGTTAACATGCTGGGCCCTGCCACTGAAGAGCTTCAGGCGTGGTTCTCACAGCAGGGCCCTGCCTCTGCCTCCACGTGTCCTCCAGGGGCCCCGGCTTCACATGTTTAAGCACTTTTCTCTGAAATAATGGCTTTATTAAAATATCAAATTAATGTTCCCATAACAATTCAAAGTAAGACGTCAAGGTGGAAATTGTCACGACTGTCTGCGTGTCTGCCTGTGACAGCTGTGTGGCCCAGGTCTGGCTCTGCCTCCCTGCAGAAGGGGGGCTCTGGTACCCTCACCTTCCGGGGCGCAAGCCCTCGCCTTGTTCTTTGTCAGTGCTCTGCTCGTCCCCCTCACACTGTGCTGGTGACAAGACACCCAAGCTGATGTAAGGCCAGGATTGAATAAAGTGTTATCTTGATGACCTGTCGCCACTCGGTGATTGATTTGTCCAGCTAGGTGAGGTGGTTGCTGCCTGACCAGGCCCTCCCCCACCCGACCCTCGGTGGCTGCCTCGAACCTGGGGGTCACCCAGACAGCACAGTTCTGTTCTGCAAGACTGAGGCCCCTGGGCATGGAGACAGTGCTGACCAAGGGTGTGGCCCCCGCTGCCTTGGGGGGGTCCTGGAGGAGGTAGGGCTCCTACCACAGCCTGCTCCCCAAAGAGCCTGGGGGACTGTGGGCAGGGGTGCCTCTCTAAGGCGGAGAGCTGAGGCCTGGCTGGGAGGGCCGTCTGGCAGAGGGTCCCAGTAGCAGGCAGACAGGCACAAAGTGGTCTCCCCTGTCCTCCCAGCCCCCTCTAGCCCCTCAGTGGATAGGACCCCACCCTACCCCAGGATGTTGAGTCTCTCAGGGGGCATCACCCCTGCACTGGTACCAGGCTCCTTGGGGGACAGAGTGGGCTGCTTCCACCGTTGCCAATGCCCAGCACCCTGCCTGGGGGCCGCCCTCCACGGCTTCCCATTCCTCTGAGACCAGCCCAGGCCTCAGCCCTTACCCTCCTCATGCCTGGCCCCCGGACCAGAGGTGCCCACCCAGCTTCATCGGGGTGCTCCCAGCAGGCCCCCAGACCCTCATGCTGTGGACCATGTGCTCACTGTGGGTCTGTTCTGAGGCCAGGCCCTGTGTGAGCCTGTGGGCAGGTAGGGCCTGAGCCGGGACCACAGCCCCAGCGGGCACCCAGGACATGAGGCTGGGCTGGAGCCTGTTTCTCCACTGGAGCCACGTGAGTCCACGATTCAGAAGGCCACATAGGAAAGGCACCAGGGCTGTGGGCAGGCAGGCCCTTGGCCAGCTATGCAGAGCTGGGGCTTCGGCCCAGAGGGCACAGCAGCCGCCTGAAGGGTTGCCCCTGGCAAAGCCAGAAACATCCAAGAGAATCGGTTGTAATCAAAAGACCACCACTAGCCGCCTCCTGTGAAAATCGGGGATTAGATTCAGCCCCTCTTCTCAGGAGGAAATTAGTCCACGGGAAGCTCTTACCGGGAATTCCAGCAGAGGGGCCTTCATGCCGGACCCCACCCACCCTACCCTGCAGCCCTGGGGAGCTGGGTGTGAGACCCAAGGGCCCTGTGCCCAGGCACTGCCCTCCCCTGTGGGAGACACCAGCATGTCCAGGAAGCCGGGCTTCCCACAGGACATGGCTGTACCCCTGAAAGCCACCGGCAGAGGGACGAAGGGCCAGCCTGTTGCAGACTAGACGCTAAGGAGAGGCAGCCATTGGGGTCTGGATTGAAAGCACCCCTGCCGCTGTGGGCGACGGGACAGTTTTATATGGATGCCTTCTGAAGACGTGGGCAGCAGTGTCCGAACGTATTCACCCACGCACCTGGGGCAGGACGCGGGCGTGGTTAGTGTCCAGTGCCCAGCCTTGCCGGGTGGGCAGGTGGCAGTGACAGGCTGGGAACCAGGTTCCGAAGGCAGCTCTGGCGCCCGGGGCCAGGTGAGCCGCCTCCATGGCCGCGGAGGTGGAGCCGGGCAGGTGGGGTCTGGAGCCGGCCAGCCTGCGGCTGAAGGTCCCTGTCCCGCATCCCAGAGGCCACCCCCACACCCCAGGTGGCCAGGCCCCGGTGTCCTGAGCGCGCACCCCAGCCCAGCCCGCCGGAGAGGAACAGGGCGCAGGGAAGACGCAGCCGGGCCGACGCTAGAGGGCGCCCCGGCCCGCGCTCGGCCACCTCCAGCGGGGCATTCGCAGCACTGCGAGTCCCCAAGCGCGCTGGACACAAACACGGGTCTCTGGCAGGCTGGAGGGGTTGAGGGTCAGGCTTGGGGCCCGGTGCTGAGCGCTTCCCTGAGTGGGGTCAAGGCCTTGGGCCACACCTGTTACCTGGAACCAGGACAGGTGAGCTGAACACAGCCAAAGGGGCCGAAAGTTTCTTGGAAGCCAGAGTAGTTCACACAGCCCATAGTTACCTCCTCCACTCAAGTCCCTCAAGATAGCTAAGATGTGCGGAGGGACAGGAAGGACTGGGTTACGAGGCAGGGTGAGTCGGGGAGGGCCGGCCAGCCCGGGGCCGTGCCGGGTTCCAGGATCTGCGGAAGCCTGCATGACACCTGTCCCCGAATCCGCCCGAGTCTCCTCACTTGACCTGGGCGCCGCCGCCTCCCCCAGGAAGCCTCCCTAGACTTAATCGCCATCACTGCCACGTGCCCCGTCAGCTGTGAGGGAGGGGAGGGCAGCAGCCTCGGGGTGGGGGGGGCAGGAAGGCGGCCAGGAGTGTGGCCATCAGTGCAGACAGCGGTCTCCCAGTCTGGCCGGCTCCTTGGGGGCCCCATTTAGAAACCTCCCCCTGCCCAGCTGACAGGGCAAGCAGAACGCCAGGGGTTGGGGCGAGGAGGGGGAGACCTCAGAATCAGATGCAGGCGTCTGCACATAACCCCCAGGGCCTACCTGGACTCCACGAGCTGGGACTGCTGGGGTCTTAGCCGGCCCCAGCCCCTCCTCACTCTGCCCCCTCCCGTGGGTACCACCAGTCTGTCCGCATTTCCTGCAGTTGGGGACCCAAAACCCAGGCCATGAAGACACTGAGGCCCCGCCCTGTCAGTGTTATGCCCACGCAGCCGGACACACGGGCCCACCGTCACCCTGGCTTTACCCAGGCCTGAGCCAGAGGCCTGTGCTGGGACTCTCAGTGTGACGGAGGCAGCCAGTCCCAGGCCGGAGGCCACCCAGCGCCCACTGTCCCAGCAACAGCCGGACACCCCTCCCTCCTCAGGGCGGGCGGGCGACGGAACCTGTCCCAGGTGGGCAGTGAGGACGCAGAGCTGCTTAGAGTCACAGAGAAAGCCTGCAGCAGGGTCTGAACTGAATCTGTTTATTTTTGGAAAGCTTGTCTGCCAGCCCGGGGCAACACCTTTGGCCTCCACAAGGTTGGGGGCCGAGACCAAACCACCCCGAGCCCCTGCCAGGCCCGCCCGCTGACAAGCAGAGAACAGCCACCCAAGCTCGGGGGGCATTAACAGTACAAAAAAGGAACAGAACTGAATTCACGGCTTTCTCTCCCAAGCTTTCAAAGGTAGCAGTCCAGGCTGTAAAAGTCTAGAAGCATTGCGTAAGAAGTGTTAAATCTACAGCAAATACATCTTGTAAAAACTCAATAAATTATATATATAGATATATATATAAACTTGTAACATCTAATAACATCTGAGCCTGTGTGCGGGGCTGTGCCACCCCCCCACCCCCCCCGAAACGGCCTCCCCGCCCGGAGCACATGGCAATTAGAACTTGTATGAAAATACCAGCTTGCTTTGAAGTCCAAAAAAATAAATCTCCTAAAGAAAAATCCTATAGTAATCGAATTCCCCTGCAAAAAAGGTGGCCAAAGGAAAGAAAATATCCTCGCTGGACTCAACGTCACACTACGAACGACCCTTTGGGTGGGAGGGGCTGCTCCAGCCTAGGGTGCGGGCTAGGGGTGCCCGGCGCCGGGCACACCCTCAGCAGCCCCTCTGAACGAAGCACAGACCTTCTCAGCTGTTAATAAGTTAAGACTGAAGCCCCAGCCATGGGGTGGGTTAAACACTACAGCTGCTTTTGGGGGGGTGGGAGGCAGGGGTCTGGGGTTCCATAAATACCTTTACAAATATACAGGTCCAGGTACAATTTTTAAAACAAAACTGTGGTGCCTGCCAAGAGAGCCCCTCCAGGATTTTCTGGCGGTTTTTGTGTCTGTCTCACTCGCCCGCAGGGGGCCTCCCACCCAGGCCCCCCGGGGTCCCGTGCCCCGCCGTCCCTGCCTTTCTTCTTCCATATAGATATTTATATATATGTGTGTGTATCACACGCAGCATCTACTTATATAAATGTACACTCATCTCTGGAATAAACCTTTCGGATAGAAGTTCAAGGCTCCCGCCTTCAGGTACCCGTAATTTCAGCCTGAGGGGCAGGGTGGGAGGTGGGGGGCCTGGAGGTGGGGGCTGTGTGCTCACGCTCACCCCCAGGCGCAAGGTGCCACTTGGGTCGGAGGCACGCCACGCGGGGGCTTCCCTGCAGGCTCAGCTTGGGCACCTGGAGGAGACGCCAGAGCCCGGAGCTGCTCCCTAGGGGGTGACAGTGAGGGACAGGGGAGCCTGGGGAGGGCCCTCGGAAGGAGCCCCCTTACATTCTACATTCGGTCCCCCTGGTGCTGCTGGCACAGGTGGCCAGGAGGTCATTGTACAGCAGGCCGGGCACCCCGGGGACCCCTGCACCGGGGACCCCGAGACTCTCACACGCGCACGCCCACACACACACACACGCACGCACGCACACGCACACACACAGATGCAAAGCTGTCTGTCCATCCGTCCACCCATGCCAGGTCTCGGGCCTGGGCCACTGGGCCCCAGTGGTTGACGACACACCCAAGAGCAGCGTGGTGGGCTGGGGCCCACTCTCACATTGGTGGGGGCTCGGCCTGAAGGCCGGGGCCCTTCACGTCTGCGGGCCCCCACTGCTGGGCGGGGCCGGGGGCAGCAGGTCATGGGCAAACACGGAGTCGTCCCCCGAGGAGCTGGAACTGGGGGTGTCCTGGCCGCCCGGCGAGTACTGCTCAAAGGGCACCGACAGGTCCAGGTACTCCTGCAGGCGAGCGGGGGTCAGCGTGCGCACCCTCCCCGGGCTCGTACCAACGCGGGCGGGCGGGGCGGGCACTCACATCGGTGGATGTCACAGTGAGGATTCGGTCCAGGTCCTCCACCAGCTGCTTGAAGGTGGGCCTCTGGGAAGGCACTGCGTGCCAGCACTCCCGCATGATCATGTACCTGGGGGGGCGAGGCACCGGCCCGGGCAGTGAGCCGAGCCCTCGGGAGCGGAGGGCCCCGTGGAACCCCCGCCGTGGACAGACACTGGGAGGGTGGCCGAGCGCATGCCCACTCACAGGTCATGGGTGCAGTTGGCCGGCTTGTCCATGCGGTGACCTTCCTTCAGTAGCTTGAAAAGCTCCTCCACAGGGATGCCGGGGTACGGCGAGCCCCCCAGTGTGAAGATCTCCCAGAGCAGGACCCCGAAGGACCAGCTGGGGGGAGACGGGACGCAGCACCGTGAGCCTCCGGCTTGTCCCGGAAGAGACCCCACTGGATGCGAGCAGGGCAGGTGGGGCTGAGGGGGAGGCGTGAGGCCCAGGAGGCCCTGGGGCTCCAGCTGAGGACCCAGCTCTGCCCCAGAGCCTGTGGCCCCACCCTGGGCAGGCCCCGGCCCCTCGCGGCACCCCGCCCCCACCAACCCGAGGGCTGGGGGGCCACGTACACGTCGCTCTGGTGGGTGTACACGCGGTCGAACAAGGCCTCGGGCGCCATCCACTTCACGGGCAGCCGGCCCTGAGAAGGAGAAACCGCAGGTTGTCTGCCAGGCTCCCTCCGGGCTGGCAGCGCCCACCCGCCTGGACCAGGCTCACGTTGGTTGTCTTTTTATAGTAGTCCAGGTTGTGCACGTCGCGGGCCAGGCCGAAGTCCGCGATCTTCATCACATTGTCCTCGGTCACCAGCACGTTGCGGGCCGCCAGGTCCCTGTGGATGCACTGGGGGCAGAGGCAGGGGCCGGGGCTGAGGCCAACCCCACCCGCCGCTCCCACCGGGGGCCCCTGCCTCGAGTGCCACCCTGGCCCCCAGGGGCCTCTCCTCCCACCCCCTCACCTTCTGCGAGGCCAGGTACTCCATGCCCCGAGCCACCTGGTAGGCGCAGGACACCAGGTCTTTGAAGGTGAGCTGCTCCTCGGGCAGCTTGCAGGTGTCGAAGGAGTAGTCGGTGCCCGGGGGCCGCCTGGCCCGCAGGTACTCCCGCAGGTTGCCCTTGGCCGCGTACTCCACCAGCACATACAGGGGCCCTGTGGGCACAGGTGCCTCAGGGGGGCCGCCTCACCACCCGCTGCCCTGCGTGTGAGCACCGCGCATGGTGCCCACGGCCCAGGACGCCCCCCGCCTGTGGCACCCACCGCCCTGCGTGCAGGCGCCCAGCAGGTTGATGATGTTCTTATGTCTCCCAATCATCTTCATCATCTCCATCTCCGACACCAGGTCCGAGAGGTCCTTGTCTGTGGCGTCATCTGCCCGGGGACCGAGGGGGCATCAGACAGGGCCGCCCACAGCCGCCCCGCCCAGGCTCCCCGGCCACCCACCTCCCTCACCTTTCAGCATCTTCACGGCCACGGTGACAGGCTTGGTGGCCCGGTCCTTGTCGATGCCAATGGCCTCTGCCATGACCACCTGGCCAAAGCAGCCCTCCCCGAGAGGCTTGCCCAGGGTGAGCCTGACGGCAGAAGCAGAGGCAATGAGCACTCCCGCCACTCACAGCCCTGCCCCCGGCAGCCTTAGAGGTCCAGTACCACCGCCTCCAGGAAGCCCTCCACACGCGTCCCCAGACCCTGCTCACGAGGACGAAGTACACTGCCCCTCTGGCCTGTGGCCCTCTGCCACGCCCTCTAGAAAGAGCACTTAGAGGGGTGGGTCCTCACCCACTGCCCCACCCTAGGAGCACCCTTCTGAGGCCAGGCCTCCTCCACCAGCCTCACATCCAACAGTTGCCTTGATTCCGACCTGACTCCTGAGTCCAATCAGGTCCCTGGACGGCGGCCTCCCCACCTGGGGACCCACCCGCATGTACCCCCCACCCCTCATCAGATCAGGGCCCCAGCACACAATGTCCCGTCTCCACCACTGACCGGGCCCGGGGCAGCTCCCACTTGGGGTCGGCAGGCAGTTCAAGCTCAGAGACGTTGGCGAGCGTGGGGCCCTCCCCTGAGGACAGCCGGGCGATTCGCACCAGCGGCGTGTTGGAGTTCATGGACGAGTTGGACTCCAAGGACACCTGCTTGGGTCGTCAGGGGCAGGTTGGTGCCACGGGGCCGCACCACGGGGGGGGGGTAGCCCCAGGAAGGCAGGGCCCACCCTCTGCAGAGATGGGAATCCCGGGGCCTCCCACACCACCGGGTGTCCCTGAGCTCGGAAGCCGGGAAGAGCAGGGGGCAGGGGGCCTAGGTAGCTGGGCAGCAGACAGGCAGCTTGGAACCTGGTATCTACTTTCTGTTACCTGTCTCTTGAGCGGGAAGCGGGAGACCTTGTGCACGGTCGGAGCCAGGCCCTTCTTGGGGGGGCTGCGCAGGCGGCAGAGCGTCACGGCGGCCACCAGCAGGATGAACAGCAGGAAGCCCACCCCGTAGCTGAGGACACCCGCGTACACGCTGCCAGCCTCGCCAGCCTCCACCAGCTCCTCCTCCGCTGCAAAGACACGGGCGTTGGGGGCCTGGCCCGGCCACGCCGGAGCCCCCACGGCCCAAGGCCACCCGGGGCCACAGGCACGATGGGGGCAGGGAAGGGTGCTCAGCCCCGGGTGGGGGTGCTGAAGCCTCAACACCTCGCTCGGTGAGGGTCCTGCGGTCAGAAATGCCCAAGAGCCCTGGCTGGTCTGGCTCAGTGGTTAGAGCGTCAGCCCGCGGACCAAAGGGTCGCAGGTGCGATTCCGGGCCAAGGGCACGTACCTGGGTTGCAGGTTCCATCCCTGGCCCAGGTCAGGCTGCACGCGGGGGGCAACCAGCCAGTGCGTCTCTACCGTCAACGTTTCTCTCGCTCTGTCTCCCCACCTCCTCCCTCCCTCCCACTGTCTCTAAAAGCCAACGGAAAAAATACCCTCCGGTGAAAATTAACAACAAAAACAAAAAGAAGTGCCCAGGAAAAGGAGTCCAAGCGGAGCCAGCAGCACCCACGCCCGCCACCCAGGGAGACGCCAAAGCTGCCACACAGGCTCCTGGGGGCTCAACCGAGGCCCCTTTGGGCCCGGACAGGGCCAGGTTGACTTTTATCCCACCGCAGGCGAGGGCCCGGCGTGGAGCCAGGCGGACCCGAGCCTGGGGGTCCCCGCCTCTCCCTGGCAGCTCTGGCATGTCCGAAGCCAGCGACCCCGAGACAGGCGCAGAGCGAGCAGCAGCAGGAGCCAGTACCTGGCAGCACCACCAGCCACGCAGAGTGATGGGAAAACCCGATAGAATTGCCCGCCAGACACGTGTACTCCCCCGCGTCCTCAAAGGTGACATTGCGCAAGGACAGAACCTCTAGCTCCTTGTCCGTGGTGTTAGCGCCCGCCGTCTACAACGAGAGAACAGAGCGCGATAGGCAAGCGCCAGCACCCCCCACGGGCACGAGAGCCACAGTCCACGCGGCGACGGTCCAGCCAGGCTGCAAAGGAAACGCCGCCACCACCACGGCCACGGCCGCCACCACCACGGCCACGGCCACCGCCACGGCGGCCACGGGGCCTCCTCCTTGTGCATCCACACCGAGCCCGAAGCCAGTCCCTTCACCGGCGAGTCCTCTGTCCCAGGTGAGCGCCAGGCGTGGGGCCAGCACTGCGGCCAGCGGCGTGCGGGGTTAGCGCAGACACTGGGCCGGGGCGGGGGGCGGGGAACGACAGGCAGGCGGGCAGGCGGACAGACAGATGGACGGGCGAGCGAGACGTGAGCAGACAGCGGATCCAGGGGCCAGAGAGGAAAGCAGAGGCTCGGGGAGGGGCACGGCCCCGGCCGGGCTGAGGGCCTTCCGGGGGTGGCACGGGCCAGGCGGGGTCCGCAGGCCACGGGGCTCCGGGCGGCCGGCCGCGCGGGGGCCGGAGGGCCAGCTTGCAGAGGTGACCGCGTGCAGCGAGCGAGCGGCAGGGTGGGGAGCGAGCGGGGCGGGCGTGCAGTGGGCGCATGGCCAGGGCGTCGGAGCTGGAGCTCGGCGTGCCAGGCAGGCGTGGGACAGAGTCGTTACCTGCTCGGGGCCTGCGAACGCGCAGCCAAAAGGCCTTCTCAGACACGCCTATGAAATTGGAGGCTCGACAGAGGTACTCGCCCCCGTCGCGCTCGGACACATTGGCCAGGCGGAGGCGCGCGTCGGCCTCCACACTCTCACTGATCCAGGACTGCGGGGACAAGAGACCCGGCTCAGGGGTGCTCGCGGAGGCCCGGCCGGGCACGGGGTGGCTGCGCAGGAACGGCCCTCGGTCCAGGTCAAGACCCCACCGGGAGGGCAGCCCCAGACCCCGAGGCTCCACGGCAGGAAGTGGGAGACCCCCGCGGAGTGAATGGGGTTGTGCCGGCCCGGAAGGCTGCCTGGAGGAGGCGTGCGGGCACCTCACGGCGGGAGACTGTGGTTCCGCAGGACGCGCCTTCCCTGCATCCGCCGTCCCCAGCACAGAGCACGGCCCTGGCAGGCACCCCGGAGAGGCCCTCTGGGGCCGGTGCTCGGACCGCCCACCCCTGGGGAGCCCAGGCGGGGCCTGCGGCGACACCCCAGACAGCTCACGAGCCGACCAGGGTGCAGAGACACCGTCCGATGGGGCCAGCCAGCCTCTCCCTGAGCCCCTGCTCCCCCCCGTCGGCCTGTCTCATCTCTAAAACAGATGTTTCTCTTTGGGCTGCAAGTGTCGCAACCGTCCCAACTCGGGTGGCCCCCGCCCCGGAGCCATGGGAACCAAGCTGAGGCTGTCCTGCCCCTCGGCTGAGAGGCAGCCTGGGTGGGGAGCCACTCCGCACACATGGACGACACTCAAACCCCGCGGCCGCCTCCAACTCAAGGAGCACCGTCCAGGCTCCCAGACCCAGAGGGCGCTGGGTGGACTCAGCCGCCACCCGCCGCCCGGGGTCCTTGAGCCAAGCCCACCCCCGGGGGCCATCCGCAAGCCCACCTCCAGGGCCGGGACCAACCCTGAGAGCAGACGGGGAAACGGAGGACTCGCTGGAGAGCCCAACAGGACCCCCCAACCCGGGACGCCGGCCCAACCCTGCTCCCGCCAGCCCCGGGCGGCGCCTACCTTGAGCACGGTGACGTAGGGGGTGCCGTCCGGCCCCACCTTGCTGCCGTTCACCTCCACGTGCTTGAGCCACTGGATGTGGGGCTGGGCGTCACTGTACACCTTGCAGTGGAACTCCACGTCGCTGCCCAGCACGGCCGTCTGGTTGGCCGGCAGCCCCGCCTGCAGGATGGGCCGGTGCGGAGAGCGCTCTGGAAACAGACAGACAGACGGGGGTTCGGGGGCTGCCCGGCCCCGCCCCGGCCCCCCCTCCTCCGTGGCCCGGGCCTCACCCAGCACGTCCAGGGTGTAGGTCTGCCGGATGGTGCCGAACTTGTTCTGCACGACGCAGGTGTAGTTGCCACGGTCCGAGGGAACCACGCTCTCCATGACCAGGCTCCACTGCTGGTGGCGCAGCTGCGGGGGGACGCGCGGGTGAGCGGGCGGCCGGCCAGGACCCCCAGCCCGAGGCCACCCCACCCGCCGGGCCCACCTTGATGCCCCCGATGCGGTGCTCGCCCCGGAATTCCTTGCCGTTCTTCAACCAGGAGATGGAGGGGGTGGGGTTGCCCGCCGCCGGGCAGCGGAAGCGCACGGTGTTGGCGGCAGGCACGGCCAGCAGCTTCTTCTCCATCCGCTCGGGCCGTGTCCAGTAAGGGGCCCCTGCTGGCAAGGGGCACGTGAAGGCCGTGCCCGGGGTGGGGGGCCAGGCCCGCTGCCCACCCCCCCAGCCTCAGGTCCCCTCCGCAGGGAGCCGCTGGCCTTTCGAGGACCCGTCCGACGCATCAACGCCCAGCAACCTCCAAGCCAGGCCACAGGGTCCCTGCGCTTCCTGTCCCCGGCCCCGGAGCCCTCAGGACAGAAGTCATCTCCCGGGCAGCACCCACCCACCCAGCTGGCAGACCGGCCAGGTCTGCCCGGGTCAGGAAGCTCAGCTGATGGACAAACAGGGCCCAGCCTCAGGAGCAGTTACCAGGAGGCCGGGCACAGCCACCCCGAGAACCAGGAGCCTTGGAGGCGCTCGGGTGCCTGGGTGAGACCCTGAGCCACCCTCTGCAGCGCTCCAGGGCCCATAGGGCAACAGGCGGGTCGGGGTGACGTGGCAGTGACATGACGGCCGGAGGCCCCGCCCCCACCCTGATTTTAGGGCTGCCCTGCCCCACCCCTCCCACCACCGCCCCTGGAGCCCAACTGGTTTTTCTCCGCCTCTTGGCTGCATTCCTGCTGCGGGGAAGCCGGGCAGGCACCCCCCAAGCCTGCTGCCCCCCACGCGGCCCCCCCACAGAGGGCGCGAGTCCCAGGTGGTAGCAGTTTGGACAGACGCTGGGAAGAGGAGCCTCCCAGGTATCCGGGGTCCGAGGGCTGGGGGGGCAGAGCCCAGGGAGCGGTGAGAAGGCGGCCCTGCATCCCTGAGCCAAACGGAGGGGCACCAGCCCGCAGCCTGAGACGGCAGGGCCGGTGGGGACACCAGGAGCATGTGAGCAGGAGAGGGCCAGAGGGGGCAACTGGCAGGCAGTTTGCTCCGAACCTCCTGGTGGACAAAGGGCAGAGGAGACACCCGCAGACCCCGGGGCAGGAGGAGCCTTCCTGGAGCCCATCTCCGAGGCGGAGCCGCGTGAGCCCCGCACCTGGCTCCCACAGGCCCCTGCCCGAGACTCCGCCTCTCGATCGCCACCTAGCTCCTCCCTCTGGCTGGCTCCTCACCTCCGTGCCCACTGGACCCCAGAGGGCCCCTGCTGCCCACCTCCCCCAGCCAGTTCCTCCACAGGCCTCACGCCCCCCAGCCCCAGGCCTCAGTCTCCTCGACACCCTGTGCCCCACCCCGAGAGCTCAGGGCAGGCAGCCAGTGCCACCTCACGCTCAGGAGACCCCAACTCATGCCCAAAACAGGTGGTACCCAGGGCTCGGTCTCTCTCTTGTCTCATGAGCAAGTGGCCCCATCCTTGGGGAGGGTGGGGCTTGCCTGGGGGAAGCAGGTCCCCCCAGCGCCAACCAGACCCAGGAGCCTAGAACCTGGCCTCACCTGTGTCTTCTGCCTCATCTTCTTCATCTTCCTCATCTCCTGAGGATGGGGCATCTGTAGCACAGGGAAGAGGGGCATGGAGATGGGGCTGTGCCCAGCGCCCACGACAGGGGGTGTGGAGGGCCCATGTTGGGCCTCAGCATCCAGGCACCAGCCGCTCCTCGGCTGTGAGGCTGGGTCCTCTCCTGGTTTGTCTCTGGCCTGCCCGAGAGGCCCAGGGGGCTTGTCCCTCAGGACACAGCGCCGTCGAGGGGGTGCCCTCCTCTCCACCAGGGGCCATTCAGATGCCCTGCCCGAGACCCCAGCTGCCCGGGATGCTCAGCGGCACCCACCTGTCACGCGCACGCTGAAGTAGCACAGAACCCGCTGGGTGAGCCTCTGCCGGCAGCTGTAGGCCCCGGCGTCCTCATGGGAGGCGTTGAGCACCTGCAACCGCTGTGGCGCCACCAGGATGCGGTCCGAGGGCGCCAGCCCTGCCCCATCCTTAACCCAGACGGTAGGCCCCGTGGGAGCCCCTGCAGGCAAGTGGCAGCTCAGCTCCACGGTGTCCCCACTGCCGAAGACCAGCTGCTCCTGCTCCGGGGGCTCAGGTTCCGGGGCCTCTGTGGGCAAGGGAGGTGACCATGAGGAAGGTACCCCCCAAACCAAGAACGCTGAGTGCTCACACCCTCAGGAGGCATCACGGCACCCGCCTCACAGACATGCCAACTCGGGCTGCGGCCGGAGGGTGTCTGGGGGCTGGGCAGGGCCCGAGCGAGTCTGGATGACGGGAGGATCTGCAGCCAGAGCCTCGGGTCCCACAAACCACCCTGCGGATGGCCGGAGCACCCTCAGCCCTGCCCACCGGCCTGGGCCCAGGGACAGCTCTGCCACTGCTGCCCTTCTGTGTGTGGCCCCACCAACAGGACTTTATTTATGAACCCGAAATCTCATCTCACAGGGTCAGGAAGTACCCTTCCTTTGAGCGTTTTCAACCATTTAGAAATAAAAAGCCCCTTCTGCATTTGGGATGAAGGGGCCTGGTTCCCCCATTTCACAGCCGACGTCACAGGCTAGGGGCAGCCCTCAGAACCAGGCCAAGGTGCCCACCTCACCACACCAGTAGTAGCTGCCCAGCTCCCAGGAGGCCAGCGAGGCCCGAGACCCAGGGACACACCAGTGGCCAGGCTGACCACCACCCCCAGTCCTCCTTGCCAGGGCCAGACAATGCCCAGAGCAGGCGGGCAGCCCGGGCTTAGGGCCCAGGACAGGGCTGGGTGGTACCACGGGCACAGGCCTCCTTCCCCACCCAGCTGGGCCCGCTGCTCCATTACTTGTCATTCTGCCGACGCGTGGCCTAGATTCGAGGGCCCAGCTGCCCCTCTGGTCCCTGGCTCCCGGGACAGGCCCAACTCTGCCCACCCACCTCAGGCGTCCTCATAAGCCCTGTGCCCACCAGAAAGGTGTCCGCCAGTGTCCAGAGTCTGCGTCCCTGGGCACCCCACAGTCTGAGGGTACCTGGCCTGTCCGCCAGCCCCCCAGTCCTGGCCACCATGTCCTGCGGGGACCACCCAGTGTGGAGAGCCGATGGAGGCCCCCCAGAAGGCCAAGGACCGGCTGGTCCGGCAGCCTCAGCCCCAGGCCCCAGCCCAAGGGCAACAGCAGTTGGTTCCGGTTTGGTCTGGGCAGTGAGGCAGGTCAAGCCATCTGCACAAGTATTTGCTTCAGCCTGGTCCAGCAGGGGGCTGGGGGGACACAGAGCACCCCAGGGCCAGCCGTGCCTGGCAGCCATCTGCCAGAGTGGGGCTGAGGGGCTGAGCCCTGCCCTGCCCACCACCCAGCCCAGCTGGGCGCCTGCAGGGGCCTCCCAGACCAGGTCAGACCCCAGCAGAGTCTCCACCCCTGCAGATCCAATGGGGGACCCTGGGGAGAACCAGCAGCGGCTGAGTGGGTGGTGTCAGGCAGGGGCACATGGAGAGGGGCATTAAACTCAGACCTGACTCAAAGGCCCCGAGGCCACCAGTGTTCAGAGGAGCAAAGCTCTGGGTTCCGGAGTACGGAAGCTCCCCGCCCCTCTCCCCAGTGTGGGCCACCCCTCTTCCCAGTATGGGACCTACAGCCAGGTTCAGGCTTTTAAAGAACCCAGGGGAGGAGGCACCACAGAGGGACCCAGGCCCCTGGGGCAAAGGTTCCAGCCTCCCCACCCGGAAACATTCTGAAAAGTTTCGTAACAAAGTCAGAAAAAAAAAGGGGGGGATCCGGTGGCTGGGCGGGCTAATGAGGGCTTACAGGATTATCCGCAGCCTAATCCTCCCAACAACCCTTCCATTACCAGTTTTCTTGGACAGGTGAGGAAACCGAGGCTCCAGGAGGCCACCCAGAGCCGGTGGGCAGCTGACAGCCTTGAGGCCCCAAGCAGGGCCTGGGGTCAGGGAGCCCCCTCCCCTCCCAGCCAGAAGAGGCTCCATTCACACCTCATTTACTTGTAAATCACTCAGGCCGGTGTGGGGCTGTGGGGGGTCTCCCCAAACCAGCTTGGGTAGACTGGTCCCACCTCTTCAGGGAGACCCCTCTTTCCTCTCTAGATTCAATTGTAAAATGGGGTCTGTGGACAAAAAAGGGGGCCACCTACTAAACCTGACAAGCTCAGGGGAAGACGGGCCCAGAGGCCAGAGAAAACCGCAGAGGGTAGTCTGAACATAAAAATCCCTAACTAAACACGGGTGGTGGTGGGGAGTCACGTCCCAGGCCTGTAGCTTCCTTCTCAAAGGTCAGTCTTTAGCTTTGAAATCGTCCATTCTTTGTGCACCTAAGATAACACATCTGAAATATCAGAGCGATCTGCTGTTCCAGGCCCCTCCGAGGCACATCCGGGGCCCGCATCCCGGTAAAGGTTAACTAGCCTGTACCCACCAGAGTAAAAGTGGAGTCTCTCCGTTTCGCTCTCGATCCGATCTCAGAGATGTCCCTACTTTGGTTCTAAAGTCTCCAGAGCATTTTCTCGGCCGGTTGAGATTTTACTTCCCGGCAACTGTCTCCAGTTTGGTTCAAAGAAGCCCTCACAAGGATTTTTCTGAGGCTGGACATTCTTAGGGCGACAGACCCCAAGTGGGCCCTGAGGCCACGGAGGGAGGGGGCGCTGCTGGACTCAGTGCAGGGGCTCAGAGGCCCCAAGTCCAGCCTGGGGCTCAGCCCAGGTTAATGAACCACCCAGAGGCCCCAGAGGCTCAAAGTCCAGCCGGGCAGTGCAGGAGGTGGAGAGGTGCAGCCGGGGCCTTCTGGGAAATGCCCTGCACCCTCCAGACCCCCCTGGCTGGGTGGGGTCAGCCTCCCGCTGCTCCCATCAACCTCCCTTCCTGGGGGGAAGGGGGACCCTGCCCAGGCCCCCAAAGGAGAGCAGGACCCCACGGAGAGGCGCGGCCTTGCTGGGGGCCGGGGGTGGCCAGGGGGCCTGGGGGGGCCGGGGCGGCCCGCGTGCGCCGCCTTCCCCCGCCCTTGACCCCAGCAGCTCTGGCTACTTGCGCTCCCCGGGGAGGCCAGCGGGGACCTCTGGAAATTTCAAGAGGACTTTGTATTTTTCCTGCCCAGCCCATCTCTTTAAGGAACCGGATTAAGTTTATTGACCTATCCACTCACTACCTGTTTCGCCAGCTCTGCTGCGGGGGCGGAGGGGGGAGGGAAGGGCCGGTCCCCCCGCGCCCCCCGCGGCCTCCCGCGCTCCGGCCGAGGCCCGAATCCGGCGGGGGCGTCGCGGGCCCCGGTCCCGGGACCGACCGCGGAGCGCAGCCAGGTCGGGGAAGAAGGGGGGCTGGGGAGCCCCCCGCGCCGCAGGGGTCCCGCGAGGGTCCGAGCCGCCCCTCCCCCGGGCTGGCCGGCATTCCCCAGCCGTAGGGAGTCACCTCTCTCTCTGAATGCGAATGGGAATGCTAATGGGGGCTCCCGCGGCGGCCCCGCGCCCTGGAAGCGGGCGGGCGCCAAAAGGGCGCGCTGACCTCCCGACGGCCCTGTCACGCCGCTGAATGACACGCGCATTCAGGCGCCGGGCCCACTTTCATTCATAAAAAAATGACATTGTTCCGGGAGCCTGCGGCCGCCGCGGGGGAAAGGGGCGCGGGGGGCGCGGGGGGGCGGCCGCCATCTGCCTGCGCCCCGCCCGCCGCCGCCGGCCCCGCGCGCCCGCGGCCGCCGCGCTCACACCGCCCCGCGCGGCGCCGCCGTCAGTGCGCGCCTGCGGCCGCGAGGTACAAAGGGGCGGCTGTTCGGGCGCCGGGTGGGGCGCGAGCTCAGCGCAGGGCCCTCCGCGCGGCGCGGGCAGGAGGCGGGGCGCACGCAGCCCCGCGCCCCCCCGGGACCGTCCCAAGGGCGGCCCGGCCACGCGTCTCGGCCCCGCCGCCCGAGTCCGGAGGCGCGCGCGGCGGCACCGGGAGCGCCCGGCCGGGCTGCGGGGCCGCGGGTTGCGCCTCGGGCGCCGGGGCGCGTGTGCGGGCGCAGCGTGGCTCAGACACGCTCCCGCCCCTCCGCTGCCTCGCCCCGCGGCCGGGGCCCCTGGACACCCAACGACGTCCCGCTGGTCGCGACCACCGGCCGGCCCGCGGCTCCCCGTTCCCAGCAGATCCATCTCCTCCCGGCGCCGCGCCCCCGGCCCGTGCGCACCGCTTGGGGGCAGACACCCGCACCCACGGGGCATGGCAGCGCGGTGGGCACGGAGGCACTGCCAGGATCGCCTCCTCATGCGGGCACCGGGGGCGAGGGGCGGACGCACTCTCACCCTCCCCTCCCTCCAAAGTCCGGTCCCTCGCTTGGGGCGAAGCTGGCCGTGAACTGGGGCCCGAGGGGGGGCTGGGTACCAACAATAGAAACTTTCCGTCCCTGCGGAACCCGCGGAATAACAATGGGGGCTGTGGAGACGCAGCCCCCGCGCCCTCCGACGGCGCCTCCGGCAGGCTGCGCGCCCCGGGGGAGCGCGGGCGGGGGCTGCGGCCGCCACCTCCGAGCCCGGCGCCCGCGGCCGCCTCGCGCTGGGTGGTAGCCCCGCGGGTCCTGGCGCCCCACGCACGGCCGTGCCAGGGCTGGCGGCGATCCCCAGGGAGGAAGGGCGACAGCAACCAGGGCACGCGCCCCGCGGTGCCAGTCCGCGGCGCGCCCGCGGGCCCACTCGGATCGGCGCCACCCACTCACCCGGGCGCCCGCTCCCGGGCCGCGACGCCTCTGCCCGCCGGGGCCCCGGACCCCTCCCCTGACCCGTCCGTCCGTCCCCTTACCTGCCACTCTCCGCACGACGCGCTGCTCCGCGCCCGGGGGCCCCGAGGCGGCGCCGGTCACGACCGCCACGGCCACGCAGAGAGCAAGAGCCCAAGCCGGGGAGCCCATCGCGGGGGGGCCGCGGCGTCCTCAGGCGGTGCGCGCGGGCGTGCGTCCCATGGTCCGGCTCCGGCCCCGGCGGGAGGCGGGCGCCGCTCGGGGGTCTGCGGGAGGCGAGCGGCTTGTGACCGGGCGCGCGGGGGCGAGCGCCGCGGGGGCCGGGTCCCGCGCGCGGCCCCACGACCCCCGGCCGCCCCGCCCGCCGCCGCCCAGCGCTCGCGGGCCGCCTGGCGCCGGCCGCCTCCTCCCCGCCGCGGTCCCTCCCTCCTCCCCCTTCCCTCCCTGGCTGCTGCAGAGCCCTCCCAGGGCGGCGGCGGCGGCAAACTTTCCAGAGCGGGAAGCCCGCGCCCCGGCCGGGCCCGCGGCGGGCACCGCGCGCGATGCGAGCGGCCGTGCGCTCCGGCCCCGCCGCGCGCTCGCCTCGGCCCCTCCCGCGCCCGCGCGACCCCGCGCACCGACCTGGAGGCCGCCGGCGCCCCGCTCGCTGCGCGCTGCCTCCCTTCCTCGCCCCGGCCGCCGGCCCGACGCCCGCGCGCCTTCCCTCCGGCCGCCCGCTCACCGCTGCGGCCGTGCGCCCGGGGAACAGGACCGCGCCGCGCCAGCCGCCCGCGCCGCTCCCGCCGCCGCCACCGCCGCCACCGCGCACTGAGTCGGGCGGCCCGGCTCGCCGCGGCCAGTGGGGGCCGGCCCGCGCCCGCCCCGCCTCCGGCCCCGCCCGCCCGGCCCGGCCACGCCCGCCCGACGCGCTCGGGGGCGGGACGCGCCCCTCCCCTCCCCTGGGGCGGTCCGGAGGCGGGGCCCGGCTCGCTCCCTCGCCGGCCGGGGATTAGGGGGTGGGGCCGGCGGGGGCGCCGGGCGGTCTCCGAGGGCGTGGGAGCCGGGGCCGGGCGAGCGCGGTCCCCGTCGCACCGCTGCGCGCTCAGGGCGGCCAAGCGCAGCCCTCGGTTGGCACAGCGCGCGCCCCGGTGACGGTCCAGCCGCCGATCAGGGGCTCGGGGCGGTCTCAGCGGGCGAAGCAAGTCCGAGAGGCTCCGAGGAGAAGGCGCTGCCCGCGCTGCACCCTGAGGCGCCAGCGGCCAGTCCTCGGGGCCCGCGGGAGGGGGGCTGCGTGCAAAGGCCCGGGGTGGAGGACAGCGCTGCCCGCTTGCAAGGGGACTGACTGTATCCAGAGGCTCCTCAACCCAGAAGCTCACTGGGGCATTTGTTAAGCGACTGTGGCACACGTGTAGCTAAACTGCCTGAGTCCCTCGCCAGGGGGGTCATTATCCCGCCCCCCGCCCCCCCAGGCATGAGTTTGGAGGTTGGGTGCTTGCCAGGCATTGCAATGGACAGCAGGGGCTGGGGACACGACCCTAGGGCTCTGAGGAAGGACCCCAAGGGGAGCTGGTGGCAGAGCCTGACCTGGCCTGCGATGTGCCAGCTGGGAGGACCCAATGTGGCTGTGGCTTCTGTGCCCACCTTCACGAGGAAGCGGACTCTCCCACTTTCAGGCAAGCCCAGGAGGGTTGGGGTCCACAGGAGCCAGAGAGATGTCCCCTGGACATGGCTCAGCCGCCCCAGCCAAGTGCCTCTGGCCCGCCTGGCTGGGGCTTCTGGGACACGGTTTGCTCATCAGGAAAATGGGCAATGAATTGCCCCCTGTGACTGGCTGCTGGGACCACTACAGCCTGGAGAGCGCCCAGCCTCCAAGGCCAGACATCAAGGCACTGGAAGGGCCCCACCCCAGGGAGCCCTCACACCCACCTGACAGAAGAGCACCTCGGCTGGATGGGGCAGCTCTCATCCCCTGCTCTGCTGAAGCCCGTGTCTCCTAGACAGGCTGGGGCCCGCTGAACCCCAAGCGGGCTGTCCCTGCCCCTCCAGTGCAGAGCCCCAGGCCACCCACACTTAGGTCCTCCCCCAGGATAGATCCCAGGGGCCGCAGTGACACATTCTGCTCTACTCTATTAACCAGTTACTTCAGTAGTTACTTAGTATCCTGGGATGGGTGCGGGTTGCTGGCTCCCTGGGCCCCCTTCCTCTGGGGGGGGGGCTGGATTGGGTTTAAACCCCTGATTTCTTTGTAGATGAAGTTGGCAGGTGGGGCAGGAGTCAGCCTGGGGTGGGGCAAGGAGGAGGGGCCGGTCGCTTGCACCTGAGGGCTGGCCTTCCACTGGACCCTTCTGAGGCCCAGAAAGGGCCCTGCGTTGTGTCCGAGAGGAAGGTCCCCTCCCTGACCCCCAGAGAAGGGTGCCCTGGGTCCCATGGTCTCTGAGAGGTGAGCATCCATTCATCTTTGTCAAGTAGCTTCCTGCTTTCTGCCTCCAGTGCTGTGTCCTTGGCAGAAGTGCCCGTGGGGTATTGAGGGCCTGTGCTAGCCGTTCTCGGGGTTCCCCCCACACCCTCGTCCTTCCCCCACTTATCCCACCTGTTCTGTCCCCAGAAGCCCGAGCGCACGTGGCATCACAGGCCCCCTTGCTCTCCAGCTTCTGTGTGGGTTTGGCCAACGGGCAGGAGACAGGCACTTCTACCTCTGGCCACTCCCTCTCCCTGGGGCCTACGGGGGCCAGTAACAGGCCTGGGCTGACCCCTGGGTGCTTCCAGCCTGTAGTCCTTTCCCAGGGCTGCTGCCACAAACCCCCAGTCTCTGGGTGCTGAAATTTAGCCTTTCACAGTCCTGGAGGCTGGAGTTCTGAGATCAAGGTGTCTCAGGGCCGGGCTCAACTCTGGAGGCTCCGGGGGCTCCTTCTGCCTCTTCCAGCCTCGGGGGGCTTCAGGCATCCTGAGCTGGTGGCCGCATGGCTCCAACCTCTGCCTCCATAGTCACATGGCCTTCCATCATTTCTAAGGACACGTGTCATTCGATGTAGGACCCACCCAGGTGGTCTCCTCTCAAGAGCTTAAGTTAACAATACCTGCAAAGACCCTTTTCCCAAATAAGGTCACAGTACTAGGTTTCGGGGGGGGGGGGTAAGGACGGCCCCCCTCTGCCCTCCGCATGCCCCATCTGGCTGGTTCCTTTGGTCCTGGGTCCCACAAACTGAAGTGGTCCCTTCATTTGGCCTCTCCAGGGACACTGCCTGGTGGCATTTAGGTCAAAGATCAGGAGCATCTTTGTAGCTCTGGGCTGATTTGGCCAAATGGCTTCTAAAAGGTCTGAGGGCTGCGGGGTTGCTAACACCGACCTTCACCTGGAGCCAGGAGTGCTTCTCAGGCCTTCCTTCCCGTGGCCCTGGGGCCAGGCCCGCTGTTTATGGGGCCATCTTAGCCATGTGTCCTAGATTTCAGTGGTGCTTTCCATAAATGAGCCATCGGTAGCCACTATTTTGTCATAGCCCCCTTGCTGGGTCATCTCCCCCGAGACGCTTTGCAGTGTCACCTGGCACCCCGACGAGGTAGGCCCTCCCTGGGCCACCAGACAGGTGAGCTGGGCGGGACAGTGGGGGAGAGCGGGATGAGGGCCAGTGTGGCGGTTCAGGGTCCAACGGGGAGCCAGCCCTGATGCGGGGAACCCCTCAGGGTTCCCACCTCCATGCCCGCTCCCCCCACCCGCCTACCCGTCTCCCAAGGCCCACACCCACAGGGTTCCTGAGCGAAGGTGAATGTGGGAGACCAAGGGCGAGACCAGAGTCGGGGGACTGAGGGCAGCCTGGCCCAGCCCAGCCTGGTCGGTGACTCAGAACTGGCGGCCGGCTTGCTGGGGCCTGTGCGGTGAGCTCCGAAAGGGCCTCCGTGGGAGGGAAGCAGGATGCAGTGTTGCCCTGGGTGCAGCTCTTCCTGCCTTTACCCCTCCTCGCCTCCTCCTGCCAGGCCTGGGCTGATGTGAGGAGGGGCATGGCAGGGAGGTGCGCTCAGACATGGGAACCCTCCTGGTGTGGCCTTGAATCTACATCCCGCGTGCTCTCTGCAGCACTCCTGGCAGACCGCGGCGGCTGCCACGTGCTCATAGGTGCCTGTCAAGGCCAGTGCCAGGCCTGGAACCCAGGCAAGGGAGCCCCCTGCTCAGCTCCCTTCTGGAGGGAGTGCCAGGCTCAGAGATGGTGCTGCGGCTGGGAGCTTCTCTGCCCTACCCCGATGCTCCAAGTCTCCTCTGCTCGGGCACAGGGGTGGGCCCCACGGTCCAGGGTAGGACACCAGGGGGTTGAGGGGGAGGCTCCTCTCGATGATCCGCTGAGCTGGGCTGGGCTGAGCCCCTCCCCACGAAGAAGAAAGAGCCCATTTGAGAGAGGCTGTGGCTGTTGTGAATTGTGGGTAATTTATGCCTTTTAACTTTATTCTCAGAGAATTTGAGGAGGATCTAAATAAAAAGCACAATTGACTTGCTCATTATAACCAAAAATGGAATTTTGAAGTACGTGGATAAAGGAAGATATTTCAGAATTCATTGGCCAACACCGGCTACTGTAGAATATCCTTAATTTTAGCTCTGAGCTTCCTGGCAGGCTGAGCAAAAAGGGCAATACTGTGAATCATGTGCTGTTCAAAGGCTGTCTTCTCAGATGTGCTGTGATTAGCCCCAGTCCAAACAATTTGGCTTTTTTGCCCCTCGGTTCACTCAGACCACTAGACCTCAAATCCTGACTTTAGGTTTGGAAAATGTGGTTGCTTCCAGATGAGCAAAAAACGTATAGACACAGGAGAGTAGTGGCAGGGTGGGGGAGAGGAGATGAAGGCTTAGGCTTACCCTGGGCTCCAACCCAGGCTGGGGGTGAGAGGCCCCCAGCTCCTGCAGAACCTGGCACCAAGGGCTGCTCTGCAGTGACGAGGGGCAGGAGGGAGCTGGTGGGAGCAGAGTCGGTCTGGGGGTGAGCCCAGGAGTGGGGGCAGTGAGGAGGTGGCCAGAGATGGCCAGGGAGGGGTTAAGGCTGCCGCAGCTCCTGGGCTGGGCTGGCGGGGGCCAGGCCGGTAGCCGCTGAGCAGCTCAGAAATCTATTTTCCTAAGCACTTGGCATTTGCCTAAAACCTCAAGTGTATTTTCCCTAAGTTTTATTTTTTCTTTGACCCCAAACTCTGGTAAATTTAAGGGAAATTTAATTATGATGTTTTGGGTCCATTTACACTTAAACCTTCTCAGCATTTTTTCCAGGACCCTTTTGGAGTTCAGCACGTCTTGGGAGCCTTCTAAATGAGCGTTTTTATTATTATTATTTTTTGAAAAGGCTTCGCTCCCCGCCCCCTCCGGCCCCCAGCACCAGCCTTCCTGCCAAGAATAAACAAGCCCGACTCCGCAGGCTCCGGCTGAATTAGGAATCCGGGCTCGGGCCCTGGGGCCAGCCCCAGTCACACCCTCCTCCCTGCAGCGGGCAGCCTCGCCCTCCCGGGAATGCCCCTTCCGCCCCTTCCTTTGGGTCCTGCTGGCCCATCGCCCGCTCCAGGAAGCCCCTGCGCACTCTGCCCTGAGCCTCAGCCAGAGCCCCCTCGAGGCCTGAGCTCCCTCCGCCCCTGCTGGTCCCGGCTCAGGTCTCTGGTGGACAGACCTCAGCCACAGCGCCAGCTCAGAGTGGCCCTCTTGGTTCCTCAGGCAGCGGGGACCTCGACTTCGGCGATGGACCCCATCCAGGCCATGGCCAGGGGATCTCCCCAAGACGGGTTGGGTGACCCACGCACGTCCCACGGGACTGGGAACAGGGGGCCTGAAATTGGTGGTGATGGTGGCTCCTGACAAAGAACCCCCGGGGGCCAATCCTCACACAAGCCCCATATCAGCCCTGTTTGACAGGTGGGGAAACCAAGGCATAGAACCTCGGGTGGCACGGCCTTCCCACGTACACAGTGACCAGGTGCGGCTCCTTTGCCCAAGGTTTCGGCTGAGCTTGGGAAGGGAAGGGTGGGTGTTCTCTGCAGTATTTACGGATCCCAGGGCGTAGGCTGGACCCCCCAGTCTCAGGCAGGCACCCAGCAGCCAGAGGGAGGTCGGCCCCTGCCCCCTTCCCCTGGGCCCAGCCGCCGGATGCTGGCACACAGGGCTACACCAAACTAATTGGAGGAGGCAGCTGTTTGCAGGGCGAACTTGCCGAGGCTGGGCAGAGGCCACTGGCTCACCGAGCCTCCCGCTGTCAGGAGCCCTGCTCTCCCAGTGCACCCCCAGCGGGGCCCACCCTGAGCCACTATCCCCCCACTGCAGGGGCCAGCTCTCCGCCCAGGAGAACACAGCGTGAGGGACATGGCACCCACTCCAGGCGGCCCCAGCAGCCAGCGCAGTCCCAGTGCTCTGGGTGACGCCAATGACACTGTGGGCAGTCGGGCCAGAGCTGCAGCAGCACTTGGCCTGGGGTGGACTAGGGGGTGCAAGGTCAAAGCCTGGTGTCCGGGCAGAGTCTTGGATTGGACCTAGCACCACCCTGGTCCAGTCCTGGGGTGTCTGCCTTACACCCAGGGCCTGTCTCCCATCTGTAAAGGGCACCACCTGCCCGGAAGGCTGTGGGAGGCAGGAAGCAGCCTGAGAAAAGGGCTCAGGGGGGGCTTGGGGAGGAGGTGAGCCCGTGGGGGTCCTGGGCTGCCCCAGGAAGGGGCCCTGGCTCTGGGGATCCCAGGACAGGAGGCTTTGGCTGGACTCTGCTGGTCCCAGACCCCCATGGCACCCCATTGCACACACCTCTCCAGCTCCCAGGAAGGAGAGATGGGGAGCAGCTGGCTCCCGCAGGACTTCCCCCCAAGCCCAGTTGTTGACCTCTAAGAAGAGAGGCTGTAGCTTGAGTGGGGTCTTGCCAGCCCCTGATTTGGGTCAGGGGGGCAGGGTGATGGCCGAAGCCAGTGCTCCTGCAAGAAGCCTGTTTTGGTCCCATCCACCCAGGAGATTGGGGCTCCTGTGGGTCTCCCCAGGCCCTGAGGTTCTCAAAACCCTGAGCGGTGGAGACCCAGGGGCAGGCAAGTGTGCCGTCCTGCAGCTCCAGCCGGCACTCGATGGGCACCAGGGGAGGCGTGTTTGTTTAACCCTAATTGTTGCGCAACTCGGTCAGCACGGGACCATTTTACAGATGGGGAAATGGAAGCAGAGCGTGGTTAACCACTTACAAGGGATCTGTCCCTACGACTGTTTGCTGAGGGTCTGCTCAGGCCCTGGGGTACTGTGGCCTCCCCAGGGCACCCCTACTCAGAGGGAGGCGTGAGGTGCGGTGCCTCAGGAGGTCCCGGGGGTGCTGGCCCCCTCGACACCATCACCACGCAGCCCCAGCCTGTTTGCTTCTCTGCCTATTGGGTGAGTTCAGGGGCGAGGGGGGCCTGGTGACCAGCGAGGAGCCTGAGCGCTGCTTCCCCGCTGGGCGCTCCTCTCAGCCGCCTCTGGCCCTGGGCTGAGCGGGGGCTGCGGCTCCTAATAGAGATGTCTGCGGACCTCCCTCCCCGCCACGCCCGCCTGCCTTCCCGCCCGCTGCTGACAGCTTTATTGGTCAGCTGGCTGCTCTGCAGGGACGGGGATGTGGGGATGACGACCAGCGGAGGGTAGCTGTCATGAAGAGGGTGCCCGGGCAGCACACACCCGCCCCACCCGGAGCCGTGCCTGCCCCTGTGCCCATACTGGTCTACGGCCCAGGACCGAGGATGCTGCCCAGCAGGCTCCAGCCTGGGAGTGGCCTCTCGGGGGCCCCAGGCTCAGGGTGAAGGTGGGTGGGAACTGGCAGGGAGGCTGGGCAGAGAGGGCTGGATACAGGGAGGCCAGGGCTGGGGGTGGCCTGGGGGACCAGGGTGAGGTGGGGCAGAGCAGTTCCCGGAGGGGCGTGGGTAGACAAGGCTCCCCTCCCTGTAACCAGGCCTGCTCTGTGGGGTCCCTGCCCAGTCTTGGCTTAAGCCTCCCTGGCCCCAGTTTCCAGCCAAAACTGCCCTGCGGACCAGTCACCTTCTGGACCAGGGTCTGCCCACGGCTGGGGTAGGAGGGGGTGGGGTGTCCTTGGGGAGGGCCCCTGGGGCTGGAGCCTGGTTCCCAGGCCCAGGTTATCTCAGGATGGGGTCTGTGTTGCCTCAGTGCAGATCAAAGGGGCTTATCGCGGCCAGGGCTCCCTTCCCACGCCAACCTCTGTCCTACCCCGCCCCTCCCTCCTCCAGCAGCCTCTGCCCTGGAAGTATTCCTGCTGCCCCTGTCCGTCGGACCCTCCCTGCCACCCCTCCTCTGGGACTTCGTCCAGGCCCCTGACTCTGAGGCTGAGCCCAAAATCCATGGTCCCCCAGGCTCCACCACTGGCTTCCAGGAGAGAGGTCAGGGAGGCCGCTGGGCTTGGTCCACCCAGAGGCAGACAATGGGGTCGGCAGGACAGCCCGGTGACCACGGCAGGAATTAGAGGCACAAGAACAGGATGTAGGATATAGGTGCGCCCAGCTCGGCCTGAGTCCAGGGAGGCCCCCAGCGGGTCCTGGGTGTGGCCTGGAGCCCTCAGAGGGGCCCATGGGGACACACCTTTGAGCACATGCCTGTGCCCATGTCCGCGTGTGTGCGCGTGTGCGTGTGCGCGTTCACAGCGAGCAGCCAAGCCCTCAGCGCATCCGACCAGCCAGGTGCCCCCAGGAAGCTGCCCAGGCCCAGGGCGCCGTGAAGCTGCCGAGAAGCCTGTGAGCTCCCATAGCAATGCTGCCTGCCCTCCCGGGCACGGAGAGCCTGGAAAACTGGGTCAGAGCAAGGCCAGGCAGGCTCTCCACCCCGCCCGAGCACGCACGGCGAGGGCAGGGGCTTCAGGTCCTGGCACACCTGGGGCCCAGGCCGAGGCTGGGTGTCCTTGCGTGCACTCGCCGGAGCGTGTCCTCGGGGCATAAGCAGGGTCCAGGGCTTCAGCCTCTGATCAGGGCTCTGGATGTCCCCCAGCCCCATAGACCCCTGACCTGGCTGAGAGCAACCTTTGGCTAGTGCAGACTCCAGGCTAGCCCAGTTCCCAGCTTAGCTCACAAACGCTGGGAGCTCAGGGACCTAGCCCACCCTGGCCAGCTCAGGAAAGGGCTCCTTTCTCTGGGGCTGCGTGGGACCAAGGGGGTGACTGATCTCAGGTAGACAGGTAAGGAATCTGCTTAGGTTCAAAGAGGGCAGTGACCTGCCCAGGGACACACAGCCAAGCAAGAAGGGCCCCTCCTGTGCACACCTGTGGCCCCTGCAGTGTCGCCGTGAGCTGCCCTCCCAAGCACCCCACCTCTGGCTTACATGGCCATGTCTCCTGTGACATTTGCCCTCACCCCCCATCTGGCACATCAGAGGTCTCTAGGGGTTCAGCTAAGCCTGTCCCCTGCAGCCTTGGGGCTGACCCCACCCCTGTGGGGCTCGTTAGGTTTATCCTGCAGGTGATGGGGGCCTCGGGGCCGAGGCACAGTCCCAGGGTGGGGTGAAGACAGAGGCCCAGTCCTGGGCTCCACTCACGGGGGGTGAGGGGGTGGGGGTTGCAGCCAGTCCATGGGCCGCTTTCTGCCCCCATAGCTAAGTGTTACGGGGGGCAGACCTCACCACGCTGGTCGGGGGCGTGGGGCCATCCACACACCACAGCTCCTACTTTCACGCCCCCCTGCTGCATCCATCCCTCTGAAGGGGGAGGGAGCAGCGGATCTCCAAAACCGAGAGTCGTAGGCCTCACTCTGTGCCCCATCCCTGTCCTGACGCTGTCCTGCCCCCGTCCATGTCCGTCCACCTCACTGTCGGGAGACTGTGAGTCCAGGCCCCAAGACAGGGCAGCCGCCAGGGCCACCCCCAGCCCGGCTCGCAGGCTGACGGGCTCACGCCCCACTCCTGGGAGACCCCTGTGCTGGCCAGCACTGCGGGACCCGGGGAGCTCGGAGGAGCACGCCTACTCCTTTCCCCGTGGCCCAGACACCGTGTTCCCCTTGTAAAGAGCTTAAAGGATTCTGGGCTGTTTGCTGCTGTTGAGCTCACAGAACTGGTAGTGCCAGAAACGCTGCTCCCCGGGCAGGTGTAGACTCGATGGGGGCCAGCCCGCTCCCCTCCCCGGGCCTCTCTCTGCCGGTCCTCCCCAGCCTGCCCTGCCCCCACTCCCTGAAGATGACCCTCAGGAAAGGGGAGCAGGCTGGTGAGCCACCTGCCCCTCTTGGGCAGGACCCCCCCACACCCAGGGGCCTCAGCCTTAGCACCTCTGGCTCCCCAGGGCCCCTCCCCAGACTCCATCCTTCCTGTCCAGGGTGGTCCCAGCCCATAAGGCCCTGGTGCAGGGGTCCCAGCTCTGCCAGCATTGTTGAGTGCTCTCGGGCATGTTTGTAAAACTGGGAGGGTAGAGGTGCCACCCAACGGGGTGAGGTAACAGACTTGGGTCTCTATCGGAAGACCTGGAGCACGCAGCAGAGCCTCCTCACACCCCTGTAGCTCACCCTGCTGTCTCCTGCCCTGGAGAGATCACCCCCAGAGGCCAGACCTGCCCACTGTCGTCCGCCAGAGACCTCAGAGGGGCAGCCCCGAGATGTCCTCAGCTCCGCACCAGCAGCTTGGTGAGTCTGAGACCCCGGGTCCTAGATAAGCTGGCCAGGGGCCTCCAGGGCAGGGTCTCTGAGGTCTCAGGGCTATGTGTGTGTGGCCCTGGTGGTCAGAAACCATTCCAGGGACAGCCATATAGCTTGCCATGTGCGCCACCAGGGACAGAGGCAGATAGCGCCCCGAGCTATGAAGTCTCTCCTGCAGGGCCGTCCCACCGTGGACAGGACACTTGTTTGGTTCAGCAGGGCTGGCCTTAGGCGAGGCCTGTTCACCCCACCTCCAGGTTTCTAGTGCTGCTCCCAAGGCTCTGTCCTCAGTCCCGGACCACTGAGGTTCTCTTATGTAAGATGGGGGCCTAGGGTGCTGGAGGGCCAAAGGGGTCGGCTGAGCCCCATGCCCCTGCCCAGCCCAGCACCTGTCCAGCACCCTGGGGCCAGTAGAGGGGGTTTCAGGGCTGGGTAGGAGGACTGGGGCCCCTAAGAGTCAAGACCTTGGTCCCCAGGAAAAGGCTATGGCTATGCCAGCCGCGCACTGTCCCCCTGCCACAGCGGCAGGGAGTGCAGCCTTAGCCTCCGGGACAGCTGGCTGGGTGCAGGGATGGCAGAGCATGGAGCTCACCCTCTGCACAGGGGGCTCTCAGAGCCCTCAGCATGTGCACCAGTCCCTAGCAGAGGAGCCCCCCCATTCTGACCACGTGTAGCTGCCAGCTGCTGCCAGCTGGAGCCGGGACCTGCCCCACAGACACATCTGTCCTGCCAGGTGAGCAGGGTTAGTGGCCCTTGAGGAGCACAGAGGCCCGTTGACAGTGGTCTGAGCACAGCCATGCTCACCCAGGATACCGGCCAGGCCATAGGCCCACCGAGCCTCCAGCCGGCTCCCCAAAGCCCAAGGCCCTGCCCTCTGGGAGCATCCAGGCAGGGTGGACTCGGGCCAGACACAGGGGATGCCAGGTGTCAGGGCCTTGCCATCTGGCCATTGCCCACTCAGGGTGTGATACTTTCCTGAGCCCGGCACCTGCCATAGCAGCTCTGCCAATGTCTTGGCACAATGTTGGCCCTGGCTTGAACCCTTCAGGGACGGGGAGCTCACTCCTGCTCAGGATACCCCTTCCACCCAGGAGTCGGCTGGGGGCTCAGGTAGGTCCCTAGGTTCTTGAAGAGGGAGACCACCTGTGTAGGCAGATGGCCTGTGTGTCTGTGTGTGTTGACGCCCTTGAAACAGGATGGGTTCTGGGGCCCCCCTGGGACCTGAGAACTGGCTTTGCACGAACTCAGGTGAGGCTCAGAGCTGCCCCGCCCCAGCCCCACGCTCGATGGCCAGTCCCGGCCAGAGCCAGGACTGCAGGTTCCGGGGTGGCTGTGTGGAGCCAGGGGTGGAGTGGGGGGCAGGCCGTGGAGCTGGGACAGAAGGACCGTGAGCACCAGGAGGTGGGCACCAGGCATGTCTGGTGTGCAGGTCTGAGCTTTAAGTGCCGAAAAAATACAGCTTTTTCCCAATGAATTCATTTAGGCCAAGAAAAGAGAAACACTCCAGAACCTGGGGAGGAAGAGTTGTTGCTTTTAAGCCCTTGGCTTGATCCTGAACTCCCTGGCAGTTAGGGCAAAGAGAGAAATAAGATGCTGCTGTGGCTCTTCATGTGCAGGAAGGGGCAGCGCAGAAGGGCTCAGCTGGCAGAAGGAGGGCCCCTTGGCATTCCATGGCCACGTGTCCCTTGAAGGCCAAGACCGTGGCCCCCTCCCTGCAGGTGTGCCCTGGAGGGGACTGCAGAGCCACCGCAGTGATCTGACAACAGGACCAGCTCTGAGCCCAGACCCCACCCCAGGTCAGGGGTGGCTGAGGGGTGCCCTGGGGCCAAGGGTCCAGCGGGGCAGGGCTGTGGGGTGGCAGGGTGGTGGGGTGGCAGGGTGGTGGGGTGGCAGGGTGGCATGGGCTTCTCAGCAAGCTGGCCCTGGAGGGTCTGGAGCTGAGCTGGGCTGATCTGACCAGGGGTCTCGGGGCTAGGGCAGAGGCTGGAGGCCGGAGGGGTTTCTGGGCTGTGGGCAGCGTAGTGGCGAGGCGGCTGGGCTCTGGGTGTCTTGTGCGAGGGGCTGGGGTGGGGGTGATATGGTGCTGCAGTCTTTAGCTGTGTGGCCCTGGGTCAGGCCCTGAGCATGCGGGTGATGTGGTCAGGCCCCTCGAGGGAGCCCCAGAGGCAGCAGTCCATGTGGGCAGAGCGGCCAGGGCCCGACAGTGTACCTGCCTGGGGCCCTCCCCCTGCTTGTCCCTGGAGGCCTCACAAAGCCCCGTCACACCTTGCTTGTCTGGGGCTCCCTGGCACCTGTCTGGGGAAGGGAGGCTGTTGTGCTCATTTGGAATGTATGCCAGACCTGGCAGGATGCCCACCCTGGCCACAGATGCCCCCCCCCGCCCTCCCAGCTAGCTCCCCCCGCCCCTAGTGCACCCAGGAGACAGGCTGGTGAGCTCATCTTCCCATGCAGGGCGGAAGGAGGTGTCTGCACAGGGGATACCCTGCCGCCACGGGCACTGCGCCAGCCTCCCTCCAGCCCCCAGGTTCTCTCCCAGGCAGGGGTGCTGGCAGCCAGGGCTTTGTCCCTCCTGGGCACCCACTGTCCCCTGGGACTACCCCTCTGCGCTCAGGTTCCCAGCATCCTGTCTGACGTCCCTCCACCCTGGCCTGAGACAAGGCTGCTGAAACGACCTGGGGGTGCTGTGCCAGCCACGGAGGGCAGAAAAGCCCGGGTCTGTCCGGGTGGCCCTCCTGGGTAGGACCAGACACTGACGGGCACCGCTCAGGAAGCACGGGCAGGGGGCAGGCCCAGTAGGAGGGAACCTGGCTCTTGGCACACCTTGGGCTGCCTCCACAGACCTCGCGCTGGCCCCCAAGTGGGGCCAGGATGAGGGTGGCCGCCGTTGCCACCGTATCCCTTTCAGCAGGGCTGCGCCCTACGTGGGTCCCAGGGAAGGTGCCAGGCCCTGCTGGTTGGCGTTGGAACCTTGCTTCCTCTGTTCTTGTGGTGCCCTGAGGGACAGGTGCAGGACCCCAGGTCTCCGTGGGGCTGGCAGTGGGGGGGGGGCAAGGAACAGAAGTCAGGGGAGAAGTTCAGGCGGGATGGGAGCAGGTTAGGGCGAGGGAGGCGGAGTCCAGGGGTGGGCAAGGGAGGCAGCGGTCAGCGGGCCTGTGGTGGGAGGAGAAGCCTGCCCTTCGATTCCATTGGGCATTGGGCGGTCCCCAGGGCTCCAGGCAGGAGCGTGACACCGTCTGATTAAGATGCGGTCTCTCTGACTGGCGGGAGGGGGTGAGAGGGCAAAGGCCCTGCGGTCAGTCGGTCAGTCAGTTGGGGGACCCAGGCCTGCTCAGGGCCCAGGAGGGTGTGAGCAGCTGATGTCGGTAACGTTGGAAGGGGTGGGACAGAGGAGGGGGATCCAGAGTGGAGGGGCACTGACGGCTCAATCCCGCCCGTCACCGCTCAATGGGCCCTTGTCCCTGGCCATTGAGCACCACATTCCCGGCCCCCTGGCAACGGGCTGGCCATGGCCATCTCCGGGGAGGCAGGAATGTGGCGGGCGGGGCTCCGGCTGGGGATGGGGGCTCCTGTTCTCACGCCCGCTGGCCACTCGGGCCGACTCAATTGGAATTTAAATGCCGACCATTGTTGTCCCCAGAATGGCCAGGAGTCAGTGCTGCCCTGGAGGCTGGACCAGGACTGGACCAGAGCAGGGGCCGGTTGGGCAGGCCAGTCTCTCTTCCCCTGCCAGCCTTTCCCCCAGCTCCCTTCTCCAGGCTGTCCTCCTGGATCCCTCCAACCCACTCTACGGGCTGCCAAGCTCTGGTTCTGTCCGTCCTGAAGCGTCCCTGCCAGGGCTGGGACCGATCATGGCCTCTGCTTTCCTTGGGGAACCAGCTGTCTTCCCAGACTGGCTGGGCCAGGCCCCTCTATGACAAGAAGCCCTTACCCTTCCTGGTACCACACTCCAGGGGCATCAGGAAGCCAGGGCAGTAAGGTGGAGGGCCCAGGGCAGTGCTATTGGGGTTTGGAGTGAGTTTCTGTGCACCCCTGAGTCCAGTGGTGGTGGAGGAGACTGGCGCGGGGACCAGGCAGAGCCCTGAGGGTCCTGACTCGGGCAGGACAGATGTGAGCTCAGCACACAGGTCTCCAACAGGCCGGCCTCCTCGTGCGGTGTCCCCTAAGCGCTGGATTCACAGTGGGGTCCCAGGATCAGGAACACAGCCCCAGCCTCCCACCCTGGAAGGCAGCCCTGGAATCCTGCCTGCCCATCCCAGAGCTCTGCTCCACCAGGAGGGCCACTCCTCTAGGTTAAGGATTGTCTCCAGGACCAAGCTAGGACCCCAGGAAGGTGAGCAGTCAAAGGTGACACCTGGCTTATAGGGAAACACAGGGGACCGTCACCTGGGCCCCAGGCCTTCCATCCTGTCCTCCCCAGAGTGCCCAGGGTGGGTCTCAGGGCATATCCAACTCCAGACCGAGCCAGCCCGAGCCTTCGTGGGAGCCCTCTGTGTGACACCCTGATTCCCAGGCCTCACCGCCCAATCCCTCCCAAATGCAGCTCGAGGCCCCCAGACTGGGTGGGCATGCCCCTGGCACCCAGGCCACCCTCCTGTCCCAGCCGCTGACAGGAGGACACCGGCCTGGCCCCCAGCCCTGCCTACCACCTCTTCCTCCCCGAGAGCTCATCCATTCATTTATTTGCCGAACTTCTGACGTCCTGAAAGGGTCTTTTGTCCAGGCAGACAATCGATGGCAGAAACGGCTGGAGTTGTGTTTGAGGAAAGTCTAGTGCGTGAGTGTTTGTGGGGGTGGGGACAGTGGTCCAGCCCAGAGGTGGGGCGCAGGGCCAGCACCAAGCCTGCTGGGTGGGACCTCGAACACTCTCACCCCAGGCCCGGCCGTGAGCAGCAGACCCCATGAGCAGGGGTCACAGGCCCGATCCCTGGCCGTCTAAGCCCCATGGGGGAATATTGCCGAGCGGAATCCTGGGCCACAGCCGTGGTGCTCAGCAGAGCCAGCCAGGCTCCCCGATTTCGTCTTCACAGGGGCAGAACTAGGGCCAGGAAAGGGGACTTTGAGTAAATGGCCAGAGGCCTGGCGCCTGACCACTAGACCAATGACCCTGCTGGGCAGGGAACAGCTCTCAGGCCCAGGGAACTGCCCTGCAAGGACCCTGAGGCTGGGGCCTGTTGGCAAGTCTGAGGAACAGTGAGAAACAGAGGCTGGTGGTAGATGAAGGGAGAGGAAAGGAGGCCACCCCACTTTTATTGGGGTGAGATGGGAGCCCTGGGTTGGGGGAGCTGCCCAAAGTGGGATAGAACCTGATTAAGGTTCTCAAAAGGCCAGGAGAGGAGGAGGGGGCTGGGAGGCCAGGGAGGAGGTGAGGGGATGGAGGGCGAGAGGTGCTAGATCCTGGTTGGCGTGAAGGTAGGTAGAGCCCAGGGCATCTGCTCGCTGCTTAACTGTGGATGCGAGAAACGGGGGCCCGATTAGGAGAAGGTGAGGGATCTGGGTTTAGGCTGGCTGACCGCTCACCACTGTCTCCCAACCACCTCATGGAACAAAGGCCCTCGAGGTCAGGACCTGCCTGCTTAGGCTTAGGCACAGTTGTTGAGTGAGGGCCTTGGAGGCACCGGACAAGCTGGGATACAAAGGGCCTTCTCCCCAGAGGGCTTCCTGGTGGAGGCATCCGTGCTGGAGGGAGAAGCACGACAGATGGGCTGTGACCCCACATGTTCTCTCCTGGAATGGCCTGGGCCCTGGGCCCAGAGCGGGTGGGGAAGGGTAGGGGAGGCTCCCTGCCTGCCCTGGGGCTGTGAACAATGCTGACCCAGCACTGGCCGCCTCATCCAGGCGCTGCCCCGGACTCCAGCCCCGGACACAAACACGACCCATTCACGGGCAGAAGAGCCCAGGAGTCAGGAAGCATTGGCATCAGCCGCTGGCCTGGCGAAGGGTGAACGTAGTGGCACTGGCCTGGGCTGTCTGTCCAGTGTCCACTTGTCAGTCTTGTCTGCATCAGGTTGGCTATGCCGCCTGGTTCAGGGTTGCAGGACTTCCGCTGTGACTTCAGCCGCTGTGACTGTGGTCTTGGGAGCTGGGATGGGCTGAGGACAGGGAAAGAGCCCCGCTCCCAGGTCCCCAGCTGGACTTGCCCCCGTGGAGGGGCTGTCTCTCATGGGGTGCTGACCACCCCAGGATGGGCACGGCTCAGGACTCAGGCCTCCTCGGGCTGGCTGCTGGTGGCCAGGAGCCCACACTGAGTCCCGAAGGCCTGCTCCCTCTGGGGACACCCCTTGATGCCAAGGACCTCAGGGGGTAAGCCCTGGGGCTGGGGGTCTCACTCGGCCCCTCGTGCACCAGTGTCCCCTGAACCTGAGTGTGCTCAGTCTGCTCCCTGTCAGAGGAAACTAGCTGTCCCCTCCCGCAGCATCTGCCCAGCTCCTGGCTCCTGCAGTGGCACAGCCAAGAGCTCCCCCGTCTCGGGCTGTAGGGCCACTGCAAGGAACGGTGTCCACTCAGGAAGGTGGACACTATCCCTTGGGTGATCTGCATAGGGTCCCAGGGGGCCCCACCCTGCTGTGAACTCTACCTTCCACGGCCCCCAGGCCCCCAGGCACCATCTGCTGAAGCTTCATCCGTCCTCGGACTTGGCCCACGAGGCACCTTCATAAACGAAAGCATGTGGCTTTGATGTGCTCGGGCTGGCAATGGGGGGCAGAACCCAAGTGGAGTGGGGTTTCAGGGATGCTGGAGCTGGACTCTGGGCCACGGGTGGGTCCCACATCGCCCCTCTTCTGGCTTCATCCTGGGACCCAGATGCCTCCTGGGCCTGGAGATGGCTGACAATAGCCAGTGAGACCCACGGTCAGGCTGTGGCTCTGCCCAGGGGCAGGTTGGGGAGAGCAGGCTGAGCCCAGGAGAGGCCTTTGGTCAACCTGGGGGCGGTGTCCATAAAACCCCCACTGTGTGCGTGGCCTGGCTAGGGAGCGAAGGGCAGCAGGTGGGTGGATGACATGTGGGGATAAAGGGGAGGCAAGGGAGAGGCCCCTCAAGCAGAAGACACGCTGGGGTGAAGGCCCACGGAGAGAGGCCCAGCCTGGACCATGCTGCAGGTAGCAGCTGAACACGGCCCAGTGAGGGCTGTTCCCAAGGATGGAGAACAGGCCGACCCCCCACCCCTCTCTGGTTTTAAGGGGTGAACGCCCTCTGTCACAGGCAGTAAGGACAGGGGTGAGGGGTGGGGGGGCACTGGAGGACAGGGTCTTGAGTCAGGGGCTCAGAGGGGGCTTCCCAGAACAGACCGCAGCTGGGCCGGGACCTGGGTAACAAGGACTGTGTGGCCAGTGAAAGGACACTGCCTGGGTGGGCAGCAGGGGTGGCCCCAGGTGGAGGCCACAGCTGGGCAAAAGTCAGTAGGCAGTGTGTGCGCTGGCCCAGCATGGTCACCCCAGGGCCGCCTGGGCCCCTATGCCGGAGGGAGGAGGGGGTGAGAGCAGGAAGCCCACACCCATGCCCGCTGTTCCCGGCCCCTGCCTGACCCAGATCTCACTGCCATCTGAGCAGGAAGGGAGCTGGGATCTGAGATTGGGTCTCCTGGTGCCCCCCCACCTGGGTGCTGAGAGCATGGTCCCCAAGAGCCCTTCCCCTCCCACCCCCACCCTAGCCCTGCTCATTCTAGAAGTGGTCCCAGGCCCCCTGGCCTGGCCCCTGCCGGTATCTGGGGCAGATCGAACTGGGAGGGGCCGGGACAAGGGTCCTGCTAATCTCTCATCTCAGGGGACAGCCTGCCAGGTTTGCAGCGGGCGGGGGGTGGCAGGCGGGGTTGGATTTCGAGTTGGCTCCTTCCCAGGCGCCGACACCTGCCCTGGGTGCGACGGGCCCATTCTGCTGCTGTCACAGATAGCACCTCCAGCGCTCACCGGCTGTCCGGGGAACAAGGGCTGGCACCAGGCTCCGGCCGGGCAGGGAGGTGGGTGCAGTGGGCCAGGACCCAAGGGAGAGGCAGTTGGAGGTGAGAAGCCTGCCCCCTTCCCATCAACTTCTCACAGGGCTCCAGCCGCTCCCGGCTCCTGAGTGGCCCCCAGCACCGAAACCCAGGGCCTCCAGAGGTCTGCAGGGAGAGGGGCCTCCCAGAGGGAACGGCACAAGGGGGGGCGAAAGGACTTGGGGAACCAGGGGGGTTCCCTCCTCTCCAGAACACAAACATGACCCAAATCCCAGGCCAGATGAGGTGACCAGAGAAGAGGAGGTGGGGGAGGCTAGGGCCAGCAGCAGGGCACCCAGGTGGGCACAGGTTGGCCCTGCCCACAGCCTGCCTGCTCCCTGCCTGGCCCTGGGAGCAGGGGAGCAGGGTACTCTCCCACGGCCTCCGTGTCTGCCTTGACAGATAGGCTGGCCTGTCCCTGGATCCCCAGGCTTCACTGGGCTTTTGGTGTGTCTCAGTGCCCATGCCTGTATGGACCGGAGCTGGCTTTGGCTGGTCCCCTGACGCCTTAGCCCGTCCCGGGCTCTCTGCCTGGCTCAGCTGTCCCAGGAAACTGGGTCATCGTGCGGCCTCCAGATCCCTCTGCACAAATTCTCAGCCTGCTCCACGGCCGCACACCACAAATATTCACTAAGCCCGACCCTGCGGTGGGCCCGGCCCTGGGACCCCTCCCAGGGGCCATGTGCTCACGCGTGTGCTGGCACGTCTGTGAGCACGGAGGGGTCAGGCTGGATAGAGCGCTTGGTCGGGCTTGCTGAGCCCCCTGGCCTGTGGTCGGGCAGCCGAGTCAGGGTCCCCCCATGGAAGCCGAGGCCTGTGCTCCCAGCCAACCCCCTGCACACTGCCGGTTGCTCCCCTCTGGGCCTCTGCAGCCTGAGTTGGGGCCTCTGCCTGCCAAGGCCCCCTTCACCCCCCTTCAAAGTCTGGGGCCCCACAACCAGGTCCGTACTGAAGGGGGTGGGAGTGGGAACGGGGGCTGCACCGCAGGCCAGACCCGGAGGCCCCAGTGAAACGGTGAGGCCGGCCCTGAGAGCCCCCATCTGGCGGCAGGAGTGGGGGGAGGGGCTCCTGGGCTGCGGTCCCAGCCCCTCAGGGTCCCCACACACCTAGCCCGGCCTCCAGAGAGGGGTGGCTCCTCCAAGGTGGCATAGCACACCAGGCTGGGCAAGCAGAATGGCGGCACTCCCAGGGGTGATACCCCAGCCACAGCAACCCAGCCAGCCACCGTGGCCCACCAGCACCCAGTCTGGCCGGGGACCCTCCAATCTCCCCCATACTTGGTGAGTCCTGTGTGCTGCACCAGGTCCCCCATCCCCCTGGGAGATCCCAACTCTGAGCCAGGGACCTGCTCGGGGCCACGGTGCCTGAGTGACCTGAAGCCCTGGGTTAGGGGAAGTTTGCAAAACCCATAAAGCCCCCCAGGGACCTCCCAGGGCCACCCCTCCCAGTCTGAACTGGCACCCCAGGTCAGCCTCAGAAGTTTCTGGCAAATTCCCTTGGTCCTGCCATCCCCTGTAGCTACCCAGCGCTGCAGAGGCTGGAATGCCAGGACTGGGTCCCTCTGGCCCCTCAGCCTCTGATCCCCAGGCCCCAAGATGGTCCTTGGAGTGAAATGCAGAGGGCACACCCCTCTTGTCTAAGCCCCACAAAGTGTCAAACACCAGCTAGACACCAGCCATACACGTCCCTTGGCTGATATCCCCGGGGCCATTGTCCCAGTGAGAGGAAGCTCCTTGCCAGGCCACAGACCTCACTAGGGTCCTCCGGACCCCAGCCCCTGCCCAGCTCCTGCCCTGAGCGTGGGCGTCCTGACTTCTGAGCACCTTTCCACCCTTCCTGCGGCCTGTCAGGGGGCTCTGCCCTGGGGGTGGGCTTTCCCCACAGGCAGGTGTTTCTCCTTCCTGGGGGTAAGGGTCACAGACCCCTACCAGCAGATGGACACAGATAGGGGGAGTCCCTTGGGCCTCTCCTCAGGAGTAGTCCCAAGTCACCCCACCCAAGCCAACTCCGTCCCCCACTACCCCCGCCCCCGCCCCAGTGCTCCCCTGGCGTGGAGCCCAATGGCCCGCGGAGCTCATTAGCAGCGGCAGCCCGGCAGAGCTCGCTTTAATTGGGGCCTGCGGGACGTGAGAACCTGGGGACCCGGTGCCCGGGCTGCGGGGGGAGGGGGCACCCGCCTGAGCCTCCCGTGGTGGCAGCCCCGGATTAGCGCGGCTCAATGGGCCCAGCGAGCGGTAATTAAAGCTGCCCGCGGACTGCAGCAGCGGAGGGAGGCTCTGGAGCCTGTCCCGGGGCCAGTCCAGCAGTGCCTGCCCAGGCCCATGAGTCCTGGGAGTCCACATCTGCTGTCCTGTCCTGGCCAGTCCCCCATCTTCCTTGCTGGAGTGACCAGGGCCTTGAAAGTTAGACTGAGGTGGCCTGCTGGTCACAGAGTGCGGCCAATGGGAGCTCAGGAGTGGCTTCTGGCTTCTGAATGGGGGTATTGTAGTGGCTGGCCACTCCAGGACCCTCTGGGACCCCCGCAGGCCTGCCCCTGTCTCAGATCTCCTCAGGAGCTACCTGAAGGCCCGGCTGGGTAGCTAGACCCGAAGGGGTCGAGCCTAGACCCCCGACTCTAACAGAGGGGCAGCCCTAAGGGGGCTGTGTCCATGTGTGGGTCCCTGCGTATGTCTGTGGGGCTGGGCTGCTGGGGCCGGTCCAGCGGGGCTAGTGGCTGCAGGACACTCGTGACTTTTGTGTCTCTTACTTCACATGAGTTCCCTCCTGCTGTCCCAGGCCCTCACCTCGGAGCCTTGGGGCCTGGAGGCACCTGAGGGCTGGGACAGAGAGGCCAGACTGGCCCACAGAGGGGTGCAGGTGACAGTGCAGGGTGTATAGCTTCCCCTTGGCCTGACACCCCTCCTGGGGTTGATTTCAGAAGAGCAGTCCCAGAAGCTCCAGAAGGTTCCGGGAGGGGCCCTGGTGTGGGCTGGGGTCGGAGGTAGGTGGCCAGGCTGAGTGAGAGGCTGGGGGCCAGCAAGGGAAAAGGCAGAGGGGGACCATGAGCGGGCCTCGGGGCCTGGCTGTCAGTGGGAAGTGGAGGGGTATGGGGGTTCTCACTGCTGAGAGGCCAGTGGGGGGCGGCTCCCTCAGCCGGTCACCCCCACACCAACCCTGTCATTACTCGATCGGGTTTCCCACTGCAAACCCCAGGCTCCGCGTGGTTTCTCCAGAGTCATAGGATCTGGCTGGGTCTGTCTTAGCCCTGGCCAGGGGGTGGGGGCCCCTGACGGAGGGGTGGGGTGCTGCCTCTCTCCTGCTTTTCTGGAGGCCAAGAGGTCAGGGTCAGTCACGACCTCCAGCAGCCAGCAAAGGTAGGACTCTTGGACTCAGCGTCATCCCAGGGGGCCCTAAGCTGCCCCTCAGCTTCCCCATCAGTTAAATGGGGTAATAGCTTTACCTTCTTCTTAATTTAATCCAGGCCAGGTGTGGGCGCCGACTTCCACCTGGGATAGGACCTCTCCCTCTTGCAGCCTCCTCTCCCGCCGCTCGGGAGTCACGGGCCCCAGGGCCCAGGAATTATTTAGAGAGGAAAGAGTCAGGTGCGTGCTGGGGGCGGGGCTGCTAACCCGCCCGTGTGACCTTAGAGCCAGGGGCTCCAGGAGGAAAAGAGGGTGGTCTCGGGGACACAGGGGCCTGGAGCTCAGCTTGGGAAACCCAGGCAGGCAGCTCTTTGGGCTGGTGGGAGAGGCCGGGACCCAGGGCCTGGAGGTGGGTGTGCGGGGCCTGGGGCACCCTGAGCCGGGCCAGCCCCGCCTAGGAAGGGGCACGCGGGCCTCTCCTGCGGAGACCACCCTGGACGGAAGGCGCTGGGTCTCCGCAGGTCAGGTCGGTCCCTGGAGGCCGCAGAGGACAAGGGGCCTGCCCGGGGGGGCGCGTCCTGCTCCCCAGGCTGCGGGGTGCGCGCCCTGCTCCCCAGGCTGCGGGGTGCGCGCCCTGCTTCCCAGGCTGCGGGGTGCGCGCCCTGCCCCCAGGCTGCGGCCTCCTGCCCGCGGGGTGCGCGCCCTGCCCCCAGGCTGCGGGGTGCGCGCCCTGCCCCCAGGCTGCGGCCTCCTGCCCGCAGGGTGCGCGCCCTGCCCCCCAGGCTGCGGGGTGCGCGCCCTGCCCCCCAGGCTGCGGGGTGCGCGTCCTGCCCCCAGGCTGCGGGGTGGGCGCCCGGCTCCCCAGGCTGCGGCCTCCTGCCCGGGGGGGCGCGTCCTGCCCCCCAGGCTGCGGGGTGCGCGCCCTGCCCCCCAGGCTGCGCCCCCCCCCCCCCCCCGCGCTTCGCCCTCCGGCTCCACACGCGGGCAGAGCCCGACCCCAGGCCGTCGCCCCCGCGGGTGGGCAGGCGGGGCGGCCGCGGAAGGGGCGCCCGGCGCCGCTCAAAGGGCCGCTAATGTTCGCTAATCCCGGCCTTTCAGGCGGCCGGGCGGCTGTTGGCCCAACAACAGGGAGTGAAAGGCGAGCGCGGGGCGCCGGGGGCGCTGCCCCTGCCCCGCCCCGACCCCGCGGCCTCCCGCCCGGACCGAGCCGGGGACGGGGCGCAGGTGCCGCGCGCTCCCGCCGAGCGCCCCGTCGGGGCTGCGCGCGGGGCCCGGGGGGCGGGGGCCCGGGAGACGGGGGACCCCGGGGGCGGGGGCCCGGGGGCGGGGGCCGGGCGGTTCCCAGGCCCGGGAGGGGCGGGGGCCCCGGCGCGGACGCCCGGCCCCTCGGGAGCGTGACCCCCGCGCGCCCTGGCGCGGCCCCAGCGCTCGTTAGGGGTTTAATTAGGGAGCCGCGGGATTTGCATAATCTGCGGCCGGCGGGCCGGGGTCTCCCAGGTCCGGGAGGCCGGGGGCGGGCCCGGGGCCCCTCCTGCGCCGGCCCTGGAATTCCCCGGCCGGCCAGCCGAGGGTCCCCCCTCCCCAGCAGCTCCGAGCTGTGGACTCAGCTGCGCCCGGCCCCCAGGAGTGGGAGGGCCCCAGGAGGGGCTAGGGGCACCCCCTTGGGCAAACAGTGAGTGCAAACATTCCAGCCCCGGCCCAGCCCTGGGGAGCAACAGGCCCTGCCCCCGCCCCCAGGTCCCCTCTTGTCTGCCCCGTCCCAGGTGGCAGCAGGGTTGTGCCATCAGGGGTGCCCAGTGGGAGCTGGTCATGGGGGCTGCCCACCCTCCCAGGGCAGGGCATCTCTCTCCAGGCACAGGGTCGGGGCTCTGGGCTCTGCACCCCAGTTCTGGCTGCAGCTTCTGTGCTGACCACCAAGTGGTGGTGGTAGTTCTAAGATGTGTCCTTGGACCCGGGACCTTTGAGTGGAGGGTAGAGAAAGGCCTCTGGGGCCTGCCTCCTCCTGAGCGCTGTGGTCTGCAAGGCTGACGCTGGGGGTGGGGTGGGGGTAGCCTGGCTTCCCTGCCCCCCAACCCCAACATTGGGAGAACCTCCCTCTATCCAGCAGCCCGGACCTGAGGCTGAGGCCCCAGTCGTAGGCTGGTTCTTTGCAGCGGTGTCATGGAAGGTGGCATCTCAGGCAGGGCAAAGGCCTGAGAGTGTGGCCTTGGGAGGGTGGCCAGGGCTCCTCCAGGAGGCCTTTTGGGTCACAGTCCCAGCACAAACAGCCCCCTCCCAGTTCCTAGCACCATCTGCCTACAGACATGGCGACAGTCTTCAAAGGGCACTGTGGGGCCGGGCATGGGCAAGGCCTTGCGTCTCCTGTGTGGTGAGCTGGGGGCTGGATGACCCCTGGCCTGGTCACTGCCCAGCCTCTTTCCCCCAGCAACCTGGTAGGACCTGGCACCCTAGCCCAGCCTGGGTTCCTCCTGCCACATCAGGGAGGAGTGCCAGGGCAGGGGAAGAGCCGGCAGTCCCCTGGCCCAGTGCCCTGGCCCATGGGTGACCCAGCCCCCAGCCCCTCCGCAGGCCTATGCTGCGCTGCCTGGGCCCTGCCCCTCCACCCGGGTGCAGCTCTGTACTTGCAGTGGCTCCTGTGGCCTCTGAGTCAAAGCCTGTAGTGCCCAAGAGGCCGTAGTACCCGGTGCCCTGTGGCCCCAGACCTATCCCCTCACCCAACCTAGCCTCTCTCTGCTCCGGCCACCAGGTGTCACATCACTACCTGAATCCCTTGTGGGTCTTTTCCACAGGCTGTGGTCTGTCCCCACAGGGAGGTTGGCCCCACCCCTGGCCAGCCTCGATCACGGGACCCCTACCCCAAGTTGGAGGGCAGATGTGAGTCACTGGTGATCCCTGAGAGCCCATTTCTTCAGCCTGGGTTTCTGAATCCCCACAGGGAACAAACAGAGGTTCCCGCAAGCGGGGCACATAGCACGTGCTCAGATGGGCTTGGGGCTGCTGCATGCCGCACCCCCCCACCCCCACGACAGCCCAGTGGGGACCACACCCAGGACCACTGTAGGGCTGGCCTGCTTGGTCCCTTCTCTGTGAAGTCTCTCAGGACACAGGGCAGGGGGACAAGACACCAGGGCGGCTGTGGTCCACCATGAGCCACGGTGCCCTGCCCTGGCCTGGTCAAGTCAGGAAGGTGTGAGGGGCGACATAGGAAGAGGACCAGGCAGGGGGGCCCGGGTTTTGGGACTCAGGTTGTCCCTGGAACTTTGCCTGGCCCCAGGGACCCTGGAGACAAGTTGCTGCCTGGGCATGTCATGTTTGGTCCTGGCAGCCCCTCCTGGCACTGGGCCGAGGCTCTGTCCAGTCTGTGCCTCTGGGAACCTGCACTCACCTGAGATCTGGAGCTGGGGGACAGGAGGACCAGACAAGGAAGCCAGACGGAACCAGGGTGAGAACAGCCCTGGGCCAGGCCTAGGGCTCAGGGTGGGTATTACGGCCTGTGACAGGGTGGGCTCCCGCTGTGGGCAGAGGGGCTCTGAGACGGGTAGACTTCAGAGTGAGCCCCAACCCTGACCGCCTGGCCCTGTTTTCAGCTGAGGTGTTTGGACAGAGAAGCCTGATGACCCTCTGCCCCAAACTAGCCCTCGCTCGCCGGACTCGGTGCCCGAGGACCCCTGCCACGGCTGGTGTTCCACCAGGCACCCATCCTCCCAGGGTCTGGAGTGTAGGGAGGAGGGAGACAGATGGGCCCACTGTGGTGTGAGGGGCTGGGGGTGCTTTGAGGGAGGCTCTGGGGGAGGCAGAGGACCACGCTCAGGGGGACACCCTACAAGGGCAAGCACATGGGGGTCAGGGCTGTGGACCACCAGAGGCCTCCTTCAGGGGGTGACTCGTGTCAGGAGAAGCCCACACTCACAGCCCCCTGTGTCCTCAGCCACCAGCCACCTGCCACATGGGGTCTGCAGGACCCCCAGTGCCTTTCTGGCCCAGGAAGAATGGAGATAAGCCTCCTAGTTTTCATTTATTTCCACTTAAATTGTCTAAATATTATCCTAGGCAGTTCCCAAAGACCCTGGCCTCCCTAGAACAGCCAGGAGTGGGGGCTGCACCCAAATGAGGCTCCTCTGAGCAGGGCCTGACCCCACTGGGGCTGAGCACGGGGCCTGGGTCTCCCTCCTACTTCCTTCTCCGACCCCAGACTGGCCTCGTCCAGCTCAGACCCTGAAGGGAAGACACAGCTATTGGCGGTGGAAGTGGCTCACCAGACCCCCCACTCTGTATGCAGACCCCTCCGATCAGGCCCAGGTTGGCTCAGGGGTCCCCTATGGCCCCCAGCAATGTCTTGGGATTGGGGGACAAGGGTGAGGCCACCAGAGAGCCCACAGCCGTGGGCCGGCCATGCTGGGTACAGGAGGGAGCCCCAGCCCCCCTGGCTGGAGCTGGTCTCTCCTGAAGGGGCCTTTCTCCCAGGCCTGGGGTGCGGCAGGAGCCCCCTGCCTGCTGGTGCCCAGCCCTGCTGCTGGCGCCTCCCGGCCGGGCGGCCACAACCCTGATGTTGCTTTAATAAAACAAAGTTTTTCTTTCGTGCGCGGCCTCCAGCGGTGAAAGGGCCGATTTACGGAGCCCCGAGCCCCCTCCGGGCCGCCCCGCCCACCCTGCGGTGAAGCTGGCCGCAGCCCGGGGTAATTTATAGCTTCAACTTAGCGCACTCGCGCTGGGCCAGCCAGCGGCATGACTGGGGCCATTTATCCCGGGCCCCCCGGCCGGTCGGCCGCAGAGGACCGCCTTTCTCCGGCGCTCACAGGCGCCATTCACAGCCCGGCCGCCAGCTCCCGCCCAGGCCACGTTCCTTATTAAGACGTTGGAAACCCGGCGGAACCCCGCGGGTGAAAACAAGCCGGCTGTTTGTGCCTTGGCAGCACGCGGCCACCCCTAACCCGGCGCCCGCCCCCGCCCCCGCCAGCGCCAGGGACAGCCAGGCCCCCCGGGCCAGCCGGGCCACAGGTGAGTGACCTGGGCGGCCACTGCGGGGCTGGTTTCTTTTCTTTTCTGTTCAGTTTCCTCCCAGAAATATGGGCTGACATATTCAATCACGTCCAGGAAACGTCGTCCTGTTAGGAGACTCCCGCTGGAGGCCTGCTTGCCCGAGGCCAGGAAGTGGCTCCATTCACAGGGCTCATTGACAGGACAGTGTGTGGGGACCCCCATCCCTGCACCCCCTCCCCAAGGAGGAAGGGTAGGGATTGAGGGCCCAGAGACTGGCCGAAGCTCATGGCCCTGAAGAAGGGGCAGAACGCAGGTCCCCCAGGGAGGACCGTTGGCGCGACCACTCAGAGGGAACCTTTGCCCACGATTCCGGCACACACCATGAATGCTGGATGTCAGCGCCCACCATGCACAGCCACCCCGATGACGGCGTTGCGGGCCCAGGCCAGCTCTGGGTTGGCACACACAGGCCCGTGAGCACACGCAGAGGGACACACAGACACGGACACACAAGCACATGCATGGATGTGGAGGAATGTGCCCTCCACTCAGTGTCTGCACTGGGACCCAGCTCATGGCTGTCTTGATGGGGCACCCCCTTGAGTCTGACCACACTCTAAAAACCAGGGCACCTGCCAGACCTTGGCCACCCTCCCCGCCTCTCCCTGGCCTGGTCCACACTCTCCTGGGCCTGAGGCGATATGAGTGGGTCACAGTGTCCTCTGCAGACAGCTTGGCACTGGGGTCCCTGAGAGCAGGGAAGCCCTGACCTCTGCCTGCCGCCCAGGCTGCAGGACTCCCCAACTTGAGCCCACCTCCAAAAGTGAGCCCTGCATCCCCACCCAGCCCGGTGCAGGGAGCAAGCCCAGGGCGGGCTCAGGCCCCGGAAGAAGGTTCTCCTGCAAGGGACCTGGTGTCTGGGAGAGACGTGCTCCCCCAGGACCTCAGGCTCCCCCTCGGACCGAGAGCAGGGAGCTGCTGGGGCTCAGTGCTTCCAAGGGTGCCTCCTCCCACCGCCACCCCTGGGCTGCCCACCTCCTGGGGGCTGCTCACGCCCACCCCCACCCTTGGGGCTCCTATGGGTTGCCCAGTGTGGCTGGGACTGGAAACTTCCATCCGCTGTCTCACTTCTACACCTTCCCCTCCAGGAAAACAAGGCTCCGGGCACCCAGGTGCTTGCCAAGGGCCCCAGGCAAGTCCAAGGCCACAGTGGGTGACGGACCCAGGTTCCGGTTCGCACCTGACAGCAGGGGTGGAGGTGGTGAGGGGGCAATGGGATGCGTGGGGCAGTGGGGGTGGCAGTGCTTTTGAGAACCTCAGGGGAGCTAGGAGCAGAAAGGGACTGAACGTAGGGGCTGTTGGGGTGCCCCCCACAGGCCTCTTTCCACCAGGACTCCCTCCCTGGACCTGGGGTAGATCATTCCCATCACTCAGAGGTGGCCCACGCCACGTGGCCCTGTTAGGGGCAGGGAGACTCCTGGACGGTGTGGCCTAGGCCGGGAGCTGCTCTCTGCGGCCCACACAGGGCTCCAGGTGTGCTCTGCCCTGTGAGCAGGACTGTGCCCGGGAACTGGGGAGGGGAGGGCAGGTTCCCGGACGACTGCAGGGCGGAGTTCAGCTCCTGGTTGGAGGTCAGCGAGCGGGCAAGTCCCAGGTACAGAGGACAGTGATGCCCAGGGGGTGTCCTGTGCCTGTGTCTGCCCTGTTCGGGCCCTCACCGCACTCAGCGCCTTTGGTGGGGGACTGGGGCACAGGTCCCCTGGGTGGGGCATCGGGGACTCTCCTTGGAGAGGAGACTTTAACTTTGTTCCCAGCCCCTTGGGGTCAGTGATGGGGGCCTGGCTGGCGGGGGCCTCCCCAGTGTGAGGACCCGACAGGGTTAACGAGCTGCCTGGCTGCCACGGTATAGTTGGGTCATTAAAACCCCATCTCCTGCCTGTGTCCCAGCCTCCCGGGGCCTCCCGGGCCTTTGTCTCGCTTTCTAAGGCTGTGACAGGATCACCGGGTGGGGGCCCAGGAAGAGAGAGGGGCCCAGCATACAAAGCCCCCTGCCCCGGGCCTGGCGCCTCCTCTGCCAGGATGCTAGCCCGAGCCCCTCCCAGGATGCCCTCCTGGGGGGCTGGCATGGCCCTGCGGGACAGGCACCCCCCAAGTCCAAGCCGGGGCGGTCCGCACAGCCGCGCCCCAGGGCCACCCTTGCGCTGTTCCCAGGCCCGTGGTGCAGCCCCCCGGCCCTTCTCGGATTTGCCCACGCTTGGCTGCTGGTTGCTAGGAGCTGGGTGGGGGTGGGGGCGTGTGGCAATCGCAGGGCTGGTGTAGGATCCGCGCCGGGCAGGCGCACAGGGGACAAAGCCCGCCTGTGATTAAGTCATCTGCCCGACGGCACCGCGAAAGCCCCCAGCCAACAGAGGGCCACTGCCGCCCACACCCACAGCCCAGCAGCCCAGCAGCCTCCTGCTCCGGGCCAGGGGTGAGGCCCCCCACCATGCTCAGGGCTGCTTCCTCCTTGGCCCCCCCACCGTGTGACCCTGCTATCCAGGTGCCCGCAAGGCCCTGCCAGCCCTGTTCTGACCTGCAGGCAACCACAGCCAAGACCCCTTTTCCTTGGGCCAGACAGACATCTGAGGACACCAGTGTCAGAGCTGCACTGTCCCCCCACACCCAGCTGTCCGACCCTCTTCCCAGCGCCACCCTGCTGCCAGAGCTCCAGTCTGAGCTGGGGGTGCTGCTTTGGGGCCCCAGGAGCCGGCTGGGCGGGTGGACAGGTCACCTTACTCAAGGGAAGGAAGCAGGGGGATCCCCATGCCCCCAGCTGCCTTTCCCGATGTTCCCAGTGCCTCCCCCCAGGTCTCCTCCCCTCCTGGGGGCCTCTGGGTGGGCTGGTCTCTGCCAGTCCCACCTCCCACAGTCAGGTCTATAGAACGGGACCACGTGGGACCTCCCTGCACAACTCCCCAACACTTCAAAGGAGGAGTCCAGCTTTGGGGGGACCCTAGAGGGGACTGTGTCTGAGACACAAGAAACATAGCCTTCCTCACTGACCTCTCATCATGGGACCCCGCTGGCTCCACTGGGCACTTAGGGGCCTTGGCCACAGCAAGGCCAGGTCCTCCCTTTGGCCTCTGAAGAGTGGGTGCCCCAAAGGCCTTTCCTTTGTTTCAGAGCAAATACTGAAGGGGGAGTCTCGGGGCAGACAAGCTCCTGGACCCCTCAGTCATCCCATCCCCTCAGGCCAGCTCCTGGACCCCTCAGTCATCCAATCCCTGAGGGGGATGTGCCGCCCTCCCTCCAGGAGGCTGGGGCCTCAGGGAGGGGCGCTGGGGCCCGCCTGCCCGGATGGGTGGGATCCCTGCCCGCTTGAGCCAGGCTCCAGATGGGGTTTCAGGATGGGGCGGGAACTTCCTGGGATTTGCGGGCAGTGAGGGCTTCGGGCAGGCGAAGAGGTTTATCTCTCACTCCTCGAACAAACGTTATCTCTGCCTGGGGCAGGGGGCAGGGTGGAGGCCTAGCTGGGGCAGGGGGAGGGGACACAGAGCTTCCTGGTGGGGTCCAGCCCTTCTTTCTTTCAAAGGCCCCAGCGCCGCCCAGGGGTGAAAAGGCTGGTGGGCTCCCAGACCCAGAAGGCCCTGGAGGGCAGCTGGCCAGGATCCCAGGGCCCCCTCTCCCCAGGGAACTGCTCAGGGGATGAGTGGGCCTGGATGAGATGTCCAGCGAGCGGGCGGGTGACAAGACAGACCGTCCCCGGGCCTGACAAGGGCCACAGGGACACTCACCCACCCTGACAAGCCAGAGAGGGGCTGTCACAACCCTCAGGTGCTATGGCCACATCCCACGGCCCGCAGACCTCTGTAGAGGAAAGCCAGCCCAAGGGGTGGGTGCTCTCGGGGGATGCCGACTCTATAGCCAGTTTGGCCTATGCTGACCCCTGCAGCCTCGCTGAGCTGGTCCCGGCCTGCGACCCGGACAGGCAGGGGCTGACATCCAAGGGGAGGGGGCTTTCCTGAACCAGTGCCCTTGAGATCCATGTTGGGGGTCACCCTCAAACTGAGGCATGAAAGGCAGCTCTGGGGCATGGGATGATGGGGACCCTCCGGCCACTCCCTGAGGCTGGCTTCTGGTCATGCAGCCGTGGCAGAGCTGGAGAAGGGCCTGAAGTGAGTGGTCATCCGCAGGGGAGCAGTCAAGGGTGCAGATGAAGGTGTCAGCCCTTGTCCCTGTTCCCTGGCAGGAAGAGCGGGATGGAGGGAGGTGTGCCCGAGCTCCAGGCGGTCAGCAGCCTGCCAGCTTCAGACCTGCTCAGGCCTGGGCAGCGGGGCTGTGGGCTGGAGTGGCCCACCTTCTGTCACCTCACACCCACTTGTATTTGTCAAGAGCCGGGGCTTCATTCACTGCAGGCCCCTGCCTGGGTGGGGGCTCTGACATAGAAGGGCCTCTCCCGGCAGCACCTGGGGCCACACGCGGGTCAGTAAACACTGGTTGGGGACGGACGGAGCCGGGGAATTGATGTAGGGAAGGGGTGCAAGGATGCAGAGTGGCAGGTGGCCAGAGGAGTGGACATAGGTGCCTGGTGAGTCCATAGGTCTAGGGATGGCCAAGAGGTGTGCAGATGGCTGAGTGACCACTGCAGGGTGAAGAGATGGGGATGGCCAGTGGGCACGTGGGGCTCACACGGTGGGGGGTGGGGTGGAGGGAAGGGTGAGTCTATGGAGTATGGGACATAGAAATGAGAGTTGGCATCTCCCAGAATCCTGGGAGCTGGCGCCTGGAGTGGGTGTGTTTTTGAGATGCCAGGAAGGTGGTGAAAGTGGGCATGACCTATCCAATCTCCTGTCAGAGAGTGTGGCCTTGGGCTGGGAGGCGGCTGCTGGGTTAGCAATGTGGGGCCCCAGGCAAACACCAGGAGGCTGGCGCCCCCAGGGGCAGCTGGAGGACTGGCCTCAGCAGGCATCCCTCTGCCTCTCCACCTGGAGCAGAGCTGGGGATGAGGTGGGTGGGGAGAAGGTGAGTCATCGGCCTTGGGGAGCCCGGGGTGAACCAGCACCCACGCCTGCCTCGGTGGGCCCAGCAGATGACGTCACGTCTGCTGTGGGTGCCCTGGGGCCTGGCACAGAGCCCAGGGGCATCTCTGCTGGGTGCCTGGCCCAGGGCTGGGCCCAGTCCCACCTTGACCCCAAAGCCTCAGCTCACTCAGTGTCATCCTGGGGTCACCAAGTGGGCGGGCCACGAGGAGGAAGGAGCCTTCCGCCGTCTTCCTTGGCCAGCTTGCCACTGCACTGTGGCCGCCCGGCCTGGGCCAAGCCTGTCTCCCCCCTAGGCCCCTGACTGGCGTTATTTAGGAGTCAGGCTCTGCTGGGTCACCTCTGGGGGCACCAGCTGTGACAGAAGGCAGAGGGGCCATGGCGGAAGCTGCCCCAAGAGCAGGGCCTGGAGAGGCAAAGCCTTCGCACTGGATGTCAGGGTCCCATAAGACACGGCTAGCTCCCTGTACCTTCCTAGAAGCTCTGGGAGGGAACCTCTGTGCCCATTTTACAGGTGGGACACTGAGGCCCAGTAGTGGGAGGGCCAGGGACTGCCTGTGGTGCTGGCTCCAGAGCCCCTGATCTGACCGGCAGGTGCCCCCAGCCTGGGCTAGGTCAACAGGGCCAGGGGAGGGCCCAGCTGGCCAGGGTCACCCTGGCCCACTGCCGCTGACACCCGGAGTGTGAAGGGAACCCTACCTGCAGACTCTTGGAGCTGCGCTCCCCACACTGTCTGCCATCATGTTCACCCACTTCCCCCCCCCGACCCCTGGGGTGGGGGGTCCCAGGCCAGTGCAAAGGCAGAAATGGGGTCTCGGCCCCTCAAGGTCCCTGCCATTCCCACCTCCATCTCCTGATCACCGAACAGGGAGCCATGGCCTGTGTCTGTCCTGCCCTTTCAGGCTGGGCCGAGCAGGGGTGGGGGACACAGCCGGGCAGCAGAGAGGAACCGTCCTGGCAGACGCCAGAGCCAGGAAAGCTGACGGGCAAATAGTATTAGCTGGCCGACTTCCGAAGCCCCAGCATTGACCGCCCGGCGACCTCCCTCCACCACGCGCCTGTGCGCGCACCCAGGGGGCTGGGGCTCTCCAGCAGGTAGCACCAGGGCCTCCAGCTCCCGGCAGGGCCCTGGGCCAGGCTGCAGCCACCCTGGTCTGCACCGGGCCCCCAGTTCTCACTCAGGATCCGGGAAGGCTGCTGGTCCCCGGGCACTTCCCTGCCTGGACGGTAGCTAAAGGGCCTGCAGGGGGCTATCCAGCTCCGGGTCCCACAGCAGGCAGGACAGGGACGTCTCGGGACCAGCCCTGCTCACCCGGAGCCAGGATACGACAGCAGCCGGTGCTGGCTGGGTCCATCCCCGTGGAGATGGCTTTCCTAAGCAGCGTGGCTCAGCCCTCCCCTGGCCTGGGGCCTGGACAAGGGACCCACATCCCTGACACACTGTGTCTCCGCTGGCCCCTGCTGCAGGGCCCGGGCCGGTCCACCCCAGGGTCTTCCCAGCTGGGCAGGGCCCCGGGGTCACGGTACCACCCCTGTGCTTCAGTCTATGCGGACCAGCAGGACTGAGCCTCAGTTTCCCGTCTGTAAAATGGGAATTATGGCCAATAACTGCCACTCTGGTCCTGGCATGCGCTGGGCAGTGAGCTCTGGGCCACAGGGCCTCCATCACCCTCCAGGGGGCCTGGCCCCTGTTCCCCCTGCCTAGGCCTAGCACAGTGCGGCCGTCAACAGGGTCCCCATCTGGAAACGATTGAGCCTGTGGCCCTCAAAGATATAATTAAAATATATTGGGTTTTTATGCTCCTTCCTCGGCTGGGGCGGAATCCAGGCCGGTTATGAAACCGGATCGCGCTGACGTTGGCATGGGGAGCATCCGACTCCCACCTTCCCGCCTCCAGGGCCTGCTTCAAAGCACGCAGCAGGGGGCCTCTGGGGCCCGCTGGACAGGGCTGCGCTGTGCCCGCTGCCCCTTGTCCCCAGTGACCCTGTTCACAAGGGGGACATACTCCGCACCAGCTGTTCCCAGGCCTTGGGCAGCGTCCTGCCCTCTGCAGGGTCTGCCCCCTCCCGTCAGCATCACCCCGAGTGCTGGTCAGTGAGACGTCCCGGCTCCGTCCTGCCCCCTCCCAGGGAGCATCCTTTCCTCTCCCGGCTCTTCATTCCCTAGGCCTCGCCTCGCCCGGGAAGCCCCTGTCACTGGATGGGGGCCTCCCTCCCCATATGCCCTGACTGTGAGATCTAAGGTTCATCCTGGCCCCCCAAGGAGTGTGTGGGCCCAGGACAAGCTTGGGGTGTGAGGGGCCTCAGAGGGGTGCCCGCCTGGCTGAGGCCAGCCCCTCCCCCAGCCCAGGAGCCTCCGCCAAACCACGGGCTCCAGGGTTCTGAGGAGAACTGCCCGCCCAAGGCTCGGAACTGGAGGCCCAAGGGGAAGGAGTGGGGTGGGCTCTGGGCAGGCTGCCTCCTCCTCCGGGGAGCCTTCCTGCCCCTCTCTCAGCCTGCAGTGCTGGGCCCCTCATCCCACCTGAGCTCAAGGTCCCCTGAGGGGCCCAAGGTAGTCTAAGGCCCTGTCCCCACCCTACCAAGCTCAAGTAGCAGTGGAACCTCAGGCTCTCCCAATTGGAAGGCGGCCCCAGAGGTCAGCAGAGTGCTGGTCATTACCCAGGGAGAGCCAGCTGGACATGGCCTGGACACCCCGCCTTTGGCAGGTTCTTGCTGGGGGGCAGCAGGCCCAGCTCCTATGTGGCCACCTCACCTGCCCTCACCTGAGGGAGTGGTGGCTCAGAGATCTTTAGTCACTGTGACTATCGCTCCCCTGGGGTCCTGGTGGCTGCTGCCCCTCGGGCACTGACCATGCCCCGCCAGCCCAGCTCCAGTGCCCACACCCCAGACCCAGTGACACCCCCCAGCTCCCCAGCACCTCCCACAGCACAGGGCCTGAAGGTCACCGTCCTGGCCACCTGTCCTTCAGAACCCTCCTCCCCCCACACTCGGCCCTACCTGAGGCCTCCCGCATCTCCGGACTTGGGTCCCAGGCCAGGTGTCCACCCAGGTGCAGCAATGTGCTGACCTCCCCCCTCCCGCAGTCTCCATCCTGGTCCCCAGCTGCAGGACCGGCCCTGAGCCTTGGACCCTGGGTCTGGACAGCTGGAGGGCCTGTCCCTGGCTGTGTGGGTGCGGGGGTGGGGTGTCTGTGAGCGCTTGTGTGGAGGGGCTCCTCTGAGGGCCCCCAGCCCGCTCGAGGCAGGAACAGGGGGCACAGCTGGCCCGACCAGCGGGAGGGTTTGGCTAAGCCAGTCATTGTCCCTGTCACATCACTGCCCTGGGGGAGGCAAGGGGCTCTGGTTTTGGGGTCTGGGACTTCAGTGTGAAGACGGGGTCCAGCCCTGGCTGCTGGCTCAGCTGGTGGAGCCTTGTCCAGTATACACCAAAAATGTTTCTGGTTGAGTCCCGGTTGGGGCACATGAGGGAAGCAACTGACTGATCCTTCTCTATCACATTGATGTTTCTCTCTCTCCCTCTTCCTCTCTATAAAATCAATAAACGTAATCTCAAAGGAGGATTTAAAAAAACAAAGATGGTCCAGCTGGACGTGGCTCAGGGTTTGAGCGTCGACCTAGGATCCAGGCGATCAGGGTTCGATTTCCGGTCAGGGTGCATGCCCGGGTTGCGGGCTCGATCACTGACTCTCTCATCATTGATGTTTCTGTCTCTCTCTCCCTCTCCTTTCCTCTCTCTGAAATCAATAAAGATATATTTTTTTAAAAATTAAAAAAAAAATAAAAAATAAAAAAACCAAGATGGGTGCAGAGCCTGGCCAGGAAGGAGGGAGCAGCGAGAGAGCGAAGCCCCCACCTGGGGCTCCAGAGTCCTGCCGCAGGGTCCCTGTCTCCCCCCCACCTCCTCCGCTGCCTGAGGGGAGCCCCCACCCCGAGTCCTGGCCCACCAGCCTCCCCTCTGGTCTGGCCTCTGGGAGGCCCGAGGCACCTCCTCCAGGAAGCCGGCCTCGTCCAGCTTGGGGGGCAGGGGTGTGTCAGGCTGGGCTGGTGGGGCACCTGGGGCCAGGCCAGCCTGGGCGCGGGGCAAGGGCACATTCCTGCTTCCTTAGCATGTGGGGAGGGGGTTCCCAGAAGTCAAGGAGGCCTGGCCAGTGGCCCGCAGGGACTTCCTGCTTGGTGAGAGCAGGGCTCCAGTGCAGGACAGGATCTTGACCACGCGGGGCCCAGCCCTGTGTCCCATGGGGCAGCCAGCACCCATCACTGCATCCTTCCTTCAGTGCCACCCAACTTGCGCTGGGCCCCTTCCCACCAGGCCTGCCAACCGCCCCCCTGCCCTGGGCTGCCCTGGTTGTCGCTGTCCATGCGAGGATAGGACAGGCGGGCTCAGGAGCCCCCGGGCAGTTCCAGGAAGCAGAGGAAGGCGGGTGGGGGAGCAGGGTGGGGAGCCACGGGGATGCCTACGGGACCTTGAGCAAGTCACGTCGTCGCCTGTGGGGTGGGGTGTCGCCTGGACCCACCCTGCCTGCGAAGGGGGAGAAATGAGCTCACGCTCCTGGCAGGCCAGCCAGCACCTGGCGCAGGGAGTGCTCCCGGAGGGGAGCGGCACACGGGCACGTTGGGGCGGGCGCAGACCCGGCCTGCACTCGCCTGGCCCGCGTGGCCCTCTGCAGGGTGGGGCCTCCCAGGAGGGCATGGCTATCCCCCGGGCAGCTGAGAGACTGGCCACATGGAGCACCCACCAGCATTTAAAGCTTCTTCTAAGAGAGAGGCCCCAGCCTGGCAATGACGCCTCCCCCTCCAGAGCCCAGCTCAGGAGCCCCTTCCTCCCGGAGCCCCTCAAAGCTGGGCTGGCCTGCGAGGTGTCCCCCTTACACACACACAGAGGAGGGGTGAGCAGTGTGGCCTAGTCTGGAGGGCGGGGTCTCAGCAGCAGCGTGGGGTGCCCAGGGCCTGGACTCTGCCCGCTGCTCTGGAGGCAGGCTGCACTCAGGAACCAGGTGTTATCAGAGGGAAAGGAAGCCCCGCACCCGCCTCCCGGCTGGAGTGCAGCCAAGTTGGTGAATGAGCGCTCAGGGGGGGCTGGGCTCACGGTGGCTGGGGGGGCTGTGTGCCTTTGATTCACTCCTTGGACCCTGGAGGCCTGGGTCATCCAGATGCCAGGCTCCTGGAGCAGGAGGGGCACTGCCTGTGAGCAGCCTGGCCTCTTGGTTCTAGGGACCCACCTTCACCTGACAAGGCGAGGTGCAGTCATGAGCCTCCAGGTGGAGGCAGTAAGCAAGCCCAGCTGGGTGATGCGGGGCTGAGACCAGAGGGCGTGTGCCTGGTGGAGCGGGAGAGTAGGGGAAGGAAGGCCGGGCAGATCCCCGCCATCTGGGGCCTGTCTTGGCTCCGCTCTGCGGGTGAGCTGCCTGAGGGCTGGACGCAGGGACACAGGGACGCTGGGCTGGCCTGGCCATGTGTTTCTGATTCCTTGAGGCCTCCCCAGAGTGGCACTTATGCAAGAGACACCCCCTGCCTCTGGCCCGCCCAGTGCCCGGCTGCCATTGTCTGACTGGCCTGGTGCAGAACGACCAACCCTGAGCTGTGGCCCCTGCCCATCTGCGGGAGTAGGGGTGCTGGACCCCGGTGGGAGGACGCCTTCCAGGTCCAAAGGAGCCTGAGGGTCATCAGCCCCCAACCTCTGTGCAAAACAGACAGGATGAGGGGCCCGCCTGGGTCCCAGAGCAGAGGGCAGAGCTGGCCAGCTGGGGATGGGGAATGTTGTGCCTTGCCAGGGCCTGGGGTGGGGGTAAGATCTCCCTGGGCCCAATCTTGTGCTCCCTGCTGCTCTGGCCTTGAACATGGCAGGGACCTTGGAGCCTCTGCCTGGTTGGCATGGGTGGGGAGCGAGCACCCAGTCCAGGGAGCTTAAGAGAGGTGGGTAGGTGGGTGACCCTCCCTCCATGGTGTGGAGGGGCTGGGCAGGGGATGCCCACTTTCTCCCCATTGTCTGCCTCCCCAACTGTCACCTGCCGGTATGTTCTGGATTGACCGTTTATTCCTTCCCTGTCTGCTCCCCGACTCCACCCCCAGCCAGAAGGTCGGCTCTGCCAGGGCAGGGACTGGGCTGGGCTGTCCCCGGCTGTCCCCCAGGGCCTGGAACAGAGAGGGCTCTCAGCACATGTTGTCGTGTGAATGAACGAATGACCAAGTGTGAGAAGCAACCTTAGAGCCTCAGGGTCCCACCCCCTTGCTGACTGATGGGGACACTGGGCTTGGGGACTGGTAGGGGGCTGGGTGGAGGGGTCTACCCAGAGCTAACGGCCCCTGCCCCAGTCCCAACCCCCCGGTACCACCATTGCCTTCTGGAGCCAGCCCTGCTGTCCTACACCCAGGGGTGACAGTCCCCAGCTGATGAGACGCCCCAGGTGGAAGCCCCGGCCCGGTAGGCTCCCCTCAGCCTCTTTGCTGCTGTGGCCCCACAGGCCACGGTGGAGACGCTGCTTGTTTGTGCGGTGCCCCTGGTTCAGACTTTGGGACTGTCCTTGGCTGGCTCCACGCACCGCCCTGGAATCCCCCTGCCAGCTGGGCACACAGGGAAGCGAGCGCCCTCTGGTGGGCCCCTCAGGCTGGGGGTGACCTCCATCCCTACCACGCTGCACAGGCCCCACAGCCCATCCCGCAGAGCCCCCCTTGAGGTTCAGGCCACACAGCAGCTACTGCCAGGAGAGCCCCCAAGCAGGCCCTGTCTGGCCCCCAGAGTGGACACACTGAGCCTTTGGAGATCTGGCATGTAGACAGCAGCCCAGGCAGTGTCACTCACACCCCACCCGGCATCAGTGCCCCAGGCGGGCCCCTCTGCCCACACACAGGAGCCCTTTCTCCAGGGCCCGAGGCTCTGGGCCGACTGTCTCGCACGCTCTCCTATCAAAAATAAACACACAGCCCTCCCCACAGCTCCCCTGCCCCCATCTCTGCCCCCTGCAGAGTGGGCCTGGCCCCTGGGAGCCCAGCCTGGGGTGGGCCCAGCTGGTGCCAGCAGGGCTAAGGAGCGGGTGTGGGGGGACAAGGAAGGAGGTGCAGGAGAGGGGACATGGGCACCCCCATGCTGGGCACAGCCTTGCTCATTCGTTCACTCCATTCATTCATTATTCAAATGTCCTCTTATCCCACTCGCTGCCTGCAGGGGGCATGATGCCCTCAAATTACCCCCTGCCCCGGAGAGAGGGGCCTGGGGGGCACTCCTGGGGCAGCACATCCATCCGTCCACTCATTCATTCATTGTACAGACACCGGTGAACCTTCCAGCTCAGTGCCCAGGGCCAGGCTGGGGCAGGGGTGTTTCTGAGGGTCCTCTCCAGTCCTGAACAACGGCAGAGGGGGGGCCATGAGCCCATCACACCTGGGCCTGGCTGGCGTTTCAAAGGGCCAGGGCGCCGTGTCCACCCCACCAGGGGGTGGCCCAGAACACTGCTGGACAAGGGCTGGGCCTGGGAGGGAGGGTCCTGGACCTGGTCAAAGACCCTGCCCTGCAGCCCACCCCAGGCTTGCCCAGAGCCTCAGCCGGCGATGGTGCTGTCCTGGGCCTGGGCCCTCCCCACCCATCGTACCTACAGTGGCAGCCTGGCCTCCATGAGGTCCGGGTGGAGGCCATCCCTCAATTCTCCAGCGTGGGGGTCTGGGAGACCCCGCTCCCACCCCTGCACAGGAGGCGGGGCTGGACATCTGGACATGTTGCTTCTGGGCCAGAGGCTCTGACCGGTTCATCGGTGCCCCCTGCAGGCCTCCCAGCTCAACAAAGCCAGCTTGGCCCTAGTGGCTCCGGGCCTCAGAATTTGGGGGTGGGGCACTTGGGGGTCAGTAGAGCTGGGGCCAGGGAAGCACAGGGGTCCTGGGATCCAGGGTCTGGAGGCCACTAGGAGCCAGGGCCAGGATGTGCATGCCAAAGGCCCTGTCCTCTGGCCTCCTCCAGCCCCAGCTGCCATGGGGATGCTCCTGCCTCCTGAGTGGCGTGGCGGCCTGCTGGGCCTTCGCTCTGGTACATCCTGAACAGGGACACAAGGGACATGAGCCCAGTGCTCCCAGGGCACACATGGGCACAAACATCACCAGCGGGTCCTCCCCTGTGGTGACTCAGCCACGTGGCTGGCAGCCCCAGGCCACCGAGGGACTGGCTGGACGGAGACACGGGGGAGGTGCCAGCGTGCACTCAGCCCCAGAGGGGAGGGATGGGCAGTGATGCCCCACAGACCCAGGCTTCTCCACCAGGGCTGGAGCCCTCGTGGGCCACAGCCCAGGGAGGACAGCTGGGCAGTGGGTGGCCTTGGGCGTGGCAGCCACAGTCTTCGTGGCTGCCTTCGTCAGCACCTGCCGCTGTAACATAAAAACACGGACAACAGGCATTTATTTCTCGTAGTCTGGATGCTGGACGTCCACCGTCAAGGTGGCAGTCAGTTCGGTTTCAGTGAGGCCGCGTCCTGGCCTGCAGCTGTCGCCATCCTCACACAGCTGAGAGGGTGCTCTGGTCTCAGCAGGGCACCGGTCCCATCAGAGGGCCCCACCTCATGGCCTCACCTAACCCCACTCGCCTCCACATCTCATCCCACTGGGCCGGGGCCTCAAGACATGAATTTGGGGGAACACAGAAATTCAGTCGAGGCTGGCGGGGCCTTGGTCCAGGTCCCCAAGTTCTGGCTCCCAGGCCCACCACACCAGGGGGCAGGGGGTCAGCGACCCTCACCTCCTGTGCGCAGGGATCAGCCCTGAGCCTGGGAGGCAGCCCTTGGGGGCTCAGTCCACAAGGTCTCGCTGCTCAGTGATGGGGACCCAGAATCATGCCCCCAGGACAGCTTCCCCCTCCCTGTTTCCTCACGTCCCCATTCTGGCGGGAGGCCCCATGACGCTGGTGTGTCGATGCGCAGGAAATGCAGGGGGCAGGAGTCCAGGCCGCTGCTGAATGCCCAGCTCCGGTCATGTTTACCTGCGGGAGGCCGGTGCCAGGGCCCCCGCCTGGCCTCACGGCCCCGAGTTAACTCGGGCTCCAGGATAAACACCCATTCAGCCGCACAAGGCCCCTTTGTCCCAGAGAGGCTCCCGGCCCAGGACGCTGCCCCCCGGCCTGTGGCCTTAGCGCCGCCAGCCGCCCTGAGTGGCCTTCTGCAGGAGTCCTGGTCTGGCTCAGAGGCCCCAGCTGGAGACAGGGCACTGGGCAGTTCTCAGAGTGGCCAGAGAGGCCAGACAGGCAGAGCTGGGTGAGGACGATGTCCCTCCAGGGCCCTTCAGAGCAGTCCTGACTGCAGCAGAAGGGGCAGTCCTGAGGCCACGTGGCTGCTTGCCCTCTGCCAGGTGTGGCAAGGGCAGGGGAGGGCGCTGAGGATCAGCGGGGCAGCGGGGCAGCAGGCGAGCCCAGAGGCTGCAGGCCCCCCTCCTCCCCGCCGTCCCACCCAACCCCAGGCACCCTGTCCCACCTCTCCCCAGCCATGGTCACTGTCCCCATGTGTCTGTTTTCTTGCCTGTGATGTGGGCCCTGGCAGGCTCCTGAAGGCCCCTGAGCTTCTCAGCTCCATTTCTGTCTAGGGCGGCGGGTAGGGTGGGGGGTCCCTGTGCAGAGAGTGGATAGGTTCTTGTCCAGGGGCAAATGGAAGGGGTGCCAGGGGTGGGGTGGTGCTTCAATGGGGGTGAGGGAAGGGAAGTAGTTATCACTTCGGGGTGAGGGACTACATGTGGAGGGCAGGAGCCTGGGTCATTCCAGGGAAGGGGCCCAGAGCTCTGCTTTGAGTAGGACTTTTGGGGTTTCTGGCCTGCCTTGGAGGGTCCCAACCCATCTCCCACACCCCTGCAGCCAGCACCTGGGGCCTGGTAAAGTTGAAGACACACATCCTGTGATATCACGTCCGCTCTTGAGGGGTGCCTTCCTGGGGGTGAGTCCCCCCAAACCGACCACTCTGCACAGGACAAGGGCCATAGAGGATCAGAGCCCTGAGCAGGGAGGCTGGAGGGTCAGCCTGGGCGGCTGGAATGCCGGCTGGAGGGGGCACACTTGTGCTGAGGCCTGAGTGCCCTGGATCAGCTGGTTCGGGTGAGGGTGTCAAGGAAGCCCTCCTGAGAAGTGGCTTTTAAGCAGAGAAGTGAGGGCTTGGGGCAGCATCTGGCTGGAGGCCTGAGGGCTTGGCACTTACACCTGGAGCTGGAGCCACTGCAGGTTGGTCCTTGAGCCAGGAGGGAAGTGACTCTGCTCATAAAAGGACCTCCCGAGGCTGTACTGACAGTGGGAGCAGCAGGGGGCCCTGAAGGCGAACAGGAGCTGCCACAGGGATGAGACCACAGGGCTGGAGCACAGGGGGCCACGGGGAGCAGGGAGCAGAGCGGCCCCTAGGTTCCTGCCATCAGCCTGGCCTTCTGTCCCCATACCAGGCACTCTCCTGAAAATGTGCTGAGAACAAACACACCCTCCACCTGTGGAGTCTGGGATGCCCACTGGCCAGCCAGAGCCACAGCGCGTCCCCAGCCAGGACGTCACCACAGGGTCCTGACCCTGCACAGCGGCCAGTGGCCAGCAGCACCCCCTGGTGGCAGCCAGGCGCATCACTGCTGCCCACCTTCAGGCTGGTCCAAACCTCCAAACTCGGCCCTCATGGGAGGTCTGACTGGGCAGGTCTCAGATGGGACCTGCCCAGGGACCCCATTCCCATTGACGAGAAAATACCCCTTTGGTGATTTTCCCCCTAGGCCTGAGCCTGAGCACAGCCTCTGCCCCATCTGGGTGGTGGTCACTCCCTGGAGCAGTGAGGTCTCGGCCCAGCAGCACCAGCCTCACTTGGGAGCAGTTAGATATGCAGAGCTCGGCCTGCCCATTCCTATTGGCTCAGCACGAAGGAGCCCTGTGCCCTCCAGCTGGATCTGGGGGGCATAGGGGTGCAGACACGGCTCCAGGGCACAGAGCCACGTCTCATCTTGCGACCAGGGACCAGCCAGCTCTATGCCCATCTGCATCCAGGGGCTGGGCCCTGTGATGTCCCTGCAGGCTGAGCCTCTGCCCTGCTCAGAAGGGCTCCTAGGGCTGCCTTCCTCCTGCCTGTGCCTGTTCCAGGGCTTCACCACCACCCTACAAGTGCACCCCCTCTGGGCCCCATGCCCTGTACAACATGGTCCTGGAAGAGGGACCAAGGGTCCAAGGGTCGCGCAAGCATGTCTGACAAGCTCCTCTGAGCAGGCCCTGGTATGCAGCCTGATGCCCACTGGACCCAGACGTCCACTCAGACATTTTCTATGAGCTTTCAGAACTCCTGTCACAGCTGCAAACATCTGCTCTGGTCGGGGTTCTCAGAGCAGAGCCGGAGACCTCATCCCAGCTGCTGGATAGAACCCGTCTCCTACGAGCCTCATCTGGCAGCACTGGCTCAGGCGGCTGTGGACCCAGCTGGGGAACCTGAAGTCCGCTGGGCAGACAGGCCTCCTTCCTCTTAAGCTTCAAGGGACTGGACGAGGCCACCGCAGCAGCCAGGACACTGCCGGCCAGGTGTGAATAAGCCTTGGCCTCCACATCCCTCAGCCACACCTCAGGGAGTGCTCTGACCTCGGGCTGCAGCCTTGCCCGGCAACACAGGCCCACCATCCCCTTGCGTGTTTGCGTTTTTACATTAAAACTTTGGTCCGTTGGACTCTGACCTGCGGTCAGGAGGCAGACTGAACAGAAGCAGGATGCCTGCCCACCTGGCAGCTGAGGTGTGGGCGGGGCAAGGACCAAGGGCATGGTGGGTGACGGCGGCTGTGGAAGATTCAGTCACGGCTAGAAACCTTTGTTTTCATCAACAGAGCGACTTCAGCACTGAACTCAAAGGAAACTTTATTTAGTCTTGTTTCTAAAGCAACCTAGTTTAAAAATAAGCTGAAATTAGGAGAGAAGGAAAAACATGCAACCTAACAGGCAGACAGACAGACAGGAGGGCAGGTGGGCACAGGCGGGGACCCCACGTCAGATCTTCTCCATCTTGGAAATGAGGTCATCACAGATCCTGGTCAGCTCGTCATTTTCTTTAGTCTGAAGGAGAAAGGTCAAACCCCTCGGTCTCCCAGTGCTCAGTCGTGGTAGCAGGGGCTCAGCTGGCACCTGGCCTGGCCTGAGAGGAGTCTGGGAGGAGCACAGTGGCCTGGCCTGGGATCCAGCAGGCCACAGGGCCTTGGGACAGGGCAGGTCCCATCCAGAAGGGCTGTCCCTCAGGCCCGCACCCACCTTTTGCTCCACGGTCTTCTCCAGCGAGTGGACACGCATCTGCTCCTTCCTCAGGCTCGCCTGGAAGGCCATTGCCTCCGCCTGGGCCTTGCTCCGGACTTGGGCAATCTCCTCGTTGGCCCTGGACATTCAAAGGGCGGGCTCAGCCTCACCTTCCTCCCTCCCCCGGCTGCCCATGGCTTCCCCATACTCACAGCTGGAGTTTCTCCTCCGCATGGGCCTTCAGCGCCTGGTACCTCTGGCCTTCCTTCTGGATTCTGACAATGTAGCCCTCAACACACTTCTTCAGGGACTCTTCATTCTTTAAGGAGAGAGGTGCGTTATTGCTGCCAGTTTGCACCTCTGGGAGACGGTTCCCAGGGTCGGGTGTGGACAGGTCCCTGTCCAGGCTCTTTGGGATGTTCATGAAGCAGCAGCTTGGACAAGGAAGGCCGCAGGGAAGCTGCACTTGCTGTCTGTTTTTTGAAAAAGGTCCCTCCACACACAGCCCAGGTCTCCCCATCCCTGGACACCAGGCCTGACCCCCTACTCCTCTGGCCACCATTACCTCTTGGCCCCTCAGCCTGCCTGGAAACAGACCTATCCCTCGCCTGGCAGCCCTCTCTGTGGCCAGGACTCCTGCTGCCCCCACCCAGGGGGCCCCTGAGGTTGAACTGGGCCAGGCCCTCCTCCAGAAGGCAGCAGCTGGCTCCGTGGGTGCCTACTGTCATCAGGGCATCCACTGTACCATCAGGGTCCTGCCTCCAGGCTGTGCCCTACAGTTCTTCTGCTCACATGCCCAGGCCTCCCCAGGCTGACAGCACTCCCACCCCACCCTAGGCCCACCGATGAGATTGGCCTCACAGCCCTGGCGCAGGGCAAGGCTCAGCCGGCTGCCAAGTTTAAGGGACAAGGATGCGGTGGGGAGAGCTGCCTCCTGCCCGATGGGCTTGGGACTAGGCCATTACAAGGTAGGGACACCAGAGAGCCCAGCTGGGTCCCACTGCAGGAGGCGGCACAGCCCCACCTACCGTACGATAGCCTTCGATCGCCTCCCTCTGCTTCTCAAACCGCTTGAAGAGGTCAGAGAATGACTTTTCCATGGAGTTCAGATCCGCAGTCAGCTGCTCCTTTTCTTTCAGAACCTTCTGGATCTCGGCTTTGGCAAGGTCCTGCTGTTTCTGAGCCTCCTCTTGAAAAGAGAAAAACACGTAAGGTTAGGGGGGCAGCCTCCACACTGGTGCCACAAGTGACCCAGAGCAGGAGGCAGTGAGATGGAGAAGAGGTGGGCAGCGTCAGCCGCAACATGCCAAGGTCCCACTAGAGGAAGGTGACAAAGCCCCTTCCCACCCTGTCCTCCCAGAGCAACATCTGGGGGAACAAGTGCCCAGAACACAGCCATTTCCTCAACATTAGGTCCACCGGAGCCCAAGGGACTGGACACGAACCCAGGGACCAACAGCAGAGCCTGCGATGACCCTGTGCCCACATATGGGGGCCTGTGGAGCCTGAGTCCCTTCCTGGGTGGAGGCAAGTGCTCCCACCCTCCAGCCTCAGCCTGGACACACCCAGAGGCCAAAGCTGGACACACAGAGCTCAGGTTCTGGCCAATTTGGGGGCCGACAAGAGTCAGCCCCACAGCCTGACCCGGGCTCCCTGACCCCAGCTGCATCTGCACTGGTCTTGGCTGCTCTACGGCTGAGGGCTGTGGTGGCCAAGGCGGGAGCTGCTATTAGAAAGAGGAGCCCACAGGCTCCCGCTTACCCATCGCCTGGTACATGAAGCTCTCGTACCCGTCCATGACCTTCCTGTGGGAGGAGCAGATGTGTGGCTGAGAGCCGTGCTGTTCCACCTCCGCCACCCCATCTCCAGGTTCTCCCCGCAGGCCTCACCCCATCTCCAGGTTCTCCCCGCAGGCCTCACCCCATCTCCAGGTTCTCCCCGCAGGCCTCACCCCATCTCCAGGTTCTCCCCGCAGGCCTCACCCCATCTCCAGGTTCTTCTGGTGCAGCTCCTCACACCTGCTCCTCAGCTGCAGGACCTCCTTCTGCGCTGCCTCCACCTACACAAACCATACCCCATGCCTCACGGGCTGGACATCGCCAGGCCAGCAGGCGCCCGCTGAGAGCCCGGGTCCCTCAGAGCTGGGCAACAGCCGGGGCTGAGTGATACCTGTGGCACCACCTGCAGCAGCACCAGGGCGGCCAGCACTCAGGGCTGCAGCCAACAGGCGGGGGCAGCGTGACATGACCCCCCCCCCCCTCACCGCTGCGTCCAGGTCCTTCTGGCTGTACTGCAGCACGTCCACAATGAGGCCCCCGGGCCCGAGGACACACGGAGGTGGGTCCGGCACCTGTGGGGCGACAGAGACCAGCTGGGCCCCAAGCTCCTCTCGCATTCACTCTGCCCCAGGGAGGACAGGTCCTCAGAGGCAGGAGGAGGCTGCAGGACAGCAAGGCAGTGACCAGAGACAAGGAGTGGCAACCGCGGACCTCCAGCCCACTGACCTCTGAACCTTCAGAACCCTGAACGTAAAACCCAGGCCCTTAACAGACAGGTGTCTCTATAGGCTGAGGCACTCACAGGAAGGTCCGGTGTTCCCAGGAAGTCCAAGTCCACCAGCGTGGCCTCAGGCGGGCCTCCCAAGGAAGGTACGTCAATGTCCTGCGCACTGGAACCAGGACAGAAATACATGCGCCGTTTTCCTTCAGAGCTGGGTCTGCCCAGGCTCCCCCCACAGGGCCAGTCAACATTTTAGGAATTGTGGGCCACATGGCTGTCACATCTAGCAACCCTGCTGTCTTAGAACGAGAGCAGCCTGACGGATGCGGGCAGGAAGGCGTCACTGTGCCCACAGAGCTTGTGTGGAGGAGCAGGCAGTGAGCAGGTGGACCTACCACAGGTCCCGCTGTCCTGCCCCCCAGCTGTCCCTCACTGTGGCTATTCCAGTTCAGATTTCCCACACGTCCTTTTCAAACTCAAAGGGAGGTGGCATCGCCTCCTGCACCTGAAGGGTGTCAGCTCAGAGCCTGCCGCTCAGAAGCTGGGTCATGACTGCCCCCTTAGTCTGGAGGTCTCTGATCACCGGCATACCTGCCAACCGTGCACTGAGCCACTGCAGAGGACATGTACCTGCTGGTCTTGGGGGCCACAGGGGCCAGTCTCTCAGGACTGTCCTTCAGGAGCGGGTCAAACTTGAGGTACAATGACTGCTTCCTCAGGGCTGACTCCTTAAACTGAAGGGGGTGGCACATCAGCAGGGTCCTGGTCGCCCTGATGAGGCGACCAAAGGGCCCGGAGAGATCACTACTCACTGAGCTGCCTCCCAGGTGGGACTGACCCCAGCACAGAGCAGTATGCTCTGGTGGCCCTGGATAGGACTCTGTTGGGACCATGGGATGTGGCTAAGAAAAGCGGCTGCAGGAAGGGGCCCCAGAGAGGCCCAGTGCAGCCTGACATTTGGCCTGAAGAACCATCCCAGCTGCCCAGGTGTGACAGCTGATCCAGGGAAAGTCCCTCCTTGAGACCCACCCTCAGGAAAGGCTGTGGCGGGTGCGGGTACTCACCTGGGATGTCCCAAACTGCTCCAGGTAGTCCACATCGGCCACTGTGCCTAGAACTGAGGGGAGCACGTCAGCACCACTGCCACCAGCACCCCACACGTGGCGGACTGTGCTTCCTCCGTGAAGCAGAGGCCAGCCCAGCAGCTTCACCGCATGGGGGGCATCCCAGAGCCCCCAGCACTCAGACTGTGCCAACACTGTGCCCTGCCCACTGCCCATCCTGGACCTGGGACCAGATTGTTTTTTGGGGCTGTGCTGTGCACTACTCAGTGTTGAGAAGCAACCCCGAGGGGTGAAAACCAAAAGTGTCCCCTGAGGGCCAAACCATCCTGGTCGAGAACCACTATTTAAAACTACCCCAGAAAAATCCTTTAGTTTCTGATAACATGAACCTTGCTTAAAAACCGTTTAAGGGGACCTCAAGCCATACATAAAAATTAATTCAAAGTGGGTGAAAGACCTAAACATAAGAGCCAAGATTATAAAATTCCTAAAAGAAAACAAGGATAAATCTTCATGGCTTTGTTTTGGGCAATGATCTCTTAGATTAGACACTGAAATCACAAGCAACAAATGGAAAAACAGAAACAGGCTTCAAAGTTAGAGTCTGTGCTCCAGGAACACAGTAAACAAGGCGCAAAGACAGCCACAGGCTGAGAAAAACTTTGTAAATCATGTATCTGACCAGGACCTTTTCTTTAGGAGACATAAACCTGGTAACAGAAAGAAAAATAAACACGGACAAAGGATCTGAGCAGATGTTTCTCCACAGCAAGGACGTGAAAGGTGCTCACCGTCACTGTCACCGGGGGACACAAATCAGAGCACACAGGTCATGCTGCACACCCATTGGGGCAGTGAGGACCAAGAGTCAGACAGCGAGTTTGGCGAGGACAAGGAGAGGCGGGACCACCTTGCCCCTGGGGATGAGACGGAGGGGAAGTCCCCAGTCCCTCAAGAAGTTAAGACAGTTACCTGGGAGCAGGTACTTACACCCAAAAGCAGAGAAAATGCATGTCTGCCCACCGCGGGTGCACGCATGTTCACGCAGCTGGAAGTGCAGCCGCACGGAAGCCCAACCACTGGGGCGTGAACAAGCTGCTCTGTCTGTCTACATGCAGGTCACTCACGCTCCAACACGGCCGACCTGACGTGCTCAGTGAGAGCAGCCAGACTCAAAACCATGACACGTGACTCAGGGTCCCCTGGGGGTTGCGGGCCTGCCCTAGCGGAGTCTCTCCATGGCTCCTGGCGCACCTGTGTGAGGACATGTGCTTGTCCTGCCAGGTGAGCCCCACCCCGTTTCCCATCTCCTCTCCGCCTGCAGTTTTCCAAGCACCTCGAACAGAGATGCTGTCGAGCAGCCTCACGTCTTTTAAATCGAGTCAGTCACGTGTCCTCACTGAGCCCACCTTGGGTCAGCGACCAGCCCCTCCCTGTACGGAAGCGCCAACTTAACCGCATCAGCACCACGAGGGAGGTTTGAGCTCCTGGGCTCCTCCTTGTGGGGTCGAGGTTCCAACAGTGTTTCTCTCATGACCACTGAGCCCAGGGGTCCGTGCACCTGTAGCTGCCACAGCCTCACTCGTACCTTTGCATACTGTTCTAGGTGAGTCTACAGTTTCCATTTCCAGAGTCCTTCACATCAAAGGGACCTCCTGGAAATGCCCATCTTGATAAACCAGTTTCTGCATGAGCCCCACTTATAGTCAGGAGACCCAGCTGCCTGTAGAAGGCTCATCTGCAAACACCACTCAACACACACACTCATGAGACATGTTTCAGGCAAACCAACAGCAGGGACAGAGGAGTGATGACTCAGGGGCAACGTACCCTCAGCTGGGTCTCTGAAAAGCTCCTCACTCAGGTCCGAGGTAGACTCTGGCCCCTGCACAGCAGGGTGTGCTGGGTCAGCAGGTGAGGCTGTGGGCTCATTGCCCAGACTGCTGGGGGGAGCCCCTGGCTCTGAAGAAGTCACGGTTCCCTCCTGGAAGGAAGAAGGTGGTCACCTGGGTGGTACAGTTTGAGTATCTCTTGAAGTTGAGGGTCCCGGGTGGGGCCTCTGCCTCACCCAAGTCTTGTCAAGGTGAGGGGTGTGGGGGTAGAGGATGGGGGGAAGCAATGTGTACCAACTGGTCACCACTGGCCTCCCTCTCCTTTATTTTATTTTTTAAAAATATATCTATTGATTTCAGAGAGAGGAAGAGAGAGGGAGAGAGAGAAACATCAATGATGAGAGTCGTCATTGATCGGCTGCCTCCTGCACGCCCTCTGCTGGGGATCGAGCCCACACCCAGGCATGTGCCTACTGGGAATCGAATCCTGATCGCCTGGATCCTAGGTTGACCGACACTCAACTGCTGAGCCACGCCCGGCAGGGCTCTCTTTTATTTCGATATGCAAACAGTGGCAAGAGTGCAAAGATGTGCTCATGCTCAGACACACACACACTTCATACCTGGCCCACCGGTCCCAAGGCTCCTGCTGTGGTCTGCAGCACAGGTGTGCCATCTGCTGAGGCTGGAGGCACCTGCCTGAAGAGATGGGGCCTGCTCAACAGGGCCTGCTCCCCCCGCCTCCCTAGGAACTGAGCTGCCACCTTCCCTGTGAGCCCTCACCTAGAAAGCCAGGCACTGGGGCTAAGACGGGTGGCCAGCAAAGCCCACAACCCTCGCCTGCAAGAGAATCTGAGCCTTGGAGGAGGCCTTGGAAGCAGGTGGGGGATCTGAGGGCTTTTCAGTTCAATGTCAGCAACCCCAAGAATCACTTGTCCTTTTTACCAGAAACCCAAGTAAAGAAGCCAGTGGGTGGGGGGCAGCCTTGCCAGGCAGTTCCAGGACTTGGGGGGGGGGGGCAGCTGGGGACGGTCAGGGGCTCTGCCTACAAGTGTGAGTACGGGTACTGGCTAAGCCTCTCATCACCCAACACTGGGTGGCCACTAAGCAAGGAGCAGGGAGAGATTCACACACCCAGACTCTCGCCTGAGGACCCACATGCATAGGGGCTGACAGCCCTCACTCGGTGCCCTTGGAACTACAGAAGTTTCCTTCTCTAGGTAACTTTTGGTGGAGGGAACCTAACAGGACATGGCCCTGCTCTCTTTCCTCGATTTCACAACAGCCCCCTGCCCTGAGGACCCTTCTCAAGGGGGTGTAAGTGGCATTTCTGGTGCCGGGTTCTCCCACACGCATCACAGAGCAGTCACCCCGACATCACCACCCTCACTTACTTGCTCGGAGAAGAGTCCCCTGCGGCCCCAGGCCCTGCCGGCCTGCTCTGAGGACATTCTGGGGAACAGGCCTCCCCACTGCCTCCGAATGGGTTGAAGTTTGGGTCATCAAGCTTGTCCCAGTCCAGGTCGTAGGAGCCCCGGGGAGGAGGAACAGAACCCTCCTCTGCCTCCTTGGGGGCCTTTTCCTGCCTCACCTGTGGTCTCTTCCCCAGTTTCCTTGGTGGGGGTGGCTTTTTGCTGGCAGCAACATCAGAAAAGTCAAATTCTAGCCTTATGGGACCATTCCTCGAAGAGTTGGCTGTTTGGCAGCTGGTCTCTTCTTTCCAAGGACTTGGGGCTGTTGCCCCTCCAGCCTTCAGAGGGCCTGCTGGGGCAGTGTTCTCAGGACCAGATGTATCCTCAGGGCTGGCCAGGGCCCCGGGCAGGTCTGCGAGGGGGTCTTCTCTGAGGGCTACTGTGGGGCAAGTACCAGGGGGTGAAGTGGCCCCAGCTGAGGAGGCAGGGGGTCTGTTTGAGCTTTCTCCTGAGGCTCTGTGAGGGTCCTCTGTTCTGTCTGGGGATGTGATCCTGGGAGGATCTAGAACTTCAGAGGTGGATGTCGTGGTTTTCTCCAGGGAATAAGAACTAAGGTTTTCCTGCAGACCTTGCCCAGGGCCATCAGACATCCCGTGTGGAGATGCCAGCTGGTTTTTAAGACTCGCCGGGGTCTGCGGACAGCTTGAGGGGTCCAGGCATCCCTGGGGAGTGGAGGTGGGCCCGTCGTCAGAGGCTGGTCTCACGAGCTCTGGAGGGGCGTGGGCGTCAGCCACTGCAGGTTTCTGCAGGATTCCATCTGTTGCTTTGGTGTCCACTTCCTGGGTGAACTGTTGGCTTTCAGAAATAGACTTAGTTAACACTAGTGAACCCACTGGCTTTGTAAGCGGATTTTTGTCTACACTGAAAGCATTAGCTAAAACAGAAAAAAAGGACATTCAGTGAACCCTCTCTTCACACTAAACTTTCACAAGTATGTATTCCCATAAGTCACTGCTGGGAGGCCAGCTGGGGACACACAGGTCACTGAGAGACAGAAGAAATGTGATAGACCCAAGGTCAGGTTTTCTGTGCTAGCCTATTTTGCCTCATGGTTCAGGCCCCTAGCTACATAGCCCAGGACAGTCAGTCAGCTTTTCACTGAGGAGAGGAAGGCAAGGATAGGACAGCTGTCTCCAGCTACAGCAGGGCCTGGCTCCCAGGACCGCCTTCCCCGGGTTCTCTCCTGGTTTCCCCAGGCCTCTGCTCTGTGGTCTTTGAAGCAGGTGACACCCCAAAGCCAGGAGGCAGGGTCTCAGCAAGTGGGTTTTCCTTCCTTCTTGGGGTTGTTATAAAAGAACAATATTGCAGTCACTCTAATCTCTTTCAGTTGAATTTCAAAAAGAAAAGTACAGCTCTGGCCTGTGTGGCTCAGTGATTAGGGCATTGGCCAACCCACCGAAGGGCTGCAGGTCGGATCCCCAGTCCCGGTTGGGGTGCTTGCAGGAGTCAACCAATTGATGTGTCTCTCTCACATTAGATTTTCTTTCTCCCTCCCTTCCTCTCTCTCTAAAAATCAATGGGGGAAAATATCCTCGAGTGAGGATTAACAAAAAGAAAAAATTCAGGTTTGAGAAGCTTCCACAGGGAAACGGGAACACAGTGTGGAGAATGTTTTACTCAAGTTGGGTGAAGGATACAATAATGATATTTTGCTCAAATATCTTTCACTGTACACCTGAAATCTGCTTAAAAGAAAAAGCAAGTTTTAACAGCTTAAGTCAGCAAAAGTCAGAATAAAAATGTGCAGTGAAGCCCCTCCCCACTCTGGATGCAGAGGGTCCCTGGAAGCCCATCGGGTCAGTGCAGCTTAATTTAAGAGAGCTGCCGGCAGGGTCCTCTTTCCTAGACAGGCTAAAATTAAAGCTGCGGCAGCTGCTCAGTCGACCACCACCCAAGTCAAATACCTAAGGCCTAGTAAGGCTGCACAGAAGCTGCTCCTGGTTAAAGTCAAGTGTTTAAAACCCAACCCCCAGGCTAGGATGCTGACTAGGTTACACAAAGACAATTCCTCTGCCTCTGAGAGTAAGACCTAACTGTGAGCTTTCTCCAAGGCTTGATATTAAGAACATAATATGTAAGTAAAAGGGAGATCCCAGTGGATGCAAAAAAGATGAAACCCAGAGGTGTGGTCAGGACACTTTATGAAGTCAGAGAGACAAAAACTAAGGCCAATTTGCTGGCAAGGGCACTGAGATGCCAAGTGCTCTGGGTCACGCACTGCACAATCCCAGAGCAGAGACCAGGAGAAACCAACCAAGGCGACAGACAACAAAACACAACTGTCCTCCATATCCCTCAGAGATGTTACAAAGTGTAGGACGTCAAAAGCACTGACACTTACTTCTCTTTTTGGGTCCAGATGCGAGGAGAGTTTTCTAATCCATTGGTGTCACCCAGAGCAAAACAAGCCTCAAGTTTGCTGCTCATGCTGGGACTTAAAATCTTGTGTGTCTGGGGATCCCGCAGAGGTGTCTGAAAAGTCACCTGTTGGGGAGGGAGGAGAGCACCTGTTCAATAATGCAAGTCTTCAGCCACACTAGCCAGGCTGCGCACTGCCTGCCAGCTAGGTTAAATCACCAGAAAAGCAGATCCCAGGGTGACCCAAGGTGTGGCAGAAGGCCAGCCTTACACAGGCAAAGCATACTCACCTTCATAGCTCTGGCTATGTTCTTGGGTGGCACATTTTCTTTCTGTGACAGACGGAGAACAGGCGATCTTCTGCTAAGTTCCGGTGGTGAAAACAGGAAGTTACAGTTTTCTGCACTTTTGTCATCAGTAACATTTTCGTCACTGAAGATCAGCAGACTCATCCTGGGGAAGCAGACGGTTTGTGTCACTGCGAGGGCCGTATCACCCAGAAGCACAGGCCTGACAGTGAGAGCTGGCCCCACAGGGAGGGCCACTCCACAAGCAGTGTCCTCTGCCAGGCAGCCCCTGTCCTACTTCAGGGGACTGTGACTCTTCAGTGGGGCTGGGGTGCTGCCACCTCCCAAGACGAAGAGCTAGAAGGGCCTTCAGTGAGGGAGAAGAACCAGGCTCTCACTCAGACTCTGAGGGTAAGTCAGGAGACAGGTAAGCGCTGGCCTGGGAGAAAACTGGAGAAAGCCCAGCCCCCCGACAGGCTGCAGCTGGAGGAGGCGGCCAAGTTAGCAGAGAACAGAAAGGCACTGGGCTGGAAAGTGGGGACTGCAGAGGGCAGCAGGAGGGCCCAGCCCCGAGGAGCTGGGGAAGGAAACAAGCAGCGAGGAGTAGGATTACTATGTGGGTGGGGAGTGGAGCTTCTACATGGGGCCTGGAGTCTCAGAAACACACCAGGGGTCCCCAGCTACGCCCAGACCTGCTCTTCCCTCCCCCAGTCCTTGTGATGGTCACCAACATGGCATTTCCAATCTAGGAGCCACCGGAGCGCTGGGCATTGACCTACCGGGGGAGGGAGGGACACCACAGGTTCCCGCTGGCGGTGGGGTCCTGGGGGCTGTGGCTGGAGGGGCAAGGCCATGGGGGCTGGGGCAGGGGGAGGAAAGGCGGCCTGGAAAGAACGGTCTGGGTGGGAGGCGAGGGGAATTGGACGCCTTAGAGGGCGTGGGGGCGGCCAGAGGAGAGCGGGCAGCGGGCAGCCGGGCATCAGCCCCGGCTTGGCCAGCGGCCACCACGCTCCGGGCGGAAGCAGGAAAGTCAAGGGTGACTCTTGATCGTCGCCTGAGCCGCTGGGACGAGTGGCGCGGGGGCCCCTTTGCGGCAGTTCCCCGCGGGGGCGGAGGACAGCAGAGCGCCGGGGCCTCGGTCTCGATCAGGCTCGGCTCCTGCGGCCCGCGGGGAGCACGGGAAGGGCGCCCGAGCGGAGGCGGCCTGCGCTCCAGGGGGCGGGCGCGAGCCCTCGGCGCAGCTGGTGCACCTGAGCCCGGGAGGGGGCGGCTCCCAGCGGACGGAGCCCCCGGTGAGCAGGCGGGTGTCGGGCGACGGCCGGGGGCTGGGGCGGGCGGAGGCGAGCCCGGGGGGGGGCAGCTACGGGCGGGACCTGAGACTGGACGAGGTCCCGGGGGGGAGGGGAGGCCCACGGACCGCGCCTGACGGACGAACCGTCCCGAACGACAAGCCGGGGAGGCCGGGGCCAGAACCGGCGGCGGGGTCCGGGGAGGGGCGGTTCGCGGTCGGGGTGGAAGTCGGCCGGCGCCCTCCTGCGGGCGGAGGGGCGGGAGGCTGGACCGGAGCCCCGAGCCCGGGCGCCCGCCGCTTACCTGCCGGCCGCCGCGCGAAGCCGAGGACACAGCGGGAGGCGCCGATCCCGGAGGCGCCGAGAGCCCGAGTCCGCCCGCCCGCCCGCCGCCTATTCAAATACCGACGGTTGGTGCGTCTGGCCAATCGGCGCGCGGTCGGGGGCAGGACGCCGGGGCGCCCGCGGCCAATAGAAGGACGTGCCGGTCGGCCACGCCCCCGGCGCGCCGAGGGTCTGCTTCCGGGGCGAGGGGCACGTGGGCGCGGCGGGAGCCGGAAGTCCTCGGGGGCCGGGCCGCCGGGCTCGTGAAGGGGCAGGGCTGCGGGCCCTGGGACCTCGGGCTCGGGAAGGCTGGGGCCTGAGCGCCGCTCCCCCGGCTCGCAGCGTCCCCAGCTGTAAAATGGCACCAGGTGCGGCGCCGCCCTCAAGGCGGGTCCGGAGGAGCCGGGGCCTCGCGAGGCCCGAGGGAGCGGGTCGCGACCCCGGGCCGGGCGCCGGGCGCGGGAACTGCACTTCCCGGCGTGCCCCGCGGGGACGCCGCCTCCCAGGGTTCCGCGCGCGGGCCCGAGCGCGACTCCATCTCCCAGGGCGCCCCGCGCGGCCGGGCGCCTCCCGGCCCTGGACGCCCGAGCCTCCCTCGCGCCCTGGGCGGCGGCCGGGCCGCAGGTGTGGGCGGCGCGATGGACAGCCCCGAGGTCACCTTCACCCTGGCCTACCTGGTGCTGGCCGTGTGCTTCGTGTTCACGCCCACCGAGTTCCACTCGGCCGGGCTCACCGTGCAGAACCTGCTGTCGGGCTGGCTGGGCAGCGAGGACGCCGCCTTCGTGCGCTACCACCAGCGCCGCACGGCCGCCACGCTGCTGTGCCACTCGCTGCTGCCGCTGGGTGAGCCTCGGGGGTCGCGGGAGGGTCGCGGGACCCGCCCCCCCCAGTCGAGGCTGCGGGCCCGCCGCCCGCGTGCCCCCCGCTGGCGGCAGCTGGTTCGCGGGGGGCGGGACGCAGGCCCGGAGCCCGGGCGGGGAGGGGCGCGGCCGCTGGGGCTGGTCGCGGACTGTCCTGCGGGCGGCGGTTCCCGGGAGAGGAGCGCAGGGTAGTGACGCCGGGAGGGGGGCCGTGGCCTCGGCCCGGGCCTTGGGAAGCGGGCCTGGGAAGGGCGTGCGGAGGCGGGGTCGCAGGTGCAGGGACTGGGAAGCCCGCGCGCTCAGACCTCGCCCGGGGGCTGTGCGGGGCAGACCCGGGTGCTCGCCGGCCCGGGGCGCGTCTGCCAGCTGCTTGGTCGGGGCCTGGCTGAGAGGGCGGCGCCAGGCCGGGGGTCGCTGAAGGACTTGGGGGCAGAGTCAGGTCTGGGGCAGCAGGGGGCGGGTGGCTGCCCCACCCGCAGGGCCGTGGACCCAGGGAGGGGCTTTCAGCTGGCCTGGTGCGTGGGGGGAATCCCGGGGGGCGGGGCTGGGGCCGGAAGCGCCAGCGGCTGTCTGTGGCTTTTTATTTACTTATTTATTTTTATTTTTTTAAATATATCTTTATTGATTTCAGAGAGAGGAAAGGAGAGAGAGAGATAGAAACATCAAGGATGAGAGAGTCATTGATCGAGCCCGCAACCCGGGCATGTGCCCTGAACGGGAATCGAACCTCGGTCGCCTGGATCCTCGGTCGACGCTCAACCGCTGAGCCTCCCCGGGCCGGGCAGCTTTTTATTTTTCAATTACAAGTCGGTGTACAATATTACATTAGTTTCAGGCATATGCCTAGTGATTAGATGTTTATCTAACTTAGGAAGTGATTGCCCTGTAAGTCTAGTGACCACCTGGCACGTACATGGTTAATACAGTACCACTGAGTATATTCCCTATGCTGTACTTTGCATGCCCCTGACTATTCTGTAACTACCGATTTGTACTTCTTAATCTCTTCACTTTTTCACCCAACTCTGCCCCCTCCCCCCCAATATAGCATCTGTCAAAATGTTGGTGAAGCCTATCTTGCAGCCAGACACTGGACCTTGTCCGCCCCCCCCCCCCCCCCCGTTTGTTTGAAAAGCTTTGAAACTTTATAGACATAATATCTATGGCAACACAACAGGTTACCCTAAAATGTAGTGACAGCCACCTCTGATCTGCCTTTTCAGAGGTGATGGGATCAGGAGGCCCAGAGAAGGGCCAGTGGGCAGCTCCGTGGTGGGTGACACCAGGGCCTTGTTTATTTTTACCTTTCTAGGTTTTGCTAGTTTTTTCATTACATGTGTAAAACTAAATGGCAAGTTAAAAATGCTTTTTTCTTGCCTGTGGTATCAGTGCTGTGGGCAAGGGCTGAGTTGGGCCAGCTGTGGAGATGGGTGAGATCCACCTGGGGTACTGACCAGGGCAGAAGCCAGTCCAGGGGTGGGGATGAGAGGAAGTGGCCCCTGGGAGGTGCAGGGACAGCACTGTGGCCCTTGGTGGGCACCACCAGGGGAGGATGAGGCTCTGGCAGTCCAACTTCTACTGAGGACACTCCATCTTTTGCAGGCTACTATGTGGGCATGTGCTTTGCAGCCTCGGAAAAGCGGCTCTACTCCCCAAGCCAGGCCCCGGAGGCCTGGCGGCTCTTCCTCCTCCTAGCGGTGACCCTGCCCACCATCGCCTGCACCCTGATCTACTACTGGTCCTGGGACCAGTGGGCCCGCCACCCGCTGGCCCGCACCCTGGCCCTCTATTCCCTCCCACAGTCTGGCTGGCAGGCGGTTGCTTCTTCTGTCAACACCGAGTTCCGACGGATTGACAAGTTTGCCACAGGGGCACCAGGTGCCCGAGTGATTGTGACAGACACGTGGGTGATGAAGGTGACCACGTACCGTGTGCATGTGGCCCAGCAGCAAGATGTACACCTGACTGTGACTGAGTCTCAGCAGCACGAGCTCTCGCCAGACTCGAACCTGCCTGTGCAACTCCTCACCATCCGTGTGGCCAGTACCAGCCCTGGGGTGCAGGCCTTTGACATCCGGTAGGTGTGCTTGTGATGGGGCGGGGGCTGGGCTGGGGCTGCACAGAGGCCTTGTGCCCAGCTTGCACCTGGTCTGGTGTTTGTGTACTTCTAGGAGGCGAAGGTGGGTGGGAGTGGCCTCTCCAGTGTGACCCTCCGTCAAGGTCCCCACAACCCACCCCTGGCCTCCTCCCTGGCGTCTGTTCCCCTTGTGCCCCCTCAGGGACCCTCCTACTTCCCCTTTGTTCATGCTGTTCTCTGAGCTGCCATCTGCCACTTTTCAGGGGAGCACACTGAGACGTTTGGGGGCTGGCTGGGACAGAGGCTTGGTGGCTGCCTCACCTCTGAAGCTTAGGCTGGAGCCGAGGTCCTTCCATACTGTTCAGCCATGGCTAGCCTGTGGGGACCCTCCCAGGACATGCTTTCGTCATGAACCTGCCAAGGGCCAGGCTCTGTGTCTCAGCTGCAGTCCTGCTTGCATCCAGTGGGGGCGAGCAGGTGGCAGTTGGTCTGTGGGCTCTGACTTAGGGCCAGCTTTGTTGGCTGGTTTTCATTGGGCAGCTGGGCTAGGCCTGGGCCTCCATGTTCTGTTGGGCTGTGAGCACCCTAGTCACATCCAGGGTGCGAGGGTGCAGCCTTGGCCTCCCTGATACCCACCCCAGGGTGTTTTTTTAATCCTCACCAGAGGATATTTTTTCCCTTGCAGGGGGGGGGGGGGGATATGTGCCCTTGGCCGGAATCGAACCCAAGACCCTTCAGTCCTCGGACTGACACTCTCCACTGAGCCAAACTGGCTAGGGTCGTCCCAGGGTTCTTGTCAGGCCACCTGGGAACAGGGTCCTGCCCTACAAAGGGGCCTGGGCCTAGTGGCCTTAGCCCAGCAGCCCTTTTTATGCAGGTTGAACTCCACGGAGTATGGCGAGCTGTGTGAGAAGCTCCGGGCGCCCATCCGTAGCGCGGCCAACGTGGTCATCCGCCAGAGCCTGGGCGACCTATTCCTGGAGACGTTTGCCTCCCTGGTGGAGGTCAACCCAGCATACTCGGTCCCTAGCAGCCAGGTGGGGCTGAGCAGGGGTTGGGAGGGCAGGAGGGTAGTTTCCCACTGCTGGGCCCCCATAAGCCAGGTCCTCGGGGTTGTGGGAGATCCCATGGGGGTGTCCAGGCTTGGCTCCTATAACCCCCTTGGGCCACCTGCAGGAGCTGGAGGCGTGTATTGGCTGCATGCAGACACGTGCCAATGTGAAGTTGGTGAAGACTTGCCAGGAGGCAGCTGAGGGCGAGTGCCAGCAGTGTTACTGTCGCCCCATGTGGTGTCTCACCTGCATGGGCAAGTGGTTTGCCAGCCGCCAGGACCCGCAGCGCCCTGACACCTGGCTGGCTAGCCGAGTGCCTTGCCCCACCTGCCGTGCGCGTTTCTGTATCCTGGACGTTTGCTCCGTGCGCTGAGTTGGTCGGGCCAGGGCAAGGGAGTGGCCATGGGGGTCCTGCCAGCCCTGCAAAGCCCCCCCACTGCTGCCTCGGGGAGCAGCCAGGTTCCAGGCCCAGGGCTCCTTACCCAGCTGCAGAAGGATGAAGGCTTTTGTTTAGAGAGGAAGTTCTCTGCTGAAGTTCTGGCAGTGGCAGTGAGATGGGCCTTCAGGGCCCTGTCTCCATTTCCCACTCCTCTGGGTATGGGTGGGTACAGGTCACCGAACATGGCTTGGGTCCATCTCCAGAGTACTCTGGGACCCCTGAGCTGTCTTTGGGAGACCCTGGGGTCTACCCGCCATGGCCCTAACCTGGGCCACTTGCCTTAATTTTATGGAGCACATCTGCCCCTTGGTTAGCCGCCAGACCCAGATTCTCCCAAGACCAGCTGTGGTCGGTCCTCCGCTTCTGTCCCCAAGCCAGCTGCTGGCCCCATAGAGGCTGATGGTGGAGGATAGACCTAGGGTGCAACTCCAGGATGAGAGCACTACCTGGGGCTTTCTGGTGGCTGCTCCAGGATGAGGTGGCCCCTACTTGCTCCCTGCCCACAGAGACCCTGGGCTTCCCATCAGGAGCTTGGTAAGGGACTGGCTGCTCTGTCACCTGACCCTTAGCCATGTGCTTCTGGGACTACTCATCCCCTGGAGGGTCATTACCTATGTGCCTTCTGCTGCCCCCAAGAGTCCAGGGAAGAGTCAAGCTTTCAGATTCCTGGCTGAGGAGGCATTGAGCTGAAGACCAAGTGCCACAGTGGCAAACTACATGTCCACAAGCTTGTCAGGCTGCAGCACAGGACTGGCCACAGCCCCACAGGGCCCACCTGGTTCAGAAGGGGACATGCCCAGTGGTCAAGGCACCAATTCCTGGTGGGGAGCGGGGAGGGCAGTGCCAGGGCCCAACTCCGACAGTCACGGCTACTGGAGCCCTCACACTCGTCCCTAAGCCCCCCCTAAAACTGGCCATCTTAAGTAGGGGTGATGGACCCAGCTGGTCGAACTCACCCAAGGCTACGCCAAACCCCAGGGATTAGGGAGCAGAGGATTTGTGGGCCCTTGGGGTGCTCAGAAGATGAAGGCATTAGATGGAGGGGGCAGCCACGAGCTACTCCCAGCCTCGGCCTGGAGTTTCAGATGCTGCCTCGGGAGGGCAGGTATGGGGTTTTTACTACAAAAGAATGTTACTTAGTTTTATAAGGATAAGTCTATTGTAGCTAAGCAATATAGTGTTAAATAAAATGTTAGCCTGACGTTAAATATACTTTCTCTAAATCGAATGTTTTGTTTTTTCCTAATATTCAAGCTTTGGTAACAGTTGGGGACAAGTCATCTTAAAAAGAGCAGCATTGCACACTTCAATGTGGGTGTTTTGTTGTGGATCAGCAAGAAAAGGGAGGCAGGTGCCCAAGAACTTCCCCTCTGCATCCCTGCTGGGGGTGGAGGCCCCGGGGGCCTGTTTCCAGGGCACCTGTGGGAGCAGGCCCAGTGGTCCTGGTTGAAGGGGCACGACCAGGGCCCCCCTGGGCCGAGGTCAGCGTGCAGGACCTGCTGACTGGGAGCCCGTGTGGTCACTGGTGACCGAGGGGTGCAGGCCTCCATCCCTGTGCTTTCACCTGTGCCCTGTGGGGTGGCCAGGAGGGCAGCTGCTGCCCAGGCGCGCAGGTGGGCTGGGCTCCCCAGCACTTGCGGCTCCTCCATATCGCTGCCGGGCCCAAAACGTTTTTGGGAAAGGGGTGCCTGTGAGCCATTGGAGCCCTGGCCGGGTGGCCCAGTGGGTGCGAGCCCCGTCCCCGCGCGCCCAGGGGAGGCTCTGTCCCGCCGAGGCGGACGCGGGGGCCGAGGCCGCGGCAACACGTGGAGGCGTCGTGTCCCCTGGGACCCGCGTCTCCCGCGTCCCGGGGCCGCTCCCGCCCGGCCGGGGCTGCGGGGCACGGGCGGGCTCTGGAGGGGGCGGCTCCCGGGTCCCCAGCCCCGCCGCCGCTTCCAGGCCCCGCTCCCGCCGGCGCCGGGCCCCGCCCAGCCGGGCCAATGGGAGGCCGCCCGCCCCGCGCGCCCCGCGCCCGGCTCTCCCGCCCCCCCCGCGAGGGCGCGTCCATCGCCCGGCCCCGGCCCCTCCGCGCGGGCGGCCTCCCCCCGGCGGCGCCCGTCCGCCCGCGGGGCCCCTGAGCCGGGCGGCGGGGCGAGGGGCGAGGGGCTCGCGTCGGCCGCGGTCGGGGCCCCTGGCGGCGCTGCGGGCGGGCCCCCCCGGCCCGATGGTCTCGCCCGCCGGGGGGCGGGGCGGCGGCGGCGCGTAAAGGCGGTTGGGGGCGGGGCGCGCCGTCCGCCCGCGCAGGAGACGCGCCGCCGCCATGGCCTGCAGCCCGCGGAGCCCCGCCGGGGCCCGGAGCCGCGGCGACCGCGACGCCAGGTGAGGCCGCGGGCGGGCGCCCGTCTGTCCGTCTGTCCGTCCGTCCGTCCGTCCCGTCCCCCGTCCTCCCCCGCCCCCGCCCCCCTGACGCGGCCTCTCGCCCGCAGCCCGCCCGCGAGATGGAGCCTCGGGCGCAAGCGCGGAGCCGACGGCCAGCAGCGCACCGCCCGCGACGCCGCGGGCCCCGCCCGGCCGGGGGGACGCCGCCGACCCGACAGGTGGGCCGCGGGGGCGGGGGCTGCGCCCTGATGGCGGCTGGTCCGGGGGAGGCCGGGCGGGGGCGTCGCGGGCGAGCGCCCGTCGTTCCCGAGACGGATGGGGGGGCCCTTCCCGGGGCGCCGGGGGGCGTCGGGGAGGCGAATGGGGCCTGAGGGGGGCGCCGGGGGAGCCCGCAGCGTGTCCGCAGGGTCCGGGCTGGGCCTCGGTGAGGTGCCCGGGGGGGGGGGGTGCGTGCAGGGGCCGGGTGCCTGGGCCGCTGTGAGGACAGACGGCCCCTGAGGCTCCCAGACCTGCAGTGGGCCCGGCCTAGTTGGGGGTTCAGGCTCTCCCCACGGGACTCTCTAGTTGGGGGTTCAGGCTCTCCCCACGGGACCCTCTAGTTGGGGTTCAGGCAATCCCCACGGGACCCTCTACTTGGGGGTTCAGGCTCTCCCCACGGGACCCTCTGCCACCAGCCAGCCCGCGGCCTCCCCGCTCCTCGGCGTGGTAGGAAGGCTCCTGTCCTGGCCCTGCCGCCCGCCCTGCCCTGCGGGGCCCTTCTCCCCCGTCCCGCGGGACCGGGTGGGGCTGCGCGGGTGCCGGGGAGCAGGCCAGCCCCACCCTCAGGGTGCAGGGCGGGGCCCTTTCCCCAAAAGCACTCTTGTCCTCGGGTAGGGTGGGCGGGTGATACAACCTGCCCGGTCTGAGAAGTGGGTTCTAGACCCGGGAAGGTGGTTCAGTGTCAAACACGAGACGTCCCAGAAGCTGGTCTACGAGCACCTTTTAAAGCTCAGGAAGCTGCTGTGGCCGGGAGACCCAGACGTGATCCGCCTGGTGGCTCGTGGGGTGTTGGTGCCCACCAGGGACGGGCCTGCGGTTCTCTGTACCTGTGGAGTTACTCAGTCGGCTTAACTTTTTGATTTCACGCCCTGCCGGCCATTCTTAGACTCTGGAAATTAACTTGTGGAGACCCAGCTTGAGTTCCTCTGGGTGGGGTGACTGTGGGCAGAAGTGATAGTTTCTTAGAGGGACAGTCGCTTGTTCCCGCATTTTCAAAGCACAAAACGTGAAGCATGTCGGTCGGCGTCCGGGATGTCAGGTACGAGGTTGCTGGTTGGCGCCCTGGTTTCGATACCCGGGGTTGGCCAATGGGAAATGGCCAAGGGAATGTGAAAGTGCAAGTTTACATCTAATCTGTAGGGACCAGCAATTCTAACTGCCCAGCCCTTGGCATCAAGCCTTATGTTTCCAAGTTGCCTGATCTTGACTAAAGATTTCCCTGAGTTCTAGGTAGGACCGAGCCCCTAGATTCCGTTTAACCCGGCCCTAGGGGGCACCTTTCCCAGCAGGCTAAGTGCCAGTACAGCCAGGGCTCCAATGTCTATTCTTACCCCCCCACTCCAATTTTAATTGTGACGTGGTATATTCTGAATCATTAATTGTGTGCATCTGAAAGTAAATACCAGCCACTGTTTATTTTAATTATTATTTTTTTAATGCATCTATTGATTTCAGAGGGAGGAAGGGAGCGTGAGAGAGAAATGTCAGTGATGAGAGAGTCATTGACCAGCTGCCTCCTGCACGCCCCCTACTGGGGATGGAGCCTACAACCCCGGGCATGTGCCCTGACCGGGAATCGAACCCTGATCTCCTGGATCCTAGGTTGATGCTCAACCGCTGAGCCACACTGGCCGGACTAGCCAGTGTTTGTTAAGTAACTTTACAGAGCTGGTCACTCTGCTTAGCATTAAGATAGTATCTGAAATCTTTTAAGGTCCTGAAACATTAGCTCAGTTTACAAATAAAAGAGTGAGTTGTATTAGGCACCCCTCTCGATGCTGATGGTGCCCTGCTGACCTTGTCTGCCTCCCGCCCGTCCACCAGTGTACTTGTCCTCACGATTTAGCCAGCGCTGGCACATGGTGGGTGCGCAGGAAAAGTGTAATGGACGGGGCCCAGGGATGCGGTGAGCGAACTGCCCAAATTCAGTGAGCTGGTGGGTTTGAGGCGGAGAGTCCCCGGAGCCTGCCCCTCGGCGCTCTCCATACAACCTCTGACCACTTCCTGTTTTCCGACTTGAAAGGAAACGGAGAGTGTGCCAGGGTTCAAGCGCAGGCTTCCTTCTCCCGCAGCTTCACCACCCCGGAAGCCCCGAAGCCCCGGCCTCGATGCTCAGACTGGGCGAGTGCCGTGGAGGAAGATGAAATGAGGACCAAGGTGAACAGGGAGATTGCCAGGTGCGTGTTTCAGCCTCGGCGAGGTGTTGCCGGTGCTGTTTGTTATAAACTGAAACGAGGTACGTGCTAGAGCCCTGGCTCTTTGAAGTCTGGTCCCCGACCATCGCCGCCAGCAGCTCCTGGGAATGTGAGAGGTGTCGGCCCTCAGCTCCCCCACCTCCGGGGCTGCCTTCAGACAGCACTCGACTGACACCTCATTCAGGTCACAGCCCTGGGGTGTCCAGAGCTCAGGGAGGGGTCCTGACTTGGAGTTTGAACCCCTTGCGGTTACACCTCAAATTGTTGTGTGTCAGGTCTCCCGAACGCCACGCCAGGTCCTCTTTCTGGACTCGCGGCTCTTCAGATGACACCTCCTTAACTTAACCACTGCTTCTCCCTTATGACACCCTCGCTAGTATTTGGGGGCCTTTCTCCCCTTCGATACGTGCCCCCCACCCCAGCTGAATGACTTGAGTTAAAGTGGGGTGGCTCGTAATTAGTTGAAGTGTGTTGAACCATGAGTGCCTTGGTTCTTGGTCCTGCTGAGAACATGTGGCAGGCATTTGCTGCAGAGCTGGTGGCATCACAGCTGCCTGCCTAGGAAAGGCACCAGCACACGTGGGGGTTGGTGACAACCATTCAGGGGGCATGAAAGTGTGTGTGGGTGTTGACAGAAGTGGGCCCAGTGTTTTGAGTAACTGGTTTTCTTTATGTGGACCTTGATTGGTCAACTGCAAAGTTAGGCTGTTTGACTTGGTCTGTGCAGTTTCTGTGCTCCGCTCCTGAGGCTTATAACAACTCTTAGAATGTACCCATGTGCTCTGTGTCCCCGTCACCCCACATTGGGGACCATGTGCAGCTCCTGTGCTATGCAGGGCCGCCCCTCTTTGTTCTCAGTTATCTCGCAGGCCTGTCTCTGAAAATTGTCCTACTTTGCAGAGCAGGCCTGCTGTTTGGGGCCACTCCATTGGTACACCCTCTGTGATGGGTGCTGCCGCCTTTAGTAATACCCAGGCTCTTGGACCTGCTGGTGCCTGTAGTCTGCCTTACTCCCCACGTGGGGGGGGGTTGCTGTGAGAATTCAGCTCCCTGTACTCCATGCAGGATGACAGACAACACAAACCAGCTGCCTGAAAATTTGACAGTGGGTTTTTGTCATGCCTGAAGTCAGTCTCTTTCAGCTGGGGTCCTGGAGAGAGTGAGGCCCTACAGGAAGTGACGAGGGACAGCTTCTCCGTTCCCACAGGAGTTAGGCTTCCTCTTGAGGCCACGAGGAACAGGGGTCAGTCTCTTTCCAAGACCAGAGGAGGAGAGCGGTGCCCAGCAGGCACATAGGTCCCGTTGGCAGGGAATGGTGGTGGTAGAAAGAAAAGCTTTTTATTATATTTTTAAGGCTATAGGGTTTTGGGGGTGGGGGGGTGTTTCTCAGTTGCCTAGATCTCTCTACTTAATCTGAACTGGGAGGGAGCTTGGCCCGCAGGAGCTTGTGTCACACCCAGGCCTGAGGGCCTTGAGGTGGCAACTTTAAGCACTTTGTATGATCTTGGCAGATAACCTTTATCATGTAAAAGAAGGGACCTAGGGAGGTCTTATAAAGACAGAATGGGCTCTTACCGACTCCACTCACCCAGACCCACCGCCGGGGGGCTGAGCCTGGGTATGTTCTAAAAGCGTTAGTTGTTAACTCTCACACTTTTTTAAAAACAGCAACGTTTATTTTGCTTCCAGGTATAAAAGAAAACTCCTCATAAATGACTTTGGAAGAGAAAGGAAATCATCATCGGGAAGGTAAATGCCAGGTTATTGTTCCTTTTCTAATTGGACAGACCTGTCGATGGCTCACAAAAAAGATTGTGAGCGAGAGATGCCAGTTGTGCCAACAGCGTTTGCTGATTAGTCCGTCGTCATGGGTTTGGAATGTTGTACCGGTCATGTACTTGATTCCCACACATACAGAGGTTCTGGACTGTTGGGTTCGTGTGGCGTGAAATCCAGGGGACAGTGTCGCCTTCATTTCTGTGCTCCTACATTTCCTCGCCCAGTGATCTTAGAGGCTTGTTCTGGTGTTAATTTCATTCTCCCAGTTGTGACTCGAAGGCATCATCGCCTGCAGTGCCGGCCGACCTGGAGACCGATGAGAGCGTCCTGATGAGGAGACAGAAGCAGATTAACTACGGGAAGAACACCATGGCCTACGACCGCTACATTAGAGAGGTCCCCAGGTAGGCCAGCCGCGGGGCATGTCCAGCCACATGGCGCTGCGGTCTGCGGAGACGCCCAGATAGTGAATCTGATCCTGGGCAGAACCACCTGCTTATGTAAATAAAGAGGGCTGGTGGCGGAAGAACCCAGGAGAGAAGATTTAAAAAATAACACATTTGCCGTTTAGAGTGTTTGATAAACATCTCATTTCTCAAGACTTACAGCAGTCTTGTGAATGAAAAGTCATTAAAACTGTGATGGGGAGAGAGGGAAAGTCACAGTGAAGGTTCCTGAGAGCGCTGAGCGGCGCCCGGTGGGCAGGCAGCTCCGGCTCCTGGCTCCCTTCTCCTGGGACAAGCCCTGGTCATCGCGGCGCCACCTCTGCAGGGTCCGGACTCAGGTGGCAGAGGAGCGGCAGGGTCAGGTGGTGGTGCTGTTTCCGCCATTACGGTGCCTGTGGTACAGTGTGTGCTGATCTGTAATTTTTAACAAGACTTTTCCTAGAGTTGGGTTAACCTCGGGCTGCGAGCAGCCGTGCGTGGTGTGCGCCAGCATAATCTCCCTCCCACAGGCACCTTCGACAGCCTGGCGTTCACCCCAAGACGCCCAACAAGTTCAAGAAGTATAGTCGGCGCTCGTGGGACCAGCAGATCAAACTCTGGAAGGTGGCCCTGCATTTTTGGGACCCTCCGGCTGAAGAAGGATGTGCTTTTCAAGAAATGTAGGTCTTACTGCCTTGTCGTCTGTCTCTGCAGTGCCCTGACCAGAACAGCACTGCCACCTGCGCGGCAGGCTGGTTATGGCAGCCAGTTGTCACGGCTTCCCGTCCGTTTCTGTGTGCATGAGTGTTCTTTTGTTTTGTTTTTTTAAATATATCTTTATTGACTTCAGAGAGAGGAGAGGGAGAGAGAGAGAGTTGAAGCATCAATGATGAGAGAGTCATTGATCGGCTGCCTCCTGCACACCCCCGACGGGATCGAGCCCACAACCCGGGCCTGTGCCCTGACGAGGAATCGAACCCTGATCGCCTGGATCCTAGTCAACGCTCAGCCGCTGAGCCACGCCCTGCTGGGCTGCACAAGTGTTTAAAGCTGGGGGACAGGCTCTGGGGGGCTGGGGGAGGAGTCTGTTTCCTGGATTGAATTACTTTTTGTAGCTAGAAGAAACAGAGCTTAGAAAACTTCGAAATTATGTGCGGTTTTGTTTATTTGTTTTTAGGGTAAGTAGTCTAAAAATATTTCAGTAATTTATTTTGAACTATGAAAGTGGGTCCTTTAAAAAAAAATTCATGAAGGTTTCTATCTTCGTTCCTGATCAGTTTTTAAACTTGTGCCTGGTTGGGAAGATGTCAGGCCTGAATGTTCGCCAGGTGGCCGGGTGCGGGCGGGACCGGGCGGCGGAGAGGGTGCTCTTGTGCTGCCCCCCTGTGCAGTGGCTTCGGTTTTGCTTTGCGCTGGGAAATGTATTAGAAGCTGTTGTGTTTGAAGCGATTTCTAACGAGGCTTTACAAATTTGGCCTCACAAATGTCGTACCAGTTTTTTTCTAGTGTGACGCTATTGTTCCAGTCTCTATAAGTATACAAAGTTGGACAAATTTGTGATGCTGTGTTGTTTGGTCTGTCATGAGGTTCGTTCCCCCGCCACCAGGCTGGGCTGATTATTGGTTCTTCTACTTAGAAGGATGCCCGCTGGTGTACATAGCTCTGCGGAGGTCGAGTTGGGGCAGACTGGTGCTCTGAGCCACGAACTGGCACCATCCGCAGCTCTGGCTGACCCACAGGGGTTCAGTCGGCACCTGGGAGTCCCTGAAGGTGGCTCTCCTCATGGGCATCTTGGTATTGGTGACGTTTATTTTTAGCTCACAGACTTGGAGAACTTTCCCGTATCGCAGGCCTCCTGGCTTTGTTAAGCGGTGACTGATGCCCGTTTGGTTTCACAGACATCCCGTGGACCTCGGGGAAATGGAGACGGAATCCACAGAGAGCAGCTCCGAGTCCCAGGCCAGCTCTCAGGATAATAACTCCGTGAGTACCTGTCCTTGGTTTTGTCTCAGCGAGGGCCTTTCAGGTCACTTGTTGACAGTATGTGCCCCTTTGTAAACTGAGGTTTCATTCTGATGTCTGTGAGAAAGGGGCTCCCTCCCCTCCCCTTTCTCTGCATAACCATCATCGTGATTTGATTTAATTCAGTAGGTTTTTGGTTCAGTCCAGCTAACGTCATTTTCATTGGAAAGTAAAAGCCTTTTCACTCTGGTTCCGGCATCTACACAGGCAGGGCTGCGGTGGTGATTTGAGGCTGTGTGGAGCCTGTGCTGGTTGGTAGCTGCGCATTGTTACGGCAGCACAGCGCTGTGGGCCTGGGGATCTCCCCCACATTTGCCAACTTAAAAAACACACCATGGCCCGGCCAGCGTGGCTAAGAGGTTGAGCGTCAACCTACGATCCAGGAGATTTTGGTTTGATTCCCACTCAGGGCACAGGCCTGGGTTTCAGGCTCAGTCCCCAGGAGGGCGCATGCGGGAGGCAGCCGATCAATGACACTCTCATCATTAATGTTTCTGTCTCTCACTTCCTCTCTCTGAAATCCATAAACACATCATGTTTTTGAGGAGGAAAAATTCCAAGGTGAAAAGCAATTAAAAGAAATGGCCTCATCTCCAAATCTGTAATTGTTGGGTGGGTGCATGTTCTTGCAGACTTTTAAAATTATTTATTTTAGAGGATGGGAGAGAGAGACATCAATTTTTTTGGTTCCACTTATGCATTTATTGGTTGCTTTTTTAAAAAAAATTTAAAATAGGTTTTCATTGATTTTGTTTAGAGAGATAAGAGACATCGATCTGCTGCCTCCCACATGCTTGAGCCTGTAACCCGGGCCTGTGCCCTGATGGGGGATCGCACTGGCAACCTCTCGTGCGCAGGGCGATGCCTCCTTCCCTTGTTTCCCCTGGTGAGCTGTTCCCTGTCTTCCTGGCTCTGACCGCATGCGCCACACGCTCTGTGACTGACAGTGGGAATGAGGTTAGAAGGGGCATGAATGTCCAGCAGTAGAGGAGTGGCACGTGTAGTTTACAACCTGAGGAATACTGCTCACTATGAGAGATTGTTTTTAAAGACAGTGACGTGGGGGAATTGTCGAGGGGAATAAAAACAGGGTAGTTCACACCAGGACGATCCCAGAAAGGCAAGGATCTCAGCAGGTGGTTTCCTTGGTGTGGATGTATAGTAACCTTGTCCCAGTTCAGGTTCTGAACAGAATTGTGAACTGCAGCTTATAGTCTCAGAAGTTAGGAAGACACACCCAGGCCTTGGGTGTTGGGGAGAGGTGAGACTGCACAGGTGCGTGCCAGGAGCCAGACCGTGAAGATGAGAGGCAGGGGCCCTGGCGAGAGTCATGGGGGCACTAGGGCGAGGTGGCTCCGGGATGGCTGGATTTAGTGCGATGAACACCTGGGAGCCGTCTGCTCCTGTGCGTCTTCTTTTTTTAAAATATATCTTTACTGATTTCAGAGAGAGGAAAGGAGAGGGAGAGAGAGAGAGAAACACCAATGATGAGAGAGTCATTGATAGAGCCCGAAACATGGGCATGTACTATGACTGGGAATCGAACCCCGATTGTCTGGATCCCAGGTCGACGCTCAACCTCTGAGCCTCTCCTGGCCCGGCTCCTGTGTGTCTTAACGAGGCAAGTGGGCCGCAGGGTCACGGGACTGCACCACTAAACACCGGACATCCCCACAGATGATGGCAGCTCCTGTGCTCAGGACATGTAGCACTGGGACCACACTGCTGTGCAGTGCACAGTGCACGTTCAGGATTCTCAGCCGTCCCAGTAATCTTTTTATAGGGTCTTTCTTTTTTTAAAAAAATACATCTTTATTGATTTCAGAGAGAGGAAGGGGGGGAGAGAGAGAGAGAAACATCAATGATGAGTCATTGATTGGCTGCCTCCTGCACCGCCCCCGCTGGGGATCAAACCCACAACCTGGGCATGTGCCCTGACCAGAGTCAAACCGAAATCTTCTGGATCCTAGGTCGATGCTCAACCGCTGAGCCACGCCCGCCGGGCTCTTTTACTTTTTTAAATTCAGAATTCAGTTAACGGTCACACATTTAAATTGCCATGTTTATCTTAGAATAGTTTTCCTGCCTTTCCCCCCATAACATTGATTTTTTTTAAAACATGTAAAATTTTGGTTTTCGTTGGAATAAACATTGAGCTTCAGTTGATTTAAACTCCCTAAATTGTAAACATGAACTTTGAATTAAACTTTTTAAATGAAAAAAGCAAAACCTGTTCATTAAAGCAACCAGAAATATATTAAACTGAATGCTCCCTTCTGTCCCGAGACCCACTCACTGTTCGTGTTGTGCAGCCTCTTCGCATTCTCTCTGCGCTTATGAAAAGCAAGGCAGTGTGCACACCCGAACTGTTTACACAGTGCCTTGTATATAGCATATCCAGGGTGTCGGGGGTGGCCTCTGCTTTGGGGGTGAGGTGGGCTTGGGAAGGGGCTGTCCTCGGGCCCTTCTGCTGGTGAGCGGGTGCTGCGTGGTCTGGAGTGACTGTCTCACGCGTCAGGTGACAGGTGTCGGCAGGCGTCTAGTGCTCCCTGCAGCTCCTGTTCCCCTGTTCAAGGTGAGCGGTGGCAGCTCAGAGGCCTTAAAGAGCCAGTTGGGTTCTAGCTGGGGGGGCGCTGGTGGGTAGGAATGTGACACATTCGGCTAAAATAAAGTCTGATGTGATCTGTGAATCTTAATCAGCTCTTGTTTTGAATCTCGGGCTCCAGCGCGGCAGCCCTTTGCTGGTAACGACCGGCCTTGGCTGTGGTCGGGAAGCTGCACCCCCTCCTTCAGTGGGTTTAGCGCCACCGGTCACAAGTCCTCGGTGAGGAAGCGGCGTGACCCGTGCTTCTGTTTTCTAGGACGTGTTCTCGGGCACACCCACCAAGGTGAGACACGTGGACTGCCAGCTGGAGGACGAGTTTGACCTGGAAGCGTGTTTGACAGAACCCTTGAAGGACTTGTCAGCCATGAGCTAACCGGCGCCGGCCACGCGGAGGCTGCAGCGAGGAAGTCGCCTCGACCTGGCCAGGTGCAGGCCAGCCGAGCACGTGCTGCGCGCTTGTCACACTGCGGGGCTCCTGTTAATAGTTTATTCTCACGTGAATTGCGATCCTGCCTTATTTTCTTACAAGACAAACTTATGTACATTGAGTGTATTTTGCATGTTTTAAATTGTAAATGCAACTAAATCCAATGAAAATTGACTTTGACGGACTGCTTGGTCCCCGCTCTCCCCAGTCCACCCGACAGGCACCTGAGCCGTTTCCACCGTGTTTCAGACGTCAAGGTGCTGCTGGGGGGTGCACAGGTGCTGGTGTGGGTTTCACTGTGCAGGGACCAGTCTCGACCAGCTTTCTTACCGATGTCTGAGTTTTCTTACAGTGGGGTCCTTTAGTTAATATCTTTATGGAAACTTAATTTTTGGCCTTTTTGTCAATATGTTAAGGTGACTTTTTCCTGCATACAGAGCACTAACTAGTCAAAGATGCTAACGTAGTAGTTTTATGTAAGTTGTGCAGCCTAGATTGGGTACTTGTAAATAGCCAGCAGGCCTTCTACCAATGATCCTCCAAGAGTTAAGGCAGCAAAGGGATTTAGAAAGACCGTTTTACAGTTAACTTACCATGTGAAATTGCTGTGAATGGTAATGTGTGCAGATTTTCTGTTCAAATACTCAGTTGTCAGCTTCTTGTGGAGACTGTTGTTTTTACTGCTTTTGTATGGAATGAAATCACAGAAGTAAAACCTCTGACTGACCGCACTGCCAGATGAGCCGACTGCGAGGCAGTTCCTGTATGTGCAGGGCCCCCGGCGCCTCTGTCCTTACCACACGGCCCTGGGGAGGACAGCACGTGGTGGTGACAGTTGTGGCCCAGGCTTGCGTGTGTGTGTCCCCAGCTTAGGAGGACCTACCTCCACTGTGGGTTTAGAGCAGAGCAGTCACATGCTGGGTGCACCCAGTAGTCCCCTGCTTGTGGGGACCTAGGATTGACGCTCACTCAGCAACAGGGTGGCAGCCCTTCCTTGTCTCCCGAGACGGCTGCACAGTCGCCCTGGAGCAGAGCGGGTGTTGGGCTAGGTCCCGAGGGGCACCCCTGTCCACGCATCTTCCAGTCACGTGGACCTGGCCCCAGCCCACAGCCACACGCCCCAAGGATGCTCCCTCGGAAGTGATGCTGCACAACAAGAGGGGTTGGGCTTTGGCCACTTCAAGGTGTTTCTGGGGCAGGAGCTGTCTTTGTTCATTTAATGTGTTGAGCCCACACCGTCAGGCACTGATCACTGGACACGAACGCGGGATGTGCAGGAAACTGCTCCGAAGTCTGCACTCAGGCCTTGGTGGGGACAGAAGATAGTACATGTGTCAGGCTAAAGGGGGAGGGCGTGGGGAGGGTGGGGGTGACTGGGTGGTGGGACGTCATTTTTTACAGGGTGGTTGGGAGATGCCTGATGGTTGCGTTTCAGCAGCAACAGCCACTGGGGATGAGACCTCACCCCAGAGGGCAGCAGGTGCAAGGCCCTGAGGGGACGGGTGCAGGCTGCCTGCAGTCAGGTGTGGGTGGCTGGGCAGTGGGTGCCTGGGGGTGGGGCTCAGGGAGAGGCTGCTGGGTAATGAGTGACAGGGCGGGACCACCCCAGTGGGACTAGTCAGCTCTGAAGGTGCCTCTGGCTGCCAGCCACTCACACCCAAGGGGAGAGGAGAGCAGCTGAGGGCCCCCGGGCGGAAGCACCCTGGATGGTCTCAGTTGTCAGCCTTTCCAGGTGGCGGGTGAGGCTGGTGCTTAAAAATGGTCTCTAAGCTCAGCTGAGATCAGGTGTCAGCTGGGAAGATGGCTGTGGCCTGACCGACATTTGTTAAGGCCGCTTCAGTGCACTTCTGTCAAACAATACGACTTCTTGTTTCACAGCAGGAGCCCAAGATGGAGGGCTTGTTTTGAGGAGACCTGTGCATGTGCTTGGGGTCAAATGGACCCCAGTAAGATTCACAGGAGACTTGGGAGCTTTTGAAAGAACTCAACCGGCAAGAACGCTGCCAGGTTGGACTATGGACAGGCAGTGTGAAGTGGAAGGCATTTGACCCCCCAGATGCCACAGACAGCATGCAGGCTGAGAGCTGTGCAGCTGCAGATGGGCCCCCTTTCATGGGAAAGGAGGGCTCCAGCGGGCAGGTGCAGGGCACGGGGGCCCCTGACCTCATCCAGGGACTGGGTGACTGGTTACACCTGTGCCCTCCGCTCCCTGCCCACCTGCTTCCAGCCGGAGTGTCAGTTCCCCTGGTATGTCTGGGGGGTCCCCGGGGACAGGGGAGCTGGAGACAGGGCAGACACCTTGTCTGTAGCTCAGAGGCCTCCAGGCTGAGGAGCCCCGTCCTAGGAGGTTAATTGTGAGGTTCTGGACTTGGGGCTGAGGCCTGGGAGGACTGGTCTGCGGCGGAGGGTGGACGTGGGGCCTTAAATTGGTTCAGAGAGATGGGGCTGGCGGGAGCAGGTGAGAGGTCAGAGTCTGGGGGCTGCAGCATGGACTTGGGCTTCCTTCTGAGCGAGGTGGGCAGCTGGGCGGTCCTGAGCAGGGACACGATACCCGACTCGGGTTCTAGAAGAATCTGCCCTGGCTACTAGCCTTTGCGTCACGTTAAATTCTTGGAATGCTCTTGAGCCCCCAGGAAATCAATCTTCAGGCCTTTTAATGCTGTTAACATAATCTAGTATTTTCTGTATGAGCTACACATACCCAAGAGGCTGGGATTGAGTTGCCTTTATTCCTGACTCTTGTACATTGAACGGAGAGTGTCGGAAGGGAATTAAGTTTGTCCAGCATGATTAATTCTTCCCAGTCCCAGGCCGATCGCTATCTCACGCCCGTCGGTGATTCATTTTCCTATCTTCCCGTGTATAGATGGACGTGGTCAGCTTATCAGGGTTGTCATCCTACGTCCCCCCGCCGCCTTTTCTCATGTATTGTGAAGCCATCTGGTTTCCGCTGGCCCATCAGGATCCTGTCCTCTGCCTGCTCTGTTTCAGCTGTAAAAGTGCTCATTCCTGTCCCTTTGATCGGACGATGTTGACCAGCCTCCCGGTGAGTCAGCGGCCTCGGCCTGGACCCAAGCGGACAGCTCTTCTGATGAATGCAGTTTACAGGGTCTTTCCTTCCCCCACGCAGGCAGATCTGAAAGGCCTGATGGGTAGTCACGTTACTGTGCTTGGCCGAGTGCGAGTGCCTTCCCCTGACGAGTGGGGGTGGGGGAGTGGGCCTTTGGATCGTTAGGTGTGTATTAATTTTATGTTTAAGAACCTGGAGTGGCATTTGTTTTGGACTTTTGTTAATCCTCCCCATAGGGTATTTTTTTTAAAAAAATATGTCTTTATTGATTTCAGAGAGAGGAAAGGAGAGGGAGAGAGAAACACCAATGATGAGTCATTGATCGGCTGCCTCCTTCACGCTCCCCACTGAGGATCGAGCCTGAAGCCCGGGCATGTGCCCTGACTGGGAATTGAACTCTAATCTCCTGAGCCACGCCTGGCCGGGCCCAGAGGGTATTTTTTGCATCGATTTTTAGAGTTAAAAGGGAGGGAGGAGAGAGACATTGATGTGAGGGAGACACATCAATTGGTTGCTTCCTCAGTGTGCCCTGACCAGGGCTGGGGGTCGAACCTGCAACCCAGCTACGTGCCCTGGACCAGAATCGAACCCACGACTCTTTGGTGTGTGGGCCGGTGCTCTAACCACTTAGCACCCCAGCCAGGGCATTCTGCACATTGCTAATAGGCTGGGCAGGGATGGTCTTCAGACAGGATTAATCAGTTGGGATGTGGGGAGTCCACTATGGAGCAGTCCTAAAGGCTCTGTGGAGACTTGGTCGAGTTGGGTGGGCCCCGGAACCTGGTCCAGTGCCTGCTACACCCCATGTGAATGCCCAGCCATGTGAGGTCCTGTGGCATGTCCCCCGAGGGCCCTGTGATTTTTGAGAGGGTTTCCAGGTGTGGCAGCCATCGGTGCACTTGCTGTGCTCCAGAATTTCCGTTTCCCAAGGAACCTTCATTCCCTCCTTGGGCAGAAGCCACACAGACAGGCTGAGCAAGGCTGTCTTAGTTACCTGTCACTGCATAACACATTTCTCCAAACCTAGTGGCTCGTGAGAGATTTATTATCCCAGCTCCTGTGGCCGAATGGGGTCCTCTCATTCAGGCTGTCATAGACTGTGGTCAAGGTGTCAGCCAGGGCCGGGGTCTCATCTGAAGGCTCGACTAGGGACAGAGCCAGGTCCAGGCTCACTCAGCTGGTTGCTGGCAGGACTTGGCTCCTCACATCCTCGGCGCCCTCTGTTCCTCGCCAGCTGGGCTTCTCCACGTGGCAGCTGGCTTCGTCAGAGCCAGCAAGACGGATGCCAGTCTCATACAGCTGATTTCGGAAATGACAGCCTGTCACTTCTTCGTGAGAAACAAGTCACTGGGCAGCCCATCCTCAAGGAGAGAGGATGACATAGAGTGGACTCCTAGGAGGGGCCCTGTGGGAGCCACTCTGAAAGTCGGCCTACTGTAGGGACCCTTTATGTTCAGTGATTGGACACCCACAGACAGCCCTGAAACCCAGCCTAAATCTCATCCAACCTCGTCCAACAGTTAAAACGGGGCACAGACATACGTGTAAGGTGTAAGTGTATCACACTTGTGGAAAACCCAGGGTATTTAAGGGCTAGTGGAGTTCTTAGACTTGGCCTCAAAGCACGACCCATAAAGGGGAAGAACTCTGAACCTGGAACTTGTCAAACGAGAAACTTTTGCTTCGGGAAAGACCCTGTTAGGACAAGACAAACGGCAGATGAAGTCTTTGCGAACCACATGTGGAACCAAGGATTTTATCTGAAATAAAGAACTCAAAACTCTACAGTAAGAAACATCCAATCCTGTGAAAAAACTTTGTGAGTGTATTTGAACCAAACTGTTGACAATTTCCGGGAAGCAGAATCCTAATGGACTGAGAGTGCTCTGGAGGAGGGCAGTTTTGCACCTTGCTTTATGCATTACAATCGAAAGAGGAGTGTAAGTGGGTTACAGGAAATCCACTGGTGAGAGATGAGGGAGGCGGGAGAAAGCATGTCGGGGAGACCTCTGGGGTTGGATGGAAAGTAAAACGACCGACACATACATCTTTGACTTAGGGTTGGGTACAGGACAGTTAACAGTCAACAATTAACAACAATGGCAGAGGTATGGTCCCGCCCTGGTGGGTGGGTTGTGCCCTGAGGGGTCTGGGGAAAGGGGCATTACCCTGACATTCCAAAGGACTGTTATCCTAGATGCAAAAGATGCTTGGTTAAGGTAAGACAAATACTATTAGAAAATGAGCCCAGGGGCGTGAAAAAGACACGTGGGGCGCTGGGCGAGGACAGCCGTGTACTGTCCTGCTGTCCATGAGGAAGGTGGTTGTGGAGGAAAAGCGGCCACGTGCTAACCTGATGAGCTCAGGGGAGGGCCGCGTGGCGACCTCCCAAACTCAGAGACCAAAGTAACCACAGAGGATGGTCCTGGCTTCCAAGGATGTGGCCGAAAAGCCGCTGCTTTTAACAGTTCAGTTGAAGGTGTGGTGCGTCTTCAGTGTGTCTTATCAGGGTCCCACAGAGCGCGGGCCTGCTTGGAAGCCGGGGCCACAAAGTGTTAATCTTGTCGTGGCAGCAGGCATCACAGTGACACTCAGTCACACAAGATGAAGTTACTTATTTCAAATCTAATACACACATCAAACATATTCCTCACTCTAATACACACACAAATCTATTTCTATAACACTCTGGCACCTTCTCTTTGGGTTGTAATGCATAAAATAAAGCGCAAAGCTGCTGTTCTCGGGAGCACCCTCTCAATCTGACGGGACTCTGCTTCCTGGCAGCTGTGGACGGCTCAGAAACACCGATCTTCCCGGGTCTGCAGGGTCTCCCCGTGTCCTGGCAGCTGTGGACGGGCCCAGGTACACTCACAGATCCTTCCCAGGTCTGCAGGGTCTCCCCTGTCCTGGCAGCTGTGGACGCTCAGACCGACTCATGGATCCTTCCCGGGCTCGCAGGGCCTCGCCGTGCCCCGCGGGTGCCCCTGCAGCGGCGCTGCGGCCTTGCCCACGAAGGCCTCGGGAACCTCCGGTGGCTCCCAGGCGGCCGGCGCTCCCCCGACGCCCTGCGCCCGCCCCGTCCTGTCCCGCGAGCAGCGTGGCCCCGCCGTGCCCCGGCCCTGCCCCTGCCCCCCGCCCCCGGGGCCGACTTCCCCTGGCGATTCTCGGCAGAAACCCGTTTGGTACAAGCCGTGGGTTCGGGCTCTTCCCTCCGGCCCGGGGCGGGACGCTGACCCTGCGCCGAGCGCCGCGCCTCCAGCTGCGAGGCCCGGGCGGCGCCGGGGCCCCCCCGCGGGCGTCAGAAGCGCCGCCGGCCCGGCCCGGCTGGGAGCGTCCGCACCGGCCGCCTCGAGGCCCCGACGGGAGTGAGCTCCGGACTGTGGTCCGGGCTCCTGGTCACCGTGGGGACTGACCGCCTCGTTCCCGCACAGGCGCCTGCCCCTGCGCCCCGCCCACCGCCTGCGCCCGCGCGCCCCCCACGTGCTCGTCCTCCCACGCAGCACGGGCGGCGGGGGCGGGGCGGCCGCTTTCGGGGACCCCGCCCCCCGCGCGCCCGAATGAGCCGCTGACCCTGCGCCCGCTCCCGCCTCAGGGCGCCCGCGGGGCGGCGCCAGGCCCGCCGTCCGGGCCCCGCCTCCGCCGGGCGCCGCGTCCTCCGCCGCGCGGCTCTCGCTTCGCGTCTCGAGTGGACGACGGTCCACGGCAGGCTCGGCAAGGCCCTTGCGCAGGCGCACGCTGCTGTCGCCCGCGGGATGGGGACCCCCGGAAGCGGGGACCGCGGGGACGCAAGGGGGTCCCCTGGCGGCGGGCGGCGGCCAATCGTTGGGGCCCCCTGGAGCCACAGGCCCCGCGCCCGCCGCCCCCGCGCACGCCCGCGCCGCGCCTGCCCCGCCCTCCCCGGCGCAGCCTCTCCCCTGCGCCTCAGGCCCCGCCCACCAGACGCAGCCCCGCCCCTCCGCCGGCGCTGGCCCGCCCCCGCCTCCTCAGGCCCCGCCACCAACACGCAGCCCCGCCCCTCCGTCGGCGCTGGCCCGCCCCTGGCGCCTCCGGCCCCGCCCACCCAGGCGCAGCCCAGTCCCCGTGCGTGCGGCGCCGCGGAGGGGCGGGCGGTGGCGGCCCGACGGCCAATGAACGCGGCCTGAGGGGGCGGGGCCGCGTGGTGCGCTCCCCCGCGGCTGAGGCGCGTCGGCCGTTGCGGGAGGAGCTCGGCGCGCGGGGCCGGCGACTCAGTCGCTCCGCCCGGCCGGCCGTGGCCGCCGCCGCCGCTCGGCCGCGCTCAGGTACCGGCCCAGCGTCGGCCCGCGAGGCGGCGGCCGGGGGCGCGCCCCGTCCCGTGCGTGCGCGCCTCTCGGGGCCGTGCGTGCGCGCGCCTGCGCGGGGCCGCGCGTGAACTTGGGCCGGACGGTCCGGCGGCTGTCAGCGCGCAGAGCCCGGCCCGCGCGGCCCGATGCCCCGCCGCCCGCGTGAGTGCCCAGCGTTTTCCCCGCCGGACCCCGAGAGCGCGGCGGGCGGGTCGCTGAGGGCGCGGGGGCCCCGGGGCCGGGACTCCCGCCGCGCGCCAGGCTCCTCGGACCGGCCCCGGGACCCCTCGTGCGCCCCGGCGCTCCGCGCCCTGCACGCACCGCCCGGTTGTGGGGGGCCGCGCCCGGGCCGCGCCACCACTTGTTGAGCCGGCGTGGGTGTCGCCCCGGGGCTCGCGCTCGTCACTCCGTAGCGAGGGGGAAGCAGGAAGTTGGACGCGACACGCCGAGCGCTCGGGGCGCCTCCCCGGGGGCCCCGGACGACGTGGGAGGCCCGACCCCCCGGCGACCTGAGCGCGGCGACTGCGCGCGCCGCGGGCGTGTGGCCGACTCCCCGGCGCGGAGCGGGGCGCGGCGCGTGGGCGGCGGGCCTGGGCCGCGGGACCTGCCTCTCCACGAGCCCCGCGCTGCGACTCGCGCGGCCCCCGCGGGGCGCCGAACACCCCGCGCTGACCGGGACCGGGCGAGTTTGCGGCGCGCGCGCGGCACCGGGAACTTGCTGCGACCCGGACGCGCGCGGCGCACGGGATTCGAGAGACTCTGCTGCTGCCGACGAGCCGCGGGCACCTCGCTCCCCGGATCGCGGGGGCGGCCCGGCCCCCAGGGCCGCGAGGGCAGAAGGTGGGGCAGCGCCGCGTCCTGGGGCTTTTGAGGTTCTGGACTGTGACTTTGACGTTGGAGCTGAGGTGGTTGAGCAGCGGCGGCTTTGCTTCCGTGGGGCTGGTTAAGTGCAGGGCTCCGGGCAGGTGATTCCTCCGCTTCCAGGAGGTTTCCCCGCCGGGGCTTCCCGGTCCGCCCGGTTCCCCTTCAGCCCCCTCTGGGCTGTGGGCAGTGGTGGCGCGGCCCGGCCCCTCCCGTGGCGCAGCGATGACCCCTCGTGCTCCCCTTCGTGCCCGCGGCCGTGGAACTTGGTCCTGGACCTGTCCTCCCGGCGATGCCGCTTTGAGGGTCGCGCTGCGGCGTGGCCACGTGTGGCATGAATGGGAGCCATTGTGACCCTTCTGCCCGGTGCTGGATCCTTACTTTTTTATTTTATTTTTTTACTTACGTTGGATTTGGGGGCAGAAGGGAGAACAGTCCTTGTTGCCACTGGAAATGCTGATGGAGAGAAGGCCAGAGTTACTGTCTGTTTTAAGTGGATGCACTGGGGCCTTTCCCGGCTATAGGGCCGTTGCTCGCTGCACTTGTGCGCACGGGGAGCAGGCACCTAAGGAGGCGCATCTGCTTCTACTGGGAGATAAGAGAACCAGGGGGACACTTGGGTATTGTTCACAGGTGCATTGCAAACATTCAGGGGGAAAACTTAAAAAACAAACAAAAACACAGCAAAAATTTCAATATAAATTCTTTCAGTTTTTTCTGCAGCAATATTTCTTAAAGGAAAGTTGACATTCAGTCTTTTAAGCACCGGTTAGAAGTGGTTGTAATTTAAACGTGTGCCAGGAACCCGGGCATTTTCACGCGTGTTGTTTAATTCGATTGCTTGTGGCCTTGGGTGGTGGGTGGTTCTTTCCTGTTTTCAGTCAAGGAAACAGGCTTGGAGAGCCCAGCCAGGGAGCAGGCCAGCCGGAGTCAGAACCCGCATCTCCTGCCCGGGTGATGGGCTCCCGCCCGGCGCCCCTTCCCTCACAGTGGAATCGCTTGCCGTGGCTTTCCCCTGGGTGTGCGGGGCACAGCCTGCTCGCGCCAGGAGAGCCGGAACAAGATGATCTCCATTTTGAGACTCGACTTTCTTCCCCTTTGCTGACTTGGGAGGCTAACACTTCACACATGGTTTCTGTGCCCTTTTAAATGGAATATCCTGCTTTCCAAACCTAGTTGTGGTTTTAGTGTTACCAGGGCACTGGCGGTCAGCACAGGTGGTTTTTGTCTCCGGTGCTGAAGTCTTATTTAGAAAGACTTCAGGAGCCTTGCACACAGTTTAGCAGCTGTGCCAGCTTCGTGGCACTGACCCTGGGCTTTGCCTTAGACTCTTCTAGGCATCACTGAACATGGCACCTCAGTGTGTCCTGTTAAAGAACGGACCGAGCCCCGGAGACCAGCGGCACCCTGGTTCTTGCCAGTCAAAGTAGTCAGGTGATTTTGGTGGTCTGTGGTGGGTTCACCTTTTCTCCCCAGCCTCCGTGTGACGCAGGGGTGGTAATGATGACCAGCCTCAGCAGCGAGGGGCCTGTGGCTCCATCTACCTTGTTAAGTGTCACTGCTTTGGTTACTATGGCAGCATAACTACTTATCTTCAAAATTGGTGGCTTCAGACCACGTTAATCATTTATTACTGCTCATGGTTTAGGGGTCCAGAATTTCGAAGCCGCTCAGCCGGCAGTCCTTGCTCTGGAGTCTCATGCAGGCTGATCAGAGGGGCTGGGATGGATTTTCGCCTCTGGGGCGCCCCCTCTTCATGCCTGGCACCTGGGCGGGAAGACTTGGACAGCAGTGGCTACGGCCTCTCGGGCTCTGGTAGCCCCACATGGTCTTCCAGCTGGGGGCTTCGGGTGTGTCCCAGAGGAGATGACTGTGGCAGTTAACCACACCTCTTCGTGGGGGAGTGCCAGAGAATCTGCAGTCTTGCGCTAAGCTCACCACACTCACGATCGCCAGTGAATAACTGATGTCCATCTTGATAAGTTATTGTCTGAGTGCTGTTCGAGAGAAAACTAGGCAGAAACAAAGCGCCCCCAAAACAGGCCACCCTGCCGCCGATGGAGTCCTGCTTGCTTCCCTCCTGGTTACCTTATTACTTTATTTTTTTAATCTTCACCTGAGAGGATATGTGTTTTTAAATTGATTTTTAGAGAGAGAGAGAAACAGCCATCAGTTGCCTCCCCTTTGCACCCCAACTGGGGATTGAACCCGCAACCTAGGTATGTGCTCTGACTAGGAATTGAATTAGTGACCAACCGAGCCACTTCGACAGGGCCAGATTACTTTGTTTATGTCAGGGCCTGTTGCTGTCCTGAGCTGCTATGCCCGGGCTCAGCTCTCTGGCCGTGGAGGGGGGACGCTCTGTGACTTACGCATGGCATTGTGGATTGACTCGTGTCCCCCTGAAAGATATGCTCAGGTCCTAACTGTAGGACCTGAGAATTTGTCTATATTTGGGCTGAGGAGGCGTCCGGGAAGGGGGAGCTGCAAGGCTGGGTGGCGGTAGGAACCCAACTCTGGAGATGCTGGAGATTCTGTCTCTGCCGTGTCTTACTTTCCGAGGTGCTTTCTTTTTTCTCTGCATGCTTCTCATGAGGACGCCCAACCTTCTGTCCTGGACATTCACCTCCTCCTACAGGCGGGTTGGCAGCCGCCCTGGTGCAGGTTCCGTCTTCTTCCGTCAGGTTTGCTCCAGGGCCCTGGCGTCTCCCTGTCTTTTCCCTTGGCTGGGGCACTTGTCAGCTGCTCGAACACACGGAGCCACCAGGAAGCATTGCTGACTGTCCGTGGGGGGTGGGTGACTGTATGCAGGCTCGGTGTCCACAGGAGATGGGTCTCAGCACAATTCCTTTGCCTCTGACTGGGGCTTGGTCTGAGTGTCCACTCCCGGGGCCAGAGGGCTCAGTGCCCATCCCACCGTCTCCTGCGTCACCCCCAGCTGCGCCTGGGCAGACTGTGCGCCCTCCAGCTTCAGTTGGGGAGTGGGGCTTGTGCCCAACTGGATGGAGTGGGAGAGGGGTGTTTAACTCCTTTGGGCCACGGTCAGTGGCAAGCGGGCATTTGGGCAGCAGTCGTCAATGGCAAGGCAGACATCCAGTCAGTGGTCAGCAGTGAGGTGGGCATTCAGGCAGTGGTCAGTGGTGGGTATCCGGGTGGTGGTCAGCGGTGAGGTGGACATCCAGCAGTTTACAGGCAGGCTGTTTTTGGGTTTCTCCACTGCTGCCTAAGACTCGGCTTTCTAGCGCCTTCTACCTTCCATATGTTGTTGCTGTGTCTCGTCTCCTGTGCGCTTGTCTTTTTGGAGCAGTGGGTGGCCTTCCTTGCTGCTTCCATCAGTTGGGGGCTTGGGAGGGGTTGGTTCTCGGTGTGTGCACCCCCCATCCTTCAGCCAGAACACTGCCTTACTAACTTGCCAGGAGAGAACTGTGCAGTCGTGCTAAAGTGGGCGGGCCTTTGTCGGCCGAGATACCAGAAGTATTTTGAAGAGTGGTGCTCAGCATAGAACAGAGGCGGTGACCAGATGGTTTTGCATGTGGTCACGGATGGCGATTCTCTTTAGTATAGGCAGACTGGAAGCTGTGAGAGCCGTTGGAAATGGATCACTTACCTGTGAGACAGAAATGCAGCTGTGAGGGTTAGTGCAGACCCAGCAGCGCCCGGTCTGCTGAGCCCGATGTTCCGGAACTCTGGTGCCCGTCGGTGCGGACGGAGGACCTGGTGGGCCCCCGACCATGGTCACGCTCATCACTGAGAAGCTGCAGAACCAGAGCCTGGATGACCTTGCCCACAAGAGCTACGATGCGCGCCCGGTAAGCCAGAGGCTGGGGCGCTGCTAGGCCAAGGTCTATGGGGCAGTGGGGGGCCATGTCCTGGGGCACATCCCCACCCCAGAGCCTGTCAGCATCGTGGTGCTGGGTTTTCAGCATCATTAAAAAAACCCAACTTTATTTTTAATCCTCACTCGAGGATATTTTTTCCATTGCTTTTCAGAGAGAGTGGAAGGGAGAGAGACATCGATGTGAGAGAGACATCAATGGGTTGCCTCTCTAAGCGCCTCGACTGGGGCCGGGGATCGAGCCTGCAACCCAGGTACATGCCGTTGGCCAGACTCTAACCTGGGACCCTTCAGTCCTCAGGCTGATGCTCTAACCACTGAGGCAAACCGGCCAGGGCAACTCCAACTTTTTTTTTAAACTCTCATCAGAGGATATGTTTTTTTTAATTGATTTTTTTCTTTTTTTTTTTTTTAAGAGGGAGAAGGAGAGAGAGGAACATCGATGTGAGAGAGAAGCATTGATTGGTTGCCTCCCAGTTGTGCCCCAACTGGGAATTGAACCCGAAACCTTTTGGTGTACAGAACAGCGCTCTAACCAACTGAGCCACCCGGTTACGGCACAAAACCCCAATTTTTAGTGAAAGTCTAACCCACACATCCAAGGTGCCAACCCTGAGTGCGCACCCGGTGACCACCCTGATGGTGAGCATGCAGCCGCCCCTCCCGCCTCAGTCTTGACCTGTCGCCATCGTTCACTTCCCCGGGTTTGAACTTTGAGTGCATGGAGCCATTTTCTAGGGTTGTGTCAGTGTGGACTTCGGGACACCACCCTGCCCTGGTTAGGTTGTAGTCCAGGGGAGGTGGCTGTGTGCCTGGCCCCTGTGGGGTACGGGAGTCCTGAACTGGCTCACTAAGATGGGGTGCTCAGAGCTGCCCCGTCTCTGCAGCCAGGCCCCTGGGCTGTGTGTGGCCTGTTGCTCGTTAACATAATGAGAGGGCAGCTATGGATTCTAGGCCCTCCTGCCAGGCATGTGGCCCACTGTCCCAGCAGATGGTTGGGAGGGTCTGAGGCTCTGCTGCAGGTCTCCTTTCTGTGGAGAGGGACAGCCGGGCGGGGTGGGGGGGTGGGTGTGAGCGGGTGCCCGGCTGAGGTGTCTCAGTGCAGGACGAGTTGGGCCTGTATCTACACCTCCCCGCCAAGGACACCCTGGGGGGCCTGGCTTGGGGGCGGGGCCTGTGTGGCGATGTGGCAGTGGGAGGGGGCTGCTGAAGAGGAACTGGGGCACCCAGCTCAGGAACAGGAGGGGACACGCTCGTGACTCCTTGTTCCCTTCGCTCCGCTGAAGGTTGTGGGGTTTTTAAGAACCTTGATTAAGAATAAGGGGGGCTGGGTGAAAAGGGGAAGGGGTTAAGAAGAACAGGAGCAATTACAGAATGGTTGTGGGGTGTAAAGGACAGCACAGGGGTGCAGTTGATAATAGTGTAATAACTACGTGGGGCGCCAGGGGGTACTGGAAATATTGGGGGGGACCTTTGGAAAGTATGTGATTGTCTAACTACTATGCTGTGCACCTGAAACTAATACAGAATAATATTGAATGTAAAGTGTAATTGAAAAGTAAAATTTAAAAAGGGGGAAAATTATAAAGTAATCTAGGAGTCCATGCTTTTCTCTTTAGTTACCAAAAGTCAGTGTGGGGAAACTGTAGAAAGCAGAGTAAAGGCAGGACTACCTCTTGAGTTGGTGCTGTCTCTAAAGTCTCCTGTGACCCTCTCTTGTCACTTTCAGCATCCTGCCGAGACACTGAACAACAAAAGTGGCCACTTGTTCCCTTTTGAGACCAATGGTAAGTGTGTAAAGGTCCGGCGGTCTTCAGGGCTTCAGAAGCCTCTGTCGCCAGGGCTGTGAACCCGGCTGCTTCTGGGTGGGCAGCTGAGACGGAAGGGCCTGAAGTGAACTGCCCGTCTTACCTTGTGAGGTGGACGGTCAGCAGGAGCTGGTCTCTCCCTCCTGGCAGATGTGGGTGGGGGCTACCCCCTTGGGTCCTGTGGCCACTAGAGGAAGGACAGGACAGGACAGGACAGGACAGTGGTGCCTGCCCTGCAGCTCTGGTGTGGTTGGTTGGTGCATGCTGGGCCAGCAGTGTGCGTGCGTGTGTGTGTGTGTGTGTGTGTGTGGTGGGGGAGGGAGGGATGGCCATGCTCCAGAGTGTGTGGCTCTGCCGGACCCTCTGTCCTCCAGGGCAGTACCCCACACATGTGCCCTGTGGTGGGAATGGGGGCTTAGCTACCCCAGGTGTGAGTGTGTGAGATGTGAGCATGTGTGCATGTGGGGAGTGTGTGCACGTGAGTTTGAACGAGTGGACAAGTGTGCGCAAGAGTACATGTGAGTGTGAGGCTGAGTGTGAATGAGGAGTCTGTTGGCCGTGTGCTCCTGGTAAGCCTTGGTTGGGGTCAGCGGTCACAGTGGAGTGTTAGTTGTGTGACTTTTAGGTGGGACAGACCTGGGCTGAGTCCCATTCCCCTCTGGTCACTGCAGCTGTAGGGCTGCTACTGTGCTAGGCGGTATTGCAAACTAAGATGAAGATGATGGGATGGAAGTAGGAGCTGTGGCCAGCACCTGGCCCTGGTCGTCCTGTTCTCACCTGGAGTCCCTCCTGTGTGTGGGGACCGTCGTTGCTCACAGCCCACTTGGGCTCTGGCAAGGCCCATGGCACCTGCTCTGTGCCCTGGGAGGAGAGAGGGTGGTGCCAGGGCCAATCTGCCAGGGAAGGCAGGTGGGGCTGACACAGTATACACCCGCTGTGGGGCTCCACTGCCCGGCATGCAGGCCCCTCAGTGCCCATGAGGCCCCAGCTTCATGTCAGTTGGCAGCGTGGCCTCCCCCTGAGGCTGGCAGGTGCCTCCTGCTCACTTGTCTCTCTCCTTCCTCTTTCCTCAGGAGACAGGCGCCCCTGGAAGGCCTTGAGTGGAGGATGGCCCATCAGAAGCCAGGTGGCCTCAGGCCCTGCTCTCCCCTTCCCGCTGGGACCCTGTGGTGTGAGTGCGGGCCTGGGTGCGGTCAGTGCAGTGGACCTCAGGGAGAGCTCGGGGCCACCCTTGGCCCCACCCAGCAAACGACACTGCCGCTCCCTGTCGGAGCCCAATGAGCTCGCCCGATGCCGGTCCCCATGGCGCCCTGGAGGATCCAAGGTCTGGACTGCTGTCTCCAAGAGGCGGTGCCACAGCGGTGGGAGTGCCAGCCTGCCAGGGAGCGCCTTTCCCACGGCTGGTCCCAGCTCGCCACTGGCTCCCCGGCCGGCCTCTGCCAGCAGCGGCTTTGTGGACAGCGGGGGTGGCCCAGGCCTACCCTGGTGTCCTTCTGGGCCCTGCGTGCTGTCCTCTCGGCGCCGCCTGTCCCTATCACAGGAGCACCTGGTGGACACAGACACCCCATCGTCCACACCCGAGCTGGGCTGGCGGCTGGGCCTGCTCCGGAGCCGCTCTCAGCCCTGCGTGCTTGTTGGGAGGAAGAGCCGGCTGAAACGCCCCCGGGAGGAGGACAGTCGGTGGCCACGCCCATCTTTGGACTTTCTGAAGATGACACGGGTGAGGCTTCCTCCTGTGTCCGGGGGCCACGCTGCTGGCGTCCCCCCTTCACTGTGGAATCTGGGAGAGGTTGGCTTGCATGCAGCTGCGATGGTGTGGAGCTGTGTCCTCTGTGCTCCTGGGGGAGGTGGCTGAGTTGGGGATGCGCTGTGTCTGTGGCGGGTCAGAGCCGGAGGTCCCAGCAGCAGCTCTGTGGCCATACTGCCTGCCCACCTCTCTTCCAGAAATGGGTGAGAGAGTTGGAGTTGAGGAGCTGTCCCAGGGTCCGAGGCCGCACAGCTGGCTCCACTGTGATCCCAGGCTTCCCCACGCGCACCCTGCTGGCACCTCTTTGGGGGAGTGTGTGTTGGAGTGTTGTGTTGTGGACCAGCTAGAAGATTCTGTGTTCTGGGCCCGCATGCCTGCCCTCCCGCTTGCTCTGCGCACGGCCGAGGCTCAAGGCAGTGCCAGGCAGGACAGACCGGAGCCTGGCCTGCATGTCCCAGAGGGTCTGTCAATCTCGGCCATTGGGGCTGGAGTGGAACCGGACAGGACAGTCTCCTTGTGACAGTCTCCTTGTCTCAGGACCTTGCATGGGAGAGCACGACGGGGACAGAGGGCAGTGGGGTGGTGCCAGGGTCTCCCTCAGAACACAGGTGGAACCAGGTCTTCCAGGGCAGTGTGGCCGCTCCTGGTGTTTCTGCCATTGTGCGTTCCCTGGACAGTGGGTTTTCTGAAGATTCTTCCCAGGGGCTGGGCTCCCACAGCCAGCGGGGAGCCTGTGCAGGGAGAAGGGACATGCTGGCGTTTCCTGGTTCCCGCTGGCTGAGGGCAGCTGTCAGGAAACTGGGAGAGCTGGCCGCGAGCTCTAGGCGTGTACCCGCCTCCAGTGCTACGCGCCTGCGGGGTCAGTGCTGTTGGGACGTGACAGGTGTCTGCAGGGGGGCAGCCAAAGGCATTGCACTGGGGAGATGCGCGACCCCTGGTGAAGGCCTGGGTGTGACCTGGCATGTTGGGGCAGCCATGTTGGGGCTGATGTCGGGGCTCCGCCTGGAAGCAGGGGTGCTCCTGGCAGAGCATGAAGTGTGCACACATGGAGATGCCTCGACAAGGACAAGCAGGCCTCAGGGTGGGGAGGAGGCCTGAGGGGCAGGCTACTGTCATCCCGGGCACGTGTGTGTTGTTTGTCTGGGTTGTATGTGTATGTATGTGTTTGCATGTGTTGTCTGTCTGGGGTGTGTGTATCGTATGTGTTTGCATGTGTTGTCTGTCTGGGGTGTGTGTATCTGTCTGGGGTGTGTGTGTTTGTTATCTGTTGGGGGTGTGCATCCATCTGCTGTGTGAGTGGGTGGAAGTGTCAGGATCCTGGCCCTGCCTGTCCCCTGTTGGTTCTCTACTCCTTGCCCTCCTTTGAGGAACACCTGCCCTGGAGTGAGTGATGGTGCCCTGTGGTCTATAGACCATGGTCACATCTGACTTTGAGGCCACTGTGCACAGAGGAGATGGTGAGGCCAGGACTTGGGCAGCTGGGCTGGAGGAAGATGCAGACCTGGAAGCGATTCTGGGGTCCAGACTGTAAATTAACCAGCAATGAGGGACAGGAAGGCACGTGAACAGGACTGAGACAAAACCAGGTCATCAAAGTCTGCATGTCTTTTAAAAATGCGTTCCTTCTGTTACTGGCACGTTGCTGTGGCCCATCACTGGGCTCTGTGGGAGCTGGGGCCTCGGGGCCTGGCCATTGCCAGCTGTCTGAATGTGTACCCCGGGGACATGGCACCCCCTTTGGGACATGCTGCTCGTTGTGGGAAGGTGGCAGTGTGTGTGGACAGGTTTGTGACTGGAGGCTGAGCGCCCCTTTATTGTGGTTTTCACTCTTACTGAGGCTTTTTAGAGCGCCATTTGCACAGCATGATGGGGGAACAGCCGTGACAGGGCTGACGGTTCTGTGACCTGGATGGTGCGTCTGTCCAGCCTCAGTGAGGAGCCACCCTCGGTGCCGTGGGCAGGTGACTGGAGTGTCAGTGTGGCTTTCCTTGTGCAGGGGCAGCCATGTCCACGTGCTTCCCCCCAGTGACCTGGCCTCTGCCCCCGACATCCGGGGGCTGTTTTGTGCCTTGACTTGAAGCTGGGGAGTGCATGGCCAGGGCAGTGGCCGGAACCAGTGCAGGAATGGGCGCCACTGAGGGGCTGTGTGCTCTGCCTGAGCCCTGTCCTTAAGCCAGCCATGTAGATCCACCTGGATTTGGATAAAGAAGTTATCTCCTGAATCCTCAATTTGTGACAAAGCTGTGTGACCACCAGGATCTTCAAAGCTGCAGCCTTTAGAAAGTCACTTCCCTAACAGGGACTCCTTACAGTAAAAGGCCAGAGACTGGGTGCGGCCTTGGAAGTTCTTTCAGAGAGGAGCTCGCATCCTAGGGGGACCTGGGGTGGTGCTCAGGACTGCAGTGCCCTGGGCTGTTTCCAGGGAGCTTTCTAGCTGCAGAGATTGAGGTTCTGTTATGACACATTTTGTGCCTGGAGTGGTTGGGGTTTGGGGGGACTTCTGGGTGTATAGTCAGTTAGCTTGTCTGTGGCTGGTGTGCTGATACTAAACTAGAGCCCGGGTGTTGGGGCGCTGTGTCCCCGTGGTCAGCGTGAACACGTGCATCGCCACACCTGGTGACGTGGCTGGGGCAGCGTGGGTGTGGTCCAGGGGAGGAGTCCCGAGGTGACACCTGAACGGTAGAGCCAGGTGAGACCAGCAGAGGTGTGGGCATGTGGGGGCCAGCATACCGTGGCCAGCTCATGGTGGACGGCATGCTGATTGAGCACCAGGAGTTTGGGGTGAGGGCTGGGGGTGGTGTCGGGGGAAATGGGGTCCTGGTTGTGTCAAGGGAGCTGCTCCTGCTGCACGGCCTGGGATCAGGGCCCCCAAAGGTGGGGTAGGGAGGTCTGCTGAGTCTCAGCCCCCATGGGACAGCCAGGGAGGGTGACACTCAAGAGCTGGGGCTCTGCCTGTGGCTGAGGGAGAGCTCTGGTCTGGAGAACGATTGTCTGGGGATCAGGGTTGAGCTCAGGGAGCCCCCTCGTTAATCTCCGGGGGGATTGGCTGTGGGAGTGGAGGGGCTGCAGCAGCTCATCTGGAGAGTTGGTCCCCAGCCAGAGAGGCAGCCCCTGTGTGTAGTGTGTGTCTCAAGTATTTTAAGATGAAAAGAACTTAAGCATGTTCACATTTGAAGAGAAGGAACCGTTGGGGGAGTAGGGCTGAGGAGGGGAGGGGGAAGCTGGGGGAGGCAGGGCCCCCGACACAGGCGGGGGGTGGAGACTGGTCAGGCTCCTGAGCAGGAGGGGCCTTGGACTCAGCTGCCCTCGCGTCCCAGGCGTCTCTGCTGCCTCTGTGGTCAGGCTCCCAGTCCTGGTGCGTTGCTCCGGGTGGGGCCAGGACAAGGTCTCCCCTAGGCCCCCTCCCAGCAGAGCTGAGGTGGACGCAGGCCTTCTCAGCCACCTGGTAAAGGCCAGGGACGCGGACCTTCTGGGCTCGAGACGTCTTCCACGAGGGCGGGTGTGTGTCTGAGGTCCAGGGGACCAAGGACTTTTCATATGGCTTGGGGAGCTCTCTCCGGGTCAGCAGGATACCCCTGCAATGGGCCTTCCCAGAAATGTCCTAAGCATGTGTCTTTTCTGTTGCAGACATTAAAAAACTCAAAAAGCCTTGGCTCCCTCGATTGTGAAGGTGAGGATGGCGATGACACCAGAGCGAAGACGGCCGTGTCCTCCCCCCGTGACCAACACAGCCTCACGAGCCTCGTCACCCCAGCCTCCAGCCCCCTGAGCTCATGCCCCAGGCCCCATCCCGCCAGCCCCAGCCTGTGGGCCTCTCAGGAGCCGGTGGCCGGTGAGGACGGGAGCGGTGGGGACCCGAGTGACTGGGACAGCGCTGGGGAGGAGGGCCTCTTCCCACTGGACCAGGGCGAGCTGGACCTGGAGCAGATCGAGAACAACTGATGGGTCAGAGGGGAGGTCTAGGGGCGGGACTGTCGCCGCCTGTCTGTTCTCGGGATAGAGACAAAACAGGTTCCGTGGTATTTTGAACGTTAAGTGTAATTTTGACTCAGTCTTTTCTGAAGGAGTATTTTGCATTTTTATGGCTTTTACAGTTCTGGAGAGAGGGTCTCTATTTTGAAATGCATTTTCAGAGGGCATTTTGTTCCCTGGAGTCTGCGTACAGACCCCAGGGCACTGGTTCCTCCGTAAACACCCATGGTGAAAGGCGCTGTGCGTCGTTCAGCTACGAAACCTGGGGCACCGGAGGCCCGGGCTTTGTCATTGTGTGTGCTGAGTCTACAGCCCACCACCATGTCCCCACCCGCTGTTTGGAGCGAGGGGGGTGAGGGCTGTGCTCTGTGGCCTGGAGGTTCTGGCTGGGCCATGAGGACGTAGTCTTGGTAGCACCTGGTCTCTGACTTCAATAAAAGACATTTGCTCTGCACGCGAGCCTCTGCGGGTTGGTTTTCACTTTCAGGGGTACAGGGGCGGGGGTGGCCTCAGCCCCTGTTCCTGGTGTGGGGGGCTGTCCCGTTTATTCCTGACTTAATAAAATCAGGTTTCTACTAAAGACGTTGACCTAGGAACTCTGGGTAAGAGGAAGGAGTTTGTCACAGTGAAAGGAAAGGTTCATGATCTTTGGTCACTTCTCATGGCAGCCATGTTCTAACTGGTTAGGACTGTTGATCAGAGATGGGTGAAGGTGGGAAGTGGCTTTCAGATGCCTTCCTGAGGCCAAGCCCCTGCCCCCTTGGGGCTCCTTGGGCCTCTGCACCGCTGACCTGTCCACTGGAGGCCATGCCTGTACAACAGGGTAAACCTCAGCAGCACCTGGTCTGGCAGGTTTACTTGCAGCACTGAAGTGGCCACGTGGTTTCTCCTCTGATTGATGGTCAGTGTTTCCCTCCTTCCTGAGCCGGGTGTTTGTAGAGCTGTGCAGTGCAGAGCCTTGCGACTCCCGGGAGCCCCGGGCAGTGGGAGGTCAGGGCCTCCTGGGTGCAGAGGGAGCCTTGTGCCTTTGTCCTGGATGCTCTCAGCCACTGGGGAGTTTAAGAAATCACTGCTGCCTGGGCCCACCCAGGAGTTGCCTGGACAGCGGGCTTCACTGAAAGGGGCAGAGGAGCTGCCTTTTGTCCTCAGCAGGCCCGTTGTCGTGACCTTGTGATGTTGTCACGTCTTGAGCGTCTGATTTCCGGTCTTGGGTGGGACAGGAGCCAACAGGGCACCTGAAATACAAAGGAGCCTTTGGCAGCTTCTGAAAAGGGACCTTTGGGGCCATGCTAACACCTGAACATGTCACCTGCTCCCCCAGAGGCACCACCTGACTACACGAGGCGGAGGGGCCTGCAGGCAGGTGGGGGGTTGCGTCCTGGGACCTGCCCTGGAGCACTACTGCCAGACTTTGCACTGAGAAGTCATGTTTCGGATTAATTTTGGGGAGATGGGCTCCATGCAGGTACCTGTGTAGTTGGTGGTCACCACCTGGCCACTCACACTGGGCTCTGGGGGTGGGGGGACCCTTCTGCTGTGGGGTCTGCAGGGCACGGCCCACTAATGGCCTGCAGGACAGCAAATTCACACCTCGATCATCTGGTTGGAGATTTTCGATAATCCTTTTAATAGTTAATGGGTCAGGTCGACCGAGAAAAACACAAGAGGTACGGAAGATTCGCTTGCCTGTCGGCGGGCTCGGCGGCTGGCCGTCTGCGGGAGTCGCAGTGATTCCAGGTGCACGCAGAGGCGTCTGAACGAAGAGGTCAGTGAGCCTGTGGACATTGCATCAGTCACTGGATCACATGTTCCCAGCACAACCCAGTAACAAAAGGGCAGCAAAGCCTCAAGTGTTCAGGAGGTTAGAAATGCTCGCTGTGCAGCTCGGGCCAAAGGAGAAGCAACACATGCGGGAGAACTCAGACGTGAATGACCGTGGAAAGGGCGCGTGTTAAAACTCGGCCTGTCTGAAGCTCTCGATGGAAGGAATTTATAACCCCAGCCGATTGTGTTAGGAAACAAAAGTGAAAAGACGGACGAGCCAAGCATCCAACTTAGGAGATCAGACAGCGGGCGGTGGGCCTTTTCCTGAGAGGGCAGGTAGAATACTCAGGATTTTGAGGGCCACGGGGGGTCTCTCAGAGTTCTCATCTCAACCCCCGGACACCTGGACACCACTCAGCCGCTCTCGCTGTGCCCACTCAGCCACTTGCTGAGCCCCGAATGGGGAAGAAAGACAAGCCAAAGAAAAAAGGTGGGACAGGAGAAGGCAAGGAGCGGAAATGGTGGTGAGGACAGACCCAGAGTCTGTCCCTCGACTGGCGGCACCATGGACGGGGGTCTCGACAGAGAGATTAAGCAAATAGCCCCGGATTGAGGAGGCAACACCTGAGGTGCAGCAGAGGTCACGGAGGTAACCGAGAGCATCGGACAACCTGGAGGAAACGGCCGCGTTCCTGGGAAAACACCCCCACAGCTCACTCGAGAAGTGAGACCCCGGGGATGGTGTTCTAACCGTGAACTGCGATGAAACGGGGGCATAACACCCTGCAAACGGCGTCACAGGCAAGTGCCCCAAAGTATCAACCAGACGGACAGGGAGGCTGTGATGGCCGTCCGCTGACCACTGTGGCCGAGGTGTGGAGAAGTCCTGCCCTGGCTGGCCTCTGCTCTCCTTTCCCTGCAGGTGCAGGGGGGACTGGGGAGGGGGGCAGGGATGGACTTCAGCAGGGCCTGGCCGGGCAGTGGCCCCAAAACGTGAGCCCTTCCCACCTGTGTGCCCTGCCTCTCCACCTGCCCCACACCGGGATCCCTTTTGCTCGAAGAAGGGTCATGGGCAAGCGGGGTCCAGGTCCTCCAGCCTCCACCCCAGCCCTAGGCCCTCAGACAGCTGGGAGAAGGCTCTGTCCCCTCACAGGGCCACCAGCCTGTAGGCACTGACCCCTCACTCCCTCTCCCTGACCCCTGACCTGGGCCCCGCTCCTGAGCAGGTATAACCCCCCATTGCTGGCCTCTGCCCTGGTGTCCTGTAGGATGGCCGAGTCCCACACCTGACCCCTGTCTGCTTCTCTATCCTGCAGTGTGGGCGTAGCTTGTAGAAGGCTCCTTTCTCGTGAATCCTCACCTGAGGATGCTTTTCCCATTGCTTTTCAGAGAGCGGGAGGGAAGGAAGGAGGGAGGGAGACATGGATGGGTTGCCTCCCGCACGTGCCCCAGCCAGGATCAAACCTGCACGTGCCCTTGACTGGGAATCGGACCCAAGACCCCTCTGTGCACGGGCCGGTGCTCTCACCACTGAGCCACAGCCGCCAGGGCTGGAAAGTCTCTGTCCGTTAATTTTGGTAATTTATGTTGCTTTAGGGAATCGCCATTTCCTTGGGCATATGCAGCGTGTTGCCCGACCCCAGTCCACGTCTGGTCCTTGTGGCACCCTCCCCGCCGCCTGGCCGCGGGGTTCGCCTGTTTCATTTCCCTCTTCCGAGGAAGCAGCTCTGCGGTTTGCTGACGGGCACTCCCGCTTTTCCGTTTCCAGTTCATTAATTCGCCTTTGTCTCCACCCCTCCTGCCTCCTGGGTTTACTTTCCTGCTGTTTTCCCTCCTTATGTCGAATGTTTAGTTCATTTATTTTCAGTCTCTCTGGCTGGGTAATAAAAACACTTAAGGCTGTGAATTCTCCGCGAACTCCTGCTGCTGGGACCCTGGACGTGAGCCTCTCCTTCCTGTGGCTGTAACGTCGCCTGTCAGGGCCCCTCTGCTTCTCCCTGACCAAGGAGTCACTTGGGGGCAAACGCCCGGCTTCCCTTTAGAGCCTTGTTAGTCTTAGGTTCCTTGTGCTGATTCAGATGATGATGCCTGTGTTTTACCACTTGTAACCTAGCGACGTATGTGTGCATGTGCGTGCACATATGCATGGTGCATGCCTGTGCGCACACCTGCCCACACATGTACCGATGTACACACACATGCATGCATTTACATGAATGTGCACGTGTACATGTGCCCACATGTAGGCACACTTGTGCGTGTGTGCCCACCCACTGTGCACACCTGTACTGTGTGTGCAGGTGTGTGTGCACATGCGTGGCTGTGCCCACATGTACACACAGCGTGTAGAATGTGCTGGTGAGCGCCGTCCAGGCAGGCTCGTCTGCTGAGGGTTCAGGCCCTCGTCTTCCCTCCAGCCTTGCCCTGCTCCTGGGTCTCTGGGCGAGGTCTGGAGTGTGGAGGGTGGAGTGACAGGCCCCTCCTCGGCGTGGGGCTGGGTCCCCAGTGCTGCTCACGATGGGCACCCCGGCATTGTGCCCCGTGTTTGGGTCTGGCTGGCCAGGACTGCTGGTTAACAGGTGCAAAGGTGTCTGAGCCCACAGGGGTGGCCTGGGAGGGGCTTGCTGGGGACCCAGGTGTTGGGAGGAGCTGAGGGTGGGGTGAGGTGGGTCCTGGGGCCCCATGTCCTCCCTCCAACCTGGATGAATGGGAGCAGGGCCAGGCGGACCGGGAGCTGTGCAAACAGCACTTTCAGTGTTACTCCTTGTGAGCTAATTATGAGGAGTCACGAATGGACGCTGGGCTTGGTTACACAGATCCATCGACTGCGGTGATCGTGTGACATCTCTCCTTAAACCTGTACTCATTTCCCAGGGTGGCTGTAGCAAGCACCACTGATGGGCTTGAACTACCGGCATCGATCTCTGCCGCCCCGGGGCAGGGCGTCCAGGGTGAAGGGGTGGGCAGGTGGCCCCTCCCAAGGCCTGTCGACGGCTGTCTCCTTGTGTCCCCACAGGGTTGCCCTGCCAGTCTGTGTCCTAATCTCTTCCTCTTACAAGGACCCCAGTCTGGATCAGGGCCACCCCAGTGACCTCATTTTACCTTAACGACCTTGTTAAAAACCCGTCTTCATTTGTTTGATTGTGGTTAAATATGCATAACATAAAACTTACCACCCTAACCGTTTCCAAGTGCCCAGGTCAGTGGCCTCAGGCACATTCACACTGTTGAACAGCCGTCACCACCATCGTCTCCAGAACTTTCCGTGTTTCCAAACAGACACCCTGCCCCCCTTAAACACGCCCGCCCATTCCCCCCTGTCGCCCCGGCACCACCGCTCTCTGTCTCTGAGCCTGACCCCTGGGTCCCTCGTGTGCGTGGGGTCAGTGTTTGCCCTGTGTGTCTGCTTAGTGTCCTCGAGGCGCGTCCACGCTGCCGCAGGTGCCAGGCTGCCCTTCTTCCTGGGGCTGAGTGATAGTCCGTGATGTGAGGGACCACGCTTTGTCAACATTCACCTGCCAGTGGGCACTTGGGCTGCTTCCGCCTTTTGTCTGTGTGCACGATGCTGGACGTGGGTGAGCAGACAGCCCTTCAGACCCGCTTTCAGTTCTCAGAAGAGGGGCCACTGGGTCCTCGAGTAATTCTGTTTTAACTTTTCGAGGAAACTCCATCCTGTTTCCGCGGCAGCTGCACCGTCTCACCTTCCCCCCGGCAGTGCACGGGGGCCCCGGCCCCCCCACGTCCCGGCCAGCACCGGTCATTTTGTTTTTCTCCGAGAGTCCTCCCAGGTGTGCAGTGTTGTCCTGTCTCGTTCTGGCACCTAACCTACCTGCGCTGCCGTGAGAAGCTTGTTGACGCGTCACGGCCCGGCGTGCGGCCCGCTTGGTGGGCACTCCGGCCGTGCGCGGGATGCGACGCGCCTGTGGGCGCGGTTCACCGCGCAGCCTCTGCCGCCTTCCTGGGCCGCTCGTCCACCTGGGGGCCGAGTGCTGGCTCCGCGCTGGACTCCGGCGGCGGTGCGTCTGCTCCTCGTAGCTCGTGGGCGCGCAGCTTAGTGTTATTACATAAATCTGCGGAATCGAACCTTTCACGGTGACAGATGGACTCTGCTTGTCTCTGGGATCGTTTTTGCTTAAATTCTGTTTTGTCTCATGTCGACATGGACACGGCCTCTTTTTTTTTGTTACCACCCTGGACTTTCGTGGCCCTTCCTTCTTCCTGGGAGGCCTGAGTTTCCCTTGCTGCCATTTGAATTCAGCCTGAAAAGCTGTATCTTTATTTTAATCAGGGCTGAGGCTCAGCCCTCAGGTATATGGAAACACCCACATTCTGCCTTAATTTTGGAAGGAAAGTTTTGCCAGATCCAGAATTCTAGGTTGTCTTTAGAGAGACGGCTCTGTCGTCTCCGGCTTGCGGAGTTTCTGCTGGGAAATCAGTGATATTGCTGCTTTCTGTGTTGATAAAGTGTCGGTTTTTGTTTGTTTGTTGTTTTTCCAGGAAGCTTTGAAGTTTTCGTCCCTTTTTTCGGGATTTCGGCAAGCTGGGGTGGCGTCCCAGGAATGGCTTTCCCTCTGTTGATGCCGCATGGTGGTGGTCGCTCAGGTGTCTATGCACCCAGGGGGTGTTTGGACGTTTCCCAGGCCCTCTCCGCCCCACCCTTGGGCCCTGATTCCACACACGTGAGGCCACCTGGTGGTTCCTGCTGGTGGCCGGCCTGGCTCCGGGCCCCGCCGCCTGTCCTGCGTGTAAACCCTGCGCTGCCGTGGGGGCTGCTCCGGGCTCTGGAATTTGGCTCTCCGAGGTCCCTGCAGGCTCTGCTCTCCCCGTCCTGAAGCAGAGCAGGGCTTTCATGGGACCCCAGAGCCGCGTGGACGGCACCAGGCACGTACATAGCCTGTGTCACTTTATGGGAATCTCTATGGCCCGTGAGCGAGGTCTTGGTGAGCAGACCCCACTGGGCTTTGACCCGGAGCTTTCCATGTGTTTTCACATGTTGTACCGTGTTCTGTCTCCAGGCCTGTCCCTTTCTCGCCTTCTCGCTGTGATCTGTAAGTTCTGTTTCTAATCTGTAGGTGGCACCCTAGAAACACAGCGAGCTCCCTGTCTCCAGGTCTCTGCCCTCCTTCGGGACAGACCCCGGCCTCGGCCACTCACTCCCCCATTTCCCTCCTGGTTTTCCTGGGTGTCTGGCAGCCTTGTTTTCTCAACCCCACAAGATACGTGCGGTCAGTGGCCCTGGGGTGTTGTGTTCCCACGTAGGTCGCACTCTGATGGCTCTGCCTTATATCTACGTGGCAGACGCGTTCTCTGGGCCACCCTCGGCTTGTCGTTGTTGTTAACCCTCCCCTGAGGATATTTTTTCCATTGATTTTTAGAGAGAGTGGGAGGGAGGAAAAGAGAGAGAAAGAGAAACTATCGGTCGCCTCCCACATGCGCTCCAACTGGGACCGGGGATCGAACCTGCAACCCAGGTACGTTCCCTTGACGGGGAATCAAACCTGACACTAACCGCTGAGCACACTGGCCAGGGCGGCCGTCGGCTTCTGGCACGCGGGCCTCCGCGCAGGAGGCTCTCAGGTGAGCGGGCTGCAGGGGCTGGGCGTGGGCAAGCCTGGCGTCGTGGGACCGGAGCCACGTCCCTGTTACTGTTATGACTGTTTTTAATTGATGTAGAGAGAGGAAGGGAGAGGGGAAGGGAGAGAAACAGAGAGCAGCGTTCGTCGGCTTTTAAGCGGTCTAGCAATTACCTGGACACCTCCCCTCTGGCGTTAGGGTGTGAGAGCTGTGGATCGGGCACCGCTCTAGTTGGTGACTATGCGTCCAGGCCACCTGATCTTTTCTGAATGCTTTTTCAGGTGAACGTCACGTAATAAAATCAACCACTCACGAGGGGCATTTCGCATTCACAGGGCTGTGTGGCCCCCACCTCCGCCTGGTTCCGCACTCGGCCCGCCGCCCTGGAAGCCCCACCTGGACCATGGGCCGTCCTCTTCGCCCCGCAGCCCCCACTCTGCCCTGTTCCCGGGGATTCCCGGGTTTTGGTGCAGCGTCGCCTGCTCTGCCCCTGGTGGCCACTGGGTGGCAGCAAAGATCGCCCCTGGGGCGACTGAGGCATCAACCTGCCCAGGTGGGCCAGGCCTGGGGGGTGCGGGGCCTGGGGGGGAGTTGGGGCTGGGAAGGCAGCCCTGGAGCCTGGGGAGTGGCCCCAGCTGTGGTGGTGATGGGGTTCCCCTGTCGGTCCCACCCACCCCAGTGCTCTCAGGTGGCCCCTTCCAATCCCCAGCCAGGCCTGGGTCTGGGGAGGGGATCCAGGCGCTGTCCTCAGAAGAGCACTGGGCATTTTGGGGGGACGTACACAGGGAAGGCACACCCCCAGCCTGGGAGGCCCAGCCATCCAGGGGCCTTGTCATGAGCCCAGGGTGGGGGGAGCAGGGTGGGGCCAGTGCAACTGCACCTGGGGGCTGGGGCAGGGCGCCCTTAAAGTTGGTAGCTTCAAGATTGAGCCTCTTCCCTCAGACTGGGGACTGGGGAAACCTAGATTCCCTTACCCTGGGTGGAGTGGCAGTGGCTGGTGGGTCTGTATAGGCTGGTGCTCTCCGCCCATGCCATCCCTCCTGCCAGGGTGGCCATGGGCACGACCATACAGCTGTGGGTGTGGCCCCAGGGTGTAGATGTGGCCCCAAGTGACTGTGGATGTGGCCCCAGGGGTGAGGATATGACCCCCAAGGGTGTGGTTGTGATGCCAGGGGTGGGTGTGGCCTGAGGGCCCTGGAACCCTCCACCTCTGCTGCTGGAAGCTGCAATTTACAGATGGGATCCTGAGCCCAGAGAGGTTTGGGGACTTGCCTGAAGCCACACAGCTCACAGCAGAGCTGGAATCTCCCAGAGACCATCCAGTGAGTGGGGAGCTGGACAGACAGGCCACCCAACTGGACGGTCACCGAGGCCTTTGTAGCTGGCCGGGAGCTGCTGGGGCTGGAAGGCTGGGCCTCACACCCCTCCCTAGGCGGGGGCGATGGCCCTGGGATTCCTGGAGAAAGGGTGCCCCACTGCCCAGGATGGGGCTGCGCCCAGTCGGGCACCGAGCATCTTACCACCCGCAGGAGCCGGAGCCGTCAGTGCTGCCCCCTCGACTTTTCTCCTCCCCAATTAATTAATTTAAATTGACCATTAAGTCAGCCGGGTTTTGATTGATATTTTCATTAGCGGCCCTGTCCGACGCCCCAGGAATGTATGGTAATGTCCAATCCGCGGGCGGGCCGCGCTCCTCCTCGCCGCGCTGAGTTATGGCTGGCACCGCGGCGCGTCTCCCGGGGTAATTTGAATTCAGATGAGCTGCCGCAGTGTTCCAGAGCCTGGCGGCCGGCCCTGACGGATGGCACTCGGGTTATCACAAGGTCACCGGCACAGCCGCGCCCGCCACAGGAGGGGCTGGTGCTGGGGAAGGTGGGCAATCCGGGGGACTCCTGAAAACGCTCGGCCGGCGGCTCACAGGACAGGGCAGTCTCCGGTAAAGCCTGGGCGAGCCCCTGGCCTGTCACCTGAGGCCCTGGCCTGTGTCACCTGAGGCCCTGGCCTGTGTCACCTGAGGCCCTGGCTGAGCCTCCCAGCCACTGTCCCTGGAGGGGAATCAAACCTCCTCCATAGTGGGGGAGGGGCCGGCTTGTCCGTGGGGTGGCGCTGCCCAGCCCGGAGCAGGTGCCTCGCGTCCAGGAGAGCTGCAGTCGGGCCAGAGCCAGTGGTGCCCGAGGCAGGGACCTGCCCATGGCTGCGTGTCTCCATCCTGGGGACGGGCTCTGGGGCCTAATCATCGCCAGCTCTGAGAGTGGGACTTGCCTTTCCCCCTGCACCTCAGCATGGGGACGGGACACAAGGCTGGTGGCCACCATGGGAGGCGGTCCAGCTGTGTGACCAGGACCGGTTACTTCAGTGCTCTGTGCCTCAATTTCTCCATCTGTCCTGTGGGATAACATGGTGCCTCCTCTTTGCTTTGGGGTGAGGGCTGAGGAGCCCCTGTGGGCAGAGCATGAAGTCCTGTCCAGGCTCTGATGTGGGGTCTCTCCCTTCCAGCTTGTGGTGACCTCAGGCCTGGTAAGGAGTGCAGGGAACCCCTGGTGTACTTGGAAATGGGGTGTCTGCTAATGGAGACCCGGAGGGCTGGCAGCTGAGCCAGGCTGGGGTGAGGGAGGGGCCGTGGACGGGATGTGTGGGCAGCCCGTGGGCTCAGAGGGGAGGGGGGCAGGGCTGTAGGGGCAAGGGGGCTGGGGCACCTTGGGGCGCCACCCCTCAGAGGGCCCAGCTGGGAACCTGAGGGGCAACAAGGAGTCCCCCACTGAAGGGGCCACTCAGGCCAGACCCGTCTCTGTCACAGGTGCCCAGGTCACAGCTTTGACCATCACACGGTGACCTGAGGCTGGGCTGTGTCCTGGGCTGGACATAAGGGCACCAGACCCCAGGGTGGCTGCACATTGGCCCTGGACGCAGTGTTGGGACTGTGTAACCCAGGAGTTGGCCCCCATCCGTGTGTCCTGCAGACCTGGGCTGGAGTCTCCAAGCTGGAGAGGGAAGGGCCATGGCAGCCAGGGAGAGGTGCTGGGGTCTGCCCAGGTCCGGCCGGGCTGGTGCTGGCCCCACGTCCTGGGCAGGGACCCTGTGGGGCTTATTCCGCCCCTGACCTCACATTCTGCTGGGTGGGGGGACAGACTTGTCCCACAGGGCCCCACTCGCTTGTCCAGGCCAAGCTGGACGTCCACCCACTCCCAGTCTTCCTTGCCGCTGGGTGTGATCATGAGACTCAGTTCTGGCCAATGAGATGTGAGCACAAGTGTTGGGCAGAACACTGGCTAGTAGTTCCCTTGCCGGGGAAAAGCTCCCTCTGTCCTTTGCATTTCTCTCTCCTGCTTCCTGAACAGAGGTGTGATGGCCGGGGCAATGGCAGCCATTTGAACCATGAGGCGACCTTGAGGCAAGAAGCCATGTGCAAGGAGGTGGAGCAGAAAGACAGAGGTGCCCGGGTCTCTGATGGCCCAGCCCTGGTGGCCACCTCCAGCTCTCATCTAAGAGACGCCCTCCTGCTGGCAGTGGTTTCCTGTGCTGGTGTCTTCAGTGGTGCATGTGGCCAGCAGTTTCCCCTGAGTCGGGAACCAGGGAGAATCCACCCGACGTGGAAACAGCCCCTGCGGAGGCCCCTCGCTGCACATCCTCTGGTGATCACAGGGCCGGACTTGGGCAGGCGGCAGGCGGCAGGCGGCACACTCCCGGCCCCACCTACTCGGGGCTCCTCTCCTCCCTCCTGCTCGCGCCCAGGTCTGGGTGTCTCCTGTTTGGGTGCAGGTATTCATTGTATTAACTCAGGGCACACTCGGCTGATGCAGACAAACCCCCTCCCTCAGGTCCCGCAGTCCCGGTTGGTCCTTGCTCTGAGCATCGCCCAGGGATGGTGCTGCTGGTCAGGGACCTGAGGAAGGACCCAGTTCCTCCATCGCCAATGGGAGGCTCCCAAGGTCATGCCAGGGCTGCCCCAGAAGAGAACACGTGGATTTTGCATGACTGGCCACAGTCACAATCTCCTGTCCACCCCTGACTGCAAGGGAGGCTGGACGCAGGGTCCCTGTGTGGGGGGGCACTTAGCAGCCAGCCACAGTCACCCGCAGGTCACCGGAGAGCCTTCCCCCATCTACTCTGCCATGGGAGCCAAGCAGCGTCCCATGGCCCGTGGGGTCCCCAGCCCAGATGGTGTGTCAGGCCATCTGAAGTGGGCGTTTCGGGGGGCAGAGCCCTACCTACCCACGAATGTTTGGGGTACAGAGTTGAGGCTCAAAACAGTCAGTGGGGTTTTTGTCCTGGGGGCCTGGCCTTGCTGGCCGGCCGTGCCCAAGTCTCTGCAGTGGCAGCCACCTCGAGGCCCCACTCAGGCGGGAGGCCATGCCCGAGCGCGTCCTGGCCCCAGTGACTGTCACCAAAGATGCTTCCATCTGCCGTCAGTCCTCTCGGCCCACGAGCAGCGTCTGCTGGCTGCCGGGCTCCATGGTAGCCACCCTCTGCCCTGACACCTGAGCCCAGCCCTTCCTGTCCCATTTCTGCCCACATCTGCCTCCCACTTGCCCTGTCCGCCGTCCACCCACCTATAGGACGGTTTGCCAAGGACTTTGCTGTCATGCAGGCTGGACCGTCTCCCTCACCGGCCCTGCTGGGCACCAGCTGACGGGCCTGCTTCAGGTGGGTGTGGGGACACCCGTTCCCTGTTGTGTCCTTGTGGGTGAGACTCTGCCAGCCCGTCACTGGATGAGTGTCATTCCGTCCATCCTGTGGTCCTGCCGTCTTCGAGCACTGAGAGCAGAGCTGCCAGCCTGGGTTTTATATCCTCAGGGTGAGGGGGGCATCCAACCTTCTCGGAGGAAGGGAGCTAGGAGGTTCCGCCAGCTGACCTGCGGGGAGAGCGTGGCCGGCAGGATGCTGGACGCTGGACAGGACCCTGGACACCACGCGGGAGGGGCTGCAGTTCAGGAAGAAGACAGAGGTGGTGAGCGGGGTACGGCAAACAGGTCGGCTCCCGGGTCTCCCTGTGCCCTGGCGATGGTGACGGGAATCCCGACACGGCCGCTGGGATTCTCAGGGACGGCGAAGGAGACATTTCAGACGAATCACACGGGGGCTCAGAGGTTTGCCCACCTCCCCTGACCTGGCCGTGTGGACAGCAGTAAACGGTGAGCAACTTCGTCTGAAGAGAACCCCAAACGCTCCGTCAAGGGGCCCCTCAAATCACTGTTGGTAAACCCACAAAGGACCCCCAAAGTCAGGAGGATGCTCTCCAGGGGCTTTTTTTTTTTTTCTGGCAGGTTCCTGTTTTGGCTCCTCCCGTGACTCTCTGAGCTAACTTGCCGCGTGTGGGGCGGAGGGAGGCCCAGGCCGCCTCCCCGTACTTTTCCCCTGCTGGCCCCTGTGCCATTCTGGGGAAAGGCTTTCGCTCCTCGCTCACGAGCCCTGGCGTCTGGTCAGCCTGAACTGGCCTCGCGGGTGCCTGGGCCTCTCCCTGTCCTGGTCGTCCGTCCACGGCCGGCCTCCGTCGCGCCTGCTGCCTCCGTTTCTGTGGCGATCGCCGGGCGGCGTCCAGTTTCTTCCTGTCCTAAAATCCAGGCCATTCTAGACGTCCTGCATTTCCACAGGACTCACTGAGGTTTACAGAAGGCTGTTGGTCGTGCGCGCGCGTGTGTAGTTGTTGTTAATCCTACCCTGAAGATAGTTTTCAATTGACTTTTAGAGTGGAGGGGGTGGGGAGAGAAGGGCCAGGAGTCGAACCTGCAACCCAGGTACGTGCCGTTGGCCGGGAATCGAACCAGCGGACCCCAGGGTGGAGGATTTGAATAAAATTACTCAGAGACCATTTAACATCCACATGTGTCAAACTCTGTACTCGCCGCGGAAGACCCTCTTGCGAGCTCTAAGGAACGTTCATTAAGAAGATGTATCTAACGCCACCCGAGCGCCGGCTACAAAGTAACAACTCTGGGCTCGGTGACAGACGGAGCAGGGCCCTGGCCGCTGGCTCCAGGTGTGATCTCTCTCTTCCTTAAGTTACCGTCGACCCAGAGAGGAAGCAAAAGCCCGGTCATTACGGGTGATGTAGAAAATGGTGATTTTGAGAATATCACACGTCAAAATTCACGTGCTCTGGTGTTAAATGTGGATGTTAAGTTACACACACAAGAGTAATGACCTGCCTTCGAGCCTCGACTCCTACGGCAGGCTCTGCGGAACCACGGGTGGGGGCGCCGGGCCAGAGGCTCAGGGACAACCTGTGCGTCCCCCTGCTCCGTGCCAGCGGTCACCATGCAGAGCACAGCCCCAAGTGGCGCGCACGGACGCACGCTTGACGCTTACGTGGGTGGCGTGGCCACACTCCCTTGCTTTCCACGCAACCCTCGTGGTCAAGACCTGCCGTGGCCGCGTCTCCTTCTTCCCTTCCCCTGGTGACAGAGCCCCGGGTGGCCCCTGACTCCACCAGTGGCGCTGGGATCCCGTCCCTGGTGGTTCCCTGGGGGCCCCACTTCCCCACACCTCTGGGACCCCCGTTTGGCTGTGTGCAGCCAGCATAGCCAGGCCAACGCTGGCTGTGGCCTGACTGTCTGCTGCCCACTGTCGCGCAGGCCATGGAGCGTCAGGTTTTGCATTTTCCCGTTCCCGTCGGCGGACCTCTGTGTGGGCGGGAGCCGACGTGAGCTGCCCCCCGGGTTATCCTGCGGGTGCTCCGTTGTTTCTGTCCCTGGATCTCTGCATGTGGCCCAGGGGATGGGTGCCCCTGCTTTTCTCTGTGTGGATTGCCCTAGTTTGGGAGAGATTTTTAAAACACACAAAGAGAAGCTGAACTTTACCAAATGCACTTCCTGCATGTTTAAAATAACCATGTGGGTTTTCTGCTTCAGACTCTGGATGGGGCTGAGTCACAGGACAGATTCCCTGAGTGCGTCCTGGAGCCCCTGACCTGCTGGGTTAGGAGGTGCCGTTTAGAGAACACTGTGGATCAGTTAGAAGCGTTTCATTAAAATGTGCACCTGTGCTTGTGCCACATACACACCCACACGTGGGGACACATACACCTGTACATTCACACACCTACACACACATACCTATACACACATGTACACGCACACATGCAAACATATACATATACACGTGTCCACACGTGTGCGTACACACCTGTGCATATACACATGTACATGTACACACACTTGTGCACACACACACCTGCACACACACCTATACACACACACACCTGGACACATATTCCTGTACGTATACACACATGTCTGTACCATAAACACATGCGCACCTGCACATGTCTCACCATGTTCATGTCTCTTGTGCTGTCTGCATGTGCTTTATTTTGATAGCATCAGCCCCACCGTGTGAGTTGCCTTGGATAGAGACGTGGAGAGAGATGGTGTGGAGGGACCCCTGGCGAGAGCTGCAGGGTGAGTGCATGTGCACCTGTGTGTGCATGTGCTAGGGTGTGCATGCTTGCTCACGTGTGCACATGTGCATGCACATGTACACAGCTGCACAAACATATGGACACATATACAAGTCCCTCGAGCGTGCTCAAATCCATGAGCATGTGTGTGCCCATGTACATTTGCATGTGTGCACACATAGGGTTGTGAGAGTGTGCATGTGTGCACGTGTGGATGTATGCCTCTTCGTGAGTGCTGGGTGATGGGTGTATGTGGGGGGCTCTGGCAGTGCCTGGGCTTGACCTCGCACGGCCCCTCCTAGCTCCTCGGGAGGGCTCTGTGGCAGGACCCCTGTGGGCTGCGGCTGTAACCTTCACGGGGCAGGGCCGTCAGAGGCCCCCACGTGACCTCGTGTAAATACAGCAATCTGCACCTCAGATAAATACAAGATGCATCAAAAGATTTAAGGCACCTGTTGTGTATTTAAAAGAATTATATCTTGTTTATGGTTCAGTATAAAACGTGCGGCTGATTTATACAGCGGCTGGCCCATTGCGGAGGAAATCTCATTTCAATCATAAATGGCAGGGTTTGATTTAAGAATTCATTCTTTAATGGGTCTGCAATGTTCAAATTTAAACCCATTCAATTCATCAGCCAAATATTCAATATGGGGCACTGGGAACTCATTTAGGCAAACAGAGACTTTAATATAAATTTTCCGGGAGATTTCTCCATCGATCCCACAGTTTAGTGCAGAATGATTTGTGCGATACATTCTCGGGGATCAATGCCTCTGGTCAATGGCCCCTATGAAGCGCCTCCCCCGCCCTTGCAGGTCAAGGAACTTTGGCTCTTGCGGCTGCTCGTGCCCACCGCGGCCCCGCCTGCACTGAGAGCCAGCGATGACTGGGGACGGCAGGGCCCCCACTGCCCCATGCCGACCTGTTGTCCGCCAGGTGGATGAGACATAGGGACTTGGGAGCCAGGCCTCCACGGCGGCCCCTCTGTGCCATCTACAAGCAGTGGCTGCCCACTGGGCCTCGGTGCCCGTCTGTGTCGGGGACACGAGACTGTGCTTAGCCAGGGTTGCTGCCTGTCTCCCTGTGAGCCTGGGGCACCTGAGGAGGGGCCCTGTCAGCTGCCCTGGCTGAGGCCAGCAGGTCACCCTGGGAGTGGGTAGAGGGCATTTGGGGCCAGGCTCGAGCTGCCCTTTGTGGCTGGTGGCCAGGCAGAGGACTGGTCCCTGGGACAGACAGGAGAGGTGGGGAGTAGACTGACCGCTGACATCAAGGCAGCCAGCTGGGTGTCCTGGACCCTCTGGGCACCCAGGGCACTGGCAGTGGCTGCCCACTGGGCCTCGGTGCCCGTCTTTGTTGGGGACATGAAACTGTGCCCCAGCTGAGCAGGGGCAGGGAGTGGATCCACTGCCTGAGGCAGGAGGAAATGCCCGACCCTGTCGAGGATTTCCTGTGTGCCCGGCCTGGGCTCTGGGCTCACGGTGGGAGCACAGTGCGGAGACTGGCCAGGGAGGGCCAGGCTTTGAGGGAGGTGGGCGCAAAGCCCGGCTGCCCTGTGAGAGCTGAGGAGGGCATGGACCTGGCCTACTGGGCTAGTGGTGCAGGAGCCTCAGAACCCAGGCTCTGCCTCCTGGGGTGAGTGGATCCCAGGCAGGGGACAGACAGTCCCTGCAAGGACCCCAAGGTGAAGGGAACGCTGGACAGCCACCCTCACTGAGGCTCAATGGGTGCTCAGGTCAGGAGCGGGGTATGCAGCCCTGTGGTGGATTCATGGCAAGTCTGGGTCAATTCAGCACCTGCCGGGCCTCCAGGGCCTCCATCCCTCCATCCCAGTGCACAGGGACAGTCCAGGACTGAAAAGCCATATTGATTTCATTTCCAAATTATTAATCAGCTCCACTGCTGCACAGAGATATTGCATGTTCAGCTTGGGCAGGTCCGAATGGCTCCCCTCGGGCGAGGAGCGGGCGCTGAAGGACACTGGGTGACGAACGTCCCAGCCTTCCTGAGCCGGGCCCCAGCCGATGGGAGTGCGAGGTGTCCCCACAGGGTCCTGGGACCCTGAGTGCAGGACCCTTCCAGGGGCTTCTGCTGCCTCCTGGGAACCTGGGAAGGGAGCATGGGAGGTAGGGTCCCACTGCGCAGAAGCTGGTGCCCAACTCTGCAGTCTTCCTCTTGGCCAGCTGCCCTCCCCTCTCCCAGCGGCCTCCCCTCCCACCCCATCCCACCGTGGCCACTCTGTCCACCTGTCCACTAGTCCGGGGGTCTGTCCTGATTGCTCAGCTCCTGCCAACCTCTCCCTGGCAGCCGGGTGCCTCCCTGACTGGTTCACAGAGGTTTGGAGCGTTGGAAGGCATAGCTGGAGCCGTTGTTGAGCACCTACTCTCGTCCCTGCTCCGGGCTTGCTCGAGCTGGGGCCCGGCTGGGGTTTTGGGTTCTCGACCTTGTACTGTCCAGTCTGCCTGCTGGGCCCTCCTCCCGGGGGTGACTCACTGGCTGCTCACTGACCTCCCTCCCCACAAACCAGCGGGCAGAGCAGGGAGCAGGTGCGGGGGCCGCTTGGCCAGGGAGGGGGCAGCGGGGCCGAGCACTTCAGGGTGTGTTGGGGACGCTGGTGGGGGACTCTGCTCTCCTGGTGCAAGGAGGGTGCCAGTCAGGGGCTCAGAGACTCGATTTCTCTGCAACACTTGGATCAGGAGACTCAGCAAGGGCCTTGCTCGGTCCTGTGGAGACCAGAGCTGGCGTCTGCCACATGGCCTCCTGTTCTCTCCTGCTCAGGTGGGGCCCATCGCACAACCGGGGCCCTCCTCACGCGGCCAGAGTCCCGAACAGGTGGCAGCGCCCAGGATGATCGACTCCATCTGCTCGGTCCTGCCGCCCGCCCTCTGTGAGCAGGGCCCCTGGCCTCCGGGAGCCCTGTGCTCACCTGCAGAGGGGGTAGCCTCACCTTTGGGCCTCTGTGGTGGGTCTGGGGGGTGCTCCTGGGTGGCAGGTGTGGGTTTGAGACGAAGACACAGATAAGGGAGCGTGTCTGCCTGGTGCCTACCTCTCAGCCCTCACAGCAGCCCCACACCCGCGGGCTACTGTCCTGTGTCTCACTCAAGGAAACCAAGGCACAGAGAGGTCCCCTGCTGGCTTGTCCCCTGACTGAGACCTGCAGAGCTGGGCTTCGGATTGGGCAGCAGGCTCCTCACCTGGCTCTCAGCCTGTGGAATGGGAACTGGTCCTGGGGGGGGGGGCGAGCTGACCCTGCAGCTGGGTGGGTGGGCTGGTGGGCCCAGTGGTGACGGCCCTGCAGGCGTGTGAGCTGCACTCCTGGCCGGCAGGCAGTCTCCGCGAGGCTGGTGGCTGAACGGTTCACCCTCCCTGACCCCTCCTTCATGGGAGCCCTGCGTTCCCTGGTGCCGGTACCCCCTCCCCACGGGTCTCCGGGGCTCGCTGCCCCCTTGAGGGGAGGGGCAGAGCTGAGGGCTCTGAGCGACCCCCAGAAATAATTCTCTCTCCCCCCAGTGTTGAAGCGAGTCAATTTTTCAGCCACGTTTGTCTCTTATTGTCTATTTTCGGGCAGCAGCAGCAATTTCGACAGCACCTCAGACGCGGCTCGGGTCACTCGTCAATCCTGAAAGGTCAGCCATTCATTTAAAGTTTCATCACTCCTCACGTAAGCAGGCAAAGACCGTTCCGCTCCCGCAGCCCTGTGGCCGGGGCCCAGGGCTGCCTGCTCCCGGGCCTAGGAAATGACAGTCAGCCGTCACCTGGGGTGGGTCCACCCACCCGGCCCCTCAACAGACTTTCATTTAGAGGTAATTCCAGGAGCCGGCCCTGCCTGGCTCGGCCTGTCTCTTAGGATGGAATTATCCAATTATATGCCCTCCCTGCATGTGGTGCCCCCAGCCCCAGCCCCCCAGCCCCTGGCTCCCAGTCCTGGTCCCCTAGTGCCAACCCCCCAGCCCCTGGCCCCCCTTCCCCGGCCCCCCAACCCTGGACAATGGCAGGTCTGAGGCCTCCAGAGCAGGCGGCACTGGGGGGTCTGGGTGGACTGAGCTGCCTCATGGGCCCGCTGGCCTGTGATAAGGGGGAGAGGGGAGGGAGGGGCAGCAGGTTTGGGGGCACCTGTGTCTACCCTTGGTATGTGTGAGGGAGCATGGCCTCCAGGCTGGGCCAGGCTGGGTTCTTGCAGAGGGGCAGGGAGGCGGAGGGAGAAAGGCATGCGGAGGCCAGAGGAGTCCTTTTTAAAAAGATCCTGCCATTTGCATAATTATTTTCATTCAAAACACATTCTGGTGCTGGCTAGGGCTGGCAGCTCCACAGGCCTCAGCTGTGCCCGCTGGGGCTGGGCCTGGCCTGCCTCCCATCCAGCTCTGTCCTCACTGCTGAGGTCACTCAGCTGGCCTTTGCCTTATCTCATCTGTGAAATGGGCTGTCATGCAGGACTTGTGTTCTCATCAGCAATCCCCTCGTCCAGGGGACGGTCCAGTCAGTTGGTTCTGGATGGGCTAGACTCTCCCCCGTGGGGCGGAGCTTCCAGAAGACTCCAGGACCTCAGTGGGTCCCAGCACCATGCTGAGACCACTGAGGTCTGGCTCTGCTGACCACTCCCACCCTTGTCCCCCCCATCTCTGCTGTGTGTCCCCCCCCCCAGCTGCCCCTCCTCTCCACCTGCTCCGCTGGCTGAGGAGCCCTGTCCCACAAGTTGGCCCTGAGCCCCTGGCTACCCTCAGGTGCCTGTCAGTCCCTGCCAGTCTCTGCCCCATCCTGGAGCTGACCTGTCCACCTCCTCAAGGACTGGGAGAGAAGGTCAGCTGCAGCACAACCAAAGTGGGTGCGACCAGAGTGGGTGCCGGGAAGGAGTGAACCTCCAGTGGTGGCTGCACAGAGCCAGACTCCTAGCAGGGGAGGTGCCGGGCAAAACAGACCCAGAGAGAGAATGAACCTGTGGGGAGGAGGCCTCTTCCTTGGGGCAAAGGGGAGCCCCTCCTGGTCTGACTCAAGGGCTCCCCAGAACATCCTGCTTCCACACAGTAGCTTCCAACTCAGCCACTGCTCCAGGTTGGCCCTAGGTGTTTCATAGCTCTTCATAATAAGCATCAGTTTATCCCTCCCAACCCCCATCATCTGCGCACCCACCCACCCACCACCTATCCACCCTCCCATCCATCTATGTACCCATCCTCTCACCTATCCACTCACCCATCCTCCCATCTACCCACCCACCCACCCATTATCCATCCATCCATCCACCCATCATCCATCCATCCATCCAACCAACCATCACCCATCCATCCATCCATCATCCATCCATCCACCCATCATCTATCCATAATCCATCCATCATCCATCCATCATCCATCCATCCATCCATCCATCCATCCATCCATCCATCCAACCAGCCATCACCCATCCATCATCCATCCATCCATCCATCCACGCATCCAGTCATCCACCCACCCATCCTCCCATCCATTCATCTACCCATTCATCCACCCACCTGTTTATCCATCCATCTACCCACCCATCTCTCCATCCATTTACCCATCCAGCTAGCCAGCCATCCACCAACTCACCCACCCACCCACCCACCTTCCCATCTATTCACCCTTCTCACAACCCATGTTTCCCTTGTGCCTCACCTCACCAGTGGCTTTCATTTCTCCCCACTCTGGGCCCATCTCTGGGTCAGATGCCCACGGGGCAGGCTGCCCCTACACCCTCCCTCGAGATCCCACAGGGCACCAGCAGGGCGAACCTGTTCCCCAGAGAGTGAGGCTCTTGTTACCGTCCGTGGGGTCATTCGAGTGGCTCCCCTGCCAGGGTCCTGCTGTGTGTCTGCTTGGCTGGGTGCCAGGTGGGTGCCGGGTGGGGTTTGGGGCGGCTGCCTCTGTGCCCAGGCCCCGCGGGACACGGAACACCTCGTCTTGGTGATGAAGGGTTTGCCCGGCGAGGAAGGGATGGAGGAGCAGGATGGGTGGGGAGAGGCGGTGCCGCCGAGAGGAGAGAGAGATAACGGATGGGTAGTATTTTAAGGCATATTAACCCAATTACAAGTATATTTTTACAATCGTGGCTCCGACATTTATCACGCGACGTTTATTAGCCCCGGAGCCGGGCTGTGTCACGGGAAGGCTGTGAAACGGGAGTGTTTCATTACGCGTTGCCCGCGCCGGGAGCTCGGCCCGCGCCTCTTAAACCACACGATTTTATCAAAATCTTTGGAAATTGAAGCAATCACTAAAAGGTGTCGGGGAATTAAAATGTTCTGTCTCGGGGAGAGAGATACACTTCTTGTAACATATATCAGCGGCTCTTTTTTTTTTTTAAAGACACATTACTATGCAGAGAAAAGGCACCGGACGTGAGGGGGGTTCGGAGGCACCGGCAGCAATTCCTCAAGCTTAAAAATCGCCTCCCCGGGCCGCGGCGCCTGCGCGGCTCCCCCGGGCCTCTCTTTTCTCTCGGGGTTTTTCTGAATTCCTTTTTCACCCCCGTGGTTTGGGGGTCACATCACCCCCCCATCAGCCTCAGGTCTGAGGAAATGAAATCGGGGCGGTGGGAACCAGAGGGGGTGCCGGCCCCTGGCTGCGCCCCTCGCGGCAGGAGTGGGTGGAATCTGCCGTAAATTCCTCAGACATGCGAAGCTGCTGCGGCCTCTGGGCGCCGTCTGGGGGTGGCGCTGCTCCCCCATTGTTCCCGAGCTGAACTGGGAGCTGTTTGCCTTCACCCTTGTGACCCCGTGGCCTGGACCGAGGCAGGCAGGGGGTGGTTTGCCCCTCAGAGGGCCCCTTCCGATCTCCCGGTGGGACGGTCTCAGGACAAGGGCCCCGTGCCATGGCTCCCCACCGGCCCCCAGGAGTCAGCCTGTCACTTTTGCAAGATCCCCTATTTGCGGAGGACAACTGGCCGCGCACCACCCAGGTCAGTTCTGAGCCTTGAGGGCTCGGGGGGCGGGGGGGTTTGGGGGGGTCTCGGCTGCCTGGCCGGAGACGTGTACAGGGGCCCAGGTCCCGGAGGGTCAGCGGCCCTGCGGAGGTCTGGGCCATTCTGGCCACTTCCTGCAGACCCACCGGGTGGCAGAGACGCGGCATCGTCTGTGTTCGGTCAGTTCTGAGGGTGGGGCCAGCCGGGCAGGCGGATGCCGTTTGAGGCCCTGTGGTCAGCACCAGTGCCGGCCAGTCCCTGCCATGCGGAGGGTCTGCCTGACCCGGGAGAGGCCCATCCTATCGGCAGGTGTCTGGTGGGGCCGCACAGGGGGCAGAGAGGCTGGTGTGACGCCCTGGGGGCGGCTAGAGGAGGACCCTGGCCAGGCTCTTAGAGCTGGCCTCACGCTGTGGCCCGCGTCAGCCCCACTGAAGGGCACGAGTCCGGATTTTGGTTTAGGAGCCCCGCCCCCCACCTTGGGACAGGGATAGGGAGAGGCCTGCGGAGGGAGCTGTGGAAGGGGCCTGAGCGCGTCCCCTGCCTACGGGACTGAGGTGGCCAGGCCATGCGGCCCTGCATGTCATGACGGGAGCCCCCGCCCCCCCATGTGGGCTATTCAGATGCCCCGGCTCGGGTGCCAGCTCTGCCCCGGCCCCTGGGCTGCTCTCGGGGGAGCTGTCGGCTCCTCAGTGCGGGTGCCGCCCGGCTGATGGGCTCGGATGGGGCGCGGGCAGAGGGCCCGGTGCTGACACAGGGCGGCCCCTTTCTCTCTCTGGGCCTCTGTCTCTGTCTCTCCCTGTCTCTCTGTTTGTCTCTGCGTCTCTCTGCCCCGTCTCTCTTTTTTGTTTTTTGGTTAATCTTCACCTGGGGATATTTTTCCATTGATTTTTTTTTTTAGAGAGACTGGAAGGGAGAGAGGGAGAGAGAGAGAGAAACATCAATGTGAGAGAGACACATCCACTGGTTGCCTCCCTCCTGCTCCCCAACCGGGGCCAGGGATCGAGCCTGCAACAGAGGTACATGCCCTTGACCAGGAATCGAACCCAGGACCCTTCAGTGCTCGGGCGGATGCTCTAACCCCTGACCACACCAGCCAGGGCCCTGTCTCTCCTTTCAAAGGACGGCCGTATCAGAAGCAGCCCGATCCCATCAGTGGGGAGAGGTCCGCACCAGGGAGGAGGGCAGCAGACGGGAGCCCGCGGGCTGGGAGCTCTCCGGGGACACCGCAGAGCCTGTCCCCCAGGCACGTCCCTCGTGAGCCCCCTCCTAGGGTCTTGCTGACACGGCGGAGCTGTGGAGATGGACAGCGGTCAGCAGTTGCCGGGGCTGGCGGCGGGCACAGCTGGCGGGGCGCGTGTGGGGCCGTAGGGCTCTGTGTCCTGGCTGTGATGGGGCAGTTTTGGGGGGAAGTGGGAAAGGGTGTAACTGGATTCCTTTATATAGTTTCTTGTAACTTCATGTGAATCTATAATTTTCTGAAAATTACCTTTAATTATAAACAAGTTCTGCCCTGACCAGTTTGGCTCAGTGGTTAGAGCATCGGCCTGTGTACTGAAGGGTCCCGGGTTCGATTCCAGCCAAGGGCATGTACCTCGGTTGCAGGCTCGATCCCTGACCCCGGACCCCGGTGGGAGGCAGCCAGTGGGTGTACCCCTCACGTCGATGCTTCTCTCTCTCACCCTCTCTAAAAATCAATGGACAAAATAGTCTCAGGTGAGGATTGAAAAGAATGTCCGTGGGCCCCAGGGTGCCAAAGCACCCATGAAGGCCTGGGGGAGGGGCAGGGTACCTCGTCCTGTGCAGGGAGTCGGGGTGACTGACCAGAGGAGGGCCAGGCCTGCCGTCCCTTCACCTGGCCCAGGACAGGTGCCGGTGGCTGTGGGCCTGCTCCCTCGGGTGCCCCTTCCTCAGCCTTCAGCGGCAAACGCCTTGTTTCACTCGCCTCGGCGGCCGCAGCTCCCCCTCTCTCCTTGAGCTGAGGGCCCCTGGGTGCCTGTCCTGCCCTCTGTCCCCAGGAGGGTGCTGGGTTCTGTGGTCCAGCCAGCACGTTCGCCCCGGCTGCAGCCCCTGAGGGCGAGGCCCGGCCTCTGGGAGGAAGGCACGTTCCCTGCGCCCAGGGCGCCTCCCGCACTGCAGGGGACGCTTGTGGAGGAGACCAGACCTTGTAGACCTTCAACGCCGCCCACAACTCTGACGTCAGAGGCCCATCTCCCTGCAAAGAAGGGAGATAAAGACCCAAACCAGCCCTGGCCGGTGTGCTCAGTGGTTGGGGCGTCGGCCCGAAGACTGAGGGGTCCTGGGTTCGATTCCGGTCAGGGGCACGTACCTCAGTTGCAGGCTCGATCCCCGGCCCTGGTTGGGGAGAGTGCGGGAGGCAGCCGCTGATGTGTCTCTCCATCGATGTTTCTCCCCCCACCTCCCTCTCTCTCTGAAAAGCCCTGGAAAAAATATCCTCGGGTGAGGGTTGAAAAAAGGCCCCAACTAACAATTGTCACAGAGCTAGAAGCCACTCGGTCCCTGCGCCCGCGTGCGTCCCGGCAGGCTCGGGATGCTGTCTGCCATCACCCTTCCTCCCAGGACCCCAGGCCCTGTGTCCAGAGTCCCTTCGGGCGCTAAGGGTTGCATTCAGCCCTGGGCATGTGCTCGGTCCCTCCCCTTCCTCCTCTCACTCCCACCCTGTCTGTCTGTTTGCCCCTCCAGGCTGGCCCTCCCCACCACCTCCAGGAAGCCTTCCAGGCTGTGCCATGAGTTGAAAGCTCTTGTGTTTGCTCACCCTGCCTCTGGGGCCTTGGAGTGGGAGGCCCTGGCGGCCGGGCCAGCACTGAGTCCCCAGCTGCCCGGCTCTTTAACCAGGGCCTGAGGGAACAGGGCTTGGGGACGGTGGAGGGGCTGCTCCCCAGGTGCTGGTCCCGCTGGTCTGGTCTGTGGGGGAATGTGGGGGGCTCTGAGGCACCCCTCCCTGCAGCCAGGGCGCTCGGGCTCCCGGCCCCCGCCCCCGCGATGGCACGCTGCCGGGGGACCTCTAGCCGGCCTCTCCGCCCCGTGCGTTTCTAGTGGACGCAGTGCCGCCCAGACTGTATCTCCTGCTTGTTGGTGTCACAGACTTTGCCACGCTGGGGTCAAGAGTTATCCTGCCCGTCCTTTGTGTTCTAAATTTAATTGTTCCACTCCTTTTCTCCCTTAAAAAGATCAGTAAAAACTGTTAATTTGATCAATACTTAATTTTTTCACCCGGAGCGCGTTTCTTCTGCTGGCCCGTGATAAGCAGGCGGCGGGGCACAGGGACAAGTAAATTGTCAGGAGTGCTCCCCTCTCCCGCGGCCACTCCGCCACTTAGAGCCGTGTAATTTATACCCTGGCCGTCGCTCCGCAATTACCCTGTCTATTGCTGTCGACAGTATCACACTATCTTTTAAATAGATCCGGCTCGGCTGGTCCAGACGAGCCAGCAGGACAAATGACGCCATCCCTCATCCCGCGGGCCCTAAAGAGATAAGTCCCTTAAAGAGGGGCCCATTTATCAGCTGATACAAGCTGGGTACTTACAAGCCTACTTCTTTGTTTGGGCTCTTTTCAGATTTCCGAAGCTATTGATCTACCCAGGGCCAGCCAAGCCGGGGCGTGGGGCGGGGCCGAGGGGCCCTGTGGGGAGCCGGGCAGGGGCCGTGGGGCACCCCTGCCGCCCCTGGGCCTGGCCTGGCGACTCGGGGGCGAGGAGGTGGCGCTGCCCCAGAGGCAGGCTGGGGGCGCCGCTGACCCTCCGGCCTTGCAGGTTGCAACATGGCCGGCCACCCCCTAGACACCCCGAGACCTGGTTGGGGGCTGGGAGGGGCTGACTGACGCCACTGGGCCCCCCACCTGGTACCTGCTCCCTGCTCACTGCCCCCTGGCATGGGCACTGCGGCCTGTGGGGTCTGCACCTGAGACCATAGGACTGCATTAGGGAGGACATGAGACAGGGCGAGGGCCGGGTGCTGGGGGGCTGTGCAGAGGGCAGGTGTGGGGGGCCAGGCAGGGGTGGGGAGGACAGGTGCCTGAGGCAGGCCCAGGTGGGGAGCAGTGAGCGGGAGAGCTTGATGGGGTGCAGCCGCAGGCCCCCTGATGCCTGTCGGGACTCAGCGAATGGAGGAATGCTGATGGTTACCCCAGCTTCCGGTCCACAGCCCTGGGAGCCTGCAAGGCCGTGGTGCTGCTTGGGTGCTGCGAGGTCAGGGACACGGAGGCAGGAGGTGCCTCAGGCTCCTGGGGGCCTCGGGGAGGCGGGCACTTGTGAACACGCTGGGAGCAAAGACCACCCTGGATACCAGCCTCTGCCCCCTCAGGCAGGGTGGGGCTCTTCCCAGGCCGCATCCCCACAGCCATGGGCTGACTGCTGTGACCAGCACCCCTGGAGGGCAGCACCCTGATCTCATCAGCAAGGGCAGGTGGGCGCTGACCAGGGGCTCCCGGCCTCAGGTGTCTCTACGGTGGGTCTCTCCTCCCTCTGGGCACCTCTGGCTGGTGCCCACCTGCCCCCCCGACCCTATGGCTTCCAGACTCTGGGTTCCTGCGGCCTGGCCTGGTCTGGAGTGGAGCTGGGCCTGGGGGTGTGGGAATGTGGGTTATACGGGGCTGCAGGAGGAGAGGTGTCACCTGGGGGTCGATCATCGCCACTGGCTGTTCCTAAGTGGCCTCTGCACCCTCCCAGGACCCACTTCTGAGTCCTGAGTGATTGGCGGGTCCCTGATTGGGCAGGCCTGCTATTCCTGGCCTCAGTGTCCTGCAGTCAGGCCCTTTCCTGCCAGCAAATTTGGGGATGATCTGTGTGGCCTCCCACAGGAGCCAGGCCCTCTCTTCCACACCAGACACCTCCGGGGCCACGTGAGTGACACGCAGACCTCGTGGCGAGGTTGCCTCCTGAGCCTCACTCTCGTCTGTGGAGATGGATGGGAGCAGTGTGTCGGACGTGGCTGATGCCGCGATACACTGCGGGTCATCTGTTTGGTCTTAATTTAGAAAACCTTCACCAGATTATTACGTGGCACTTTTTTGCTGTGGTGCTCGATGGTATCAGGGGTCCGGGGCTCAGCTTTCCAGTTCGTCTTCCTCAGAGAGCAGCATTAATACGTCTGCACAGCGGCCCAGACGAGACCCCACAGGAACAAATAGGAATGATCTGCACAGTGTCTCTCTTTAAAAATAGCATCCATTTGTCATCCCGCTGATGGTGCGGGCTCATGCCTGGGGTCTGGGGTGACTGACGGCTCTGGGCTTAAATCTCTCTCGCCATTTAACTCTCTTTCTAACAGTCTTTGCTTCCTGCTCTGCACCCAAAACGGGGCCCTGGACACCTGTGCTGGCTGCCAGGCAGGGTGGGCACAGGGCCCGGTGCTCTTGGCTGAGCACCTCCACTTGTGAACAAGGGGGAGCCCCAAGGGCGGCCTCTCGGGTTCTCTGCTGAAGTCCTAGCCCAGGGACTCTGGCTCCTCCCTCTGCTGAGACCCCTCCCATACCACCTCTGGAGGGACTCACATTCCTGCCTCCTGGGAGTCCCAGGCCTGAATGGACTCTGGACCCACACCTGGAAGGAGTCACAGGTGAGGTTGGGTCTCAGGGAAGGCCAGGTGTCCAAACTGAATGAAGACCTACTTATTCACACATTCACTCACACTAATATGGACTGAGGTCGTGGGTGTACAGGTGGGCACCAGACTGACTGCCACCCTGGCCTTGCTGAGCCCACCTCACCCAGGTTGGCACCCTCTGCAGGAATGGCATCGTGGGGCATGCACTCTCTTGACTGTCCCTGGCAAGCACAGGGATGGCAGGCTCTTCTAGGTGGATGGAGGGTCCTGGGTGCAGAGAGGGGCGAGCATGGGGAGGAACACCTGTGAGGCCCAGGCTGCTTAGCCCGGAGGGAGAGGGGCAGGGCCTTTGCAACCCTGGAGAAATAGAAAAGGAAAATAAATAAGTAAACCGAGTAGAGAAGTTAAGCCCCACAAGATGGCATAAATCAACTCAAACAGAACAAGAAGTACAATAAACGTAAATGAGTTAGAATCAATGAGCTGGCAGCAGAGACCCACAGATCGGATGGGAAACAAGAGGCTGCAGTGTGTTGCTTACAGAGAAACATTTTAAAGGAAGGGGCACAGAGAAGTTGAAAACCAAGGGATGGAGAAAAGATACACCAGGCAAACAAGAACCAAAAGGAATCTGAAGTAGTAATTTGAATATCAGGTGACATAGAATTAAGGTCAAAAATCATAAGGGACAAAGAAGAATATTAGACCTTGGTTCAAAGGAACAATAGGTCAGGAAGATAAATGATCACAAATGTGTGCATTAGGTAATATAGTCTTGCGATATAAGAAACTACAAGTGAGAAAATTACCAGGAGAAATATGTGACTAAATTATGGTAGTTGGAACTTTTAACAAACTCCTTTTATAAAATGATAGGTTAAATACACAAAAGGGAAGTATGGATATTTAAATCTGAATGGCACAGTGAATGAATTTATCTCTACTATCCCTCTATCAGTTTACGTATCCACTGATGTAAAGAACATGGATTCATTTCGTGCATAATTTATTATTCACAACAGCAGGCCATGTACTAGTCCCCTGTGTGGTCACCTGCAGAGGCAGGCAGAGCCCACCCAAAATTTGGTTCAAATATTGAGACTGGAAAGGACACACACACACACACACCGAGAGGGTGTGAAAAAGACTGGATCACTTGTGCAGCATGGGACTTGTTCCTAGAGAGAAATTATGGTTTTTAAACACATCATTTGTCAGAAGACAAATATTAAGAAGGAGTGAGATAAGTGTCCAGCTCAAGAGGCTGTGAAAGGAACTAAAGCAGCCCGGCCGGCGTGGCTCGGCGGTTGAGCACCGACTGGGATCCAGGCGATCGGGGTTCCATCCGGGTTGGGGCAGAGGCCCGGGCTGTGGGCTCACCCCCAGCAGGGGGCGCACAGGAGGCAGCCGCTCAGTGACTCTCCCCACTGATGTTTCTCTCTCTCCCTCTCCCTTCCTCTCTCTGAAATCAATAAAATATATTTTAAAAAAGAACTACAAAATACATCTAAAAAACAAGAGGGAAATAAAAAAAGATAAGAGCGGGAGTCACTGAGGTAGAGAACATCTTTAACAAGCCAGAAAACATTTACGAAGCTAAAACTGATCCTTTTCAATGTAATAAAACAGGCAGGCTCCGGGCAAGACGGACGACAAAGCAGAGGAGAGGCAAATAAAATAAACCCAGAGTGAAGAATGGAAAATAAATTTAAAAAGAATAAAGAAAAATTTTGAAAGACTACACACCAATGCATTAAAAAAAACCTAGATAAGATGGATAAGTTTCTGGAAGGATGTAAAATGCCAAAATGGACACCCAAGTAAATAAAACACTAAATAGACCCAAATCCATTAAAGAGCCTGAAATGGGGAACAAATAATTTCTCACTAAAAACCTTCACGAAAGGTAGACTATTTCTTATGCAAACTCTTCCAGAGGACAGGAAACAAGGACGTCTCTTAACTCATTTTACGAGTCATAGTAACACCCTTGCAAAGTCGAAAAAGACAATTTTAAAAGTCATAAGTAAAATATAACCACTCCGAGTGTCTATTTTAAAGAATTTTGGTCACGTGGGTTTATTCCAGGAATGCAAAGATGGTTTGACCCCAGAAAACCCATCCATGCGGTTTACTCCCTGAATGGATAGGAGGGGACCAGTCATAATAGATGCAAAAAAGGAGGATTTGGTTGTTATGATGGTTACTTTTTTTTTTTAACCCTCACCTGAGGATAGTTTTTCCATCGCTTTTCAGAGAGAGTGGAGGGGAGAGAGAGACACACACACGTTGACGGTTGCCTCCCGAACAAGCCCCAACCAGGCCAAGGTATGTGCCTTGGCTGGAATCGAACCCGGGACCCTCCGGTCCATGGGCTGATGGTCTAACCACTGAGCAAAACTGGCTCAGGCTTACGATGGTTGATTTTATGTGTCACCCTGACCGGGCCGTGGGCATTTGGTCAAACACGATTCTCGGGCTGTGTCTGGATGGGATGAAGACTTGAGTCGAGCAGATGGGCCTCCCCAGGGTGGTGGGCGTCATCCCATCAACCGAAGCCTGACCAGAACAAGAAGACGGCGCACAGACGGTGCCATTCTTTCACTTCTCCCCATGGCCTCGATCGGCTGTCTTGGCTGAGGGTGCAGCGTCCAGGCCCATGACGGCAGCTCTTCCTCTGGGGCGCGGGGTAAGCGAGGGTCTGCCTGTTCTCACCCATGTCCTTCGGGGGCTGGAAGGCTAACGGGGCAGGTGGTCCTGCTATGAGCCAGACTTGACAGGGCCCTGTGTGTCACTTGCTCCCACACGTCCCTGCTCCATGTCCCCCAGGACTGTCTCCAGACGCCTTCAAACTCAGGCTGCAGCATCGCTCGGCCCTGCTCTGCAGGCTGCTGGTCTACCCAGAGGAGTTTGGCCCCTCCGGCCCCACAATCCGATGAGCTGATTCCTTAAAGAGCACAATTTCTCTCGATATACACAATATACGTGCACATACACACATGTACACGCATACACACATGCACATACATGCACGCACACACGTACACACACAGATACACATGCACACACATATATGCATGCACTCACACACATATACACATGCACACACATATGCATACACATGCACACACATATACATGCGTGCACTCACACACACATATATATACATGCACACATGCCTATGTGTGTATACACACGTGCACACATACACGCTCGGACACATATACACATGCACACACACATACACATACACAGCCATTCCTCGCTTCATTGCACGTCACAGAGGTGTGGTCTTTACAAATGGAAGGCAAGACCCTCCACCAGCATAAAGATTACTCCTCGCTTTACTGCCAGGTCTGGAACCCAGCCCGCAGTGCCCTTGAGGTGCACGTGCACATGTGCACACACGTACGAAAGCTCAGAATGGGTTTTGTCTCCAGCTGTCACTTCTCTAAGGGGGGGGCACAATTACAGAATTCTGCTCAGTCCAAGCACCAAATACAAGCCCCCCCCCCGCAGGGAACAAGACGCCCGGGGGAGAGGGCCTGCCTGGAGGAGGGGGCCTCCGCCAAGGGGAAGAGTTGCCTGCTCGGCCCAGGGACAGTTTCTGTCCACCCGCGCACGGACCCCACCCCGCCTTAGGTTCCGGGAGACCTTCCTGGCCACACGGGACATGCCCCCCCGGCACCGTCCTCTCCTCGCCCAGAATGCGGGGGGGGGCAGGGGGCAGGGGGCAGGGACGGAGGGCGCCTCCCTGTCACGGGGGGCAGCCTGTTCCCCGAGTGGACCCGACCCGGTGGCCAGGTGACCGGCTGCCCGCCTGGCCCAGGGCCCGGCCTCCCTCGGCCCGGGCTTGGCTTCAGCTCGGCGGCAGTGCCCGGCGCCGGCGGCAGCCCATCGCACTCCATCATCGACGGATGACAGCGGGAACGGTGGGAGTTCATTACAGGGACCATGAATTGTTGGAGGTAATTTAGATTACAATTTAAAGTTTAATTTAAAAATCTATCAACAAATGTGAAAGTGCTGGGGGAACATTTTAAAATGCACTTTAATCTCAGCAGCACAAATAGCTTTTCGGGGCTCTAAACATCATCACCTGGAAAAACAGTAAAACTTTACTGCATCTTTAATTAAATTACAAACACAAAGGATAATTAACTTTTTTATTTTTATTTTATTCGTGCCATTGTTTCTCCTCGAGTCAATATCTTCCGGCTGCAGGAGCAGCTGTTATGGGGAAGTTTACAGTCAAGCCGCTGACGTGATGCTGCTGCCTGGAGGGGGGATGTCCCAGGGCACGTGGGGAGCACAGGGTCCGCGGGGGGTGATCCCCCAAGGCTGTACCCGGTGTCCCCCAGCCTCCCCGCAGGTCTAGGGGGGCGGTGAGCTGGGGCCCCTGCCCTGGGCTCACACCCGGGTGGGAGTGAGAACAGCCCACGGGTGCCACGTGACAGCTCGTGGGCGCCAGGAGTTCTGCGTGGTCTGAGTATCAACTCACTCAACCCTATCAGCACCCCTGGGACGTCTCCTCTCCTTCCACAGACGGGGAAACTGAGGCACGGGGACGTTGGGAACCTCCCACGGTCACACAGCTGGTAAGTCTGTGCAGAATCTGGCCCAGATGTGCTGGTGTGTAGAAGACGCTACCTGGGCAGAGAGGGTGGGGGTGCGCGGGGTGGGCTCCTGGCCCCTAAGGGGGGCATGCGGGTCCCCAAGCCACAGGATGGGGTGGGAGGGGCCTGGGGGACCCTGAGGGGCTCTGCCTTGGTTCTCTGTTGCAGGGCCCAGCGTGGCCACCAGGGGCCTCTGCAGATGCGGAGGGGAGGGCGGGTGGGGACTGGGGGTGGGCCCCCCCGGGGTGCCTGGGGGCTCAGGGTTGAGAACCCCAGGGAGCCAGATCCTCCCAGGTGGGAGGGTCCATGAAGGGACACCCTGAGCAGGAGCTCGGTGGGAATACGGTGGGGGGTTTGGGGGGCTTCGGTGGACCGCCCTCCCTGTGCCTGCGGGTTCTGGGGAGATGTAGGGGTGTAGGGGACCCCTCTTCTCCCCCTCCCCTCTCCCTCCCTAGCTTCCTCCCTTCCGGTTGGGGTGAGTGGGGAGGGGCTTTGGCACCTTCCTTCCTTGTCTGTGGCTGTTTTCTCCCCTCATCTGCGGTGGGGTTTGGGGTCCCAAACATTCAGGGCACACATGGCGCAGGGAGCTCTCACCTGGGGCCCAGGCACCTGGCAGGTCTCACCTGGGGTGCAGAACAACTGGCCAGTCCTGGGCTGTGGTTGTTCTTGGGCCAAATCACAGCCCCAGTAACTGGGGTGACCCCCCTCGGTAACACCTGCCCCTCTCCCGGGTCCCCCTAGAGCCCCAGCCCTGCCCTGCCCCTGGATTGGGTTGTCGCTTGAGCTATCATGCCCCCCAACCCAAACCGAGGGACCCCCACCTCCTACCCCCACCAGGCTCCCGAGGGGCTTCCAAGCTGGGCCCGGGGTCACCCGCGGGAGCACACTCGTGGGCTCACATTCACACACATGGGCAGCGACGCTCACATGCCGACACCCCCCCCGCCCCTCCAGGGGCACACTCCTGCCCTCGCGGCGCCCAGGCCCACAGGCTCTCGCACACCCTCCTGGGCCCACCGGGGTCTGCAGGGCTTGGCTCAGCCGCAAGGTCACCAGGAGGGGGGCCAGCGGGGGCTCCTGGGGCGGGTCCCGCCCCCCCGTGTCTGGGCAGTGTCCCTGGCCCTCCCCCCCCCGGCTGGCACAGCGCAGCCCCCGGTGAGGAGGCAGGGGGGCGGCCGGCTGCAAGGGGTATTCAGTTTTAGTGCGGTGGCTGCTTAATTATTGGTTAATCTAGCAATTTAGCATGCTTCATTTAATTCTAATTAGGAGAATTAATAGGCAGGGACTAGCGATTCAATAGAGTGGCACAAAACAAAACCCAGCCGACCAGTCCAGCCGGGAGGGCGTCCGGGCCTGGGCGCCAGCAGCGGACCTGCGGAGACAGAAGGTCGAGCTGGGGGGCTGCGGGGGGCCTGGGCTGCCTCTGGCCGGCCTTGAGGGTGAGGGCGCCGGGTCCCTGGACAGCCTGGCCCAGGGCGGCAGCCGCCCGGCCCCCGCCTCCTGGGCCCGGCCGCCTGTTTGTCTGCTCATCAAGCGGCTCCCTGACAAGGCCCGACATTGGACGGGACTGTTCCTCTAATTAAGGTGCTAATTGAATTAAATGGCCGCGGTAATGAGCAGATGAGCTGCATAAAAAGTAAAGAGTCAGATAGGCCAATTAACAAGCACCCGAGCATAATTATAACAGCGCGGACACGTGCGCCGGGCGCCAACATCGCTAATTGTTACCGCGGGATTTATGGTAATTGGCCCCACAACAGGCAGCCGCCGAACCTGCCCAGGCCCGGTAATTAAAAAAATGATATTCTACACAAATACCGGATGGGCTAATTAGGCCTTGATTTACATAAAGGCCTGCCTGCAAGGAGGCTCCGCCGGCCACCCGGCAGGCCCGAGCCCCCAGACCAGCTCTCCCTGCTCCCCGCAGCCCCCCTTCTGCAGCCACCCAGGCCCCGCCACCCCCCGGCAGCGAGGACCTCTGGCCCGGGTGTGCTGGTCTCCGGGGGTGCGGGGGGGTCACAGTCTCCCTCGGGGGCCAGCGCGCCCCTCCCTCCTCTCTCCCTGCACCTGGGCACGGCTGTCCTTGCTCAGAGTGACCCTCGTGAATGAGCCGGATCCGGGGACTCGCCAAGGTCATGGGCACATGGCCAGTTAGACAGACCTGGGCCTCCTGCCCCGAGTCTCCGAGGCGGACTGTGGCCGCCCCTCCATGCTGCCCCCTTGAAGGGCAGCTCCAGACCCACCCCTGGGGTCAGACACACGCCCCCTCCAGCCTGGGTCAGAGAGGACCCGAGGGGACCCCCAGTTATAGTCAGACGAGGGGGGGCGGGAGGCGGCCCGAGACAGATGTGTGGAGGGGACAGAGGGAGGCAGGGGAGGCAGGGGTGGGGCACCCCTGGGAGGCTCTGACACCTCTGTCCCCCAGCCCTGCCCCTCCTCCCACTCGGGGCCACCCTGTCCTCATAGTGGAGACGGCCGTGGGGTCCAGGGGTGCTGTCCAGGGCCCACCCCAGGCAGGCGGGACCAGCCTGCGTGCCGCCCTGAGGTGTTTTTCTCTCCGGAGTGGTCCCCTGGGGGCCACCGCGTCCCAGCCGCCCCCCCCGCCCCCTGGCCTGCGCCCACCTCCTCCGACGACTTCTCAGGCAGAGTTCCCGTGACGTCCCCGCTCCGGGCAGAGAACTCTGCCTCATTTACAAATGTAATTTCAATTGAGGGTCGTTTTCCAATCTCCTTTCATTTGAGTCCCAATTGGGCCCCCTTCTCTCGCTGATGGCGTGATTAGGCGGCGCTCGCTGGCGGCTTGGCCAGGCGCGGCCGTAAATTGGGAAGGATGTTTTATCAGGACGCGCCGGCAGCCGTGGGGTGCTGCGGGCTGTCCCCTCAAATCACGGTTATGGAATAATTTAGCCTCGACGCCGGGCGGCGTTCGGGCGAGCGCTCCCTCCTGCGCCGCTCAGCCGGGCGCTCCGCTGCGGTAATGAGCAGAAAGAGGGCGCGACGTCGCCGTGATAGATAGGCGCGAGATTAAATAGGATCTTTATGACTCCTGCAGCCATCAGTTCTGACTGTGCGATAAGACCAGTCAACTTCGGTCCTGATTTGCTCTTTATTGGAGCCAATATTAGCGCGAGCTCACCGGTGCGCGGGCCGATCACAGCCGCTTAAGGTGGAATCGCGGGATACGGCGGCTGCGGAGGCCGGAGGGGCTCCCGTCTGCACCCCCACCTACCATGGGCAGCCCCTCTTTCCCGGCCCACCCTCGGGCCCCAGGTCTGGCCAATACGCCCGGCCTGCGGGGGGGGGGGGGTGTTCATTTTGGACGGGAGGGCACCCAACCACTTCCTGGGTGGGGACAGGAAATGGGCCGCACAGGCCCTCGGGCCTCCCCATTGCCTGCCGGGGGAGCCCTGGGTCAGCACCCGGCACGACCCTCTGCTGTGTCCTCCAGACCCCTGCCTGCTGGACGGCGCTCATCCCGCCTGTCCTCGGGTGGCGGCCACGGGTGAGGCCCTCGGATGACGGTGTCACTGGCCGGACACAGCCCAGGAGCCCAGAGTCCCAGTCCTGTCTCTTTCCCGGGGGACAGGGCCGGCTGGCCAGGGGGCTGCCATGTCCAGTTCCCCAGCAGGGGCGGGTGGGCAGCGGCTGCCCGGCGGGCTCCGTGCCCTGTTCCTCCTGCCGGCCGATGGGCCCCGCTCCTGGGCGGGGGCGACGCTCTCCCTTAGACGGTCTCAGGGCCTCCCGGTCACCTTCCTGGGAAGCCTGCTGGTAACTCGTCCCATCCTGTCCTGTTTGTGAGACTGTGAGAGGGAGAAACAATGAAGTTCCGTGGTGGCCGAGGGGCCCACACAGCTTACGTCTATGGGGGTCCACCTCCCCGACGTCCAGGTGTCCAACCCCAGCCCCGTGCCCCGGCCCCGGGGGCCCGCTCTGCCGCCCAGCTGCCCCGAGCCTCCGTCCTCTGCTGACCTCCGTCCCCAGCCCTGCCGTCCGCCCCGTGTCCCTCTCACCCCTGCAGCCGACGGCCTGGCCCACCGCACTCCCCAGGGCGTGTGAGAGTCAGGGGGCAGCGTCCTCCGAGGGCCAGCAGGCTGAGTAACAGCAGCAGCCTCGCTTGGCTGCTGCGGTGGCCTGAGCCGGGGCCGGGGACGGTGCCGCAGCTCCCCAGGGGGGTGTCAGCGGGAGAGCAGGAGGCCCTGTGAGGGGGCAGCCGGACGTCTGGCCGGCAGGGCCCGGAGCAGAGGCCGGGTGGGGAGGGTGGGGCTTGTGGGAGGCCTCAGGGTCCTCGGGGTGAAGGGCGTGAGGGGCCTGGAGGGCCTGCTCTGAGAGGTACCAGCTCCCAGGAGGAGGAGCTTGGTGACTGGCCTGGCACAGGGCCTGCGGGGAGAGTGGTCACTGCCCCTGGGCAAGTGACGGGGGGGCGGCACCTCCTGGGTCCTCTGCGCTGACTGTGAGGCCAGCATCAGATGCGGCCAGATGGGCATCTTTGGACATGAGCAGCGCCCAGCTGCCAGGCCTGAGAGGCTGTGTGGGGTCCGAGGATGGGGGGGGGGCCCTGGGCCGGAAGAAGACCCTCTGCGGGGACACAAGTCTGGGTTTAGCTGAGGGTCACGTATGGATGCTGGGTTCTCAGTTGTGACAAAGGTGCCGTGACACAGGGGACCCTGTGGGGCGTGTGGGGCTCTCTGCTGCCCGCAGCTTCTCTCACGTCCAAAGTTGTTCAAAAAGGACAGGTTTTTAAAGACTCTCGCTGGCTCCAGTGCCAGGGGCTGCTGGGCAGGAGGGTCTGGGGGGCGGGCGAGGGGGGCGGGCCTGTGGCGTGAGGGAGGAGGGCCCTCTGGCTTGTGGAGCCCGTGTGTGTGTGTGAATTGTGTGTGTTCATATATGTGGTGCATGAGCATGTTATGTGTGCATATATGTTGTATGTGTTCGTGGGTGTGTTGTGTGTGCAAGCAAGTCATGTGTGAGCATGTTGTATGTGCATGTGACTTGTGTGTAGGTTGTGAGCACGTTATGTGTACATGTGACCCGTGAGTGTATGTGTGTTCTCTGTGTTGTGTGTACATGTGAGTTGTGTGTGTTTTCACATGTAAGTGTGTATGTGTTCATGCATCAGTGTGTACGTGTGTCCTGCACCCGTGAGGAGCTGGCACCTCCGCTCCTGACACCTGCCCCCATGAGGAGTGAGTGGGGACCGGGCACCTCTGCCGCTGGGCACGTCCACAGTGAGGCTCCGGCCCCCACTCAAGCCCAGGCTGCCCCCATAGGGGGCGGCTGGGGTGGGGGCTCAGGGCTCCCGCAGGCTCCTCCCCGCACCCCTTCCCCGCAGCATCCTCCCGCCTGCAGCTCCCAGCCCATCGCTTAACAGAAACCCCTTAGCATCCCCACCTGCTCATGTGACAGTTTGGGGCTGATTACGAGCCCCCCAGTCCAACACTTAGAGCTGAAAGAGGTGATCCTGACCCAGACCGGATGAGGGAGGCCGGTTCTGCAGGGCGCGCTCCTTGACGGGCGCTTCCCTTTCTAATGCTAGTGTCAAACCCACACCCCCATCAGAGCAGGGACTGTCCCTTCCTTTCATCTTAAATGTCACTGCAGTGGGCGCTCCTCCGGAGGGAGGGCTGAAGGGCTGTAAGGAGGACATGGGGGCTGGCTGGGGGCTGGGGTGTGGGGGCCTGGACGGTGTGGGGGGGACTCAGCTCCTCCAAGTCCAGCCCTCAGAGCCCCTGACTCCACGGCCTCGGGCACTGAGCAGGGCCCCTGTCTCCACGGTACAGGGCCTGCCAGCAGCCAGTGCTCTTAAAAGCATGTGTCTGAGTTCATTCCACGTTTATCGAGCACCTACTGAGTGCTGAGCTGTTCCAAGGGTGAGCAAAACAAAGGTGATTGCTGACTGTACCCCCAAGGGTGCACAGATGCACCCTGGCCCCCCTCAAGCTCCCTGGGGATCGGGGCCCCAAGGCAGCAGGAGGTTGCCCCACCCCTGAGTCCCCAGCTGACTTTCTCCCACCTCAGTGCACCTCTCACCCTTCCCTCCCTCCCTCCCGGGGCACAGAGGCGACCCCTGAATGGCTCGGGGCAGTGGAGGGACAGTGTCAGTTATGCCTGCACAGAGCTGGCGGGGAGCTGCTGCCTGGTGCTGGCCCAGCCCCCTTCTCACCCCTGTGTCCACGGCAGGGCTGCGGGAACTGCAAGGCCTTCGGGCCATGGGGTCATCCACATCACGGGTTCAAAGGTTTCTCAGCAGCTGGAGCCTGGGTGAGCCCTGAGGAGTGGTCTGGGCTCTGCTGAGCACCGGGGAGGCCTCTGGGCTCAGCAGGGGCCAAGCAGGAGCCCCCCAGGGGCTGGTCCTGCAGGCCACACGGAGTGGCAGCCACAGCCCCTGCCAGGAGCCTGGCCAGCAAAGCCTAGGGACAAGCTGGCAGTAGGGGTTTGCTGGGCCTGTGCCGGGGTTTCGGCTCAGCCGTGCACAGCCCTGGAGTCCGGGTCCCCCCGGGGGCCCCACAGGCAGGCTTGGCCGCTGCAGAACTGCGTTCCAGTGTCTAATTCCTGCCTGAGCTCGGGCTTGGGGAGCAGAGGGAGGGCGGCCAGCGTTGTCAGGCAGCTAGAAAATTGGAGGATGCGTCTGGGGCTCCCCTGTGAAGTGCGGTGGCCCCTCACTTCTCTTCCCAGCCCTTTCCTCTCAGACAACTTCCCGGGGAATGGACGGTGTTTGCCTTGGTGGCGTCTGACAGTGGGATGACGGATGGCCGAGGCGTGCGCGGCTCAGCGCTCCGGGGCTGGGAGAGCGCCTCACTCCGGAGGAGCAGGGTGGGTGTGGTGAGCAGAGGAGGGTGCCTGGGGCTCTGGGGGCAGAGGTGCAGCGGGGACCCCCAGAATGGGTGGGGCGGCCCTGGGGCGACCGGGGTGCCAGTGCCCACGTAGGCCGTGCCGGGGAGCAGGCCGTGGGGAGCCAGCCTGGGCACGGTGCACCCAGGACAGCGAGGAAGGGTGCAGGGAACCTGGCACCCGGCCACCTGCCTGGCCTGGATCCTGCCCCACGTCCAGCTGTAGATCCCCATCTGCTTCCATCGCCTCTCCTGCCTTGGTTTCCTCATCTGTGAGGGGGGCTATGCTCAGGGACCAGGGACCAGCCTGCGTGGGTGCAGCCTGCCCGCTCGCCAGGTGCCCTCAGCTGACGGGTGTGGGTGAGGGTGTGGGTGGCCGGCGGGGCCTGCTGCAGGCTTCCACCTTAAGGTGCGCACAGCTGAGCCCCCCTCCGCCCCCGCCACCCTGGTGACAAATACTGATGTCTAAATCAGCAGCCCGCCCGGCCGGCCTGCGCCCGCTCATGTTCTTTGCTGAAATGTCACCTGTTCCTATCTAACGATTTGCATAATGCAAAGCTTCTCACTCGTAAAATACAGATTAAGAGGGGAAGCAGAGTCATTCTGGAACCAGGGAGCCATTTCAAGGGAGCGGGAGGGAGGCCGGCACACTCTTAACCCTGTCCCTGCCGGCCGGCCCCATGCTCCCCGGCTCTGCCTGGACCATCCCCGCAGGGCCTCCCCTCACCGGTGTCTGCGGCCCCCGGCCTGTCCCCAGCTACCCCGAGGCGCAGGCTTGCCCAAGCTGCCCAAGGCCACCCGAGGCCCCTCTGGAAGGGCCAGCTGGCAGGAGGGTGTCTTCTCCCCACCGGGGCCTGTGGCGTCAGGGTGCGAGTTGCACCTGCATATGGAGGCAAAAACGGAAAGGGCGGCTCAGGTGGCTCCTTCCTGGGGCTCTGGTGCTTTCAGATGGTTCAACGGTGTCCTTGAGGCCGGGAGGGGCCCCAAACGCTCAGGGGAGCTCAGGATATGCTGCCTAGGAGCTGGGCCCGTGGGCTGCTCCATGGCTCCTTCATTCAGCCTGAGTCACTCGGGGCTTCTGAAGAGGGGCCGAACTCAGGGCTCCGGCCAGCTTGGCCTCATCACCAGGAGGGAGCAGTGGTCTCCACCGTCACACCAAGGCCACACTTGCAGCCACAATGTCCTTCACGTCAAGGTCCCAGCCCTGGGACCCGCCTTCCCTCCTTCTACCATCCGCAGAGCCCCTCCGTCTGGGAAGGAGCCCCGTAGGGGTGCTGTGAAGCCAAGAACTGGGGGGCGGAGTGACTGTGGGGCCTGGGGAAGGGGTCAGGAGGGGAGGGGCAGCCGAGGCTAAAGCTGGCTTCTAGTCTAGGCCATGCGTAAATGGGATGGGGGTGCTCAGCTGGGGGGGCCCTTGGCCAAGCCCCTGCTCAGGGAGGTGGTCTGGGCATCACAAGGGAGAGGCTGACTTGCTCACAGGAGAGGGGGCCACAGCCCAAGCCGGAATCCCCTGGAGCTCACCCCAACTTGCGGGTCCCTTCTGATCTCAGCCGTGCAGCTGGACTTACCTGCTCACCTGCCCCTCCACCTGGGCTCATCCTCAGTGCAGCCTGATGCTGCATTTATATCATCTCACGGGACCCTCACCACCCCCGGGCTTGTCCTGGCACCAGCCTCATTCTATCATCAGGGAAACTGAGGCAAGGAGGCGTGCAGCTGGGGCTTGGGCTTGGGCGGTCGGGGCCCCGGCCTCTCCCTGTGTAGGGGAAGAAGGTGCTTCCGTCAAACCTGGGAGTTGAGCCCCTGCAGTGACAGGGCCTCCCACTGAGCCTCCACCCAAGCCGTTCCTGCTCCAGACCTTGCCTGGGAAAGGGGGACAGGTGAGTCAGGGCCCCCAGCACGAAGGGTGTGACCGAAGTTCAAGGTGCCGCCCTGTCCCTCCCAGGCCTCAGTACCTGCACCTGCTGCCCAGAAAACCCAGCCAGACCCGCACCCACTCTCTGTAAGTGCTACTCCTCTGCAGATGCCCCTCTCTGCAGATGCCCCTCTCTGCAGATGCCCCTCTCTGCAGATGCCCCTCCTCTGCAGATGCCCCTCCCTGCAGATGCCCCTCCCTGCAGATGCCCCTCTCTGCAGATGCCCCTCCCTGCAGATGCCCCTCCTCTGCAGATGCCCCTCCCTGCAGATGCCCCTCTCTGCAGATGCCCCTCCCTGCAGATGCCCCTCTCTGCAGATGCCCCTCCCTGCAGATGCCCCTCCCTGCAGATGCCCCTCCTCTGCAGATGCCCCTCCCTGCAGATGCCCCTCTCTGCAGATGCCCCTCCCTGCAGATGCCCCTCTCTGCAGATGCCCCTCTCTGCAGATGCCCCTCCCTGCAGATGCCCCTCCTCTGCAGATGCCCCTCCTCTGCAGATGCCCCTCCCTGCAGATGCCCCTCCTCTGCAGATGCCCCTCCCTGCAGATGCCCCTCCCTGCAGATGCCCCTCTCTGCAGATGCCCCTCCCTGCAGATGCCCCTCCTCTGCAGATGCCCCTCCCTGCAGATGCCCCTCCCTGCAGATGCCCCTCCCTGCAGATGCCCCTCTCTGCAGATGCCCCTCCTCTGCAGATGCCCCTCCCTGCAGATGCCCCTCTCTGCAGATGCCCCTCCTCTGCAGATGCCCCTCTCTGCAGATGCCCCTCCTCTGCAGATGCCCCTCCCTGCAGATGCCCCTCCCTGCAGATGCCCCTCTCTGCAGATGCCCCTCCTCTGCAGATGCCCCTCCCTGCAGATGCCCCTCCCTGCAGATGCCCCTCCTCTGCAGATGCCCCTCCCTGCAGATGCCCCTCCCTGCAGATGCCCCTCCTCTGCAGATGCTCTTTCCCTACAGGTGAGCCTCCTTCCTCTCCCACCCTGGGCACAGAGGGGGTCATTTTTCTGGACCTGAAGTCCTTTCCAGCAATGCAGGGCCCCACCCTTCTCCTTCCTCCCCTGCCCCTTCCCCTCCACGTGCCCCAGACCCAGCTTGGGGCTTCTGTTCTTACCCGCACCCCCTGTGGGCCCCACTGTGTCACCCCCATCTCTCTGCCTTAAGCCACATCGCCTCTGTCTTGTACCATCCACCCCTCGGCAGGGACGACCTGTGTGCGGCTGCCCTGGATTGCCCTGTGTCCAGCCCCTGCTTCGTGTCCCCTGCCGCCCTGTGTCCTCCCTCGGTGACGCATTTGCACTTCTCCACAGCCCAGGGTCCTCGCTGTCCCCAGTGCCTGAGGGGGAATCAGGCGTCCTCAGGTTCTTGTCCTGCGATCTGTGGGAGGGGCTCCGCATGGCTGAGCTCCATGGGGACTGTCCCTCCCCGGGCAGCTCCGCAACGTCTGGGGCCGTCTCCTGGGACCCCAGCTCAATTCACCCCAAGTTCTGGGCCCCGGTGTGCCCAGGGCAGGGGAGCTGAGGACAGGTCAGGGTCGGGCAGAGGGGTCAAGGGCTCATGTGGCTTCCCCACCAGGACAAGCCACACATGCTTGCACCTCCTGCAGGGGGAGGTGGTGGGAGGGGTGGGGCCAGCCCAGAGAACAGCCCGGAGGACAGCCTGGAGGAGGCGGCTGGCCAGGCAGGGTGTGCAGGCCGGAGATTCCTCTAAGCTGCTGCTAACACGCGTTAATGGCTTTTCTCTGATGAGAAGAGCGGGTTGATTGTGACAAGTCTCTGGGACACGCACTGCTCACTGCCCACAGCTCAGGCTGCCCCTCAGCCCCTCCTTCCCACCGCGCCCCCTCCCGCCCACTGCATTGCACCCACGCTCCTGGGTGTGGCCCAGGTCTGTTCCTGGGGGGGGGGCACCCTTGGGATGACTTCACCTGCTGCCCACACCAGGCCCAGGGGCCTCCCAGCCTTTTCCAGGCAGAAGGAACAGAGTAAAGCCTGACAGCCTGAGCTGAGGTGCACGCTGCCGGGGGAGTGCGGGGCAGCCGGTCCTGCAGGGAGAGAGGCCGTCCGTCTGGGGGACCCCTGGTGGAGAGGACTGCAGGGCGTGGATGGGGCCCAGAGGCCGTGGAGGCGGAAGTCCCAGGGAGCCGGCCTGATGTTCATGGCTGGGGAGGGTGGCCCACGCTCTCTGCCTCAGTTTCCCAAGGGCACTGAGATGCAGGCCCGTTTCCTTGCCTACACCGGAGGGCGTCTGGCTGGGGAGACACTCAGACTGTTCTGAGTCTGGACCCTTGTTCCTCTCAGGCGGCCACCCCTCAGCTTGGAGGTGGGGGCGTTCGGGGGGGACCTGCAGCAACAAAGATGTGTCCGAGGGCTTTGGGGACCTGAGTGGCCTTCCCTCCCCTGCCCTGAGTGTGGCTTCTCATGTGAGCCTCCCACCTGGGCAGAGACTGCCGGCCACCCATCATCTCTCCATCTGTCTGTCTGTCTGGAGCCCCTACTGGGCACCAAGCCCCTACTGGGAGCCCCTCCTGGGGTGCCCTCGATGCCCAGCGTCGCCCCAGCTGCTGCTCCTCTGCCTCTGGCCTGTCCCGGTCCCACTGTCTCACCTGGTGCTCGACCCCCCCCCCGCATCCCCTCCAGGTCACTGACTGTGGGCTGTTGGACGCGAGGACATACCTCGCGGTGTCCAGCAACAGCTCTGCCACTGACGCTCCCCTTCCCAACACCTCCTGGTCCAGTTTCCGGAGCCTTCTGCTCCGGGGTTGCTTCCCTGCTCTCCCCTTCTCGGCCCTTCCCAGCTCCCCAGCCCTGGGTGCTGTTGCAGGGCCAGACCCCAGCCCCGGCCTGAGCAGCGGGAGCCCCTGGCCCGTGGCACCAGGGACTTGGGGAGACTTGAGGCCTCTGGGTGGCTGGCCTGTTGGGCGTTGGTTAGAGGGTGAGGGGCCAGGCAGAAGGCGTAATGGGATTTTCCATGTGGAACGATCATCTTATCTCGGGCGCCCGTGTCATCCATTACTGCTAATTACGGCGGCCCGCCCGGCCCAGCCTCGCACCCAGGCCGCTGCCGGCCAGGTGGGCAGCTTGGCTCTCATTGTCCTCTCGGGCCGCCGCTCTCAGCCGGCGGGAAGGGCCGGGGTCTCCCTATCGGGCCGGAGCAGCAGACGAACGTCGTGGGGGCCCCGTGATAGATGAAGCATGGAAATTAGTTCCAGAGTTTAACTGATAAGCGGGGAGCACGCTACACTCGGTTATGGCAGCCCTAATTGATGAGCTCATTAAGTCCATTATTAGAGAAATTGATTTCAAATAGGCACTTAGAGCGGTTGCAGGAGGCAGGTGGGGCGGGAGCGGGGAGGCAGAGGAAGTCGCGAAAATACATAATGAGGCCAGTAATTTTATAGGTTTGTTTAATGAAAAGCCCCAGCCGTGTGCTCTGGCTGTGTGGGTTTTAAACACTCATTTTATGTACTAATAAAGCTCCTGGTGGCGGGGTCCTCCCCGGCCAGCCCCCGTCCTCCGTGCCGCCCCTAATTAATTAATTAACCCGGCCAGGCAATCAATGAGGTAGTCACACCGAGGTGACATCTCGTCGGAGGGAGGCCTGGCGGGCACTTTGGCCGGCTCAGCCCCAGCCCTGCCCACCCCAAGCCCCCGCACTGGCACAGCCGCAGCCGGTGGTGGCCTGGGGCTGGGGCCCGGGGCTGCTGCGGGAACCGCCGGCCAGGTGGACGCGTCCCTGGGCTCTTCCCGCTGGTTTACCCAGCACCATCCCTCCGACCAGTGCTCCGCCTGGGGCTGCCCAGGTGACCCCAACCTGACTCAGCCCACCCTCCGGTCCAGACCCCAGCCTTCTGCCAGGCTCAGCCTGGGCAGTCCGTGGAACCCTGACCCCAGCGTCCACCCTGCTGTCCTCGGACCCAATGCACCCCAATGGAAGCAGATACGTGGACACATGCAGGCACACATGTGGACACACATGTGATCACACATGATGGGCGACACCGAAACGTCACATGGATACATGGACTCCCACAGGCAGGCCCACACAGACACACGTGTGGATGCAGATAGGCACAGGCGTGGACACACACTCAGAGAGATGGGCATACATGGAATCCCACATGCAGATGCACCTGTAAACATGCATACAGGGACACGCAATAGACACACGGACAGAATACACACAGGAACACCCCTCGGGTCAGGGCCGCTCTGCTCGCAGGCCCCGCCACCTGGGGCGGTTCCTCCTGCCCCTCACCTGCTCCCTGCCGGTTCAGGCGGCCCCTGGGCCTCTTCCCCACCCTGCATCTTACCCGTTCGTTCGTCCAGCCACCATTCCTGGGTCCCAGGCCCCTCCACAGCTCCACCTGGGCGTCCAACTGGGAAAACCAGCCGGGATCCCCCCACTGCTCCCCCTTCGCCGTCCCTCAGGGAGGGCGCCCAGTGTCCTGGGGAGCACCGTGGGGAGCGGAGCCCACCGAGCACCGTGTCCGTGTTCACGCCTCCCTGCTGTGCTGGTCCCCTCTGCCTGGGGCCATGCGCCCACTCCCTTCTCCACGGCCCACCTTTCTCTGGATGTGGTGCAAGTGTCTGTGTGATGTCCCTGTCCCACTGGCACGTAGCCCCCCTGGGAGGGCATTTTGGCCCGGTTTCCCTACCCTGCTGAGACACTCACGTCCCAGAGCAGGGCCCGACTCCTAGGAGACGCTCAGCGAAGCTCCGTGAATGGATGGGGCCCTCATTTATCTGATTTGTACGCGGGGTCAGGAAATGCCGCCTGTAGCGACACAGCCAGAAGTTAGCGTCGTTGTAGGCGGATGGGATCGTGAAGACGGCGATGGGCCGTGCTGGGAGCGGGGAAGAGAAGGCAGACGCGGGCTGAGCCCGTGGTGTGGCGAACCGGGCGCTGACCCATTATGGAGAAACGGAGAATTCTGGAAAAGCAGAATAAACACATCCAGAGCCCGGGGGGGGGGGGTGACTGGAGCAGTGGCCACACGGGTGTCAGGAGAGTGGAAGTCAGACGGCAGGAAGCTGCTGCTTCTGGGTCTGGAGTAGGCAGGGCGGCCGGGCCCCGGGCTTTCTGGCGGGAGCCCCGGCCAGGAGCACCCGTCCTACTTGAAGCCCTCCTTGCTTTGATGGAGGAAGAGAGACCCACGGCATGTGTTCCTTTGTAAAACATAGACCTGAGTCTCTGTAATTTTGTGGACCTGCAAAAAATATAATTATTTAAAAATTATATATTAAAATTAAATATATATATATATATATGCTAATCCTCAGCAGAGGATATTTTTTCCGTTGCTTTTCAGAGAGAGAGAGAGGGAGGGGGAGAGAGAGAGAAACACTGATGTGAGAGAGACACTGATTAGTTGCCTCCTGCACAGATCCCAACCGGGGCCGGGGATCGAGCCTGAAACCAAGGTCTGTGCCCTTGGCCAGAATCACACCTGGGACCCTTCAGTCCGAGGGCCCATGCTCTAACCACTGAGCCAAACCAGCTGGGGCAGAATATACTATATTTTTTGGTGTGCCATGGAATTTTAGTAATTAGTTTGTGTGCCATGATCTGAAAAAGGTTGGAACTGCTGGTCCAGCTGATGCCAGGTGGGTGCAGGGGGCTCTCTAACTGGCCAGGGCCGCTCTCTTCCATTGGTTTATTTGTTTTATCACAGTAGTATTTCTATGGGCAAAAAAAAGAAAAAGAGAGTCTAGAAAGGCTTAGCATACTGTTGATAAGCACCAGTTCACGGCCTGCTAATAAAGTCTCCTTCCCAGCAGCTGGCCTGGCCCTGGAGGGGGACCGGAGGTGACCGAGGTGGGGAGAGCAGGTCTGGGCCTGGGGGCCGCCACCCGGCCGGCGGGGGGCTCACTCTGCGTCTCTCGCTCCCAGGGACCAGCACGGACACGAGACGGATGACAGAAAAGCGATTTACAACGTGGCCCGCCCCACTTCCAATTAAAGCGCGGACATTAGTTAATACGCAGGGCTGGGAGTCTCCGGCGGCGATCGTGTGAAGATCGCTCCATAAAACTCCGTCAGGAACAAATAATTTTGCACAAATTTGCAAACAGCACGGTTTTTGTAAATAACCCTAATCTTTCTACCGGCCCTGCTGCCGATTACGCGTTTTTCCTTCGTGATAATTTAATGACGACCCAATTTACCTATTGTTGCCTGGCCTTGGGCGCGGGCAACGCGATTGTCCAATTGAGTCCCAAAGCCGTCCTGATTGTGTTCGTTCATATTGACCGAGTGTTTACAAATGGAGCTTTTTCCCTTGTTAGGCCTGACGGTGAGCCGCACTAACGAGCCCGCCGGTGAACCGGCACAGCCTGCCCGTCCTGAGTGTGCCGGTGGGGCTGCACTTGCTGGAGCTGGGGAGGGGCCGGCGAACGCTGCTGGGTGGGCTGCGGAGGGCAGTGGGTGGAGGTGAGCGCCCTACTGCGGGGAGAGAGCAAGACCTGGCCAACTGGACTGGAGCCTCCGGCCAGGAGAGAGAGGGAGCGGGGAGGGAGAGGGAGGGGGGAGGAGGGAGAGGGAAGGGGGGGCTTTGCCAGGTGCATGGAGGGCTCAGGTTTGCTAACCATACCCGGGCCCCCCGAGCCGTCTCATAGCAAGGGTGGGGAGCGCGGGGTCCTAGGTTGGCCGTTGCTGTCGGCTGAACTTGCTCAGCCATCAGGCCCTGGGTGACTGTGGAGTGAGTGGGCGGGTGATCGATGACTAGGAAGGGTGTCAGTGCCACTGGGGCTGGGGTTGCTGGGTGTGGGTCTGGGAGGTGGGTAGGCAGGAAAGCGTGGTCAGGGAGTGGATAGCTGGGTGTATGCGCTTGGGTGGCCCGATGGCCTGGTGGCTGGAGGAATGGATGAACGATGGGTGGGTGAATGGGTGGACAGCCAGTGGACGGGTGGGTTTGGGCTTCAGTGGACAGTGGGTTTGAGCGGGTGGGCTGGGTTCCGGGCTGGGCCGGGGGCAGTGAGGGACAGGGCCTGTCCAGGATGAGGGAGGTCCCAGGGCCCCGAGGGGCAGGTGCTGGGGATGTGTGTAGCGGGAAGCTGGGTGCTGTGGGAGCACACGCTGTCCCCCACCCCCAGCAGTGAGGGAGAGGGGCAGCCCCGCACTAACCTCGGAGCCGGCACCCCCGGACCTGGGTGAGTCTCCCTTGGGGGGCATAGCCCAGCACGCAGTCCTGTCTACGTTGCCTTGACATGCAGGCTCCCACCTGGCCGTCCTCGCCTGTCCTTGCCCAGCCAGCCTACCCAGAGGCCCGGGGCCCCACCGGGCACAGGGGCAGGCGATGGGGCGGTGATGCAGGGAAGGGCCTCTGTGGAATAGTCACGGGCCGAGGGTCCCTTCCTCACACCTGTGGGCAGGGGGCTCCACCCCACCCCTAGCCCCCCAGGGAGCTGTTCTTGGGGTGCCGCATCACCCCAAGCAGTGGTGGTTGCAGCTCGGGAGCCACGTCCCCCACGCCGGGCAGACCCTCCTGCAGTAAGATTCCTCCTTCCCCAGCAGCCAGGGCTGCCCGGCCCTCTCCTGTGCCCCCTGCCCCCTAACCACGCCTTCCTGCTAACAAGCTAGAATTTCCTACTATTTGTGCTGCTTTTAATCCATAGGAAGTCAATTTCCACTCATATATTAGTTTATTTTATATTTTCAGATTGATTCGAGCATACATTGATTTCCTGTTGTGGGTATTGTGTCCTGAGCGAGGATTACGCCGTTGGGGGAAGTGGAGACTTGTGGCTCATAAAGGTGGCTCGGCACTGGGAGCTCTTATCTTGAAAAGGGAGAGTCCAATTTTATTGAAACAGCTAAAATCCCACTTAATTGAATTTTTTTCCTCTAAGATGTACAAGCTTAGAGACTTTTGCTTCCAATTCAACTCAGGCTCCACGGCGTTTAAATTTCCAAACCCATAAAGACCTTTATGAAAAAGACCCTGCGAATATTGTATTTCTGAGCGAGCGCCGCCGAGCACCCTGGGCGGGAGCGGTGAGATATCAATATTCTGTAGAACAACCTCTGACCGTCCGCCTTTCACGCCCGTTTAATGGATCGTGAGCCTCGGAGGCCGGGAGCCGGCTGCTGGGCTGGGACACTCCTCCCCTCTCAGATGCTCAGGACGGGCATCTTTCCCTGTGGCCCCGAGACTGAGCTAGTAAGGGGCACCTGATGGTGGTCGCCCAGCCCAGCTCAGAGCTCCTGCCCCGGCTGCGGGCTCTCTGCGCTCCCTCGGGGCCCCTCCTGGGCTCTGCGGCCTGGCACCTGTGCCCCTCACAGTGGCCTGGCCAAGTGGGCCTCGTCCCTCCGGGAGTGACCCTGGTGTCCGGCTCCCAGCCGTCTCCCCTGCCCCCAGCCCCTCAGGGAGGAGGGAGCCACATTCCCTACCTGGTGCTCTGAAGACCAAGTTGTAAGGAGGGCGGCCCTTGTCCCCCAGCTGGCCACACGGCCGGCGGGCCACAGCCAGGGCCGGTGTGCGGTGAGCCTGCTCGCAGGTCCCTTCTGTGCCTGCTGTCCTGCTCTGGACCTGAGCCCCTCAGCTGCCAGCCGCAGGTGGGTGCTGTGGCGTCTGCTAGGTGAGTCTGGGGGACCCTCGGGTGTCTGTTGGGTGAGCTGGGGACCCTCTGGGGGCATATGCTGGTGAGCCTGAGGACCCTCTGTCCGGAAGACCCTGTGAGGCTGGCCACCTCCCGGCCCAGCAGCCCAGCTCAGCCTGGTGGCTACATGCGTGTACTGACTGCATGTGTGCACAGGCATGAGAACACACTCCCACATGCTTTGCTCAGACAGACTCCACCCTCCTACCACATGGTCCTTCCTTCCTTCAGGGGCCCATGGTCAGAATCCCCCCACCTGCCTCTTAACCTCTCTGGGCCTGACCACCTGGGAGCTGGTTGGGGTCTTACAGGGGGGCCTGGGGACCCAGGGTGTCCAGAAGCTCACCCTAGCCTTGCCCCTCAGGGCCCCAGACCCCATGGCCCTGAGACACGCCCAGGGAAGGCAGTGCCTCGAGTGTGGCTCGGTCCCCGGGGGGCCTCCCCTCTGGCTCCCCTCCCCCAGCCTCAGTTTCCCTTCAGCGCCGCACTGCTGCTCCCACTGACTGACTGAGGGTGCTTGGCTTCCAGCCCTGGGGCCTCCCCTGGGGGCTGCAGACTCCAGGGCTGTGCCAGGCCTGAGAGCAGACCCCCAGCTGTTGGGGACCCTCTGGGGGTGCCCTGCCCCTGCCTCCTGCCCTGGTCTCTCCTCCCATCGTCTGCCACCTCCAGGAAGGCCTGGAGCCTGCGGGTCCTGGGGAGCGCCCAGCCTTCCGGGGGGCTGGCAGGGCTCTCCCAGGGCCTCTCCCAGGACACCCTTGGCGGGTTGCGGGCGGCATGGAGACTCGCGCTTGGCCGGGCCTGACGCTCCTTCATGCACAGCCGCCCAGATGACAGTTTAATGGTGCCCTGCGACGGGGCTGCTCCGCGTCTCTATCCCGAGGAACCGCTGATGGCGATAAGGCAGGAAAAACAAAGCAGGCCTCCCCGGCCCCGCACCCTTACCTTACGCACGCAGGGGCTGCCCCGTCACCCCCATTCACTGCAGCTTCCGGGGAGCCCTCTGAGCCGCAGCTCCCCCCAGGGCTACGGACGGCTCGGGGCAGGGAGAGGCCTGGGGACACCCCCGTGGGGCCAGGTTGGCCACTTCCCAGACACCCCCAGGGAGCCGAGCCCAGGGTCAAACCCGGTGGGTGGGGGCCCAGCCTTGCACACACGAAGGCTGGGACCTTGGGTCCGGTTGGGGACAATTTGCACCTAGACGGCTCCATGTCCCCAGACCTCCGTGAGCGGAGTCGGGCATAACCCACAGACCTTGCCCTGCTGCCTGAGCCAAAGGCCACCGACCCAAGGGCTGCGGGTGTGGATGGGGCAGGACACCGGGGAGGAGCTGGACTTGGGGCCCTTCGAGTGACATGGTTCAGCGACGGCCTCGTTCGTACATTCGCTTTTTCATTTCCTCATTCAGGGGTGTTTCCTGGGAAAACTCTGGAACTCTGCGTGATGTGTCCCCAGTACTGGAGGGGACAGACAGGGTGGCCAACAGGCAGAGGGACACTGCCGGAGCAGAGGGGCACAGTGCCAGAGTCACTGCTGGGTGGGCAGGCTTCCTCGAGGAAGTGGCCCTGGGCCCTGGGCTCAGGACCCCCCAGTGCCCTGTCTCCCACTGTTTCCAGTGAGCCCCTGCCAGGTCGAGGCTCTGTCCCCCCCCCTCTACCGTGTGGGACCAACACCGAGCCTGCCCTGGGCCTCTGTGTCCAGCTCACCTTCTCCTGAGACTTGGTTTCGCAGGGGTGCAGAGGGCGACCTGCTGGGGAGGCCTCAAGTTCTGTTGGGAACCTGTCCCCGGCCTTGTGCTTCAAGGGGGAAGGTCCCAGTGGAGCACACTTGCCCGGGAGAAGGTGTTGGTGACCATGGTGACAGGCATCTGAGGACCACAAGGACCTGGGTTGGGGCCCTCCCCCCCTCAGGCTCATTCAGGCTCCTGCCCACAGCTCCCACCCCTGCCCAGACCTCGGCCTCCCGTGACTGTGTGATTTGGGTCATGCACGCTCCCTGAGCTGGGGCACTGCACCCAGGGAGGGCAGCACCCTGAGAGCAGGAGAGGGTCCCCCAAAAGGACCAGCGTGACTGCCCACAGGGCCAGCTGCCAGCTGCCTACGGGGGGCCTGTTTTCTCACCTGGCCCATGCCACCCGGTGAAGGGGCAGGTGCAGGAGGGCGTGGCGGCCCTGCCTGGCGGGGGAGCTGCAGCACTGGGCACGTCCAGCAGCGGTGGCCGCGAGGCCCCGTCCACACAGCCCTGGGTCTGTCAGACTCCCTTTGGGTGTCTGAACAGACAGAGGCCACGGGCCGAGGTCACTGTGAATTTTAATAGCGACTGTGATTCGGGATCAGCACAACAATGAAAGTGAGAGTCTGTGAATCATCACCAGCCACTTGATCTGCGTGGCCAGACGGCGGCCCTGGGGGAGAGCCTTTTTCTCTCGTGTTTAAGTTAGCGCGGAGAAGAAACGGCCCCGGGACCACCGGCCACTCGCACCTGCTATGATGGAGCCCCTGTAAACACCTCTGTGATTTATAACCTGGGTCTTCTCTGTGAGTGGAAACTCAGCTCCGCCTTCAAGAGCCACTGCGCAGCGGACCCCAGGCCTCTGCTGCCTCTCGGTGCCTCTCTGCAGGTTGGCATGCGGACCCACCCCTGCCAGCCTGCTGCCTGGACCTCCAGGGTCCCAGGACCTCAGGGCTGAGGGTGGAGACAGCTGTGCCGGCCAAGCAGCTCCACTCAGCTCCGCAGAGCTCTCTGAGGCACTTTCCGTGAGTTTAGGGAAGGAGACAGGTGCACGAATGCCTGTGGGATCATCTTAGCCCCCCGCCAGCTGTGTCCGGGGGGAAACACCGTCCAGGCCCCCGGCCCTCGCGTGTCTCAGCTCCCCAATACTGCTGAGCGCAGTGAATGGCCAGGAGTTTAAGCCCATAGCCCACGGGGCGCTCACCTGAGCCGGGCGGGTGGAGCCTCCTCTGAAAGACGGCAGAGTGACTGCAGCCCAGAGCCACTGGGGGCTGTGCTGGGCCATCCGATCCCATTCGCCTGCGGCTCCAGGCTGGTGCCTGGCAGCAGAGAGAGCCCAGAAGACCATAGTCACAAACTGTGGGTGTTACAACACCCTGGCATGATAGGGAAACTGAGTCTCATAGAGGCCAAGTCAATTGTCCCAAGTCACACAGTGACTCTCAGCAGGCAGGGACCACACCAGGGGCTGGGAGGTCTGAGGCTGTGTCCCTCCTACAGGCAGTGTGCCCCGCAGTCGCCTCTGAGCCAGCCATGTGGGGCTGTCCCCAGGGGGGATGTCGGGATGTCCCTGGAGCACCCAGAACCACCCCCACATCCCCCCCAGGGCTGTTCGTGACATCAAGGATTTGCAGGACCACTTGTTTGGGGTTAAAAAAGAAAAGGTATTGGGAGCGAGTGCCTGGCATTGGATTTGCTCTGTGAATTTTTGAATCACCTCAGGGATATGAGCCTCTTGATGAGAAGCACAGTTTTGTGTTATGAACCAGAAAGTCACGGGCTATCAGGCCAGGGAGCGGCCCAGGCACCTCCATAATGACCCTGCTGTTTCCCCAGAGATGGCGAGTAAACAGGCCATTCACCCTTTAGAGCCCATGGCCCGGTGGCTCCCTGTGTGGCACCCCGAGGCCCAGCCCCCGCCCCCAAGTCTACATGGGAGCCAGGGACATGTTTGCTCCTGGAGACAACTTTCTCTGAAAGGTGGGATGACCCTCTGGCCGCAAGCAGAGGCCACGCTGTTCTTCCTGCCTTCAATTCCCTCTCCCTGGGCCAGGCTGGAGACGTTTATTGAACAGAGGTAAAACTGTAGCCTTCTGGTCAGACAGGACACCACACAGGGCTGACCAGCAGGTTTGGCCACAGGGAACAGTCCCGGGGCTGGAGCTGGTCCCCTGCTTGGGGGCCACTGCACTGGCCAAACCAGGTAGTGGGCGGCAGGTGGTGGGAGGGCATCTGGGAGCATCGTCACGGGGACCTCTCTGGGCCATGCAGCCCCCTGGGCACACCCTACCCATGCCCTCACCCTCTCCATCCAGTCCCCACAGTCAAAACGAAATTAGTCACATAGTGAGGTTGCTACCCGGACACAGGGGAGCAACATACACACCATGTTAGCTTGTAAAGTGCCACAGACTGGGGTGTGGGGGGTGTAACCTCAGGAACACTTGTCTCCAGGCTCCAGAGGCTGAAGTGGGAGATCCAGGTGTTGCAGGCAGTTCCTTCCGAGGCTGCGAGGACAGTCTGGTCCATGCTCTCGCCTAGATCCTGGTGGTGGCATCCTTAGACGCATCGCCTTGATCTCTGCCTCCACTTCACAGGGCCCTCAGCCTGTGTTTGTGCCCAAATGTCCCCTTTCATGAGGACACCAGTCGTGTTGGGTTGGGGCCCACATAATGGCCTCATTTTTACTTGATCACCTGCAAAGACCCCATTTCCAAATAAGGTCACTAAGGGCATCAGGATTTCAACATCTTTTGGCGTACACCTGTAATAAGTGCTATTTCCAATTTAAAAAATTTATTTTTAAACAAATTTTACAGAAGATTTAAAAAGTGTGGAGAGGTCCCATACACCCCTCTCCCACTCCCCCAATTTGACACCTTATGTGACCACCTTTTGATGACTGAGAACAGGTGTGATATGAGTGTCTGGACTACAGACCTCAGTCGGGTTCCCCCTAGCGTCCTGCAGCAGGACTCCCCCCGAGGACCCCACATTAGGCCCTCAGACTTGTCCTTCATGACCTTGAGTGGTTTAAAGGTCAAGTGTTGTTTAGAGTGTCCCATGATTTGGGCTGGTCCAATATTACATGATTGGCCACCCATTCTTCCATCTGTCTATCTATCTATCTATCCATCTATCCATCCATTCTTCCATCCATCCATCCATCTACCCACCACCCACTCACCAATATTTCTATCTGTCCATCCATCCACCCCATCCATCCTTCCATTCACCCTCTCACCCATCTATCCACTCACATATCCATTCATCCACTTATCCCTTCACCTATCTACCCACATCCATCTTTTCATCTATCTGTCCACTGCACACCCACCCTCCTGCCAGCATGGGTCTGGGTGGGAATCAGCCTACCCTACCAGGTATTTCTAGTCCAGCAAGAACACACCAATATAGGGTCTGCCCTTGGAGGGTGGGAGCCCAGGTGGTATGCCTAGTCCACATCACGAGTCTAAAGCAAACACAAGTGTGTCTGTGCACATGTCCTAATTTGTTTCATGTCACTTGTCACAAAAATAGAAAAGGTTTTATGAAGAAATTACATAATCTGGGTCTTAAGAGCTGAATTTTGCCAATCAGAGAAAGAGGAGAAAGGAAGCCCAGGGAGAGGAAATATTCAAAGGTGAGCTAGCCTGAGATGTGTTCTGGAAGGGGGGGCTGGGTACCAGGTGATGGGGAGGGGGCATGGGGAGTGAGCAGCCAGCACCCAAGGACCTTGTAGGTCTTGAATCTCATCCAGAGGGCATGGGGACCAGGGCAGACTTAGGCTAATGAGGAAAGGCTTGAAGAAGGAAACAGGTGAATGGTGCACAGGTGAGGAGGCCTGAGGTGAGGAGCCAGAGTGACTCAGTGTGGGGGAAGGTGGGGCTGGTCTTGGGGCAGGAGTGGGGAGGGAAGATATAGGTTAATCCTGGGCCCCACCACCTCTGCCCCAGCTCTGCTCCTCCCCAGGCATGCCTGGCCCCTCCCTCTGAGCTGGCCCAGCGCTCCACACTCCTTCCTGGTGTTTGCTCACATACAACTTGCCCTCGAATGATGACAGCAGCACCACCCCCAAACACAAAAGGTATCCATCAGCTGACAGGTAGGTAAAAAGTGTGGTCTGTGCCTTTAGCGGAATGTGATTTAGCCCTGAGAGGAACAGAAGGCTGGCATTTGCTACAATGTGGTTGGACCTTGAAGACGTTACATCAGGTGAAAGAAGGGTCATGAAGGCCACCTTGTGTATGGCATGACTCTGTTTACATGGACTGTCCAGGGCAGGCAAGAGGACAGAGAGTCAAGGGAGGGATGTGGGTATGACTGCTCACGGGAGAGATGGGGTGTGGAGGCAACTGGAGGAGCCTGGTGCACGATGCTGCAATGTACTTGTTAAGGTTGTGTCGAAGTTGAGCAGATACCAGGGGCTGTCTTGAAAAGGTACAGTTTGTTTGCTTTCCAGGAGACAGTCTGGCAGATGTCCTACGGAGGTGTCTTATCAGTATTTTCCCCAATCCTGTAAAACATGCTTAGAGCAAAAGTTATGAGTTCAAAAGAGGCTTGTTTGAAGGGGAGGGGGAGAGGAAACTTTCTACTAACTAGAGGTTCCCAGGTGTGAATCATCCCTGAGCTGTAAAAACAGCTGGGAGGAGGGGGATGCAACAATGTAGCCTTGAGAGTTGTGAAACCAGCAGGGAGGAGGGGGATGCAACAATGTAGCCTTGAGAGTAGCTAATCTTGTCTGCAGTTTGACTGGGGACCAGGGGCTGTTTGAGTCAGAGGAGCCAAGGATCTTGGGGTTTAATTACCAGGTGCTTCTCATAAAGTGTGGACAGCCGCAGGGAAAGAGAGGCCTTTTCCTGTCTTTACAGTACTCACTGCCATGAACCATTCGGTTCAAGTGGTTAATTGTAGGGTATGTGGATTTTACCGAATTTAAAAAGTCTAAAGAAGTAAAATAAGGAAGTCAGACAAGTCGATGAGGGCAAGGAGGAATTGGAGGTCACAGGCTGTGTCAGCCCCCGTGGATTTGCACATGGGCTGCTGAGGGGCTATTTGGGGTTTGTCCTGGTCTCAGGGGCCTCTCAGGGCCAGGGCCAGCTGACCGTGTGTCTCTGGGTGTCCCTCTAGTGGCATGCACCCCTTGGGGTCTATACCTTCTCCCCAGGGAGGGCGGGAGGTATGATGTTAAGGGGTCTGGGTGCAGCCCACCTCTCTATGGGAGCGATGCCCCCCCCAAGCTGCCAGCCTGAGGACCACGCCCAGCTGACAGGTCCCTCTGGCCTGACAGGCTGTCAGACCCACGGGAGACACAATTGGGGCCCAAGTGACCCTGGACCCGGGTCTGGCAGGCTGGACACAGCACCCACATGGCAGCTCCCAGTCAGGAGGCTGTGGCCCCCTCGGCGAACGTCAGAGACGCCCAGTGTCCTGGGGGCCTGGTAGGCCCTCAGCATTTTGGAGAATGCAGAGGGAGGCTGGCTACTGTCTTTGTGGGGAATCCATAGGAAGGACCCCAAATCCATCAGGACAGGGGACCATGGCTGTGTGGCCCTCCTGGCCCTGGTGGTGGGGATGTGGGGTGGGTGGGGTTTCCTGGGCCTCAGGAGAGCCCCACAGCCGAGGTGGGGTGAAGGGTGGGGTCCTGGCTGTTCGCCGTCTCAGCCAGCGTCCTGTGTCTGTCCCCAGCTCTAGTCCACCCCTCCAGCTCCTCACTGTCCTCTCAGGGACAGTGGGGCCCTTTTGTTCTGGGGTATGGGGCCGAGGACAGACGCTCCCAGCCTTCAATCTGTGTTGGCGGCCAGATGGCGGAAGGGGTGCTCGGGGGCACCTAGGACTCAGTTTCCTCATCTGAAAAAGGCAAGTCAGCGTGGTCTGCTCTCAGGGGTTGTTCTCACGGTTCAGGAGGGAGGCATGAGGCTGTGTGGGGTCAGCATTTATGCTTACCACCCCGGTGTTCAACCAGGACACAGGCAACCGCAGCGAGCGGGGAGCTGGCACCCAGGTCTGTGCGCACGGGACCGGAAGACCCCGTGCGGGGCAGGGCAGGAGCCCAGGGTGTCCCGACCATGCAGGGCAGCTTGACCCTCCCGCCTGTGCACCAGGGATGAAGGAGCGAATGGAGCAAATCAAGGGGCAGAGCTGCCTGGGGGGGGGTAGGCCGGGCGCTCCCAGGGGTGGGTGCTGGGTGCGGGGTGAGGGCCCGGCCCGCTCCTGCTTGTGCCCCAGACGCCCGCAGGTGGGGTAACGGGTCGCACGGAAGCTTTCCTGGGCCTGTCTGGGGCGCGGCCGCTGCCGAGTCATGGGGCCCTGACGGGGCTGAGCCCGCGCTGAGCTAATCGAAGCTGAAAAGGTGGAATCAGCGTCCGTCGTATCCTTTCGCCGCCTTCATCAATCCCGCTAACTGGGTCTGAGCTGCGCTTGGCGGACGCCGGGAAGGGAAATTAATATGTAGGACATCTGAGGCCTGACGGGCCGCGGGGCCGCCCCGGGCTCTGGGGCAGGGCAGCCCGCGGGCGCTGCCACCCTGGGCCTGGGGAGGGCATTGCCTGTCTCCCCACCCCCGTCATCAATTCAATTACGAGGCTGATACATATTCAGGCGGCGGGCGGGGGAGGGAGAGGCCAGACAAAGGCGTCTGTATTTACCCAATAATAAGTTTCATTTGGAGTCGGCTTGAAAACAATCCCCCGTCACATTTGTCCCTGTCAGATCCCGTTACTCGCAAATGAAGTTCACAAAGTATCAATTCAATTTCAATGAGGCGCCCGCAGGGCTCCCGGGCTGGGCCGGGCCGGGCCGCGGCCGCTCGAGGTAATCACAGGCGGCAACACTTTCCATTTCACCCCTTTCGTGCACATCTGTTCCTGGATAATCCCATTTTCTACACTTCCAAATCACCAAGACGGCTCGGGCGGGGCGGGCCTGGGGGCTGCGGCCCCTCGCGGCCTCTCGCCCCTCGGCCGCTCCTGCACCGCAGCCCGAGGGGCAGACCCAGCCCGACCGGGGGCCGCGGGGCAGCTTCCACCTCCCCGCAGCCCCCATCTGTCTCCACCCTCCTGGAGCCCCCCTAGTGCCTGAGACCCGCCCAGCCCGCTCCCCGGAGGCTGGGGGTGGGGACGTGGCCCATTTCCCCACGTCCAGGGGCTCCCAGGCTGAGCCCAGCGGGCAGTTCTCCGTCCGGTTCCCACCAGGGCTGACTAGGTCCCTACGGGCTCCCAGCCTGGACTCGCCCCCCTCTGTCCGGGCCACTCCCCTCTGTTCCAGCCCCGGCCTCCTAGACACTTCTCCAGGCCGCTGAACCCACCTCCCAACACCAGGCCCCTCTCCTGCCCTTCCCACCTCTGAGGCGAGGAACGGCCCCTCCCCGCAAGCCCCAGCCCACGGGGAGTTCCACTGGGGCTCAGGCCCTGGTCAGGCTGGTCTTGGCTCGGGGTCCACACATCAGGTCAGACTCTCCCTCCCACAGCCTGAGGGCTGCCCCCGTGTGTCCGGCTACCAGCCTCCAGGCCTGGGCTCCCCCTCTGGGCAGTGAAAGGGATGAGTCCTTCCTATGCTGGGTCCCGGTCTCCCAAACAAGCCCCAGGGGGCCCTGAGGAGCAGATATCAGAGGCCTGCACAGAATTTGGGACTAAGATGCCAAGAGCCCAGGACAGGAATGGGTGGCTGGGGACAGGAGGTGACCAGAGACAGGCCCTCATCCCTGACTGCAGTGGCCTCTGGGCAGCTCTGGGCCTGGCCTGTGGGAGGCGATGCCTACGTGGGGCTGTTCTGGCTTCGGCCAGGATCTCACAGGGCAGGATCGAGGGAGCTGGGCGCCTGTGTTGCAGGGTCGCCCTCGCGGGCAACACACACGGGGAGCGGCTGCCGCGGGGGTCTGGATCCTGTGCTGTTCAGGGCCCGAGGACCCTGTGTGCGGGGCTCTCAGCACTTTCTCTGCCTTCCCTGCCTTGGGTATTAGCCCCCTGCCAGGCAAGGAATGGCTGTGTGCTCAGGAATTGGAGGCACAGGGTGAGGGGGGGTCAACATGCTGATTGATTTTACACTCAGAGGCCCAGAGGCCCCAGGGCTCCGAAGGCTGGGCTGGGGTCCGTCTGTGGAATGTGGGGCTCCAGGGACGTCATCTGCCTGTGTCTCTGTCCATTGATGGGGCCAGACCTTAGACATGGGAGAGAATCTCCATTTGAAAGTGTTTTCATCTTAGCTGCCTCAGTTTGGTGATCTCGCCAGGCTATGAGCCCAGCAGGTCCCAGGACCTGGGCCTGTGGGGTGGGGCGGGGGTCAGGTGCTTCCATCCCACCCCCACACACCTGCCACCCGGTGCTCGCCGGAGGTGAGTCTGGCTGCCTGCCCTGAGTGGAGGCGGGGGTGCTTCACTCTGGGGGGTGCCCACTGGCCTGGGGCCCCAGCAGCCCCCTCCCTCATGAGAGCCCCACGGGGCGTGGAAACGTGAGGAATGGGGCGCCAGGGGCCATGACCTGTGCAGCCCCCAGGTGAGTGACCTCAGCAGTTCCCCACGTGCTTGTCTGTGAGATGCTAGACTTAGTGGTGGCAGGTGGCTGAGGCCGCTGGGGCCTGTGGCCTGGCTCAGTCGAGTGGCACTCCAGGCCTTGGCCCTGTGGCCCCAGTGGCTGCCCAGCATCTTCTCCTTCCTTTCCCTTCTGGGTTCTCCTGGGCGGCTGTGTCCCTGGGTGGGGGTGACCGGGCGACTCGGAGAGGCCTGGGCAGGCGCTGTCCCTGCTTCACCGGCCCTGGCCAGATCGTCAGTGGCACTCAGCTCTCTTGATATATTAATCCCAGGGCCAGAGCAAGTTGTAAAATGAGGGATCATAATGGGATTTAAAGTTATTGCGGGTGAAGCCGCAGGAACACAGAGCGTGGTCTTGGCAGTTTCATTTACTGCTGAAAAATCGCGCGGCCAGGGGCTCTGCCAGGCCCTGCGGAGGAGAGGCTGGGCCAGCCAGGATCTCAGTCCCCCCCACACTGGCTGAGAGCTGAGCAGAGCCGATCTGTGGCTCGATTCTGTCGTCATCTTTTTCTGCGAATAAAGGGGATTTCTTCAAACCAGAGCAGCTCAGAGACGGCAGCAAAGCCGCCCCCACTGTGGGGCGGCCTCGGGCCGGCTTCGGTGTGAGGATGGGCTCCACGCACAAATGTGTGCACATGCACAGACATGCAGAGAGGCCACACCCAGACGCGCACGCACCCAGACATGCGAACGTGCTCGCACACGCACACAGGAACCCAACGCAAATGGGCATGTGTACCACACGCCCACAAGCATGCACGGCCAGAGCCCTGCTTTCTCGGCCCCATGAGGACGCCGGGCTCCTTCGTCTTACCTGGCTGAGCACTCCCTGCCCCTGCAGGTGACACTCCCGTGTCCGGGCGCACACCTGGGCATCGGGCAGACCCAAGCCCCGTCCCTGGAGGCTGGCCGGGGTCCCTCCTGGCCGATGCTCCCTGGTGGAGGTTCCTAGAGGCCTCCAGGCACCTCGGGGTCCTCAACACCCTCAACAGTGCTGAGAACCATGGGCCCCTTTACTAAATGCCAGGGACTCTGTGCTGGGGCCTCAGCAGCTTTTACAGCCAAGCAGAGACCCCACCCAGCAGGGGTGATGGAGCCGGTCCAACCCCCCCCCACTCTCTGCTCAGATGCTGGGCCCAGAGACATGGCTGAGGTGAGGGGCTCCTTGGCTCACAGCCACAGGTAGTGGTGACCCCCAGGAGGGGCTGGAGAAGGCTAGGCCCGGGAGGCTTCTTGGAGGAGGTGGTACAGAGCTGGCTCCAGTGCTGGCCCCACAGGCCTGCCCACCTGCCCTCGTCTGTGACCCCCTCTGGGCAGTTTGTGTGACCCAAGGCTGGGAACAGGAGCCCAGCTGCTGCCTGATCCTGGGCACCAAGGATTGTGGGGGCAGTTTGGAGGGTCTGGGGCTGGTCAGCCCACTGGGCTTGCTCTGCTGGGTCAGGACAAGGCTGTGGAGCTGGCAGGCCCCCAGCACCCTTTGGCCAAGGAGCGCCCAGAACTGGAGCCGCCGGGCCAGCCCGGTCCTCGGCCGTCGGGGCCTGTGCACCAGCCGGACACCAGGAATGAGGAGATGTATTGAATTCAGCTTAGCAACCCAGGCATGAATGCCGGCCGTTAAAGAGAAACTTATCTGTAATTAAAATCATGCACAAGTTTTAGAAAGAGTCTGTTTACAACGGGGAAGAAAGCTGATTGTGAAAATGAATAGGTTTCCGTCGGGGCTGCGTGTGTTTAATTCAGAAATAAATCCCCCCGCGGGAGGCGCGCCGGGGCTGTCCTCGGCGCCTTCGGGCTGGCGGCCGCGTGGCGCTGCGGCTGGTGTCACGCTGACCTTATCAAGCCGGCATCGCGGGCGCGGCCGGCCGCGGGCTCCCGGGTGGCTGGAGAATTTGCCGCAAATTCCGCTTCTCCACGCGCGAGCAATAAATTAGCCCAGTTAAAATCAGGACGCGCTGGTTCCAAGTTTGCGTTTCCCAGGAGCAGATGGTGGCCTCGGCGAGCGCGACGCAGGCGGCATCAATCACCAGCCCCGGGATTTGGGGGTAGGGACACGGCTGTCCCCGTGGAAGGGACGCCGCCCAGGAGCGGTGGCAACGAGGCCGTGATTTACGCCCGCCGGGCTGGCTGTGCGCGCTGGTGATTTAGGACGGTGGCGGCTGCCGCCTGTTAATTGGAAGCGCAGCTGATGGATAATTTGGGGCCACCGCACTGGCACAGGGAGCCCCTTCCGTCACCCCATCTGCATAATCCTCCCCGCCATCCTTCTGGCCGCGGTGGACGCTCGGACGGCTGGAATTGAACTGTTTTCCTGGTATTGATTGCAATTAAGAGCTCCAATGCGAGCTAGAAGATAAGGGGTTCGGGGTGGGAGCCTTCGCCACGTCACGTCTGTGTCTCTGGACTGGCCGGAGCCCTGTTCTTCTTGTCCCCTTGTGAGAACCCCAGGGAGAGCCCACCTTGAGACCCATGGTCCACCGTGGGCAGGGTGGCCTGGGGGTGGGGCCACCACGGGGCACAGGGGTTACAACCTCCTGGAGTGGGGCCAGGACCCTTTCCCCAGGGCCCCCCTCCAGGTCCCCTATCCTGTGGGTGTCCAGCAGGGGAGCCTCGTCCATCCATTGGGGTCACAGTGGCTTGTCCGACATGGCCAGGGACCATGGAGCAGGTGGAGCACGCAGGGTAGTGGGTGCTGTGGGGGTGGAGCTCGGGCCCAGTGGTCACCAGGGCTTGGCCAGATTTGAGGCGGGGTCAGTGGGACCTGCAACCCAACACCATGACTCCAGCTGCCTCTGGGTGTTTCCCACAGACCAGGATGGACGGCATGTCCTTAGAGTCACTACATCCAAGACGGACCCCTCGAGGCCAGCAGGGTCTCCCTCTGCTCTCTGGGATGTCCCACCCTGACCTTGAGCCCTGCCGTTCCTGGCCAGGCACCTGCTCTGCGTCTGGCGTCTCTGAGGTCCTGGCTCTGTGACTAGTAAGTGTTTAGCAGGAGGCCTTGTAGTGTTTCTGTGTCTGTGTCACCCCTGGGCACTCACAGGTAACTAGAGCTGTGGCCCCAGGTTTGCTGGACCCCTGGTGCGTCCCTACATTCTTGGGCATGTCCCCACTCCTCCCCACTCCCGGGCCTGGGAAGTGCAGCCACCTACCCATGGGCCAAAAGCAGATCTGACTGCTGCTGTGCTGATAGGTGACCCCGGACTGTGGGGTGGGATGGCCTGGAGGAGGCTGGAAGGAGGGCCAGTGCCTTGGAAGGCAGCACCCCAGCTGGGTTTTCCCCAGATTTGCTGGTAGGCTGGACCTCAGCAGTGGGATCCTGTGGGCGGAGACGGTGGTGTGGAGCAGGGTGGCCTTAGAGCCCTGGTCGAGGTCAGGGCCTCCATTATAAGCCCACTCGCCGAGGGGCCGCCCCCCTGTGTGGCTCCCCCGTGGCCTGCTGGCCACTGCTCTCCAGACGTGGCTTTCGTAGTCTTTTCCCTTGTTGGGTCTCGCTGACCCCATAGACCCATCCTGCCTGTCACAGGGCCACTGAGGTCCCCTGTCAACCCAGGAGGGACCAGCCTGCGGCTGCTGGTGCCCCAGCACCAGTCCTCACCTCCACTCCGAGGAGCAGCTGGCAGTACAGCCACAGGTGGAGGGCAGGTGGGACAAACAGCAGCCCCTCCACGCCCAGTCCCCCCCAAGCTTCTTAGACACCCACCTCCATCTGACCCCTGAATGAGAGCTCCCCAGGAGGGTCAGAAAGTTAAATAGATTTCCCGTTGCCCAGACCTCAGCAGACATATACACATGCCACAGCCTGGAGGTGCTGGGAGGGGGTCCCTGTGGGGACAATGTGGCTTGGACCCTGAGGCAGAGATGGCCCAGTGACTCCCAATGTCCACTTCCAACTTCTTCCAGAGAGACTAGACTTCTACCCCAGCCACACTGTTGTGGGAGCGGCCTGTGCCTTTGTCCTGCCCATGGGGTGTCTTCAGGGACTCCTGGCAGTCACCGGACAGGTGGCTGCCACCTCTGCCTATTTTAAGGCCATGGAGAAACACACACAAGTCATTTTCAGGTGAATAAAGGAGATAATTCAGCAGAGGAGGGCTCTCTGTACCTTGAAGGAACAGGTGGTTTCTTAAGCAAGTTTCCTAAAGCAGCAACCATGGAGGAGACACTGGCCAGAAGGGCCGCATCGGCACTAAGTACCTCTCTCCGGGGAGGACAACCCAGGAGAGCCGACACCCACACCCCTGTGCCCCCAGTGAGCAGAGGACCTGCATTCAGATAGAGAGAGTTCCTAGTATCGACCAGACAAAGACCAACAACTCGGTACAGAAATGCCGCAGGCGGGAGCAGGAGTCCACGAGACAGGGGAGAGCAGGCGTCCATGCTGCAGGCAGGAGAGGAGGTTGGGACCACTATCCAGATGGACAGATGGACAACACTGCCCAGGTTGAGAACATGGAGTCTCTCAAGCCTGTGGCCAGGCACTCGGACCCAGAACAGCACATGGAACACAGTGTCCTGTGAGGTTGCAAAGTGGAACATGTGTTGCTGCAGGGCCAGTACCCCCCTGAGCAGGGTTCCTGACTTTGTATTGCAAATCACAATCTTCTGTAAACACCAAATACTTCAAAATTAAACGATGAAAGTGAACCACCGCTCTCCAGGGCATAGATGAGCCCTAGTTTGCAGTGTTGGCCAATTTCCATGGTGTAAATGCTCCCACCACGGTGACTTCAAGCACCAATGTGGAGTCACTAAACATGGAGGTGGGAAGAGATGGTTCAATCCTCTCCTGTGAGCCACTGCACACTGCTCCAGCCTCCAGTGAGGAGCAGCCAGGACCCCCATGTACCACTGGTGCAGCTTGAATCCATCTGTGAATCTATCCAAGCGTGTCAGAAATCAACCTGGCAATGTCTACAGAAGCTAAACACAGGGCACTCCCAATAGGAGCTCTGGTGCATCCCCAATGGCAGCACACACATGTGTTCAGCAGAAGTTATGCACAAGGATGTCTTATGCCCTGGCTGGGTGGCTCAGTTGTTTGGAGGGTCATTCCATACACCAAAAGGTTGTGGGTTCAATTCCTGGTCAGGGCACACACCTAGGTTTCAGGTTCGATTGTACGGGAGGCAACCGATGGATATTTCTTTCTCACGATTGATGTTTCTCTCTCACGTCAATATGTCTTTCTCTTTCTCACTCCCTTCCTCTCTCTAAAATCCATAAACATATTCTTGGATAAGGGTTTTTTTTAAAAAGACATTTTAGCAGAGCTGTCCACAATAGCTCTAAACCAGAAAATCCCCAGGGGACCACCAACAGCAGCATGGAAAAGATTCACAGAAAATCCACATAAGGAGAAAAATTCTGTGAACGAGGGGACCGATCCCTGGTCTGCACCACCATGGGTTACAGCCCTGGACACCCTGCTGAGCAAGGCAGCTGACACAGCGCCCCCCTGTGGCTCCTCCTGTGAGGTTCCCACCAGGCCGAGCAAGTCTGTGGATGCCGAAGTCAGGATCACAGCTCCCTCTGGGGAGGTGGAGCCAGGGGGCAGCTGATGACACACTGCTGCTTGACCCGGAGGAGGGTACACACGTTTCATTTTGTGATAATTGGGTGGAACATTCACATTTTATGCACTTCTCTGCATGCATGCTGTGATTAAATTTTAAAGTGTTTGAAAAATCATGAAGATTTCAATACACTAACGTTGACTACACAAAAAAGGAAATGAGGAAAACAGTTCCATTAACAATATTGAAAACAGAACAAAATACTCAGAAATAAACCTAACGGTTGTGTATCAAAAACAATGAAATGCTGCTGAAAGAAACTGAGGCAGAACAAATGGAAAGGCATCCCATGTTCATGGATCAGAAGACTCAGTCTCGTTAAGATGACAACACTCCCCAAAGTGACTTACAGATTCAAGGCAACCCCTATCAAAACCTCAACAGCATGGTTTGCAGAAATAGAAAAACGCATGTAAGAAAAAAAATACAAGAGCTAAATTTTGTTTGGAATCTCAAGGCACCCAAATAGTCAAAACAATCCTGGAAAAAGACAAAACAGGAGGCCTCACTTCCTGATTTCAAAGCTTACTACAGACCTATGGTAATTGAAACAGGTGGTAATGGCATAAAGACAGACGCGTAGACCCAGGTAATAGAACGGCGAGTCCAGAAATAAGCCCTTGTATATGCAGTCAGGTGAGTTTTGACAAGGGTGCCAAGGCCATTCGATGGGAAAAGGACAGACTTTTCCACAGATGGTGCTGGGAAAGCTGGACGACCACATGCAAAAGAAGGAAGTTAGACCCATATCTAACACCATGTGCAAAAATTAACTCAAAATGGGTTATTCTAAAGATTTAAATGTAAGAGCTAAAACTATAAAACTCTTAGAAGAAAACATAGGATAAAAGCTTCAGAACATCAGATTTGACCATGATTTCTTGGATATGACCCCAAAGGAACAGGCAACAAAGAAAAAAATAGACAAATTGGGCCTCTTGGAAATTTAAAACTTTTGTGCATCAAAGGACATTATCCACTGAGCAAAATGCCAACCCACAGAATGGGAGAAAATATTCACAAGTCATATATCTGATCAGGGGTTAATATCCAGAATATATAGAGAATTCCAAAAACCAAACAACTCCATTAAAATGAGCAAAGGATCTGAATAGACATTGTCTTCAAAGGTGATTTATAGACAGGCAACAATCACGTGAAAAGAAGCTCAGCATCACTAATCATCAGGGAAATGCAAATCAAAACCACGATGGGTTATCGCCTCGCACCTGTGCGAATGGCTGCATCAGAAAAAAGAGAGCCTGGCCGGCGTGGCTCAGTGGTTGAGCATCGACCTAGGATCCAGGCGATCGGGGTTCGATTCCCAGTCAGGGCACATGCCCGGGTTGTGGGCTCGATCCCCAGTCAGGGGTGTGCAGGAGGCAGCCGATCAATGACTCTCATCGTTGATGTTTCTATCTCTCTCTCTCTCTCCTTTCCTCTCTCTGGAATCAATAAAGATATATATATATATTAAAAAAATAAGAGCCCTGGCCGGTGTGGCTCCGTTAGAGTGCCGGCCTAAGCACCAAAGGGTCTTGGGATTGATTCCCAGCCAAGGGCAGGCACCTGGGTTGCAGGTTCACTCCCCGGCCCCGGTTCAGGGGTGTTGGGGAGGCAACCAATTGATGTGTGTGTCTCTCTCCCCCCTTCCCTCCCTTCCACTTGCTCTAAAAATCAATGGAGAAAATATCCTCCAGTGAGGATTAACAGCAACAATGGTTAGCAGATCCATAGGCCTCTTTTGATAGGCCCCAAACTAGTGACACCACAGCCCCTTCCTCCTCGCGAGGGCTTCCCCTTGTCCATGAAGTTGGCAGATGGGTGGGGCTCAGGGTCTCCAACAGGACGGGGGTCTGGGGGTGCCTGATTCAACATTTTCTCCCTGTCTGCTGTGCCTGGGGGCCTGCGGAGCAGCTGGGGGTGGAGGCATCACCACAGACGCTGGACCTATAGACTGTGGACCCGACCGTCTCTCTGGGGCCCTGGACCCCAGAGTGGTGGCTGTGGGCTTGGGCAGGGGACCTGCAGCTGCAGGGCCAGCTCCCGCAGGGACACTCAGCGGGGGCGCATCCTGAGGTCCAGAGCCCCCACCTGCCTTGCCTGATCCAGGGTCTACCTTTGCCGCCCTGCGGCCGGGTCCCAGGGTCCGGGCCTGGGTGTCTCCTGCCCCGGTGCCCGTGGGGTCATTCGGGTTCCCTGTCTGCAGATGAGGCACACGGGGGATGGGTCATGTGGCTTCAGCCCCGGGGGGACGTTCAGGGACTGGTGCTGGACCCGCGTTAACTTTTAATTTAAAGTCTCTGGGCAAAGCACAATGGACTTTTGACACACAAATATTAAAAATTAAATTTCCCGAGTTCATTATCTGATAATTAGAACTAAATAACATCTTAACTGAGAGGCCAGCCCCACACAGATCAAGTCAGTTCCATTTAAGATTCCATTAGACCAGTGTCGGGGCGGTAAGTAATGGACCATAAAATTTAATTTGGAAATGATCTCGCCGTGATGGAGCGGTAGTGCTCACAAAGGAGGCGGCGGCCGGCCAGCGGGGCTCTGCGGCGAGCGCCAGGCGGGATTCAAAGGCCTCCGGAGCCGCTGCCCAGGAGAACATGTGTTCGGTGCTTTCTTCTCCTTTCTCAGGCCCTGTGGTATTTAAAAGTCAGAATTGACCAGTGTAGCTCCGTGTAATTACAAAGATCCCCTTATCGGAGTCTATTTGCCGGCGCAGAAAGGAAAGGCCCATCCTGGCGGCTCCCAGCTCATTTATATGCGAGGTAATCCGCCCGGTAATCACTGCGGGACTCAGTGCACTTGGGTGACTGTCCTCCCAGCCCCCGGCCGCCACGCTCAAACTTGGCCCGTGGGCCTCGGCAGCCCAGGGTCCACCTGAAGGAACAAGTGTGGACCCTCTAGAGGGAGCGTTCACCCCAACTGCTCCCCGGCACCTCCTGCAGTGGGGGAGGAGAGCGACCTCTTGAATTGGATGGAATTCAGATCGTCCAGTGTCCCACGGACCCACGGACCCACGGCAGCCACACCTCAGGGGACCCAGGCATGGGGTCTCTGCTTCCCCGCCTTGTCCTCCTGGCCTCATCCCCTGGGATGCGGGGTCAGCAAGCCGCAGGCCCGTCCCGCCTCCCCCAGCCCAGCTTGACCGCCCCTTCCACCAGAAATATCTTCCAGCTGTCCAGCCGCCTTGCAGCCACTAGCCCCAGGCCCCGAGGGATCCAGGCTGCATGCAGGCTGGGCACCATCTCACCGAAGACTGACCATGGACAGGGACATGGGACCCAAGACACCGACAGTCCTTTGGTGGGACACACATGGAGCTGGACCCCAACCCCTGTCCCTAGCTGGGTCCCTCATCCGCTCACCCCTCCTATGCCAGCATGCTTCTGGGAGCCACGAGCAGCACTGTGGGCAGGGCCTTGGGCAGGGCTGTGGGCAGGGCTGTGGGCAGCCTTGAGGGAAGCACCATGGACAAGGCCATGAGCAGGGCTATGAGCCGGGCCCCGGGGTTGCTAGAGGATGAGAGTCTCGTGGGCAAGGCCACCGTACCATCCTGAGTAGGAGCCCGGCCCTATGGGGCATCCAGGGCAGGCCTTGAGCTCACCTCTCTGGGAATCATCGGGGTCACGGGTCCCAGCTCCGAGGACAGCTCCGATGCACCACCGTCCACACTGCTGGAACTGGACAGCTGCCCCGCGGCGGAGCCTCTCCTACGGACCTTGCTCCTTTCTAGGGCCCACCTCCCCTGCCCCTCCACCCCCCAGACACCCTGGCAGCAGGGGAGCAAGCTGTCTGGCTGACAGAGGTGCCCGGCCCAGTGACCCTGGGGCTGTGACCTTGGGGCTTCTCTTCTCTGCGTGGGTGGCATGGTCACCACATGGTCACTCTGCTCCTGCAGATGAATCGGGGGTGTCTTTGCAAAAGCTCCTACCGTGGTTTCTGGGAGCTGCTTTCCTTGGCCAGGTCCATGGGCCGCCCCTCCCCTGTCCCCTTCTGCCACTCTGGCCCCTGCTGCCTTTTCTAACACGCATCCCCTCTTGGCTCTGCAGACTCTAGTGTGACCCCAGCCCCACGCCACCTCCAGACGACCCCTGGGGCCTGGGGGTGCAAGTGAGCTGCCAACCTGGGCACTGGGGTCAGGGCAGCCCTGCAGCCCTCGCTCTGAGCCTCTCCCTCTTCCCCTGTGTACAGTCCTGGCTTCCTGGTCCCGCAGAAACCAGGATGTCACAGGAAAAGTCACACCCCCAGTGGCAATGACCGCGATGAGAAGTGGCCGCTGAGAATCGGTGAGGTTCCCGGTCGCCCAGGCACGTGAGGCTGGCAGTGTGAGGCGAGGGGGCTCACAACCTCGGGGACCCCCAGGGCGAGCACAGTGGGGAGACGAAGGGGGCCAAGATGCTCCCGGCTCCCCACCCCTCGCCCCCACCAGGAATGGCTTCGGCTCAATGGGCAGAAGCCCCCCACCTGCCAGGCCCCAGAAAGCGTCTAAAATTAATTCTTGTTTCCCAGGCAGGCGCGGGTGACCCGCTGAGGTGCTGGGCCTCTGAGGCTCTCCAAGCAGCCGGCTCCGCGTCTTATCTCGCGAGCAGCCTCATTTGTTACTCCTCGCTGAAGACACCCACTCCCATTATTTCTGTGATTCTTGGCAATAACAGCCCTTCCCCTAATGAAAGCGGCATTATTGGAAGGTTGCCGTCCTGACCTGGTGGAGATTAGCTGTGTACTCTGTTATTACTACATATGTAATTGTATAATTGATTTTAAAATTTACTTCTGTGTCCCCACATCATAAAGTAAGCAGCCCATTAGGGGGAGAAATATAATTAATATATCCCCACCATTTCTACCCCGGGGAGAAGGGAACTGGAGAGGGGGCTGCCTGGCGGGGGCGGGGGCCCATCTCTGCCACATCCAGGGGTCTTGTCCACGTCTTGGGTTTGGGGAGGGGTCCTGCATGGGCCTTGCCTCCCCTCCCTGCAGGAGTCGGTCTGTCCCAGGGCGGCCCCCACAACTGTCTCTCCTCCCCATAGACCTGGGGCTTGAGGGCCCCATGGAGTGGGGTGAGGGGGGGCAGGGCACCTGGGCCGCCTTCCAGCATGCAGAGTGGGGTGGGAACCACACCTCCTTCCACTGGGCGGTTACCCTCACTGGGGTCATGCCCCTGGTTTGCAGCCCCTGACCTCCGGCCCAGGGCAGGGACAGCCTCCCCCAGGCCCAGCACCCCTGCCTCCTGCTGAATTCCATCCTGGGGCCACCTCAGAGGCCTCTGGCTCTGGTTGCCTGGCCCCTGGTGGAGCAGGGGGACAAGGGGGCCATGCGGGAAGCTGCCCCTGAGCCCTGGGGACAGAGCCTGGAGCGGAGCCCGGCTTAGGTACAGTCCCTGCCATGCGTCTGAAGACCCGGGTCTCCGGCTTCACACCTCGTCACAGGCGTGCGGGCCCTGGGGCTGCCCACTCACTGCCTGCCCTGCTGGGCCCAGCTCTCGGTGGAAACGCCCGCAGGAGCCTGGTGCCCTGGAGCCTTCAGTGGTGACCCAGGCGAGCAGGTGCCCAAGGGCTGGACCATGGCCAGGCAGGGGACCTGGAGATGTGGCCCCAGGTGGAGCGGGAGGTGACAGTGGGGCAGGGCTCCCCATGGCACCCCAATTTTATTATTTTCTACTTAAACAGCTTTATGGAGAAAAACTCACATGGTATTTAAATGTAAACTCAATGATTTTTAGTATCCCCAGCTGTGTAACTGTCACCCCAGCCAACTCTAGAACACGTTCCTCACCTCTGAGAGCGCCCCCACCCTCCAGCCTCCGCCTGAGGCGTATGGTGCCCCACCACCCCGAACCCCATCCAGCCCCAGCCCAGGCGGGCCGCCCCATTCCTCTCCTTGTCACTCGGGCGAGCCTGCCGCCTCCAGGGCGGGGATGCATCAGATAACCCGAAATCTCACTGTCAAGACCCTGATTTTGAGGACCTGCTGCAGAGCGCACTCCTCAGCCTGGTTAAGACGCATAAACAAAAAATGTGGGAAAGTCAGCTACTTCATCATGGAGACGGAGAGCCACCGCGAGAGATTGTTCTGCTTAAAAAATGTGGTGGCGACTTGCAAATATGTTTTTAGAAGCAATTTTATTACAAACTGTCCCATCGGGCAGCGCCTGGGAAATTATGGGATGCTCTGTTCATTCCTCAGAGACCGGGGCTGCCGTGGGGCGGTTAGGGGATAATTTATCCCAGGGCAGTGGGGAGGGCACAGGTGTAGGGAGGGGCTCCTCTGGGTCTGGGGTCCTTCCCAGCGAGGGGCAGGTGCAGGCTGACCTGGGCTCTGGGTCCCCACCAGCCCCTCCTCCCAGCTGCTGCCCTGGGGGGGGGCCCTGAGGGCAGGGGGCAGCCTCGGCTGTGAGGAGCCCAGGCTAGGACATGGGGCCTGGACTCTTGGGGCCTAATCTGCTCCCTCCCCGCCAGCCGACCTCCCCCCAGAAACTCCACGATTCTGGCCTCATGAGGAGCAGAGAGAGAAGGACCATCGCCCACAACTCAGAGCATTTCAGAGGGACCCAGGCCCAGCAGTAACAGGCAGACACCAGAACCCAGGGCCTGGCCCGAGGTGCTCCTCTTTCCAGGGCAGGTACAGGCCTGCAGTTCACAGGCACCATCTGCCTCGTGTCTCCCTCCTGGGTGGAGGGGCTGCCCTCCGGTCCCTTCGTCATCGTCCTCAGCATCACTGTGCTGGCAGCCTCTGAGATGGCCTGACTCCCCTCCCTGCTCACACCCTGTGGGATCTGTCCCCTGGGGCTGGGGCTCGGACCTGGTGGCAGCGGGGTGGGAGGCCACTTCTGAGATTAGAGTATAAAAAGGCTGCGGTTTCTGCCTTTGGTGCTCACTCACTTGCTCTGTCTCCCTCTCTTCTCCACCCACCCTTTTGCTCCCCCCTCACTTGCTCTGGAGGAAGCCAGCTGCCGGGTCTTGTCCTGTCCACACAGGCAGCCTATGGAAAAGCCCAAAGTGGCAGCTGAAGGTCAGTGAGGACCTTTGGTCTGCCAAAAGCCTGGGAGTGACCTCGGAAACAAATCCACTCTCAGTCATGCTTTGAGATGCCTATAATCCTGACTGACAATTTGACTGCAGCCTCTTGAGAGACCCTGAGCTAGAACTGCCCAGCTGAGCCACCCTCAGACTCCTGGCACTCAGGAACTGTGTGAGACAATGAATGTTTGTTGTTCTAGGCCACCAACACCACCAATACACCATCATCACCATCATCATCATTGTCATCACTATCACCATCACCATCATCACTACTATCACCACCATCATCACCATCACTAGCATCACCATCATCACCATCACCATCACCATCACCATCACCATCATCACTACCATCACCATCACCACCATCATCACCATCATCACCATCATCACCGTCATCACCACCATCACCATCACCATCACCACCATCACCATCATCACCATCACCATCATCACCATCATCACCATCATCACCATCATCACCATCATCACCACCATCATTTCTTCCTGGTCTATAGCACTTTTCACATTTGTTCTCTTAATCAGAAGAGCCCAGCAAATGAGAACACTTGGGCTCAGATGGGTGGAGCAATTTGCTCAGGGCCGCCTAGCTGACCAATGGCAAAGACAAGGCTGGAGGCCAAGTCTATCTAACTCCAGCTGCAACTGAATACCTCTCCAAGGCTCAGGACAGCTGTCTGCTGGCCCATCTTCCCTGGAGGGCTCTTTGGCTCGAGGTGGAAGGGAACAGCCATGCAGCTACACTCAGCAGAGAGAGATGGGGGGTTGGTCAGGGGTGCTGCCTCCCCAGCCGACCCTTGAGCTCTTGAGCACTGCCTCCCTGAGACTGCACTCACGGGGCCCATGTGGCAGCAGCCTCCACTCCTCATCTCCCCCCAGGTTCTGGGAGCCAGGGCCCTGAGTCAGCAGTGGCCCCCAGGAGCAGTTTGGGGTGTGGGAGCCTGGTCATCACAGCATCCCAGTGATGCTGAGGGCGACAGTGCCACCGTGGGAGAAGAGGCTCGGGGTGGGGTCAGAGGCAGGGACCTGGAGTGAGGGGCATGTCCACTAGGCCTGGCGACTCAGAGCTCCACCAGGGGTGCCTGGCTTCACTCAGTGGGACTCCTGTGTCCAGCTTCCTGCCCCCCTTGGGACAGGTCAGCTCAGGCAGTCAGGGCCCTCCCTAGCCTCACCCCTGCACCGGGGCAAGGAGCAGGGTCCTGCTAGAAGCCCTGGCTCCCGTGGGGTGGCCTCATGCCCTCAGCAATGAGCGGGCCAGCGATTTGGCCAGGATGAGTGTTTCTTTCCCTGGGGCTGAACCGCAAGGAGCTGCCAGTGAGGGTTGGACCCTCAGGGTGGACCCCCAGGCTGCAAGATGAGGCTTGGAGGGTGGGGCTTATGGCACTGCCCAGCTGGATTTAAGCCACATGGAGGACCAGGTGACCAAGTGCTAGTTTGTGGTGGAGGGCAAAGGTCCCCGTCATTGTTCCCACATCACTGAGCTCCAACCCTGGTCCGGGCTCTGGTAGCTTGAGGAGCTGGGCTCCCCCCTCTGCCCAGCACACCCCTGAGCTATCCTCAGACCCCTGTTGTCTCATAGGAAATAGTCTGGGATCACAGTATTTCCGGCTCCCCTCAGGCCCTGGAGGCCTGACATCGCCTGTGAAAGTGACTCACACCATGTCCCCTTTAACCAGGACCATTAATTGATAACACTTAATTAATCTGCCCAGGAGAGAGATCAAATGAAGATCGTGTCCCACGGCGGCCACGGGTATCGACATTGTTATTCCAATTAACCGCGGGCCAGAGGGCTGTGTGGTGAGGTCTTCACCCCGGTCACCCGGGGTCCTGGCATCTGGCCTCATGCCTGCTGACCCACGCCCTTCTGGTGGTGGCGCCCGGCCCTCCTGCCTGGGCGGCTCTGCTCAGGATTCCACACGTGTGGGTACCTCAAGGCCGATAAGACTGCCCATTAGAGGAGCTGCTTGCTTGCAATTAACTGCTTTATTTAGGGCATTTTTTCCCCTTCAAAGAGCAATTACATTTCTGCAGTCTTTGGAAAAAGCAAAGGACCTGGAGCAAGACACCCTATAAATCAGGCTCTGTGGGCGGGTCCCCGCTCTGGCAGGTGCCTGGCGGGAATGTTGCCGGGGCTCTGTGTCCTGCAGAGATGCCCCCTGAACCCACCTCCCTGCCTGTCCCAGCAGAAGCCGCAAGTCACCGGACTCTGCCCTGGGAGGGAGGGCTCTGCAAGACCTTGGGACGGGTCAGTGCCATGTCTGGTTGGAGCAGCAGCATCCACACGCTTGCAAACCACCCCCCACCCCCCCATCCCCTCCCTCCCCCTCCCCCAGGCCCCCTCCCAGCTCTCGGGCTTTCTCTGCTGCTCCCACCCGTCACCTGCGAATAGTCCCTGTGGCTTCCCCTTGAGGACCATCTGTTGGCCCCAGTGGGGTCCTGGAGGCCAGCAGAGGCGGGAAGACCTCCTCAGGGCCACAGTTCAGCTGCGTCGGCGAGGCCTGGACACCCCAGGACCACCTACCTGCTCAGTGAGAGAGGGCGGTCGTCAAAGTCCACGTGTTGTATGGCTCCGTCCGCAGGAACGTCGGAATAGCAAGTCCACAGGGACAGAAGGCCGATGGGGGGCAGTGACGGCTAATGGGGTGCTGAGCACGGTCTGGAATGAGGCCGGGTGATAGTTACACAACCTGCGAGTACACTAGAGAATCACGGAACCGCACGCTTTGAAACGGTGGATTTTCTGTTACATGAATTATATCTCAATTTTTTAAGACAGGAAAACCAAGATCTCTTACAACTTAATACTGAGAAGACAAACAACCCAATTAAAAACGGGCAAAAGATTTGAGCAGACATTTTTTTTTTTACAAAAGAAGATGCAGGAATGGCAAGCGAGGCCCGGAGGACCCAGGAAAATGCAAATTAGCGCCACAGCCACACGCCGGTGTGCACCCTGCCGACGGCGAAAATAAAAAAGACTGGGGACACCAAGTGCTGGCGAGAGGCACAGGGTCTTACGGCTGGGGCTTGAAGTAGCACAGCGGCTCAGGGACAGCTTGCTGGTCCTTAAAACGTGACATGCGCAGGCCTGGCCGGCGTGGCTCCGCGGTTAGATCACCAGCCGGCGCCCCGAGGGGTCGAGGGCTCCGTTCCTGGTCCAGGGCACCAGCTGGGTGGCAGGTTCATCCCACCCCCTTCAGAGCACTTGCGGGAGACAGCCAACCGATGTGTCTTTCTCATTCAGTGTTTATCTCCCTCTCCCCCACCCTACTCTCTCTCTAAAAATTAATGGGGGGAAATACCCCTCAGTGAGAATTAACAACGAAAACTGAAATATGCAACCGTAGGCAGCCGGCCACTCCGCTCGGAGGGAGGCGTCGACCCGGGAAAGCAGAAGCACAGGTCCACTTAACAGCTGCACCTGCCCGAGTGCAGCAGCTTTGTTCCCGCCCAGCCTGGCCCCCGGCGTCCAGCGTCAGCGTCCACCCCTCCGCGTTACGTGTGCTCCATGGGTGGCCCTGGGCGGGAAGGAGGGGTGCATCGTCGTCACAGGCACTGCCTGGGTCCCATTCAAGGTGATGCCGACGGAAAGGACCCAGAGGAGAGAGAGACATTTGTATACAAAATGCCAGAAAGAGAAAACTAACCTATAGTGACAAAAGGACCCGGGGTGCCAGGGACTATGTGGGGGGTGGATTGCAGGAGCAGAGACCACTTTTGGGGGGGTGGTATGTTCGTGGCCTGGATCTCGCGATGTTTTCATTGGCGTCTGCACACGCCAGGACCTATGAAACCGTCCACGGTCGCTCTGTGCCATTTGATGTGGGTCAGTTGTACTTGGCTAAAGCTGGAGTAAGATGCGCACCCTCCCTGGGCTGCCACCTGCCTGTGACCCCAGTGGGGCCGGCAGCCGGGCCTCAGTCAGGAACCTCTGGATGCGCCCCAGCCCCCTTGCACGGAAGCCCTCAGACCCGGGGGGGCACAGCACCAAAGGAAACGTCGCCCTGCCCAGCAGGTGTGGGCACAACCGCAGGACAGAGTAAAGGCTGGGACAGGTGGCCCCGGCCCGAGCATGGTCAGATCCCACCAAACTCTTGACACCAGGGCTCTGACTGCCCCTCTCTGCCTCCTCCAGGTGCCAGGGGCACAGCCCAGGGCTGGCTTTGAGCCTCGGCTCTGCTATATGCCCTGGCGAGGCCCTCCCTCCCAGGCCTCAGTTTTCCCACCTGTAAAATGGGCCCTATGCCCTGCCCTGCTCCTGACTAAGGCAGCTGCAGCTGTGCCCCCAGTTGGGCCCCCCACCTGGCGTCAGAAGGAGACCCTAATGGCCTAAGGGGGTGAAAGGGAGGGAGGACCCTAAATGGAGCACCTTCCCCTCTCTGTCCTCCCAGCCCCGTCTGCCCAGAGCCCAAACCCTGGAAAACGGCAGTGGAGAGGGGCCCGGGGCACCCCCCGCGTGTGCCTACTGGGTGGGCCTGTCTGTATCTACGCAGCTGAACTTTTCCAGCTGCTGACCCACCACGGCCCCAGGAAGCGGGATTGCCCCGGACAGAGAACAGAGACACAAAGTGTGAAAAATTGGACTGACAGCACCACACTGATAGCTTGTTGAATGAGCGAGCGGCGGGCTCGGAGGGAAATTTACATTTATATAGAACATTTCACCAGGGCCGCAGCGGGCGAGACCCGGCCGCAGCCACCCCAGCCTGGCCGGCCAGCCTCTGAGACACAGCGGGGGGCCTGTCGGGGCCCGGTGGGCAGAGCCGGAGCCACCAGCCCAAGCCGAACCGGAGACAGGGTAGAGTGACCCCACCAGGGCCTCAGGCTCCCTCATGAGCCCTCTGCCCTTCCGCCACACCTCCTACCCTCTGCCCCCACCTCAGGCCAGCCTCACCCCACCCCTGACCCGTAACTGCCCAGGACAGGCCAAGCTGAAGGTCGGAACATGCTACAGGTGACCTCTCAGGGCAGGAAGCTAAGGGAGATCCATTGGAGGGTGAGGCGCCCGGTGACCTCAGCACATCCCTCAGACGAGCTACAGAGAGAACCTCCGTGGTCTTGAAACATGATCCCAGACAGATAAAAGGCTAATATTCTTAAGAAGAAAAAGCTCCTAAAAAGAAAAAGAACCGATGATACCATAGAAAACAAACAAAGCTGTGGAGGGAGCGAGAGAACCCCTCACCTGCCACCGCGACCAGGCCCCAGGGCCTTTGCACACACAGCTGAGCTCCTGCCTCCCCAGGCAACCAGCCCCTCGCCCTCCCAGGGGCCCTGGACCCCCCACCCCACCTCCTCCCCAGCCCTTCTCTCGCTCACCTGGGAGGGCCCAGACCCCACCCTCACCCACCTGGGATTGTTCCTCTCCAGCCTTTATCCCCAGTCTGTGGGGGCCTTGTTATCATGGGCACTGTTCCCCACGACCCTGCAGCAGCCCCAGCCCCTCTTGAAGAAGCCGAGCAGCTGAGCTGCCCTGCCCGCTTCTGTCCCAGGTCACACAGGACCTGCGTCCAGATCCTGCGGCCTTGCTGTCCCTGCAGCCTCAGCTGTCCAAGGATGTCCTCAGGTCCCAGCCTGGTCTGCTCTCCAACACCTGAGGCCTTTGCCCGGCTGAGTTTGTGCTCCTAGGGCACGGTCATCTCCATTGCTTAGGACAAAGCCTGACTGTCCCTTCTCAACTCCCAGCTGGCCCCCAGAGGCCCCTGGTGTCTCCTCTGCCCACAAGCCCACAGACACGTTCTAGCCACCATCAAGGCCACCGCACGTGGCTCATCATGTTCAACAGCCACAACGCCCTGGGAGGTGGAGCCAGGCCCAGCCCCAGTTCTCTGGGTAAAGACAAAGCTGAGGCAAGGGAGGAACTTGCCAGGGCAGGACCAGCCAGCTGCCCAGCTCCGAAGCCCTTCCTGACCACAGCTCTGGCTCTCCTGGCCGTGGGCTGGACGTGGCACTGGCACCCGAGCCCCTGTCATCAGTCCCCGAGGTGGGCACCAGCCCTGCCCCCTCTGCTCAGGTGATGCTCCTGGGTCTTCGGGGGGGCTGTGTTCTGGGGGCGACGCCAGCTCACACAGCTGGGGAGTTTGGGGAGCGGGGCAGCCCACCCCAGCCAGGCTTCCTGGAAGGCAGTCGCCTCGGCCTCTGCTTCAGGACCGGGACACAGGGAGCCTTTGGCCAGGGAGCCGTCCCATCCCCAGAAGCCAGCCTTGTTCCCGAGGGTGGTCACAGGCATGGGGGCCACCCTGGCCACCTGGTAAGCTCTGCGGGCGGGTGTTTTAAACAAAACCCACTCTATTTGATTAACTGAGCAGAGAGGGGGCCTCTGCGCCTCTGGGGGTGTCCCTCCTTTTCTCCAGGACGGGGTGGCGGGCACGAGGCACGCACACAACCCTCCCAGGAGAACTTTTCTTGGAGGCAACAGAGGAGGTGCGTGTCTTTGATCCGAAGCTGTGACATCTACACATTTTGCACCAGGAGGGAGAGGGTTGGTCCTGCCAGGCCATGTCCTCATGACTTGGCTGAACCTGGGGTCCTACCAGCCCTCCGGGGCCCAGATTGGAGAAATAGAAGAGGAAGAGGGGTTGTCCTAAAGAGTGACCGTGGGGTCCCCTCCCACCGCCCCCACCAGGCCCCCCCGGCCCTGATCTGCTCCGCGTGGGGGAACAGTGGGGCCGAGGCGACTGGAGAGGAGCAGCCTCCCCAATGGGCTCTGTTCGGTTTTTGTGGCGCCTGCGAGTTATCAATCTCCCTGCTTCCTCCAAGACAAATGCGGCGTCAGGCCGGCCGCCCGGACCCCCATTTATCACCATTTAATGTATATTAAAGCGCACTCACCTCTGATTGTGAAAACAAACAAAAAGGCTGCGCCGATCACAGGCAGCAACAGGCGGGCGGATGGGGTGCGGGCGGGCGCCGGGCCCCCTTTCCCCCCCTCGCCGCCCACGGCCGAGGTCCCAGCGAGTGGAGGGAGTGCCCCACGAGCAGGCAAGCCCCCCCCACGCGGCCACCCAGCAAAGTACAGAGCATGACACGGAGGCCCAGGGGTCCGTGGCCAGCGAGCGTCCCACCCAGCAGACGCAGACGCCCTGTGCAGAGCTCAGGCCCGCCTGGACCGCTCTCAACCTGGGGAGCCTGCCCTGAGGACGGTTGCCGCTTGCTGAGGCTGTCTGGGTGCCACCGCCCGGGGTTTAGGGGAGTCGCCAACCCACTCAGAGCACAGCCAGCCCAGGGACCCAGCGCGGCCCACATTTGGAGTGGGGAACGGAGGCACGTCCGGGGGCTGTGCTGGACCTGCGCCTCTGTAGCGTGTTTGCGGGGCAGACTCTTCTATCAGGAGAAACGGGCTCCGTTCCAGGGGGCGTTGGAATCCAGGCGCAAGTTGCAGCTGGAGAGAGTACAGTGGATGGACCCCTCCCGGTCAGCCCACTCCTCTGCCGATTTATTAACACGGCCGGTAAAGAAAAGACGCGTAAGTGTGGCCAGCGGCGGAGCCAAGAGCCTCAGATGCAGTTGGTACCTCCCCCCGCCCAAACAGACAGAGAGACAAACCTCAGGACAGCGCCAGCCTCCGCCCTGGTTGGGGACCCAGGTCCCTGGCCCCCAGGCCCCCCTGGCCCCCCTCTGGCTCTGCCCCCATCCATCCCTCAGTGCCCCTGTGCATCCCCCTCCCGTCGCCTAATACGCCTGGGACCCCGGGCGGAGCCCCCACGGCAGCCCCGGCAGTGGGGGCTGCTGGGACTGCGGTGGGAGGGGAGGGGTGCGGGCTCGGGCCACTAAATCAGTCCACGCCTGTCACCAGTCGGGGCTGCGGGAGCCGCCCGAGCGGAAATAACAAATGGCTGTCATTGTGGAGCCAAAACCTGTGATTATAATTATCACATCCTCAGTGACCTTGCGTAAACTTTAATCCCTCTCCAATGGAGCATTTAAATAGCCTTCGCTGCGCACCACAGAGCCCCCGGCCGCCCGCCCGCCCCCAGCCCAGAGGCTCCCGGGGGCAGGGCCGTCTCCAGAACCCCTCCTGCCACGGCCCGCGCTGCTCTGGGTGCTGGGCCGGGGCTGTGCTGACCCACCCTGATCCCCCATCTCACGGTGGCGGACAGGAGGCGGGCGCCTGGCACCCTGGGGCCTGGTCCCTGGAGGTGGGGAGTCTCGGGAGCTCCTGCCTGAGGTGGGGGCATCAGAGGGAGCCCTGGGTGAGGGCCTCAGGTGGGGTTCCCAGAGCAGGGCTGCATGCTGGGGTCTGCAGGAGTGGGGAGCTCAGTGGGGCCTGAGAGGGCCCGGAGGCAGCAGGAGAGGGGACGGGGCCCCCACAAGGGCCACGGCGGAGGAGGCAGGACAGGGCCAGGAGCAAAGCCCGTGTCCCAACCTGCTGCAGCCCGCCTGCCCTCACGGGGTGGCAACTGTGGGGAGCAGATGTGTGAGCGGGTGAGCTCATGCACACACGCATGCACACGTGCACACACATGCACACTCATGAGCACAAACACATGCATGTGTAGACGTGTGCACAGAGACACACATGACCGCACACAGGCACACATGGGTGCAAACATGAGCACGTGCATGCACATAAGCACAATGGTGCATGTGTGAGCACATGCATGCACACAAACATGCGTGTATAAACACGTAGGTACTCACATGTGTTCGTGCCCACACATGCATATCTGTGTGCACACTTGGTCATGCTGATCGCACTGAGACCTTGGGGTAAACCCGAGGTGGTGACAGTTCTGGGGTGGACAGGGTGCCAGTCCTTGGGAGGGAGCCCCACTGAGACAGAGGGGGTGCGGGGCTGGGGCCACCGTGCAGGTGCTGGCTGTGGGTGGGGGACGTGGGGGGGATGAGCTGTGATGGGGAAGGTGTGGGTGAGGTGGTGGGGAGCTCTCAGGTGAGGACAGCACCCTGAGCGGAGAGGCACCAGGTCCAGCCCTGAGGAGCCAGCCAGGGTGGGTCCCAGGGTCAGAGGTCATGAGACAGGATGTGGGGGGTGGCATGAGGAGGGTTGGGGGCCAGGTCTGAGCCATGACTCCTAGGACAGGAAGGATGGGGCAGCAAAGGGTGGAGGCCACCCTTCCCAGGAGGTGGGTGAGGCGGGGGGGGGGGCAGGGCCTCCACAGGAGGGTCCGTCTCACTGTCACGTGGGAGAGGAAACAAGGCTTTAGGGCGGGTGGGTGGTGACCGAGGCCCAAAGGCGACCTGAGACCCACACTCAGCTCAAACCACGAGGCCACTGGCCTGTCCAGCTGGGGAGGCCTGAAAGGGCTGTGCGGGCTTCGGAGGAGCTGGGGGGGCACATGGTGACAGTGGGCAGCCCAGGCGGGTGGGGCTGATGAGGCTCAGAGGAGGGAGCCACGCTGGGCCCTCCCTACGCAGCTGGGCCTCAGTTTCCCCATCAGCCTTAGGGAAGGCAGACCAACCAGAGACGGGGAGGGGCCCCTCGGGATTCATGGGCCGCAGCGGAGTCCTGGCTGTGACACTGGCAGGGATCCGCCCCTGGTTCGAGGGCCAGGACCTCAATTACCACCACAGACGGGGAAATGTCAGCGGAGCCTCCCGCACCAGCGCTGAGTTTGGGTCGAAGCAGCAGCAGCCCCGGCCCCGGAGTGAGTCTCTTGGAAATCACATAATTGCCCGCTGCCACTCGGTCACCCTTGACAGGCCGTCTGCACCTCCCAGGTGACATGCAGCCCTCAGCCTGCACGGTCTCCTCTGGCCCCCGCGGGACCCTTGTGCAGCGGCAGGATGTCTGGAGCAGCAGGTTGATGGGCTGACACTCCCTTTCCACGGGGGTGGGGTGGAGGGGGCCCACAGACCTGCACACAGTAGGGCTCAATGCCAGTTGGTCCTTCCCCTCCCCTTCCCGATAGTCCTAGAGCCTCTGAAACTTCCCCGGAGAAACCAAGGGTGGGGGACAGCAGGAGGGAAACTGCTGGGGGCCACTGACCCCCACCCCCAGAGAGCAGAAACACCTGTGCCCTTGGGGTGGGGGAAACACTGGAGAACTGCTGTCCCAGGAATGCACCTGAGAGCCGCGCAGAGGGTCCTGGAGTGCGAACTGGGACTGTGCTCCCACTTTCACAGCCTGCCCTTGCCCCTCAGGGTGCCACATAGACCCACACATGCCTGCCCCTGAGGCTGCCAGGGTCAGGCATGGCCAGCAGGCTGTCCAGCAGGGGATGGGAGTGGAGGAGGCCCTGACACAAGTTGTGGGGGCCCAAATTATAAGCTTGGGGGTCAGGGGCAACTCAGCTGGTCCAGACAGGGGCTGTCCATCCTTCCATCTACCTACCCACCCATTGGCCACCTGCCCTCCACTTACCCACCATGTACTCACCATCCACCCACTCATTCCTCCTCCATTCGTCCATTCAAGCAGATTTATCCATCCGGCCCTTCATTAGATGATCACTCTCATGCACCCACCCATCCACCCCCCAGCCCCCACGCCCCATCCATCTCCACATGCCTATATATCCATCCACCGGCCACCGTCAATCCATCAACCTACCCATGCATCTGGTTTTTCCATCAGTCATCTGACCGCTCTGTGTGACAGCCTGGTGCCCAAGACCTGGTGCAGCCGTCCCTAGGAACACAGGAGGTCACCTCTGTGCAGGTGAGAGCAGGTGTGCAGGTGGTTGTAGGGGTGGGGCTGGTGACATAGGGAAGTCCTCTCAGGTTATCCTAGTTTCTCAGTGAATGAGCTGAGAACAGCAGCTGAGATTAAGGGGTGTTGGCAGTTTAAGGAGAGAAGAGAAGGGGAAAAGGGTTCTGGAAGTGAGTTTTTGATTGAGAGAAAGGGAGTAGTTTGCACAGCAGTGCCAAGTACCTCCTTTAAGTTGTGGTCATAAATTTATCTATCCAAATGGTCAGCATGTGTGTTTGTGTGCAGCTATGTTCAGCTGACCAAGTGCATGCTCACATTCACCCATTCATCATCCATCCATCCACCCATCCATCCATCCATCATCCATCCCATTTAACCATCCATCCATCCACCCATGCACCCATCCATCCACCCATTCATCCATCCATCCATCCATCCATCCATCCATCCATCCATCCATCCATCCACCTATGCATCCATCCATCCATCCATCCATCCATCCATCCATCCATCCATCCATCCACCTATGCATCCATCCATCCATCCATCCATCCATCCATCCATCCATCCATCCATCCATCCATCATCCATCCTCATTTAACCATCCACCCACTCACCCATCCATCCACCCAGTCACCTATCCGTTCATCTATCAATCCACCCATCATCCATCCATCCATTCATCATCCATCCCCATTTATCCATCCATCCATCCATCCATCCATCCATCCATCCATCATCCATCCATCCATCCATCCATCCATCCATCCATCCATCCATCCATCATCCATCCCCATTTAACCATCCATCCACTCACCCACCCATCCACCCACCCATCCATCCACTCACTCACCCACCCATCCACCCATCCACCCATCCATCCACCCACTCACCTATCCATTCATCTATCAATCCACTCATCATCCATCCTTCCATCCATCCATCCATCCATCCATCCATCCATCCATCCATCCATCATCCATCCCCATTTATCCATCCATCCATCCATCCATCCATCCATCCATCCACCCACCCATCCATCATCCATCCCCATTCATCCATCCATCCATCATCCATCCATCCATCCATCCATCCATCCATCCATCCATCCATCCATCCATCCATCCATCCATCATCCATCCCCATTTAACCATCCATCCACTCACCCACCCATCCACCCATCCATCCACCCACTCACCTATCCATTCATCTATCAATCCACTCATCATCCATCCATCCATCCACCCATCCATCCCTGTCATCTGTCTCTCTTATCTACCCACCCATCACCCATACATCCCCACACATCTATCTATCTATCTATCCATCATTCATCCACCCTCCCATCCATTCATACTTCCTCCCTTCCACCCAATCACAGATGCCTCATCCGCCCTCTGTTCCAGGGAATAGTGTGAGAAACAGGACACTGTTCTTGCCCTCAGAGAGGGTGGGAGCCCAGGGAGAACAGGGGAACAAGCGAGTGAGCATGGGGGGTGATCCTCACGCTCGCTGTGGGGTGAGGGGGGGCGCTGTTGTCCACCTGTGGTTGCTAGAGTCCCAAACTCCCCATCCTCCCTCTGACGCACCTTGGACCTCTCAGCTCAGGCAGGCTGTGAGCTGGGGCAGCAGGGGGGCCCCTTCCTTCTCCCCACTCACTTCCCTTCTGGTGTTGTCCAGGCTTCACCCCAGAGCACATCTGTCTTATAATCTACAAAAAGGAATGACACCATGAAAACTGTGCATGTCTTTGACGTGAGGTGCAGGCAGAGCTGGGGCAGGGCTGGAGTCTGTGGAGGCCCCCCAGCTGCCCACATGGATCGCAGGCAGGGTCCCTTGGGAGGCACGAGTGTCACTCAGCTACCCTTCTGGGCTGCCTCTGGACCCACAGAGGACACAGCCACCCTCACAGGAGAAAGCCAGGCTGGGCCTTCCCACAGGAGCCTCATCACAGGGGTGTTGGGTCGGGAGACCAGTGCCAGGCACATATAATGACTCAGCTGGGGACAGAACGTGCCAGGTGTGTACGCCCAGTGGGCAGAGGTGGCCCTGGGCAGGAGGGCTCCGTTTGGAAGCTGACTATGGCCCTAGGCTGGGCGCTTGCCACATGCTGTGTGCCATCCTCACCTGTCCTCGGAAGATTGCCAGGCAGGGGAACCCAATGTCACTCTTTTTTTCTTTTTTTTTTAATATATTTTTATTGATTTCAGAGAGAGAAAGGGAGAGGAAGAGAGAGAAACATCAATGATGAGAGAGAGTCATTGATCGGCTGCCTCCTGCACACCCCCTGCTGGGATCGAGCCCGGGCATGTGCCCTGACCGGGAATCGAACCCTCGCTCTCTTGGATCCTAGGTCGATGCTCAGCCGCTGAGCCACGCCGGCCAGGCTGGACTTCACTCTTACCTCCTTGGACACGTAAGGACGGGCCCAGGAGCAGGCAATGGGCAGCAGCCAGGGTGCTTTCCATGCTGCTCAGTGGGCAGCGGCACCCAAGTCCCAACAGGCACACAGGGACCCTGGTGCCCTGGGACCACCACCCGCATAGCCCAGCCTGGCTCCAGACGCCTCTCTCCAGTCTGATGACCTTGAAACGCCGGCGCCCTGCTGATCAGAGGACGGGATGTGATCCACATAGATTTCACGCTCTTCAGGCCCCTGTCAGGCGCTCGCCCCGCCCCGCACACAACAACCCAAAACTGAAAAACTCCCATCACCAGGTTCCTTCTTACAGACACTCGTATCTCAATCTTATCAGGCTCGTGACTCATGTGTCTTTTCTCCTGGTGGATGCAACGGGACCCGGAATCCAGAGGCGATGCCTCTGCTAGCAGCGGGTGGGGGAACCTGGAGAAGGGGCTCCAAGGGTCTTGGGGAAGGCAGAACCCCCACCCGAGCTGTGCTGGGCACCCCAGAGGAGACCCGGTGCCCCCACATTAGCCCCCTCCCACCGGCGCTCAGGCACCCAGGGCAGGGCCCAGGTGACACCCTGCACCTGTCACACCTGGGGCGTCTGGCGCTTCTCCCTCACTCTCCCCCAGTGCCACCCAGTCGGGGACCCCGACGGCCTCGTCAGACTGCAGGGGCAGAAAGAAAGCAGGTGGTCGAAGGCAGGGTGGAGGCAGGTGGGGGCTGAGCCTTCTTCCCAGAGTCTCTCCCAAACCCAATGGCATCTTCTAGAAAACCCACCCACCTCTGAGGGTTGGAGGGAGGGAGGCAAGGAGCCAGGTGTGTGCATGGAAAAGCCCCCAGACCCAGGCGGCCAGGCCTCAGCCGTGTCGACCCACAGGTTTCCACACCACACACAGTACACGCAGTACAGACACACCCTCCCTGCCCAGCCAGGAGAAAGCAGCCCAGGATTCCTAGGCACCCCTGACCGGTGGTGAGCACCTGAACTGGGTGAACCCAGAGCTGGGGCTCCCATGGCCACCCTGTAACCCTGGGGAGGTGACTCCCTGCCGACCATCACATCTTTCCCTGGACCCCAGTCCTGGGTCAGCCATAGACCATCCCCAGGCTCCGAGGAGAGGGTCAGAGGTGTGTAGATGTGGGGGGGCTCTGTCAACAGGACCCTGGCTGTGCCCCTTCCCCAGAGATACCCACCCACCCTCAGCAAGCCTGGGAGACACCACGTGCTGTGCTCTGAGGAGGCATCGCCCTGGGACTGTGAGCCCAGGCCGGCCCTGCTCAGAGAGGTGGGTGCACAGCCTGAGGCCTGGGGGAGGGCCAGGTGCCATCCAAAGCCTCAGGGAGGCCATAAGCAGAGAGGCCTCGGGTGGGGGTCCCTGGGAAAGCTCCCCGGGACAGCAGGTGCCTCCCTCCAATAGGATCACTCCCATAGGCGCTGTCCTGTCCTCCAGACCTCAGGGCACTGGTCTCCTGACAGAGGGCCCCGTCCCGGCCTGGTGTAAGCTCACTCCACGCACACTGAGGGTGATCAGCTGCCAGCACAGGGAAGCAATGGAGTGGTGGCATCCCCTGGCCCCCTGGGCTGGTGCTCCCCAGGCTGGCTGTGCCCCATGGGGTCCACAGAGCACCCCAGTGCCTGGTGAGGGCATTCTGAGACGTGCATTGTGTGGTCATGGGGAGCGTCCCCTCCTGCTGGACACTGAGGTAGGGCCGCCCCCACTCCAGCTGCCCTTCCCTGAGGCTCTGTCCCTGCTGGGCCCCCACGCTTACCTCTCAGCCCCTCGAGGGAGAAGACCCACACACCTCCCCTGCGTCCTAGCAACATGAACAGAGACTTCAGTCCTGGCCAAACAGCGCCCAGCAGCACCCACCTTGCACCCACCCTGGGGGCAAGGAGAGGGAGGAGCCAAGAAGCAGCCTGTGGCAGCTTGGGGAGCCCTGGGGCAGGTGGAATGGAGCTTTCGGGGATTTGGGGGTGGGGTCAGGGCAGAAGTGGCCTCCTAGAGGGTAGGCGGGAGTGGGCCAGGAGAAGCCGGGAGGGGCTGTTCCATGCATTGACTTCCAGGAGGCAGGCGCCTCCCCGTGTCCATCCCTGGAGCCACCCCAGGTGGGCGAGGCCTTTATCTTTAGGTAGAGGAAGGACCCCCACCCCCACACCCACCTCGAACTGGACAGGGTGGTGGGCAGAATCCAGGAGGACCGGCACTCCTGGTGGTCCCTGCCACGGTCCCCTGGGCTCCCCTGCCCCTTGCAGGGGTCCCACCTCTGAGGCTCCTTGGGGACCCCCTGACAGGCTCCCGTGTGGAGGGGCCGGGAGGTTGGGAGCAGGCCAGAGACGTGAGCCTGCAGCGGGGAGGAGGGCTGGGGCACACGCAATCCCGGGGGCTCCGTGGAGGGGGTGCCGTGCTAGGAGGCCCCCAGCAGGCCCAGGGTCCCCCTCACAGTTGAGCTCGGCTGCGGGGGAAGGAAGATGCAGCCATACTCGAGGAAGCAGAGTGTGACACGAAATAAATCTCTTAATAAAATTACTCTCGCAGCCCGATGCCCTCTGCATATGCAATAAAACTCCTGCTCGAGGGGCTGATAAGGCAGGGCCCGTGGGGCTGGCCCCGCCCCGCCAGGAGCCAGGCTGCAGGCCCCCACAGACCTGTGCGGATCGGCGGCTGTGGCAGTGATGACGCCGGGGTCACGGGCAGAGACCTACAGGAATGGACGGACCAAACCCACTCGCCTGGTCAACCAGGCGGCTTCGTAGCTGGGCCTGGATCCCAGTGATGAGTGACGGAGCCAGGACACCTGTGAGGCGGGACAACCCGGGTTGGAGAGGCCGGTAGAGAGAAGAAAGGGAGGAGGTGAGCTCAGACCTTGACTCCGACGGGACCCTCCCCAGGCACTTCATCTGACTTCATCCCTCTCTGCCCACATTCCTGTGGGAGCCGGCACAGCCCACCCCTACCTCCCACTGGCCGGGCCAATCACATTCCTGCTCCGGGGGAAAGGGCCTTGAGCAGAGGAGCCTGTGTCCAGGTGGACAGTGAGTGGCCAGCATGGTCCCAGAGACAGAGGGCCCTATCAAGGCTCCCGGTGATGCAAGTGACAGGGACCCCCCAACTCACCAAGCAGCAAGGGGAATTCTGGCTCAAGAGCCAAAAGGGCCAAGCATGTCTGCTTCAGGCATGGTTTGATCCAGCAGCTCAAAGGGTAACAGCAAAGAGCAGATTTCCTCTGCCCTTTGGACTGACTCCAGAGGCCTTTCTGAGGAGGGAGCCAAAGCGGTGAGGCCGGGCTTGCACCCCAGTTGCTGGGTTGCTGGGGCCTAAGATGGGCCCTGCAGGGAGCAGAGGGGTGGGAAGAGGGCAGTTCTCTCCGGGTCATGCAGGGTCCTAGGGCAGATAGGTTGAACCTCCCTGCTCCCCTCTGGGACCGGGCCTCCAGATGGAGGGGGAGAGGCTGCCCTGTGAGACCACAGGGGTCACGGGAGGAGGCGAAAGGGCAGGAGTCCACGTGACAGGTGGACACATGGGCCAGAGCCCCAGGCCTGCCCTGTCCATCCAAGGAGGGCCCTCGGCTCCCTGGTGGCTGGTGGCGGGGACTCCAGTCTGTTCCCCAACACCAGCTCCCAGCCGTCCGCGGGGAGCCGAGCCACCCAGACCCCGGCTGGGGAACTTGCGCGCCAGGCGTAAGTTCATTACCTCCTGTGACAGGATAAGCCGGTCTGATTGCTGCATTAGGACAAGACCGCAAGATTATGAATCACGGGGATGAGCTCACGTGTCTGTCTCTCCAGGGCCGGGCGGGAGAAGTTAATTATTTCTCTAGGCCCCGCTAGGGCATGGGGCCCCCCCGGCTGCCGGGTCCAGGGTCCCAGCCCATCACGCTGACCCGGGGACGGAGCCCAGGAGGACCCTACAGCCCGCCTGCTGGGGGCCACCCAGCCCCTCTCCCCCGCCTCCCTGCGGAGGAACAGGTAGGTGGGAATCTGCCGCGAAGAGGAGGGGCGGGGCTCGGCCCTGAATGGCCGGCGGGGCCATCAGTAACCTGAGGGATGCTCAGCAATCTTTTTCTCCCCCAATTGCCCACCACAGCCTATATTACAAATACATAAATCATAATGTTTCAACAAAAGCAAAATTTAATTTTCTCCTTTCAGCTGTTATCTGGGCCGGGTGGTATATGGCAGGCTGTGCGGGCTCATTCATTACCCCCGCTGAATGGATAATGGCAGGCGAGGCGATTGGAGCCAGCTTTGTTAGGGCTCTGAATGTGCGCGCAGCCCGCGGTGGCCCAATCTCTCCACATCTGTAATAGATACACAGGCCCTATTACTCCTTGCCAGAGCAAAATTAAATAGTTGCGTGTGCGCAGGCGGGGGCCGGGCTCCTGGGAGGCAGGAGGGAGTTTCGCGGGGAGGCCGGCTCGGCTGCCGGCCGCCGGGCCTCGCTCACCCCACAAAGGGCAGCCCGAGCGGGTGCAGGAGCCGTGGGCTCCTCGGGGCTGCGGCCGGGGGCCCTCTTGAACCACTGGCAGGGCCAGGAGCGGGTGAGCTCAGCGGTCGGGACCCCCCCCCCCCGTGGCCTGGCGCCCGCCCGCACCCACCCGCTGGTGCGATGGGCCCATTTCACAGACCCGAGAGAGAGAGGAAGGGAGAGGGAGCGAGAGAAACACCAACGGGAGCACATCGATGGGCTGCCTCCCACATGCCCCCCACTGGGGATCGAGCTGAAACCCGGGCATGTGCCCAGGTTGGGAACCGAACTGGCACCCCCACCCCCAGCCCCCCATAAACGACGCCCAACCAACTGAGCCGCGCCAGCCGGGGCTGCAGCCCCTCTGTAAAGAGCCCTCCTCACTCGGCAAAGGCGTCCTGAGCCCGATGCCCCGGCTGGTGTCGCAGCCACAACTGAATGCTGGGGAGGCAGCACCTCAGGGCCCCCCGCCCTGCGCACAGCCCAGGCCTGGCACCCGCGGCCGTAACCACAGCGGAGGCCCTGACGGTCGGGCGGGGGGGCCTGGCCTCCTCTGTTGCGGGTCGACCTCACTGTAGGCTACTGACCATCAGCTCCGGCCAGGCCACAGGGCGAGTGGGGGCGGGGGCGTCACCCCCCAGATCGCCCGTCCCGGGAGAGGGAGAGGTTGCTGGCAGAGGCCTCACCCCCAAGGGGCCTGTCTCTCTCCTGTCATGTCCACCAAATCTCCCCACCTTGTTCCTTAATGACTCCTGAGCTGATTTATGTTCCTGGTCACGTTTGGCTGTTAAAACAGTGTGGCTTAGACCGGCAATCACACACCTGATTTCTGGATGGTCCCCGCCACCCGGGGCAGAGCTGACTCAGTTCTCCCGGCAACTCCTTACTGAGCACCTACTGTGTGCCCGGCACTGCACTGGGTGCCGATGGTGCAGCAGGGAAGCAGAGGTGAGCATCCTGCCCTCGTAGGGCTGACATCCCAGGGACAGAGAGGATGGGCACACGTGATAAACGAGGAATCTTGACGCCAGAAGGTAACAGCTGCTGTGGGAGGTGAAATTGGGTCAGGGTGGGAGCGGTGGGGAGTGGAGCACACCCACCAGCTGGGTGTTCAGGGCAACTTGAAGCAGGTGAGGGAGGGAACAGCATTCTCAGCAGAGGGAACAGCTAGTGCAAAGGCCCTGAGGCCAGTGCTGCCTGCCTTGCTCAGGACAGCAAGGAGGAGGCAGGAGTGGCTGGCAGGGGCAAGGGGCTGAGGCCCAAGAAGCTGTGGGGTGGCAGGCACAGGATCTAAGACCATGGAAGTGCTTTGACTTACCTGCTGTGGAAGGAAGCTACTGGAAGGTCTGAGGGAGAAGAGAGGATCTGCTGTGTGTATTTAAGTGACGATGCTGACTAGTGAGTGGAGAACAGACTTCCAGGGCCCAGGTGGATGCGGGGAGAAGAGGTGGGACATCCCCCAGTGAGCCAGCTGAGAGATGACAGGGCCTGGAAGGGGCAGCCGGCGGGGAGGAGGGTCAGGCTAGGGATATACAGGTTTTTTTGTGTGCCATGGTCAGGGATCCAACCCGCAATCTTGGCATATCGGAACAACGCTCTAACCAACTGAGCCACCCAGCCAGGGCTAAAGTATTTTTAATTGAATGAAAATAAAACTACAACATGTCAAAAAATATTTGATATGCAGTTAAAGCTGAGAGGGAAATTGATAGCCCTAAAATGTTTATATGGAAAAAGCAAAGATCCTAAATCAATGCCCTCACCTTCCACCTAAAGGAGCTGGGGGTGGGGGCCTGGGGAGACAAATAAAACTCAAAGTAAACAGAAGAAAGGAAAAATAAACATCAGAGAGGAAATCAATGGGTTAGAAAACAGAAAAACAATAAAGTCAACGGAACCCAAAGCTGGTTCTTCAAGAAGATCAACACATCGACAAGCCAGACCAATCAGAAATCAGAGAGGGGGGACGCAAATGGCCAATTTCAGGAACGAGTGAGGTGACATCATGACCGATTGCAGATGTTAAAAGGGTAATACAGGAATGCTCTGTGCAATTCATGCCAGTGAGCTGAACAACTGAGATGAAACGGACAGATTTCTCAAAAGACACCACGGTCAAAGCTCATTCAAGAAGAAACAGGAGCCCTGGCTGGTGTGGTTCAGGGGTCAGAGCATCGGCCTGTGCACCAAAGGGTTGCGGGATCGATTCTTGGTCAAGGGCATGTACCCGGGTTACAGGTTCGATCCCTGACCTTGGTTGGGGTGCGTGTGGGAGGCAACCTAAGAACCGTCTCTCACATCCATGTTTCTCTCTCTCTCTCTCTCTCCCTGCCACTCTCTCTAGAAAAGAAATCAACGGAAAAAATATCCTCAGGTGAGGATTAACCAAAAAAAAAAAAGAAGAAACAGGAAATCTGAGGAGTCCTGTAGCTATTAAGACCGAATTTGTAGCTAAAAACCTTCTCAGAAAGAAAACTCCAAGCCCAAACAGGTTTTAAGGAAGAAATAACACCAATTCTACAATCTTTCAGAAAACCGAAGAGAAAGGGAGTATTTTCCAGCCCATTCTGTGAGACAGTCACTACCCTGACAACACCAGGTTGCAAATAAAGAAAACCACAGACCAATATCCATTATGAAAGTAAATGCAAAAAATTCTTAAATTTAGCAAATAGAATCCAACAGTATTTTAAAAGGATCTATCTAAGGAAGGCAAGGTTGGTTTAACCTCCGGGGGAAAAAATGTAATTCACCATATTAACAGACTAAAAATGAAAAACCCTAGGACTATTTAAATAAATATAGAAAGAAAGCACTTGTCAAAATCCAACCATCATTTCTGATAAAAACCTTCTGTAAAATAAGAGCATAAGAGAACTTCCTCAGTGTGATACAAGGCATCTCTGAATGACCTGCAGCCAACACCCTGCAATGATAACAGCTGAGTGCTTCTCCCCGAGATTAGGAAAAAGGCAAGGAGGTCTGTTCCCAATCCTTCTGTTCCACGTTGTAATGGGCACCCGGCTGGAAGGAGGAGGTGAGTCTATATTCCCACAGCATGAAATCTGCGTGGAGAGCCCTATGGGATCCACCCACAGGCCAATAGGAATAATACTTGAGCAAGTTCAGCAGGGTTGCAGGATACATGATCTTGATACTAAAATCAGTTGCATGTCTGTAAACTATAGCAACCAGCAATTGGAAATTTAAAATTTTATACAGACTTTGCAATGCCATAAAAAATATGAAATACCTAGGGACCAGAACACTGAAAAATACCAAACATTGCTGAGAGAAATCAAAGACAACTTAAATAGCCTGGTCAGTGTAGCTCAGCAGTTGAGCAGCAACCTAGGATCCAGGAGACCACAGTTCGATTCCCAGTCAGGGCACGTGCTCAGGTTGTGGGCTCGATCCCCAGTTGGGGGCGTGCAGGAGGCAGCCGATCAATGACTCTCATCATTGATGTTTCTATCGCTCTTCCCCTCTCCCTTCATCTCCCTGAAATCAATAAAAATATGTATTTTTAAAAAGGCCTGAATGACAGTGAGCTATACCATATTCATGGAGCAGAAGACACCACCTTGTTACAGTGTCTGCATCGGCCTCGCCACAGGTCCAGGCTGGCTGGGTCCCCCAGGGAACAAGACCAAGGTGTCCCTCACGGTGAGTGTGGGCTAGTGGGGACAACGGGTGACACACAGATGAGACGCAAATGACTGAGGCAAAGGAAACAGTAAGAAGGAAGAACATGGTGGCGGGAGGAAGCCTCAGGCCGAGACCACCTTGCCCGAGGGTCAGAGAGGCCCCTGCATCCACAGCCCTGTGCCAGCACGGCACTCACTAACCAGATGGACCAAGTGCAAGAGAACCCAGTGGCCCCTGGACACCATATCAAGGACTGTCCCTGTCTAGGGTTGGCTCGAGCCCCAAACCCCAGGATGCCCCCCAATCCAGGGCACTTGTGGGTCACCCACCAGGCACTGTCCTCACGGGAGGAGCAACCCCCAGTGGCTCCTGGCTGGGAGCTGGCATTCGTGGAGCATCACTTTGGGACAGCAGGGACCCCCTGGTACCCCGGCACACAGAAGGTGCCAGCCTTTCTCTGTTCGGGGTGGATGCTGCCCTTTGGGACCTGGGAGGTTTGCAGTTTGTGGTCTGTGAGTCACCTCCACTCTCACTCCAGCAGGGACTGAGATCAGGTCTGTGGTCCACGGGTGGGGAGCAAAGGCCCTGCACTCAGCCCGTGTCCAGGGTTGGAGTTAGCCACCCCACACACCTGTCCCCGACAGGTCCAAACCTTGACCAGAGGAGGGAGCTGGAGGAGGGGGCGGGTGTCAAGCTTCGGTGACAGGTCTGCTGTGGACCCCGCAGTTGGCCAGGCAGCATGACCCCCCAGCGTTGCCCCTGCCTGAGGCCTCTTTCAGCTTCCCACCTCCCTTGCTGCTGAGGGTACAGGCCATGCCCAGCGAAGTCGTCCCTCCAGGCTGCCATCGGGCCCACCCATCAGCCACTGGGGTGCAGGTCCCGGCACAGTAGCGGCTGCCCTGCCCCCTGGAGCCAGGTGATGCTCTTGAAAAGTGAACCACAGCTCCTGAGAAGGGGCCTGGCAGCGAGTGCCGGGGACAGAGCAAGAGCTCCTGAGTAGGTGGCTGGTACCGAGGGGCAGTGGAGCGGGATGAGAAGGACAGGCACTCACTTAGCCACCCCACCCACGGGACCCGCAGCGCGTGGGCCTCCGCTCCTTGTGGCCTCCATGCCCCCTGTCGCCCTGCCAACACCCCCGCCTGCTCTCCCTCATTGAGCCCCCTGCCCTTCACTTCAGCACAATCACTGGACAAGAGCCCTGGCTAAGCCCCCCACCCCACCCAGCACCCTCCTGGAAGTGCGCAGAGAAGGTGGGGGGCACTGGCTTGTCCTCGGAGGCGAGCAGGCTGCCTGAATGCAGGAGGGGCTCCCCACTGTGGCCCCGCAGGCCCTGGAAGGACTCAGTGAATTGGTTGGAGAGAGTCCGGGGCTCGCTGGGAGTGACCCTGCCTCCAGGACTTGGACAAGCAGCCCCTCCCCCTGCACCACTCCCTGTCCTCTGGGGGAGCTAGGGGATGGCACCTAGTGGTTTAAATTCATACTATGGTGTAAAGGGCTACCCTCTAAGCCTTCCCTGGAAGTCACGTGGGGAGGAGCAATCAGGAGGAAGTGCCCCACAGGAGGGCAGGTGGCCACAAAGAGGTGGGGGAGGCGGTGCAAACACCTCACATGGCCCCTCCCCACAGCCCGGTGCCTCCCAGGTTGGAGGATGGACACTCAGAGATAGGCTCTCTGGCAGGCAGCCCATGGACTTAGATTAAAGGAAGGGGATTTTGGAGAGCACAGAGACCAGCCCCTTGAGCCTTGGTGGCCGCACTGGGCCCAGAAGTGAGGGAGGAAGGAGGGAGGGGAGGGGGGCCCGGGGCGTCCCCAGCCCATCGGGTCACGCAGGCCTGAGGCAGTGGTTCCTGCTATCTTCCCTTCCGTTATGACTTAGTTCTGGGGTGCGGGCGTGGCCGTGCCCCAGACACCAGAGCGTGAATGAGCTTCCCAGTGAAAGCAGAGAGCTGTGCGTCCTGGGCTGGGACCCTCACTGCCGGGGTGGGGGTGGGGCCGTACTCAGTGTACCCAGCACCTTCCACGTACCAGGCTGGGCTCAGCCTCCTCACTGGCTCCCACACCCTCCTGCCTGGCCTGGGTGCTGCTCTGACCCACTGTGTCCCCCGCCCTCTCACCCCACACCAGCCTCCTCCGGGTCCTGGCCTCAGCAGCGAACCACAGAGATAAATTTAGACGGACAGCAGGCACCTCCAGGGGACACAGGTGGCAGAGAGGCCTGTTGAGGCAGCCGACCCATCTGACACTGAAGGGTCCATGGGGTTCGCTCGACTACAAGCAAAGGGAACAGCATCTCCATGGAGGGAACAGCATAAACATAAGTAGTATGCTAAGAGGGAGCTGTGAAAACCAGGGCTGGACAGGGCCAGCTTGGCTGAGGGGCAGAAAATAGAGGGCCCTGGGTCAAGGGGGTCGGGGAGTGACCAAGACCCTGAGGACCCTGGTGAGGGGGCGCTGTGACCTGTCCTAGGGGCACAAGGAGTCACTGGAGGGTCCCAAGCAGGGGTGATGAGCTCAGGTCTCCTTTTGGGCAGGTGTCTGTCCAGGCTGAGGTGGGGAGGGGACAGTGGGGTGGGGGCAAGCTGAGAGTCTAGGAGGACATGGAGGCAGTAAGGACCTCGGTGGCGGGTCCGTGCCTGGGTCAGGCACCCAGGAGGAGAAAGGACTGTAGGGGAAGGCCCTGCGTTCAGTGTTGGGATTAAGTTTGGGGCATCTGGAGACCACAGGTGGAAGCACTAAGTGGACAGTGGGGTCTCAGCCAGGGTGAGGCGATCTCGGCTTGTGGTAGAGCCGAGCTCACCCAGGAAAGGTTGAGAGAGAAGAGGCCACCGGTGCACCCATGGGTGCCAGTCCCCAAGCCCAGGGAGGGCAGCAAGGGCATCCCTGAACGCCCTGTCCTCCTCTGCAGGGCTGGCAGCCACCTTGATGAAGCTGCGATCCCGTTTATGGCGGCAAATTTGAGATCCACGGCGCCGGGCCCAGGGCAGGGCCAAGTTGGACTCCCTGGGGTGGGAGACATGAAGGGGGCGTCCCCTGCCTTGCCTGGCTCACCTGCCTGGACATCTAGCGGGGTCCCCAGGCACCCCAGGGCATGTCTGGAGGAGCCTGCAGGGGGCCCTCTGCAGAGCGAGGGGCCTGGGAGACGGTCCAGGAGGCGCTGGGCTGGGGAACGCGGAGCAGGAGCGGCCGCCGAGCGGTCCGGGAGGCAGCCTGGCGCCGCACTTTTAATTTGTGACTAATTTGTTGCACAATGAGGTTGCAATTTTCTAATTGTGATTGCCATTTTAATTTTACTCATGGCTGTGCAACCAACAGTGTATAGGCTGGTAATTAAAATTAATTGTACCTTCACCTGCATATTTCTATTAGGCTGTTAAATTTAGTCTGAAAGCTCAATGACTTTGTTCCCTGAAGATGCCGAATGTGTTTCTGCCACACTCGCCGTCTCTGCCCCGCGCCCGGTCTGGCCCTGCCGGATAGCTGAGCCCGGGGGCTTCACGGAGCTTATGGGTCTCTTATTTAATGACTTACTGTGAGTTATCAGGTTCCCAAACTGTACGTGAGTAATTCTGGAAAAACCCAGACAGGTTTTCTTCCCCAAACTGAGCCCACGATGCCTCCCGGGGTGCACGCTGGACACCAGGTTCCCAGCACGGGTGGCCTGGGAGGGAGAGAAAGGGAGGCCCCGGCTGAACTCCAGGTATCAGACCTAGGAATCAGGTGTCATACGGCAGGTCCCCTTCCCAGCGGCCACCCTGGGCACCACGATGGCTGCTGGGGACGGAGAGGGTGGTGGGGTAGGGGTCACAAGGCGGGGAGGCCTCCTGTCCATGAAGGACGGGAAGAGCTAGGGTACCCGGGGACTAGAGACCGGGGCCGGGAGTCTGTGCCAGGGGCACGCCGGGGCTTGCAGGTGGGTGGGGTCGGGAATTGGTGTGAGAGGAGGGGCGGCAGGCGACAGTCCCGGCGCAGGGAGGCCCCGTCCTTGCAGGCGCCAACCGGGAGAGGGCGTAAGCTGACCAGGCCGTCTGGCTTCTGTGCAGCCGACCGTGTGGGGTCAAGGGCAACTCAGGGTTAAACAGGCTGCTGACCAGAGACCAGCTCCAGAGAGATCCCGGGAGTGGAGCCAGGAGGGGCTGCTGCCGACAGATGTGGGCAGGAGCGGGGTGGACGGGGCTCCCAGGGTCCAAGGCTGGGATGACTGGGGGTGAAGCCAGGAGCCAGCTGGGGCCCTGGGGAGTGGAGTGGAGATGCCACAGGACTTGGGGGCCAGGGAAGCAAGTCCCAGACGTTGGACTTAGGAGTCTGGAGTTCAAGGAGAGGCCGGCCCGAGTTCCAGCTTTCCTGGGCCCAGGGTTGGGAGGGGGTGCAGTCTGAGGTTGAGGAGGAGTGGGAATCAGCAGGGGCCCCGGGACCACCCAGGGCTCTGTGGAGGAGGCGGGCCAAGCACCAGGCCTGGGGAGCAGCCCCCGGGCTTCATCCCGCACCCCTCCCCCTCCCCGCTGCCAGCGTGCCAGTGGCCCAGTGGGACGCGGGACATGAGCGGGGACTGCTGACACCCGTCAGGCCCGATAACGGGCACGGGCGCCACCAACCCTGGGAGTGCATTAATCTTCCCCAAATTAAAATCTGCAGTGCGGCGTTTAAGATTGAGGCCACCACGGTTCAGCGCGGTGTGACCGCCAATTTTGATAAAAGTGTTTTAAGAGCCGGGAGACGGAGATAAATTGCCTGTGCCGAGCCACCACCGGGTGACAGCCCGCGGACACCAGGTCGCCCTCGCCAGCCGCTCCCACAGCGAGCCCGATGACATCAACCCTGGCAGGACCCTGCTGGGGTCCCAGAGGGCAGTGAGCCCGCCCGGCCGGCCAGCACCCCTGTGCGCCCCATAGTGGTGCATCCGACCAGCTGGTGACGCGATAAGGAAGGAGGCCCCTGACTGTCACCTCCACCGGGGAGGCTTCATTCAGCAAAATATCCTGAGCACCCCTACGTGCAGGCTGGTCTGTGCCCAGGGCCCTGTAGGTGTCTCTCCACCCCGGTCCTGGTCCCGGTCCTGGTCCTAGAAGGTCGGGGCCGGCTCAAGAGTTCGGGCCCAGGCCCAGGACCACACCCACCTCTGCAGCCCCCAGGATGGCTCAGCAGCCTCTGGACCGGGAGAGGTGGGCTGGGAGCTGGTCATGTCCTGTCAGAGGCCCAGGGGAGGGCACGCAGGCTGCCCCCTGGGAAACCTCACCAGGCTTTGCCTGTCCTCAGTCACAGGGACCCGACCTCTCCTCCAAGCTGGCTTAGCCCTTACTCAAGGTCAGGGTCAAAGCCCTTCCCCATGGAGCCATCCTCAGGGCACCCCCCCACCCCATCACCCACTGGACCTCCAGTGCCGGCCGCACCCCTTCTGCTCTCTCTGCTGCACCTGTCCTTGGGGTGGAGCCTGCCCCCCCCCAGTGTCCCCTCTGTCCTCTGCCCACCGCAGCCTTGGTCCTGGCCGGTCTCCCCCTCACCCACAGACCCTCCAGGCACTGCGTCAGCCCCTTCAGCATCAGGGCCTAGTGGCTGGAGCTGCCCCAAGGACAGGACGAGGCCTGGGGATGGGGGGAAGTGGGACACCCAGTCTCTGGAAGGAGGCAGACGCCCTGACGCGGAGCTTGGTCTCTGGTCTGAGAAGCAGCTGTCCTTGAGGGCTCCCTGGAGAAGGGGGCTGGGAGGGGCCACCATGGACAAGGTACAAAGGAAGAGATTCCTGAGTGGGGCTGGAGGGGGGCAGGTGACAGCAGTGGGGTCAGGATGGGGCGGGCCCAGGGCAGGACCGGGGACTTGGGCAGATCTTGGAAGGGCCTGGCTTCCAGTCCCCGGGATGCGTCGTTAGTGGCTCCCGCCTTTTCTTACGAAGCTCAAGCCAGCAAGAGACACGCGGCTTGCAGCGGGCATCGCCGGCCTGCTGTCTCCTCCCCGAGCAGCCATGAAATTGATATTTAAAACTAATTGTACGGTGCCCTCCGGGCAGCCGGGCCAGGCAGCGGCCGGACAGCGGCCATGCGCATTCCGTCTCCCCTTGGGCTCTGTCCGTGACCCCAGCTGGGAGATTAGGGGCTGAGGAACAGGGGCTTATCTCGGGCGGACAGTGGCTGCCCCGCCCCCACCCGCTGGCTGCAGCCCCTCCCCCAGCTGCCTGCGGCCACGGAGCTGCCCCTTCCTCAGAGAGTGGCCCTCCCATCTCATAACATCCAATTACTAGCCCGGCTGCTGTCTGGGGCTCGGATCAAATCGCTCAGCTGCAGTGAGGAGCCCCGAACAGGTCAATCTCAGCCGGTTAGACACGGTGTCCGACGCCAGGCCGCACGTGGCCCACCCCGGGAGCCAGAGGCAGCGTTCCCGGCCGGGGGTTCTCAGTGGCCACCAGCCCCTCAGTGGTGCCGGCTCTGGTCTGAGGGTGCAGGGCTCGGTCAGGCGCGTATACACTTGACCTCTAGAAAGTCCTCTAGAAAGGTCACCAGAGACCGAGCAGCTGCTCCCTGGCCATAGCAGCATCCCTCTGAGTTCCTGTGCCCCCGGAACTGGGAATGCAGCTCACCTGCGCCGACAGTGTCATTGCAAATACAATTAGTTAAGATGAGATGATGCTGGAGTGGGTGGGCCCTTAATCCAAAGGCAGTGTCATTATAAGAAGGTAAGAGACACAAGCGGGAGAACACGGCCACGTGGAGATGAGGCACAGGCTGGAAGGAGCACCGGGGACTGCAGCCACCATGGCAGATGGAAGAGGTGGGGGGGTCCTCCCCGGGGGGCCCGTGGAGCCGCTGCCAGACCAAGGCCTGGATTTCAGACCATAAGACAGAAACGTCTGTCTTCATCCTGCCCAGTCGGGGCATTTGTCATGTGGCCACAGGAGTCAAATAGTACGGTGTCCTGGTGAAACTCCTGGCTCTGTCCCACTCCCTCTGAGCCTCCCATTCCTCCCATGGTCCCCCACCCCCACCCCATTTCCACACCTTGCTGTGCTGGGGCCCTGTCTGTGCCCTGCCTCCTGGCACAGCTGTCCTCTCTGCCCATCGGACCCACCCTGGACCCTCAATCCCAGCCAAGTCAGCAGATGCTGTCCCCTGTGGTCCCAATCTCCCCACAGGGGCCTCTGCAAAACCATTCAGCAGGGATCCATGGTACCCTTCCAGCCTCAGGGACCAGGGGCCCCACACCTCTCCCCTCACCAAAGTCACCCCCACTCTAGAGAGGACACGGGGCAGGGGGCATGGAGCTGGAAGCCACTGGCAGACCCAGTCACACCTCAGCCTCTCTGAGTCTGTCTGCAGCTGTACAATGGGGGAGACACTCACACTGCTGAGGTCACCTATAGCTTACCATCCAAGTGACAGTGTGATAACTACCCCTGATCAGCCCGTGTGAACAGGGACTGCAGGACAACCAGACATCTGACCACCGAAATGCTGCCAGCTCCAAGGGCTGCTATGAGCATTCAGTGAGGAAAGCTCGCTCAGCACAGCACCCAGCCCCCAGCAGGTGCTCAGCAGACACTACTCTCCCTGCCCTGGGGTTGGCAGCCACCCAGGGCCTCCTCCAGGGCCTTACACCCTCAGCCTGTAGTGGAAGGTGTCACTAGCACAAGTGGCCTGCTCTCCCCCTGCAGCTGAGCCCCAAATGTAGGTCATTCACTGCCTTCCTGCCGCAGACACCGATGTTCATCCAGTGAGTGACTCGCATCTGATCAACAGCCTCTTGCACTCGTGCGCACCACCAAGCTATCAAAAACCCTGTGTCCCATTTAATTGAATGGCAACAGTGTGAGGGCAGCAAGACAGGCATTGTTCCCATTATCACACCCTCATCATCGCCCATGTCCACCCATCATCATCACCATCATCACCACCATCATCACCATCATCACCACCATCACCACCACCATCACCACCATCACCATCACCATCACCATCATCATCACCATCACCATCATCACCACCATCACCATCACCATCATCACCACCATCACCATCATCATCACCATCATCACTACCATCACCATCATCATCACCATCATCACTACCATCACCACCATCATCACCACCATCACCATCACCATCATCACCACCATCACCACCATCATCACCACCATCACCATCACCATCATCACCACCATCACCATCATCATCACCATCATCACCACCATCACCATCACCATCACCATCATCACCACCATCATCACCATCATCACTACCATCACCATCATCATCACCATCATCACTACCATCACCATCATCATCACCATCATCACTACCATCGCCATCATCATCACCATCATCACTACCATCACCATCATCATCACCATCATCACTACCATCACCATCATCATCACCATCATCACTACCATCACCATCACCATCACCATCATCACCACCATCACCATCATCATCACCATCATCACCACCATCACCATCACCATCACCATCATCACCATCACCACCATCATCACCATCACCATCATCACCGTCACCATCATCACCATCACCACCACCATCATCACTATTGTTGTTGCCATCAACTCCATAATTATCTCCTTCATCATCTTTACCGTCACCACCACCATTGTCAACATGATCACTGTCACCATCATCATCCAAAACCAATTTCTAGCTGCAAAGTCAAAGGCTAAAGGCATCGGATGACTTGCCCAAGGCCACTCAACCAGTTTGTAAAAGAGCCGAGGACTCAAACTGAAACACCATCCAGCCTGACTTGTATCCCAGCCCCAGGGGAAATGCCACCCAGGCAGCCCTCACCATGACCGGCCCCTCCCACCGCTCTCACGGGGACTTGCTGACTTTCAAGCCCCACCACCAGCCCTGTTTGAGGCCGCGTCCCTGCTCACTCCCTCAGTCGCACCCCGTCTCTGGGAGACTGGAGGACCCTTTTCCATAATACCCAATAAATAACCTGGATGTAATTGAATTAATATCGACAGCATGTAATTGCTCCTTGCTGCCTAGGAGGGGCGGCGAGGGGGCGGAGCGGGGAGGTTATTGCTTTAAAAAAATGCCCTCAGCCCCAAGCAGCATCTTGGCCGCATTATTACAGGAATCATGAGGCGGCTGATTTGATCTCCTTCCACAATAGTGCAGCACGGCCGCTCCATAAACAGCCAAAGTCCTTTGTCCCTGTGGGCTGTTTGTGGGTAATTAAAATCAATAGGGCCTTCCTCGCAGACCTCTTTAGCTCCTCAGAGCTCAGGGCTGGGCTGCCAGGTGTCAGACAAGCAAACACGCAGCTCCAGCCGAGGTCCCTCCTGGTCTGCGCCCTCCCTGTGAGCCTGTCCCAGAGGTGGTGGAAAGAGGGTGGCAGGCGGGGAGGTCAGTGTCTGAGGGCACAACCCCCAAACCAGGAGGGGCTCAGAGTCCATGAGGAGGGTCAGAGGGCTCTCCCCACTCTGGCCTGGGACCTGCCTCCCCTCACTCTATCTAACTTCTATGGACCCACAAGCTCTCATGGGGCCTCGGCTCCCCTCCTAGCCCTGCCCAGCAGTCATCTCTCATCCTGGGCCTGTCCCAAGGACAGCCCCGGGGAGGCCACACGATGTCTCCGGCCAGCATGAGCTGCAGGACCCTCACTCAGCCCCTCAGCACCCAGTGGCCTCGGCCAGGCCTGTCCGGGGCCCTGGGAGTCCTGGATGCGGATGAGTCTTGCTCTCACACCCAGTGAGTCTGGCCGCTGCGTGTGGAGCAACCTGGGTCTGTGCAGAGCAAGGCCTGGCACAGGAAGACCCCTGGAGACCACGGCATGCTTCAGGGTGGCCGTGGAGGAACAGGGGTGGGGACCTGGAGACTGAGTGTGGATATGAGGACGAGGGGCAGGATGGGGAGCCTGCGGGTGAGGAGTTTATGGTGGGAAGTTTCTCTAGTGGCTCAGGGAGACTGGAAGGGCAGAGGGTGCGAGGCCGCCAGAGTGAACTACAACCACAGTCCCCACCCCATGGGCTGGAGGCCAGGAGAGAACTGTGTGCCTTGGCCTGAGCTCAGACGGACACACAGATTCATGCACACAAGGACACATGTACACGTGTGTACACACAAGAACATGTGTGTGCAGGTGCTCACAGATACACGCACAAGGACATGGCGCGTGCGCACACACAAGCACATGTGTGCACATACAAGGATAGACACATGTGCACACAGATACACATGCACAAGGACACACATGCACACAGATACACACGTGCACACACGCCCACACCTGTACACATGCCCTCACAGTGCTCAGACACGCCTCTCAGCCTAGCGGCACTGGGAGCTCTCGCCCTCCAGCGTAACTGCACCTCTGCTTTGAAACTGAGGGGATCGTCACGTCCAGCGCGGGCTCCGCGGGCTCACCCCCCACCCTCCATTCTTCAGTGCTGCTCCTCGCGGTGGCCGGATCGCTGGGCAGAGAAAGGCGCCGCCTCTGGGCTCAGGTGTCCCCAGAACACCTGAGGCTCCCGTGGCCGAGTTTAGCACGTCAGGGAAAATTACTCCCCAGTCCAGCTTGGGAGCAATTAGGCCCCTCAGACGGGGTGGAAATGAGACATTTACTGCCGGCGGTGGAGGCAGAACTCAGGCATCACAGCTCCCTCTCAACACCAAGGCTCCAATGATCCTGGAGGCAGAGGAGAGCCTGTGGACTGCGAAGCCCGGCTGGTGGGGACGGACAGGGTGGGTGACATCAGGGGTGGGGTTCAGGCTGCCTGTGGTTTGGGCAGGAGCTGGCTCTGTGCTGTGCACCATGTCTCTCTGACCCGGGAAGCTTTCAGGTGAGGCTGGCTCAAGGGTACAGTCCTCGTGCTTGCCGCCGGTGTGCTCACTGTGGCAGCTCCTCGGGTCCAGCTCAGGGCCTCCGTCCACCAAGCACAGCTCTTGTAAGAGGGGAGTCAGACACACAGGGAGCCCGGTGAAGCCCCTGGCAGGAAAGTCACTCTCAGCCCGGGGGGGAGCTCCGGTGGGCAGCAGCTGCTGCGGCCCCCAGCTGGGCACGCCGCCTCTGGCTCCCGGGGTGGGCCGCGGCAGCACTGCTCCTGAGCCTCTGCTCACAGCATCTGAGAGCACGCAGCGGAGCCAGCGAGCACCCCAGGGTGCGGGACCCCATCAGGAGCTGCTCCTGCCCTGATCCAAGCAGGGCGCTGGGAGGGTCCTGTGCCCTGTTAGGCACACCTTCCAGCCCACTGGCCCCCCAGTGCTACTGTGGGCCCCACAGGCAAGCAGGAGGGCAGGACGGGGGTCTGAAGGCCCCAACCTTCTGGAGGGGTGAGCCTGAGGTTGCCTGGGAGCCTGCCCCGCCCCCACGCAGCTCCCGAGCCTCCACGGCCCTTTAGCGCTTGTCTTTGGGTCTCACCGACCTTAAGTCCTTTCTAAAGAGGCGGTTCAACTGGGCGGCCCTCTGTGAGCCCCTGTGAAAATGAAAGGTAACCTGCATCACATTGCTTGTGCCGAGCGGGGCGTGCTAAGCAGCCAGAGGGGCCCCTCCTCCCACTGGGCTGGCAGGTGGCCCTCACAGGACAGTGATCTATGGGCCAATATCTCAGGTGTCCATGCGGCAGCCGACCTCAGAGCATCATTAGCTGCTTTGTAATTAACTGTTTGTCGGCCTCCCACCAATGAGGCACCCGGAGCAGGGAGGGGCACGCTTCTCTCTGAAGCTCCGGGGCTGCACAGGCCCACCCGTGTCTCCTCTGGCCCTACAGTGCTGGGAATTCCACCACTTGGCTACAGTCTCTGGAATCGCCTCGAGTCCCCTGGAAGAACAGCCAGGGCCTGGTGAGGCTGTGGCAGGGGCTGGGGCTCGGGGAGGAGGGCCGGGGCCTGAGAGGGGCCTGCAGGAGTCCAGGGCATGGAGACACCAGTAGCGAGCTCCAGGGGGCTGCCAGCTGGCCACAGCCCTGCTCCCCACAGCGGCAGCTGCCTCCAGCATGGCCAGATAGTTGCCCTGTGCCTGCTGTGGTGAGGGGCCCAGAGCCCACCAATCACAATGAAGGTCTCCTGGGGCTCCAGAAACTTCCTCTGACGTAGCCCATCTGAACTTGAACCCAGGCCCACTTCTTCAGCCCTGCTGAGCAGCTCCTCGGGCAGGCCTGTGTGGGCCGGTCCCTGCCCGGCTGGAGCGGGAAGTCTGCTGGGCAGAAAGGGCCGCATACAGCAGACGGTGTTGGTGGATGTGGACGGCAGGCCCAGGACGCCAGGGCAGGTGGAGAGGAGGGATTTAGCTCAGCGAGAAGGGGCCTCCGGGCAGAGGTAATGCTGAGCTGAGGCTGCGAGGTCCAGAGGCAAGAGGGCCGCTGAAGTCAGCATGGCCAGAGCACGAGGAGCGTGGGATGGGGAGGGGAGAAAAAGCAGAGAGGAGATGGGAGAGGGGGTGGGGAGTCAGGGGTGCAAGGGAGGTGGGTGGAGGGTCCGCCCAGGAGGGCCTGCAGGCTGTGTCCAGTGCCTAAAGCTACCCACCTCTCTGAAGTCAGGGGCCAAACAACACTGGGCAGGCCTGACTCAGTGGGCCCCGCAGGACCATCCTCAGGGCCCACCTGCCATCACAGCCTTGAGACCCAGCTTGTGCCCAGGACTCCCAAGTGCAAGCAGGTGTGGGCCCCACACAAGGGCTTTGAAGCAAAGGATACACTCGTGGCTGGGCCCACGGGACAGCTGCAAGAACACAGGCTCACGATCGCCACCCTTCCCCCTCCCAGCATGTGCCACGTGCCAGGGGCTGGGCCAGGTGGCCACGCGCAGGCTGCTGCCTCCGTGAGGACCCCCTTCCCCACCTCTCAGGCCTGCCAGCCGCCTCCCAGGCATCCTCAGCCACTGCTCCTCTGGCCTTCCACCCCTCCCAGGGCTGGAACGCAGACCCCTCATCCCCACGCTCCCTGTGCTGGTGCTCCCAGGGCTTCCTGTCCTGGCACCGGCTTGGGGCCTCACGCCTCCTCCAGGGCAGCTCCCCCAGGCAGGGGGTCTTGCACACCTGGGGCCTCCCAAGGGAGCAAATGTCCTTGTTCCTAATCCACAAACTCCAGGGTGGGCATGGGCAGACCACAGTGGGGTCTGGGGCAGCCGCCTGAGATGGCCCGGAGCCCCTCGGGCACATACCAGAGCCGGTCACCCCGCGTGTGCCCACGAGGAACAAGGTCTAGAGAAGCTGGAAGGGGGGCAGCTTCAGAGCCTAAACCCCGAGGCCAGGGCGGGTCTGGAGGGAGGTGGGGGCTGGAGGCAAGCCCGGGGGTAGCTGACACGGTGAGCCAGCAACCCTCGAAATTTCCCGAGGCAGGTGCCCTGGCCGGGATCAGAGCCCCCGCCGAGGTTCAGGAGCAAGGGGAGGCGAGGGGGAGGCCGCCACCTCCATGCTTTATTCCTGACAGTATCCATCTTTCCAAATTGATTTTTGATATCCATAGTGACCTGGAAGGGAGACACGGTGATAACTCTCGGAAAGTGGAAAACAATATTATCGCCACAAATATGAATTACTGGCCGCCAGGTTAAATCTGCTGTACAGTGAATTATGTGACCCCGGCGCTCCTATAATTCTCGGGAATTTTATAGAGTCAGGAGAGGCCGTGGATGCTGACAAGCACTTAACAGCCAGAACCGGCCCCAACAGCTCGCCGGGCACTTGATTTAGCCGAGGGGCACGGGGCCGCCCGTTCTGCCTGGGGAGCCGAGATGACAGGCGGGCGCTCCTGGAGTCACGGACTTCACCTTCGGCCTGGTCGTCATGCTCGAGGTGGAGACACGCGTCCCCACCGGGAACAGCGAGCTGCGCTGTCCTCGGGCCGCGGGCACCAGGGCCTTAGTGGGCACCCGCACAGGGCTTGCTGAGTGGCTGCACACCCTCTGGGGGGAGGGTTTGGGGGCTCCCCTAGCCCAGCCCAGAGAGGGTCACAGCAAAATGTGAGAGGGTCACAGCCCAGGTGAGGGCCAGGCTGGAGAGGAGGTTCAGAGCCCCCCCATTCTCAGGTGCCTCTGAACCCACCTGGCCCAGAGGGGCATCTGAGGGGCGGGAGGAGGAGGGTGGTCTGGGAACTGGTTGGAGGTGAACCCCTTGGTGGCACCTTGTTTCTCCCCATGGAGACCTCCCAAGACAGGGCTCTGGGCACAGGGGCCGAGGCCAAGGCAGGGGGAGGAGGGGAGGAGTGCGTGAGGGTGGGGGACCCAGCTGGGGGGGCTGAGGGAGACTGCCCTTGGGCCTGGTCACCAGGAGACCAGCTCCACGGGGGCATCACCTTCTCTTGGAACCCAGCCCAGGCCATGACTCTGAGCTGGGGCCTTGGCTGGGGATTGAGGGAGAGCCTGGCGGCCGGGACCTTGTCCATCCAGGTCCCACACCCCTGATGGGCGCCCTCATGATGAGAAGGACCCAGCTCCCCACCGGATCCCCCCACAACCACAGGCCTCCAGGACTATCAGAGAGAAGGTGGTGACAAGGGACCCGGAGGATCCCCGGCCCGGGCTGCCAGGGTCCTGGCCTGCAGGAGGCACCCTCCGTGGTGAAGGCCTCGGCCATTCCTCAGGGACCTGGTGCCGTTCTGGACCCGGGACCTGCCAGCATGAGGCCCCTGCACGGAAGGGCCTCGGAGGCAGCTCCACCCAGGAGGCCTCCGTCAGGGTGCCAGCGCTTGCCCCTGGCTTCCTGGGTATCCCGACTTCGCTGGTCTCGGGAAACTTGCTAGAAGCTGCTGGTCGGATCTCTGCAGGCCCCAGAACTCAGTTCCTCCTCGGTCCCAGGACACCATGAAGGGCTATTCCTCAGGCCCGGGTACCAGCCAGCGCCCACAGGGTGGTGGGAAATCCGACCACCCCTCCTGCTGCAGGCACCTGGTCCCTGGCAGGCCGTGGTCTGGGGTCAGGGGACAGGCCTGGAGCTGCCCCCCCCCCCCCCCCCCCGCAGGAGTGGGGCCCTCCTGTCAGGCTGGAGGCAGCGGGACCGGACAGCCCGAGGGTGCCTATCTCCCACAGAGCGGGACCAACAACACAAATGTCATTTAATTTACATGACAAAGTGGCACCATTATTGCGAGCTGACAGAATGCCGCTGGGGCAATTTCCGAAAATTATTTAAACAATGTAATGAGTTAAATGTCAGCGCTGGCTAATTATGTTTATGCTAATTGTTAATTAGCCCTATAATGGAGACAGTCTTAATTAACAATAGTTATGAGTGCGGGAGGCGGGCTGGCCGTGGGTGACGCGCGCGCAGTCCCCCTCCAAAGCCCGGTCTGTCCGCTCCCTTGGCCCTGGCGGGGTCTTGCCAGCCGGTCCAGGAGCAGGAGACGCCCCTCCTCCTGCCTCGGAAGGAAGGTTCCCAGAGCCCGCCAGCCTCCCCCGTGGCCCGCGGTCAGCTCCCTCGGGACGGCCAGGAGGCCCAGGCGCCTGTCCTCTGCCTCCCGCGCTCCACCCAGGGAGCTACCGCCCCCAGAGCATAAATGCACCTAGGGTCTCATGCCAACTGGCGGGGAGGCAGGGATGCTGGGCTGGTGAGGGTCCCCCATGAGCCCCTCCTGGGGAGTGAGAACGAGAACCCCCAGCTCTGCCCTGCCCAGGCCCAGGGGTGGGGGTTGCTCTGGGACAGGCCCTCCACCCTTCACCCCGAGGCCCTGGAACACGGGGCACTTAGTGCTGAAGGAACATCCCAGGGGGCATGTTCTACACTGGCTTCTGCTGGGCCACCTGGATGGCCGGGGGGGGGGCAGGGGGTCTGCCACACAGGTGTCACCCTCGGCAGTTCCTGTGGCTGCCTGACAGGCAGGGCTGTCCCGGGAACAGGGCCGGCTGTGCACCCAGGGCCGAGGCTGCATCCGGGACACGTGGAGGAAGACAGCCCGGAGTCACCCAGACAGCGCTCACCCTGCCGGCATCTCCCCAGGAAGCAGTCTCCTTGGCGGAGCCCAGCATCCTCCCTAAACCCCATCCCAGACCCTGGAGAGGGACAAGCCTGACTGGAAAGGAAGCCTGGCATTGTCACCTATGTCTTGTGACTATGTCCACCTGTCCCCAGCCCGGGAATGCTGACATCCTGCGAATGGCAGGGGACGGCCAGGGGCTGGGACCGGGTCTTGAACACAGCCTCCCAGATGTGAGGGCCTCCCCAAGCCAAAGCTATGCTTCCCCCTGTCCAGCTGCAGGGTGGAGACCAGGAGGGGCCACCAGCCTCCTCTGGTTCCACTGGACAGGGCCTGTGGTGGTGACAAACTTGGTGGGGGCAAAGCAGTGTCTCCTCCGACACATAAATGTCCACACACCTGCCCCCCACGCTCACACACGTTAGCTCACACACACACACACACACACACACACACACACACACACACACACACTGCATCGGGGGAGCTTCCCTCGGGGGGGGTCTCCTTCTGAGCCGCAGGTTCTGAGTGTGTTTAACACAGTGCGTGCACCCAGCCCACAGGTGCCATAGATGGAGCAAGAAGCCGGCTGAGCTCGGGGAACCTGCCCTGAACCATAACCACGAAGGCTACTGATGCCCAGGCCTCTCCGCTCCTGCATCCCCAGGCCAGGCCTCCTAGTGCCCCCCCTTGCCCTCCAAGCAGAGCTCCTCCCAGCTGTACCTCTATCTTTTCAGCCTCTCCCCTCTTGTCCGCAGGACCCGGTCCTGACCCTCCACCTCCCATGTCCAGGCTGCAGGGTGTGGGGCAGAGTCCCAGCGCTCACCCTGACGGCATCTCCCCAGGAAGCAGTCTCCTTGGCGGAGCCCGGCGTCTTCCCTAAACCCCATCCCAGACCCCATCACGTCAAAGCCCTAAATCCACCCAGGGCCTCCACCCAGCTCACTCCAGCTTTCGGTTACCCAGACCCTCCAGGGATCACTGGGCACTGCTCTCCCAGACCTCTGGAGGACCCTGGGGTCCAGGCCACCTGCCTGTTGTCCACCCGGGGCCCTGTGCTCCAGGAGCTGTCCCTCAGAGCCGGGTCTCCCCAGCTCCCACAGAGCCACCAGCTGGTGTTTCACACCCACCCTCCGGGCCACAGCCCGCAGCTCCCTGGGCCCCTGCTTGGGCTGGAGGCTGACCCAGAGCTGCCTGGACTCCAGGTCCGTCCCCCCATCCCCCGCTGGCAGGAGGGAGGGGGCTGGAGACAGGCCCGAGGTCTGGGGAGGACTGGCCAGCTCAGCTGCAGGCCATGGCGGGAGGGCTGTATTTTTCCCTTAATGTGACAGACACTTACGGCTGAGAAGGGGACTCGCAGCCCCTGTAGAGCAGTGGCCCTGTCTCCCGGGCCTTATTTTATTCCCAGCAGCAGTAATAAAAACAGCAAGTATTGGCCTCCTGTTCCTGGCGCCCCAGTTGTATAGAGACGTTCTGCACAGGTGGCTGACCCTCGCTGAGCCCTGTTCCCGGAGGGGGTGCCACGCAGCCCGGCCACAGCGGGGGCTTCCGGTCCCCTGGAAGCTGGGGGGGGGGCAGAGCAGGGCCAATTCCCAGGAGCATGGGGTCAACGCGAGGCCCCAAGCCCTTGGCTCCAGCCCTTCAAGAACCCAGTCCTGAGCTGGGCCCCACCCCAACCTAGAGCCACTCCAGCCCAGTCACCCCTGAGAGCCTGGACCCCACCAGTGGTCTGTCCTGGCCACCCAGTCAGAAGACTGCGCAGGCCTGACCAGGCCCTGAAGAGGACAGAGCCAGAGCCAGGGGCCTGACCCAGAGTCCGTGTGTGTGCCAGCCGTCTGTGCCAGCTCCTCTGAGTGTGTGAGCCCGTCGAGTGTGTGAGCCTGCCTGGCGTGCACACTAGAGCCTGGCCTGTCGCCAAGGGCGGTCAGGGCCCACCAGCCTTGGCTGTGAGCCCCACAGAGGCTGCCACAGAAGGCGGTAACCACGAAGGCCCGCAGACCGCTCGCTGCGCAGAATCAATATGTTGGAATAGACTCTGAGCGGCTTCTCCGTCGATTAGAGCCCTTGCCCTGACTCCTGTCCAGTTACTGTCCCTCCAGTAACTGTAGAATTAGAGCCACACTGTTCCATGTCAGTGTGGACACGGGACCTCGAGTAAAGCTCCTTCTCCGTCGCACAGGCTCCATGGTCCCCGAGACACACGTGCCATGTGCTCTGCGGAGCACTAACGAGATCCCGGTGCGGAGCCAGTGAGAGGCTCTGGGAGATCACTCCCAGCAACGCAGGCCCTTGGGGGAGCTGGGGCTCTTGGGCTGCTGCCCACATTTCAGCCCCCACAGCAGCCACAGCCTGGCCCCCGTGGGCTCTGACCCCAGCTGACACAGACCCGCCCCTGGGACCAGGCGCAGAGCCCAGCACAGGCTGGAACCCTGCAGGAGGTTCTGTTTCTTCCTGAGCGGACAACGTGAGGGAGGCCGGCCCTGCCCTCGTGCCTCTTGGCCACCCTCCTGGCCCGGATCAGGGCCAGCTCCCGCCACAAGCGGCCATTCAGACTCTCTGACTTCCCAAGCATCCACCCCGAGTCCACGCAGGCTCCGGCCCCGGGCTCCAAGACAGCAGGTGGGCACTGGGGCTGCCGTCCGCCAGGGGTCCCACATGTGCACATGACCAGATGTCCCCCAGGTGGACAGGCTGGGAGCAGCCCACGTGCGCATGAACAGGTGAGTGGACCCGCTAGGTGCGGTCCAGACACACGGAGGACTATTACCAGCCTGTGGAATGAAGTCCGTGTCACAACATGAAGCCCTAGAAGGAGAAAACAGGCAGAGGAAATATCTGAAGAAATAGTGGCCTAAACCCTTCAAAATCTGTAAAAGACAAATGTATAGATTCAAGAAGCTCAGTGGAGTCCAAAGAAGATGAATTTAAAAAAACAACAGCAACAAACCAGTGCCCAGAAATGGACTCGAACGACCGAAAACGAAACTAAGGAGAGACCCAGAGAGCAGCCAGAGAAAACCCTGACTACGCACAGGGAGACGCGGGTTCGAAAGGCCGGGGCCTGGAAGCAAGACCTAGGTCACGCTGTCAGCCAGATCCCCACACCCAGCGAAAACCCTTCAGAAGTTAAGGCAAAGCAACGATGCTCTCAGGCAAAGGGACATCCAGGGAATCGTCACCAGCAGACCTGCCGTGAAACAGGGGTTCACGGGGTTTCCTCGGACAGAAAGAAAACAACGTCAGAAGGAAACGCGGAGCCTTGGGAATGAAGCAACGGAAGTCACGAACGTCTGGGTAAAACCCTATTTTTTCTTCCCATTTCTTTACAATATATATGACGGTTGAGAGCAAAAACTATAACATCCCGGGGAGGGGGGGTTGAATGTATGCAGACGTAGTAATGAGACAAGAACAGCCACAGACGCGGGATAAAGGTAGTTTGGGTGCTGAGGTTTCTGCTTCCACCTGAAGTGGTAAAAGATCGATTCTAAATAGACTGTGACGAGCTCGGTATCTATATTGCGATCTCCAGAGCAATCGCTGAAAAAAATTACATAAGGAGACAGTAAAAAACCCAACAGATAAAGTGGGAAACTAAAAAAATATATATTATAAAGAGGCAGGCGAGGGGACAGAGAGGAACAGAAAGGAGATGAGCTGGCTGAGTAAGAGGGCGACAGACCCGAATCCAAACACAGACGATCCCGTTAGACGTCAGGGCTCCAAGCCACCAGCTAAAAGGCAGGAATTCTTTTCTTTTATTTTTTTTTAATATATCTTTATTGATTTCCGAGAGAGGAAGGGAGAGGGAGAGAGAGAGCTAGAAACATCAATGATGAGAGAGTCATTGATCGGCTGCAGCCCACAACCCGGGCATGTGCCCTGACCGGGAATCGAACCCTGATCGCCTGGATCCTAGGTCGACACTTAACCGCTGAGCCATGCCCGGCCGGGCAGGAATTCTTTTTTAAAAAAACTTTTCCTTAATTTTATTTTTATTATTATTTTTTAACTTTATATTTAAAAAATCTATTTTATTGATTTCAGAGAGAGGAAGGGAGGGGAGGAGAGAGAGAGAAACATCAATGAAACATCATGGATCGGCTCCTGCTCGCCCCCTCCCGGGGATCGAGCCCACAGCCCGGGCCTGTGCCCTGACCCGGAATCGAACCTCGATCTCCTGGATCCTAGGTCGGTGCTCAACCGCTGAGCCATGCCCGGCCGGGCTAAGTTTTTTTTATTATTTTTAAATCCTCACCTGATATTTTTTCCATTGCTTTTCAGAGAGAGTGGAAAGGGAGAGAGAGAGAAACATCGATGTGAGAGAGACACACTGATTGGTTGCCTCCCGAACGTACCCCAACTGGGACCCGGGATCGAACCTGCAACCCAGGTGCATGCCCTTGACTGGGAACCGAACCTGCGACCCTTCAGTCCGCAGGAAGGGCCTCTAACCACTGAGCCAACCCGGCCAGGGCTGAAAGGCAGAAATTCTTCCACGAGATTAAGAAAAACCCAGTGACACGCTGTCTACACAAATCCACTTTAGATATCACTAAACAGGGGAATCGGAAAGTCAAGGATGGCAGAGCCCTTGGGGGCCCTGGATCTGCCTCTTGCCTCAACAGTGTTTGGACGGCGCAGACCCAAGGCGCCCCTTCTTCCAGCTTTGACCACCCTCCGGCCTCTTTTCAAGCCCCACCTTCGGAGCCAACTCAGCCTCCTCAGCCTCCGAGACCGGCCCACACCGTCTCCCACCGTAGCTCCTTATGGCCGGACAACCCTGAGCTCCCAGACTCGTCGGAATTAGGCCACCGAGGCGGCGGTGCGGTCAGCCTGCTGCCAACCTGCACGCGGGCTCCTCGCCTGCCTCTCTCTGGGCGTCCGTTCCCACCTTGAGGACGTGGCTCTGGGCGCGTGGGCCGCTCCGGAGAGCTGGCTGAGAAGTGCGAGGGCCCCGAGCACCTTAAAGACGCAAAACCGGCGCGGTGGCGGGTCCTCCTCAGGACGTGCTGAAGCCTCCCCGGGAAGAGGGGGCGCAACTCGGGGCGCCACGGAAGCCTCCACGGTCCTGGAGAGGAACCTGAACCGGGCCCTGTGGGTCTGCTGCCCTGGGTTCTGTCCGCACAGACCTTCAGCTCTGTGACTCCCTAGAGGCCACATCCTGGCTGAGCAGGTGAAACTCATGGAGAAGATGGGTGACACCTGACTCACCTCCGCAGGCTGCCGGCCCCCGGGCTGGGCTGGGTGAGCATCTCGAAAGGCTCTCCCTCAAGCACAACTAGGAGCCTTTGGAGCCCAGAGGCCTTTGAGGGGCCCCTCTGCATCCCCTGGTGTCTGGCTTTCGCCTGAGCCTCTCCCTGAAACCCCCAGCCATCCTTTTAACCACACTGGAGCCCTCTCCATGTCTGGGACCAAATGGAAACAATAAAGCTTTTTTGCAGCAAAAAATAAAAAATAAAATAAAATAATAAAATAAATGTGGAAGGATATACCGTGGAAACAGTCACCAAAAGACAGCTGAGGGGCTACAATAGCATCAGATGAAGAGACCCTCCAAGCAGAGGAAATTACCAGGGAAAACAGGAGCATTCCTTAGGCTAAAAGGGACAGTTCATGAGGAAGACAGGAAAACTTGACTGTGAGCCCTGGCTGGTGTGCTAAGTGGTTAGATCGTTGGCCTGTTCACCAAAGAGCTGAGAGTCCGATTCTGGCCAAGGGCAGGAACCTCGGTTGCAGGTTCGTTCCCCGGCCCCGGTCAGGGCGCCAGCGGGCGGCAGCCAATCCATGCGTCTCTCCCACGTTGCTGTTTCTCTCTCTCTCTTCCCCCCTCCTTCCTTCCACTCTCTCTAAAACTCAATGGAAAAACATCCTCGGGGGACAATTAACAAAAAACAAACAAGCTTCTATGTATATTTGCTTTATAGCAAACTCCAAATACATGAAGAAAAAAAAAATACACACGAAGATAGAACTGGAAGCTGAAACAAGCCTGCAGTTCTAGCTGGGACCTCAATGGTCCTGGCTCAGCATCTACAGAACCAGCAGGCAGGTGATCAGCCAGGAAACAGGGAGCAGAAGGGTGGCCCCACCTGTAGTCCTTCGGGACGGTACCGACCCTCCATCCCACAGGAGCAGAATTCGTGCTCCTTCAAGGGCACCTGGGGCGTCTCCAGAGAGACCAGATCCTGGGTGATAAAGTCAATCTAACAGACTTAAGATAAGTCAAATTATGTAAAGTGTGTTCTTCACAGCCAGATGTTATGTGGGCACCTTTCTCAGTTCTGGGGCTCTGGGCTGGGGAGCCCAGCCTGGGGTTGAGGCCCCAGAGACCTCAATGGGAGCCCCCCACAGCTGAGATCTCCCTCCAGACCTTCAGCTGCTGCCTGTGGGAGCCCGGTCAGCCCTCTCACGTCCGCATTGCCTACCCATCTCTATGGGGTCCCCGCTTTTCCTCCTTGGGTTTGAGGGTGCTCTCCAGCTTGTCTTCAGTTGGTTTCCAGGATGGTTTTTCTGTGTTTTAGTTGTAAATCCAGATTGGTCCCAAGAGAGTGTCAGTGTAGCTTCCACTCAGTCCGCCACCATCTTGGATCTCCTAAAGTGTGTTCTTGACCACGTTGGAATCAAAGTCGAAATCAATACCACAAAGATTCTTTTAAAACCCCAGATGCTTGGAAGTTAATGCACTTCTGAGTAACCCGAGGGATCCTGGAGGGATTAGAAAACATTCTGAACAAAATGAAGGCAAAGATTTTCATTATCACAGTCCTGTGTGGAGTGCAGCTAAGGCTGTGCTTAGAGGGAAATTTATAGCATTAGGTGTTTACATTGGGAAAGAAGAAACATGGCATCGATGGTCTAAGCTTCCTCTTAGGAAACTAGAGAAATAAGAGCAAAGAAACCCCAGGCAACCAGAAGGAAGAAAATAATAAAGACAAAGCCCAAGTCAACAAAATTTGGAACAAAACATTCAGAGAAAAATCAATAAAATCAAGACCTGGTTCTTTGGAAAAGTCAATTAAATTGATGAATGTCTAGTCAGAATGATGGGGGGGGGCAAATTACCAACGATAGGAATAAGGGGAGGCTGCTACACAAAGACCACAGACCCCAGAAGGGCGACTGGGGAACCCTCCATGCACAGACTCAACAATTTCGATGAATGGACCAATTCCTGAAATGCACAGACTATCAAAACTTACCCAAGAAGAACTAATAATTTGAATTCCCCTCTGTCTCCTGAAGCAATTGAATCCATACTTAATAACCTTTCCAAACAGAAACTCAAACACAGGTCGTTTCACTGGCAAATTCTACAAAATATTTAAAGGTAAAATAGCACCAATTCTGACCCATCTTTCGAGGCCAGCATCACCCTGATCCCAGCAGCAGACAGGACAGAACAGGGTGAGAAGCTGCGGAGCCTCTCTGAGCATCTATGCAAAACCTTCAACAGAATATTAGCAAACGGAATCGAGCCACACGGCGGAGAATAGGAACATTCTGACCCAGGGGGGCTGACCCGCGAATGCGAGAGCGGCTCAGCGGGGCCCGCGACCGCCTTCCACCCTCCACTGGAGGAGCACGCGGGAGAAACGCCTCGCCGTCCCAAACGTTCGATGAAATACTCGAAAGCATCCGTTTGTGATAAAAACTCTCAAAAAAAAAACACCCACAAAACTAGAAATAGGAAGTTACCTCCTGAACCTGGAGCTATTGTAATGTTTTTGTGGTGGTTTCTGTTGCTAATCCTCACAGAGGATATTTTTTCCATGGCTTTTCAGAGCGAGTGGGAGAGAGAGGGAGAGAGAAACATCGATGATGAGAGTCACTGATCGGCTGCTTCCTGCACGCCCCCTGCCGGGGATCGAGCCCCAAACTGGGGCATGTGCCCTGACCGGGAATTGAACAGTGATCTCCTGGATCCTAGGTCAACACCCACCACTGAGCCACACCAGCCGGGCAGTAAATGCTACTTTTATCATCAAAAAAGGTGCAGCTTGTCTCAGAACACCGTAACGGGAGCCTTCCCGTGGGCAACCGCGGGGCTTGGCCAGGTGGGCGGGAGCCCACGGTGTCCTCCTCGAGGCACAGGGCTCCCCGCGGGGCCTGCTGTGCCGCCCCCTGCTTCTCAGCTTCCAGCACCCAGACCTGCTGTGTCAGGGGAGCCGGGACGTGATCCCACACCCACCTGTGACGGGGGGCACCTGGGAGAGGGGTGAGAGCACTCCGGGGACATCGAGGGGCATCTGCACTGGAGGCTGAAGAGCAGGCGGCCACCGGGACCCCCTCAAGTGTCGGCCCCTGAGCACCTCGACACAGTGATTGTCCGCAGCCACCGTGGAACAAAACCCCAACAGACAATGAGTGGCAGCAGTGAACATTTTCTTTCATTGAAATTTTCTATCATCAGTACAAAAATAACCAGTTAAATATTACACTGCAAAGAAGGCAAAAGACAGTGGGTTCATATCATTTTAGGTGATACGAATGTACTTTAGTAAGCTTTTTATCCTGGAACAGTTTTAGATCTACAGAGCTCCAGCCTGCACCCCCCAGCCCACCCCCACCCCCCCAGTCCTCAGTGTCCCACACGACACACATCACAGCTGAGCCCCAGCACCGGCGAGACACTGGGAAGTAAACGACTAAGTAAAACTCTCCTCAGTTTCACCAACTTTTTCCCAATAATGTCCTTTGTTTGCTCCAGGATCAGGACACCCCTTGGAGATCGGCATTAATACATTTTTAATGGGAAAAGGCACAGGAGGAAACGTCCCGTGGAGTCTGCTCTGGGAGGTGTGGGGTGGGTTTCAACCAGGACAGAAGTGAGGTCCCGGGGTCCTGCTGTGTTTATCTGGGCTCTGCGGTTCACACGCAGGCACTGGGACCCACGGGAGGTGCCCTCTTGGCCTGGATCCCTCGCCCCTGCCCCAGAACCCAGGTCCGGGTCGGCTTCATGAGCGGCACGTGCTTGCAAAGGGGAAGTCGGCAGGTGTGGACTTGGCGTTTCTCTGCATTTCTATAAACTCCACAGTAGCCACAGCCACTGTGTGGGACGTGGACCGACTTTCCCTGAATCTCCCCAGGCAGGAATATTTATCGCTGACATGGCTCAGACCGCAGCTCTGTGGCAGTGGGGAGTGGACGGCCTGTTAGCCGGTGTTATTCGTGGTCATTTTCTTCCAGGGCATGGAGTGGCCAGGTCCCGAGGATGTGGAGACAGGAGCAGGGTGGTCTGGGTAAGGCCTAGGGGCTGACTGGCAGGGAGGGCAGGTACCAAGGTTGCAGAGGTCCCCTGCCCTGTCAGGACCATCACAGAGGGTCAAGGACCCAGGCGGCTAGAGCCCCAAGGCCCCTGGGCAGGTGGGCTTAGCTTGCAGCCACAGCCCAAGGCCACCAGCCCACTCCTGGGTGCCAAGCCCCACCCTTCCCAGGGTCCTCTGTCCTCTGGGGGCACCTCCTGAGCACCACCTGGTTCTGCCGTTTTAGCAAAGGGTCCTGGTGAGGGACAAGTGCCCTCTCCTGCAGCAGGACCCGGGGTGGGAGGGCGGCTACTGTGGACGACACACCCACGTCCCACCCGGGCAGCCCCCACTCAGGGCTGTGCCTGTGTCCTGGTTTTACATACAGGACGTCCGCACTTGCAGAAGGTCACTCCACTGGGAGCCGCAGAGCCCGGCCCCTGTCACTCCTTCCTGCCACCAGCGGGTGAGTAAATAATGCATTTGGGGACAGTCCCAGGCCCTCAGAGAGGTGCTGTTGGAACAGAGAAATGAGCATGTGTGAGGACGGGGGTCCAGCCCAGAGCAAGGGAACAGCTAGTGCAAGGGCCCTGGGCCAGGAGTGAGCCTGGCTCATTCCCGCAGCAGCAGGAAGGCCCCGGGCAGGGGTGCCCCGGCCCAGGGAGAGGCAGCGAGGGTGCCGGTGGGCAGCCGGGTGGGCAGCCAGGTGGGCAGCCAGGTGGGCAGCCGAGCCGCTCAGACCAGAGCTACTGGTTTCATTCTCTGCGCTGGGAAGACACTGGAGGGACCCGCGGTGGGGACTGGGGGGCACCCCTGAACCTCGCAAAGCAGGGGCGCTGGGAAAGCAGGTGGGGGTGGCCAGGACTGGACACCTGGGCCCAGCAGGACGCAGACTCCCCCTCTCCCGGCGCCCCGCAGCCCCGGCCCCGCAGCCCCGACCCGCAGCCCCGACCCGCAGTCCGCCCCGCAGCCCCGGCCCCGCAGCCCCGACCCGCAGCCCCGACCCGCAGCCCCGGCCCCGCAGCCCCGGCCCCGCAGCCCCGACCCGCAGTCCGCCCCGCAGCCCCGGCCCCGCAGCCCCGACCCGCAGCCCCGGCCCCGCAGCCCCGACCCGCAGTCCGCCCCGCAGCCCGGCCCCGCAGCCCGACCCGCAGCCCCGACCCGCAGCCCGACCCGCAGCCCGACCCGCAGCCCCGACCCGCAGCCCCGACCCGCAGCCCGACCCGCAGCCCGACCCGCAGCCCCAACCCGCAGCCCCGACCCGCAGCCCCGGCCCCGCAGCCCCGACCCGCAGCCCGACCCGCAGCCCGACCCGCAGCCCGACCCGCAGCCCCGGCGGCAGTGTCCCCGCCCCGGCCGCACCTGTCCCCAGAGCCGAGTCTCCTTTCTCATTACCGCCGTAATAGGTCCTTCAGACCTCATTCCCGCCCGAGATATTATCTGACCCGTATAATTAATTAATTATAGCCCAAATATTATAGATTATTAAAAATAGCATAACTAATAGTGTAATATCTCAAGCTGTCGACTTTAATAGTCAACATTGTCTTGGCGGCGCTTATCAGCCCCGGACACCCGGTGAGAATATTGATTCCGGGTAATTTTAGCCGTCACCTGCCGCCCGACGCCGCTCGCGGAGATCGCCGGCCCGGCCCGGGGTCCTTCCTCCCGCCTCGGGCGGAACGGGGGGCGGGGGACGGAATGGGGGGCGGGGAGGGGGAGGGGGAGGGGCGGGGAGGGGCGGAAAGGGGGCGGGGAGGGGCGGGGGGGGTGGAATGGGGGGCGGGGAGGGCGGGGGGACGGAATGGGGGGCGGGGCGGGGCGGAAAGGGGGCGGGGAGGGGACGGGGCCGGGCGGGGCGGGGGCGGAGACCGACTCGTCGCCCGCCCTGGGACCCTGCGCCCCCCCCTTCCCAGGACTTTCCCGGCGGAGCTGCGCAGGGGGAGGCCCAGGGGCTCAGCGCCGCGCACGGACCAGGCGCCCCTGGCCGCACCCCTGCGACCCCGAGCCCACCCGCACGCGCGGCACCCGGCTGCGGAGACGAAGTCAGACCCAGGCCGGTGCGCAGCCACACACACGCCTGCACACACATGCACACCCGTGCACACTCACACACGCATGCACACACATACACACCGTGCACACTCACACAGGCCTGCACACACATACACACACCGTGCACACACATACACACCGTGCACACTCACACAGGCCTGCACACACATGCACACACCGTGCACACACATGCACACACGTGGACACCCAGACACACTCACACAGGAGCAGACACACTCTCACGTGCACACGGGATGTGGACACATCCTCAACCCACGTGCACGCACCGAGGTGCCTGGGAGCCCGCTCCTTGCGAGGACTTGGACACGGGTGGGGGTCACAATGACTCTGTCCGCAGGAGGGGGCCTTGGGAAGGGAGGAGGCGGGAGGTGCTGCAGTTCCACCTGAGAGGAGGGAACGCACAACCCCGAGGCCCTCCCGCCCAGGCGCCCCCATCACGGTCCCATCACGCGCCCGAGGGCACAGCAGCGGGACGCACGCGCCCCCCGCCCGCGGGCGATGCCCCAGCGGACTCGGCCCCTCGCACAGGCCCCCCGCGCCTCGCTCCCCCCCCCCGTCCCCCACCCCGCGGACGCGCCTCCGGCCCCTTGCGGGCACGTAGCCCCCCGTCAGGCCCACGCCCCCCAGACCCCTCGGGGGCGGCCCGGGCGGGGAGGCAGCGGCGCGCACCAGAATCGCTCCTCCGAGGCTCCCCTGGAGCCTCGCTCAACCTTCTAATTATGATTCATCGCGCGGTAATAATAATTCAATAATCAGGGAGCCGCGCGAGAGGCATTAACCTCAATTAAGCTCATTACGCGGCGTCACCCCCCCTCGTGCCCTCGCGACCCCAGCGAGCCCCGCGGGCGAGCTCCGGGTGCGTCCCGGGCGCCGCCCCGCTGTGTCCCCGCTGGCCCCCCTGGGCCCCAGGCTCGCCCTCCTGCCCCCTCGGACCCTGAGCCCACCCAGCTCCCTCCCGCCCCCCTGACTTCCCCACCGGCCGCCTCTTCCCTCCCTCAGCCTGTCAGGCCACCTCCGGCCCCCCCTGGAAACCGAGCCCCGGGCCCTCCCCGCGGGCACCCTGCCCGGCTGGCGCTCGCTGCCCCGTCCTCCTCACGGCCCGCCCCGGCCGAGGCCTGCCATGGACGGCCGCCGATGACCGGCCAGTGGAGGGGTGAGCTCCTCCTGGCACCTGCGCCTGGGCGGCTGCAGGATGCCCAGGGAGAGCGCCTGCGCCTGAGGGGCGGGTGGGCCGTGCTGGGTCCTCAGGGTGACCTTGAGCCCCTCCAGCCGCGGCTACCCCATGCGCAGGGTGGCGAGTCCCACTCCGCCCTGGAGCCCGCGCGCCGCTGAGGCCGGAGGGGGCCGGCCCACACCGCGGCCGCCCTGGTGAGGGAGTGGGGTGCCCCCTGCACATCCAGCACCCTTGGCCCCGCTCCGGTTGCTCCAGCTGCTTTTTTGTTTTGTTTTTTAAGTTTAAAGCGTTTCAACCGCACCTGGCATCTGGCCCACCCCGCGCCGTGAGCCGGGCCGGCGCCGTGTGCTGTTTTCATCCCTGAACTCGCGCCACTTACAAGCAGGAGAACAAACCCGGGCAGCGAAAACCTTGTCAAAGTCCCGCCCTGGCTTGGCCGCGACTGGGCCGGCTGCCCACCGGGCGCAGCTTCTCCGGCCACGCGCGCGGCCCGCCGCCCTCTTCCCCTCCGGGGTGACCCAGAGTTTGGGGGAGAGAGCCCGAGGACGGGGTGCGGGTGTCAGGGACGGCGGGCAGTTGTCGGGTTTGCGGTGCTGAAAACGCGCGAGCGCTGCGGGGAGGCCGGGCGAGCGCTGTCCGCGGTCCTGCCGGGCGCCGCCCCGGGCGCTGTCCGTGGTCCCGATCGCGGCCGCCGGGGCCGGGCCCGTGGCGCTGGGGCAGGTGGCAGCCCGCGTCTCCCTCTCTTCCCTGGTGTCGTGAGCGGGGGGCAGACCCCGGGGGACGTGCGCCTTAGAGAAGACGCGGAGGAAGCCAACACCCAGGAAAGGCCACTTTCCAGTCTCTGGGTGAGCAAGTGTTCATCGCGGGCGGAGGGGCGGAGAGGCCAGAAGGGGGGCGCAGGAGCCTCTCCCCACTCCCCAGCTCTGCCTCCTGCACCCTCCCCACAGATGCGCAGGAAGGCGGCCCGTTCGGAGAGGGCACGACTCAGTCCGGGCTCTAACTTTCGGGTAGGGATGGTGGTTCCTGCCTTGCATGCGTCGCAGCGCTTGTTGGAGGACCCGGGCGCCCTGGGGTGGGGGGTGGCTTGCACGAAGCAAGCGTTATACAAAGCGGGGGTTATTTATCCATGTGCCCCTGGAGCCCCCTGAACACTGCTGCCCTCCCGGCTTGTCCAGTAAAGCTCTCTGGGTGCAAGAGAAGAAGGGGGGCCCCCACCCCCACCACCAGGTACAACGAAGGCTGTGATCTGGTCATCATCTGACCCTCGAGGGGAGGGTACAGGGACCTTAGAGGTCACGTGGAATCCAACCTTGACAACTGATATATGAAAAATTGAGGTGGAGCCTCAGAAACACGTGAGTTAGCGGCAAGGGTGGTGGGGTGCCCCTCCTGCCCTTGTCTCTAAAACTTCCCAAAGCCCCAATGCTGGTGAGAGGATAGAGCCCAAACACCCCCTTCCTCTTCTGCACAATCTCAGCCCTCACCCACCCTTTTCCAGGTCCACTTCTAAGACCTTTTACCACCAGTCCCTCCCCCAGATCTCTGTCCCTGTCCCATGTTGGTCCCCAACTTGACACCCCTCTCCCGCCCCACCAATGACTCCATCTGGTCTTGACTGAGGCGCAGTGGGTGAGGGCGTAGAAATGAAGGGGCGTGTTCTGTCCACCGGGTCGGCAGGGCCGTCCCATCTCCAGCACTGATTTCACCTGTCAGTGCCCACCTGGGGCCCCGCAATGGAGCTGGCGGCTTGGCGATAACCAGATATGGCAGATGGGCAAAGACTGCACAAATGAGGGTCTAATTGACAATCAGTTGTGATTAGGAGTGAAAGGACGTCTTCATTGCCCCAGACCCTCTGGCTGAAGTTGGGGGGAGGGCAGGGTTGTTTCAGGGTACCTGGGAGAGGAGGGGTGCTGTGCATCTCTCTGACTTTGGCTGTTCCTTAAGGATGGGGTGGGTGTGGGGCAGGAGAGGATGCCATGACCTCCCTGAGCCCTGTCCACACACAGCATTCCCCTTACCATGGGAAAGTGACCCGAGGTCCCCTATGTCGCTCTGGAGGTCCCCCCTCGCACCCCACTGTCCAGGACTGCAGACTCTGCCATTCACTTCCCTGCCTGCTGCAGCTCCCAGTTCAAAGTTGCAGGGCGGGGGGGGGAGGGGACCAGAGAGGGGCATCTCAGCACCTCCAAACTCAAGCGCTTCGTCCAAGTAGCACTGCACCCCGAAGCAGCAGCCCCTTCTCAGTGGGAAGAGGGTTCTCCCTGTGGAGCCTGGGGGGGGGCACCGTGTGGTTGTGTGTTAGGATTTTTTTATTTCATTGTGTTTATTACACATCATATTTAATATGCTGTATTCTACTTACGGTGCGTCGGTGCGCTCACCATACACGGCACTGCATCTACCCACACAAAACGTCGTTTTATGTGTGTTTGTGTTCGTGTGGAATGAAAGTTGTGCCAGGAGGGCTGACTTCGCTCCCTCACCCGCAAGCATCCCGGTGTATTGCGGGGGCGACAGCAGACCTGGAACCAGCCCAGCAGGGTGCGGGGCGGGGACTGCCCTGTGCGCCCCGCTGCTGTGGTCCACAGGGACGGACGCTCCGTGGCTGGGGTTTGAGGCACCCCTGAGGGATTGGGATGCACCGAGACCACCTGGAGCCAGGTCCGAGGTCTGCCCGGGACCTGCCCCCCAGGGTGCCCAGCAGCTCTGCACTGTGGGGAGCAGGGTGGCAGCCCTGCGGGGCGCAGGGGCGCGGGGCTGAGGCAGAGGGGAGGCTGCGGGCCGCGCGCCCCGGGCGGTGGGCCTGTGTGTGGTGAATGAATCGCGCTTGTGCGGCGCCTGCGGTGAATGAGCGCGCGCGTGAATGGGGTGCGCAAATCTGTATTCAAACTTGGCTGGGGGAGGGTGGGGGAGCCTCAGAGTCCCTCCAGGAAGGTGGGGGCGGAAGGAGATAATTACCTCCCTGAGATGAGAGATTACCCACCCTCCTTCCCCCAGAGGTGATTTATAATTTAAAGATAAAGGAAAAATCAAGTCCTGGCAAGGAGAGGACAGTGTTGCGGGTCTGATTAGAATCTCGGACGCCCGCGCGGGGGAGGGCCGGCTGGGGGAGGGGCGGCCCGGCCTGACCCCGGTCCCAGCCTCCCCGAGGCTCCGCGCGTCCGAGCTTGGCCCAAATTACAGCTGATCGGTCCCCCATTATTTCTCCCAACTTTTAATTTCTGCTTCCAAAGGATCATTGCCCGCGGTAATTGCAAAGGACCCGTCCTTGTGCTCGGAGCAGGCTCCGGGGACCGCCGCGCGCGGGGCGCGCCCCCCGCCCGCGCACAGGCCCGCGCGCACTCACGCCGTCGCGGCCGCACGCACACGCTCTAGGCACGCGCACGCGACTCCCACCGGGTCCCACCCGCGGCCGGCGTGCTCGTGGGCTGAGCAGGGGCGCGGGGGGGAGGTGCCCGCGGGGGAGCCGCGGTCCCGCGAGGGCGGCGGCGCAGGGCCTTGGGCGGACGCGGGCCGCTGGAGACGGGTGTGCACAATGGAGGCCGGGACGGGGGCGGCCTCATCTCCGCGCGTGGGGCGGGAGTTGCCGTGATGCTTCCCCTTCCTTGAAGGGCGCCGCTTTTCTTTCCGTGCAGGTCTCCGGCTGGGGTAGGGTCCTTGGGTCGCCACCCTGGGGCGGCGGGGGGCGGGGGGCTGCCCAGCCTTCCTCGTTTTCGGTTCTGCTTCTCTAGGGCGACCCCGGGGCCACCGGCCCCCCCCCGCCAGACACCAGGCGGGGCCCTAATTTGACGTCGCGGGGGCGTCGGGGGCGGGAGGAGATGGAGGGGCAAAGGCCTGGGCCGAGGAAGCCCCGAGGCTCCAGAGGAGACGCGAGCGGAGCGGCCGGGCGAGGCGGGACGAGCTGCTGAGGGTCCGCGGGAGGGGGCGGAGGACGCGGCGAGGACCCCGAGCAGCCCTCGGGGCCCCGCTCCCCGCCCCAGCCGCGGGGGGGCGCAGGAGCCCGGGGCGCCCGCGGAGCGGCGGCCCGAGAGGAGAGGCCGGCGGGCCCGCGTCCGCGCGGGGATGTCCCCGCCGACTCCGGGCGCGCGCCCGGCCGCGGGCCCCGCGCCGCCCATGGATCCCGCAATTATTTAAACGCCGCTGTCTCCGCCCCCCGCGCCCGGGAGGCGGGCCGCCGCTTGCGGACCGGCGGGGGCGCAGCGACGCGCCGCCGACCGTGACGGCCGCTGGCCCACTGCGCTCCGGCGGCCGGCGGCGCGTCTGTCCGTCCGGCCGGGACTCGGTCCGCGCGTCCCGCGCGAGGCCCGCCTCCTCCGCCCGGGACCGTTAGCAGCCAATTAGGCGCGCGCGCTAACGAGGGCGGCGGAGCCCCTGCGGGCGCACGTGTGTGCGGGTCGCGGGCGCGTGGGCGCCGCCGGTGGGTCGCCATAAATGTGCGGGCTGCGCGCGGCGGGCGCCTGAGGCGGCGGCGGCACCGGCGAGCGCGGGGCGCGGGGCGCGGCGGGGACAGGAGCGGAGCGCGGCGCGGGCCGGAGATGGGAGCGCAGTAGCCGGCGGGTCCCCAGCGGCCGGAGCGGCCGGAGCGGCCGGAGGCCGGCATGAGCGCGAGCGGCCCGGCGGCTCCCGGGGACGGCCCCGCGCTGCCGCCGCCCGGCCCCGGCCCGGGGCCCGCACCCCCGGCGCCCGCCGCCGCCGCCCGGGACGCCATGGACGGGCGCGCCGAGCCGCCCGCCTTCCCCCGGGCCGGAGCCCCGCCGCTCGCGGCCAGCGACACGGTGCCCGCGGCGCCCGAGGGCGCTGGGGCGGCCCGCCCTGCGCCGCCGCCGCGCCCCACCTCCTTCTCGGTGCTGGACATCCTGGACCCCAACAAGTTCAACAGCAGAAGACGCCGCTGTGTCCTGCTGGGCCCCGTGGCGCCGGCCGCGTGCGCCCCGGGCCCGTGCGCCCCGGTCCCCGCCGCCCCGGGGCGCCCGCCGCGCGCAGAGGAGCTGGAGCGCCGCGCCCTCGCCGCCGCGGGAGGAGCCGGAGCCGCCGCCGGGGCTGAGCCGCCGCGTGAGTAGGACAGGACCCCGCGGGGCCGGGCCGGGGGCGGGGACACGGGCGGAGCCGCGCGGTCACCCTCCGGAGCCCCCCGGGCCGGCCGGCGGGCCTGGGGCCAGCGCTCGGCGGGAAGTTCGCAGCGCGCGGGGCCCGCACTGGCTCGGCCTCCGCCCGACCCGGACTCCGGGGCCCGCAGCGAACCGCGCCTGCCTCCGCTCGGCCGGGCCGGGGCCGCGGGGCTGCAGGGCCGCCGGGTGCGGCCGGCGCATCTCGGGCCTCGGAGGGCAGCGGGCGCTGGGGGGTCGGACGCGCGGCCGGCCCGTGACCTCCCCGCCGCCCGCCTGAGGCCTTCCCTCCCCCCCCTTTTTTTTTTTTTTGACAAATCAGACTAATTGTGACAAAACGCTGGTTATCTCTGGAAAAACAATTAAATCCCTTCGATTACAGTTAAGGGGAAATGTGCTTAGCGGCGGAAAGCGGCCGGTAATGGGGCGGCCCGCGCCGGGCGGTCGATATCCCATTACGGCCGCGTGCATATCTCTTTCAAGCACCTTGCAAACTCCCCCCCGAACATCTAAATTATAGGGTCAAAATTCGGATAATTACTCGATTAAAACCTATTACACTTATTAGGGGCCGCTATTGATCGAGAATTGCATTCGACCGGCTCCTGATTGCTTTGGGTGCCCCTCCCCAAGCCCGTCCTCCGCCCAGCGTCCGGCCCCTCTGCTCACAGGGGCCGCCGTCCCGGGCGAGGGGAGCCCCGGGCACGCGGCCGCCCACGGGGCCTGAGGGAGGCGCGGCCCAGGCCGGCCGGGGGGACCCTTCCTGCCTTCCGCCCGCCCGGGGCTCCGGCGTCTCCGCGGAGCGCGCCCCGCGCTGGGAGCCCGCCGCGGGCAAAAGGCCCGGCCTCCTGCTGGCCCGGGGGAGCTGGGTCGGCCCAGGCGCACAGGGCGAGGCCGGGTGGCCGGGTGCCCCGGGTCCCCTGCAGCTGCTGGAGGGTGGGTGGGCGCCAGGGCACCTGCCCCGCTGGCTTTGGTAACCCCTGCGGCTGCCCCGAAGGAATCTGCCAGGGCTGAACCGGTGGCTTCTCCCCGGGCGGCTCCGTGCCAGCCCCGCGCCACGGCGGGACCAAGGGCGCCGCGCGGGGCACCTGCCCCGGCTCCTCTCGCGGCTGCGGGGCCTCCTGGGGGGTGGGAGCTGCGCAGACCGGCCCCCAGGACAGACGCTTTCTTCCCAGTCTCGGGTTTGGAAATGCAGCCGCCGCGAGGCCTCTGCTGGGCGGCTCGGGGCTGCGCTCGGGGCGACTCCCGCTCCGCGGTCTCTGCGCTCGGACCCCGCCGCCCGGGCCGGGTTTCCGCGGAGGAGCCGAGCGCGGCCCAGTTCCGGGCCCGCGGCTCGAGGCAGAGGGGGCACCGGGCAGCGGACTTTGGTCCCCAGATGTCCCCTCGGCGTGGCCAGCTCCACCCCCCGCCCCGTCGCTGGCCCGAGGCTCCCGCACGCCCGGGGCATCGGAGGGCGATGGAGGCCGAGAGAAATGAAACGGCCCTTAACTAGTTCGTGCACGACACGAAATGAGTTTAATTAAGTTTGTCTCTGCCCCGGGGATCGATCTGAGTTTTTGCCGCGCGGGAAGCTCGGCGGGTCCCGCTCGGGCAAAGGCGCGGGGCTCCGGGCGGCGGGAGGAGCGCGGAGCGAAGGGAAGGACGGCGCGGGCGCGGGCGCGGGCGCGGGCGGGACGCTGCGGGGCGGCGGGGAGGCGCGGCCCTAACGTCCCTCCCGCCCGGTCCCCGCAGACGCCGGCGACCCCCACCCGGCGGACGAGGCGGAGCCCCGGGGCTACAGCAGCGGCGGCCGCAGCCCGAGCGCCGACAGCGCGGACGAGGCGCCCGACGACGACGACCCGGACCCCGACCCGGCGCGCGGCGCGGAGGCGGCGGGAGGCGGCGGCGGCGGGCTCGCGGCCCGCGGGCCGGGCTGCCCGGGCGCGGCCGAGGCCGAGGCGGCCCCGGGCACCGTCGAGGAGGCCGCGGCGCCGGGCGCCCGCGCGAGCTCCCCGGGGGCCCCGGGCGCGCAGGCGGCGGGGGGCGCGGGGCCGGCCCCGCCGGCGGCCGCCAAGCCCAAGCGCAAGCGCACGGGCTCCGACGCCAAGTCCGGGAAGCCGCGGCGCGCGCGCACCGCCTTCACCTACGAGCAGCTCGTGGCGCTGGAGAACAAGTTCAAGGCCACGCGCTACCTGTCGGTGTGCGAGCGCCTCAACCTGGCGCTGTCGCTCAGCCTCACCGAGACGCAGGTCAAGATCTGGTTCCAGAACCGCCGCACCAAGTGGAAGAAGCAGAACCCGGGCGCCGACACCAGCGCCCCGACGGGCGGCGGCGCGGGGCCCGGGCCGGGCGCGGGGCCGGGCGCGGGGCTGCCCGGCGGCCTCAGCCCGCTCAGCCCGTCGCCGCCGCTGGGCGCGCCGCTCGCCATGCACGGCCCCGCGGGGTACCCGGCGCACGGCGCGGGCGGGCTGGTGTGCGCGGCGCCGCTGCCCTTCCTGCCGGGCCCCGCGGTGCTGTCGCCCTTCGTGCTGGGCTCGCAGACCTACGGCGGCCCCGCCTTCTACGCGCCGCACCTCTGAGCCCGCCCGCGCGAGCCCCGCGCGCACGGGGGCGCCGGAAGCACTTTGCCGAGCTCGGTTCAATCAATAAACCGCAGGAGGCCGCGCCCGCGTCCCTCAGGCTCCTCGGGTCCGCGCCCGTCGCCCTCGCCGCCGTCCGCGGGGACTCGGGTCCGGCGCGCGCGGGGCTCCCGCCCGGTTCCCGCAGCCTCGGGGAGTCCCGCCGCGGGCGGGGTGCGGGGCGCAGCGCCGCCTTCACCCCTCCACGCCTCCACTGGGGCCCTGGGGGGGAGCCCAGGAGCCCCCGCCGGACGCCAAGCCCACGCGTGGGAGTCCAGGGCCTCGCCCGAGGGCGAGGTGCCCGTGGAGACCCGGAGGCTGGGCCGGCGGCGAGGGGTCCCCAGGGCAGCGCCGCCGGGATGGGAGGGGACGCGGGCGCCGTGGGGGTGCGCCTGAGCCTGGCACGGGGGGGGGGGTCCTGCCGCTGGGCACCCGGTGCCAACACTGCTGCGCGGCTGGGGGCGAGGGCACCGTGCCCGGAGCGGTGGCGGCCGCGCGGCGCGACGGGCGTGAAGGAGAGCGCGCGGGCCTCCCCACGCCGGTGGGCAAAGGGCAGGTGCGGGCAGCCGGGCGCCCGGGGCAGGGGCAGCCGGGCCCCCCAGCTCTGTGCCCCCCCGTTCACCTTGGCCCACCCCACCCGCGCCCCCGGCCGCGCCCCTCTCCGGGTGCCCGCGCGCCCTGCCCTGAGGGTGACGGGAGGAGAAGGGCGGCACGTCCCTGGCTTCCCCGCCGGGACCCGCGTCCCCGGGGTGTCGGCAGCCAGGAGCCCCAGGCGCCCCCAGAAGTTCCCGAAGGCTCCTGGCCCGTGGAAGCTCGTGGGCGTTGCTGTGCGTTTGCCCGAGGGGGTGAGGGGCGCTGGAAGGAGCGGGGGTTTCCCCGGGTCCCCGCCCCGCTTGCTGAGCTCAGCTGGGCTTCGACGGTCAGGGACAGACACATGGGGACCCCAGCCCCGGCCCCTGGGTGGTGACCAGGGCCCCCAGCCTCCCTGCCGCCCGGGCGCCCCTCCTCCGGCCAGGCGGCCGCAGCGTCGCCAGAGAAGCGGGCGGGAGGGAGGGCGCTGGGGACGCGGGCCTGCGCTCCGGCCTCCTCCCTCCCTCACCGCCAGGGCCTCCCGACCGTCCGCGGTCACCCGGGGCAGCAGCCACGCCCGCGGGCCCTCCCTCAGCCCAGCTGGGCAGGCGCGGGGCGGCTGGAGGCCACGAGGCCAGGGCGGACGTCCCACACCGCGCGCCCCGCGCCTCCGGCTGCCCGCTGGGCCCGCTGGGGAGCTGGGGGCCTGCGGTCTCTCTGGTGAACATCTGGCATGTGCCAGGCCCCGCGGGGACCAACCTGTATCAGCCCATCCCGGCCTCCCGGCAACCTCGTGGGTTTCTGAGCTGTGCTTGTCCACACATCACGGGAGGAAACGGAGGCCTGGGAGGCCACGGGGCTCCTGGGGTGGCCCCACCCGGGCTCTGCCCAGCGCCCCGCTCCCTCCCGGAGGAGCCCGCCTGCGGCCTGGCTCCAGCCCCAGCTCTCCGGCTCTCTCCCATTGGCTCTGCAGTCGGGCCCCCAGGCTGGCCCCACCGCTCTTGCTCCCACTAGGCTTGGGGCCCCCCTGCCTGCCCAGTTCCCAGGGGCTCCTGTGTCTGACTCAGAGCCCAGCGCCCCAGGGCTGAGCTGGAGGCAGAGGTGAGAGGTGACCTTGCAGGCTCCTTCTCCCTGTCCCTTCTCCCCATGGTCCCACTTTGGTGTCAGTGTCTTGAGGGGCTGTCACTGCCCCAGGATCTGAGCATCCTGGCCCAGACAGCATCCCTCCCACAACCCCACAATCGTACCCCTGTAGTGTCCACAACAAAGCCACCGCGTGGAAGGAGCCTCTGTCATTGAGCAAGGCGCTGCCCCCCACAGGTACAGCCCACGCCCGGCCCCCTCCCTGGGGCCCCCTCCCGGCACCACCCCTGCCCTCCTCTGCCTCGGAGCCCAGCCCACCACCCAGCCCGCTCACTGTGTGTTAGGATTGGCTCTGGCCGCAGGAAAGAGAAAATCTAAATGAACAGAGTTGAAAGGAGGTAATTCTGGTCGTTGGTGGCCCTGGACAACGATGACACCTTCACAGTGTCCTTGGAGACACAGCTCTGTCCAGCTGTCCCCACACAATCCCTGTGCTGGCCTCATCCTCACAGACCCAGATGGAGGACAGGGCTCCAGCCCTCACATCCCCATTCCAGGGGCAGCCGGGAACACAGCTGCTCGCATCTCATTGGCCAGGGTGCAGTCACATGACCACTCCTGGCCTAAGGAGGCTGGGAATTGTAGTTTTTTAGCTGGTCAAGCAACGGTCCTAGTAAAAGGGGGACCTGGCATGGGGGCTGCTAGCAGAGCCCTTGCAGCTTTGCCCATTGCCCTGCCCACCCACACAGCTTTGTTCTGCCCCCCCCACCCCCTTCCCGTTGGCATGTTGGGGACCCTGGGCCTTATCCAGCCACAGCCACACCCTCAAGTAGGGGCACTCACCTGGCCAGCAGCCTGCTCCCCTACACCTCTCATGACCCCTCTGCCCTCCTTCCGTGGGGCTCTTCCGTGGCTCCCTCCTCCTCCTTGAAACCATAGAGAACCTGGGATCCTGGACCCCTCCTGCCCCGTCCCCATCCCACAGTGGCCGGATTAGCCCTGAGGGCCAGGCCCACCTCTCCTCCATCTGGGACCGTGGCCCCTGCCCCACGGCACCTCACAGTGAACCCTGGAGCCCACCTCGCTCCACTTCAGGGCCCCACCCCACAGCAGGCAGCAAGTCAGGACACTGTCCCAGCCCAGCCCAGTCCCGTGTGGTGGCCCCTCTGAAGCAGCCGGTGCCCACGTGTCCTCACACTGGTGGTAGGTGCTGGACAGGCTGAGTCCCAGGTGGGTGGGGCAGGAGGAAGAGAAGCTGCTGGGACTTTGTGCCCTCCCAGCTGTTCAGCTCTTGCCTGGTCTCTGTGGCCCCTCCAGGTAAGGGGCACCCCCTCCGACAGGTGGGTTCATGCCTCTTGCACCAAACTCACCTACTGGCCAGGCCTTCCCAAGCCCCCCCTGACCCTCCCTGACTCAGGGAGTCCCAAACCACATCGTGACAAGTACAGGTGGGAAAGGGGAGGGTGCTGACACTGAGGGAGCGGGTCAGCCTCCTCTGGGTCACCTGGGGCCTGAGGGAAGTGGGGAGTCCCCCGGGCCCCCCAGCGCCTAGTACCTGACATCCTGGACTCAGCATGATGGAACCTGCACAGTACCCACCAGTCACAACGCCAGCCAATCCCACCCTCCACAAAGCCCTCTCCCGCCAGCCAGAAACACACTGACCCACAGGTCTTTTTTTTTTTTTAATATATCTTTATTGATTTCAGAGAGAGGAAAGGAGAGGGAGAGAGAGAGAAACATCAATGATGAGTCATTGATCGGCTGCCTCCTGCACGCCCCTGACTGGGGATCGAGCCCACAACCCGGGCATGTGCCCTGACCGGGAATCGAACCCCAATCGCCTGGATCCTAGGTCGACACTCAACCGCTGAGCCACACCCGGCCGGGCGACCCACAGTTCTTTTAATAAACACTCGTGGAGAATCATTAAAAGGTGTGATAAAAAGAGCACCAGTAACATTACTCCTGAATTAAATTTATATAAACACTCTTCCATCTCTGGTGGACAGAAATGTAAGAGGTCTCTGGCATAAAAACATATTGCAAAGCTACAGTGGTTAAAATGTCATAGGCCCGCGAGTGACGGGACAGAACAAGTTCAGAAACAGAAGCACCGCACAAGGTGGCGTTTCAAATCGCAAGTCGTGGCTTCATTCATAAACGGGGGGAAGCCAACTGAAACAAAACATTAGGCTTCCTGGGTCATATTTTACATTACAATTAATGAGATGTAAATCAGTGACTTAAATGTACGATGAAACCCACAGATGTACAGAAGGAAACATGGAAGAACTTTTATATAATCTGAGTGGGGAAGAAACACAAACCTCAGACGCTGTGAAAGGCAGATTAGGGTCAACTACATAAAGCCCACAGGAAAACACGCGCAAAACCAGAAGACAAGTGGAGGAAACGTTCGCAATGTGCATGGAGAGCTCGTTTCTCAGTGAACAAAGAGCCCCTGCAATTTAATAAGAAGTAAACCAATAAGCCAGCAGGAAATGAGCAACGAGGGGACACACGATTTACTGAAAAGGGAAGCAAGTCTCACTCCCCAGAGAACAGCAACTGGACACAGGCCGCACTTCTCCATGTCGCCTGGAAGATCAAACTCCGGAGCTGAGAAGTACCAGACCTTCCTCTAGTGAAATAAGTCACTAGAGGGCCCATCAGATTTTAGGTGGCAGAAGAACTGGACCTTGAAGACAGGCCATCGTCCCGTCTGAGGGACAGAAAAAAGGGTGAAGAAAAACAAACAGGGTCTCAGAGACGAGTGGACACCACCGGCCAAACCGGCGCACACAACGGGGCCGAGCGGAGAGGAGACGGGGCAGGAAGACTCCTTCAAGAAATGGCCCAAACCTTCCACATTCTACATCCAGGAAGCTCAACAAATTCCAAGCAGGACACACACAAAAAGGTCCACACCTGGACCCTCCCGGGTAAACTGTCCACAGCAGGCAGCCTCCTGGAAGCAGCAGGAAAACCCGCCTCGTGGGCACAGCTTCCCCGTTACAGCAACAGCGGCTTCTCATCAGGCCCATGAGGCCAGAATGGCACAGTCCAAGTGCTGAAAGAAAAACACTGTAAGTGAGAATTCTATATCCAGCAAAACTGTTTAAAAATGAAGGAAATTAGGTCCTTCCCAGACAAAAATGCAGAACCCACTGCCAGTAGACCTTCCCCACAAGAAAAAAGGTGCTGACAAAGGCAACCACACAGCCAGATACAAGACAGTATGAGTGTATTTTTGTTTGTAAATCTTCTCTTTTTTCTCTGATTTAACAGACAACTGCATAAAGCAATAATCACAAAACTGTGCTGATGGGCTCACAGTCCATAAAGATGTAACTTGCACAATAAAAACAAAGGCGCCCGGCCGGCGCGGCTCAGTGGTTGAGCATCGGCCTCTATGGCCCAGAAATCACGGTTCGACTCCCAGTCAGGGCACGTGCCCGGGTTGCGGGTTCGACCTCCAGTTGGAGCCCTGCAGGAAGCAGCCGACTGATGACTCTCTAACCATCGATGCTTCTCTCTCCCTCTCCCTTCCTCTCTCTGAAATCAGTACAAACATTAAAATTTTTTTTTTTTTTAAACCAGCACAAAGAAGCTGGGAGGGGACAGCTCCATCAGAGCTGTTTCTGTACATTCCTGAAACTACTCGGGTGCTGATTCAAACTAGACTGTATTATAAACACCCACTGAACACACAAGACGAAAGCAATGGGGGAATTAAGAGAAAAGCAGACACGCAGAAAACAAACAGAAAATGGCAGACGCACGTCTCACCTTATCAGTGCATTACGGGCAAGGGGGTTAAACACACCACTCAAGCAGCAGAGCCTGGCTGAACAAATTAAAACAGGATCAACTGGATGCCGTCTACAAGAAACTTTAGATTCAGAGGTAATATGAAAAATGGAAGGATGGAGAAAGATTCACCATGTAAACAACTAAAACTGTACTAGTATCAGACAAGGCCTGAGACAGGTTGTTGCAGAGACACAGGAGGCCCGTTAGGAAGGGGCTGGTCCACCAGGAAGAAATGACAGCGAAACACGCAGGCCGACCTTGTTCTGCTGCACGTCACAGATGTGGTGCTTCATGCAAACTGAAGGCAGGGCCTCCCCCAGCACCAAGGCGATGCCTGGCCCTAGGGTGAGACGCACTGCACGGCGACGCCGACAGACACGCCCGGCAGCAGGACACGCCTCCTCGCGGGCACGCAGGGCGGCTCCAGCACAGAGCCGATGCTCGGCCACAAAACAAGTCTCAGTTTCAAAGGACTGGAGTCACACAGAACGTGTCCTTTGGCCCCATGGAATGAAATTTGAAATCAAATAACAGAAAATTTTGGGAAATTCCCAACTATGTGGAAATTAAGCACCAAACTCCTAAATAACTGGGAAAAAGAAGAAATCACCAGAGAAATTAGGAAATACTTAGAGCTAAGTAAAGATGAAAACACAACATACCAAGCGTATGGGGTGAGATCTGACAGCTGCAAACACGACATTGAAAAGAAGGCAGATCTCAAGTCGACGCGCTGACTCCCACCTTCAGAGACTAGAGGAAGGAGACGAAACCCACACACGCCCGGGAGGGAAGAGGCCGCGCGGGAGTCAGTGGGTGAGGGATGGGAAAGGAGCAAATCTAAAAGCTGGTCTTTGAACAGATCAGTAAAATGCTAAACCTTTCATCAGCCTGACCAAGAAAATAAAATTTAAAAAACCCTCAAGTTTCCAAGATCACTTCTTCTGCTCCTGCAGAAGTAAAGACACGATGAACAAACACTACGAACAACTGTCAACAACTGTAGACCAGACGAGAGGCAAGTTCCTAGCAATGCAGACTACGGACGCTGACTCGAAAAGGAAGGACATCTGCACAGACCCACGAGCACTGAATTAGTAATAAAACAAACACCAATGAAAACCTCCCACAGAACTAAGCCCAGGACCAGCCTCACTGGTGAACTCCCCACATGTTTAGAGAATTAACGCCAGCCCTTCATAAACTCCCCCAGAAACAGCCGAGGCAGGACTTCCCCACTCCGCCCACGAGGCCCGCGCGACACCAAAGCCAGACATGGCGCCACCAGAGAAACCCCACACTGACATCTTCCGTGAAAACAGATGCAAAACCCTCAAGAAAACACCAGCAAACTAGGCCAGTGGAAGGAGCAAAATACCAGTGAAGCAAAGGCAGGGACACAGGACAGGGTCACACGGCACGACCAGTGGGCTCTGCCCTGGGTGCAAGGCTGGCTCGGCAACGAGAAGCACTCGATGCGACAGTCCCGTCGCCAGGATCAAGGACAAAGCCCTGCGAGCATCTCAGTACGTGAGGGGCACCTGGCAAAGCCCAACACCCCTTCAGCGCAAATCCCCCAACGACCAGAAACAGAAGAGCACTACCGCGGCGCACAAAAGCCACAGACGAAACCCCACCCAGCACAGGTCACTCAGTGTGACCCCAAGACCAGGAAGGAGACAGCGCCCGCTCCCGCCTCCCGGTCAACACTGTGCTGGGGGTTCCAGCCAGGGCTCCTGGGCGACACAGAAGTCAAAGGAGCTCAAATTGGAAACGAAGAAATAAAACATTTCTATTTGGAGATCACATGGTCATGTGCACAGGAAACCCTAAGGCGCATGCGTGCACACACACACAGGCACACACACAGGCACACACAGAGGCAGAGGAACGCACACAGGCACGCACACACACACAGGCACACACACACAGACACACACAGGCGTGCACATAGGCGCACACACACACAGGCACAGAGGCACGCACAGAGGCAGAGGCACACACACAGGCACACAGACACACACAGAGGCACGCACACATACACAGGCACACACAGGCGCACACACATACACACAGGCACACCCAGGCACGCACACATGCATGCAAACACATGCACAGGCACACACATGCACACACGTGTGCACACACACTAAGGGAACTAAAGGGAGTTCAGCAAGGCTGCAAATACAAGACTAATGTACAGAGTCAGCTGCATTTCTGTACATTAGAAACAAACAATCCAAAAATGAAATTCAGAGAACAGTTACATTACAAATGCACCAGGAAGAATAAAGTACTTAGAATAATTTAACAGAAAAGTGCAAAACTTGTACACCGAAAGCTACACAATGCTGCAGAAGCAGAGACTGTCCAAACCCACGGGACAGCCCAGGCCCACGGACCAGACAACATCAAGATGACAACGCTCCCCAACGTGACACTCAGACTCAGTGTGATCCCTACTCATACCTGCTCTTTATTGCAGAAACTGACCCTAAGACTCCCTTGGAAATAAAGGGACCCAGAATAGCCAAAACAGTCTTGAAGCAGAACAAAGTTGGGGGACTCATGCTCTCCAATTTCAAGCTTACCCCAAGGTGCCACCAACCACAACGCGGCACCGGCAGAGGGCAGCCACTGGAATAGAAATGAGCCCAGAAATAAACTCATGTTTATGGTCAGCAAAGCTGCTGAGATAATTTGATGGGGAAAAGAATTATCTTTCAACAAATGGTGCTCATGCCACGGGACATCTGCACTCAAAAGAACGACACTGGAAGCCTGTCTCACACCATATAGGAAATTAACTCAACATGGATCAGCCTGGAACCTGCAAACCCTCAGGAGAAAACACAGGGGTAACCTCGTGGCCTGGGCTCAGGCAACGGTTGCTCAGATACGACACCAAAAGCATACACAGCAAAAGAAAAGACGGAACATCGTCAAAATGAACTGTTGTGAGCCAAAGGACACCACCAGGAAAGTGAAAAGACCAAACGGGAGAAAACCTGCAAACCAGATGAAGGGTCTGCTATCCAAAATATATAAAGAACTCTACGACTCAAAACAAACAGCCCAGTTAAAAATGAGCAGGTGACCTGAAGGCATTTCTCCAAAGACGACGTACAGACGGCCAATGAGCACATGAAAAAATGCTCAGCATCATCAGCATCAGGAAAACGCAATCAACCAGGGGAAGCACCTCTCCCACCAGGACGCCCCTGGAGACGCCCCGGGCGCAGAGGCTGTGGGAAGGTCAGCGGTTCCCAGGAAGGTTAAGGAGCCACCACGGGACCCAGGGACTCTGCTCCTAGTTTACGCCCAGAGAAGTGAACTTGTCCACACAAACACTGGCACGCACAACAGCCAAATGTGCCCACCACCACGTCACTGGCGAGGGATAGACAAGGTGGCACCTCCCCAGGATGAGCGTGGTGAGGCAATGAAGGGGAATGACACAGGACCTCACAGCCACTGTGCTGTCATGAGCCAGACACGGAGGCTGTCATGGCTCCAGTCAAGGCTGTGTCGGGACAGGGAAATCCAGAGACAGTAGCTCAGAGGTGCCCGGGGGTGGGCAGTGGCCACTAATGGGGACAGGCTGCCTTTCACGGTGATGAGAAGCTCTGCAGCCACGCAGGGTGGGGGGTGCCCGACACCAGGAACGTACGTGGTGCCACTGAATTGGAAGAAGAGTGAACATCACAGTATGTGAGTTACATCTTGATCAAGTCGTTTTCTAAGCAGCAGGGTACGGTGGTCCTCTGCACCCTGACGGAGCCGTCACCGAGGCCGTGAGCTGGAAACGAGACATGCGACAGGTGGACGGTCGCTTCCCTTTGTGTTTGCATTAAAACAGCATTTACACAAAAATATGGATTTTCCCAGAGTTCCTGAGCGGCCAGCCCCCTGTAGAGGCGGAGGTGGGTGGGGCCACACACATTCCGATGCTGAGTGGGGGCCCCTTCCATTGCCTGAACCATGTCACGCAGTGTGCAGGCTCCGCAAGCTGCCCAATGGAGACATGGCTGCCGAGGTCACCCCTGGTGCTCCAGGGACCTCTTAGGCAGCCAGACCCATAACACAGGTGGCAGTGGCCCCCATGACCACACCCTCAGCATTTTAATCAGAATATGCCATTTCCTCCCATTTAACACAGTGGAGACGGCGGCTGCTGCCCAGTCCCCGCCCTCTCCCCTCGGGGACACTGGCAGAGCGGGAGGAGCCGAGGAGCAGAGGGGACCACAGCAGAGCTGGCCCAGCCTCTAGCTCAGCGCGTAGTTAAACTGGTTTGCAAACTTCTCGTGTTTCTTCTGGTCCACCTGGTTCATGGCTGTGACCACCCTCTGCACGGCCGCCCTGCGGGGAGAGCAAAGCAAGATGTGACCAGGGAGGCCCAGGCCTGGCTGGGACGGGACGTCGGTCCTGGGCAGATGCTGCCCTAGGCCCCTCGCAGACTCCAGCTCACGAGGACACAGCTCAGAAACAGCGGCGCCGGACACCACACTGGGTAGCCGCGACCCAGAGGTGGCCTTGGCAATGCCGGACTGTGCTCCCGATGGGCACAGCCTGCCCGGCAATGGGGGGGGGGGGATGCAGGCCACACTGTCAGGAAGCTCGGGACTCAGGCTGTGCCCGGGCCTGCAGGGTGCTCCACGTCCAGACTCGTGGGGAGACACTTGAGAACAAGCAGCAAGAAGATGCGGACGAGCCCCGGGGGCTCCTGCCCGCTGACTGTGGGGAGGGTGGTGTGGACTCAGCAGGGCCTGTGCCCAGGAGGAAGCCATCCGGGCCACACAGCAGTGACTGCTGACACTGCCCAGGGGCTCTGCTGCCCTGCAAAGGGCCCAGTCACCCACAGACTCCTGTAGGGAGACCTCCTGGCCGCACGGCTGCCCCAAGCAGTCAGCTATGGGCCCGATGGAGGACACAGGGAGACACGCTTCCGGGTCAGCACCCAGGGTGCTCTTTACCCCTGGTTAAACCCTAGGAAACCAGCCTCATGCCCAGAGCCTGGGGCCAAGCCCTACAGGCTTGGACATGGAAGAACCAACAGACCAGGAATGCAAAGCCCATGGGGGCTCCATGTGGGCACCCAGGAAGCTGCCCTCCTGTTCAGCCCCACTCGGACCAGGGAGGCAGGAAGGCCGGCAAGGAGGGCAGGAAGGGCCTGCTCTGCCCAGTGCGCTGAGCTGAGCGCCTTCTGGGGGCCGAGTGAGAGGCCCCCTAATGGACCTGCATGGTCTTGGCATAAATCTGAGGAGGGAGGCAACAGCCTTACATGGTTTCCTACACAAAAGCCCTAAATGCTTTCTGGCAATGCCTTGAACATGGGAGCCGCTGTCTGACCACCGCTGTAGGATGGGTGGTGGGGCTACTGGGCTGGAGGCCTTTCTACTAAGAACCTGCCCAGGCCCACCAGCCAGGTGGGGAGACGCCCTGACCAACCCCCCAGCCGGCTGTGAGAGCAGCACCCGGAATGTCCACTGTCCTGGTGGCACCACCGAGCTCTGCTGGGGCTGAGACCTGTGTGATGACCTGTCCTGGCCGACTTGGAGGTAACTGGCCTACCTGATGTCACCATGTGGACACCCCTGAGCACTGACCCTGAGGGGCCTCCAGGCCATGCCCAGCCCAGGCTAGTCGGACGAGGGGAGACACAGGCTGGCTCTGCATCAGCAGCACCCCCTAAATAAGACGCTCATCCCTCACCACGGGGTAACCACTCCAGATTCCACCCGACAGCCTGCTTTCCCCCCTCCACTGGCTGGAAACAACCATCCACCGGGGGGCCAGCGGTCACAGGAAGAAATGTGCAGCAGAGGAGGTACCAGGGGTCTCAGGACGGCTGGGAGCTTGGTCGGCTCCCCTCCAGCTCCCACAGGTCCAGGGGCTAGTGAGGGCTCTTACTTAGCAAAGACCTTCTTGGCGATGCGCGTGCGGGCGGTGTCCGCCTGCTGCTTCAGGTCAGTGAGTCCAGGGTGCCGCCTCTTCTTGCCTTTGCCTCTCCTGCCAACCCGGGACGAGCCAAGATCCACCCCTGTTGCCGCCTCCACGTCTCTCATAAACTCGGGGTCTTGCCAGTCTGCAAACAGACCTCGAGATTTCAGAAAACACCTGGCACCAACCCCAGCACCTCTCGTCCAAGCCCAACCTCCCCCTGACACAGCCACGCAGCTCACCCACGTGACAGAGGGGCAGGGAGGCTGGCTGGCCACTCCCTGGGGCTGAGGGCAAGGCAGAGCTCCTCCCACCACCTGCACCCAGGACGCTGCACCCACAAGGCCAGGAGAGCCAGGCTGCGGACAGTGCCACCCACAGGCTGCCTCCTAGACTCCAGGCTGGACTGTGCTCCATCCGGCCCCAAATCATGGCCTCTTGACCCGCCTGCCGGCCAAGGGTGTGCAAGCAGGGGCGGCCACGGCCAAGGGTCAGGGCAGGCTGGCCTCTCTCTCTATTGGTCCAAAGGTAACCTGGCGACAGGTCTCAGCAGTGAGGGCTTAGTTCACCCAGACAGCCCTGCTCCCCCCATACCCTCCCTCACGGCCAGGCCTGGGGCAGCAGAAGTGGCGCAGGGGAAGCAACGTCACACAGCCGCAGATCAGGCCCGTGCCCACGACCAGGGCTGCCGAGAGCTCTAAGGGGGGCTCCAGCCAGGGCAGGGGGCAGGCATTGAGGTCAGAGGCCAAGGCACCAACTCAGGCCGTCAGTGCTACTTCCCGCCTGGATCCCTGCTCCTGCATCCCCAGCCATGTGGGGTCCATGAGACAAGGCGTCGGCCCAGCCAGCCGGCCTGGAGGGCCACACAAGTCAGCAACGAGAACACAGCACCCCTCCCCTGACACACCCAGACAGAGACCCTGGCTTGCAGGAGGTGTTGGACCCCCACCCCACCGCTGACACCCGCCACACAAACGGGAACCCATGGGGGGCAGTGAGTGGGCACGTCCAGCACCAGGCAAGGCCGCGCCTCAGACAGACAGATGGCCAGGCCTCCCCAAGTTGATTTTTTGAAGTGAAGGAAAACGGGCTGCAGAGCTCAGATACAGAGACGATTAATCCAAGATTAAGGAAAACTGTCTAAACAGTTTATCTCCCAGTAATAAGAAGGCGTCACAGTTTAGGAGCCCAGTGAATGGAGCAATTGTTTAAACACAACGGGAAGACGCAGCGCAGCTCGAGATGGAATGAGCATCTCAGTAAAATGAAGGAGCAATTTAAAAGCCTTTGAAGAAAATCAATAGATGCTGGGGCGCGCGGCCTTCCTGCGCGGACGCCCGAGCTCCGCCGCATTGTCACCGAGGTGAGCGCTGGGAAAGAAAATTGCCCCGCGAGCAGGGAGGCGGGATCGATACTGTAGTTAGTGAAGAGATGCTATTTCACATCTGACTGGCCAGCACCGGCCCAGCCGCGGCCCATACCTGTTGTTAACAAGTCACCGCGGGCTGGGGAGCCAGAGACTCTTCAGGCTGACACAAAAAATAGGCACTTAATTTGCTCTGAGTGGGCACCACCAGGGAGCCTCGGCCTGCGGATTAGCAGGTCCCGACCTCCTGCCCCATCCAGGGCCTGGGCCCAGGCACTGACCGGGAGTCAGGCTAAATCTAATCTTCGTCTCTCAGGACAAAGGGAGACACCCCACTAATGATGACCAACAGCCCAGCTGGGACCCCACACGCTGGCCAGCACTGCCCCAGACACAGCCGCCTTCTGCCTTCTCGGGTGCCTATGGGGAGAGGGCACCTGGTGGCCAGGCCCTCAGACTCCAGTCCACTGAGTGGCCCACGTGCTGCCCAGCCATGACGGCCGCTTCCTCACACCACCACCCGGCCCTGCTGCTCAGGCCCCATTGGGGCGGAGAGGCTGCCAGCCCATTCCACGCGCCCCACACCACACCAACTCGCACCCCAGATAAGCTCCAAAATGGTCCTGAGCATGGCGTTTAGGTGGCTGCGACCCACTGGCCACTTGATCTGAAACTGGCCACTGCCAGAAAATGGGAGCCCTGACCCAGCGCCCTCCATGCCTGAGGCTCAGCTGTTCCAGTGCCCCTCGCCTCCTGCCCAGACACGCACACACACTACATGCATAACACACGCAGCACACAAACGCATGCGTGCACACACAACACACTTATAACACACACACATATCACATGCACAGAAAAAACACAATCTGCAGAGAGCAAGGCTTGGCGAGGGCCAGACCCCAGGCATTAGCAGCAGAAATGCGCCAGTTCCTCACTAGCACGGGCTCGCCCAATTAGCTTTTCTCGCCTTGATTTCTTCATCTGCTTAAAAAAAATGATTCAGAACCCAGAACCCACCAAACCAGTGACAACAGGTGGTTTCTGGCAGTGGGTGTGCCCACGTCACGCATCAAGTGTCCCTGAGACCCCACAGGCGGTGTGGTCCCCAGTGACCCAGCGGGGGCGGTAGGTGATCACACACAGATACACAGAGCCACCCCAGGGGCTCCTGGGGCCTGGCTGTGTCCCCCCCCGCCCCAAGTCCCAAGCTCCCAGCACCCACCTGGGCACTGGGCCTGCCTCTGCAGCTGCTGCCTCTGTTCCCGGGCCCTGTCCTCTGGGTGGAGGGGCTGCCCCGTGTCATCTCTGGGGATGATCTTGCCATGGAACGGGCACTGCGGCAAAGCAACGTGGGCATCACCCTCCGAGTCTCTGCCACCCACCCTCACCACCCTCAAAGGAAGGCGCCAGGGTGTGGCCATCCTGGGACTGGGTGAGGGGCATCTGCCTGAGTCAGGCCTCCCCCCAGCCCAGGCACTGCTCAGGGAGAGAAACGCAGGAACAAGCCAAGTCCTGCCTGGAGGCCCAAATGCTGCCCTCAGGCTGGGAAGGCACCAGGCCCAGTCCAGCGGCCAAGCGGTGGCTGCAGCCAGGACAAGCCCCCCAGGCGCTGGGCCAGCACCAGCAGCCCCGTGGAGCCCGGCTCGCCCTCAGGCCCCAGGGCTGCCTCACCTTCAGCCGGTCCTGGCGCTCACAGAGCCGGCCGTCAGGCCTGGGGGCACGGCACTGGTGCTGCACAGGCTCGAACCTCCCCGCGAAGGTTATGTGGCGGCTCCGCAGCACCTCCAGGACCTCGGCACTGTTCACCTCCTCCTCTACCTCGCTGGGTTTCCAGAAGCGGTGCTGAGACTCAGCCCTGCAGCGCGGGCCAGACGGTCAGAACCCCCGAGGGACACTGCCCAGACGGTCAGAGCCACGCAGGGACACTGCCCCAATGGGGTTCACATGGGCAGAGCCGCGCCCCCTGGTCTGTGGGGCCAGAGCACAGCCCAGCGCAGTGAGGGGTGGCTTCCCGACACTACTCGCAGAGCCCAGGCCCAGCTCATTCGGAGTCCGAGGAGGTCAGGGGGCAAGGGCAGTTGTGACAGGGACAGTGGTGACAAGAGCTGGAGGAGCCTTAAGGGTGAGGAACCGCCCTGGGCCCTGGTACCCAGATGACACGGGGCATCTCCTAGGGGACAGAGAGGCTCAGGAAAGCCCAAGGTCTAGGACGGGGCACGACTGTGTCACACAGCTGGGCGGGTGCAGGTGGAGGGAGCAGGGCCGACGAATGAGACCCGCCTGCACTCACTTGAGGATCCTCCCCACGGCCTCCGGCTCCTGGCCCCAGTTGCATAGGTCCACCCCAAAGGGGACAACGGGAGCCCGGGCCCGCTCTGCTGCCAGCTTCTGGGCCTCCTCTGGTCCCAGTGGTGTCCTGCAGGGGCCACAAGAACAGAACAGGACGCTCTGTGTGCCAGGCCAGCCACAGCCACAGCCACCCGCTTCTTCCTCTCCTGGGCACAGGCCCAGGGTCGGCACCTGTGACCAATGACCTCCACTCGGGCTGGGCTCCAGGGCAATGCTGAGGCTGTGAGGGGTCCTCACCCGGGGCCTGGGTGCCCAATGTCCACCCCCAAGCCCCAGAGCCTCGGCCATTCTCCTGCCTGCTCCCACTGGCCCTGGCCCTAGATACAGGTGCTGGCAGGTGCACACCTGGGGCTGCCTTCAAGGAGCCAAGGCGGCCTCAGGGGCCAGGGAGGCAGGCCGTGCTCTGGGCAGACGGTGGCGGGGAGTCACCTGGGGCTCGGGCACGGGGCTGGGGGCAAGCGGCCCCGGAGGCGGTGGAGCTGGGCGGCAGCCGAGGTGGGGTCGCTGGCCTCCGCGTCCATCTTCATGCTCTTCCTCGCCTGCAAGCCCTGTGCAGCCAGGTCTTTCTCCAGCCCTGAAACACATTTCCTACTCCTGGTCACCGTCCCCCGGACAGACGCCATGGGGGGCACTGTGCTCCCATCCCACGGGGAGGGAAGGTGGTGGCCGGGCAGTTAGGAGGTGGCCCACGTTTGTGCCGTCCACGGAGCTACGCCGAAGCCCGATGCTGGCGTCTCCCCCACGTCCTCCCAGGGCACGGCCACAGATGAGGCTGACATGCCCTGACCTCTGCAGGCCGGTGTCCGTCCCCACACTCCTGGGGCAGACGAGGGCACCAGGGAAACCCACTGCCCTCCCCAGACCTGCCGCCGGCTGCGCCGATGCCACTACCCACGTGGGCGCCCAGCACGTCCCCAGGAGCCAGGTTACCATCACGTGCAGACGCCAATAAACTACAGAAGTTTATGGTGGACAGCAAAGTAAGTACAGATCTTTAACAATCAGGGAGGCTGCCAGAAGAACGTTTATGTTTCTTTAACCCTCACCTGAGAACGCTGACTGACTTTAGAGATGGCGGGGGGGGGAGAAACCCCAACGCGAAGGGAGACGCTGGTCGGCTGCCCCGTATGTGCCCAGACTGGAGATGGAACCTGCGGCCTCCGTGGTGGACGGAACAAGGCTCCAGCCCACTGGACACCCGGCCAGGGAAAGAACCATGTTTTTATCCTGTTACTGAATGAATAGTTTTAAAAACCAGCAGAGGAGCCCGGCCGGCATGGCTCAGGGGTTGAGCATCGACCTGGGGTCCAGGAGATCAGGGTTCGATTCCGGGTCAGGGCACAGGCCCGGGTTGTGGGCTCGACCCCCAGTCGGGGGCGAGCAGGAGGCAGCCGATCAGTGACTCTCGTCACTGGTGTTTCCCTCTCTCCCTCTCCCTTCCTCTCTCTCAGATCAGTAACGACATATTAAAAAAAAAAAAAAGCAGAAGAAAAGTTAATCTAGCAAATAAAAGGTGGGAAAAGAAAGCGAAGCAGCAAGAGAAGCGTCTGAAATACGGCGACAAGTACACGAAGAGACGGAAACCTGACAGGCCACTGAGGTCAAAAGCGTTTAAACCGTGTTACCCGCGTGAGGCCCGCCTCAGACAGACGGCCAGACACGGGTGGAACGAGATCACCACGCAGACGGGCCAGGGAGCCGAGGCTGAGGCCATGGCCAACGCAAGGAGCCGGACTTCCGGTCCAAAGGAACGAGGGGTGGGTGGGACCCCACCGCGGGCTCTGCGGGCTCTGCGGGCGCTGCGGGCCCGGGACCTCACAGGGAGGCTGGAACAGACGAGCGGATCCGGGTTCAGACCCAGGGGCGGCCCAGCAGCGCCGCAGGTTTCACATCTGAGAAACCCTTGCCGAGCACACGCAGGCTGGCGGGTGACCAGGGAGGAGACCACAGCCCTTCTGAAGACCCGTCACCCACACTGCGTCCTCGAGGCACACGGCAGTGAGGGGAGCAGAGTGAAGGGCGGCCGGTGACCCCAGAGGCGGGGAGCTTACAGGCCACGCACACGCGCTTCTGCGTACTCCCCAGGTGCAGACTGGCCGTGCGGGCCACTGACTACGTACCTCTGTCCACCCGTCCACCTCAGGCTCATGAGCAACACTGACTGGAAGGGGCAGTCAGAAGGGGGCTGACCGGCATGAGCACTGGACACAGGAAAGAGCTTCCAGGGCAGGAGGGGGGTGGGGGCGGAGGGGAGGACACAGGGTAAGGCCAGGAAGGGCCCGGCCCCTGAAAGGGCCCCTCTGCTCAGGTGTGGCTCACAGCAGGTCAGCCCGTCAGGACCCGCTCCTCTGCGCGTGAGCATGGGGTCCAGCTCCGATTCTTGGGGGCCCATGCTGAAGGGGGATACTGCACAGAGCCACTTAGAGGTGACTGAATCCACCTCTGGCCACCCGAGCACGAGCTGTGAGGGCCCAGGGACACCAAAGGAGGCTGGGCCCTGCTGGATGCTGGCACCAGCACCGCGTCCACAGGCCCACTTGGGATCTGACGATACCATCAGGACAGGCAAGTGCCCGCACAAGCGCACGCGCCTCACGCGCAGGAGAGGCTGGTGAGTGGGCACTGGCGTTTGGATGGATACAGTCACAGCCAAAGATCAATACGAGAATTCCTGAGCTACAAGAATGAAATATATTTTTCATTGATTTGTTGTTTTAAACCATTAAAAAGATGGGTAAGCGTGTTAGAGCGGGGTAAATACTTGGGGCACTAAAAAACACCACCATTTTCACACTGTGGTAGAAAATCAATCTCGCTGACATACTTTCAAAGTGAAAACCCAGAGAGCAGACGCGCAGCCGGCAGTTTGCAGGGAGAATGGACAGCGGAGCCTGAGAACAAGACCCCCCCCCCCCCCCAGAGGGCATCTGACTCAGCACAGGTCTGGGTGCAAACTTACTCCCACGGCTGCTTTTAGAAGGTATCACAGAAATGCCCAAATCTACTTTTTTGTTTAAACTGACCAAGGGGCCCGATCTGCCTGGAGCATCAGGCAGGCGGGCGCCGGACGATCAATGCAGGAAACGGAGAGGCTGGGGCTTCTCGCAAAGTCAGCCTCCGCCTGACACTATTGATTTTGCCTAGTTCAGCTGGCCTTGTAATTAAAATGTAAATTTGAGAAAGAGATTACGTCCTGACAGACGCAGGATTAAGGGGAAGATAAAAGCCCCGCTTGTGAAAATTCAGAGAAAATGAGAGCTCGCGTTTCCTGGGCAGGGGCTCAGACTGAAGGGCCACAGACCCGCGCGAGCCAACTGGAAAAGCAGCCCCGGGTAGACCTGGGCTCTGAGTGGACTGCAGCACCCTCGCCACCCGCCACCCACAGCCCAGAGCTTGGAGGAAACATGGGGCAGAGGCCCCTCTGTGACCTGGGGCCTCATAGCTCCACAGGGGAGGGCATGTCACCAGGGGGAGTCTGACGCCAGGAGAGGCCCCCTCCCCAGTCCTCCACGGGACCTGAAACCCCTCTTGGACCCTGGGCCGCCAGCACACTCCTCCACCGGTTTGCCACCGTTTAGAGAACATCAGTCACCAGCACCTGCCCAGACACCAGCCATCCTACCTTCAAGGCCCCAGCAGAACACGTGAGCTCCAGAGAGGGGTGGAGCACGGCCGCAGAAACACACGCAAAAGCAACAGGGTCCCTGCCTTCCTCGTGAGGCACCCGCCACAGCCAGGCACTGCGCGGGCACCGAGGTGCAGGGCGCCGGGCCAGGACTGAGGAGGAGGGGGCAGCCCGCAGGCTGAGAAGACCTGCAGGCAGCACTGCCAGGCCCGGGCCCAGGTGCTAAGGCAGGGCTGCGGCTGCCGGCCCCGCGGCTGCCGAAACCAGAGAAGTGGCCGGGGCCTAGCAGGCTGTTCCCTGCAGTCCTGCCCTCAGCCCACTGTGTGACCTGCACTGGCAGCCTCAGGCATGGCCAGCCTTCTGCTGGCACCACCCTGGGCCCAGGAAGGTGGTCACTGCACCTCGTGAACCGGCGAAGCCGCTCTGGGGTGCCTCGTGCGTGTCGGTGAGGCCTCTGGCCCAAGGTCAGGTTTGGATCAGCAGCGGGTGTGGTCAGCGGTCAGAGGGAGACCCATCTCTTCCCTGGAGGGGGCCCAGGAAACAGAACCACCCAGGACGGTCACCTGGTATGAACAGGGACCAGACACCCGGACGGCTGTGAGGTCTGGTTAATCTGACGTGACCCCCAATAGTCACGCCTTCACACTCGAGTGTCCAACCCCTAAGATCGCTGAACCCGTCATCTCATCCGCGCTCCACCCAGGTCAACTGTCTGCCTCCCCACAGAAGCCACGGCCTTGCTCTGGACGGGAGGAGAGCCCCGTGCAAGGCCGCCTGAAGGTGGGCCCACACCCCCCTGGAGGGCCAAGTCCTGGGGTGCAGACATGGCCTGTAGAGGACTTTTGGAAAAGGAAAGTCTTCCAGACAGGAGACCCCACAGAGGTGGGGGTGTGCTCCCCAAGGTCACCGTCGCTCCGTGTCAGGGAGTCAAGACACCCTGGGTCAGACACCGGGTCTGACTCCTTGACTGTAAGGAGGATCGCTGCCCTGTGACACCCCCAAGAAATGGTGACCAGGGAGCAGGGGAGCCTGGAGAATGTGGGGTGGCTGCCTCTCACCTACGAGAGGCAGCAGCCAACGCCAAGCCCCGCCCCACCCCCGCCCCAGAGCAGGACCCTCCCTCGGCTCTGGGACAGCAGGCCCACCCCGGCCCTCACTCCCCACACCGGAGGTCAGCGCAGGGGCCCTCTGAGGGCCTGCTCTGTGGACACCTGGCTGCACCCACAGGAACTGGCGACAGGAACCCACCGGGTGGCCTCAGGGATGGCCCGGGCACAAGGGGAGCCACCAGGGTTCAGGGAAAGCAGCTGTGTCACTGGCAGCCGCAGAGAACCTCAGGACCACCTGCCCCGACCACGGCCGGCTCCCCATCAGTGGGCGGCAGGGCCCACACCCAAGGTCCCCGCCAAGGGGCACTGTCTGAGGGGAACCCACTTCCCAGTGCCCCTCCCCGCCACTTACCATCCTTGGGCTGTAAGTCGGGGCCGCAGGCATCGTGCCCCCCCCACTCCGGGACCTCCACAAAGTCGTCGTCCTCACTCTCGCTCCCGGGGGATGCCGCCTGTGGGAACACCCCCAAACCGGTGTGTGAGCAGGAGGCGGAGCCGGGGCCCCTGTGGGGCTGTCCCTCCGGCTGGGCGTCAGCGCTGCCAGGGGGACACACCGAGCTGTCTCCCAGCCGATGCCCTCGCTCCTCAGCGTCGACTTCAGACCCGACTGGACCGGCCCAGCTGCCCGAAGCCTGGCGTGCGGAACAGGCACCGCTTCAGTCTCAGAGCAGATCTCGCCCAAAGGCCCGTGTGAGGTGCCAGCCCCCTTCCAGGCCCAGCCCCGGGCCTCGCTCGGCTCAGCTCGGCCGCTCCCCACTAAGGCCCGGGTGGTACTGACGTGACCACAGCACTTCTGGAATATTCCGCTCTTAACAATGACGTTAAGCCACCAAAGAAAGGGTTTTCTTTGGATGAGCCCACTTCTGCCAGACCAGCGTGGTAGGGTCCCCGGTGCTGCACAGCCAGGCCCCTGCACACGAAAGGCTCATCTCAGGCGAGTGAACGGTCCTCCCAGAGGAGGGTTTCCATGCTGGGTGACCAATGGCCACATCCACGCCACGTGCCAGGGCCACAAACAGCAGGAGGCACCCAGAAGCCCCACCCACTGCCCACCACCGAGGAACCAGGGCTCTGCTTCTGGCTTCCGGCCCTCAGGCCAGGACAGTGGCCTGGTGGCCCTGCCCCAAGGAGTGGGCACTGCCCCCAGAATGGCAGCACCCACCTGGATGCCACCGCCAACTGCAGCTCACCTGAGGGAAAGGCCCAGAAGGGAGACCCTGTGGGGTGACCACCAGTGATCGGGCCTAGGGAGGTTGTCAGAGACAAACATTTCAGGAAACAGGACCATCTGACATAGTCCTTCTGAAACAATCCCCGAGAGGAACACTGACCACAGGGGGCGGCCGCGGGTTGGCCCCACACCAGCTCAGCCAGCCACCAGACAGCGGCACCCTCGGGCCACCCTGGACACCAGCCTGTGGGTGTCAGTACCTGCGGTTCGCGGGCAGCCCCAGAGGCATAATCAGATGCAAATGCACTTTGTTTGGGTTCGCCCGGCAGCCCTGCATCGGGAGGTGCAGAGACATTAATCACGGAAACTGTAATTTTTGTTATCAGTCTAACACTGATCAAAAGGGAAGCCTGTCTCCACCGCTGACCTGTGAAACGTCCCAATTATACTCTTTGGAAATGACAGGGGCACTTAACTCCAGCGCTGAGCAAATGACGACCATCAATCACGTTTGAATAACAATGAGCCGCGGACCTGAAAATTATTTTTGCACAGAATCTCCCCAGGAATTTATGAAAGGTGGCGAGCAGCCCAAGGTTTTAGGGCACTGCGCTGCAGGCCTGCGCAGTGCGCACCAAACACTAAGCAGAATTTATGTGTTTTAATTTTCTAAAAGGTAGGTGTGGACCGACCGGGAGCTACGACGCATACCACAGGCGCCAGAGTTTAAATATGGGGTCATTTTCATAAAATATTACACTTACTGCTCCCGCCAACGAATTTCACCGGGGACTTGTATTAAATTTCCATTTCCTAAAAAATATTCAGCTGCTTCGCTAACTATCAGGAACCACACCTCCTTTCGCCCTAAGTGTTTGCTCAAGTCACTAAGTGGGGACCCCAGGCTCTTTGTTCCTGACCTAGCAGGGAGAGGCCAGGGATGCACACAGGTCCTCTGTAAGCTCAGGGCGGGGCTGAGCCGGTAAGAACGGCCCCCTTAAGGTCCCCTCAGCCAGGTCCCAGGCGAAGCTTTGCCAGCCAGGACTGGGGCTCCCGGGTGCTGCCAGCAGCTCACCTGGGCTGTGACCGCTGGCGGCTGGGCCTCGGCTCACTGCACCAGACGAGCCAGACTCCGGCCAACACCGCGCCCAGCACGAAAGCTCCCACTGCCCAGTGTGACGTCCCAGGGGAGCTCGGTGGGCAGTGAGCCCGCAAGGAGGGCTCGACGACTGTGCAACACAGAAGGGCGGTGATGGCTGACCTCCTGAGGCTGAGAAAGCTAGAAAGCTCCACTTCACGGGAGGTTGCCACTGCCCAGACACCTCCCTGACCTCTGCCTTCCCACAAGTACCTGTTCAAAACAGCACCACCCGGACTGGGAAACAGCACAGCTGGGCCACTGAGGCCCACGCCTGAGCTCCTGGGGCCAGTCCAGCGATCAAGGCAGCAGGGACAACCTCCCCACAAGGTCAGAGGTCACAGATGGGACAGAAGCCAGCACCCAGCACCCAGACACATGTAGGGAGGTGCTGGGGGCAGGGCGGGTCAGAGCAGCCCAGAGGACACCCAAGGACGATCACGCCCTGAGGCGGCCTCAGCTGAAGGCAGGTCATCTTCAGAACCAGTCAGACCTATAAACTGGGCTTTCCCCAGTGCCGTTTCCCTGGGAGCAGCTTCCTGATCCAACAAAACCAGACCTGGTCCCCTCGTCTGGGGGACTCGAGGTCACGCTAGGCCATGTGCTCACCTCTGTAACAGGTGAGTCCTGGGCAGGCAGTCAGCACCTGTGGCCACAGACACCTCCAAGTGCTTTGCAAGGTTTTGGGAGCTGGCCAGGCCCCTATACTAAACCCTCCCAGACACTCAGCCCACCATCCCACCCGAGACCAGGGAGGCCCAGAGTAGGCCTCGGCCTCAGCAGGCTTTATACAAACTGATTCTCACCCAGTTAAAAGGATTTAGAAAAATGAGCTTCCACAATCATAATTAAACAAGCAATAAAATAGCTAAAATATACAATGCAATCAGTTCACAGGAGTAGGGTAGAGAGATTGCTAATTATTTGAGAAGGGCCGGAAGGGAGGCCTCGCACGGAGCACCCACCGGCCAGCGCGTGCCCGAGATACAGCTGGGACCATTAAATAAATTCTGTGTGATCTAATTAACTTGGTGCACAATCTCAATTACTTTTCACCCAAGAAATCACTTCTGTTCAGTTTATGTGTGTTTCCCTTTTAAAAAAAAATGATGTAAGGCCTCGTCAGACAAGTGAGCTCCCACCTGCATTTGTCTCTCAGCGCTTGATGGCTATGCATTTAAAAGCCCATTCTATCTTATAAACTAAAAATTAAACGTGCTCAGCTGTGATGGCCGTCATCCGGCGGCTATTTATATGCTAATGCCCTCCCAGAAGGCCGTGCAAATTGCCCAGCCAGGCCGCAATCTCGAAAGCATCTCGGCTGCAGCACCTTCAGAGGGCAGCCAGGGCGGCAGGCTGACCATGGCAAGCACACGGACCCCAAAGCCCGCTAGGGCGGCTGTGGAGCACGTACCCCCCAAGGGAGAATCAGAAGCCAGTGGCAGGGCAGCCTCCTCCCTGCTGTTCTGACTGAATCGCAGCAGGAGTGAGCTTCGAACAGGCCTCACTGTGGGAGCTGCTCCAGCACCCGTCGAGTTGCTGGGGTGCTGGGGGTGGGAGGCTGCCACCGCCTGAAGGTCCATCTCTAGGGTGAGGCTGGGGCCCAGGGCTCTGCTGGGTCTGGGCGGGCAGCCCGCAAACAGGTAAGGGCGCAACCGTGAACCTGAGGTGGGATGGCAGCCCAGGAGACACGGGCCAGGCACTGGAGCCTGTGCTTCGGTCCAGATGGACAGCCCTCTCCTCCGGTGACCACATGGGGCGTGCGCTGGAGTCTGCAGCCCATAAGAGGTGTGCAGGGGCACAGAGCATTCTCACCTGGGCTCTGGCACCCAATGGAACACAAAAGCTGCCCAGCTGCACCAACCCTCCAGTTCAGCCTGCCTTCCTCCATGCTTGGAGGCAGGACTCCAGCCCTGTGACGCTGTGGGTGGCACCCTCACTGGGTGGCTCAGCCTTGGGAGGAAGGCAAGACTCACACAACCGCCCTGACTCAGTCTTCTCACCTGTAAAATGGGGTTACAGAATAAACCCTGGTGGAGCAGCTTTTGGAATTAGAGAGACAATAGGTGAAGGTGTTTGGAGGGCAGGGCTATTGGGGAAGGTGAGGTGATGGCAGGTGTTCAAACAGCGGTGGGGGTGCTGGGCCTCGAAGCTCCCTAGTCCTCTCGAGATCAGCATGCAGACCCCTCCCTGCTCTCAGCCCCTCAAAGCAGGAGGCAGCGGCCTGGCCTTCAGCATGATGGAGGGGCCCCGTCACCAGGAAGGTTGTTTACTGGCCCTGCCGAGTACAAGGTCCCCACGTGGCTGATTTAGTTTCCCTGCTTCTCTGGGAGCCTGGAGCATCCAACATTTCATTTCCCTGCGTCTCCTGCTCTGCCCTTTTCACCTACGGAAGCCGGGCACACAGGGCCCGACACTGCATGGCCGAGGCCTCCCTCCACAGAGGCCAACAGACTTGGAAGACCTCATGCGGAGTCCAGCGGATGAGCAGGGAGGTGTTGCCATTAAGACCATGCAGCTGCCACACGAGACTGGTGATGGGTGAGACAAGGGCATCCAGGTGGGTATTTTAGCCACTTAAACCCATAAGCCTAGTATTAGTTTAAAAAGCCCACTGCTGCCCTGGCTGGTTTGGCTCAGAGGTTAGAGCATCGGCCTATGGACTGAAGGGTCCCAGGTTCGATTCCAGCCAAGGACACATACCTCAGTTGCAGGTTCAATCCCTGGCCCTGGGAGCACATGCGGGAGGCAACCAATCGATGTGTTTCTCTCCCTCTCCCACTCTCTCTGAAAAGCAATGGAAAAAATGTCCTCGGGTGAGGGTTAGAAAATAAAAACCCCACTGCTGATCATTTAAACAGACTGATGCTTGAAACTATTTTCTTCTGACTTACTGGTTAGTGGGAAATTACTATTTTGTTAATTACACAACACAAATTGGTGATCTTAGCTACATAATTAAACAGCATGCAATTTAAAAGTTTCCAGAGGATGTTTATCAGTGTAACGGATGCGGCCCTGCGGATTATCACCCCTGCCCGGGAACAGCCAGGCTGGGAACTAAATCTCCCGTGATGCTTCCTATCGATCCAGGTGAGATTTATCCCGGCCGGCTTCCCAGCAGACGCAGGCGAGACGCTCTATAAAGCAAACAGTTAAACCTACTTAAACTGGCCTAAATATTTTTTAAAGACAGAACATCTACATCAAAGGAAAACAATATGTAGAAACCAGTGGCAACACAGACGGAAATAGGAAATTGAAAGAAAAAGGGGCCACGTCCTGTGCAGCTGCCAAGAGGAGAGGCCCAGGCGGCCCGGACCGTCCAGGGACAGGCTCCCGCCCCTCGGCGTCTGGGCCTCATGGTCTCTGGAACCAGGGGAGCCTCTCAAACATCTGTGACAAGTTCTCAGATGTTTAAGTCTCTTATTGAGTTAGCACCCGCTCAGCCTGTTCTTCCCACAGCCAAGACCTGAGCTAAGTGGGAAGACACCAAGGCCCGGGGTTTAACCCCCAGGCACCTTATGTGAAAACCAGCCAAGAACAACGGGACCCCAATTTCTAATTACCAGCCCACTGGCGGCCGCCCTGCACAGACGGGAACAGATGTGCAGATACTGGTATCTATTCTGGGAACCGCGCTCACCTGAACAGGGCACTGCCACTCAGCCTGCGGCCAATCACTCCATCTACAGCCCGAGGAATGAGCACTGTCTCCAGGGACTTCAGAGCAGTGCCTCTTAAATCAGCTCCCGGAGCAGCCTCTCCGAGTCGCCTGCTCTCCTGTTCATTCCCTGACAGGCAGAGATGAGGCAGAGACACCTTCCAGCCTGCTCCATGCACGCAGTCAGACCCATGGCCCCCACTGCCTGGTGTAGCATGCACAGAGCCCACCTCAGTTTACCCTGTCCCCCCTAACTCAGTGGACACAGACATGGCCCCAGGTCAGCCCCTCGCCTGGCCAGGCCCTCCAGCCTTCAGAGTGAACTGTGGCATAACCTTGACCAACGGCTTCCAACTCCCCAAGCCTGTTCCTGCCACAAGTAGCCTGGAGGCCCCCACTGGACAACCAGGCCTGGACACTCCGTGCCTCCCACCCACAGGTCATCCTACAGATAGATACCTGGGGGCAACACCCAGGTTTCTAACAGTGAGAGGTCCAAGTCTCACGTGAGTTCGGAGGGGTTGGAGGTGGCTGAGGGCCTGACAGGCCTCTGTAAGGAATTGAGCCCACGGCCACACCGGCAGACACACCAGGATCCCCACATCGCACCCTGCGCTGCACCTGCTGTGAATTTCCCCAACTGGCCGTTTTCAAAGGAGAGAAACAAGATCGCCCTCTGCTGGTCCCCGGGGGCTACACACCCGGCAAAGTCAAAGGACCTAAGGTGGGGCCCAACAGTTCAGAAACTCACAGGCCCCCTCCCACCCTAGGGACCTGGAACTCCCTGGCCCAGCCGCTCCACCTCCTGGACCAGCTGGACTGGTCCTCAACCCCAAGGCCTAGTGAAGGAGGACCTGGATTGCTCCAGAGCCCAGCGTTTCTGCTCACAGGGCTGAACTCGGACCAGAGAGGAACCCTAGCCACCTCCACCCAGTCGCCACCACTCACCTCCCTCCTGCGCGGCCCCTCGGGCTCTATGTTCAGCTCCCGGGATTTCCACAGGGCCGTTTCCAGTTCTGCCTTCAGACCGATGGCAGCCTCCAAGTGCCCCCCATGTGTACCTGCGCGGGTGAACAGCTGCCAGCAAGGGGGCTTGTCATCCAGCAGGCTGGGCACCCTCCCCAGGCAACCACACCTGCCCGGCACTCAGGGAGCCTCACCTGGACCCAGCTGCACACAGCTGGTAGGAACTTGTTCTGGATGAGCTTGAGCGCGTCCCGGGCTGACTGGATGACAGCGCAGTTGTCTTCGTCCTCCCGCACCCTCAGGCTGTCTGCACAGGGGCACGCCAGTCACCAGAGGGACCAGAGGCCCAGGGCAGGTCACAGCACTTCCATCTCCACCCCGCCATAGGTTGGTTGCCTGGGACCCCAAACCTGATGCCCAAGATTTGCTGCTTCATGATTTTGGCAAAGACCGTTTCAGTCTGATGCCAACGCTCCTTCCACACTGGCCCCGAGACTGCTTCTGCCTATCTCATGGCAGCTCCTTGGGGCTCAAAGGTTCTGGGTGGGTGGGTGCATGTGTGCCTGTGTGCCCAGGGCTTCCTGCAGCTTCCAGCCAGGCTGCTCTCCTCCCAAGAAAATTCCTGAAGGGCCCCAACCCCACCCACACCCAACATGGACATCGGGCACCTATGTAGAAGCTAGGCCCAGGGGGCCCGGCACATGGGGTGAAACCTCGAGGCTGGGAGGCCAGGGCCACATGGGGCTCTGAGAGACACCACCTATATCTTTGCAAACATGGTGAGAAGCTGTTTCTCCATCTCATTTTTCTCCCAGGCCCTGGCAGCCACTGTTTGAGCCCAATGGACTGGGCAGCAGCCTGTAGCCACTGCACATGCTCCACAGGCACCCTGGTCACCTCACCTACATGTCACAATGAGGGCCCTGGGACCCACAGCCTAACCCCAACTTGGGGGATCCCTGACCTGCTCACGGCGCCAAGAAGCCTGAGCTGTCAGAAGTGTCCTGCAGGCCAGTGGCCAAGGGGGCCTGGTTCAGGCAGCAGCCTGGTCGGCAGTGAGGGAGAGCCCTGAGCTGCGGCAGGGGTGCGTCACCTGAGGACAGCTCCACGTCCAAGCTGTACTTGTGGGAGCCCAGCCCATGGCACCGCACAAACTCTTCCTGGTCACTGTCCTCGTCGTCCGAGGAGGCCCCCTGGGTGGCATGGGGCAGCCCCTCCCCACGGATGGCCACTGGACGCAGTGCACAGGCCGGGAGGGTCTTGCTGCAGCACGGCCGCTCCTCATCCCCAACGGGGGTGCTGGTTGGGAGAGGGGTACCCTCCTCGGGTGCAGCAGAGGCCACAGCAAGCCGAACGGCCCCGGGGCTCAGCCCCAAGTCAAAGGGCACCAGCAGCCGGAAGCAGCTGTCCACCTCTGTAAGGCAGCCCCGGATCTCCTCAGACATTTCTGCAAAGACCAAGACCTGCTTTTGGGTCACATCACAGGACAGCACTGCCCACCCGAGGGCAGAGACCCCTGTCCAAGGGAGACCTGTCCAGCAGCAGGTGGGCTGTCCACAGCCCACCTCCCCCCTGCAGAGCCCAGCGCCCTGGCCTCGAGTGTCAGCAGAGGGTTTGTGACCGCTGGAGAGCTAGCTTGGCAGCTGCGGCTGTGGGGCCCTCCTCCCATGTCCTGACCCCACGGATCTGTCTCAGGCTGCGACAGCCACTACTTGGCATGTCTGTGAATTCCACGTGGGATGCACTGTCACAGGCAGAACTTGGGGGAGGGAGCGGCCAGCTGAGGGCCATGAAGACACCCGCCACGTCCCAGTCCTCCAGTCTGAGTGCACCTGCACCCACTCACATGGCTTGCTCTCCTTGGGCCCAGGGGCCTATGTGCCTTTTCAAGGCCTGGTCCTCCCCCAAGCACCTGAGGCAGAGCCGCATTCCTGTTCCTCACACCCTGGCTGCCAGAAAACAAATGCTAGGGTTTGGGGAAGGGGCTGGCAAGAGCAAGTGAGGCCAGGAGATGCAGGGTGAAGCTCAGACCACAGACCAACAAAGGATGCACATCTCATCTCCCCCTGCCTGGACGACATGATGCAGGGAGGGGTCGCTGCCAGCATGACCACCAAGAGGCCTGCACAGCACACAGGGCCCCGCCAGCTGCCGACCAGGAGAGGTTCCGCAGGACAGGGCGGGGGTCCCTGCCCAGCTGGCTGTCCACCTGCTGCCCCCCTGTCCTGGAGACTCACCCTCCATCTCCCGCACGGCCTGCTCAGACCTGTCCCGGTAGATTCTGTCTAAGCGCCTCTGCTTTTCCTCTTCTCGCTTTCTTTCTGCCAGAGTCCTAGCGCTCACATCCTGAAAATCCACCTGAGAAAGTGAGATAAAGATGAGACCCAAATGAACAGAACACAAAGAAAATGAAAGTCAAAACAGGCCAAAGAGAAGGGGCACCCGCACCAGCACTGTCACCGGCACCCAGCCAGACCTCAGTGGGTCTCTCCAGTTCAGTGTTCAAAACACAAGGGAACACACTGGACTGCGTGTTTGGTCCCTGGAAAGAGCACAGCCAGCAACATCTCCCAACAAAGAGACAAAAAGACCATGGCAACAAGCGTGCTGGGGGTTGGGGGGGCTGCTCACTCCAATCAGCAGGGAAGGGTAGCTGCTGGCCAGACCCAAGAGCCTGAGACCACCACCTGAGCATGGACCCCAGACCTGTAGCGGGAGAGGCAGCACCCGCAGGTGGAGAGCAGGGACCAGTGCAGAAGGGACCCAGGTAAACACAAAGTGTAAGACGGGTCCCAGAGGGGAAAACTTGTCCCAGAGAAGGGCTGCATCTGAGAAGCTGAATCTCACTGTCCTTTCACCTGTACACCCGTGGGAACTAGGTCCACAGGCTCAGCTCCACCCACACCCAGGGATGAGCTTCCCAGCTTCCTCCCAAAGCTGCTCCTCCCGTCTCTGGAGCCCCTGACCCCCACATTGCTGATTACTCTCAGGCCCACTCGGTCCTCAACCCTGCCCCAGTAGCCAAGGGTCCAGGCAAGTCTGCCCACCAAGATGGCACTGCCAAGGCCTACCCACCTGCTGGCTGTGTCTCAAGAAGTGGTAGCCCAAGGCGAGCTTCTTATAGGCCGCGCCAAACTTCTCATTCCACCCCTGGACGGCCCGGGTGACAGCCTGCCTCAGCCTCTGGGCCACCTCCCTGGGTGGCGGCAGGGGCTGCCTGTGGTCGGTGCCCAGAGTGAGCTCCAGGAACTCCTGGAAGTCTGACACGACCAGCACCCTGAACAGGTGAGACCGGGCAAAGAGCTCGTCCACAATCTGGAAGGCAGAGAGGCGGATCTCGGCGTGCTCCTGGCTCAGCTGGGCCATCAGCAGGTGGTAGGCATGGCTCAGCTGTTCCTCCGACGACCTGGGGATGCCAGCTGTTCTTACCAAGCGCCCAACACTTGAGGACACGGTAGTTAAGTGCCATGGGGGCAGTGCTCACAGAGGCAGGGACACGTGCCCTGTCCTGGTCCTCACTCCCCCTTGCACGGCCAAGCCTGGTCCCTTCCTGCTTCTGTGAAACCCACAAGCCAAGCCCTGGCAAAGTGGCTCAGCTGGTGGGAGCATCACCCCATACACCAAAGGGTTTTGGGTCCAATTCTGGGTCAGGGCACATACCTGGGTTGTGGGTTTGACCCTTGGTCGGGGCGCATCCAGGAGGCAACCAATTAATGTTTCTCTCTCATATCCACATTTCTTTTCCTTCCTCTCTCTAAATATATCTTCAAGCAAGGTTTAAAAAAAAGCAAAAACCCACAAACCAGAAGTGGTTTTATTTTTAAGTGGTTGAAATAAATCAAGAGAGTGATACGCCACGACACGTAAAAGTTACGTGAGGTTTCCGTGTCAGCGCCCATAGCTTCACTGGGATGGCCTCGCTGCCTGTTCACCTCGCGGTCGGCGTTCCTCAGGGAAGCGGCTTCGGCACAGACTAAAGTGCCCCCCTGCCCTGTAAGCCACCGCTGTTTGGGGGTTTTCTGGGCATACAGTGAAACCTGATCTGAGCTGAAATTTTTTAGTCAAAATGTAAGTTTTTCATCACTTAATAATCCTTTAAAATCTCCTGTTTCATAAACACAATGTAAACCTCTGCTTATGTTCCCAGGGTCTGAGCGGCTCTCAGTGGATCCCAGCTCACCTGCCTGCAGTGGGAGAGAAGGGCGGGTGGACACACAGGTCCTGCAGCACCAGAAGGCCACCTGCCTACCCGTGACCTTTCACCTTCCTCCACCGCACATTCTAACAGTTAAAGCAGCAGACGTACACTCCCCCTAAATCACACATGTGCACTCCAGGGCCACACTCCGTCACCCACATGGGAGTGAACAGCGATTCAACCCCAGTCCTGACATGTTCCCCTCACCTGGGACCACTGCCCCAGAACACTTCGGGGCCCTGGGGTAACATCCTGGCGTGTTCCTTCGGGGGTTTTCCCAGCAGAAGTGACGTTGGAGAGCTGAGATGTGCCTGGCCCCAGGGGAAGCCTCACAATTGTACAACATCCCAGGGGTGTTGGGTTTGCCGGGCCAGCCGGTCACCATGAAATGCTGAACCTTAAGACATACTTGCAGATTTTCTTCAGCTCCTTCATCTTCTCGGGGTTCAGCTGCGGCTCTCCTGAAGTTGTGAGGTCTTCCACCAACTCCGAAAGCCTCTGATCCATAACTGGAAACGCGGAGCAGAGACCCCAAGGGGCCGCCTAGCGCTTCACCGTCCCGGGCCCACCGGGTGCTGGGGTTCAGGCGGTGGGGCTGGGTCCTCGCCCCGGGCCTGCGAGATGCCCTCCCGGGCGCTGAAACGGAACCGGTCAAGGCGGCGGCCAGGCGGGGCCCACCGGGCGCTTTCGGTGGCGAAGTGCGAGGAGAGAAGGTCGGCTCCGGAGCCTGCACGCGGAGGGCAGACTCGCGGCGTGGGCGCGCGTGGGCAGGACACGCCCGTCAGGTTCCCCAGACCTTCTAGGCACAAGCCCCGCGGGCGGCGCGCGAGGCCCGGGCGCGGAGAGGGCTCGCTGGGAAAGGGGGCCGTCTGTAATACTTGAACAGAGGAAAAGAGAAAAGGCGGAAATGTTAAGGAAAATGTGCTTTGTGTAAGTGCATCACAGAGAAGTGGGCCTCCCCCGCAGGCCTCTCATCAGGCCTCTCATCGGGGCTCGGCCTCTGGACACCGCGCCCGCGGGAGACCCGACGTGCGCCCGGGGAGCCACCGGGGGGCCGAAGCACAGCGCGGGGTGGCTGCGGGCTCGGCGACACGGGGGAGGAGGGCCGGCCGGGCAGGTTCTCGGGGAGGAGAGAGGGGCACCCGGGAGGAGGAGGGAGACGGGCACCCGAGAGGGGGGGAGAGAGGGGCACGGGGGGGGGAGGGGGGAGAGAGAGGGGCACCCGGGAGGAGGAGGGAGACGGGCACCCGAGAGGGGGGGAGAGAGGGGCACGGGGGGGGGGGGAGAGGGGCACCCGGGAGGAGGAGGGAAACGGGCACCCGAGAGGGGGGGAGAGAGGGGCACGGGGGGGGGAGAGAGAGGGGCACCCGGGAGGAGGGGAGAGAGGGGCACCCGGGAGGGGGAGAGAGGGGGGTACCCGGGAGGGGAGAGTGAGGGGCACCCGGGAGAGGGAGAGAGGGGCACCCGGGAGAGGGAGAGAGGGGCACCCGGGGGGCGGGAGAGAGAGGGGCACCCGGGAGGGGAGAGAGAGGGGCACCCGCGAGGGGGAGAGAGGGGCACCCGGGAGGGGGAGAGAGAGGGGCACCCGGGAGGAGGGGAGAGAGGGGCACTGGGAGGGGAGAGTGAGGGGCACCCGGGAGGGGGAGAGAGAGGGGCACCCGGGAGGAGGGGAGAGAGGGGCACCGGGAGGGAGAGGGGCACCCGGGAGGGGAGGGAGGGGGTACCCGGGAGGGGAGAGTGAGGGGCACCCGGGAGGGGGGAGAGAGGGGCACCGGGAGGGAGAGGGGCTCCCGGGGCGGGAAAGCGGCTCGTCGGAAGACGGGCGGCGTCCTGGGGAGCAGGGAGAGGACGTCCCGGGGAGGAGGAGGCGGTGTCCCCAGGAGAGGAGACGCGGCGCCCCGGGACCAGCCGGCGCCCCGGCGCCCCCGCCCCGTCGCCCCCAAAGCGGAACTTGCACCCCCGCCCGGCTACGCGGTCACCTCAGCACCTACCGCGCCTCCAAGTCGCCCTCCTCGCCCCGCCCCTTCCGGCCAAGGGCCCGCCTCCTGTCACGTGCCCCCGGCCGCTACAGTCATTGGCTCCCCTGGCCCGAGCGGCGCGCGGTCCGCGAGGCGACCACGGCGTCTACGGCGCAACGCAGCCGCCCTCACCTTAGCCCCGCCTATTCCGGCGGAGAACCTGCCTCCGATCACGTGTCTTCGAGCTCGCAGCCAATGGTTTGCTCTGACCGTGGAGGCGAGGGCGGGGCAGAGGGCTGGGCCTTGACGCAAGCGCGCACCCGGCGTCGTCCCGGGTGAGGCGCGGGAATCAGGAAGCGGGAGGGCGCAGCAAGTCCTTAAAGGGGCCGCGTGCCCGTGCGCGTGCCGGGCCGGGCCGGAGGAGTGCGAGCTCGGTGTGCGCGCCGCGGCCTTCGGAAGGCTCGCGGTGCCCGGGCCCTGCCCTTGCGACAGGCAGGCCGGGCCTGGCCGGATGGGAGCTGGCGCGCGTTTCTCCAGCTCCCCGCGTTGCCCGAAGGATCCGGGATGGGGGGCCCATGAGACCCGGTTCGGAGGTGGAAAGGGGCGGTTGGGCGGCGGCCGGGGGAGGAGGGTCTGAGGTCCGCTGGGAGGGGCGGGATGGCCAGGTCCCTGAACCCCCTAAAGGTTTGGGCCTGCGTAGTCCCTACAGGCACCCCTGCCCCGCCGCACTTCTTTGTGGAGCCGCTTCTGTGCAGGTGGACCACCCTTCCCAGCCCATTGGCCCGGACCCTCCCTGGGCTCATCTTTCTCCAGGACTCACTCCCCTGCCCCAGGCTTGTACGGCTGAGCGGTGGGCATCCGCTGAGCGGTGGGCATCGTCTGGGTGGACCTGGGTCTGCCCACCCTGCAACCCACACCCCCACTTCCCCAGTCCTATCCTGGGAGGCTGAGGGGTGTGGACTCCCTGGTGCAGCCTGGAAACTAGGGTCCAGCCACATTGGATATGTGCACCCAGGTGCTCCCCAGGCACTCCGACCTGGCCATCACCTGTTTCTAGGGCTACAGGTGAGCACCCCAGAGGAGGACCCTGAAGGTCGCTCTCACGCCATTCACAGCCAGGCCCCTGCATCCATGCGCCTGGTGCTCTGTACTGGGCCTAAGGGCCTTTGCACATGCTGTGTGCCCTGCCCTTGCCTCACCCCTCTTCCAGGTTTTGCCGCAGCCTTTCCTCAGGAAGGCCTGCTTGATGCCCAGGTGCTTTGGTCTCTCTGGGGCGTCTTCAGCATGGTGCTCAACATGGCACCAGTACAAACAAGTGCTCAAGCAGCAGACTGGATGTTTTCTAGGACCTGGGGCAGGGGCAGAATGGGATAAAAGTGCTAAGGACATAGGCCCACACGAAAGCCTGGACATGCCTGTCCACAGCAGTGCTGTGCTTAGTGGCCAAAGGTGGGAATACCCAAGTGTCCATCGAGAGGTGATGAACACATTGTGTCTCCTTCAGCCTTAAAACATCACCATAGCCCAGCCAGTGTGGCTCAGTAGTTGAGCATCGACCTGTGATCCAGGAGTTCAGGGTTTGATTCCCAGTCAGGGAACAGGCCGGGTTCGTGGGCTTGATCCCCAGTCAGGGGCGTGCAGGAGGCAGCCAATCAATGACTCTCACCATTGATGTTTCTCTCTCTCTTCCTCTCCCTGAAATCAATAAAGATATATTTTAAAAAAAACAAAAAAAAACCCCACCATAAATAAAAGAAGCTGGACAAAAGGCCAAATACTGTGGTTATACTTGTATGAAATGTCCAGAAAGGCAAGTCCATAGACGCAGATGCACGGGTCACGCATGCGGGTCACGCACGCAGAGCAGCCTGTAGCTGAGGCGGCTGCTGCAGGGCCAGCTGCCAGGGACCATGCTGTGCATGCCTGTTCTCACCCAGTGACACTGGGTGGTACTGCCACGCTCTGCTCCCCTAAAGCAGAACATGGTGCCGGCCTGCAGGCTATATCCGGGATGTGGTCCCAGGCATGGGTTGGGAACAGAGGACAACCAGCACCCAGTCAGGAAGCCACAGGTTCCAGCACCCAGGGAGGGGGGCTAGGGGAGAAGTGCAGGCAGGCGGGGTCCACAGAACAGGAGGTGCAGCCCAGGTGGAGAGTAGGCAGGGGGAGCTGTGGGGACCATCTGCGGCTTTAGCAATGGGGACAGAAGTTAACAGCACTGAATGTGTCAGGGTCGGGAACCGGGGCACATGGACTCCAGCTGTGTCTGAGCCCCACTTTGGTACAGCGACAGAAGCTACACAAATTAAGAGAAATTTACCCAAGTAAGGTGGGCAGCTCCTGGGGGCTGACACAGAGGGCAGAGGGCAGAGGCCCTTCAAAAAGGGCCTGAGTCCTACCTGAGACTCCGTACAGCCCAGCCCTGTGGCCCCCTGGTCGCGTGTGTGACCCAGCACTCAGTCCCTGCCCAGCAACTTCTCAGGAAGAGTGCGGCTCCAGGGAGGCCTCACCAGCTGTGGAGAGGGGGTGAGGCCACCGCTGGCTCCCAAGTTCAGCAGGTGCCTCTGAGCATGGGAAGGTACACTGCTCAGCAGGGGATACCCTCTCCTTCAGGAGCCCAGAGGACCCAGTGGGATCCCCATCAGCGGAGCCACCAGGAGTGCCAAGCAGCTGGTGGGGCCCCACCCTGCATGCTGCTGACTGATGGGCCGGCCGAGGTGTCAGAAACGCACAGCAGCTTCCGCCTCACACGGAATGAGAAATAGAAAACCCTTTTATTAACATGGTTGACATTTACAGTTTATTAGCTAAGCAACATCCACATGCAAAGATGAGCACTAAGTACAAACCTCTATGGACGGCGGTGTGACTACACGGTTCACTTGATCCCAAGTCCTCGCAGTTACTTCAGCCAGACTGTTCGTTTCTGTGATCAACAGCGTTAAGAGTTGAGTGGCGGAACCACCGCAAAGCCTTGCAGACTCGGTCCAGTGGGTCCCATGGGGCGCACAGGCCATGCAGGAGGAGAGACCAGAGCCAGTCCACCTGAGGGCGCTGGGCATGTGGGAGCGGTTCTGCAGAGTCCATGTTCCTGGTGCTTCCGTGGCAGCAGGAGACCCGGGGTGGCCACCAATGCTCTGGGCCACCACGCAGGACACACCTGTTCCCAGGGCCCATCATTAGCAACAGGGAGGAAGCTGTTTCTGAAATGTCTCGAGTCTCCCTGGTGCCCAATGGGTCTCCAGGCTGGATGGGGACTGCCCTTCCCAGAAGCACCAGCTGTTGACTCGCGTTACAAAGTCCTGCAATCCAAAGGTGGTTTTCAAGTACAAGCTGTTCTCCTCCTTCCTCTGCTCCCAAGTGTCTGTTGTTGCTCACGGGTCTTTGGTCGCAAGGAACAGGAACACCGCCGCAGGCAGGGGTGCAGGCGGGGGCCTACATGATGTATACTTTCTCAGCTTGTGAGAAGTGGAAGACCTCTTTGGTTCTCGGGCAGACAACCTTATCATCTTGACGGATAGAGAGCAGAGACTGCAAAACAAGACAAGACACATCAGGAAAAACCACATGATGAACATCAGGAAATAAACCATCCTGTTTAGCCAAAGTCACTTCCTGAAGGAAGGTGCACCCATCCAAGAAACCCCAAGCTTCCTGCCCATGGTCCCCACGCCCTCACGTTGTAGCCGTAGACGTAGCCATTGGGCAGCATCATGGGCGGGTTGTTCTCGTTCATCACGTCGCCCGATATCTTGCAGACCAGGCGGGAGTTGGCACAGTGGGCCATGGGCAGTGGCTGCGCCAGCTTGTTCAGGGAGCGGCTGCACACGGGGCAGTCGGGGCTCTTGGAGCTGCCGTCCTCCTTGTAGCACTGTCTGTGCCCCAGGTTAAGGAAGGGTCACGGGGTATAGGGATCCAGGGTGAGGCCAGGTGCGTGGAGGCCACTCACTGCCCCACAGCCACCAGGCTGAGAACAAGCAATTCTCTTTCAAGGCAAAAAAAATGCTGTGCTCAGCAGGAAAAGAGCCTGAAGCCTGAGTGAAACCAGAGGCCAGAGCCCCCAGGCCCCTCTCACCACAGAGAGCAGGGGACGCACAAGCTCACCCAGCCCCACAAGGCCCTCACCACACTGGACATCAGGAAGCCTAAAGACAAGCACTTCCTCTCAAGAGCACTCAGCACAGGCCCAGGACAGCCACTCGTCCCGTCCCAGGCAGGGCCTGACCCATGTGCCCAGCATTAGAATACGAGCAAGAGGCAGACAACCTGGATGGAGTCCTGGAAGGGACCGCCCAGTACACTCAAGAGGAACCCACAGATGCGGGGTCAGACTGTCAGCTCTCTGGCCACATGCGGAGACATGACCACCACTGGGACAGCAAGGACTCAGACCAGCTGACACTCTGCAGGATTCTGGGAAGCCAAAGGGAAGATATTCTACTGGTCTAAGTCCCAGCTGCCAGAAGACACACAAACGCCTGCTCTCCATGGATGTGGTGTGCTGGCAGTGCCAGGGCCGGTTTCTACGACCAGCTGGGGCATCACCCCGGGTGGGGTCAGCACAGGGCCTGCACAGCATGATGAGTGCCAGGGCCCGTGAGGCACAGGGTCACAGACACGCCACAGAAGGATACGGAGTCTTTATGGCCGAAAGGCCGGCCTGCAGGGTGAGGGTGAACACAGAGTTGTTCCCCAGCTGGTGCAGCCGGTAGTTGTCGTATCGGAACTGCTGGATCAGCATCCTCCACCGGGCCGGGTCCAGCAAGTCCTGGAAGAAAAGGCAGAGCTAGGACGAAACACAGCACCCACGCAGATCAGGGCCACAGGACAAGACCCCTTCCAACCCACTGGGTGCTCGGCGGGTGGGATCCTGTAGTCTTGTGACAAGGACAGGACTCCATGAGCTGGAAGGACAGCTCAGCTGAGCAAGTCTGGAGCCTCTTGCTGGGAGCAAGGAGATCTGAGTGGAAAAGCCTCACTCCAGAAAATAAAGGCTAAATCCGGTCAATGTCCTTAAAATGACCAGGTTTACACTCAAAGGTGGGGGGGGGGGGGCACAGATGCAGAAGCAAAATCCCTGACACCAATTGGGGAGGAGAGCGCAACCAGCCACCCTGTGTGAGCCCCAGTCTAGGGAGCACGTCACGCCCAACTCCAACAGTAACAAAACTGTTCTAACGTTACTCTCATCTGAACAGTGCACGGCGGGCTGAGCCCACAGTCGAGGCTAGCTCTGGAAAGGCAGCTCCAAGCCCTCCTGCCCAGACCCTCTGCTTCAGGCTTCGTCCTGCTTCTCGTGTGACCCACTTACAGCCACCTAAGACTCCTGCCGGGAATGAGGGAGCTGCCGCACTTCACACGCTCGGGTCCTCGGCTCCATCCAAGACAGGGCATCTCAGCTCTACGCTTCCTGTGCCTTAAACTGCCCGCTTCCTATGAGCCAAGGTTCTCCATGTGCCCAGGGGCTGTGCCTCTCACTTGACTCTGGTGAGGGGGTGGGCACAGCTGTTTGCCAGGAACCCCAGGCAGGCAGAGGGCTCAGCTTCAGGGAGGAGACACTGGCTGCCCAGCCTGCTGCCCTGGAGGTGGTGGAGGCAGCACCTGCCTGGGAAGTGCCCTCGAGAGGCCCCGCAGGGAGGGGGACATGGGTGCCAGGACCACCCTGAGCTGAACATCTAGCTCTAAAGGGCAGGCAGGCCTTTCTTACATTTGCCACAAAGCTTCTCCAGAGCAGGGAGATGCACAAGTTAAGACCTAAGTTTGGGTCACCACCACGACCTCAAGACTGATTAGAACTGTGGGAGTTCAGTCGGGGGAAGGTCCCAGATGCCATGCAGAGGCCTGCAGCCAAGCACTGCAGGGGTGGGGGTGGGTCCCACCAGGGGCTGTGAGGGCACGTGGGTGAGGCCCAGCCCTGGGGTAAGTTGCAGGGGAAGCCCTGGACAGCAGCTTCAAGGCCCAGATAGCAAGGCTGGTTTAGTCCATGAGGAAGGAGGTTCCTTCAGTCCTCGGGCACAGTGACGGGGGTGCCGTGGTCAGAACGTGTCCCCTAAGGATCCATGGTGAACCCTAAACCCTGCGATAGGAGGGGGCCTTTGGGAGGAACCCGGCCCCTCCCTAGCTGCAGCACCCACATGGCACAGGCCCAGCCTCCAGGATGAAGAGGCCTTTTTGCTCCACAAGCCCCTGGGGGTGAAGTACTCAAGTGCAAGGTGGGCGCTGCACAAGCCTCAGGCAGCAGCCCCGGTGAGGGCAGCAGAGGCAGGAAGGGGAGCCTCAGTCTGACAATAGTGTAAACGAAGTTGGGAAAGGCTAGTGGTGGCTGAGCTGGACTGAAGGACCTGTCACTAAAACTGGAGGGACAACGGCCCTGTTATGGGCAGAACCCAGCCACTCTGTGCTGGAGGCCCCAGGCGGAAGCTGTTTCTGAGCTGAGGGTGCAGCTGGCTTCCCCAGTGTTTACATAACGTGTGAGACGGGACAAATGACTAAAGTCGGAATTGTTCATGGACAGGCAGCAGAGCTTAAAGGATTTGGGAAAGAGCTCAGAGGGTGTAGCCCTGCAACCCCGAGGAGGAGACAAGTGTGACCCACTGGGAGGGCATCAGCACACCTGTACCGAGACCCTGGGCATGGCATGGCAGGGCAGGGCAGGCCGTGCAGAGATGGTCATGGTTTGCGAGCCTCCAGCAGGAGGAGTTGGGGGAGGTACTGTGCTCGCCAGGCCCAAACACAGAGAAATCCTGTGATCCATTCTCAGCAATAAAATGGAAACAAAATGGGGAAAGGCCCACTAGACTTGCTGGTGACATGCTCATCGTGAGTGGCCCTCACAGCCCCGGGCCCGCAGGTGCAGGTTACCTTGTAGGGGGAGATGTGCGTGTCTGGCGGGAAGGCCAGCATGCCCATGACCTGGCGGACCTCATCCAACTGGCTCCCTTCGGCCTGGCTGAAGTGCTTCCTGGCGTGTCTAGAAGACAGCGTTTTGGTTCTTGTAAGTTTGCACTTTCACCTTCAAGGGTCTGAGCTCAGTATACACCTGGACACTCAGGGTCTGCCCAGAGCCCAGCTTGCCAGGGGCCCGACCTCCACCCAGATGCACAGAAGCGCCCCAAGGGCAACAGGACAGGGACAGTGTGAGATGCACCAGGTACAGGATCCCACACAGAAACACCTGGAGAGTTACCCGGCTGTGCGGGGCATCTGCCCGGGGCCTTGCAGTGACCCTGGTTTACACGAACCCAAACCCCAAGGACGCACACTGCACCCGGACCACGAGGACAAGACAGTGCAGCTCCCCGCTCTGACCCCAGGGGCCAGTGGGCTTGAGGACACCACCCTCCACCAAGACCCTGAGCCTGTCTGGTCACCAGCATACCTCACGGCATCCAGTCTCTTGTTCTGCCGGATGAGTTCAATGAACTCCTGAATCCTTAGGCTGAACTCCAGGCAGCTCTGAGGGCAAAGACGAGACAACGGCTTAGATGGCAGCACCACAGAGCCTGGCTGACCCCACAAATCAGCTGGATACTGTGCACAGCACTCCCGGGCAGGTCTGACGCCCCAACCCTCACTGCAGCCTGCAGCCCACAGCCCACTCGCTCCTGGGTCTGCAGTTCATCTGCCCAGCCTCTTCTGGTAAAGTCCTGGTGAAGCCAGGCAAGGGCAGCATGGCCACCATGGGGCTGGACCCTAGGAGGCGGCTGGGTGGGCCTGACAGGTGTGGCCAAGAGTGAGAAGCAGCCAGGAGTCACCACAAGGCCACTGGGGCCATCACAGTTCAGAGTGTGTGGGACACAAGGCCCTGAGTTAACCAGGTGGCCCCTCTGCACTGTGAGCCCTTCTAACTGCAACTCCTCCTCGGTCACCAGGCCCACTGGGGCCTCGTCTCTGCCGGCCTCAGAGTCACAGAATCAGTCACACCCACCCTGACCTGCTGGTCTGTCCCACCACACCAGGGCTGCTGGGGGAGGCAGGCCAGTCCCTGTGCCGAGGCCCCAGCATCTGGCACCTGGCAGGAGAGGCCAGGTGGCATCTTACAGGAACAGGGGTGTAAGCAGGTGCAGAGACCAGGGTGGGGGTCACATGGACACCTGGTTGAAGGCTGGGAATGGGTGGCCAGCCAGAACCAGGCAGAGCCTGCAGAGGCGGTGAGTGGGTCAGGAGCCAGGACTGGCTGAGGCCCTGCGTGTCTAATAGGCGCCAGCATGAAACTGCACATGAGTCTGGGGCGCTACCACCACCAGCCAGGCCCCGTGTGGACACCCCACAACGAGTCTGATACCTCAGCGATGTCAAGCAGATTTGGGCTAAAATGCTGTGCTTGGGGGTGGAGGGTAAGCAGGCAAAGGTAACTTCTGTAACCTGAGCTGAAAAGCTGGGCTGCTTTTTCCAAATGCAGTCATTTAAACTGTAACATCTTCCCCATGGTTCCAGATAACACTCAGTATTTCAAACCAGGAACAGAATTATGTGGGACTAACAGACCAGGAGACAAACCCTAGGGCTCCTCTCTGTCACTCGAGCTCCACAGCACCTGGATCCAGGTGGCACAATGGAGACTGTACAGTCAACCCCAAACTTCCAAACCTCCTGGCTGTACAGCCCCACTGCTCCACAGAAGTTCCTCAGGCCCCATCCTCATGCCACAGACGAGGCTGGAATGCCACAGACGTGCTGCCCAGACCCTGGGGCTAGCCAGGCAAAGGTGTAGAGAGCCACTTACCTGGTGCCCCACACGCCCGCACCCTGGGTGCTCACAGCAAGATGGTCCCCCTGCCCTCACTCTCCACTCCAGGCGGACCTTTCCCACCCCTGACCGTGGGGCAGATGCCATGTGCTGAGTGGCAAGTATGGCACAGACCAGTGGGGAGGGACCCGCCTGCCTCCCCGGGCTCTACGTGAACTCCATGGACAGCTCCAGGCACTGACATGCCCTATTGTCTACACCGGCTGTGCTCCCCAGGTTCCCTCTGACACAGCAGGTCCCAAGTTGTATCTCTTCATGACAGTGCTGATGAGGAGCCACAGGACCCTAACTCTCCTCTACACCCGTCTCCCCGGCACAACCAGTCTCTGTCAGGACCATGGACAGGGGAGGGAAGGCATACTGCAGGCCACCCACTGGTGGCTACGTGTAGAGGGAGGCACACAGTTAGGTGATCAACGCTCACCACGCTCTGTAGTACTTGTGACTCCCAGACACGCAGCACATCACAGGTCATCGTGCACATGTCCTCAAGTGTATGGACATCCCACTCCAGTAAACTCACAAGACACTAACCTGGCACGACCGCCTACTTCAGAAGTTCCTTCTAACTATGTGAACTCTGTCTCGAAGCTTCTTCCCTCCTCTAATTTCCTGACTGCGCACACGCACACACACATACTGTGGAGGCAGTCGAGTGCCCTGATGTGTCCGGTCCATATTTTATGAACACCTTGCTATGTCACTAGGGCGTCTTCCAAGCACAGTTTTGGGTGACTGTTCTTTCAAGTTCAACGGCCATTGGTTGTTCGGCCTGGCCCATTTGCCCACACGTGGCTGCGAGGCCCCTTCTGAGAGCACCCGAGTGGGCATGCCCTCGCCAAGCAGCCGTGGGTCTGGGAGGCAACGGGCTTGCGGAGACAACCTGTCAAGACGGGAAGCCCATTTCCTTCCGACCCAGTTCCCGCTCAGCGAGCAGCACGGCTGTGGGGGCTGGGGCAGGGAGTGGGGCGGGTGTTACGTACCAATTCTGGCTTTCCTTTTATGGTTTCCATACCAAGATCCTCACTTTCTTTAGGGGAGCCACTGGCCACTCTACTTTTCCGTCCCGGCTTCGCGTCATGCTCGCTTTGGCGGCCCTGAGTGGCAGAGAGTGTCACCCTTGGCTGGTCACCATGTGCACACGACAAACTCAACCAGGGAGGGGTTAAAGGCGCTCAGTTTAGAAAACAAAAAACAAAGTTTTCTAACGGAGGCGGGAGGGTTAATATATGTTAAACATCCCTGCAAGCCCCTGGTGGAAACACCTTCCCGAAAGCATATTTAGTCTCTGCAATTATGTTTAGGTGTCCATTTTTTAAGCTGCTTGTGGGTCTCAAAAAAAGCTGTATTCAAGAATACCCCGGCCTGGACTCTGCACCCCTGCAGGTGGACAACAGCTTCCCCACAGGGCTTCCCTGTGCCGGTGGAGATGCAGGTGGGTGGGATGGACGGGCTGCTTACACATGGTTGACACCTTGCTCCCTCAGAACCTCATGCTTAAGGAGAACACTGGTCCAAACCCTACGCAGAAGGGGATGCACCACCCGAAATACCCAAAACCCATACCTCACCTAGCAACCCCAGCAGATGACCAGAACCAAAGAGCTGAACCAGCAGGTGAAGGTGCCTTGGTTCCCGTGCAGTGCAGGTGGCACAGCCTCACCCCACTCATCCCAGAAGCCCCGCCCACCCACGCCCGCCCCTCCGGGAGCCCCGCCCCTCCGGGACCGAGGTGCACCTTCATCTTGCGCAGCCGGGACTTGTTGTCGTGGCACCAGGCCAGGCAGGTAGCGGTCTCGCGCCTCTCCAGAGACTCCTCCACTTCTTTGGCCGTCAGAAACATCTCGATGTTCACTAAGTCCTTGGGGGAAGGAAGTGGTGCACGCTCAGAGCACTGGACCCTGCACCCCTCGACCCCCGCACAGAGCCACAGCCCGCCCCACCGGGACCTCCGAACGTGCGTGTGCACCCTGCCAGACAGCTCCCAGGGGCACCGAGGGTCTGCACGGGGCCAGGCCGTCCCGCAGGGGAGAGCCCAGCCCCAGCAGGACTCTGGGACCAGAGGGCGCCAGGCCTGCCCCCATTTCGCCCTTCACACGAAGACCTGGAAACCCCAGCAATCCATCCCCTCATTTTGTTTTTCCTCTGAGGATTTACTTAAACTTGAGGGTTTTGAAAAGGGGTGGCCAGGGGGGAGGGCGGCAGCTGCTGAGCCCTGGGGGATCCCGGCAGGGCAAGGCCCCCAGGACCAGGCTCCGCAAGAGGGCGGGCACAGCCTGGGGAGCCCCCGCAGCACAGGTGCCAAGGGCCCGCCCACGCGCGGGCGGCAGGAAAGCGGAGGCGCTGCACGGGAAGGACGCTGCGCCGGGCAAATTCCCCCCGCCTGGAGCGCGCCTGTGGAACGTCCAACACAAGGGCCCGACCCCGGAGAACCAGAGGCTCACCGCCTGCCCGGGGACAAGCTCGGCACCAGGGTACCCGAGGCCCCAGGCCCGGCCTGGGGTGTGGAGCAGCGCCAGGTGGGAGCCACACGTGGGTGGATTTAAGCCACGGAGGGTGGGGTCATGGTGGGAGCAGTGAGTTGCTGAGGACAGGAAGGGACGCCCTGAGGGGCCGGGGCCGGAGGTCCCTGCACCGGGCAGAGCAGCAGCCGGGGGGTCTACCCAGGACACGGCGGCCGTGAAGACACTGCTCTCTGCAGAGCTTCTGCCACCAGAGGTTCAAAACGTGGCGCTTTTTGTTACTGGGGGTCATGGACACCACCCTCACCCTGGACACTGGATCCGGCAGGGGCGCGCTCGGCTCTGGGCCGCCTGGCCGGGGGCAAGAGCACGCTCCTTTGCGCACCGTCCGGCGCCGCCGACAGACCAGAGCGCGCCCTGTGCTGGAAAAAGTCCCGGCACCAGCGAGACCAGGCCCGGGAGGGGCGGTCTCCGGCGCCCGCGCCCATCACATCGGGCCGGGGGCGGGGCGGGCAGGCCCGGGACGCGCCCCACCTCGATGCCGCTCTGCCGCGCCAGCTTCACCGCCGTGTTGTAGTAGCCGCAGCGCAGCAGGTGCTCCACCATCATGCGGTCCATGCGCTTCCGCTTCCACAGGCTGGCGGCCGCCGGCTGGTCGCTGCTGTGCTCCTTGAGGTGCTCGATGCGGCGCTTGCACAGCTTGGCGCTCTCGTCCTCCGCCTGGATGGACTCCACCGCCTGCGACGGAGACGCGTCAGGCCCGGCCCGGGCGCGCCGGCTGCCCCACCCGCGGCGCGGTGCGGCCAGTCTGGACCCGCGCCTCGGTCCGCACTGGCTACGGCTGAGCCCTTCCGCAGCTGCTGCCACGTTCGTGCATTTTTAATCTGGTACAGCTTCGCAGTTATCCTGCATCGTTACACCCTGAGCTGCTCTTTTACGATGCTTTTTCCCTTAAAGTCAGCTTTGTTCAAAACTAATTCAGCTGTTCCGCAGCGTCCCACACCGCGGGTCCCGCCTGCGGCCAGCAGCGCGCTGAAGCAGGCGCTGCCCCGCAGGACGGCAGGCCCTGCGCTCTGGCCGCACCACTTTCGGGCCGCCGGCTGCTGGGCAGTGGGCTGGCCGTGGGATATCTGCTGCTCCTGACAAGCGGCCCTTCTCTCTCACTGACTTTAATGTGCATCTCCTTGCCTTTCTGTTTTGTTTGCCCTGTTTAGGGTGTGGATTGGCCCTGGCCCAGGCCTGGGTCTCTGTGCCCACCCAGGCCCAGACAAACAGGCAGACAGGGCAGAGCTCCTGCCAGGGCTCTCCCTCTCGACACCCCCTGCACCCTGCCCTGTGCTCACCCTGGCTCACTGACTCTCACATAGCTGTCTGAGGCTGTTAAAGTGTCTGTTACAAGCAAGCACAGTTTTTCGTTCCAGTTGCTGTGTTTTTTGGTTCTTTTTAAACTGAATCACTTTTTATATTTTGTCTTCTGCAGAAACTTTCAAGCTGTTATTGACTCGTTAAGCACAGTGAACTACAGTCTCTGACCACTTCTGTGTCTGAGTCCCTGCGGCCCTCCTTACACTGCTTCTTCTGTGTCTAGTCACCTTCCCTGTACCTGGTAACTACACCACGTGATGGGCCGCACACCGCAGAACTGCATTTATTCTGCCTGGCCCCAGAGGCTGCCCTGCTGGGACCACTGCACCAGGTTGAAGGGCTGCAATGCTTTGTTGGGGCATCCACTCCTGGGGCACCCTCATCAGAGGGGCAGAGCTGCAGGGCCGCAGCATCCGGGCCCAGGTCATTGGCACACCAGGCCCTGGAGGGGCTCCTCGGTGCATGGAGTGGCCAGTATGCCCTCCTCCCCTGCTCCTTTCTGACCCCTGCCCTCCTGGTGATTCCTTTCTTCTCAGGAGTTCTTTGATACATTCAGCAAGGTATTTTAAAATATCACAATTTTGGGGTTGTTCTCAGTGGGCATATTTGTGCAAATGCGCCATCTACCATTCCCAGAAACAAAAAACCCTATGTGCTGTTTTGAGGTGAAATTCTAAATATAATATACCAACCCCCTCCCCATCCAGCCTGCCCATGTGGGCCTGGGACACTTTGGAGCCAGGATGGCAAGGCCCACAGGAGGAAGAATAGGACTGGAGGCTGTGCTGAGGCTCCGGAGTGCAGGAAGCATGGAGGGGCCACCTGTCAGCACAGCCCTCCCACATCCGGTCGTGACCAGTCCCTCTCAGGACAACATGGCCCAGTTGCGTCCCAGCTCCCACAGGAGACAGCCCTTTCTCAGGACAACCTGGGCAGGCAGGCCCGGAACCAGCACCGACCTTCCTCTTGAGGACACTGAGCTTCTCCACCACGCCATCCAGAAGGCTGACCACAGAGTCCACAGCAGGGCAGCTGCTCAGGGTCTTCTCTAGTTCGGCCACCACCATGGTGACGTGGCTTGTCTCACGGTCGATGTTTTTCTGAGCAGCTCGAAAGCGTTTGTTCAGTGTTTCATAGGGCACCTGGAGAGGGGAAACGGGAGAGAGGGCTAAGACCCACAGTCCCACGTGGGACGTGTGGCCTCCTTCACAGCACTTCCTTAGGGTCCAGGTTCTATAAAACCTGGCTGAGCCCCACGGAAGATGGCACGAACAGAGGCTCACAAATGTTCCTGTACAAAGAGACCAACAGAAAAATGCAAACCGTCCCGCCGTTGGGGGGGGGGGGGGCTCAGTTGGCTGGAGCATCATCCTGTACACCAAAAGGCTGCAGGTCAATCCCCAGTTGGGATGCATATGGGAGGCAACCAGTTGATGCTTTTCTCTCACATCAATGTCTCTCCCCCTTCCTCTCTCTAAAATCAATAAAACATACCCTTGGGTGAGGCTAAAAAGTAAATTTTTAAAGCACACCATCCCCAAGCCCCAGAGCCGACAAAGCACAGGGGAGATGCCAAGGCCAGCTTCATAGCCTGGGCATGGATGTCTGTTTCTAACTTTTATCCAAAGGAAGCAGGCGATGCTATAATTTCATCTTCAGTCCATCATCAGTACCCAGTCCCAACAATTTATATTGTAAGATTATAGTCAGAACTTAATCTTTTGATGAAAGAAACCAACTCAGGACCTGGTACCTGTCTGGGGTGCAGGTAGCCGATGCTGCACAGAATCGTGGTTAGGCATGAGGGACCAGTGTCCACAGGGCAGACACTGCACTGGCCCACCCTGGCACAGCCACACTCCTACAGCTGCAAACACTCCATCACCTCAGTACTGCCTCTGGGGCCCTGCCAGCCCCTACACCCCCACTCACCTCACCTCCAAGTGGCCCTGACCTGTACTTCCTGCCCCCATCCCTCCCACACAAGGACTCACCTGCACTTGGCCCTTAGGGTTTGAGCCCGCTGCACGCTCCCCAGAGCTGAGCTTTCAGGCCTTGCCTTTGGCCACCCCACCCTCTCCACCAGTCAGGCTAGAGCCCAGGACCTTGGGTATGTCCAAGGTCAGGGGTGTGACTAGCCCAGCCCCCAGCAGGAGCTCCTAGAGTTCACTTCCGTGTACTCAGAGTGTGTGGTGCTGAGCCACGTGGCAGCCTCTCCAGCCAGCTGCTCCTCAGCCTTCCGCCCAGGGCACCCAGCCCTTCCTGCTGGCTCCAGCCCTTCCCAAACCCACCCTGCTGTTTGGTAACCAACAGCTCCTTCCCTGCCTCCTCTTTCCCAAAGGGCTTTTGCCAAAAGAAGGAATGGAATTTCAGAAATGCTGAAGATTCTAAACCACACCAAACTATCACTGAAGAAGGAGGGAATGTGGGTCATCTCAGATGCTCAGGGCCTCCACATTTAGTGCCCACAAACTTTCTGGGAGGAAAGGGACTCAGCAAAAGGCCTCAGCCAAACAAAAATATACAGTCCACGAGGTAAGGTAACGGGAGGTACAATAAACAGCGGCAAAGAAAGAAACTAATAAAAGATACAGTCAGACTAAAAAAATGTAGTTAAAGGGAAAAAAATATTGTCTAAATAAATGGGTAACATGACTAGAAATGTAATAAACTGGAAGAATTCAAATAAAAGTAAATAAAAATATATCCCTAAAAGCACAGTCAACAAAATCAAAAGACCAGTGGGCGGTATCATACTTAAACTGTGAAACAAAGGGAACTGTCAACAGGAAAGGCAGCCCAGGAACAGAGAAGTGTGTGCAAACCACACACCATGCACGAGTTCATGTCCAGAACACACAAAGAATTCCTAAAACTCAACAAAACCCCCAAGTAATCTGCCTAAAGAACGGGCAAAGATCTTCCGCAGACATTACTACGTTGCCAGGTGACACGGACTGAAGGTGCTCAGGGAGTAGCATCAACACCACGGAGAAACACCAGTTCCCACCCACTAGGATGGCCACCACCCAGACTAGAACCAAGTGCCAGCAGGATGCGGGGACACTGGCACCTGCACACTGTGGCGGGAATGTGAATGGTGCAGCTGCTGTGGAAACAGGATGGAGGTTCCTCAAACACGCATGACCCAGCAATCCCACTTCCAGGTACATAGAAAAGGGGGGTAGGGGAGCCAACCCCAGCGCAGTCGAAAATCCACAAATACTTGTCTGCCCTCCATATATATGGATCCCCAACCTCAGAGCAAAACTCCTGTTTTCAGTTGGTGGTCGGTCAAATTGTGGATGTGACACCCAGGGATACAAAGGGCCAACTGTATACTTACCGTAAAAAACCACAGGTAAGTTGCACCTGTGAAGATCAAACCCGTCTGTTCGAGGGTCATTGAATCCCTAAAGGAGACCTCTGCAGCACCCTCACAAGAGCTGAGGAGCAGAAGCAGCTGAGTGTCCAGCTCTGGACGAAAGGGTTAGGAAAACATGGCCCACACATGGAGTATAGCTCAGCCTTAAAATGCAGGACAGCACGCGAGGCCATACACGATAGACCTGGAGGATGGTGCTAATGAGACAGCCCTGTGGGAGCCCCCTTCCATGAGGTCCCTAGAGCAGCCACATCCTAGAGACAGAAAGGAGATGTGGGTGCTGGGGTCGATGGAGGGGTGGGAGCTGTTGTTCAGTGGTGCCATGGACCAACTGTGCCCCCATTAACTTATGTTGAAATCATGAATTATGGGGGTACAAAGGCCCCAATGTTATGGCGCCTCTGGGAGGTAGATTAAGTCACGAGGGTGGGGCCTCATGAATGGGATTAGTGCCCTTAGCAGGGGCCCAAGGGCTCTCATCTCTGCCAAGTCGCCCTCTGCAATTGGAGGCGGCCTCACCAGAACCGGCCACGCTGCACCCCGACCTCGGACTCGAGCCTCTGAACTGCGAACAGTTTCTGGTACTTTGTTACAACCGCCTGAGCTGACCCACATCACTGTTTTGGCTATTCTGGGTCCTGTGCATTTCCATAAGGATTTCAGGATTGCTTGTCAATTTCTTCAAAAAAGACAACTACAAATTTCTTATGGACTGTGCTGAATCCGTAGATCAATCTGAGAAGCACTGCTATCTTAACAGTAAGTCTTATTCCTAAGTATTTTATTATTCTTGGTGCTATTATAAATAAAATTTTCTTGATTTCCTTCTTGGTTTTCATTTCTAAGGTACAGAAACACAATGTCTTACGTATGGATCCCGTCTCTTGCTCATTAGTTCTAACAGGTGTGTGCGTGTTCCTTAGGATTCCCACAGATAGGAGCATTTCATCTGCAGATAGTTTTGCCTGTTCCTTTTCTACCTGAATGCCTCACTTCTTTTCCCTGCCACACTGCCTCGGTTGGAGCCTCAGGACAGTGCTGAACAGCAGTGGAGAGGGGACCCCGTGTCTGTGCCTGATCTCAGGGAGCAGCATGGCATCAACTGTGGGCTTTCACAGATCCCCTTGACCAGACTGGGGAAGTTCCTTTCTGTTCCTGGTTGGTTGAGTGTTTTCATCGTGGAAAGGGGTTAGATTCTGTTGAATGCCTTTGCATGTGTCAGCGAGGTGAAGATGGAGTGGTTCTGTCCTCTGCACTATGAGGACGGTACCTTGCATGTTGAACCAACCTTGCATTCCTGCGGTACAGGTAAACCCCACAGTCGCTGTTCACACTCCCTTCACCAGCTTGTCAGACACGGTTTTCTAGCATCTTGTTGACGGTTCCTAGCACCTATATTCATTCATGTTGAATAATGGCTGACAGTTTTCTCGAGATGTCTTTGTCTGGTCCTGGCATCAGGGTAGCACTGACTTCATAGAATGCAGAGCTGGGAGAAGTTCCTTTCTATTCTTCAGAGAGCCTGTCAAGGTCCTGCACTTTCTTCTTTAAACACAGAGCAGAGTTCACCAGTGACAGCATCTGATCCTGGGCTTTTCTTTATGCAAAGTTGTTCTGAATCTCTTTAAATGTCACAGGCCTATCCAGGCATCATTTTTTAACCTACAAAATAGCAATTTTATGACTCAACAGTTTCCCTTCTACACGTTTTCTGTCTGTGGCCATGTCCAACACTCCACAAGGAAGAGCGGTCTTGGCTCTTTCTCATCCATTTGAATCGGCTCTTTATGGTCCATATTTGGTGGGTTTTTAAAGTCTGTTATTTGCCCGACCGGCGTGGCTCAGCAGTTGAGCATCGACCTATGCACCCACCAGGAGCTCCCAGTTTGATTCCTGGTCAGGGCACAAGCCCGGGTTACAGGCTTGATCCCCAACAGGGGGTGTGCAGGAGGCAGCCAATCAATGTTGATATCAGTGTTTCTCTTTCTCCCTCTCTCTCTAAAAAAATCAATAAAAACATATTTTTTTAAAAAATTCTAAAAATATAAGTGACTTTCCCTTTTAAAAAAAATAAAGTTTGTTATTTGCTTTTAAATTCTGGTTCTATCTTATCTGCTAAACCAGAGACTTAGGTCTGTATCTACTTGGTTTTTCCTTAGTAACTGGTTGCGAGCAGCCTTTAAGATCATGGGTTTTCTCCAGTCACTGAGCTGATGTGGTTCCTCCAGCACTTCCTTCCCCATCAGTGACTCTCAAAAAAAAGCCTTTCCTGTTTTTATACCTGAAACAAACCTGGCGAGCACAGCTAAGACCTGCAGGGAACATCTGCACCCCACCAGCTCCACACGCCCCTCCCACCCAGGGCTGTCTGCTCCAGTGCCCAGCTCCCGTGCCTCTGCAGTGCTGGCCATAGGCTTTGATGGTATCTGCTGACAAAGAAATGCATTTCATTTGTCATCACGATGTTTTCAGCCACTTTTACCAGCACAGGAAGGAAGGGTTTCCCCATTGGCAAGAGGTTTCTTATCTTTCACGGACAATTAAGAAACCTCAGAAGAGGTTTCTATTTATTTATCATAAAGCCAAGAACACCTTCTAAGGCACTGCTTGAGCCCTGTATGGCGGTGCACGTCCCTCTGCGTCCTGGAGAGCTGTCTGTCCCAGGGTGTGCAGGGGACAGCCTCCCAGCCACGGTGGCTTTGTGTTACCCCAGCTGATTTCCCAAGCATGGCACCCCTGAAGGACGCTCACCACGGGCAGGAGTGGTCCAAACCTCCATTTTAAATAGGCTCCTTGAAAAAATGACATTTCTGGTCAGCTCTGGGGGTAGGATGAGACCAGTTTAAGGAGGGAAGAGTGGTCAGCACCTCCACATGCTCCTCCCGGTGCTGGTGCATCATCTCATCAAAATCCGCTGGTTACCTGCAGAAAACTAGTCATGAGATGGTCCTTTTCAGAAAGGGCAGCAAAGTAAAACAAAACAAGCCTCACATCCTGAGTCAGCCTGGCGCTGCAGGTGGGACCCAGCCATCCTCCAGGGCCTCAACCCACTGCCTGGGATGGCTCACTGACCAAACCCAACACAAAGCACATGGGCACCTGTGTCCCGTGTCATAAGTAACACCAGCACAGCTCACTTCCTTACTTTTCAAAAAAATATATGTTTTTATTTATTTTAGAGAGAGAGGAAGGAGAGGGAGATAGAAACATCAATGATGCGAGAGTCATTGATGGGCTGCCGCTTGCACACCCCCTAGTGGGGATCAAGCCTGCATGTGCCCTGATCAGGAATCCAACCATAACCTCCTGGTTCATAGGTCAACACAGGCTGGGGCACTTCCTCACTTTTTAGATAAAAAATATAAACAGCAGGCAGCCGTTTTTGCAACAAGGTTGCTACTGTAGCACTTCATACCACTCTGGGGTCAAACAGGGTCTGGCCCCTCCTGCTGGTTCCTGTGATAAATAAGGAATTTCTGAGCAAGCGCACAAAGGCAGGGGTGCTGCCCAGCTGCCACTACTGTCAAACAGGAAGGCACAGTCTCTGTGGCGCACCTCCCTCAGGGCTGCTGAGGAGCCAGGTCTCCGTGCCGCTGGGTAACCTGCTGCTCTGTTAGGTGACTGTGAATGACTTGCTTTAACGGCTGCTGCTGGGTCACAGAAAAGGGATGGGGTTCTGTGCATTTATCAAGTGCCCAGTCGCTGTGCTGGCCTTTCTTAGTCATTGTAATCACTTCCCAGTTAGTCGGCTGTGTTGTGTGTTTTTTCACACAGTCTTGGCCACCCTCTCTAGTTGGCTTGTGTTTAACGGGCACATAAACATGTTATGTCTCATCCATTCTAATAGTTACATTTACTTCTATTTCAATTCTTACTGCTTTGGACAGAATTGCCAAAATAACACTGAATAGTGTTTTGTTGTTGTTTTGTTTTAAATATACCTTTATTGATTTCAGAGAGAGGAAGGGAGAGGGAGAGAAACATCAATGATGAGAGTTCATTGATCGGCTGCCTCCTGCACACCCCGTGCTGGGGATCGAGCCCACAACCCGGGGATGTGCCCTGACAGGGAATCGAATCTTCATCTCCTGGATCCTAGGTCGATGCTCAACCACTGAGCTATGCCCAGCCAGGCTGGATAGTCTATTTTTTAATTGAATAATTATTTCTTCTCTGCCCTCCCAGAGCTTATGAACTCACAGTTAGAAACAATGAAGCAAAACACACTGTCAGGTGGAGGTAGGAGCCAAGAAGAAAGATGGAGCAAAGGAGGTGGTGGGGCTTCCAGTTTAAATAAAGTGACCTCACTGGGAAGGTGACACCTGAGCAAAGACCAAATCAGGTGAGGGAATAAGCCATATGGACACCTGGGGGAAAGGATTCTGGACAAAGCAAACAAATGCAAAGGCTGAGGACCCACCATGCTGGCACATCCTGCTGCAGTGGGAAGGCCACTGTGGCTCAGTCCCGAGGGCAGTGGAGGGGGGGAGAAGGGAGAGGGGAGGGGACAGGGAAGGAGAGGCAGGAGGCCAAGTCATGAGGGCCTGGGGCCACTCCAACAACTCTGAGGTTTACCCCAAATAAGACCAGAAGCTCCCAGACTGGGGTGGAGGGCACAGAGGACCAGCAGCTGGAGGAGGACATGTTCAGGATGGGGCAATCAGAGCCGTCAGAGGGGGAAAGTGAGGCAGCAGGAAGAACTGAGTGCTGCAGCAGTAGGCAAGGGGTGGGCTCCAAGCCCAAGCTGACAGGGATAAGGGTGTGGGGCACAGCAGGGAGGCAGGTCATGTTGAGGAGGCTGAGACGGGGAGGGCCTGAGCACCACCTGGGAGCACGCGGCCCGAGGTCAGGACTGCTGCCAGTGAGCCCATGAGCACAGCCAGAGCTTTTCTCCACTGAGCCATTTGGCTGAATAGTTCCAGTGTTAAACTCTCCAGGGATGTTTAGTTATTAACAATTAGTTTGTAGTTAGTGAAATGGTAGGTAATTCTTTTTCTCAGTTTTCAAAATAATGGTCTCCAGGTATAAAAACTCTAAAACACTTTACACCTGACAATACCCGACAGTCACCTGGCAGATACAGAGCTTTCACGTTCAGGTCAGCACCCAACACCCCACTCCACCCAGAGCCCCAGGAAGAATGCTGGCCATGCCAGGCTCACGCACTGCCACGTGTGCCAGCCACCACTTTTTTCTGGGGCCACTGTCTTCCTGGCCTGCTTCTGTTCCTGCTAACCTGCAGCCGTGGCACCCGTGGCACCCCATGGGTCTAGGCACTCAGTGGGCCTGCAATCATAACTTCTGTATGGCTTGGGAATGTCCTGAGTCACATCGCTCCAACGGGACTGGGTGCGGACAGATTAGGGTCTGTCAACACTTCAACATGGCCACAAAGTCCTCCCAAAATAGAAGTCCACGGTCAATCACTGAAGCCACCACACCCACCCCCGCAGGTCCCCCGCCCTCCCACTGTCCCTCACTTGCCTCACCTTCATCCTGGTCGTTAAGGGACCTGAAATGTCCTGTCCACGTGTTCAGTGCCTCCCTCCCACTGACAGGAGTTGCACCAGGACAAGAACCTTACTTGTCTTTTTCTTTGCAACACCGCAATGCCCCTAGCAGTGCCCGAGAGCTGTGGGAGGTGCATGAGGCCTCAGCCTGTGCCCTGTGCGTCACAGTCAGGCACTGTAAAACAAAGGCACCAACAAACAGGACCTGCCTGGGTCTGATAACAGGAGAGCAGACCATGACACACTCAGCTATCGCGCCACCTCAGGCCCTGAAGGCAGGTGGCTGGGTGACCAATGCCAGACCCCTTCCCCTGGGCTGTGCAGACTCCCCGGTTTGGGTGATAATAAGGAAGGTCTCTAAAATACTTCTTGACTTCAGCTATCTAAAGGGAAAAGACAGAAACACACCAAAATATTAATGGGACGATTAGCAGAATAATTTGGAGAATAAATAAGTTACTTTCATAGTCAGAAAAAACTATTAAAAACAAAATTAGTTCAAGATAGTGGAACAGGCACCCAAGTTTCTCCCCTCTCTGTCCATGAAGGCTGGAAGGGCATGATCTACACCCGATACCTGAGGGTACTCAAGGGTAAGGGACACAGCCAGGGCGAGACCATGAGGCTGCCAACCCCCCCATCACCTCCTGCCCCAGCTTATAAGAACATAAAAACCAGTTCTGTGAAGCCAGATCAGGTCTCGTGGTTCTCATGGTGGTGATTTCGCCCCCAGGGCACATCTGACCATGTCCAGGGACATTCTGAGGTCAAGCTCCTGGCACCTGGTAGGTGGATGCCGGAGGTACTGCTATACATCCTACAGTGCTCAAGCCAATGACAAAGAACCATCCAGCCCAAATGTCCACAAGGTAGAGAGGCCTATGCCATCAACCCCACCCAGGACGGGTAAAGCGAGGGCAGCGTACCTAGATCAGAGCAGGGCAGGAGCACCTCACAGCAGCTTCATTCTCTTCCCAATTCTCTGGGTACCTAGGAGCCCCAGGCCTGAGGGTGTGAAAAACTGCCCCAGGGCTGCAAATGTGAGGACTCCCATCATGTCTAAGGACTTGATCCAGTACATGCCTGTCCCCATTACCCTGCAGGACACCGGACCTTGGATAAGAGCAGCACAGTGGCACCATCCAGGATCCTAGTGCTCAGTCCTCCCTCCCTGACGTTGATGCTGTGCCTCCACCCTGTGCCTCAGGTCTGGAACCTGCTCAGGACTGCACAGCACAGCTCCTGAGGCATCAGCTCTTCCAACATCCTGCTAAATCTGTCAACAAGCCCAGTCAGGTGTGGCTCAGCGGTTGAGCATCAACCTAGGATCCAGGAGATTGCGGTTCGATTCCTGGTCAGTGCACATGCCTGGGTTGTGGGCTTGATCCCCAGTCGGGGGCGTGCAGGAGGCAGCCGATCAATGACTCTCTCATCACTGATGTGTCTATCTCTCTCTCCCTCTCCCTTCCTCTCTCTGAAATCAATAAAGAGATATTTAAAACAATAATACTAATAGATCTCTCAACAAACGTGTCCAAGTCAAGGACCCCTAGATCCCCAGTGAAACCTCATTATCCATGAGGTATCAGTCCTGAAAACTTTTAGGAAAAAAATGTTAACTCAGCAGTGACATGTGTCCACAGATCAGGAATTACTATGAAACCTGAACAGCCTGGGAGGCAAGTGGTGCAGGCAGCGTCTGACGGCAAAATTCTGCCTGTAAAGTCATTAAATCTGGCAAGCTCACTTAAAATGACAACATTCCTTTACCTGTGTGAATATGTGTGTGACTACTTCAATCAACGGCTACTTAATTGTGGAACTCAAGCCACACTCGTAATTATGAAATCACAGAGGAGGGCTGGAAGGAGAAACCATTTCCTGTCGGATGTTTGTCACATTCTCCAGCCAGGACCAAAAATGACCACCAGTTTTGACCTTTGAACCTTGTCTGTCAGCTCAAATGACAACCTGATGGTGGACTGAACCAAACACAGGCCAGCAGGTAACAGTTCCCCCACTGATGTTGGCGCCTCAAGGAGCTTGGTATCATGGCCTCTGTGAGCCACCCGCTGACCACCTAAGCCTGAAGGGGTCCCGCAAACAGGCGCCTGCTCCAGGCCCCCTCCTTCGTCAACCACTGGTTAAGGAAGAGCAGGGCACCTGAGCCTGTGCCGATGCTGCAGCGAGGCAGCCTGGCTCCAGCTCCAGTCCTGCATCTTCTAATATGAGGTTCCCCCATTTCGCACTCAGGGGACATCAGAGCTCATAGTGCCTACTCGGGACAGGAGTAAACATGTCAGAGCCTGAGGTCTCCCAGCAAGTGGTGACCACAGGGGGCTGGACTCACAGCCACCTGGCCACACTGCACCCACTGCCACCAGCCACCACAGAGGTGGGGCCCCCAGGGAAGAAATCCGGAAGCACTGAAGCCCAGCCAGGGCTCCCCGGGAATGCTGTGACCTTGACCGTGAAGGAATTTCTCCCCAGGCCCTTGCTCTAGTCAATCATCAAACCCTTTCCCAACGAGCTGAGCAGCAGCACAGCGCCCTGCTAGGTAGGAACACCATGGAATGCGACTGGGCTAAGCGACCGTCCAAGGTCACCCAACCGGCAACCCAGGAGTGGCCAGGGCTGTATTTCAGGTTTGGTAACACCCCGCAAAATGGGTTTCCACCACATGCCGGGGCTCTCCTTACAGCTTCCCTCCTTAGTGACTGGGAGCCAACACGGCACCTTCTGACGCTCAGCGCAGGGAGGGCAGCTGGTCACCCGCCGCGGGGCACTGGGCGGGGCGCCGGGGACCCCACAGGCGGAACCCCGGACCCCGGACCCGGACCCGGCCTGCCCGCCGCCAGGGCTGTCAGACGGGCGGCTCAGGCTGAGTCAGGCGCAGGGGCCACGACGCGGACCCCGAGGGCGAAGCCGGCGCCCGGCCGACGCGCTCCCCGCCCTGCCACGAAGTCCCCGCAGGCCCGGCAGCCACGACCGCAGCCACGCCCGCCGCGCCGGCCCCGCAAGCCCGCAGGCCCCAGGCCCAGCCGCCCGGCCCCCAGGACCTCGCAGGCCCGAGCCCCACGACCCCACACCCGCAGAGCCCACAGACCCGGCCCGGTGGACCCCACAGCCGCAGGCCCCGCGGGCCCCGCCGCCCCGGGGAGCCAGGCCCCGCACACCCCGCACACCCCGCACACCCCGGACCCCGCCGCCCCGGGGAGCCAGGCCCCGCACACCCCGCACACCCCGGACCCCGCCGCCCCGGGGAGCCCGGCCCACGGCCCTGGCAGACCTGCACCCCCGAACCCCACACCCGCAGACCCACAGACCCCGCCCCGTGGACCCCACAGCCGCAGCCCCCGCCGCCCTCGGGGAGCCGGACCCCGCACACCCCACAGACCCGCAGGCCCCGGACACCGCCGCCTCCGGAAGCCCGACACGCCCGGACCTGGCAGACCGGCCCCGCAGACCCTGCACCCGCAGACCCGGGGAGCCCGGCCCCCAGGCCCCGCCCTTCGCCCCAGGGCGCGCCCCGCCCCCGCCCCCGCCCCCCGCGGCCCGCGGAGCCGGTTGGCGCGGCCGCCGGGCCCGCAGACGCACCTTGAGCGTCGGGTACTCCTGCACCTTCAGGGTCATGGAGAGCTGGGCGGCCGACTCCTGCACCGCCATCTTGAGTCGGCCAAAACATTAGCGGGCGGAGGGGGAGCGCGCGGCACGCCGGGTAGTGACGTCACGGGGCGGGGCGGGGCCGGGTGGGCGGGGCGGGGCGCTCGCACCAATCGTGTACGCCCATCGGCCTGGCGGCGGAAGAAGGCACAGCCACGGCAAGCGCGCCGAGAGGCGTCCGGATCGACCAATCACCGCCGGCCTGTCTTTCACCCAGCCAATCAGCGGGAAGACCAGTTGGGCGGTCCCCTCCTTGAACTAGGGGCGGGGCAGGATGGCCTCTTGGCCCCCGGTGGCTCCCACCGCCTTCCCGTCCTGGTGTGTGCGCCCGCCGCCCAGAGCCCCAGGACCGGGATGGACGGGACCGAGGTCTGCCCGGCTGGGACCCGCGGGGGGCGCGGCTGTGGGGGCGACTGACGTGGGGTCTCCCGCGGAACCGCCCTTATAGGCTGTAACCCCTGGGGCAGTGACCCCCTGGTGGCAGTGACCCTCCAGGAAGTGACCACTCTGGCAACTGGCCAGAATGTCTGCAGGCCAGGGCTGCATGTCAGCCATTGGGCCCCATGTCCAGATTAACAGCTGCTGGGGTCCGCATGTGGAACCCCAGGTTTCCTATTGGTGGAGAAAAGGAGTATTTAAAACTCATTCGCAGGAAAAGCAGCTCTCAAAGCAAAAATTAAAAGTTCATGCCCAGGGCCCAGCCTGGGCATGCTTTAGAGCAGAGGTGGGGAACCTTATTATGCCAAGGGCCATCAGCTTAAAAAGTAGCCTGCTGTCTTTGGTCAAACATTTAATGAACTCGCCCCTAATGTGATGGCTGGAACTGCTTCTCTTGGGTGAGGCCTTGGCAGGGCCAGACCACAGCCAGCAGGCCGGACATTCCCCACCCCTGCTCCAGAGTGAGCCTGAATTGCGTCTTTGTCCAGAGGACTTTTTATCCCCCACCCCCACCCCCTGCAGTCAAGAATCTTAGGGATTTCAGCAGAATATTCATCAACTGGTTCCAAGTGCATTTTAAAAATGCTGATGCAGCAAAATGCCCATATAGGGGAGTTTGGGGTTATTCTTTTACTGTTTTACTTTTATCTTAGGTCTGTCTGGCTTTGATGGGGTTCTTGTTATTTGTCCCCTGACTTCACTGTCCTTGGTTTAGCTGCACTGGCACTGAAGGAGCACACAGGGCCGGGGCTATGGCAGCTAGGCTCACCGGCCATGGCACCTGAAGGGGGAACTTTGTCCTCAGCCTGTGTCTGTGGGACCTGAGCACATGGTGCCATAGGGCTACCTGGCCCACTCCTGTAAGGCTGCCACCTCCTACTCCAGAACACAGCACCTGTCCTTGCCTGGAGCAGCTTGGCCAGCAATGCCTCTGCCCTCGGACCTGGGTCTCCTTCATTTAAAAAAAAATAAAATAAAATGTTTTTATTGATTTCAGAGAGAGCAAGGGCGAGGGAGAGATAGAAACATCAATGATGAGAATCATTGATCGGCTGCCTCCTGCATGCCCCCTACTGGGGATCGAGCCTCCAACCTGGGCATGTGCCCTGACCAAGAATCGAACGAACCCTGACCTCCTGGCTCATAAGTTGATGCTCAACCACTGAGCCACACCAGCGGGGCCTGGGTCTCCTTCAGAACTTGCTTCTTCCCTCCCCCATCTCGGGCTGTGTCCAGAAGCTTGGTCTTGCTAAGGAATGGCATGTCTTGCTCCCTTTGAATAAGAGAACTCCCCACAAGAAAAAAGGCTCCCCATGTGACACGCCACCAGGATGTCAGGCTGGAGTTGGTGCCCAACCAAGGGCCCACCAGCAGCTCATTGGCCAGGCCTTGACACTCTGGTGTCCCAGAGCCCACCTCTAACAGAGGCAGCAACCTCTGCCTTGACAGCCGGCCCCTGACCTGGAAGATGGATTTCTACCTGGACTGGTAGCCTTGGGGTTCAGGCTGTTCTTTCTGCCCTGTTTCCTGGCCTTTCATCTCTGGAGAGAAACTGAGTCATGGTGGGGATGGGAGGGACTAGTTCTTCCCTCTCTAATGGTTGGGGCACCGCCTGGAAGCCAGCGACATGACGGGACAAGGCTTCCTGGAGGCTCTCCTCATTCCCTGCACCTTCTGGATTCAGACTCTTGGAGGACACCTTGATAATGAGGTGAATGAGGATGGGTAGGTATTTCTCCTCTACCAGATAGCAGCCTCTTCCAGCCACCTCACCTGATGGCCACGTGCAGATGATGACTCACAAAAAGTAGAGGGACACCTTGGGGTTGCACACCCGGTGTCCCTGTGTTATCAGAGAAATGCATGGATGATCTTTCTCCGTTGCCAGTGGGAGTGGGGCTCTTGGGGTACCACTGGAAGAATTCCCGAGGCCCCCCCCGCGGGAGGATGAGATGTGAGATGTGGTAGAATGCTTTATCTGCATGGAATTATATCCCTTAGTTTCTAAAGTCCCATTTCCTTTCATCCAGCCCTGGAAGAGGTGCAGCTGGGGATTCAGCAAAGCTAGAAGCAAAGCCAGTGTCCAAAGTTTCCCTTCCATGGTGGAGCTGGGTCCAGTGTAGCATCACGCTAGTTGCAGTCCATTGGTCCATTGTGTGGGGTCCACATGGCTGTGGGCCACAAGGGCGAGTGCCCAGCATGCGACTACACCCCCTGCAACAAGAGGCCTAAGGGCAAGAGATGAAACTCCTTTGTTTAGGAGCGTATGTATCTCAAATATTCCTTCACAGTGGCCACGCCTACTCTGGCCAATTACCTGTTCCCAGGTGTGACTGGGAAGTACCTTCTCTATGTCAGCCAGACTTTACTAGGCGTGTGTCTAAACTGTAGCTTCCTGGCAAAGCTGCACAAGTGGTGTGCCTTTGCTCCTTTCCAGTTATTAATAACTAGGTTATTACAAAGGTATGACCTGGAGGTGGAGTCCTGGAGGTGGGGCGCAGGGATGGGTAGCTTCCCTGTGTGGAGCAGGAAGTCCAAGGGGCAGACCTTGGTTTTAAGGTTCCCAGGTGAACCAGGGCCCACGATGCTGAGTGGTGGTGTGCGGTTCCCCTCCATTCAGTAGCGTCACCGAGAGCTCACGTGGAGGTGGGCAGGGGCCCAGGGCATCTGCTGTTGGCCGGCGGCTGCCCTTTGAGGGGCAGGAGGTCCGAGGGGGAGACCTCGGATTTGGGGTCAGGCAGCGGCCCACGGTTGGTTGATGGATGTCAGAATTGGGGCTGGCGGCTGCCCTCTGCCCAGCGTGGCCTTAGAGAAAAGGCACCGGGCGGGCGGGCTCACGGTGGGTCGGCGGAGTGTCCCGGGACTCCGCCCACCCAGGCGGGGCCGGTGGCGATCCTGGAGGCGCCCCACCGTCCGGTGCCCAATGGGGGCGCCTAGCGAGCAGGCGGGGCGCGCGTGCGCGGACCGAGGGCCCGCAAAGGGGCGCGAAGGTGGGGGACCACCCCAAGGCGGGGCGCAGGATGCCGCAGGACCCAGCCGGGAACCAGGGGAGCGGACCCAAGGAGCGGGAGCGCGCCGCCCATCCCCTCCCGGCGCCGCGGGCGTGCGGCTTTTATAGCCGCCCCGGCGTCACCACGCCTCCTCATGACGTCAGCGCGCCCCAGCCAATCGCCGACGGCCCTTGGGGGCCCCGCCCCACCGCGCGGGCCGCGCCGCTTCGCCTCCTGCAGCGCCAGGTCCGCGGGCGGGCGCGGAGCCTGCGTGTCCCTGGAGCCGCCGGGCGGGGCGACGCGGGCGCGGGCCCGGCGCAGGGGTTTCCATGGTGACCCCGCCCGGGCGCGACGCCGCCGGCTCCTCCCTTCCGGTGGCCCGCGCCCTCGGGCAGAGGTGCGAGGGCGGGGCTGGCGGGCGCGGGTCGCCCGGGGCGGGGACGAGGCGGGGACCCCGCGGGGACGGCCGGGTCGCACCGGAGGCCCGGGCGGGCGCGGGGAGTCGCCGCCGCCCGGGAGCCGGACTCCGTGCCGGGCAGCCCCCCGCCCCCGTCCCCGCCATCGCCGCCCGTGACAGCGTCAGTCCCGTCGCTGCCGGGCCTCCGCGCCCTGCCGCCATCTTCTCCCGCGTCCGCACCCACAGACCCCCTCCCACGCCCGGACGCTGGGTCCTTGACCCCCGTGGCGACGTCGCTGGCGTTTCCCAGCGCGCGTTTCCGTCCCACGCCGGAGAGCGCTGCGCCCGGGAACGAGCAGGGCCCCGGTCCCCACGCGCGCCCGGGCGAGGCGCGCCCCGCCGACCACAGCCCCCCCCCCCGCTAGGCCCGCCGCGCGTGGGGGAGCCCCGACCCAGCTGCAGCCCGCGGCCCGCGCGGGGGCCCGCGGGGCGGGCGCGCCCTGAGGCGCCGCGTCTTTCTCCAAACGAGGGGGAGGCGGGGCTCAGCAGGGAGAATATGTGACACGAGGGGCGGTGGCAGCAACTGTGAGACCCTGAGGACCCCGGGCTGGTGCAGGGGCCGCCCGACAGCCTCCTGGCCCGGGGCCTGCCTGGGACACAAGCGCCTGCGAAGCTGCGGGGCCGGGAGTTGTGGCCGCGAGGCGAGGGCCCTGCGCTGATCGGTTCATCCCCCGAGTCGTCTGGGTACTTCTTGGCCGATTCCACCTTCTAACCGCCGAGACTAGTGTTTCTCCCGCTGAGACTCGGGCCACGGTCAACGTCAAGGCTCCGTCTGTCCCCCGTATCCTGGTGTCCGGCCCCTCGCTTCCCACGGAGTCGGTGCCAAGCACGTGTCATGAGTAAAAGTGGGTGATGGCCCCGCTGGTGTGGCTCAGGGGTTGGCGTTGACCTATGAACCAGGAGGTCAGGGTTTGATTCCCGTGGGGCACATGCCTGGGTTTGGGGCTCCATCCCCAGTGGGGGGCGTGCAGGAGGCAGCCGATCAATGACTCTCTCATGGATGTTTCTCTCTCTCCCTTCCTCTCTCTGAAATCAACAGAAACCATATTTTTTAAAGGTGGGTGATGAGTGGAGCAGCTTTCTGCTTTCAGTAGGGCTTGGGGGGTTCTCGGGGTGCACAGGTGGGGACAGGGGCCTGGGGATGGGTGCTGTGACCAGGTGAGCATCTGCACCTTGGTGCCCCAGGCCTGCCTGGCTCAGAAGGGTCTGTCCTCCCACCTCAGGCTGCCAGGATCCGATTTCCTGCCAACACAGTTTAAAGGCTGAGATGCCGTTGTCCCTCCTGGTAGATGCCTAAATGTGCCTGTGAGCGGTTTGGATTTGTCCTGCGGGAGGAGGCACGTCTGCTGCTGTGGTGATGGTTCTCCGTCCTGTTGGTGGTGTGTCCGCCACCCCTCCCCAGGGATTGGCCCTACTCTCACCTCCACCTTGAAGGTGCAGCCTGCCCAGGAGATTGCTAAGTTGTCCCCAGAGCCAAGTGCTGGGCGCTTGCACCCCAAACCTCTGGTGGGGGGCAGGGATGAAGCAAGCCAGCATCGGGGCTTCAGTCCTGGGGTGCAGCTCTGGCTCCTGTCAGAGGGTTCTTTTTGGTCCTGGGCTGAGTTTGCCTTGAGAGAGAGAAACAGGTCACAACATTCTTGTAGCCCATCTTGGGAGTGGCATCCACACCTTCTGCTATGTTCTGGTCATCTGAATGGTCAGTGAGTCCAGGTCACACGCAATGGGACAGTGCCTGTGTGAGGCCGCCCGAGCACACGTCTTTTCAAAGAGCCACCTTTTGGCTTTGTGAACCCTAATGTGGGCTTTTCCTTCTCATTTTAAAAAATATATATATATTGATTTCAGGGAGAGGAAGGGAGAGGGTGAGAGAAACATCAATGATGAGAGAATCATTGATCGGCTGCCTCCTGCACGTCCCCCACTGGGGATCAAGCCCACAACCTGGGCATGTGCCCTGACCGGGAGTTGAACCACCATCTCCTGGATCCTCGGTTGACGGCTCAACCGCTGAGCCACGCCCAGCCGGGCTCCTTCTAATTTTTAATGCACACGCCCTTCTGTAATCTTTGTCTTCTCCCTTTCTCTTCCTTAGGGTTTTCTCTGTGATTCCTTTTCTAGCTTCTTGAGTTGGAGGTGAGATGGCGGCTTTCCCACCTTTCTCCTTACGCAGTACATGCATTTCCAGATGAGAAACTCCTTTCCAAGTGCCAGCCTGGCTGCACCCCAAACATTTACGTGGAGTATTTCCTCACTGTCGGGCTCAGTGTTTTTTTAGTCCTTACCCAAGGATAGTTTCATTGCTTTTCATAGAGAGTGGAGGGAGAGGGAGAGAGAAATAGAAACATCGCTATGAGAGAGACACATCGATCAGTTGCCTCCCACATGTGCCCCCAACCAGGGATCGAGCCTGCAAACGACATGTGTGCCCTTGACTGGAATTGAACCCAAGACCCTTCAGCCCTCGGGCCAGCACTCCGACCGCTGAGCCAAACCAGCAAGGGCTGGACTCTAAATGTTTTAAGCTCCCATTCCGGACTCATTCTTTGAAATTTTGGTCAAATATAATTTTACGGTCTTACATTTACAAATGTTTGGTGATCACCTTTTTAAAAATATGCATTTATTGATTTTAGAGAGGAAGAGAGAGTGAGAGAAACATTAATCGGTTGCGTCCCATGGGCACCCAGACTGGAGACCAAATCTGCAACCTGGGCATGTGCCCTCACCGGAATCAGATTGGTGACTGTTCAACACACAGGATGACGCTTGACCCACGGAGCCACACCAGCCAGGGCTGGTGATCACGTCTTAGTCTTATGGTCATTGCATTTTTATTTGCTTTTTGTTAATCTTCACCCGAGGATATTTTTTCCCCATTGATTTTTTAGAGAGAGTGGAGGGGAGGAAGGAAGGGAGAGAGCGACAGAGAGAGAGAAACATCAATGTGAGAGAGACCCGTTGACTAGCTGCCTCCACACGTGCCCAGTTTGGTCAGCGAACCTGATCGGTATAGATTTTTGGTACATTGTTCGGATTTGGTGTGCATTGCTGGTAAACACTCCACGAGCTCTAGAAAACAATGAAATTTTAATCAGGGATGCAGGGCTGTACCTGTCTACTGAGTCACGCCTGTTCACCGTGCTTTCAGTTTCTCGTGAACTTGTTAACTTGAAGCCTGCCTTTTCGACTCTAAGAGACGTGTGCTTCGCTGTCCTCCGTGGTTGTGGATTTGACCATATGCCCTTGTGGTTCTGCCAGCGTTTGCTTTTCCGACCTTCAAGCTATGTGTTTGGTACACGCAAGTTCAGAGTCAACAAACCTTCCCAGGAAGCTGTTCTGTGGTCACAGCATGGGCCACTGGGTCCCTGACCACGCCATTTGCCTTAAAGCCTGGGTCACCTGGTTTAATGAAATTCTAAGTTTTCTTCCGATTAGCAGCTCCTTATACTCTGTCCTTACTGCTTTAACTGTGTCCTTCCCATTAGGACGCAGCTGGGTTTTCTTCATCCAATTTGCTAAGTGATTTTTTTAAAAACTCACTAGCTTAGCCTGGCTGGTATGGCTCCGTGCTTGCGCGTCAACCTAGGAACCCAGAGGGCCCTGGTTCGATTCGGGTCGGGGCACATGCCGGGGTTTTGGGCTCCATCCCTAGCAGGGGGCATGCAGGAGGCAGCCGATCGATGACTCTCACCACTAATATTTCTGTCTCCCTCTCCCTCTTCCTCCCTCTCTCTGAAATCAATGAAGACATATTTTTTAGAAGAAACTGGCTGGTTTAATGTATTAAACTTTGTTGTGATTAGGGTGGAGTTTCCCACATTTTACTTTTTCTCCTTCCCACATTTTATCTTGGCTCCTTTATCCCCTTGCCTGACCCCTGCTGACCGGTCAGGTTTTTCCTGACCCCCCTCGGATTTGGAAGCTCTGTGTTATCTGAGTGGTTACCTTTCACCTTTTAACAACACATATTTGACTCGAGTATAAGCTCACTCAGCGCTTCAGTTCCCATCACCTCCCCTGTCCTAGCTCCTCAGTATCTCAAGACCCTGTTTTTCTTTTTTCAATGCAAAATTTTAAATTTGTTTATTTAATGAATTAATTTATTTATTGTTAATCCTCCTCTGAGGACATTATCCATTGATTTTTTTTTTTAGAGAGAGAGTGGGAGAGAGGAGGGGGGAGAGAAAGAAACATCAATGTGAGAGAGGCACTATTTTCAAGGTAATCTGGGTTTTCTTTTTCTCCTTTAAATTTGTCTTTTGTATTCTGTGGCTTCATTCCCAAATGTGGAAATTAGATTCATTTCCCCCCCAGTGTAAGGCTCGCACTATTCCTGAACGTGAGGCCTCACGCCTTCCATCAGGTGGAACCCTCAGTCACTGTCCTTCGAATTCTGCTTTTCCCCAGGCTCTACACCCGGCAAATGGAACACCTGGCCACTTTCTGCTCTCAGCCACACTGGGTCAAACCAAGGGACACCTGCACCCACCTGGCACCTCAGCACACACCTGGCACACCAGCACACCTGACAGGTGGGAAGGAGAGCCACGTGGCTGGAGAGTGACCAGGAGGCCCAGGGGAGAGGGGTTGCCCGGGGAGGGCCCTGATTTCGTGATGGGAGGCCTGTTAGGTTTTGAGCGGGGATGACAGAATCTGACTTACATTCTAGGGCCACTCACAGGGACAAAACGGTGTGGCTGTGAGGTGGCAAAAGCACGTAAGGGGGGGCACCCTGGGCCTCAGCCCTGCAGGTGCTGGGGCAGGACAAGAGAGGAGCTGGTCCCAGCAGGTCAGGGGTTCTGGTCCCGCACAAAGTTCGGTGAGTAACCTGCCCCGAGAAGATGGATGTGCTGAGACATGCGCCTTGCTCTGGGATTTTAACCTTTCCCTCCAGGCTCCTTCTGCGTCTGTCTTTAGGAAGGTTCTCCAAGAGGTCTGCCTCATGCTCACGCACATCCCGTTTTCTCGCGACCCGAATGTTCTGATTAATCCAACCTGGGCGGTGTTCTCATCGGTGAGCGCCGCGGGAAGGTCAGACGCCCTGTGCCCCGCCGCCCCCAGGGCCCCCCCACGCTCTCGCTGACCTACAGGTTACAAAGACCAGCGGACAGCAGACAGGACTTCAGGACTGCCCGCCTGGGCCGCGGACCTGCCCCACAGCTCCGCGTGCGCCCCGTCCGGGCGCAAGGGTCCCCGGGGCTGGCCCGGTGCGTCCCATCACCGGGCACCTCGCCTGGGGCCAGGTCCCTCCTGGACATCTGAACTAAGCACCGGCCGCTCCACCCTCTCGGGCTGGGGCGGGGAGCCCGCTGCAGCCAGTCCCGGCCCCCCCGGGCCAGCCCGGGACCCCTGCGCCGGGCTGGGGGCTGGTGTCCAGCGCCGCGCGCAGCGCGCGAGGGCAGCTCGCCCGGGGCCCGTCCAGGCCGCCGCTCGGGCGGCGAGCGCGTGCGGGGCGCGGAGGCGAGGCGTGCGGGGCGGCAGGTGCGGCGCGAGCGGACGGGGAGCGCGCGGACCCGGCCGCCGCGGGGCCGCCGCCGACGTGGGCAGCCTGGGCCGGGCGGGGCGCGCGGGCGCCTTCTGCAGCCGCCCGCGTGGTGCTGCGCGGCGCCCGCGCCGGGAAACAGGAGGCCGCTGGGCCGGAAGCCCCGCCCGCGCGCGCGCGCGCCTGTCCCCGCCCGCCCGGTGGAGCGGCTGCTGGCGCGGCGCGGCGCGGCTCGGCACGGCGGCGCCCGGCGCAGGCGAGCGGGCGGAGCAGCGGACGGCGCCCCGGCCGCCCCAGGCGCCGGGCTCGCGGCGGAGCGCGCCGGACTCGTCGGGGCCCGCGGCCGCCGCGCCGTTCAATGGGCAGCTCGCACTTGCTCAACAAGGGCCTGCCGCTCGGTAAGGCCGCGCGCGCGCATTTCCGGCCGCGGGGGCGGGGCGGCGGGCGGCGGGCGGGGCCGCCGCTTTGTGTGCGAGTGCGCGTGCGCGCCGGCGTCCGCGCGCCGCCGGCCTGGGGGCGGGGCCGGGGCGGGGCCGGGCGGGGAGCGCGGGGCCCGGGCGCGGGCGGCTGCGCGCGAGTGCGCGTGCGCCGGCGCCGCCCTCACGCCCGCCGCCCGCGCAGGTGACACAAAGGGGCGCGGGCCCTGGCCCCTCGGACCCGGCGCGCCGCCCGCCGCGGGCATCCGGGCCCCGCGCCCCTAGCCCCGGGCCTGTCAGGTGCCCCGGCCCTGCCTCTCCCAGACCCGCGGTGCCCGGCTTCCCAGGCCTCGGTTGTCCGGCCCCCCCCGACCTCAGATCTCGGGTGCCCCTCCCCAGACCTCCGATCCCGGGTGTCCCCTCCCCCAGACCTCAGACCCCGGGTGTCCCCTCCCCCAGACCTCAGACCCCGGGTGTCCCCTCCCCCAGGCCTCCGATCCCGGGTGTCCCCTCCCCAGACCTCAGATCCCGGGTGTCCCCTCCCCCAGGCCTCCGATCCCGGGTGTCCCCTCCCCCAGGCCTCCGATCCCGGGTGTCCCCTCCCCCAGGCCTCAGGTCCCGGGTGTCCCCCCCCCCAGGCCTCCGATCCCGGGTGTCCCTCCCCAGACCTCAGACCCCGGGTGTCCCTCCCCCAGACCTCCGATCCCGGGTGTCCCCTCCCCCAGGCCTCCGATCCCGGGTGTCCCCTCCCCCAGGCCTCCGATCCCCGGTGTCCCCTCCCCCAGGCCTCCGATCCCGGGTGTCCCCTCCCCCAGACCTCCGATCCCGGGTGTCCCTCCCCAGACCTCAGACCCCGGGTGTCCCTCCCCAGACCTCAGACCCCGGGTGTCCCTCCCCCAGACCTCAGATCCCGGGTGTCCCTCCCCAGACCTGGTTGTCCCGACGCCTGGACCTGAGGTTCCCAGACCCCCATGTCCCCTCTGCCCAGCCCTCGGGCGTCCTGCCCTCAGATCTCGGGTGTCCGGTCCCCGGGGAGATCCCGGACCAGGGCCTGGCCGGGGTCGCAGCCCTCAGCGCCCGGCCGTGCCCCTCGCTTCCCGTCGTGGCTGCGCCCGGGCGTCGGTGGCCTGGGCATGTCGCTCACTTGAGTGGCACAGACGAGATGAAGGGCGAGCACCGGCTCAGGGGGAGGGTGACCGCGCTGGGCCGCGGGCCTGTGGGCCGCAGGGGCTGTTCCAGAGCCGACTGTGCTGCCAGGGGGGGGTGTTTTGTCCACATCTGAAAATGCATAAAATTACAGTGTCCAGCTGGGGCGCAGCCCTGCAGCCCTGCGGCCGCCCGCCCTGCCCACGGAACTCAGCAGGCCGCCGGCCGCAGCCCCTTCCCGGAGCGGCCTCTTTCCACCTTAATAATTCAGAGCGCTGGGCCCGGTCCTGTTTGCCACCAGGCGCCTTCCCCTCGTGTCTGCATCAGACGCAAGGGCTCTAGGAGGCCACACTGGGGACCTGAGCCTGGGGCCGGGTGGGACGCCCCTGGGCGGGGGGCCTGAGGCAGCCTGCTCTCCGCCCGGCTGTCAGTGGCCATCTTGCACCCTCTGTAGCCCTTGGCGGCGCCCAGCGCCCGGGCTGGGGCCTCCTCCAGGGAGGGGCGTGGAGGGTGGGGCAGGGAGGCCCCCTCCGCCGGCAGGGTCTGCGGCTCCCTCTCCACTGCCCTTCCCCGTGCCCTTGGAGGCTGTGGATGGGGCTCTGGCCCTTGGGAGGGAGGGGCCACCGCCACACCTGAGCCAGCAGGTGGAGGCTGGAGCTTTCTTTGGCGGGGTGCCCGGCCCTGCCCTCTGCCTGCCTGCTGAGAAACCAGGGTGCCTGAGAACTGGCCTTTAAGCTGGCAGTTCCTGGAGCAGCCGGAACCGGCCAGGAGCCAGACCCCTTCACAGCGATGACCTCTGTGATTCGTTAGGGTTTCGGCAGGCTCACCCTTCTCTTGGGGGAGTGGGCACCGCCATGGAGAGGGGAACAGGATGGCTTTTGTTCTGGTGTGCTGAACCAGCCCTCACCCGCTCCCACCCCTAGGGCTAGGGTCGGGCTCCTCCTGAGGGCCAACGGCCTGGACAGTGCGCCTTCTCTCTCTTCCCCAGGACTACCCCACCCTTCTCTTCAGGGTAGCACCTTCATTTGTATAGAAATACACAGCAGGGAGCTGGGCATCTGGGCCCCTGAGGGGAACTGCAGCCCATCCCCCCTGCGTGGTGGCATCCCAGAGACCCTGTCATGTAGTAAGTGTCCCCAGATGTCTCCCTGAGCAACCCCAGCCACAGACCAGCAGGAGAGGGTTCAGAGGTGGGTCTGCCTCAGCTCCCCACCAGCCCATTGGCCGGTGATGCTTGTTGGGGCCTTTTTTGGGGGCCAGCTGGCTGCATCCAGAGCATTGGGCCCTTGATGGGACTTCTCTGCTGATGGCTTTTCACCTGCTGAGTTTCCTGTGTGAGCAGCGTCGGGGCGATGCCCACCAGCGATGCCATCTGCTTGTTGGTGCTCTGATGCATTTGGTCGGTAGCTGGTGCTGTGGTCATGGTGGTCAAAGGCATGGCGCTGTGAGGCTTTTATCCTGGGACAGCTCTCCTAGAGGACCCAGTTTCCCTCTCCTGGTGGCATGGAGGACCCTTGCTGGGCCGGGTCCTGGCCCTCACTCTGTGAAGACACGTGGCTCAAAGCCTTGGGTGGCCCTGGCATTGCCATCTACTCGGTGGAGAAGGGTGATGACCTGGTGGGACTGGAACCTGGGGTGGTTTGGAAGAAATCCCAGCTGGTCTGGCTGGTGGGGGGCGGGGGCCAGTGCTGCAGCCCGAGGGGAGCCCTCCGGACCCCCAGGTGTGGACTGTGGCCTGTTGTAGGTCGGCTCGGTGTCCACGGTGATTTGTTAGGCACTGTCTGTGGCAGAGGTTGTGACTCTGGCTGGCTGGCCCTTAACCACAAGGTTTTTCTGAGTCTGACTTGAGAATCCTGTGGTGTGTCCCTGCAGCAGCTATAACATGTTGGGGGGGGGCAGTTGCTGCCCCAGTGTTTTTTCCATGAGCATGAAGTTCTCACTTCCAGGGTCTGGGGGGTTGCGGTTACTGAGGCTGGGGAAGAAGCAGGACGTTCGGGGCTGAGTTCTGGGTGAACTGCAAGGAGCGACGGACCTGCTGCGATTGGTCTGGGGGCTCAGCGCCTCCTGTAACCCCAGAGTGTGCCAGCTGCAGCCTCAGGCCCCACCTGAGACAGCTGTGTGACACCCACACTGGCCAGAGCTGTCCTGGTCATCCTCCTGCATTCCTTCCTCTTCCTCCATTTCCTTTAAAATAAATGACTTCAGGCCATTTTCAGACTTGCTGGGAAATGAGGGAGATGGTGGGCGGCGTGTCCCCTGCACAGGCCCCTTGTTGGTGTCCTACTAGTGTGGTGCTGGCATCACAATTAAAGACCCTGCCGTGCCTCTTGTCCTGGTCGGGCCAGCTCATGGGTGCCGCGTGGTGAGCACAGGGCACAAGCATGTCACCTGCCCGTCCTGGAGTTCTGTGTGGGACGCCTGGCACATGCCTGCAGCTCTGTCACCTGGCTGAGTCACTGGATGCAGGTGTGTGGATGGTGTCACAAGTCCCTGGAGGACCAGATCTGGCCATGTGATGGGGGTCAGCAGGTGCGTGTCAGGGTGGTTGTGAGAATTCACTCCCCACGTGCTTTCTGAACGCCAGAGCCCCGTGTGTGGGACGCCTGCCAGGTGCAGAGGTGGGTGCACACAGACACCCCTGTCCTGGGAGTGCCGACAGAGGTGAACACTGGGGACTGGAAGGAGGTGAGGCTGGGAGCCTGGGAGTTTCAAGTACTGAGAGTGCAGGTGCAGCCTGGCAGGTGCAGTCCCCCTCCCCAGGTTCAGCCTGGGCAGATGTAGCCTCAGCAGGTGCAGCCCACAGGCAGGTGCAGCCCAGGGCGGGTGAAGGCACTCTGACAGCCCCCCTCCCACCCAGTCCATCTGTGCAGTGGGAGTGTGGGTGAGGGTAGTTCAGCTTTGCTGTGAGTTGGTGGGAGACTGGATGGGTCGGCCTGACCAGGTTGGCCTCACACCTAAAAGCCCTGGGCACCCTAATGCAATGTGAGTGAGGTGACCCATTCATGCTCCCCGCTGGCCCCTGTTGCTGAGGGGACCGAGTCACTGCCCTGGAAGGTGTCCTGGGGAACTGGCCACCTACTCCCCAATGTGGACTCCTGAACCAGGGTCACCAGGGGGGCTGGGGCCATCCCAGCCACCTAATGAAGGGGACACACAGGGCCTCAGAGCCACTCCTGGGTCTGGAACCATTGGCCAGCTGTTGACGGAGCAGAGCTTCCTTTTGAAATTGTTTTCACAGAAAAATTGATGGGCACAGGAGACCACAGGGCGCGATGCCCGAGCTCCCAAGGGGCCTGGTTCACCTCCCAGGGCTGAGAGGACATGGGACCTGTGCACAGTGCCAGCTGTCATGCGTGGGGCTGAGTCCTGGGCCCCACGAGGGCAGGGCCCCATCCTGGCCATCGGGCGTGTAGCCCATGTGTAGGACGCTACTCACTGGTGACAGCCAAGGTGACCCCGGGAGGGGGCGCTGCCTTTTGGAATAGGCTAGTGGCAACTCTGGGAATCTCGGGAACGAGAAGTGAAGGAATTAGTTCGACTTGGGCTGCAGGTCTTTGGGGTCTATGGAAGTCACATCACAGGAGGGAACTCAGCGCAGGCCTGTGCCCACCCACCCACCCCCAGCGTTCGAGTTTGCTGCTGGGACGCTTAGGCCTAGGGGCCCAGAGGAAGCCCTGCTGGGCGAGCTGAGACCTGGGGGCTGGTTCAACTGCTGTTGACCATCAGCTGACCTGAGGCAGGTGTCCTTGGGGCACCTGGCATCCTCCGGTGGCCTGTGTCCTTGGGCGGCTGCGTCAGGCGGCCTGTGTCGTGTGTCCTGGGGGACGGTGCGCTGCCCCAGGCCCCTGCCCACCCCCACCCCCCCACGCTGTCCCCGGGCTCCTCCTGTGGAGATCCAGTGGAGGGTGAAGCTGCCTTGTTGTCCCATCCTGACCCACCGCCACCTGCTGACCGCTGGTCAGGGGCCTGAGGACTCTCCCTGAGGGCCCCCGAGGGCTCTTTGGTCTATTGCCCTGTCCCAAAGCAGTCCCCGGGCGTTCGTGTCCTGGTTTGTGGGGTGATAGCTGCTGTGCTGTGGCTCACTGAACACTTTGTGAAATGCAGTTAAAGGAGGTCCGTCATTTGCAACGGAAAACGTTCAATGTCCCAAACGTTCAGTGTCCCGTGTTCTGTGTTTTTGGAATGCGCACTTCACAGAGTTGAGGGCCAGGTGGCTGTGAGTCTGTCCAGAGCTCAGGAGGCGGGTCCCTCCTGTGATGAGTCCTTCACATTGGAGCCGCTGTCCATGCGGAGTGGGTGTGGCGGGGGACAGGTGCCTCTGACCTGGGCAGGGTGTGGCATGCCCCTTCCTGGCCAGCTGGGAAAGCCCCTGCCCGCCCTGGGCCCGCCTGCCCCATGGAGAGCCTGTTCCGGCCCTGGCTGCTGTCCCTGTCCTGCCCTTGGGAAGAGCTGCGCAGCACTGGGGGAGCTGTGCCTGCGTCGAGTGCTGGTCCTGGGAAGGCTTCCCTGGGCTCGCCTGTGGGAAGCAGGAAACTGGCGTCCCTGTCAGGTCTGCACCTGCAGCCCCTCCAGGGTGGCCTTGCAGGAAGTCACAGAGCTAGAAGCTTCCAGAATGGGCTGCAGACCTGCTCCCGGTGCCTTCTCTGGCTCGTGGACACTGGGGGCGTCTGGGTGGGGACAGAGCCCTTGGGGTCCCGAGGACATGGAGGGGACGGGATGTTGGTGCTGGACTGTAGGGCAGGCATCTCGCTGTGTCTCTGTCCTGGCCATGTCCCTGCGGTCACTCCCACGCCAGGGCAGGGCCCCAGGTTCCGGGCCAGCCCCAGCCTTGCCGCTGTGGGCATGGGGTCACGTGAGAAGCTCTGCCCTCGTGGACGTGCTGGAGTCTGAGTTCTGGTTAACCCTCGATGGCATTTTAACGTGTCTCTTGTGTTTAATTTTTAGTCAGACTTTGAGCCCGGTGCAGGCTTCAGTGGCTGCTGTGGATCGAGAGCCTAGGAGCTTTGGTTCGAGACAATTACAGACGTGGGATGAGCATCCAGTGACAGGACGCGGTTCTGCCTGGGGATTCTGAAGATAGAACGCGTTGAAAAGTCGAATTCATGGTCGTGGAAGCTGAGCCCATTTTAGGCAATGTCAGGTTGGTAGGGGGCAGGAGTGCCGGCAGTGAACCCTTCCCCCGCCACCACCAGGAGGCGCTGCACCTGGGAGAGTCCTCTGGCGCCGTCCGAGGCTGGCACACTCTGCGTGCTTGGGTTAGGGGGTGAGGCTGCCCTCACCCAAGCGAGGTTTCCTGGTGTTGGATAGAGCCCAGTGGCCCTTGTTTGCTGCTGCCAAGAGGAGTCGAGGGAGGTGGGTGCTCAGTCAGGCCCCGTGTGCGGCAGTGAGGTGGGTCCTGGGGGCCAGATGGAGGCCCGCAGTCCCCGCTGGCTACCCAGCCCACAGGTCACATTTGCTCTGGTCGTGCTGTGAACTCGGTGCTGGGTTAGGATCTCGCTGCCAAGACCTGTTCCTGCACCAACTGCGCAGTTGCAGTTGCCCCCCCCCCGCCTGCCCTTCAACACCCCCACCCACCCCGGCAGGGCCCTCGGCGAGGAGCCCTGACACTGAGCTAGGGTAGCCCCTTGGTGGGATTTCCGTCTGCTTCTCCTGAGTCGTGGTGTCCTGGTCTTCGGCAGAGGTTCCCCTTGGGTCCCAGCTGGGGCTTCCAGCACCCTGCGCCCTTGCCTGCCTGCGTCAGGTCCCTGGCAGGAGGTTCTGGCTCTGCCACCTGCCCTGTGCCCGCGGCCACCAAGGACCATGCGCTTGGTCAGGTGGTTGTGTCGATTGGTTTATTTACTGGAAATGAAAGTAGGCACTTATCAAGTCACTTAAAAGTAACGGGAACGAACCTGATTCATGCTGGGATAAAAGGTGGCTGCTCTTCTGGTAGAGCCAGGGAGGCCAGGCGTGGTCCCGTTCCGTAGCTCTGCTGTTGGGCGGGCAGGCGGGCGGGCCTGGGCACAGCGGTCTGGCCTTGCAGACCCCACACTGAGGGCCACTGGCTTGTGGGTCTCAGCATCTCCGCATCTTTGCTGTTCTCGAAGGCAGTCGGTCAGCAGCGCACTAGTGGGAGGAGTGGCCGTGACAGGCGGTTTGGGCAGTGGGGGTCTAGCATGGTCACCCTGCTTCTGGCTTCGCATCCTGAGCCTGGCAGCTGCCCCGCGCCCTGGCCTGTGGGGGGGGCCCCAGTGAGTCTGCGAGGCCGTGTGGTGACAGGGTGGGTGGGGCCCAGCATGGCGGGGGCATCTGTGACACCCGTGTCCATCTTGGTCCAGAGTGAGGTGTAGCTGCCTCATATCCGGAAGAAGCTGTTTTTCGTACTTCTGAACTGTCCCGTGTAGGGAGGTCCTGCTGCATTGTTGTGTTCACCCTTTCTGCCTCGGCACTCTCTAGCCTGGTCACCTGTAGCAGGGAGGTGATGCCCTGGGGGACGTCCCTGTCGGGGTTTGGGGCAGCTGGGCTGCAGCCTGAGGCAGAGAAGAAACATGGGGCACCTCCAAGCTTGGAGTGTCCCAGTGCCACACGGTGTCGACCCTGCAGGGCTGCAGGGACCCGCCCTTCCCCCCCAGGCTGTCTCTGCGCCCTGCCCCCTGCGCTAGTGCCGGTCACCACTGGCCTGTGTCCTTGTGGCGTCAGGAGCTGTCGCAAACACCGGGCTGTCTTTCACTTTTCCTACGGGTTTTTCACTTACATTTGATGGGGGTCCAGTGACTGGATGTTGAGTGCGCTCATCCCCGGGTCCGCAGTGTCGGGTGGTAGGGGCAGCAGGGCAGTGGGTGTCCTGGGGCCAGCTTTAGGGAGGCTGAGCTGCCCTGTCTGTCGTTTGCAGGTGTCCGACCTCCGATCATGAACGGGCCCCTGCACCCCCGGCCCCTGGTGGCACTGCTGGATGGCCGGGACTGCACGGTGGAGATGCCCATCCTGAAGGACGTGGCCACAGTGGCCTTCTGTGATGCGCAGTCCACGCAGGAGATCCACGAGAAGGTAACAGCACAGCGGTGCTTGGGTGGGGGAAGGCGGGTGGGATCGGAGCTGCCGACCAGGCAGGACCTGGCAGGTTCAGTGGACAACAGGGCACCCGGTGCTGTCCAGAATGGAGACAGGATTTACTCTGCGGCTTCTTGAGTCACCTCCATTACCACCAGTTTTCCCCAGAAAGTGGAGCCTGGGGAAGTGGCCGCAGCATCCAGGTCCCCAGCAGCCTGCAGGTGGGCGGTGGCAGCTGGTGGCAGCTGTCAGCACTGTGTCTGCTCGGGGTCACGGGGTCCCCACGATGGGAAGTGCATTAACCTGGTTTTCTGTTTGTAGTCTCGGCCGACTAAGTCCTTCAGAGCAGCCTTTCCACTGAGACAGGGGAGGGGAGCTGGACAGTTTAGAAACCCGGCAGCCTTCAAGAGCCAGTGGGTCTGGAGAGGCCCGAGTCTGCACGGGGCAGCCTGCCGTGTGGGAAGAGGCAGCTGAGGGCTGAGGCGGCTTTGGCACCCTTGCCGAGGTGGGGCCATGCCGACTGCCCCTGGTCTGGGTGAGACCCTGGAGAAGCACGAACTGGAACCCAGCACTCACTGAGCCTTGAACTTGGGTTGTCGGCCACGCTGTGCCACCTGTCCCGGCAAATGGTGCCATCCTCTCGGGAGGGACGCTGTTGGCCCAGGCCTCGTCATTTCTGTGAGTCGTTTGTAGTGCTGTGTCTGTCCATAATCAAGGGTAACCAGGCATGGAGGAGACAGAAGCTGAGCAAAAACCTGGGCCCTCAGGACAGCCACGGCCAAAGGAGAGCGAAGTGTGACGTTTGACAAGGAACTCATGACTGAAGGGGCACCGCAGACACGGGCAAACACTTTAGAAGATCGAGACCTGGAAAGAGCAAAGCTGAAAGTGAGAATTCAGTGGGTAGGATGGAGACAGGACGGGGGACCTGAGGGGCCGTGGTGTGGAGTCCACATGCTTCTCACAGAGTCTTGGAACTGCGGGGGTGTAGGGGGTGGCCAGAAGCAACGTCCGCCCAGGTGCCGCTGACAGTTCCCAGAGCTGACGGACACGATGCAGGTGGGAGGACAGTGCCGCGTGGACAGAGCCTCCCACTGCGGTCCTGGAGGACACCTGTGGTTCCTGCAAGGCTGGGCACATGCCTGTCTCGCCCACACAGTCACAAGTTTGGTGTTTATCCCAGAGAAACGCACTCACGTCCACAGAAGAGCCTGCGTGTGGAGCTTCTCAGCAGCCTCGCTCCTGGTGTCTGGGCCCAGAGAGACTCGGACGCCGTCCCCCGTGTGGGGGACACAGTAAAGGGAACCAGCTGCTGATCAGTCCACTGCTGACCGGGTGCGTGGCCTGAGGCCACGGTGCTGGGGCAGGGTGATGTCTAAGGGTCGTGTGGGTGGATGCCGGTCACTCTCTGGTGACAAGATGCTGGTGGTGGGGACTCGCGTGACTGAGGATCTGACAGCAGTGTCTGTGCTGCTGGCAGCCCTGCCCTGCGTCCGTGGTGGCTGCTTGAGGGACAGGTGGTAAAATCACACGGAGCTGGGCGCGTGCGCACGTGCGGCACAGAAACTGGGGCAGTGGGTGAGGTGCAGTGTCCTGGTCGTGTGCGAGGTTGTCCCCGAGGGAGCTGGCAAGGGGACATGGGAACCTTCTACAATTTTGGCAATTTCTTGTGAACCTTAAACTATATCAAACTAAGAAACTTCTTTAAAAAGTTAGTATATGGAACAGAAAAGAGTCCTGCAGGTAGAAATTTTTAAAGATCGTAGAGAGTATTAAAACAGGTTTTCCCGATAAATTTGACTACAAAACAGGTGGATTCTTCTAAAATCGTAATTTAGCAAAACCACCTCAGGGAGCTACCACGTGAGCGCGTGAACAGCCACCAGGGAGGGCAGGGACAGGGCCCTCGGCATGACAGCCCGCTGCCCCGCCCCCGGCAGAGGACAGATGGCACCCCTCTGCCCTCGACCACCCGGCCTCCCTGAAGCACAGCTGCCGGCCGGTGTGCTGGGACTGCTGAGCAGTGTCCTCAGACCTGAAGACTCCTGCCTGGGCAGCAAGCACTGCTCAGCGAGACATGGACCAGCCTGCCCCAGGACGAGCTTAGCAATTAAAAATGTGGGGAAACTACGTTTAGTGGGAAAGTTGGAAGACACAGTCCAGAGAACCCCAGAAGAAAAATGGAAAGGAAGGAGGGGCCCGCAGACCCCTGAGCTCTGTGCCCCAAGTCCCCTCAGGTGTGTCCCCTTCCCAGTGGACACACGGTCCTGGGCAAGCACTTCCTTCCCCAAGCTTTGCCCCCAGGGGTGGCTGAGTGACCAAGTCCAGCCAGGGAGAGGAGAGCGGACTTCGTGCGCAAAGCTCCTTCCCTCCTTCTGGAAACCAGACGTGATGGCTGGATCCTCGGCAGCCACCTGGAACAGGAGGGAGCCATGCATTGGGGCTGGCACGGGACAAGTCAGAAGCCCAGGACCCTGGTGGCTGTGGAGCTGATGGCTCCCTGGGCCCCGTCTGCAGGCTTTGGCGTGGGAGGGAAACAGCCTGCCTCGTGTGCCACTGGCTCGGGGATTCCGTCTCGTCACAGCCGGCTGGGAGCCGACATCATCTCAGTGCTTTGGAAGGAGAGACTGCAGTCATCCCCACAATACGGTGAAGGAAACCTCAGAGCTAACGGAGACTCCAGCTTCCCTGCCACCAACCTGGGACACTCCACCGTGGCACGTTCAGGTTTACCAGTGCCGGTGGGTGTTGCCTACGGAGACAAGAGCCAGCCCAGCCCACGGTGGGTGTGCAGAGCTTTGGGAGAGTGCAGGGCTGCACCAGATGGGCTGCAGGTGCTGCGGCAGAGGCAGGTTTCCTTCGCTCTGGGGCAGGTCCTTAGAGACGCCCCCTGTGGGCTGAGAGGCGACCCTGGGAAAGGAGAACCAGGACACCGTGCTTCCACCAGGGGCCGGCAGGGGGCGCCGTCCCCCCTCCGGGAGAGCCCGCCGGCCTGGAGCCGGCCCGCGCCCAGGGGCCTTTTGCCTGTGCGGGCGGGGCGATCAGTGGTGAAGAGTCCAGTCCCGGGAGCAAGGTGCTGGGTGGTGTCAGAAATGAGATAAAAATCTAGGGGAAACGCAGGCGTGGGCTTTGTAGTGAGTGGTGGGGCGGCTGCTGGGCAGGCGGCCTCCGTGCTGAGTGGACAGGACAGGAGCCGGAAACAGCCCCCTTCCTGGGGGGCCCAGGGACATGGGAAATGGCTTTCAGTCTGTGGACAAAGGACTGGTGAGCCCTGGAGTCACGCCCGAGGGGTCCCATGCCCATGGGGTGCGAGCGGGACAGCACTGGTACGCTCTGCAGGAAGCGCAGGTGGGAGAGAGGTTGTTTGATTGGGTGGCAGGGAGATAGTACCTGCAGAGGAGCTGCCTTGAGATGGTGGAGACGGAGGGCCTGCAGGGCGGAGGGCTGACGCTAACAGTCGGATGATGCCCAGGTCCACAGGAAGGACAGACCAGCAGAAAATGGGCAGGAGGCAAACACAGCATCTGCAAGAAGCAGGTGACGCCCACCCCAGGCACTCAGGGACCCTATGCTGGGGAACACAAGGGGCCGTGGCCCGAGGCAGCTGGGCACTTGGAAGTGGACACACACCATGGTTTTGACGGCACTTCCTGGGCCGGCTGACAGCCCCCCCAACCTCAGGGACAGACTGTCCTGGGGCTCCCTCCAGACTTCCCCCTGGGAGGTTGATGTGATACCCAGGGGTGTTGCGGCCACTTTGCAACCACAAAAGGGAATATGGGAGCCTGCAAGGAGAGTGGACCTGGAGGCCAGACAGTGTGGCTGTGGTGGCCCTGGCCCAGGAATCTCTGGACAGAACTGACACTGCAGTGGGCTCTCATCTGCATCTGAGCGTGGCCTCCCTGCTACAGGGTGTGGGGGCAGGGGAGTGGCTTTGAGCAGTGTCTCAATCCTAATTTTTTTTTTTTTTTAATATGTCTTTACTGATTTCAGAGAGAGGAAGAGAGAGGGAGAGAGAGAAACATCAATGATGACAGAGTCATTGATCGACTGCCTCCCGCATGCCCCCGACTGGGGATCGAGCCCACAACCTGGGCATGTGCCCTGACCGGGACTTGAACCCCGATTGCCTGGATCCTAGGTTGATGCTCAACCGCTGAGCCACGCCCGGCTGGCCCAATCCTAATTCTGAGCACTTCACTGGTACAGATATGCTAGAGAAACAACTAGGACAGGAAAAAAGAATTTCCCAAGAAACGTGGGCGAGTCACATTCAGAAATGCAAATTAAAGCTAAAACCATAGACACCAGTTTACCATCCATCCCATTCCCCATTTTATTTTACTTTTACTTATCTATTTATAAATGTCTTTATTGATTTCAGAGAGAGGAAGGGAGAAGGAGGGAGGGAGGGAGGGAAACATCCATGATGAGTGTCACTGATGGGCTGCCTCCTGCACGCCCCCGACTGGGGATGGAGCCTGCGACCCGGGCATGTGCCCTGACCGGGAATCGAACCGTGATCTCTCGGATCCTAGGTCAGTGCTCAACCGCTGAGCCATGCCAGCCAGGCTCACACTCACCATTTTAAACAGTGCCCAGCACTTCATGGTAGGTGCCTGGAGTCAGTCCCCTGGGGTGGCTGCAGCCCACCCTCTAGTTTGCGTTTCTAAGGATGGATATCAAGGAAAGGAGCACAGACTGGAGGCAGCTGAGCACCCACAGTGGGAGCCTGTGACCCCCTGGACTGTCCTTGCTGGGATGGAGCACGGGTGATACTGCACAGGCTGGGGGCTTTACTGCCACCAGTAAGTGCTTGGGATGAAACGAGATGCCGCCCGCGCACAAGCTGTGCTTCCAGGGCCTGTCGGTCTGGCCGCCTCCACGTGCTCACCCCAGCGAGGGGCCCACGTGTGTCCCACCCAGGCCAGCACCGGACCTCTCTGGTGCTGTTCCCTCCATGACCCGTCTCTGAGGCCGGGGCTGCTGCTCCTCAGGCGTGATCGATGTGTCCACCTCTCCGGCTGTACCTGCCCACAGTGGACACCCACAGATCTGCCCAGTTGACTCGCCCCCAGGGCCCTTCCTCACCAGCTCTGTGGCTACCCCACCAGTCCTTACAGCACAGGAGTCCAGAGCGGTCTTCCTGGGGTCCCACCGGCCCAGCCCTCCCCCATCCCCTGCACCCTGTGGCCCTCGCCATGCCCACTGCCTAAGCCATGTTCACTTTCTGTCCACCTCCCCACACCCTCCTGTTTAGGCCCCTCTGCCCCTCATGGGCACTGGCGGCTACTCTGCGGTCACACAGTGCTCCTCCCCCTCCTACACCCAGTCCAGTCCTGGCACCAGAGGTCTGTGTGCCCGGCCGCCTAATGCCTCCCCCCGGCCACACAGCTACCCAGCAGCTGCCCTGCCTCCAGGAGTGGGTCCCGGGTCCTCAGCGCAGGAGTGGAGGGAGGGCCACTCCATCTCGGAGTCCAGGCCAGCCGGCGCCTGCAGGTCCTGGGCCCAGGCCCCTGCCCGGCCACCCAGCCATCTCCGTCTGGCCCCGTCAGAGTGGCGCCCAGGGCGGCGTCCTCTAGGCCACCGCGGGGAAAATGATTCTGGCTGGCCGTACGTCCAGCCGCGGCGGAGGCTGTTGCTCTGGGGGGAGGAGGCAGGCAGGTGGCAGCACTGCATCCGACACCTGGGAACCGCCGCGTGCTCACTAACGGGCCCAAGGTCTGGGCCTCTGGCTGGGACAGGCTTCTCCCTGCTTTTTCCTCACACGTGGCGCCTGGGCGGCGTCGGGCTGTGCGCAGTGGGTCTCGGCCTCCCTGTGCTGGGCACCAAGGGTCAGCACAGCCCACGGCTGGCCTCCCTTCCCATGCAGGAGACCCAGGGTCAGCACAGGAGGCTCTGGGGAGGGGCAGACAGCAGCCACGGTCCATCGGCCCCGCGCTCAGCGGCAGGTGTCCTCAGTTACACGGCCACTGCCGTGTTCTTCAGGGAAGGACAAGCCCGTCCCCCAGTGACGACGCCCCTGGATGGCACCGTGCCTCCCGCCCTTCCTGGCAGCAGTCTGTCAGGGGCCCGGGTCCTTCCATTCCACAGTGGGGCTGGGGTTCCAGACGCATGTCCTCCCAACGCCTGGCATTTCCCAGCTACTTAGCGTCTGGTGCCCACACCTGCCCTTGGTGCGTTTTCTTTGTGCCCTTCTGTGCTGGTGGCAGGGGGTAGGGGGACAGGGACCCCTGGTTTCCTTGATGAGCTGAGTTGCCAGGTCAGGTCAGGTCGGGGCTTCCAACCCCAGAAAGCCTGCAGCGCACACGGGAGGCTGCGGGACCTTCGCCACCCCAGCCAGGGCTGGGCTTGGGGGCCGTGTTTCCATGTGGCCTCTCATTTTGGGTGGCCGGAGTCGGGACCACAGGGCAGCAGGCGCCTCCACGCTGGGCCCGGTGGCTGGCCTGGGGCACTGGGGCACTGACGGTGCTGTCCCCCCGCAGGTGCTGAACGAGGCAGTGGGCGCGCTCATGTATCACACCATCACGCTGACCCGCGAGGACCTGGAGAAGTTCAAAGCCCTCCGGATAATCGTCCGGATCGGCAGTGGCTTCGACAACATTGACATCAAGTCAGCCGGGGACTTAGGTAAGACGTCCCCTTCTCCATGCAGCGTCCTGTGTCCCTGGCGCGACTTTGCCTCGTTCCTTTTGTAGTTGGTTCCGCTTTGCAGTCCGCTGCCTCTGGCGTGGCTGACGGTGACCCAGGAGCTGGCACCCTGGGGCCGCAGCGTCGGGCCCCACGGTTCCCTTGCAGGCCACGGTCACGGCAGCCTTCCTCAGCCTGGCCGGGCATGTGTCCTGGCTGTGGGCAGCCGGCACTCCAGCCTCGGCTTCCCACACTCCCGGGGCCCAGGGAAGGAAGGGACGTCAGCTCCAGCCTGCGGCTAGCACATCCTTGGGTTTCACACGGCCCTGCCCATCAGGCACAGTGGAGAGGCCGTGTGTTGTGACTTAGGACGTGCTTGAGTGTGTGCACACTGACTACATACATATACACGTGTACATGTGCGCACGTGTGACACTGAAGCAGTGTTACACAGCCAGCTGTACCGTGCTAGGCATCTGCTGTCTCCTCGGTGCTGTGCCGCCTCTCCCCAGCCCAGGAGGCGAGGCCACGCCCGGGCAGGCTGCAGCGGTGGCTGGTCTCTCGCCTGGCGTTGGCCCCCCGTGCACTTGGGGAACGAGGTCAGAGCAGCCGAGGGTTTGACCTCACGTCCTGGGGCCGCTGTTGCCATGCGATCCCCTCGTGCCCACTGCGGACACCGTCCTGGGTCGTGTCTCCAGGAAGGCCCTGCAGTGTGGGGCTGCGGCCCAGACACTGGCCGAGCCGGGCGTCCTCGGGGCCTCGTGCCTGTGCAGAGTCTGCCCGTTTCACCACGTCACAGGCTGGGCTCTGTCCTGCAGCCAGGGACAGTCTGGGGCCCCCCGCTGTCATCCCCTCGGCCCTGGCAGGTGGGGCCGCGGAAGTCCCAGGGACCTGTCCTGCCCTCTCAGTGGGCGGCAGCTTGGTTCCTGTTGGGTCTCCCTGTGCCCCCCCATCCTGCCTTTCACAGGGAGCCGGGGTGCAGCCCTCCTGGGTCCTCATGCAGCCGTTTGTGTGCCAGGCCCCAGCCTGGCCACCAGGTGCCTCCTCCTCATTGCAGAGACAGTCATGCAGGTGTCGGGGACAAGGGTGAAAGGGGCCAGGGCTCAGAAGGAAGGGGGGGCGCAGGTTCCTTGGGGCAGGAGCCCAGGGGCAGCGTCAGCTCAGGGTGGGAGCCAACCCGTGTGTGCCAGGGCTGCACAGAGAACTGGGGACCAAGGCTCGGCCTGGAGAAGCCTGAGCTGGCTCCCTTTCCAGGGTCACTCTATTGCTGGGTGACCTCTGCTGAGGGGACCGGGCAGGGGCTGGGAGGATGGGGGGTATGGGAGCGTGGGGAGTGGGAGGAGGGCCATGAGGAGCTTTGGGGGGATGGGAAGATGGGGGCCACCATTGGCCTGGGGAGCCCAGGAAGACAATAGAGACAGACCTGTAGGTGTGGGTGACTGTGGGGCTGGCTCCGGATTCTATCCTGACCACGACCCCTTCCTGGAAGGTTGAGGGGCAGATGGTCCAGCGAGGGCAGAACCAGGTATGACATCTGCCCAGGTGGCCGGTCGTCCTGTCCCCTCCCTGTCTACCCAGTGGGCCTGTGAGCAGCTTTTCCACATGGCCTGGAGCACGTACCTACGCTTGTCTTGTAGTCTACTGGTGGCCTGGGGACATGTCCTCGGCCTTTCACAGTGGAGCAGCAGGGTGCCGTGGTGACCGCCAGGCGTGTCTTGTGTCCCCAGGCATCGCTGTCTGCAATGTGCCGGCGGCGTCCGTGGAGGAGACGGCCGACTCCACCATGTGCCACATCCTCAACCTGTACCGCAGGACCACCTGGCTGCACCAGGCGCTGCGGGAGGGCACGCGGGTCCAGAGCGTCGAGCAGATCCGGGAGGTGGCTTCCGGAGCAGCCAGGATCCGTGGGGAAACTTTGGGCATCATCGGACTAGGTGAGTTAGCTCTGCCTTTACCTTCCGTGATGAGGGCACCTCCAACCCAGGGACAGCGTGGGGTGGAGGGGACTCGGCCACAGAGGCTGTGCTGGCCTCCATGTGCTCAGGAGCACCAGGCAGGCCACACGCACAGACGTCACACAGGTGCCTACAGGTCACGCACATGCCCACACACATGGTCCACCCTGCTGTCCTCCCCCGCCTGTGGCGATGACTGAGTGGATATGGCCTTTAGGTGAGGGCCGGGTGGCCCTGGGGTCCCTTTCCCATTTTGCCCATCAGGGCTTGTCACCAACAGCTGCCATGGGTAGAGGAAAGTGCCCACCCCCTGCCACACAGTCCTTCCTTCATGCACCCACTGGCTCAGTGGCAGGTGGCTGTCCAGGGTCCAGCACACACACGGAGCAGGCCTGACCACAGTCCCACCCCAAGTACTGTCCCCTCGTGCCTTGTGTCCACTGAGCATCCATCTGTGCTTCCTGCAGGCTGCCCCCAGCCCCCGCTCAGCCGGCTGGGGGTCCTGTGGCTACTGACTTGGTGGCCCCACGCTCAGTATTAGGGGACAGAAGCCCTGGAGCCCAGAGTCTGCTCCCACTCTGAGTGTGTGCCTAGGCGGCGAGGGGCCCTGGCCGAGGTGACGCCAGTCTCCCATAGGTCGCGTGGGGCAGGCGGTGGCGCTGAGGGCCAAGGCCTTTGGCTTCAACGTGCTCTTCTATGACCCCTACCTGTCGGACGGCACGGAGCGGGCGCTGGGGCTGCAGAGGGTGAGCACCCTGCAGGACCTGCTGTTCCACAGTGACTGCGTGACCCTGCACTGTGGCCTCAACGAGCACAACCACCACCTCATCAACGACTTCACCGTCAAGCAGGTGGGGCCCGGGGTCAGAGGTTGTGGCCCGGGCGGCGGGGTGCCCGCTCTGGCCAGCACAAGGCACACTTGGTGAGACAGGAGGGCTCTGCTGGCTGTCTCTCCTCAACCAAGGTCCCCCCTGGTCCCAGGGCTGTGTCTGGGGCCTGGGCCAGCTCCCTTCCCCTCCCATGGCCGAGCTCCTGGTCCTGCTCAGAAGCCAACCGCACAGACTGCTTTGGACTGTCCCCCAGAAGCTCCTAGGCCGTGTGCCTGTGGCAAAGGCAGAGCCGCTCAGCTTCAAGTTCCCAGCAAATGGGATGGACACAGTGACCGAGGGCCTTTGGGTTGCCCTAGGGTTGAGGTTTACATCACAGCCGAGGTGCTGGCACTGGGCAGCTGGCATGGGGCTTGCAGCACACACGCTCACCCATGTTTCCTGAGCTGCCCTGTGTCCCGCAGGAGCTGGAACCAGGGCCACTTCCCACAGTGGTGGAGTGGGGCCCACACAGGCCCTGCGCCCTCAGCCAGACCAGGGGAACCAGGACCGTGAGGCCTTCCCTGGCAGAGCCTGCAGCCTGGGAGGCCTGGCTGGGAAGTGCCTGCGTACGCCATCCCTGCTGCCCTCCTCCAGCCAGGGGACAGCAGGAGGCATGTGTTGACGGGCTCTTGGCGTTGTTTGGTATCTTCCAGATGAGACAAGGGGCCTTTCTGGTGAACACAGCCCGGGGTGGCCTGGTGGATGAGAAGGCGCTGGCCCAGGCCCTGAAGGAGGGGCGGATACGCGGTGCAGCCCTGGACGTGCACGAGTCAGAGCCCTTTAGGTGACTCCTGGCAGCACTTTGGGGGTCCCGAGACAGCACCTCTCCCTGGCCGGGCTCTCACTCACCCAGGCTCACGCCCCGCCCACCAGCCAGCATCAGCACCCAGGAAGTGAGGCCCCAGTGCCCACATGCATGTCCAGGCTGCAGCCTCCAGCAGCTGACCATCCAAGGGCAGGGCGTAATTGGGCTCCCTGTCCAGCCCATGATCCTGCTCCAGGACCTTCCCCCAGGGCCTGGCCAAGTCTCAACAGGCAGGTGGCCAGCATGTGGGCCAGGACAACTCAGTGCCCTGTACCTGCTGGAGAGGGGGCAGGGCTCAGATATGCGCTTCATGCCCAGTGCCCAGGGCACCATGTTGATGGGTTGCCAGGTATGCAAGGCTGTTGGCCCCCATGTGGTAGTGTCCAGGGGCCCCACAGCTGAGAAACTAGTCTGGGGCAGGAGGCCAGCCCTGGTGGGTCTTCCACCTGGAAATGGTGGTGACAGGAGGGCCTGGGGTCTGAGAATGGAAGCTCCCGGGGCCAGGGCCCCCTGCAGGGGTGGCCATGGCAGCGTTCCCTCCAGGTGAGGCCCCTCCCGCTGCTGTCAGGAGCCGTGGGCAGGGGTGACCATCCTGGGGCCCCACTGGGTCTGACGGAGGGGTGGGTGCCTGGGCATGGCACTGACCTGCAGTGTGCTGTCCTAGCTTCAGCCAGGGCCCCCTGAAGGATGCCCCCAACCTGATCTGCACCCCCCACGCGGCCTGGTATAGTGAGCAGGCGTCCATCGAGATGCGCGAGGAGGCGGCCCGGGAGATCCGGAGAGCCATCACAGGTGGGCGGGGTGGGCGCCAGCAGGCCCAGGGCCCCTCTGAGGCTTTCAGAGGTGAGCACCCACCATGTGGCGGGGGGCACCCCCACCTCTCACTCACTCAGCCAGGTCCGGCCTGGGCTGGCCCTGGGCTGGGAGGAGAGACCCGCCCTGGGCGGAGGTCATGGCCGAGGCTGAGGAGGTCGGCCCTGGTCTCCTCTGGTCCAGCATGTGCGGCTCAGGCCCCTCTCTTATGTCCTGTTTATGACCCTCGTTTGCTGTCATGCACCAGGGGCTTCAGCTTGTGTGACACTCATAAACCTGGCCTGGGCCCCGTTGCTGCTCTCTGAAGTCCCCAGGCCTAGCAGATGGGGTGGGGGCACCAGCAAGCTGAGGGCACCGAGCTGTGAGGGTGACTCTGCCAGACCGGCGGGACCCTGTGTTCTCGACTGAGCCACCACACTCCTGGGGTCCCCTCAGTGGCAGCTGTTTAACACGGATGCTGTCCTTGCCGTGTCCCCTGCATCAACAGGCCGGATTCCCGACAGCCTGAAGAACTGTGTCAACAAGGACCACCTGACAGCTGCCACCCACTGGGCCAGCATGGACCCAGCTGTTGTGCACCCTGAGCTCAATGGGGCCGCCTACAGGTGAGTGGGCAGGTGGGGACAGCGGGCCAGGGGGACATGGGAGGTCCCCATGATGACTCTGGGTGGGACCGAGGCCCAGCCAGGGGCTCTGGATGTTTGTGCTCCCATGGGCCCCAGAGAACACAGAAGGTCCAGGTCTGAGTAGGGGTGGCCTTCAGGCCTGGTGGAAAGGAGACCATCTGGGTGGAGGCCATCCTGGGAGCAGGGGCCTGGCTATGGTGGGGGGAGGCCAGAGCGGGGCCCTCTCAGCAGGCAGCCTTGGGGAGCAGCTCCCTGCCCTGCCACTGGTCTCACGAGTCCTCCCTCTTCCCAGCAGGTACCCCCCAGGTGTGGTGGGCGTGGCTCCCAGCGGCATCCCGGCCGCAGTTGAAGGCATTGTCCCCAGCGCCATGTCCCTGTCCCACGGCCTGCCCCCAGTGTCCCACCCGCCCCACGCCCCTTCTCCTGGCCAAACCGTCAAGCCCGAGGCGGATAGAGACCATCCGAGTGACCAGTTGTAGCGCGGAGGGGCGGAGCTCTGCAGCCTCGGTGCCAGCACCCGGCCTTGGGCAGGCGCCTGCGGAGGAGGCGCCCTTGGGTGGCGGCGGCGCTCCAGAGACTGTCCGGGCGGCGGCCGCGGTGGCGCCGGCCTCCCCCACGTTGACTAGTCCCGTCCTGAGGGCCCGCGCTGCCCGTGTTCCCTGCGTCCTGGTTAAGCAAGAGAAGTTAGTAGTTGTTCTATCACGAATGTCCCGTCTGTGTGCAGCCTTTAGAACGTCGCCAAGGATTTGTTTGCTTAGCTGTCACCACCCAGCCCCGAGGCGGCCAGGCCGCTCAGCCCCCTGCCCGGCGGAGCAGGCCCAGTGGGCCGCTGGCGAACTTCTCAGGACTACGAATCCTTCCCGTTTTTCTTTTACGCCACACAGTGCATTGTTTTTTCTACCTGCTTGTCTTATTTTTAGAATAATTTAGAAAAACAAAACAGGCTGTTTTTCCTAATTTTGGCATGACCCCCCCTGTTCCAAATGACGGCACCGCGCGGCTGGGGAGGCGGGAGCGCTCGGCGCGCTCGGCCGGGGCGCCGGGGGTGCCGTCCTGCTGATGTGGTAGGCTAGCAATATTTTGGTTAAAATCATGTTTGTGACTGTAACCATTTGTATGAATTATTTTAAAGAAATAAAAGTCCCAGAAAGAGCCGGCACACCCAGCCTCTGTTTCAGTGGCTTTCTCTCACGGGACCCTGGTGGGACTCAGGGCTGGAGCGGGCAGCCCTGGGGACGCGGGCAGCGGCCGTGGTCCCCACGCTCGCGTGGGATGAGGGAGGGAGGGGAGCCACTGCTGCCTGGGAGCCGGAGTGGTCTGAGCACCAGCCGGGGCCAGCGCGGCGGCCGCCTGCTCAGTGCTGCTCCCTCGGACTGCCCGTGACCCGGGCGAGCAGAGGCCCCGGTTCCACGACAGACGCACAGCGCAAGGCGAGCTCGGCTGTTTTCTGCTAACCACGGCAGATGGTTCCACGGCTCCCCCAGAAACCACGTGTGTGCCGAGCAGAGCCGTGCATGTGGGAGCACCCCGACCCCTCTGAGCCCCTCCCTGTACCCCATGACCTCAGGAGGCCCATGAGCTCCCACGCGTGGCCTGCACCCCACCCCGTTCCTGTCCTCTGCCCTCCTGTGGACCGGCATGGCCTTGACTCTGGGCCGTGCTCACTCATCCATCCACCAGACAGGGCCACGGCCAGCCCGCGCCCTCCGGGCCTGGCGTTTCCCTCCCAGCTCCCCGCCATGGCTGTGGTGCCTGGGGTCACCTCTTGGGTTCTGCTCCCTTGTCTGTGCCTCCGGGCGCATCCTTTAGTGGTCTTTCCAGTGTTCTGCTGGGGGAAGAGTTTGTGGGAAGTTTATGGGGAAATGTCTTGGTTTCGCCCACACACTTGGTTAGCTGTTGGCTGGGCCCAGAATTCCAGGTTAGGAGCTGTTTTGTCCCCACTCCACACATGCCTTCTGTCACTTCTCAGTCTCGGGCCTGCTCACGTCCCTTTGAGGTCCCTTCTTGTGGCTGTTCCCAGACCCCTGGGCTCTGCGTCTGTCCTGTCGCTGGAGCTGGTGGCTGCAGGTGGGTCTGTTTCCAGTTACTCCCAGAACTCGTTGGACTTCGTGAGCCCGTGGATTTGTGTCTTCACACGGTTCTGGAGAGTCCTCGGCCTCTGTCCTCACTTGTTTCCCTTGTCCCCCCTTGGCAGTGCTGATGACAGAAAATAGCTGAAGTGATCAACCTCGGAGAAACGTGAGAGACTGAGGGACAAGTAGAAGAGAGTAAAGGCTGAAATTACGATAAATTTATACGTCTGAAGCAACCAGAAAAGGAATGGCAAAATGAAATGTAAAATCACAGAGGGACAGAAGTAGTGTCTAAGAGTAGAACTGGCAAGAAAACAAACGGGAGAGGGTCTGCCAAGTGAACAGCTGGTTCTTTGAAAAAGTGAATTTAAAAAACTGACATAAATGGAGAAAAGAAGTATACCCACTATCAGGACTGAAGAGGCTGCCGCTGCAGCCCCCGAGGTCACTGAGGGACAGGAGAGGGCAAACAGGTGACAATTTAGAGGAACTAACCCCACATGCCAAGGTGACCCAAAACGTAAAAGGTCAGAATGGCTCTACAGCTTTATAATTCTTTTATTTTTTATTTTATTGATTTCAGAGAGAGAAAAGGAGAAGGAGAGAGGGAGTTGAAACATCAATGATGAGAGTTATTGATCGGCTGCCTCCGGCACACCCCTGGCCGGGGATCGAACCGCCATCTCCTGGATCAAAGGTCGACACTCAACTGCTGAGCCATGCCCGGCCGCTCTCTACAGCTTTAAAGAAACAACCCAAAAAACACTCCCTTAAAGAAAATCCCAAATCCAGAAGGCTTCAGTGGTGGGTCTTAATAGATATTCGAAGAAGAAATGACTCATTTCACACAAACTTCCAGAGGCTACAACTCACATTGTGAGGTTACGTTAACCCTGATTCCAGATCCTTCGAAATAAAAAGGCTGCCCAGAGTCCCCTGCAGGACGTGCTAGACGGGCAAACGCCCTCTGCAAATCGCAGCCTGCAGCGCGACCACGTCCACCCCACATCTCCTGGGGACCAAGGCATTCATTCCGTAGCCACTAGAGGTGCTGGGTACTGATGGCTCCCATGGGTGCTCTCTGGGCACTGGCCTCAGCCAAGCAGAGCTGACTCCTGGGGAAGCCAGCACGCAGCATGGAGCTAATACTGTGGTACAAAGATCTGGCCCCTTGACTCTGACAGTTTGGAAAGTCTGACCCGGCTCAGAGGCCCCTCTGCCCAGTGATGCTCCCTTGGGGCCTCAGAGGGTGTTGCTGAGGTTGCTCTGTCGTGAACCGACTGCACTAACACCCGTCTTAGAGACCATTTCCCAGGGAGCCCAACCGAGACAGCCTAAACCCAGCGTTTCCACTCCTAGGTATATTCCCAACAAATAGGCAGACGTGCAGTGAGTGAAAAACGTGTACAGGCGTGTGTGTTTTTTCATTTTTATTATTTTTTAAACTATGTTTTTATTGATTTTTCAAGAGAGAGAGAGATTAATCGGTTGCCTCCCATATGCACCCTAACTAGGGACAGAACCCACAACTGGGGCATATACCCTGACCAGGAATTGTACCGGTGACTTTTCGGTGCATGGGACAATGCCCAACCAACTGAGCCACACCAGCCAGGGCTCATTTTTAAATCATTTTATTTTGCCCTGGCCAGTGTTGCTCAGTGGTTGGAGCGTTGGCCTGCATACGAAAGGGTCTCAGGTTTGAGTCCAGGTCAAGGGCACATACCTGGGTTGCAGGTTTGATCCCCGGCCTGGTCAAGGCCCGTGCTGGAGGCAACCAATGTCTCTCTCACCCCTCTCACTCTCTCTGAAAATCAATGGAAAACATATTCTCAGGCGAGGATTAACAAAAAAATATATATCATTTTTATTTTTCAATTACAGCTGACCAACATTATTATATTAGTTTCAGGTGTACACCCCAGTGATTAGACATTATATAACTTACTAAGTGACCATCCCGAATAAATCTAGTAGCCATCTAGTACCCATCTGACACCATAGTTATCACACAGCTATTACAATATTATTGACTATATTCCCTGTGCTAGATTTTACATCCCCAGGACTATTCTGTAATGACCAATATGTACTCAATCCCCTCATCCCTACCCCCCGCCCCCAACTGCCCTCCCATGTGGCAACCATTAAAATGTTCTCTGTATCTATGAGTCTGTTTCTGTTCTGCTTGGTTCATTTTTGTTCTGTTTTTTAAATTAATAGATATGTATTTATTGCCATTTTATTCATATTTTTATCTTTTTTCTTTTTCTTAAAGAAGACCCTTCCACATTTCCTGTAGTGCTGGTCTGGTGGTGATGAATTCTTTTAGCTTTTTCTTATATGTGAAGCTGTTTATCTGACCTTCAATTCTAAATGATAGCTTTGCTGGGTAGAGCAATCTTGGTTGTAGTTCCATGCTTTTCATCACTTTGAATATTTCTTGCCACTCCCTTCTGGCCTTCAAGGTTTCTGTTGAGAAATCAGCTGACAGTCTTATGGGAGCTCCCTTGTTGGTAACTAACTGCTTTTCTCTTGCTGCTTTTAAGATTCTCTCTGTCTTTAACCTTTGGCATTTTCATTATGATGTGTCTTGCTGTGGGCCTCTTTGGGCTCCTCTTGTTTGGGACTCTTTGTGCTGCCTGGACTTGTAAGTCTATTTCTTTCCCCAGGTAGGGGAAGTTTTCTGTCATTATTTTTTCAAATAGGTTTTCAATTTCTTGCTCTCTCTCTTCTCCTTCCAGCATCCCCATGATGTGAATGTTGGTGTGTTGAAGTTGTCCCAGAGGCTCCTCACACTATTTTCATTTGGGGGATATTTTCCTTGTTGCTCTTCTGTTTGGGCGTTTCTGCCTCCTCATGTTCCAAGTCACTGATTTGATTCTCGGCCTTATCTACTCTCCTTTGACTTCCTGTAAAGTATTTTTCACTTCAGTTACTGTAGCTTTCATTTCTGACTGGTTACTTTTTATGGTTTCCATGTCATTTTTTTATGCTGTTGAGGGTCTCATTAAGTTCCTTGAGCATCCCTGTAACCAGTCCTTTGAACTCTGTACCTAGTAGGTTGTCTCTGTTTTTAGTTCTTTCTCTGGGGTTTTGTTCTGTTGTTTCATTTGGGACGTGTGTGTGTCCTCATTTTGGCAGCCTCCCTGTGTTTGTTTTTATATGCTAGGTAGAGCTGCTATGTCTCCCAGGCTTGGTAGCATGACCCAATGTAGTGGGTGCCCTGCAGGGTCCAGTGGCACAACCTCCCTGATCCCCTGAGCTGGGCATTCCAGGTGTGCCCCCTGTGTGGGCTGTGTACACCCTCCTCTTGTAGCTGAGCCTTAATTGCTGTTGGTACATCAATGGGAGGGATTTTCCCTCAGGCCGATCAGCTGCAAGGACTGGCTGCGACGACTGACCACTGACCTCTGACCACTGTGGAGGATCAGCTGTGCAAGGGTCCACCCCACAGAGCAGGACTTACTTCAGTGGGGCTCTGGTGCTCGCTGAGTCCACCCCTTGGGAGTGTTACTTGTGGAGGTGGTTTGGTGGTGTTGCTTCGACACGGTCTGAGGCTGTCCACTGGGTACGCTGGCTCTGGGGCCTCTTGGGAGGTGCAGGCCAAGGCCAGCCACCACCTGTCTTCTGTCTGGGGCCACCTGACACGAGCTACAAAACGATCTACAGATGGCTGCTACTTGTGCCGGGCTTGGAGGTGCCCAGGTAAGGCCAAACTGAGAACCAAGGCAGACTGCACTAGCGCCAGGCCTGGGGCCACTTAGTGAGAGGTATGGTGCTTGCTGAGGCCAGATGCTGCTCATTTGAGATTTTAGGAAAATCTGAAGCCTGAGCCAAGATAGGCCATTCTTATGGTAAAGCCACTGAAAGCAGCTTGGATGGGCCTGCAAGTTGGGTAGGGCGGGGCCTCAGGAAATCACTAGGGCAGGGCGAACAGCATTAGCCAGGTTGATGAAGACTGACATATGGTACCCCGCCTCCTGGCTCTGCTGGAGGAACAGTTCATCAAAGGAACTGTGGCCTCTGCCAGCATTTCTGTCTAGGAGAAAGCTGCCTTGAGCTCTTGACCTGATGCCGGACAATTCATTTCCTCCCCATATGTCCCTGGTGCCTTTTGACCTGCTGCACCAGTGCTGGAGTTCAGAGGGCGTGAGTCCGAGTAAGTCTGTGTGTGGGCCCTTTAAGAGGAACACTTGGGACTCCAGCAGCCCGAGCCTCTGTCAGCCTCTGTTCCCACTGGTTCACAGCCAGAAGTTATGGCACTGGGACCCTAGGCTAGGGGGCCTGGCATGGGGCTGGGACCCCTCACTCCTCAGGGGGGGACCTCTGCAGACAACACATCCCTCCTGAAGTTTATCTGCCATGTGTGGGTGTGGGTCCAGCTTGCTCCATGTGCCTGCCCCTCCTCCCAGCCGCTATGTGGCCGCTTCTTTAACCCCTAGTTGTGGGACTGCTACTCAGCTAGACTTTGGGTGGCTCTGAGTGATGGCTGCTCTGTGGTTTAGCTGTCATTTGATGTGGCTGTGGGAGGAGGCGAGCCCCGTTTACCTGTGCCATCACCTCACTGGGTATTTGAGTGGGTTTATAGCCGCTGGAGTCCACCTGTCCGGCATTAGAATGGATATCAGCTGTGGGTTTACGATGACCTACTCTACAGCCAAGAATATGAACAGTGTGCAGGTCCACACACTGCACGGGCCTTGCACACGTGACACAGAGGGATGGCTTCCTCGGGTGGAGCTCCTGCCTCAGGATGGAGGGTGTAGTGACGGGGTAGGGGGCTCTCTTCCCTGGAGCTCCTCGCTGTCACCCATGTGCCCTCGGCTTCCAGCACAGTCACCTGTCAGTCACCCATCAGTGGCTTCTGTTCCCAAAAGCGACCTTGGCTGGGACTGTCACTGTCCCTCCAGATTTCAGGGGGGCTGCCCTGTGACCTTGGTTCTGTGATGGGCCCAAGAAAAGTTGCCGATTTTTCAGTTATTCAGCTTGTTGTAAGGAAGGGAGTGACGATCTCTGAGCTCTCACAGGTCAGAGCTGAAACCACACTTTATGGTTTAATTTCTTCGTCTAATTCCCACCACAGAAGTGCAAGCTCTGGGCAGGCAGTGTTCTGCGTCTCTGCCGATGGCCCCTGGGCCATGTTTGCTGAACAAGGGAGGGAGGGACAAGTGAACTGGCACTAAACAGACCGACCTTCTGTGCCCTCCCACTGTCTCCTTTGTTGTGTGGGCATACAGAGTGACCCCGTGCCGGGTCCAGAGTGAAGGCACCTGGCACCTACCACCTGGCAGCAAGCTGGATGAATGATGTGGGAATCAGCAAGGACACTAAACCATCGGAACAGCCGCAAATCTGTGCTTTATGATAAAATGCACATTCTCTCTGATTAACGTGGAGGTTCATTGCAATCCCAGTCATAATTCCAACTATCTTACCCCCAAACTTATATGGATAACAAAGGTCTGTGAATTTGGGGTTGTGAGACGTTAGGGCCCATTAAAAAGCAGACATAGCAACAGAATAACAAGAGACAGGTGGGGGCTCAACAGAAGAGAGAACCCAGAGAAGGCTGGTTGGATGCATGTGCTTGCATGTGTGCTCGTGTCTGTCCGTGTGCACACACACGTGCACGTACACGAGACGTGATCCAGGGGCCACAAGTCAGTGGAGAAGGGCACATCGTTAGCAGGTGAATCGGGAGCTCACTGGGCAGAGGGCAGCCCCTCGTGGGCAGAGGGTGGGCCGAGATGGCCGAGGGCCTGGGCACACCCTACTCGTGGCCCTGCACCCCCAAGAACCAAATGTGAACCCCGCTGCTGGAGTGAAGAGGCGGTTCCCTGGGCCTGGTGCAGAGCCAAGGGGGGTGGGTGGGCAGGGGCAGTGGTGCCGACAGGGAGACAGCAGATGGCAAGCCTAGTCTCAGGCCCAGGTGCCTGGCCACCCTGCCTCCATCAGGCTGACCCCTTTGGTCACTCGGGAACTCAGTATCCACTGCCCTCAGCCCTCTCTCCTCTATCTGGGGGCTGTTCTGGGGGCTCAGGGCCATGGGGACACTGAGTGAGTACCAGCTGGGGCCTGTGCAGGAGGTTGGGGGACAGTCCTGAGCAGGGTACTGGGCAGAGAGACAGCTGTCTCCCTGCGACCTCAGTGCCCACCCAGGCTGGGCCCCCTTCACCCCCGCCTCCCTGCCTTCAGGCCCAGAAGAGGCTCAGAGGAGGCAGGAAGGGGGTAGGTCCCAATCCGCCCAGGCGCCCGCTGCTCTCGGCCAGGGCCCAGGGGGTTTGCAGAATTATGTTCCAGAAAAAACAACATCAGGGAGAAGAGCTGAGACAGGGCCAGCTGCAAGGCTCCTCAGGGCTTTCCGCCCTGGCGGCCAGCGCTCCTGTGTGAAAAGAACCATCTGGAGTGCTGGGCGGGCGCCCGGCGCCTGGAGGAGGACCTTGGACCCTGTGACCAGCACTGCTCCCGGCTGCCCCGCAGCCTCTCCCCTTGGCACCCGGCCTTCAGGCCAGCCTGGGTCACAGGCACAGAGCCTGGTCCCCTCACCTAGTGGCCCTGGCAGGAATGCATTGGCCCAGTCAGTGTCCCTCACCCTCAGACCTGGTGCACTGAGGCCCAAACAGTTGTCCATCTCTGTTGCCGGAGTCTGATCTGATCCCTCACCTGGACAGCCTGGCCACCTGCTGCCCCCTACAGCCCTCCGCAGACCAGACAGTGTCCCTACCCGCATTGCTAGAAGGCCTGGACCTGCACCAGGAGGAGCAAAAGGCCAGGGCGGCACCTCACAGCCCCACCCACAGCAGCTGCACCCCAGGCAGCCAGTGCGTCTCCTGTTTATGAGCAGGATGCATAAATCACCCTCTTCTCTCCTACAAGGGCAGCAGACTCAGGGTTTTTTTTGTTGTTTTGGTTAATCTTCACCCGAGGATATTTTTTCCATTGATTTTCAGAGAGAGTGGAAGGGGGGGGGAGAGAAACACCGATGTGAAAGAGACACATCCATTGGTTACCTCCTGCACACGCCCCGATGGGAGCCAGGGACTGAACCTGCAACCCAGCTACATGCCCTTGACTGGGGATTGAACCTGAGACCCTCTGGTGCGTGGGCTGACACTCTAACCACTGAGCCACATGGGCCAGGGCTTGGTTCTCTTTTTTAAAATGTGTCTTTATTGATTTTAGAGAGAGGAAGGGGGAGGGGGAGGGGGAAGGAGAGGGGGAGAGAAGAGGGGAGGGGGAGGGGACAGGAGGGGGAGGGGAGGGGGAGGGGGAGGGGGGAGACAGAAACATCCATGATGAGAGTCATTGATCCGCTGCCTGCTGCCGGCCCCCGACAGAATCGAGCCCGCAACCTAGGATGTGCCCTGACCAGGAATTGAACCCGGATCGCCTGGATCCTAGGTCGATGCTCAACCACTGGGCCACGCCGGCTGGGCTCATTTCCTTTTTTAAACTCACCACTGCTCTTGGTGGTATCTGCACCTGGGAGTGTATGCAGGACTGCTGTGGCCGCAAATCACTCCTTACCTACCCGTCCCTGCTCATGTCTCCCCACCCTGGCTTTTACAAAGAGTGGTCCAGCCTGGGCTAGTCCTGGGGCCAACCTGGGGACAAAGTTCCACACTGTGAGCTGTAGGGGTTTACACCCAGCACCTATGAGAGTGCTGCGACCCAAAGCACCCAGACCCTGAGCCATCAGGCTTCGGGATTTACGTCACGTCGGTGCAGCGGCCTCCTCTGGGCCAGCTTATTCGCTCTCTCCCAGTACTAGTGACACTGCACACTGCCATGTCCCCGTATCCCAGGAGTTACCTGTTTAAACTCTATTTTCTATTTGGCACATTGTGGCTGTTTTTTCTCTTACTGAATTTCTAAAAAAATGTTTTTATTGATTTCAGAGAGAGAGTAAGGGAGAGGGAGAGAAACACTGATGAGGGTGGAACATCATCGATGGGCTGCCTCCTGCACACCCACTACTGGGGATTGAGGAGCCCGCCGCAACCCCGGTGTGCACCCTGACCGGGAATTGAACTGTGACCTCCTGGTTTCTGGGTCGGCGCTTAACCACTGAGATACGCGGGCCGGGCTCTTGCTGGCGTTTAATGTCTGCATGTGGAAGACATTGTATCTGGAACATGAGTTGTAAATACCACATCTTCCTACTGTTTACTTCATTGTTTATACCATACTTACCACCCCCCTCTGCCCCTGGTCGGCCAGGGTAACCCCCCAACCCACACACACAGCTCCCACCCCCACATGGACGGGGAAGGCCCCCCCTGCTGTGTCTCTGGGGATCCCTGCTCCAGGAAGCAGCTCTTCCCAGTTCCTCCCCCTCGCCTGCCCCCTGACCTGTACATCTGGTGTGAGCTGGGCCTTTGTCCCCTGGGTGCTGCAGCTTGGTGGGGGCCAGAACAGAGCTGGCCCTGCCCCCGCTGCCCAGGCACAGGGCAGAGGCCGGGGGCTAGAAGGGCAGGGAGAGCAAAGGTGGTCCTCCGGATGGGGGCCAGGCTGACACTCGGGGGAAAGGCCTGGGCAGGCCGAGGTGAGGCCAGGGGAAGAGGCCACCTCCATCTTGTGGGTGGGAATCAGGGGACCTCCAGCATCGGTCCCCCTCGGAGCAGTGGGGGACACAGCCTCCCATGGCCTCGCTGTCTGCCTAGGGCATAGTCCCCTGCGGGCCTGGTAACCAGGACGGGGAAACCCATGGGGCAGCCCAGCTCAGGGCTGGAGGCCAGCTTGCCAAAGAAATGGTGAGTGTTTGAGCAAATGGAAGATCCTGCAAACTGTTGGGGGGAAAAACCAGTCCTGGGGCGCAGCCAGGCGCGGCGGAGAACATGACGAGGAGCAGAGGCTCTCGGCTCCCTGGGTCACAGGAGAAGAGAGTACAGGGTGACGTGGGCTCAGGTCGCCTTGGCGGGACCAGTCGGGCCAGCCCCTGCACCATCACCCTCCCGCCTCACCTGTTCCCCTCACATGCCCCCTCCTCACTTGTCTCCTCACCTGCCTCCCCCTTACTGTCCACCAGTGGCCGCAGATACTTGCTCTCACCACCCCCATCCAGTGGACGGGGTGCTTAAACCACAGCCTCTTGGAGGGGGGCACCCCGGCTCTTCTGAGGCCCCCAGGACAAGCCCTGCTCTCCCTCAGGGAGCCTCTGCAACACTCTCCCAGAGGTGGGTCAGTGCTGAGCCTGAGGGAGCCTCCTCCCACTAGGGGGTGCCCTGAGTGCCTGCTGGGCCTATCGCTGTGTTTGGGCATCCGGTGCCTCTCCCCCAGCAGGCGGCCCGTGCCCACGTCCCACAGCCAGCTGCCCTCCACTGAGCAGACCAGCCCTCCAGTGCATCTGCTGTGGGTCCCTGCCCCTACGGCCCTGTCACCCTGCCCATTTCTTTCCACAGTGGCCATTGTCCTCCCAGCTCTCATCAGCTGGTCTCTGCTCCCAGGATGTAGTCCCTATGGGGGGTAGGGACTTGGTCACCACTGTGGTCACTCTTGTGGCAACAGTGAATGGACGAATGGAGGTGCCCAGCAGTCAGGGAGGGAGTGGCGATGTGACCCAATGGTCTGGTGGCATTGGCTGCTACTGCCCTGCCCTGGCAGAGCCATGGTAGCTCCTGTGGGCCCTGTGTTCAGCTCAGGGGAGCTGGGGCCTGGTTGGGGTAGGTGCACCAGGGGGGTCTGCAGCCCAGGGGATGGGGCAGGAAGAATCCTGCGGGAGGAGCCCTCACACCCACAATGAGAGCCACATGCCGGGCCGGATGTTCCCCAGGCCCAAGCTGGTCAGTAGGGCCTGGCTGGGGGCTCCCACTCCCCACTCTTGCTCTCAGCCCCTTCTCAGTGGGGGTGGGGGGGCTGAGGGACACAGAGGTCAGTGCAGGTCTCCATGTCCACCTGGTGTCTCCGGGAGAGCTCAAGGTTGGGGGACAGGGAAGAGGTCGCTTCTTGCTGCCCTACCCCTGGGGCCTCAAGAACCCCGATCCCTGTTGGCCACTGAGCCCAGAGCCTACCCACCCAGTTAAAGTCTGCCCAGCTGCCGAGGGGGGCTGCCCAGGCACGGCCACTGGGTGGGAGCCTCGCGTGGGGCCTGGGGGGTGGCAGGCAGCCCAGGCATTTATGGGTGGGGCATCTGGGTGAGCGAGGACAGGCGTGCGGGGAGGGGCCTGTTGCATCTTGCCTGATCAGCACCAGATGGGGTCTGGCCCCCTGGGGCCACCCACCCTCTCTGAGGCTGTTGTCCCTGAAGGGGCCGCTGGTAAACACATTGGGAGGCTTGGCCTGGTGAGATGAGCCCAGCAGGCTCCCATGGGGCCCTGGGCATGGTGGGTGCTGGGCGGAGGCTCTGCCCCATGGAGGGACATTCAGGCCCCCATTCATGGCCCTACATTCTCATGCCCATTGAGCTCCAGCACCCCCACCCCATGCCAGGCACTGCACCCTCTTGGTAAAGCCCACAGCTCCACAGACGCAAACCAGTTCCATGGAGACACAGACATGAGAAGCAGGGTCACAGGTGCTCGACTCCGTGTCATTGCTAAGAAGGGGCCTTGGCTTGGAGGACCTCCCAGGGTGATGCCAGCGTGGCCTTCTGTGCCCCAGGCCTCACTCTGGACTCCACGTGTGCCCCAAGCCAGGCAGGACGGGGCACAGGGCGGGGCTGGGCGGGCTGCTGCCTCAGCCAGTGCTGGGCCAGGTCTTAGCTGGAAGGAGCCAGAAAGAACCCAGGGCATACCCTCCCCTGCCTGTAACCTTCTGAAGCTCCAGGAAGGACCAGAAACAGCTGGAAGCCACAGGTGAACTCAGGAGGTAGCTGCACACAGTGTGTGTTCACAGGGATGAGATGAGGAAGAAAAGGGGTGTCCAAAGCGGCTGGATGCACACACGTGTGCCAGGTGTGGGGGAGCCCTGAACACTGCTGGGGATGGCTCACCCCAGGAAGGGCACGTTCCATCTCTCGAAGACATCATCTTGTCCTGGCTCATCTAAGTGTCCCTGACAACAAGCGCCAAAGAATCTATCCCTCGGTAAGTCTATTAGAAGGTTGATATTGAAAAACAAACAGTAAGAGCAGCTAAGAAAATACTGGAGCAGAAAAGCAGCAAGGGGACCACGGGGACCAGACGTTCACGGACATTCTCAGGACACAGCTCAGCACTGCGGGGTGCTGGTGTGAATGGACAGGTCACTGTCCCAGACAGAGCAAAGTAGAGCTACGTGCACAAGAAGCCAGCGTCAGGGAGAGGGGAGAGGGGCCCCTGCAATGGGTGGAGGCAGGTGAAAGCTACACGGCGCTAGGCCAGCCTCTCGGGTCGCCCCCCCAGACAGCACGTGTCCTCAAGCTGGGTGGAGGTCACAGGACCATTTCTGGTCAAGGATCGAAGTAGAACAACAGACATATGACAAGATGCTCCATCACCCGTCACCAGGGAGATGATACTCAAACGAGCCAGCGCTTCACCCCCCACCCCCGGGAGGGCCAGAACTGAGAGCCAGCTGATGACAGGAGACAGCGAGGGTGTGGATGGGTGGACCCCTCTCGCTCGCTGCCCTGGGGTGCAATGCGCAGACTTCAGAATGGTACACACGGGGTTCCCATACCACCCAGCAGCTCCACTCCTGTGCACACACCCCGAGAATCAAGAACATGTCCACACAAACACACAGGTTCACAGCAGCGTCACCCACCTCATCTGAGAGGCGGGCACAGCCCAGACGTCTTCAGTGGACTCCCAATGTGCTCTATCCACACGACAGAACACCATTCAGCCCCAGGAAGGAATTAAGTGCCAACCTGTGAATGGGCAGGATGAACCCTGAGAACATGACGTGAAGTAAAATGGACCAGATACAGAGCCCGTACATTGCGTGGTTCCTGTGGGACGTCCCTCTGCCCTTCCCCAGGAGGGCGCCGCCTCTGTCCCTGAAGCATCTGGCCATGCACACTGCCTGGATGGCCGGGCACAGGCCTGGCCCCTGGAGGACCCCACGCTGCCCAGAGGGGTGGGCTCTGGGAGCTTGGCCAGGCTCATGCAGGGGGCGCTCTGGCCCCAAGCTGTGGGCAGGAGGAGAGGTCAGTGGGGCAGAGAGCAAGTCCCCATCCCACAGAGCGTGTTCTAGCCCAGGATGTCCAGTGGGGGAGCCAGGGAAACCCACTCATCCCAGCTTGAGTTGGTACTGCCCCTTACCCTGGGTCCCCCCTGCAATTCGTCCACAGCCCAAGTGGGGTAGGACTGAGGGAGCAGGGACTTGGCCCAGCCAGATGTGCAAGGGTGAGGGCACCTGGGAAAGCTGCACCCACATGGCCCCCTGGGCAGACCTCACAGAGCTGGGGGCACAGGACTTAAGCACCAAGGGCTCAGCCCTGGGCTTGTGTAGAAGGAAATAAAGACAAGGGAGGTAGGCAGGGACCAGGCCCTGAGCGGACGGGAAGTCCCCATGGGGTGGGTCAGGCCACGCAGAGGGTCTAAACCATCCAGAATGTTCTGGCCTGTAGACCATGACGGGGGGGACCCACAGGGAGCTGGAATGCTCTTGGCCAGTGTTCTAAACGGGGGCCCATCCACCTGGATTTGAGTGCCCAAGACTACTCAGCAGGGGCGCAGGCCCCTTGCCCTGGGGGCTGAGGGTTCTCAATCCTGTCACCCCACCCCTCCCTCTCCCCCAGCCAGTGATGTGCGCAGGAGAGGGTGTGGTGCGTGCAGCCTCCACCGGCTCCCTCCTGTCTCTCCTCCACAGGTCTGCCCTCTGCAGCTGGTCCGGGGCAGGGGTGACGACCAGAGGAGGGGCGTCCACACCTGGCCTGCAATTGAGCAGCCTCGGCTTCCTGCTGGAAAACAAGGGTCAGCCAGACCCCAGCCGGGCAGCGCAGCCCTGATGGGGAACAGCTGTGAACGGCGGGCTGCCAGCGGAAACCACCTTCCCCAAGAGTGAGCTCACGGTGACACATTCTCGGCAGACTGAGTATGTCATGGGGCTGGACGCCTCTTGGGTGCCCAGACAGCGCCCGCCCAGGACCTCCTCTCCAGGCGCACCCCCGCCCCATGGTGGCCGTGGCCCTCATCCTGGGCAGGGTCCCCAACTCCTTGCCCAGCCCTCCCAGCACCCCTGCCTCTGCCCCAGGCCCCCAGCCAGTTCCTGAAGGACCTCCTCTCTCCATTCCTCTAAGTGTTATCTTTTTTTTTTAATATGTTTTTATTGATTTATTTTTTCTATTTTTTATTTTTTTGGATAATCTTCATCTGAGGATATTTTTTCCATTGATTTTCAGAGAGTGGAAGGGGGAGAGAGAGAACATCATGGGGGAGAGACATTGGTTGCGTCCTGACTGGGGGTGGGGAGCAAACAGTAGCCCAGGAACATGCCTTGACCAGGAATCGAACCTGAGACCCTTCAGTGTGCAGGCCGATCCTCTAACCACTGAGCATACCAGCCAGGGGGATTTTTAGAGACAGAGAGATAGAAACATCAATGATGAGAGTCATCAACCAGCTGCCTCCTGCATGCCCCTGACTGGGGATCGAGCCCGAAACCTGGGCATGTGCCCTGACCGGGAATCGGACTCTATCTCCTGGATCCTAGGTCAACACTCAACCACTGAGCCACACCGACCAGGCTAAGTGTTATCTTTATGTCTGAGTCAAACCACCATCTCCCCGGTTTCTCACTCAGGGGCCTCTCCCACATCCCAGAGTCTAGTTCCATCTGGACTCTATTCTGGGTTCTGGACAATTTACCATCCATGCCAAGAGCGCACAGGCTGGACTTGCAGACAGTACCACTAACGCAGGTGATACTCAGAGTCGTCAGGCACCAGCTGCTGCCACAGGCACTTCTCACACGGTCACTCGTTCATCTGCACAACCACCCACCCCCATTGGACAGATGTGGAAACTGAGGCACAGGGAAGCTCAGTCAAAGCCAAGGTCACCCAGCTGGTCACTGGCAGTTGGGATTTGGACAGACCCCTTCCCCTCCTCTTTTAAAATTTTATTTTAAAAAAATGTATTGATTTTAGAGAGCAAGAAAGAGAAACAATGATTTGTTGTCCAGCCTACAGATGAATTCACTGGTTGATTCTTGTACGTGCCCTGACCAGGATCAAACCTGCAACCTTGGTGTATGGGGACGACACTAACTGACTGGGCCACCCGCCGGGGCTCCCCTCTTCTTCCTGTGCACGTGTCAGGCACTGTTCCCCACAGCAGCTGACGGTTGCTGCATCCAGTTGGAAAAGCTGGGATTCTCACCAGCAGTGCAGGCACTGTGACGACCCCCGGAGCGGGAGGAGCCTCCCCGGGGCAGGACTTCCTGTTTGCGGCTCCTCTTGTCCATTCTGCACCTTCCTTGTCCCGGATTTTACGGGTTTTGTCACCAAGAAGACACAGTGGGTCCTTTCTGAGACTTAGGGCCAGGTCGCAGCAGGGGAGCAGCAGGGCCGGGCGCTCGGGCAGGCCACATGTCCCAGGTAGCAGTCACATCCTGGGTAACACTCATATGCCAGGCAGCTCTGGGCCAGGGCCTTCGGCTGGGCCTGAGGAAGGCCTCACTCAGCCGGCTTTGAGGCTGCCCTTCACTCCACAAAAGCCAGTCAATACACCCCGAGTTGAGACACATGACCGCAGGGGAAATGGAGAGGTAGCCAGAGGGTGTCCACAGCGCGCATCTGCAGCCTCTCTGGGACCCTACCCCACAGAGCCTGGTTCTTGGTTCTTGAACCAGCTCTAATTCCACAGGGACGGCCTAGGGGGCAGGGGGTGCCCCTATCAGGGCACAGCGCAGGACACACAGAGGGGACACCGAAACCGGGGTGTGCACAGGCCTCCCCAGCACACATTTCCGACAGTGTTGGGATCAGGTGGGTAGAGGGTGCAGGGGCTCCAGGCACAGCCAGCCCCCTTCCAACAGGTGTTCAGGGGCTGCGTGTCCCCCTCACCTCCTCCTCCCTGGCCAGGCTGGGCTGAGGGTTCTATACAGGCCCTTCCCTGGCTCCCATTCCCTGACCCTGCGTGTCCACGCCCTCCTGAGGCTTCACTTTCTCCCTCTGCAGTGTGGGGTGGGACGGGCCCACCAGATGGCCTTAGGCTCTGGCGTCCCCCACATGCCTCAGTGGAGAGATAATCCCTTCCCGCATGACCCACAGGCAGCCAAGAGGCTTTGCTGCGAGGGCCGCCCCATCCAAGCTCTGAGTCAGCCCGGCAGCCTTGGCAGCCCTCACCAGCCAGCAGGGCTGATGGTGGATCCTGGGAAGGGACCTGGAATTGGGGGACTTAGGCTTGAACCTTCAGATTCTCTTCTGCCCAGTGAACTTCCTTTCTCCGGTCCCAGCACTACCGTGTTCTCATGAGCACTATGGCAGGCCCTGGGTCTCCACAGGAAAAGCACCTTTCGAAGGACACATGGCAGCTGAAAGGCTAGCTCTGGTGGGAGTGAGCAGAGGGGCACACGGAAGACGGCAGTCAGGCTCCCAGACAGAGCCAGGGTGAACCAACAGCCCCCATCCCAGCTACTCCCCAGCAGGGCTGTCTGCCCTGAGCCCAGCAAGGCCAGCACCCCCAGGAGAACCAGGGAAAGGCCTTCCTTGTCCCCCAGGACCCATGTCTGAGCCTGGAAAGTCTGAGCATGTGCTGGCGGCCTCACAGCCTTGTGGCCGGACGGCATGGCTCCAGCCTCACTGTGGCCTACTTCACGCCAGCACAGTGGAAATGTGGGTCAGCATTTGCTCACCCGGCCCGAGGCCAGAGCCAGTGGAAGGAAGCACGTCCCGCCCAGTTGGGGCTGCCTGGGGGCCCAGCCCCACCCCAGGGGCAATCCTGCCTCCACTTCCTCAAGGTTCAGCCAGAGGGAGGGGCCCTGGCACAGGAGCTCACAAGATCTGCAAGGCACCCACCAGGGGGCCTTCATTCACCCCTCCCTGCTGTGACTCCATCGGACACTGGGTCGGGCTGGCTCTTCACCTAAGGCCAGTACCCCACTGTCCCAGGTCCACTTCGCCCCCATATGCCACACCCAGCTGGGCTGACCTGGAAGGCCCCTCACCCACAGCACCCGAGCTGCCTGGGCACCCAGATGCTCCAGAGCTCCAGGGCTCCATGCTCAAAGTGCCATGTGCCCAAGTCAGGAGAGTGCCCTGGAGTCGCACCTGCTGCAGATCCTGGTGAGCAGAGCCAGGGGGAGGGGAGCCCGGTCGCTCTTGTAAAGTGCCCGCTCCCTTCCTTCTAGGAATTCCCAAAGGATGTCCTAAAGCAAAGAACGTAGGTCTTGTTCAGAAAGGTTTAAGGAAAAGATCAGCTCTGCCCCCACCACCTAAAGGTTCTGAGAGGGAGCCCAGCACTGTCTCATCTGGGTAGTAAAGCCAGCAGGGCAGGGCTGTGGGGCCCACCTCAGGGTCCTGGGGACTGTGTTGGGACTAAAGGGGTGGGAGTGCAGGGCGGCCACCCTCTGGTGACCAGGTGAACTCGGTGTCTTCTGGACAGAACCAGGGGCTGGCCTAGGGGGACAGGGGATAGGGCTCGCTCAGGCAACTCACAAACACCTTGCCCCCCACCAATTCTACTGCCAAGACACTTGAAAAAAATTTTTTTATTGATTTCAGAGAGAGGAAGGGAGAGAGAGAAACATCAGTGGTGGCAGAGTCATTGACTGGCTGCCTCCTGCACACCCCCAACTGGGGATCAAGCCCATAACCTGGGCATATGCCCTGACCGGGAATCAAACCGCAATCTCCTGGATCCTAGGCCAATGCTTATCCTCTGAGCCACGCTGGCCGGGCAAGACACTTTTTAATTAAAAAAAGGCTGTTTCTGAAATAATTTTATATGTACAGAAAAGTTGCAAAAATGGTCGCGTTGTCCTGTACCCTCCACCCAGCTTCCACAAACGCCAATGCTTTATCCCCACACAACGCCCGCACCTGATGCTCCCAGTTGCACACCTGGCCCAAACTTCAGCAGTCTTCCCACTTGTGTCCAGGAGCCCCCAACTGCATTGCGGCCACGTCTCCTTAGACCTGCAGTCGGTGGTTTGAAGCATGCTGGTCAGCTCCGCATGTGGGTCTATCTGCCAATCCTCGTGCCTGGAGTAAGGCTGGTTAGGGCAGGAATCCCAAGGGAGGAAGGGACGTCCCTCCTCCTCAGGGGTCAGGTGAGGGGCCATGCCCCCTGCCGATGACACGTTAATCACTATATGGAGGCCTGATGAGGAGTCCTTGAGGCTGGCCACCTGGGCCTGGAGCTGGCTGAGGCAACACACTCCACCCCATCAGGTGGGCACAGACCCTGCAGATACAGATCTGATATGTGGGTGGATGGATGGCTCTGGCCACCATGTGTAATGAGCGAGGCCCAGCTCCCTGGGCCCTCCACAGGGTGACACTGCCTGGCTCCCCTCTCCTGGTTCCGCCCCACTCTGGAAGTCCTGGCCTTGAGGGGGAGGGCTTGGCAATCAGAACCACCATTGGCTGGGCCCCCGCGGCTCTGGCAGTGACAAGGAGTGAGGGTTGTGTCTCAGCCCTAGGGGCTATCTGAGAGTGTAGCCCACCCAGGGAAGCAGTACTGGACAGGAGATACCCCTGGGTCCAGCAGGGCCTTGCAGGGCTGCCCTCCACTCCTGTCACTCAAGACAGCATGTTCCACCTATGCGAATGCCTCCCACTTAGGAGGCTCATGAGGCTGAGGCTGCCCACCCTCCAGCTTACCCACCACCCTCCGCCCCAACATGCCCTCTGCCTTTGACTCTAGACCGTGAAGCCACACCTAGAAGGGAACCCGGTACCCAGCAAGGGCTTGGCTAGGGCCATCCAGGGAAGGAGTAGCCTTCTCCTATGGGCCTCCACGGGAGGCCATGTGCTCTGGGGGCCAGAGAAGCCAGGGGATTTCAGCTCCTGACTCACCAGCTGTGTGACCTCAGGAGGCTACTTGGCTTCTCTGGGCCTCGGCTCCTCCCCATCTGATAGTACAGGGTCTGACAGAAAGTCTCTGAGGGCCGTGTGCGCTCTGTTACAACTTCTCATGCCTGCTGTGATACCGTGGAAGTGGCCAAGGGCTAACGTACATGAATGTCGTGGCTGCGTTCCCACACTGCGCTACTGACCTCATGCGCCCAGGAGAGCCCCAGGGAGGGTGAAGGAGGTGATACCATGAGTGCTGGCAGAGGAGAGGGCTCATGGGTCCTGCTGTGATCACAGCCACTGTGACCCACACCCTCCACGTGGGCCTCCGCTCTCTCTTTACCTCACACTCACAAACCCACGAGCCCTCTGGGGTGCAAGGTGCAACAGGCCAGGGAAAAACTATGCACCTGCTGACAAAGAGCGTGTGGCTTCGAGAGAGAAAGTGTTACTGAGGCCTGGAGTTCTCATCTGTAACCCGGGGCATAGGACAGCACAGTCGCATCGTGGGTCACCGAGGGAGAAGGGCTCTGCCCCAGGCATCCCAGCCCAGCCCAGGAGTCCCTGTGAGCATGGAAGACGTAGTGCATAGTCACCGACGTACCCTGTGCAAGGGGGACACCAGGAAAGACCAGCGAACGGGCCATGAGTCAGGCAGAGGCTGCACGATGGATGCCAAGACAAGACTACGTGGAGAGGAAGCGGATGGTGAGGGGCCTGTGTAGGCACCACGCTCATCTGTGCATTGAGTGAGTGACCAGGATGTAAGCCGTGAACATCGATGTGCCAGACAACTGAAGAGATGCTGAGCGCATGGTCGAGTGAGAGGTAAACCAGGACAGACCAACAGACGGAGGCACGCTCATGCGTCTCCTCACAGCCCGGCTCCTGGCCACCAAGACACTAACGGACGTGGTGCAGAGACCAATCTTCACATCCTCAGAGAGAAAACAGCATTTGCTACAAAGGCCACAGTGTTACATACTTGCCCGAGAAAAGTACATTAATGAAAATGATCTTATTATAATCCACTAAAATTTAAAACAAATAAAAAAATGTCACACACACACCCTCCGTAGTAACATTTGGAAACTAGGAAACACATTCCTAGGTAACCCTTGGATAAAACAGGACGTGGAATCTGAGCCTGTGAGCTATCAGGGAAGCCACAAAAGTACACACGTCTCGGCAGAGCCAGGGGCTCAACTGGCATAGCGAGGGACTGTGCGCCCATCTCAGGAAATGAGAGTGAGGACAGTAAAACACATTTTAAAAAGTAGAAAGGAAATAATGAAGATAAAACCAGAAATTAAGTGGAAAACAAATACGTAAAAGGGAGAAATGATTATGTTTTGCTAAAAAGCAAATGAAACACACCCCTTCCCGCTGAAGGCTGATTGAGGAATGAGGGTCTCTACTTAGAACGTGGGACTTAGAGCCCCACTTGTGCTTAGGAACCACCGACACAGGAGCTGTGAGGAGGGGAAGCACCGGGAGGATGCTTCAATGCCACCAGCTGCAAATCTGGGCAGCTGTTTAAAAATCTGGGGCAAACAGGTAATTTTCTAGTGAATGTAAATTACCAAAATGACTTAGAATAGGGGAAGGCGTGAATAGCAGAATACAGGAGCTGGGAAGGTGATTAAAGGAAGCTCTGGGGACAGATGCTCACCACCAAGGATGAGCTAATCTTAACATGGGAGAGAAGTTATTCCAGTGTTATTTTAACTTTTCCAAGACAAATAAAAAAAGATGAAAGACTCTGCAATTCATCTCATGAAACCAGTATAAACACCTGGTGTGGTACAAAGAAAACTATAGACAAGTATCAGTTATAAATAAAGATGAGAAAGAATTTCAATAAGAGATGAGCAAAGAGAACCCAGGAGGAAACCTGCAGGCCTGCCCATCAGGACTGGGCAGGTCCATCCATCAGGACGGGGCAGGTCTGCACAGACTCAGGCAGCTCAGCGATGGGCTGACGTAACTTCATTAGCAATTAGCACAGAAAATTCAGAGAACCAAACCAGTAAGTACTGGCAAGAAACGGGGCACAACCCAGCAACCATTATTAATAACCCTAATTAAAATAGAGGAAGAAACCAAAGACTCTGCACACAACAGAGGCCATGCTCATTCTACACAGAAACACAAAACCACTCCAAGACCTGCAGGTGCAGGGTGGTGCTGGCCGTTGCCATGGTTACTCAGCATTCTCTTGGCACGCCTAGCAAATGCAGTAAGATAAGAAAATCAAATAAATGTCATAAACATTAAGAAAAATAGACAAAGTTATTTGTGCTAATGACATGATTGTAAACCTAGAGATTCCCTTTACCCTGGTCTAAAAAATTAAAAGACCAATAAAAAAAATTTGACACAAGATGAACATATAAAAGTGAGTAACCTTCACTCCTCTAGCAATGAGGGCCCCAAAGTAAAAGCAGTGAAGACACCTGCCCACAGCAGGGACTGCAGTGACGGTGGGTGCGGGGACCAGTGGCCCCGATGGCAGGTGAGGACTGACCAAAGGCACCCACTGTTCCTGCACCTTACGGCCCTCTGCTCCCACAGCTCAGGGACAGAGCCCTCCACCTCCAGGGGTTCGGACACCCTGTCTAGCCCGCAGGAGCGGCCCGTGCCCGGGTTGTGTTCTCTTGGGGAGAAGTGTTCACACTGGGTGAGTGCGGCATTGAGTAAATACAGGCAGCTGTGCAGTGGGGTCCTCCCAGAAACCACCAGACAGTCCAGAGACAACTTCCTTTGAAAGAGTTCCAGCCCAGTCCTGTTCCATCCTGGGACTGACGGGCTATTGATTGGTTTTTACCATGAATGTGGCCTGTTAATTTTCAAGGCTACACAGAACTGAGCAGTGGGACGAGCCTGGGGTGAATTCAGACACCTCACAGCTGCCAAGGATGTGGAGGAATCGGAACCCTGTATGCCAGTGGTGGGAATGTAAAATGGTACAATCACTAAGGTTCCTCAGAAAATTAAAAGTACGGCTACACTAGGACCCAGCAATCCCATTTCTGGGTATTTAACCCAGAACTGAAAGGAGGGCCTTGAAGAGATATTTGCACACCCATGTCACAGCAGCATCACTCACAACAGACAAAATGCAGAAGGACCCAAGTGTCGGTGGACGGATGAGCAGATGAGCGAAGCGATCCATGCACACGATGGAATATTACTCAGCCTCAGAAAGGATGGACAAACACTGCTTTGATTCCACTTTCACAAGGCCTCTACAGAGGTCACAGCCAAAAGAAGTGGAGCGGGGGTGCGGGGGAAGAGAAGGGGGCTGCGTTTAATGGGACAGTTCCAGTTTTACAAGATGGAGCGAGTTCTGGGGATGGTGGTGGTGATGGCCCCACACCAGCAAGTGTATCTGATACCACTGAGCGGGACGCTGAAGATGGAAAAGACAAATACCTCATAACTGTTGTTCTTCAGTCCTTAGCAAGACTCAGCCACTTTTCTTGATAAAACCCAAAAATGGCTGCCAGCCTCTGGCTACCCTCCATAAACAGCTGGTCCTGGGTCAGGTCATTTGTTGAAGGTGTTTTGTTCTAACCTTGGTGAGCTGCTCAGGAAGTTGTTTGGGTTTTTTTTAATATGTGTTTATTAATTTCAGAGAGGAAGGGAGAGGGAGATAGAAACATCACTGATGATGAGAGTCATTGATCAGCTGCCTCCCGCACGCCCCTGACTGGGGATGGAGCCCACAACCCGGGTATGTGCCCTGACCGGGAATCGAACCCTGATCTCCTGGATCCTAGGTCGATGCTCAACCGCTGAGCCACGCCGGCCGGGCTGCTCAGGGACTTCATCCAAGTTCACATCCCTTAGCCTGGGGTACAACTGGTTTCTTTTATGTTGTTTTGCTTAAAGTCACAGAACCTATCCAGGACACAGAGGACTCACTATGCTGAAAAAGTTTGTTCTGCCCATTTTTGCCTGTTTTCTCTTTTACCAAGGGCAGCATTTTCAAAAATTCCCACTTTGCCATGTTTGCCAAAGTCCTGGCTTCTAAACTGGGATGAAGACACCGGGTAAATGCAGCCCAGCACAGGCAGACCTGTGTCCCTGGGAGGCAGACACACCTGTGCTCACAGCCAGAATGGCACACCACCCAGACCTGGGTCCGCAGTGTGGCCCGGCCTCCTCGGAGCAGAGCTGGAGGTCATGGCCACGCTTGGCCAGAGTCCTGGGTTCCCTGTCCCCCTGCATGGCTGGTGGGGGGCATGGTTACAAAGCAATCCTGCAGGCAAGGCCGCCATGGGGATTAGCTCTGCAGCAAGGAGAGGGTGTGGGGAGCCCTTGCTCAACACCTCCCTGAACCTGAACTGCAGAGGCTGCAAAACTGAGCCCAGGACCTGGGATTCCAGATGGGTCAAGGGTGTGCAGAGAAATCTGAGTCAGGAGTGGGGCTGAGCTGGAGGAAGGTGGGCAGATTCTGGGGCAGATGGGGCCAGCAGCCACTGGCGGCTTTGGAAGCTCAGCCCACTCTGTCCAGCCCTAACAACTCTGTAAGCGGCTTACACCTGAGGCAAGTCTCTCTGCTTACACTAGTGGGGCTCCTGGCAGTGACCAGGTACTCCCCTGGCCGCTGCACAGGAGGTGCTCCCTGAGACCCTGGAGGGAGGACACAGTGGGAGACTCCTGGGAGGACCCCAGCCCAGGCCGGTGCAGGAAGAGATGCTGAGCAGAGGGACCCAGGGGCTGGGGTGGAGGCTGGAGGCTCAGCCTGCAGGACTGGGGCCGCCCTGGGAAAGCTGTGTGCGGCCTGTGGTGTCTGACAGGAGCGGCCCTTGGTAAATGTCTGCTGAGTGGGTGAGTGAGCAGACAAATGTGTGCCTGTGCGGCTGGCAGCGTCCCCCCAGAAAGCCAGACACAGGCCTGAGTCTATGTGCTGAGTCTGTGTCCCCCACCCTCACCCCGCCCAAGTCAGGCCTGTGCCACGCCCAGGGAGGGGCCTGAATGAGCCTTGTCACTCCAGACCTAGAGGGCCCCTGGGCCAGAAGCCACATGGAGGGGTGACCAAGGTCATCCTGGTCCAGCTGGAGGTGGAGCGCCCCTGGAGCACTGTGGGTTCTGGGCTCCAGGGCAGGGCCACAACCGGGGACAGAGGTGACACAGAGTACCCAGCGCTCCCTGTGCCAGGCCTGTCCTTAGCAACTCACACACTCGGGCTCCTGGAAACCCCACAGCCTCCAAGGCCAGTTTGAGCTGCACAAACCCCTCCTCCCCAGTCTGGAAGGACTTCACCGCTGCCCAAAGCCCACCATTAGCAACACCCTTGGGTTAGACACCTTTAAAAATGGCAAACACCCTTGAGGTGGGCCCACAGTGCTCATCCTGTACCTACTCTAATCTGAGCCACAGCAGGCACTGAGGTCGGGGGTCAGGGCATAAGGGATGCCCACAGCAGCCATTAGAGTCACGGGGGAGGAGGGCAGGCAGGGAGCATGGGGTGCAGACAGGAGTGTGGGGGTGCAGTCCTGGCCTGCAGCCACACCCCTGGGCCTCATTCCCCTAAAACCAACACAGGGGGGACTGAGCACAGTGACTTAGTGGAAGGGACCCTGGAATCAGTGTCGACCAGTTAACCATTCATTAAATAACAGAATCCCATCTAAAAAAAGTATTCTCCCTAACCCCCAGCCCCTCCTCCCGAAGCCTTGGGGAGCAGGGCTGTTGTCTACTAAGGTCAGTTCTATGTCCCCACTGCTGACGCCCAGAAGGTGCTCAACACTTTATCCTCAGCAGGAGATAGGATGTAGCAACCTAGTTTGCAGAAGAGGACTCTGAGGGTCAGAGTGGTCTGCAGCAGAGTCCAGGACTCACGGAGTAAGCCTACTCCCTACCAGCTGGGCTCCCCACCTGAGGCCTAGACCAAGGGGCCACAGGTCACCTCTCTTGGTCTCTCCTATGTCCCTCTCTGAGCATGGCAAGTAACAGCCCCTACCCCGTCCCACTGTGTCCCAAGATCCCCTCAGGCATGGTCATGAGGAGGAACACCCCACCACCAAAGGAAGTGCCTCCTGGCCACCTTCCTCCCAGGCCCCCACCTCCATCCTGGACCAGGATGGGCCCTGTCTCCTGGCCTTTGGTCCCCACTGGCAGCACATCCCAGGTGGGGCTCCACAGAGTTGCAGAGCCCTCCCGTGGGGGGTGGGGGGCTGGGGAAGCAGCCTCCTGATGACGCTAGGCTACTTTTCAGTCATCCTGGGCCTACTGCAGAGTGGAGCGGGCCCTGAGGCCATCAGTGGCTGCTGAACAGCAGGTGAGAACTGGACTGTGCCCAAGCGAACCGTGGGAGAGCAGACGTGACACCCCAAGCATGTCCTCTCCTCCTGTCCTCAGACCCCAGATCACCGCTTCTCCAAGGGGAACAAGGCATCGGGTGTGGGGCTTTCCCAGAGCTGGTGGTACATCCAAGGGTCCACTGAGGCCACGAGAGCACTGCCCCCCTCCAGCAAGGGCCCCACCAATGGCAACCACGACACACCTGTAGGACAGGCACAGGGGCCAGACAGGAAAGAAGCAGGGAGGCAGAGCCCAGCCACTTTCTCACGAAGGCTTTCTTTTTGAAAGATAGAGTTGTTTTTATAAAACACTATGCTATTTCTGTGAATGTGTGAGAGGTACGCTTTTGTTATTTCTAAGTGAGCTAAGAGTTCTGAGAGGCTCTGCATCACCCAAACACAGCAGCTCTCTGGTGTGAGGGTCCCGAGTCCACGTCAGCCACTGAGCCAGGCTGTCTTCAGGGAGGACCTGAAGTCCCAGCACGGTGCTCACAGCTACTTCTTTGCTGTATTTATCCGAGATGCAGGAGACATCACTTGTGCATCTATTCTTGATGATGCCTTTCTCCCCTCTTTTGGATATGTGGAGCATTAGCAGAAGTCAGAATGCTTTCTGCTCAAGCACAACCCCTCCTGGGTTCTGAGGGGCAGGACCATCCTGTCCTCTCTCTCAGCTCCCAGGCCTCGTAACTCGGGGTCCAGAAGCACCCTCCCGACAGGAGCAGTGACAACCTTCAGAATCTGTCAGCCACGCCCTGCGTGCCAGGCACCCTTCACACTCTGCCCCTCGCAGGAAAGTGGTCTGGGTGGGTGCCTTCTGCCCCAGGGGAGCTGCAGGGCAGCCTTTCGGGAGGGCTCTGAGTGGCATTTCTCATCCCTGAGCACTGGTCTCCATGGTTCTGACTCCCTGGAGGGACCACATCCACCCAGCTCTGTGTAGCCCTGTGATGTGAGCAGGCGGCTGTGTTCAGGGCAGCCGGAGTCCAAGGCCCCACTTCCCAGCAGCTCCAGCATGCGCACCACCAGGCTGTGGTGGTGGCTGCAACACGCTGGCTTTGGCACCACCTCCAGGGAGACACTAGGAAGGCCTGATGGGAAAGCAGAGAGCAGCAGGGAGAGGAGAGGGAGGGGAGGGAGGGAGGGAGGAAGGGAGGGGAGGGAGGAGAAGACAAAGAAAGGGGTGCGGCAACTGGCAGGCACCCGACCAGAGCAGAGTGACCTCAGCGCTGGAGAAGCCTCCCTCAGCCTCAGAGCCAGGAGACCAGGGCAGCTGCAGGGCACCGAGCCTCTTCCTCTCACCCGTGTCCTATCGCCCGCTCCCTGACGGCCTCAGTGGGGGACCTGGGGCCTTGCTGGCCAGCGGTGCCAACCTCAGCATAAATTGGAGCTCTGGGCTCTTGCTGGGACTATCCCAGGCCACAGCCCAGCTGTCTGCCTTCCTGCTGCTCCCGCTGGGTGAGTACTGCGTGTGCGCCTCTGCCCCCAACTCCCAAGTCACCCGGGCCTCCTGGTGCTCCCCCATCCCCCACCCAGAAAACTGCAGCACCCCAGAAGGAGGCACGAGTTGGCCATGCAGTCCTGGGCACAGTGAGTCCAAAAGTTGACCCTTCAGGTTCTGGGCTCCCTCGGACCGCAGAGCCTGAGGTGTGTAACTGGGGGTGCCACACCCAGCACCAGGGCTCTAAACTTGCGGGGCACCCTGGGTTCCTAGACACACACCGCCCATCCAGCTGTAACTCAACCAGCTTTACTTTCCAGAATGGGGGTCAGGCCAAACCTGAGACGGATGCAGCACATGCCAAGGCCTTGACTTTCCCTGGTCTTTTCTGGTGACCTCTTAGGCACTGGACAAAATGGGTTCTTGTTCAGGAGCTGGGAAGGGATGTTTAGGGCTGTCACCTAGGTCCTGTTGAGGCAGGCACGTTGCAGGGTGTTTGGGGACCTGTGGCATCAGCATGTGGTGCTCTCCCTCCTCTCCCAGGTGATGGAAACTCTGACCCCAGCCGCCCAGGGCAGGGCCCTCTGGGCTCTTCTCCTGGCTGCGCTTGGCTCCGTGGCCAGCCAGCCCCTGGGGGGAGACTCCGTGTGTACGGCCCGGCCCCTGGCCAAGTACAGCATCACCTTCATGGGCAAGTGGAGCCAGACAGCCTTTCCCAAGCAGTATCCACTGTTCCGGCCGCCCGCGCAGTGGTCTTCCCTGCTGGGTAAGTGCGGCCCCGTCCCTGCACTTGGCATGTCCACCAGGAGGGGAAAGCCACCTGGCAGCTGCAACACATCTCACAGTGTGGAGGGCACTCTAATCCAATTCACTGCAGTGCAATAAGTATTTGCTGGGTGCCTACTGCCTGCTGGCCAGTGAAGGCCTGGGCTCTGGGGATGGGGGGAGCAGGATGGACAGAGTCATGGGGAGGGCCACTGGATGCCAGTCACAGCAGCAAGGTGCTGGGGCAGCCTGAGGCCGCAGGACGTCCATATGCAATGGATGGGAAGAGGGGTAAGCTCATGAGGGGCGGCTGCTCACAGGGTGACGGGCCCACAGGGGCAGCACACAGCTCCGACTACAGCATGTGGCGGGAGAACCAGTATGCCAGCAATGGGTTGAGGGATTTCGTGGAGCGGGGCGAGGCCTGGGCACTGATGAAGGAGATCGAGGCGGCCGGAGAGAAGATGCAGAGCGTGCACGAGGTGTTCTCAGCACCCGCCGTGCCCAGTGGCACCGGGCAGACCTCCGCAGAGTTCGAGGTCCACGCCAGGCACTCATTGGTGAGTGGCAGACGGTGGGAGGAAGGGCAGAGGCTCAGGCTGTGGTGGCCACCCTGCTGAGCACCTGGCCCCCCAGGTGTCCTTTGTGGTCCGAATTGTCCCCAGCCCGGACTGGTTTGTGGGCGTCGACAGTCTGGACCTGTGTGACGGGAGCCGCTGGCGGGAGCGTGTCGCAGTGGACCTTTACCCGCATGACGCAGGGACAGACAGCGGCTTCACCTTCTCCTCCCCCAACTTCGCCACCATCCCACAGGACACAGTGACCGAGGTGAGGGACAACCGGAGGCTGTGCCAGCACTGGCCACTCGGGGGCGGCTCCTGTTGCCCAGCTTTGCCCTATTTGGATGGCATGCCTGTCCGGAGGGTCCCATTGAGCAGGGTATGGCCCTGCCCAGGAGGGAGCTGGCTATGCTATAGGATGGGGGGTGTGAGGTGGGTGCCTGGAGGAGGGAGGCCTTCCTGGTCTCTTCCCCAGGCCGTGGGCCAGGCACCCCAATGAGCCGCGAAGGCCCAGGTGGGGTGTTCCCACACTGCCCTGCTGCACTCCACTGGCTCCGGCCTGGCCGAGCACACAGCAGGTGCAGGTGGGCTCCTGGGCTCTGGGCCCGTGCAGACACCCCTCCTCCCGCCCTCCCCAGATAACATCCTCCTCCCCCAGCCACCCGGCAAACTCCTTCTACTACCCACGGCTGAAGGCCCTGCCCCCCATCGCCAGGGTGACCCTGGTGCGGCTCCGGCAGAGCCCCAGGGCCTTTGTGCCCCCCGCCATGGACCTGGCAGGCAGGGGCAATGAGATCGTGGACAGCCTCTCAGGTAAGCCCAGGTTCCACCCCCACTGCAGCATTCCTTGCCCTCAACAGCTGGGTTCCTGGGCCAAGGGCTCAGGCCCATGGGGGTTGCCACGTCCACACTGGCACATGGGGGGCAGAGACCACTCAGGCTAGTGTGTCACATGGGGATGCACTCGGCCTTCACTGCAACAGGCAGCTGCTGGTCCCCAGACCCTGCACTCGGCTCTCACCTCCCACCCTTAGAACAGTCCTGAAAGTGAGTGTCCTGAGAGGGACCATCTGTGAAGTGGCAGTAATGACACCTGACATCCGCCACACTTCCAGAGGCCAAGCCAATTGCCAAATGTCATCCCACAAGAGGAGATGGTCCAGGGCCCTGGTCATGTCATCCACCCCACAGTGCTTCCCTGCAGCAGCCCCAACTTGCACCTGAGGTCACCTAATTCTAAGCCAGGCTCTTGGGGGTGATGTGCCCACCACAAGGCTGGGCTAGGATGCCAGCGACACCAGGGTGTCAGGAAGGGAGTCAAACCAGGGAGAGGCCACAGGTGCTCAGACAGGCCAGGCACCATGCTCACAGGGCCACGAGAAGCCGTGTCTCTGGGCGACTTCAAAACTAGTTCGGTACAAGACCTCTGGGGTCTGGGGGTTCCCAGTGTGTGGTACAAGACAATGGGGTTATGGGGGTTCAGAGGATTCTGTGAGGGCAACTAGAGTTCTGGGAGATTTGGTGGCTGGTTGATTCAAATTCTACACTGAAGACTAGACTCTTGCCCAACACTGGTAAGTGAAAGATTTCACTCGTTTGCAGCCTGGAAGGAGGTATAGAGGAGGCCCCGTCATTAGTGTGCCACGTGGGCTATCATGGCAGACAGGAAGGACTTCACTAGTGGACCTCTGTGCCCTCCACGGCACAGGGGACAGTGGGGGTTAGCGGAGGCCTGTGTCAGTGTGGGGCTGTGCTCCTGCGTGGTCAGCCCTGGAGCAGGTCAGTGCTGGATTCCCAGCAGGAGGTAGAGGCCACAGCGTGTGTCTCACAACAGGAGTGTCCCCCTCTCCAGGGAATGTGGACATGGCTAAGAGTCCCTAGGGTTCTCGCCACCACGATGCCAGAGCCGGTCCCCACAGTCCCAGACTGTGGAGATGAGCACGGCATCCGCTCTGCGTATAGAAACAAATTGTTCCCGTCGTTTCTTAGGAGGGAGTTTGGCGGCCTTTTCTTGTGCCTGACTGAACCGTGCTGAGAACAGCAAGTGTTTCCTCTCCACTTTGGTCTAGAGCTGATCTTGTAGGAGGGACATGCGCTGGGGGTGCCCTTCTGCCCCCAGCTCCTCCTCCATGGGGCTCATGGGTCTCTTCTGTGCTTGGTTCAGTTCCAGAAACGCCACTAGACTGTGAGGTCTCCCTCTGGTCATCCTGGGGGCTGTGTGAAGGTTCGTGCGGGAAGCTGGGAGCCAAGATCAGGACTCGCTACGTCCGGGTGCAGCCTGCCAACCACGGGGCGCCCTGTCCAGAGCTTGAAGAGGAGGCGGAGTGCATCCCTGACAACTGTGTGTGAGCCCTGAGCCTGCAGCCCCTCGACTGACCGTGGCTGGTGGGCCCAGTCGTTGGGTTGGGGCCACACAGTGAGCGGCCAAGCCGGCAGCCCTGTCACCTCTGAGCAGCACTGCCGACTGACCCCTCTGCATGGGCATGCCTGCGGGCCGGAGGGGACATCAGGAACAGGAGTATCCTTTCTGCAAGTTCTCCCTTGTAGCCCCACATCCTAAGGTCCGCTCTCATGGAGACTCAAGTCTGCTCTAAACCACGTTCAGTGTGTTTACCACCATGCGCCATGGTCCTCCGAGCAGAGGATGCACACACAGTGCCTGGTTGGGTGCCCTGCCGGACAGCCACCCGCCCCGGGCCCAGGAGCCCCAAGCCCCACACGCTGGCTGTGAAATACCTCGGTCCTGGTGCCCAGGTGGCCTCTGGCACAGGAGCCTTGAACCCATGCCTGCTCCTCAGAGCAAGGCTGCCTTGGGCGCTCGCTGCTCCTGGCATCCAAGCAGGCAACGCCCCGGGAGATAAAAAAGGGAGGCAGGCTGGGACACCTCACCTGGCATTGTCACGTTACTGATCTGTGCACTTGAATAAAGACTATGTTTTCTGACATTGGTGGCCCTCGTCTCGCGTTTCCTGGACAGAGTGAACAGACAAGGCCCCCCCCAGAGTACAGTCTCCTGTAGACTTCACAGAAGAGCACACATCAAGCATCAGAATAGTGTAAAATGGTGTTTGGACCCACTGCTCACATGCAGTCCCCTCACCAGGCTGCTGAGCACCAAGGCCTGGCATCAGAGATGGCAGGGGTAGGGCATTGAGAAGTCATTGGGAGGGAGTCCTGGCAGAGATGGTGGACTGAACACTCACATCTACCCCACTTCTGCCCATACTCCACTGAAACTACAGGAAGGATGTTTAGATGCATAACCCAGATGACTGCCATGGGCGGTTTGGGCTGCCCAGGCGCTCTGAGGGGACATCCTTCCCCCCACACAGCCAGACCCTGAAGTCTGGGTGGCAACACCATCTGAGACACTGCCCTCTCCACAAGAGGTAGGGGAGAACTCTCACGCCCTCCTCCCACTTTCCAAAATAAGCAAACAAGAAGACTGAACTGAGAATGGAGCAAAGAGGAGCTGGGGTTGGGCCAAACTATGTGAGCAGCTGGGAAAGGAAGGCTCCCTGGGGGCTGCTGCCGAGCATGGGCCAGCAGCAGAGTCCAGAAGGCAGCCTGCGCTCCCATGCTGAACGGGCCCTCAGGGATAGTGATGTCCCCCGATTCAGGGAAGAGCAGGTGTAGTTCTCTCTGGAGGAAGCTTTCCCTATCCCAGTGTGGGTCTCAGGTCTCCCACCCGAAAAAATCAAGCAATGAGTGCAACCTGAAAGTCACCAGTTAAACAAAAAACAAGCCACTATAATCGACTGAAAGTCAGCAGGAAAAACAAACCAATAGATTCAGAGACCCAAGGTAATGAACTTGTCAGAAACAGAACACAGAACAGGTACGACAAAAATGACCAAGCAACAAGGGGTGATCAGGAACAAACAGATACATTTGGAAACAAAAGTTTGTGTGGACTGCCAGGCCTCAGTCAGTAGGTTACTAGCTGATCCAGGCACAGCTGGAGGAACAGTTAGTGAACTGGAAGATGTCACCAAGGACGTTACCTAGAATGCGGCACAGAGACAGAGAGGCGGAAAACTTCAAGAAGATAAAATGAGAAGTGTTAAAATGTTATAAATTCGACACTCTGAAGATGTACTAGGGACAATGGAGAAAGCTAAAGTAGAAAGGTATGTTCAGAACCAGAAAGCATAATCTGTCCCAAATGGGAGAGATAACAGCCACCCATGCCCATGCCCATGACATGAAACTGCTGAGCACCAACATGAGAGAGGACCTTCAAAGGGGGCAGAGGAAGAGGGCAGATCACCCAGAAAGGAGCATCTGTTGGAATGACAGCCATTTTCAACAGCAGCAAGGAGTCGGAAGGCAGTCAAATGATACCTTTAACATGCTGAGAGAAACTGTCAGCCCAGAGTTGTGAACACAACACCATCTTTCAGCGATGAAACCTTTTACACATTTTCAGATGAACAAACAATGCATTTAATACCAATACGACTTCCTGGGCGGTGTTGCTCAGTGGTTGAGTGTCAACCCATGAACCAAGAGGTAACTGGATCAATTCCCAGTCAGGGCACATGCCTGGGTTGCAGGCTCGATCCCCAGTGGGGGGCATGCAGGAGGCGGCCGATCAATGTTTCTATCTCTCTCTCCCTCTCCCTTCCTCTCTAAAATCAGTAAAAACATATTTTAAAAAAAACACCAAGACGACGGCACTGGAGGAACTTCTAGATGTGTCAGCACATAAGTACCTCCTCTCTGTCGTCTGGAAAAGCTTAAAGGCAGAGACACCCCAGCGGAAACAAACACCCTTTCCACAGTGTTCTTACATGGAGGGAGCCCAGCAGCAAGGGGCAGATGGTGGGGCAGGAAGCACGTGTCCCCCTGGACAACTACCAGAATCTGTCTGATGCAAGGCCTGTGGAGCTCTGGAGTCTGGAAGGCCTGCAACTTCCAGGGGAAGACTTGGACAGTAAAATTGTGGTTGATTTTGCTCAACTTCAGTCCTTAGCACAGTAGCAGCTACCCATCCCTCACTCGTCAGGGGTCAGGTGGCTGTGCAGCCTACATGCAGCCTGCAGGAACCGAGGTGGGCAAACAGGACCCTGTCTTCCAAATGTCAGGGATCTGTGAGTTGGTTGGTGATTGGTGCTTCTGATCAGAGATGCAGACAAAGGGGTCGCAAGACCCGCCCACTCCAGCTGAAGTGACTTCCAGGGGATTTAAAGAGCTGGCACCCTTTTCTCTACCCTCCCCCAGTTTTTCACCTTTCCCTCCTTTCAGAGCTAAACATGTAGGACAAGGCACTTAAACAACTGTGCATATGGGAACTAGAAAGTGACTGCATGCCCAGGGAGCGTCTCAGCAGAGGCCTGAGAAGACCATAGGCTTATACCTCAGGTGGTCCTCAACACAGACGATCTACAACAATCAAACAATAGCGACGAAGAACAGCATACCCGGGAAGGGGGGTAATGTGATCTCCAGCGCTACCACACTGTTAGGCCCAAATGTCCGGTGTCCAACAAAGGCTACAAAGAAATGGGAAAGTATGGCCATTCGAAGGAAAAGTCAACGAGACTCCCTGGGAAAGGTCTAATGGCAGGTACAGTAGACACACACTGTTTTTTTTAAAGATACTGAAGGAATCTGTGCCACATCCAGTTCTGGCCCCATGATGCACTTGTGTGGTCTCTCAGTCATGTGGAACGTCGTCACTGGGTGGAGCTTGGTGACTTGCACATGGACCTCCCAGTACTGTTTCTGCAACTTTTTGTGGGACTATAAATATGTAAGATTAAAAACTTCGCCCCGGCCGGTGTGCCCAGTGGTTGGAGCGCAGGCCCACGGACCAAAGGGTCACGGGTTTGATTCCTGGTCAAGGGCACGTACCTGGGTTTCAGGTTTGTTCCCTGGCCCCAGGTGGGGTGCATGCGAGAGGCAACCCAATGATGTGTCTCTCACACTGATGCTTCTCCCCACTCCCCCCACTCCTCCCTCCCTTCCCCTCTCTCTAAAAAATCAATGGAAAAAACATCCTCAGGTAAGAATTTAAAAAAAAAAAAGAAGAAAAGCTAAAAAAAAATGCACCGGATACCAGAACTGAAACAACCTAATGGACCACGCTGGGTGCTTCTGATTTTTTTTTTTTTTTTTTTTTAATGAGGAAACAGGCTCAGAGAGTCTCATTCAGGGCAAGGCCTCAGTTAAGCTCAGGCTGTCACCCCTCCGAGTCCAGCATGTCCCATCTCAGCAAGCTGCTTGCTCCTCTGGTCAGACTTCCACACCATGTCCCTCCTCTGGACTCCCCTCCTCGTTCCTCAACCCCCAGGACAGTCTTCATGTCCCCCATCTCCTGCCAAGCGGCAGGGACCATCAGAAATGGCCACATGGGTTTGGTCACCGGGCAGCTGCTGGGCTCGCACGCTGCGGTTTCCTCCAGGCCCGCACTGTCTTTCATTCTTTAGAACACTTCTAAACCCTTAAAACAACAGATCAGAAGGCACTCTGATGTCATCCTGCCTGGAACGGCCCCAGGGTTCAGATGTCTTGTTCCCTGGGACTTGCCGCAATCGCCTGCCCAAGGGGTAGCCACCACATGTCACTTCTCACAAAAATCAATTTACAAATGTGTCCAAGGAAACACAAACACTCCATGAGCAGCAGCACTTGCAACGGATCCATTTCAAAGCAAGTCCTGCCGGGAGCAGCTAAAGCAACAGAAATGAGAGTGCTGACAATTCTTTCAAGTTTCTGGTTCTCACTCTCGACTGCTTTCTATTTCCACGTAGGGGAGCAAGAGGAGAAGTGCCTCATAGAAGACATCCCCAGTGACACACTGATCACAGGTAGGTGCCAGGGGCTCTGTCAGATGCTGAACTCAGGACACCACACGGTGGTCTCACGCTAGCCACTGGTGGATACACTGCTGGGCCGTGAGAGTCACGCTGTGTGGTATCCTCGTGAGATAGTTTATCAAGCAATGCAAACCCAACATGAAATAGTTTGAGAGTGAATTGTGTAATTCATAAACAGGAAACCCAGACGCGACACCACAGAACGCAAGCTTGGTGTTTTTTTCTGGTTGTCAGGTTTCCTTCAGTAAGAGGTTCTGATGCTATTAATTCTGCTCAGTGTGGCTGAATCTCCGAAGACACGTGAGGGTTCGAAACAGGTCCAGCAAAACAGACAAAACAGCAGATGTTAATGTGTCTTCTGAACGTCCATGTCCCTCAGGGCGGGGTGGTGAGGGGCTGTGCCTATGCTAGCCTGACACTGCCACCCACGCCGGCTGCCCGTGAAGCCTGCCACTTCCACAGTGACTTCTGCACACTCCCACTCTCCACCCAGCATGCCCCACACAGGCTTCACTGGCCTGCTGAGAAAGAACAAGTGGCAGGGCCTCCGAAATGCATAGAAAACCCAGTATGTTCAACATTCAAGTCAGAATCAACATCAATTGCCCTGATTTTCATGCAAAAAAAGAAAAAAAAGGAGCAGGATGCAAACCTAGCCGTTCTCTTCAGTGCCGATCATTACCCATGTGTCCAGCTCCATCTTATGTCAACTGTGGCAAATTCTCCTACTTTCTTGGCCTTCACATTGGCACGTTCTATTGCAAAGACTAACACCCATCCTGCAAAAGTCAGATAACGCACCTAGCCTGGAGGCACAGGGAGAGACTGTGAGGCAGACTTTGAGGATGAGTCAATGGCAAGGAGGGCACACAGGGAAGCCCTGGACGTGTCAGAGCCTTGCTGCTGTCATGGTCACGGAGGGAAGAGGCTGTTTGGGACTGCGGAGTGTGAACGAGACCACCCAGGTTCCGGTCCCAGTCCTGCCACCTAACAGCTGTGTGAGCTTGGGCAAGCAACTTAACCTCTCTGCTTCATTTGTAAAACAGATAAAATAACAATGACACCTATTCCTTATGGGCGTGATGATGACTGAATTAATATTTGTGAAAATTGTGGGACCAGCCACACACTTCCCTGACCCCAACTTCATCTCAGGGATGCTCCAACCCCTGCGTGAAGGGCTCTGCAGCAGATGACCATTTTCCTAGTAGCCTGTGACTTTTTCAGCCTATAACTGAAGGGGTGGCGGAGGAGTAAGAGAAATAGGAGTAGCCTACCCACCCCCCTCCGCCTGCTGCCTTGAGGCCCACCGGCTGGATGGACTTTGTCCAGGACACACTCGTTGGCAGCGAGTCTGAGAATCACCTGAACCACTAGAGGTTCTGAGGCAGGAGGCTGATCCAGCCATACGGTGTCCTGCAGCTGCAGGAGCACAGGTCTCAGTCTGGCCAGCCCCTCCTCCCACATCAGGAGCCTCTCAGTCCTTGTCCCCCAAGGACATTGGGTCTACCCCCTTCCTTGTCCTGCTCAGGTCCTCCCCTTCCTCCAACTGCCCCTTCCTCCCTGCCTCCTCAAGTCTCCATCTCTGCTGTCCCCACGCTGCGGTCTCTGGAGCCACCCCCCCCATGCAAATGCTTAGGTTCAGAGTTCAGCTACTAAAGTCAACTGTACCTACAGGGACAATGTGGAAACATGTCAGGCCAATGCTTAAATTTTTCTTTAACAGATGACGTACGTGGTCCTAAAGTCCCAGAATGTATAACATGCTAAGAAAGAAGGGTGGACAGGAAAATAGAAAACTAAGCAAGACAGGAGGCTTAAACCCAACTATTTTCATATTGCACCAAGCGAAACGAACACAGCTCTAATGGAAAAACAAAAACCGACTGGGCTTAAAGACAAAACGATATGCTGCTTCCAAATAAAACTCTTTTAATATAAGGACAGGTCAAGAGTAAAAGAATGGAAATGGGAAGGGAACGGAGGTGAGTGTCAAGTGGACGTCCAGAAAATCAGCATCATAAGAGTTAAAGGGACACACGAGTCCCCGACGCCGGAATCTGAGCACGTAGCCCATCAACTAAGTCTCTACTCTTATCGTTATTTTAACCATACTCCTGTCTCTAATCATCAGCCGTTCCTTAAAGGGGCCAATAACATAACAGCATGCCGCAAGATACGGGTCTTAAACATTTCCTTAAAATCCCTCTTATGAAAAGGTTTCGCTTCATGTTTACTGTGTATTGTGTTCACTGTATGCTGCAAACCCGTGTATCTGAAGTGAGGACCTTGGCCTGGTTCACCTACTGGCAGTGTGAACGCCATCCTGACTGCTGCGGGCCAGGAACTCGGCCACCTGTGCCACCTGTGCCAGATAACAGCTCCACGTTCCCCGTCTCACTAAACCATCGCAAAACCTCCGCCGCCTGTGAAATCCCCAAATTCCACCTGATCATGAACGCAGGTATTGTAAACTCATCTGGTTAGGAGTGCTGATTTGGAACATGCTCATATTTAATTTTTAGATCTCTGCTAAGATGGAACACACTTTACGTTTTTCTGGGTATCTTGGGGACCTGAGACCATGTCTGATTTCCCTCATTCAGGAAAAGCACACTCCAGCTACTCGTTTCTCTCTTCACAGCTCTGAGGTACCATGGCGTCCAATGAAATACACCTATGTAGAAAGTTCCAGAGAGACCTCGGAGCCAAGCATCAAATCTACCTGAAAATGTGATCTTCCCCATTGAGACTAAAAACAGACTGCAAGGAATTCAAGGGCTGGGCCTCTGCCTCCCCCAATGGAGACACTCGGAGCACCACAGGGGAACAGAGGCCCGATTTTGGAGTCAACCAGGCATGTTTTGCAGCTGCCTTTGTTGCCCAAGAGCTGGTGGCTCTGAGCTGTTTCCTTATCTGTAAACTGAAGCTACACCTGGCACACAGGTGACCAGCTGCAGGTGTTCGTCAATGCTGGTTCCCACCCTCTTGGACTCTCTTTCCAACCTTGTCACTTGGCCTAAGCTACCAGAGAAGCAGTGTGGCTTCAGCTCTGGCTCATGCCCCTCCCCCAGTGGAAGGACATCTCCTGAGAAGCAAAGAAGAGGCCGGCATTCCCGTTCTGGGGGCTGAGAGGGAGTCAAGGAAACAGGACCCATGCACCTGAGAACCGCGCCAGCTCAGGAACTTGCTTAGAAGCTTCAGGGTCAAGCATATTCTGCACTTTTATAGTGTTTCTCTTAGCTGTTAGTAATGCTCCCTAACAGAAATCCCAGATGGTCTTGAATGAAAAACAGGAGACACTGGTTTGGGGAAGTGTCTGTACTTCTGACCATCATCCTTGGTGAAATGTGACAAGTACCTGAGAATGAATGTAAAGAGCCAACAGCACGGAGGGCTGTGGATGTGGCTGGGACAAAACAAAGGACAAAGATGAACAGATACCTCACTAGAGGAGTCCCAAGCAGCCGGGAAACAGACAGAAAGGAGCTCAGTTTTGTTTGTCCTCAGGGGACACAGAGCAAAGCCCAGCAAGATGCACACGCCAGTGAATGCAGATGAAAGACAGAGAATAGCAAGTGTGCAGGGACATGGGTGCCCTCGCAGGCTCAGGCCCTGGACTTCCACTGCATGGCACCTACAGGAGCTGAACATAGGCACACCAGTGACCCCGGCAAACAGCAAATTCCCAACGGAAATGCAAAAATGTGCTCAAATGCACAAGAATCTTCGTGGTGGCACTATTTGTAATGGCAGAAAACCAGACCCAGCACAATGCCCATCAACAGACAAACATAAAACAAAACAGTTACCTACGCAGAGTGAAACAGTGGGCAGCAGACAGGCCCCACAAACACAGGCTGACTAGACGGTGACACAAGCTTATATAAGGTTCAGATAGAAATCACCTGTCTTTAGAAGTCGAGCAGTGGTTGCCTTTGGGGGCTGGGGAGTGAGTGGCAGGGTATTTGGGATGCAGACCATGTTTTGACCAGGATGATCCAGGTGTGATAACTGGTGAGCTATACACTGATGGTGCGTGTGTGATGTGTGCGTATGCACTGCCTCTCACCACGCAGCACCTCCCTGCCCTCCCCTACATGGCATCTCAGAAAGGTTCACAGGCTGTAGGAAAACATAGGATCCCTGGGGAACCCGGAGCATTCTAAAAGGGGTAACTTTGCATTCATAGCTACTCGAAAGCAATTGCTTCCCACGTCCAGGTTGCACCAGGGTCAACCAGACTGGGCCTTTGACCCCCACACTGCAGGGCCCCCCCCCTTCATTTCTTTCACTCATTTGTCAAACACCAGACGCCCAATTCGTGTCTGCAGAGCTCTGCACTCAGCTCTCGAGCTTTCTTCAGCTCTGGACAGACCTCCATTTAGGTTCTAGAGGAATGTTTAAGGACATAGGAGGATGGTCACAAAAAACTGGGTGGAAAAACCAAGTTACAGACTGTGAGTGGGTGCAGTATGAGCTCATTTTTTATAAACTATATGTTATGTACTTAGAGGAAAAAGGTCTGAAAGGATCGTGCTGAATACGGAAAACTCCTAGAGGGGATTTTTACTCCCTAAAATTCCTACAATGAATGCATTTTTTTTTCTAATACCAACTCAAGTGGCCATGGCTCCAGCCTCAAGAATCAGGGTCAGGAGGGGAAGGGACAAGCACATCAGGGTCACAGGACGGGGCCGATGCCTGAACAGCACGCACACCATATACAGGGAGACCAGAAGAGGCATGTCCAAGCAGCTGGGAAAGGCGTCTGTGTGCTTGGGGTAACTGGTCTGCATGCGCACAGCTCTCAGCCAGTGTCCACTGAATGGACACCCCAGAGGAAGGGCGCCTGGGCAGCAAGGCTGGCCCACTAGCTGCGTACAGTCCCCAGCTGTGGGGTGAGCGTATTTTGTGGTGAGGGCGCAAGGCCCTCAATTCGGGAACCAAGCTAAGTTTTCATCCTGCTCAGCCTTTTGTTGTCCAGATGGTTTCAGAGAAGTCATCCAGCCCCTGGGGCCTCAGGCTCCTGCTCTGTGGCAGTGGGGACTGTTGTACCAGCTTTACGGGGAACATAGAAAACACTGCACATTGAGAGCCCATAATAATGTCTGGAATCACCTGTCAAGGGCTTGCATGGTGCTTACAGTATGCCAAGTTCTGTGTTAAGCAGCTTACAAATATTAAGCCACTCTTTTTAAAAAAAGTATTGATTTTAGAGAGAGGGAGAGAGAGAAACAGAGAAGAGAGAAACAGATTTGTTGTTCCACTTACTGATGCATCACTAGTTGATTCTTGTATGTTCCCTGATCAGTGATCGAACCCACAACCTCGACACACAGGGATGTGGCCCTAAACTACTCAGCTACCAGGCCAGGGCTTAACTCACCCTTCAGACCCTAAGACATACACCTTTACTATCCTGGTTTTACCAATGGGGAAACTGAGGCATGCAGTTCAATGTCTTGCCCGAGTGTCCATTTCTAGCCAGAAGCCCCTGCCGCTGTCTCACCATGTGGTGAGAGGCTCAAGGAGGCAATCTGTCCCTGCTGTACTTTCACTGAGCCACCTGGGCTGCTCTGTTCCATCCACCCCACAAGGCTGGCTCTCCCAGCAGTGCCCCAGCAGTGCTTCTCTTCTACCATCTGGTGGTAGCCGAGGGGCATGACACCTCTCCTCATGCTCCCCTCCCACGGAAGAGGGGTGGCTCCAGGCTGGGGGTGGTGGTGAAAGCAAACAGAGACTACCTCTCTGCGGTCTGATTCCTCAGGCAGTGTGCCAAGCACACTGGGGTTTTAACAATGGGCCATTGACACACATTCAAAACCCTGTATTGAACGTGTACTGGGGGGCATTTCCACTCACCCCACAAATCCTTATGGAGCTTCTACCACAGAGCCAAATGTGCCTTCAGCTTATTGCCAGGCCCCAGCGGCCCACAGGAGGACACAGCATGTCACTTGTCCTCCAGAACCTTGCAGAGTGTTGACATGGGATAGGGACCAGACAGGGCTGGCAGCCTGGTGTGGGCAAGGGTGCAAGAGTGACAGGGGCCAAGTCCCAGAGGAGTGGAGGGTAGCCCTTGGTAGAGCAGGGACATCCCAACCACTCCAACCAGAGGCAGGCAGAAAGGGAGTGAGTCGCAAGGGGTTAGCACACTCAGTGGTAGAAACGTGCTGTCTCTGTAGGAGGCCAGGTGACAATCTCAGGGGGTGGGCTGCTGGGGGGCACAGAGTAAAGCTTGGGAAGTCTCCAGCCCGTCCCCAGGACGCCCAGCTGCTTCCGCACAGGTGCCATGCAGGGTGAGCTGTGAGCGCTCCTGTCCTTGGGGGATGTTCTACAAAGGGCAGGTGGGTCCTGCTGGTCTCTATTTCCCTGCTGCCCTGTCTGGTTCCTGCCCACGACGGGCGTGTTGGAATCCCCACTGTACTTGTCCATTCCTCCTCTCCATTGTTTTGCTTCATGTGGTTCAAGTCTGCTTGACTCATTTAGGATGGTAACGTCTTCTGAGTGGACTGACACTGAATCATCATGTAATTATGATCATCATCTTTGCCATGGGTCATTTCCTTGCTCCTTTATCTGTAAAGCCTCTCAAGCTTTCTTTGACTCAGGTCAGAATGGTGGATCTTTTCATAATTTTACTTTTAACCTGCCTGTAGCATTATATCCAAAGTGACTTTCGTGTAGACTGCATAGTTTTGGGTCATTAAAAACATTCATTCTGCTCAGCCAGCGTGGCTCAGAGGTTGAGCATCAACCTAGGATCCAGGAGATTGCAATTAGATTCCTGGTCAGGACACAGGCCCGGGTTGCGGGCTCCTCAATCCCCAGTAGAGGGCGTGCAGGAGGCAGCTGATCAATGACTCTCATCATGGATGTTTCTGTCGCCCCCTCTCCCTTCCTCTCTCTGAGATCAATAAAGACATATTTAAAACAAACAAACAAAACAAATGAAATCCATTCTAGCAGGGGTGGCAGGGGGTGGAGGTGGAAAAGGGCATAGAGGGGATAAATGGAGATAGAAAAAATAAGTAAAATAAAATAAACATTCATTCTACCATCTTTGTCCAATCTCTGTTTAGACCAGTCACATGCAATGTCATTGCTGATGTGCCAGGATGTAGGTCTGGTTTGTGTTCCCATTTTCCATTCCCCACCTTCCCTGGGTCACTTGAATGTTTTGCAATATTGCATTTTGCATCATCTGCAGTATTTTCCACTCTCTCTCTGTATAGTGGTTACTGGTGGTTGCTCTTGGGATTACAACACACATGCCTGACTTACCACAGTCTAGGAGGATTGATATTTCACCATCTCAAGCAGAATGTACAACCTTCCCACCCTATAAGTCCCTTTGCCCTCCTGCCCTTTACAATTTAGTTGTCTTAACTTTATGTCTATATACTCTGAAAGCCACATCAGACGTTTTCTATATATATATGTTGTTTTATACATATATTTATATATATATATACATATATATATATATAAATATATATATACACACACATACACATATATACTCTTATCCCAGGATACCTTTTCCATTATTTTCCGAGAGGGAGAGAGGGAAACACTGATGTGAAAGAAACACATCGACTGGTTGTCTCCCGCACCCACCCTGACCAGGGCTGGGGACTGAGCCTGCAACTGAGATATGTGCCCATGGCTGGAATCGAACCCGGGACCCTTCAGTCTGGGAGTCAACACTCTAACCACTGAGCAACACCAGCCAGGGAAGATGTTATATTTCTTTGTTTCACCTGTCAAACAACCTTTAAAAAAGAGAATACTCTATTACTGTTTTCCAAGATACGCACTGTTTCCAATGTTCTCTCTTCACTCTGATATTCCACGTTTCCTTATAATTTTCTTCCTGTTTGATGAATGTTTTTTAACCATTATTTTAAAGCAGGTATCCTAGTAAAATTCTTAGTTTCCCTTGATCTAAAAATATTTTGCCTTTATTCTGAAAGATATGCTTGGTGGATATAAAATTCTGTTTGACAATTCTTTCAACACTTGAAAAATGTGCCACTTCCTTCTGGCCTCTGTGTTTCTGATGAGAAATCTGCTGTCATTCAAAGGGTTGTTCTACCAGCAATGCACTGTTTTGCTCTACTCTCCACATATATTTTTTCTTTAATTTTGAGAGGTTTTATCATGATGCATCTGGTGATGGATTTGGGGCAGTATTTCCCCCCACAGGTGGATTCTCAAAGCTCCTGTCACACTGATTCTGGCTAGTTACAGCATAGGCTGCTCAGAAGTGTGTGCAGGATTCAGGTCCTTTCCTCCGGCTCCTTCCTGTGATCCTCCCTCAGCTCTCTGGTTGATAAGAGATGATGCCTCTTTATTGTCCTCTCAGTGCAGGGCAGGCATCTCGACAGGCTCCACAGATCTCCACATCTGAAGCTTCCAGTGGGGAGTGGTGTAATTTCTTTCATCTGGAGCAGGGCAGGTAGACTTGGAGGGGCTTCACCCTATAGGATCACCTATTCCAGATCCTTGGACTAGAGAGAAACGTTTCCTGAGAGGGCTTTCTCACTTTCTCCTCTCTCTCTGTCACATTTGGTCTGCGGTTGCACATTGTTCTAGCTCCCAGGTGAGGATGCATAGGCATGGGGAAAACAAATGGAGTGCATTGCTGAGTTGTGCTGTGAGCTGTGAGGTCCTTCGCCAGTGAGCTTGTTTCTCCACCTTCCAGTCTTCCGACAGCTGCCCAGGGCTTTCAGTTGTAACTAGCAGGAGGAATAGGGTGGATGGATTTGCTCCATCTTTCCCAGAATCATCAATGGTACTCTTAAAAAGACCTTCTTGGGGTGGACCATTCTAAAAAGTATAGAGTGTACATTATACATCGTTACCAAACTCCGGAAGGGAAGAGGCCAGGCCTATTCGAAAGACACTTGAGGCTGCAGTCACTCAGAGCGCAGGCTGCAGCTGTTCATCCCAGGAAATATCCTCTCGGTGTCCCCTGGAGCGCCCCACTTTCCGAGGCTGCCCCCTACCTACAGCTGGCATGGGTGTGAGCCCCCATCTCAGGTCCCTGTCAGGGCTGTCCTCCTGCCTCCCAGGGAGCCAGTGTGTGCTGGAAGACGTTCCGGGCTTTGAAGTAGATGCCTTCGGTGGTCCCTCTGCCTCTGCCTTCATCCCTTATTCCTAGGTGACTCTGGCTGTGACTTTCTCTCTCTCAGACTCAGTTCCCAACTTGTAAAGTGGGGTTAATAATACAGAACCCAGCACGTTTTACAGCTGCCACCACAGGCACCTGGCCCACGCCACCTGTCATGACCAGGGCCTCCCGGCTCCCACTTCTTGACCCTCTTCATTCCTTTCTCCATACCAAAAAAGTTCAAAACGAAACCACAGCATTTCACTCCTCCAACCCACTGTTTCCCCAAATCCTCATGACAGACCTGTAGGCCCTCCCTGGCCTGACCCCTGCTACTTCTTCAGCCTCATCTGCCACGCTCCTCTGCTAACTTCCTTCCAGCCACTCTGCTCTTCTGCAAACACCGAGTGTGCTCCAGCCCCATGACCTCTGCACATGCTCCTAGAACATGCTACTGCCAAGGAAGGTGCCGTCACACTTCTCAAACGACTGGGTGAATGAACGGATGGATAAAAATACATTCCTAAGAGCATGTCACAAGAATAAACGAGATTATGAATGTTAAATGCTTTACAAAGTACCTGGTGTATATAAGGTACCGTTAGATATTTTTCAATAAATGTTAGGTGTTTTTTCATTCTTATCGTACGTCTGAAGGCTACAAGAAGAAAGTTGAGCCATATGATGCCTATCAAGTCCTACAGGGAGAAGGTTGGGGGCCCCTCCAGCAATCTAGCCTTTAGCAGGAGCCTCTGGAGATGGTGGAAGAATCTGACATGAAGACGCCTGAGCTTCAGGAAGGAATTACGCCAGGAGTGTTCAGGATAGGTCACGGGCGGGAGACACTGAAGGCAGAACTACTGAGGAGGCATGGGAAGGGGTCTGCACCTCACCCACGCTGTTATATTCTGGGTGGAAAGCTTTCGTAGGTTATCTGCTTCCACGGTCCCCATGGCTGTGAGGCTCCAGAGGACTATGAACTGTCCCCTCTTTACTGCACAGGAAACTCAGGTTCAGAGTGATGAAGTAACTGTAGACAAGAAAGAGAGACAGGACCAGGAGCTCGAATCCTCCGATATATTCCACTTTCCCAACACTGCTATGTGACCTGCTCACCCAGGTGTAAACTGTCCAAAAGCAGGGTGCTGTGCTTTGAGTGCATTGAAAAACACAAGCTCATGTATCAGTAATCATATGTTTCTTACATTTGTTTTATAACATGTCTTACCTTATACTTTTGAAACAGGGAATTTCAAGATACAGCAATGGGACATGGTCAGACAGGACTTCCTTGAATCTGCTCCTGGTTTGGGGCTGTTTGTGACTGTCACTACTTACAACGAGGAGGTAAAACATTCTTTTACATTTCGTTACTAAAATTTTTCATTTGCTAAAATTCACGTTCCTTGTACCCCCACAAACTTTCTAAATTTCTGTGTAGGCACTCATTGGCCAGCACTTAAAATTTTTAAGGCACAAACCCCTGAACAGAGGCACTGCACAAAGACACAGAAGGTGCCTGCCTCCAGTGAGCCTCATCTAGCTGATGCCTGGACACAGAAAGTTTAAAAACAATATAAACTGAGGTTTACTGGGCTTGCTGGGCAGAGGGGACCTACAGGGCCAAGGCGTCCCAGTGCTTCCACAGGGGCCAGGCTTCTAGGAGGAAGGAGAAATATTTCCATTCATTCTGCAAATATCCAATACACCCTACCATGGGCCTAATATATGCCCCACCCTCTTCTTGGCCTAGGAGAGACAAAACTCTCACCCACAGGCCTCATTTTCAGAAAGGCCCTCTCCATTCAGAAGATGACATGAAATGGCTCCAGTTCCAGCATTTCTTACAAGCTAAGATCCCTGTTTAAGGTCCTTATCAGCACCCCCAAAGGGACTCTGGGGGTGTGGGGTCCTTTAAGTCGCCCCCGATCATGTGCCCCATTCCTATGCATGTGACTGACAGCCTAGGAGAACAGCATGCTGGCAGGATGAGCAGGGCAGGCCATGCCAACGACGCACGTGTCCCCCACACACATGCATTCTGTGCCCCATTTTCCATTATTCCATGTCTGATGTTCCTGTTCCATTTTGTAGAAGAAAAACTGTGGTTCTGAGAGGTTGAATGACGTACAAGATCTCACCGTCAGCAAATGGCAACAATGAGATTTAAACTCACATAGTAGGTATTCAGAGCAGGTGAGCTGACTTAACATCCACTGGAAGCAGACTGTGCAGAGCCCTGACATGAAGCTAAAGCCCAGACACTGAATGTGACAGATAACTAGCAAGCAGTCATGTGTTTTCAGAGAAGAGTTCTTTGTTATTCATTGAAAATTAGAAATCAGTGGTAAAGTCCAACCCTTGAATGCAGTCTTATTTAATAAGATTTCCCAAACAACAGTCTGTTAAAGGGAATTAAGTACACGGCAAGATCCTTTAGTTTTCTGCAAATCGAAACTGACTCAGAAAAAGACTTGCTGAATTTTCCCATGTGTAATATATACATGAGCTTCAATGATATTAATAGACTATTTTTAGAGCAGTTTTAGGTTCACAGCAAAATTCGGCGGGAAGTACAGAGTTCCCATGTGCCCTTTGCCCCCACAAACAGCCGCCCCACTGTCAGCACTGACGCTGCAGGTGTTACAGTCAGTGAACCTGCACTAGCACATCATCACCCGAAGCCCACGGTTTACGTCAAAGCTCACTCGCACTGTATGTCCTATGGGTTTCCATTATAGTATCTTACAGATTCGTCCCCCTAAAAGTCGTCTGTGCTCCACCTATTCATCCCTCTCTCCTCCCTAACCCTGGCAGCCACTGCTTTTTACTGTCTCCACAGTTTCTCCTGTTCCAGGATGTCATATAGCTGGAATCTGCACAGTGACAGCACTTGCTGTTGGCCAGGACATTTTATTGGTTTATTTCATTCTCCAACCAACAGAGGGTTGGGGACACCAACCTTACGAAGGTTTTCCTGTGGGTGATGGAAACGTTCTGGAACTAGATAGAGGTGGTGCTTGCCCAGCGTTGTGAATGTGCTGCACAGCACTGAATTACTTTGAAATGGCTGATTTTGTGTTATGGGAGTTTCACCTCCATAAACTGTAAAACACTAACATCAAGAAAACAAAGAGGTTACATCAGGTCAAATCAAGATCAAGAAAGAGCATGAGCGTATGGCTTTGGGTGATCTGAAACACTTTTTTTTTCCTTGTTAATCTTCACCCGAGGACATTTTTTCCATTGATTTTTAGAGAGAGTGGAAGGGGGGGGTGGAAGAGAAACAGCGACGTGAGAGAGACGTGCCAGCTGGTGGCCTCCTGCACAGGTCCTGACCAGGGCCTGGAATCAAACCTGCAACCCCAGTGCCCTTGACCGGGAATCGAACCCTCGACCTTCCGGTGCTCAGGCCGTTGCTCTAACCACTGAGAATCACCGGCCAGGGCTGTACAGTATTTTTTATTACTAGTAAATCTGAATATTTTTCATGTTTATTGCCCATTTCGTTTCTTCGTTAGGAATTGCACAATTTTTACTAGATATCTAGGGGAGATTTATTTTTAAGAATGGCAACTAGAGGATAATAAACTTAACTATAGAAACCCTCAATCCTAGGTACTACTGTCAAAGCTATATGGCCCGCAGGGAACATTCTACTTTACTTCTCATTCACCTGGCGAACACATCATTTGCTTAGAGTCTAATTCTACGAGGCTTGTGTCATTCGGAGGGAGTAAGCTGGTAAGTACTGGCCCCCACGTCCCTGCTGATGAACACAACCTCAGCACTATTCAGGCATGACATCGGTATGCGGAGCCATGACACCCAGACTGGCTAGGAACCTATTAGAGGCCTGCGCCCAGATTTCAGCGCAGCAACCAAGGAGGGAGCTGGAGAGCTTGGACGGGGTTCAAAGGAGCGCCACAAAGTTGATTAAAGGGCTTGAAAAATAAGAACTGTGAGGGAGGTTAAAAGAACTGTGATTATTCAGGCTTGAAAACAAGTGAGGGCTGAGGGTGAATTAATAATGGAATTCCAATAAATAAAACTCTTCACGGCAGATGGTGATTGGCTATTTCCTAAATGTGCTGAGAACAAACGAGGAGGATTTGTACTTTAGCATCAGAAACTCAATTGTGTGTAAAGAGACTCAATAAATTTAACAATAATAATTTTAAAAAGAGAGACTTTGCTGAGAGCAATCAGATTCTCGGGACCAAATGCATTTGCCTGATAGTAAATCTGATGCTCCGGGGGCTGTAAGTATCCTGAGGTCAGTAGGTGACCATCTAGTACATTATTATTACACTGAAGACTGCTGGGTAAAACAGGGACCGGAGTGGCAGTGAGGGAAAGGGCAGACAGAGACTGAGGGGCTGCTTGCTCTTGAAAAGGAGGGAAAGGAAAGAGGGGAAAAGGGAGCTGTTTTAAAAACCTGCTTCTTCCTTCGCACTGTTTGCACAGCGGATCCACTTAGACATCCGTGTGGGAGAACACGACCTCGAAGCCGCCATCGCTCAGGCCAAGGACAAGGTGAATGAAGTCAGCTTCAAGCTTGAACATCTAATCGAGCAACTTGAGCAAATAGTCAAAGAGCAAAACTATCAAAGGGTCAGTTTGCCTGCTCAGCTCATTTTCTCTCTTCCTGCCAGGAACGTAATTCTGCAGACAAAGTCCCTGAACCAAGGAAAGAATAAACTGCTTGTTCCTTGGCCTTCCTCTCTGAGCCAGACTGTGTGGACACATGGGGTGTGGGAAAGGGCAACCCTGCGCTCTGCCCTCTGGACTGCAGGCTCCTCTAGGACGGGAGGCCGCCGCCCGTTCACCTCTGGGGTGCTTGCTTACAGAATGAATAGATAAGAGCTTCCAAACACAACCCACGTATTGGAAGAGGCTCCGTTTGCCCACTTTCTAAATCACAGTTTTGTTCCTGCAACATCGTGTGTTTTCTGGGTCACCGCACTCAGTGGACTCTGGTCAGATGTGGGCTCAGATATGCCCCACCACTCACTGACCTCGCATCGTCTCCAGGCTCCAGTCCCCTCATCTGGAAAACAGGATGAGGGCAGGTGTGCCTGACGGTGCCCAGCTTACAGTGCAGTAAGAATAAAACCGTGAGACTCTACCGCTACTGGGTAATGTTCACTTTGCTTAAGAGTGACAGATGTATGAAGCAATAGATCGAATACTTGCTATTTTACACCAAAATACAAAAATGTCTTACATGGTTGATTTTTGCTCCTTGCCTTTGCTAACACCACACCTGGCTTAGAAAGTCAGAGATGACCCTTTGGTGTAAGATGCTAACGGAAACGTTAAATACATACAGAACCTTGAATGCATACAGAACCTTCCTCTCAAATTCATGCATTAAGTATTTTAACTAAACCTGCCTATTTCTCTTATGTCTAGGACCGTGAAGAAAATTTTCGAATGACCAGTGAAGACACAAACAGCAATGTTTTATGGTGGGCTTTTGCACAAACATTAATCTTTATCTTAGTTGGAATTTTCCAAATGAAGTACCTTAAAGACTTCTTTATTGCCAAGAAGCTTGTCTAAAATGTCAATAAAGACAAATAACTACCTGCTAATCTGCATAATGTTTGAGTTGATAAATCAAAATACACTCATAAATACGTATTACAGCAGGTCCTCAAATAACGTCATTTTGTTCGTCATTTTATTATAACGATGAGAAAAAAAGTCACTTCCCAACTGGGACCACTGTCTGCGGTGTGTGTGTTTCCTCCCACATCCCAGTGATGTGCACAGATTACAGGTGAGGTGGATGGCGCGTCCTGCTGTCCCAGTCTGAGTGAGTGTGGGCAGGTGTGGGCGCCCCTGCGATGGAAGGGCGACCTGTCCAGGGTGGGGTCCCACCTTGTGCCCTGAGCTGTAGGGATGGACTGGCCACCCTTGACCCTGAACTGGAATAAGCGGGTTGGAAAATCATTATCTCACTTGTTTTCATTAATCTTTCTTAAATGTATAGCTTACATTTATCTCAATGTTTAATATTAGAAGTGTTTTGGGTCTTTATTTAGAAGTTTGATGATGTTTTTGTGACCAGAAACATGCTGCAGGAACTTAACTCGTGTTGGTATCAATTAGCCTACGGTGATATTAGTTTCGTTATGTCATTTTGCTTAACGTCAGTTTCCAAGAACCTGCTGACCACGCTCCGCGAGGATTACCGTTCCTCTGCGGCTTCAGACATCAGTGGCGGAAGGTGACGCTGCAGACCTGTAGCACTCAGAGGAGGCTGCTTTGACAACACAGCTCCCGAGTGGGGTAGGCAAGCCCATCCTCAGTTCTTATTCCAAACTTGGTGTGAGTCAGCACTGTCCACAGAAATAGTCTCAGCCACGTATGCAAAATTTAAGTTTTCTGGCTGCCACACAAAAAAGGTTTTAAAAGGCGGCAAAAATCAACCCCGGTGACATACATCTAACCCATTATATCAAAAATGTCACCACTTTAACATGTACCAGCACAAATTGCTGCTGCACTACTTTTTCCATGTGGGGTCTTGGGAACAGGGTCCCGTTTTACACCCAGTGCACACCTCAGCTTGGACAGAGCATCGCGGGTCACAGCCACGTCATAGGGGCCAGCCACATCTCAGGGGCCACGTCCAAGAGGCCACAGCCACGTCTCGGGGGGCACGGCCCCATCCAAGAGGCCACAGCCACGTCTCACGGGTCACAGCCACGTCCAAGAGGCCACAGCTACATCCCAGAGGTCACAGCCATGTCCAAGAGGCCACAACCATGTCCTGGGGTCACAGCCACATCTCAGGGGTCACAGCCATGTCATAGGGGCCACAGCCACGTCCCAGGGGTCACAGCCACATCCAAGAGGCCACAGGCACGTCCCAGGGCCACAGCCACGTCCCAGGGGTCACAGCCACGTCCCAGGGCCACAGCCGCGTATCAGAGGTCACAGCCACGTCGCAGGGGTCACAGCCACGTCGCAGGGCCACAGCCACGTCCGAGGCCGCAGCCAGGGCAGCAGGGCCGCACTCGGTGAGAGTCACGCGCGCCCCTGCTTCTCCCCGACGCCCGGGAGACACACTGTCCTGCGCGCAGCCCCGCCCGGAGCTCCCCTGACACAGGCTCGGCCCGCGGGCCTCGCGGGGTGGGCAGGGCCCGGCCGCGTCCCGCGCGTGCTGACGGCCGGTCGCACCGCAGGCGGGAGCGCAGCCGCCCGGCCCCGCCGCCCCCGCCGCCCCGGCCTCAGCCCAGCGCCCCCGCCCCTTCTGGCCCCCTGCGCACCCCGCGTCCCGCCTCCGCCTCCGGCAGCGCCGCCTCACCTACCCTTTGGAGCCTCCCGCGCCGTGGCTCACGCGACGCCCTCGCCGGGCCCGCAGGGTCACGGGGTGCGCGCGGCGCGTGGGCGCCAGGTCCTCCGCGCGGCCCCTCAGACGCGCGCCCCGCCCCGGCCGGGGTTTTGGCGGGAGCGCGGTGCCCTGGTGCGCAGGCGCGGGGCGCAGGCGCAGGCGCGGGGGCTGCCGGGGCAGGCGAAGGGCGCAGGCGCAGGCGCAGGCGCGGCCTCGGGCGGCACGCGGCATGGCCGGCTGGGTGCGCTGCAACCTGTGCTTCCGGCCGCCCGGCCGCGCCGCGGGCTTCGGCCTGACCAGCTGCGGCCACGTGTACTGCGGGGGCTGCCTGCGCAGAGGTGGGCGCGGGCGCGGGCGCAGCCGTGCGGGCCCCGGGGAGGCGGGCCCCCAGGAGGGCCGGGGCGGGACCCCTCAGCCGCGCGGGCGGGCGGCCTCGCGCCCGGGGCCCGGCAGTCGGGGGGCCGGGGCACCAGGGGGCCTGGGGCTGGGGGCCGCCAGCAGTCGGGGCGCCGGGGGGCCTGGGGGCCCGGCAGTCGGGGGGCCCGGGCGCCGGGGGGCCTGGGGCTGGGGGCCGCCAGCAGTCGGGGCGCCGGGGGGCCTGGGCCTGGGGGCCCGGCAGTCGGGGGGCCCGGGCGCCGGGGGGCCTGGGGCTGGGGGCCGCCAGCAGTCGGGGCGCCGGGGGGCCTGGGGCAGGGGGCCCGGCAGTCGGGGGGCCGGGACGCCGGGGGCCTGGGCCTGGGCCCTGGCTGCGAGCCGTGGGCCGGGACGCCGCGCAGCGCGCACCACGGAGCCCACGCGCGAGCCGCCGGCGTGCGGGGCGTGCTGCCTTAGTTCAGCCCTCCCGAGGGCGTTTCCCGCGGACCAGAGCACGCGGGGGCCCGGGGAGCGGCGGCCGGCACAGCGCCCTGCCCGTCTGAGGAGCTATTGTCTTCTCTTTTTCTAAAAGATGCATTTTATCGATTTCGGGGGGAGGGGGAGGAGGAGGGGAGCCCCGTGGGGAGAGCCGCCGACCGCGCGCCCCCTGCTGGACCCGCCCCCGGCCTGCGCGCCCCGGCGTTGAGCCGGGCTGGCCCCGCCGAAGGCGCTGTCTGCACGTGGAGACGCTGTGCAGAGTCCGGTCCTAAGAAATGCCCGGTGGACGGGTGACGGCGGATCTTTAGGGTCGCTGCTTGGAAGACAGGAAAAGAGATCGCTCGTTCCAGCCAGGTCCCAACTCCACCCGCACCCGGGCTCCCCCGGGCTGACGGTGAGGGGATGTGCGTGCTGTCACCCCGCGTGGTTTTCCTGGAAGAAGTGTGCTAATTTATTTTTTATTTTTATTTTAAAAATATATCTTTATTGATCTCAGAGAGAGGAAAGGAGAGGGAGAGAGAGATAGAAACATCAATGATGAGACAGTCATTGATCGAGCCCACAACCTGGGCATGTGCCCTGACCGGGAATCGAACCCCCATCGCCTGGATCCCAGGTTGAGGCTCAAATGGGCTAATTTAAAGTCTGTATTTCTATGTGTTTAAAAGCACTACCGAGGATGTGACGTTGGCTTTTCTTTTACAGGTCCAAAGGACGAATGCTTGATTTGTAAAGTTCCCTGTCGTACAGTTTTACTTTCAGAACACGTAAGTTGAGGTCTGTAGTCTCTTGAGTATTGACCAGTGCACGTTTCCTTTTAAATCTGAGATTCAGGTTTGAGCCCTTCGTGGTGTCTAAATTTTTCGTTCATTTCGTTCGGTGAACTAGAAGATCTTTCGGGATTTCTGAGTGGTGAAAGTACAATGAGGACTTGGTCTCGAATACTTCGTACAACCTCTGTAACTGTAGACAAGCCTGTTTGTACATTTATGGTGTGTGTTCCTGGGAATGAAAACGTGCTGAACAGAGATTTCTTCAGTGCGGTACAAGCTCCCTAGGAAGGTGATGGAGCCCTGGCTGGTGGGCTCAGTGGTTAGAGCGTCTGCCCACCCGCCCGAGGATCGTGGGTTCAGCTCTGGCCAAGGGTACGTACCTCACCGTGGTTGCAGGCTCTGTCCCTGGCCCCGGTTGGGGTGTATGCGGGAGGCAGCCAGTCAGCGTGTCTCTCTCACATCAACGTCTCCCGTCCTCTAAAAGTGAATGGAAAAAATATCCTTGGGTGAAGATTAACAAAAAAACCCGAAGGTGATAGAATCTGGTTTCTCACAGGAGTCGTATCTAGTTAAGAAGGAGTCGAAAGGACATGGGTTTAAAATTGATCACTGTTGCAGTAGACTTAAAACAATGCCTTTTGTTCTCTCTAAAATACATCAGTTTTAACTTGTTTGGTTTAAATTTGGTTACAAGTAATCTTTTCTTTACACTTAGGCTCCAAGATGTGTATTTGATCGGATGTGTTAATCTCTAACAATTGCTTTTTTTCTGATTACAAATATAAAACAACATTACACATTATGCAAACGATGCAGAAGATCACAGTGGAGGTTGTGGAAGTCCCCAGATCCTGTTTCCCAATGACAGAAGCCAGGAGTGGCGCCCCTGCTATGTGTGCTACTGGGATTTAGTCTTACAAAAATGGTGTTTTCTCAGTTGACATATTTTGGACACACCCACCATCTTCAAAGATGACTTCATAACCTCTTAATATTTCCGACTGGTAACCCTTTGGGTGCCGACCACGGGTGGCCCTTGCCTCTCCTGATTTCGGGGTGGACGGTGAAGTCCACCGTTTCCGTGAAGTACTGTGTGTGCCTGCCGTAGGTTCTTGGCTAAGGCTCTTTATCATGAACGGTGCTGAACTTTACCAGAGGCTTTCCTGTCGCTGTTGAGATTATCATTTGGTTACTCTGCTTTGTCTTGCTGGTGTGGTGAATTGCGTTTGCTGTTAGAACTTGAAACCCGCACCAGCTCCCAGGAATAAATCTGACCTGGTGTGAGGCAGCCTCAAGCGCCTGTTTAGATGAGCTAGTCATTGTGCACTCGTGTCCGTGTGGGACCTGCCTGTGGTCCCTGCTCTTGGGTGCCCTTTCCAAGCTTCAGTGAATCAGGTGGGCAGGCTTCGTAAAAGCAGGTGCAGGTACTTTTCCTTCTGTCTGCGAGATTGGGGTAATTCGTAAAATGTAGTAGAATGCACAGGTGACGCTGTCTGAACTGGAAAGGGATTTGGTGGGAAGGTTTTTAAGTAGGGATGTAATGTCTTTGTTAGGCGTGTGACTTTTCAGAGTTCCTAATTCTTCTCAGGCCAACTTAAGTAAGTTGTATTTTTCTGGGAATGTGTGCACGTCATCTAAAGTTTTGTGGGTTTTTGGGGGGTTTTTTTTTAGAGAGAGAGGAAGGGATAGAAAGGATAGAGAAAGAAACATCCACGAGAGAAACATGACTGATTGACTTCCTTCTGCGCGGCCCCAACTGGGCATGTGCCCTGACTGGGAATCAGACCTTGGTCTCCTGGTTCATAGGTCAACACTCAACTGCTGAGCCACGTCAGCCGGGCCGTCTAAAATTTCGAATGTCCTGTCATCAGCACGTTTGCAGTCCTCGGTATTTTTAGCATCGCTAAGATGTGTCATGATGCGCGTTTTCCATCTTAATGGTGGTTACTGTGCCTTCTCTCTTTTTTCCTGAACAGTCTTGTCAAGCGTTTATTGACTTTTATTTGTATTTCCAAAGAACTGGTTTCTGGCTCTGTTTATCTTTATTTCACACCCATGCTCTATTTTGTGAGTTCTTGTCATCTTCTCTTTCCTCTTCAGTGTAGTTTGCTCTTTAAGACGGGTGCTGAGCCTCAGCGTCCAGCCCTTCCTACTGCGGGCATCACAGGCCATGCCTGTCCCTCTCGGCTTGTCCTGACTGCGGCACGTTTTCATTAGCGTCACTTCAGAACAGTTTCAACCTTCTACTTGATTGCTCCTGCGACCCACATGTATGTTGACTAATTTATAAATGTTTGGGGATTTCAGTTACCATTTTTACTAACTTTTATTGAAGAAAAATGCAGAAAAGTGCAAAAATTAAAAGTGCATAACTCAATGAATTCTTCATGATCTGAACATGACCAGCCCTCAGCTCCAGGAACACTGGTGTGTGGAGGCCTGAAGACCACAGCCTGTGGTCTTGCCTTTAAAGTCTAATGTGACTCAGATCCCCTGGCAGTGCCAGAGCCTCCTCCGGTATCTTATTGTCTCTATAGAGAAAGAAAACCCCATAGACATCACTGCCCCAGGCAGTCAGCCTTGCCTGGGTTCCCACAGTCTGCTTCCTCCAGCTCCTCACCTGTTCCCAGCCTCACTGCCGCCCCTGAGGGTCACTTTCCACCCCAAGGGAATTCCTTTTGTCTCCTCCTTCAGTGAGGCCTGTTAGCGACAGTCCTCCAGAGGGACTCTAGCTGCCTCCATTGTGATGCATATTTTCACTGGGTTAACATTCTTTGCTGGAAATGAATGCTTGCTGTGTCTTGGATAACATCGCTCCCTGGTTATCTTTGGCTTTTCACAGTTTGGTTGTCCTGTGTAATATCCTGCCGAGCTTCAGGGAGACCCGGCAACCTGTCAGGGACTCAGTTATAGGAGTGGAGGCTCTTGGTGTCTCTACTCACTACACCCAAGCCCACTTGGGGTCCTGCCCACGTAGAGTGAAGCCACACCTGTCTGTCCACTCCGAGTCTCTCACATGTTGAGTGACTTCTACCGCCACAGAAACTGTGGATCTGAGTTCATCAGTGACAGCATATCCAGTTGCTTTTATCCTGGACGTGGCACTCTTCCTCTTGTTTTGGGTGCGCCTGTGTATGTGTGAAAATCTCCACAAAACGTTTGCTCTCCACCCCTGAGCACCAGGCCCACCACCCTCTGTCAGGGGCACCGTGCCTGGGGCTCCCGAGGCCCTCAGGGAGGTACTGTTTTTGTTTCCGCTGCCCAGGAACCAGGCTCTGAGGTGTGTGGCGATGGGCCAGGGTGGCAGGTTGAGTTAGTACAGAACAGGGGACCTGTAGCCCCTGCCCCATCCGTGTTCCACACTGCTTATGACTTAACTGTGGTTGGGCACAGGGACCCCGCTGTCTGGACACCCTGCGTGGCCTGTCCCTCCAGGGTCTAGACATGGATTTGGAGCTGCTTCCCCTGGCCTGCCACAGCTCTCAGGCTGGGCCTGCCAAGGCCCTCTGCTCCGTGCTCCAGGAGTTCCTGAGGCACTGCCTTCCAGGACATTTTCTAGTTGCTACCACTGACCGAATTTCCTCCCTGACCTCAGTTTTACTGTCATTGCTGTGGAACATGGGGAGCACAAGCAATTTAAGTGGATGGGCTCACACTCCCATTCTGATGCCTGTCACACTGACGGTTCTGAAGCAGAGGCAGGAACAGGGAGGGCAGGTTCTGAGTCTTCTGGGTCTGCTGGCCCTGGTTCTGGGTCTTGCCTGACAGATCAGGATGTGTAGCCTTGGGGGTTCCACCCACTGCGGGGCTCACTGCCCTTCTGTCCCGGGAGGCGGTGGCACTGCCATCACCCCATAGCCCCAGGCAGCCAGGAAGCAGGCAGCCCAGTGCCCCTTGGAGACACTGAGGGAAGCGCTGACCCTGGGTGTCTCCACAGGTCATTCTGGATCTTCAGTTTGCCTTTGTGCTCGTGCTGTGAGCAAGTGTCAGGCAGCAAACGGAGACAGTCTCTCTCTTTTCCAGACGGACGCAGGCATCCAGGCACTCTTCATGGGCATAGATGGTCTGTGCACCAAATACTCCAAGGAGACCTCCCAGGTGAGTGCGGACGTGGCGCCTTCCTCGGGGCACGCGTGTGCTGTCAGCCGTGGGAGCCAGTTTTGTGACAACCCAGAGTCAGTGATCTCGCCCTAGAGAGCAGACCCCAGGGACTTGGAGGCATGGAGGTGGCTGCTTTCTGCCCCTGCACTGTCCTCACTGTGCCAATACCATTTGCTCTGCTCCACTTTCCTGCCCTGCTGTGGGAACGAGATGCCCTGTGGTCTGGATGTCTGGCTGATCCTCACGAGTTGAGTAGGACCTCAGACTCTCAGGTTGGGATGGGGGCCCTGGGTCACGGGGTGCAGCATTTGACTTCCGAGCCCTTTCTGCTGCGGCACACTCCCCGCCCAGCCTCTGAAGTTGTAGATCCAAGCCCTCCTGGGTTCTGATGCACCTCTGGCCTCCTGGACGTCACTGGATGGCCTGCAGTCCACCAGGAACTGCCCAGGAGAGGAGCCCTCCCTCTGCCCACCCACCCAGCCTACCCCTTCTGTTAATGGTGCTGTCCCCTAACCCCCACTGTTGACACCTCCCACCAGCCCCTCCTTTGAAGAGGCTTAGCACCAGGCTCAGGGGCAGCATTGCTCGCCTGTCATTCTTGGCCATTGGCTTGTCCTGCTGGAGGCCGTGGTCAGCCAGCCCACCAGGACTGTCCTGTCCTCTGGAGACTGCTTCTGGCTCAGTGCCCACAATATCATGACTGCCCCTCACCCTGCAGGCTCCCCAGGGGGCACATAGATGTCCCAGGACGCAGAGTCAGCACAAGGCGAGAGCCAGGCAGGGACATGGGCCTATTTCATTGCAGCATTTGCAGTAGACTGTCTCAGGCCAGGTTCCCTGGGACCAGCATCTGCCTCTGTTGGTGAATGGGGGGAGGCCCTCACACAAGACACTCAGAACCCCAGGCAGCGCTGTGCCTGGAACAGGCTCCCCAAGGACACAGCACAGCATTTCAGTCGGTCCTGGGAACCTCTTGAGGCCTCAGAAGAAGGCAGGTGACAGTTCTCTGTTTCAGACCACGTGCCTGCACTGGTGTGGAGAGAGGACGGGGAGGTAGCTGGCTGCCCTGTGACCTCACTCCATGCCTCTGGGCACCATCCCTGTCACAGAGCCACGTGGGATTTCCAGAGGCCTCCAACATGAGGGGTCCACGGCTCCCTGTTTATGTCAACATGTTGGGCTTACTGTTATTTTAGAATAATAAACATTTTAAATTTCTCTCAGTATTAATTTCTAGTGGGGGGAACATTGACAGATAAAAGCCACATAGGCAAAGCTCTTTGGGGTCTGCAATAACTTTAAGACTGTACAGGCTGTCCGAGGCCAAAAGGTGAGCCTGGGGTCTTCCCTGTGTCGAGCAACCCTGCAAACCCCTGGGAAGATGCAGGAACCAGGAAGTTGGAGACTGTGAAGCTGCTGGGGACTCGGAGCACAGTCCCATCTTCTGGAGATGGCCACAACCATGCAGGCACTGGAGGCCCACCGGGGCTGGCCATCCCCCTTTTCACAAGGGGCCTTCCCATTTCCCTGTCTGAAAATGTCCCTGACATCAAATACGTCCCCTCCCTGGGTCAGTGCAGTTGGTAACTCAGGAGCCTAGTCAGGCCACGTGCAAGGTAGGCTCCCACGAACGGAAGATGCAGCTGGGAACCCAAACTCCGGCACTGGCTCCCGGAAGCTCTCCGTGTCTCTGCCTCAGCTCGTTCAGCCCACCCAGCCCTGGTCCACGTAGGGTGTTCCTGGTTGATGCAGTTTTATCAGGAGGCCATTGTGATCTAGTCACTGTTGCCAAAGGAATGACACCCTGTGGTCAGCCTACATGAGTCGTGTCGCCCGGCAGGGTGGGGGGGACATTGCACTTGTGTTTCCGCCACCCTCAGTGGGACATGCTCCCCTGTATGTGAATGTGCCCACTGCATTCATGCGGGCACAGACAGCGCTCACATCGGGTGTCTGGAGGGAATGCACAGTGTAGCCATGTGCCACTGTCAGCAGCTGACCTGTGTTACCTTCTCAGATTTCAGAATTTCAAGAAAAGCACAGAAAGAGACTGTTAGCCTTCTACAGAGAAAAGGTGAGTCTGTCACCTTGCTGCCTCATGGGGGCGACCTTTTCACTTCATGCAACCCTGGTGACGAACACCACGTCTCAGGTGGCAGGCCAGGGGCATCTGCCATCTGTCCTGCAGACCCTCAGCCTGCTACACGGTTCTCATCCTCCAGGTCTCTGTTTGGGGCCAGCTGTGGTCACAGCTACTTTCATCTTGGGGCCCACTTCTGACCCATGGTGTCCCCCCAAACTCTTCAGGCACTTTCTCATAAATAGCAGCTCTCATGAGTGCTGGCTGGTCCTTACACAGGAAGCTCGGAGCACCTGCTCCTTTGCCCACAAACATCCTTCCTTGATTTGTAAACTAAGTAAAGTAAAGCTTCAGGGAAATAGTCTCTCATGGCAGCCTCAGCTGACTCGGATGCGGCCTCCTGGAGGGACAGTTGACAACAGACACAGAGAGGATGCAGAAGAGCGGGAGCAGCTGGAGAGCAGCCGGTCAGGGCAAAGGGGCAAGGTCAGCCCGTAGGACATGGGTCACGCCCACAGGACACACCCAGAGCCACCTCCTCACCTGGCCCCGGGGTGCTGTCAGGGCCTCAGCAGTTCAGACGCTTCTCTATCCACTCAGACCATCGTGCTTGCTTTTCTCACCTGAGGAGTAAAGGTGTTTTTTCCCCATTGACTTTAGGGAAAGTGGAAGGAAGGGGAAGAGAGAAACATCGATGTGAGAGAATCGATTGGTTGCCTCCTGCATGCACCCTGACTAGGGCTGGGGGTTGGACCTGCATCCCAGGTGTGTGCCCTTGTGCAGGACTAGAACCCTTGGTCCTCCCGTGTGCAGGCCGGCTCTCTGACCACTAGGGTCAGGGGCCTGGCTTTGAAGCCACAGATCCTGCAGCCACCTCCTTGAGTCTGGGAGCTGCCTGGTGTCCGTCCTATGGCCCCGCCTCCTCTCTCAGTGCAACATGGCAGGTGTGAGGCTGTCACTGCCCATCCCCAGCCCCGTGGGTAGTGATCAAAGAGTTCACACCTGGCCACAGCCCCATCCGCCCCCTGAACCCTGCCCCATGGCCCAGGCCACTCCCTCATGACTCATATTCAGACTCAGGTGTAAGAATTGAGGGTCCCCGTGTCTTCTCTGCACTGTCACTTGGCACAGTCGGTTGTAACCAGGAGCCACTGCTTTGTGTTTAGATTGCCAGGCTGGAAGAGTCCCTCGGGAAGTCCATGCTCCGGGTAGAGCAGCTGCAAAGGTAGGTCCCCCTTGGAGCCCAGCGGGTGTCTGCTGGACTCATTCTAGACTGAAGTTCTAACTTCCGCGACCACAGCCCTAACTCCACCCCCCCACCCCGAGAGAGACCAGGGCTCTGACGGAGGGGTAAAAGAAAGCCCTGCCTCCCAGAAGCTTCCATCAGAGTCGAGTGCTGCGGAAAGTACAGGGCAGGAGTGGAGGCGAAGCAGCAGCAGTGATGAGCCGCGTGGCTTCCTGTAGGATCCTCGTGACCCCTGAGATGCAGAAGGGCCGGGGAGGAGGGCCAGCACCCCACATCTGGAGAGTGAGGGCCCTGAAGGGGAAGGCACCACCCACAGCCAGGCCCTGCGTTTTCCTGCAGGGAGGCCCGTGCGCCCCACTGGCCGCTGGCCGACCTTCTTGCTGTTCACCCCGCCCAAGCATTTGTCCTGAGGCATAGGCCTCTCTGCGGCTGGCTTTCTGTCCCGTTGTCTTGGGGGAGACACCCCTCCACACGCTCAGTTTCATGGTCGTTTGGACGCGGGAATTGTGCTTCAGAGGGGCTAAGCCCAGCACTGCCGCTGTGGTCAGTAGTCCCTCAGGTCCTCCCGGAGCCAGGTGCTCGTCCTCAGGGAGGAAGGTGAGCCTGTTGGGCGGGTGAATGCGGCTGGTGAGGGACGAAGGGGCACAGGGCCAGGCAGGGCACTTGGCTGTCTCAGACCTGCCCTTCCAGTTGGAATGAATGGGTTGGAAGTAAATTTTTATGGTTTAATTAATACCTTTTACCCATCTGTTTAGTATGAGATCGTCCCAACTCACAGCCTTCGGCACAATGAAAAATCCAGTTTCAAGTAAGTGAAGTCACTGCTGTGAGGGTCGAGCCGCGGATGGTGCTGAGGTGGGAGCGGACTCTCACCCCGGTGTTTTGTCACAGCTCCTGCAGCAGAGCCCAGCGGACGGCTGCTCCTGTGCCCCAGCTCCTCCGCCTCTGAGAGGTGCGCACAGGGCTGGGCGGGAGTTCGAGGTCACTGTGGGCATTCATGAGTTCACAGGTCCCTCTTGGGCATCCTGCGTCCCTCCTGCCATCCCGTCATCCCTCCAGGTCCCCAAATTCTGACGCTCAGTAACACCTTGCACAGGCCCAGGAGTCCCCCAGCTCCTGCTCATCAATCGGGTGTGGTCAGGCTGGCCAGTCACAGCTGCACCCTGTCCTGTTGGCAGCCAGGCTCTGGTGCTGAGCACATAGCCAGAGAGTGATTCGGCAATTGGTGCCCTCTTCCCTCCCTCCCTCCCTCCCTCCCTTCCTCCCTCCCTCCCTCCCTTTTCCTCTGTGGGAAAGCCCAAGCGATGCTTCTCTGTCAACCTTTGGGCCAGTAAGTTAAGGAGCTAGCGTTTATTGAGCACTAACTGTGTATAGTGGGTGGTCCAGGCAGCAAGTGCTAACGAAAGCAAATGAGATGTGGCTCTAGCAGGACTGGCAGGACTTGGACTAGCCGGAGACAGTGGCCAGAGGAGGGCCACCTGCACAAGAAGGCCGTGTGGGCCTTGGCGCCGGGGCATGGCCCCTCCAGTTGTGTGGGGCTGTGCTTGGTTTGACAGACAGCTGCAGCCAGTAAAGAGCGTGAGAGGGATTTGACAATGGCAGGGCCCAGGGCCTGAGTGGTAGCTCGTGAGCACAGGGAAGGTGGAGGCAGGTCCCAGGCATACCGTGCATGTCAGTTGCTGTGAGTCTCAGGCCCAGTAAGTGTGTCTTGCTGTCGATTTACAGAGTGGAGCCCATGGAGGTCGACCTCATGCCCTCCCCCATGAGACGGGTGAGTAGCCTGTTACCCCATGTTGTGTGTTTTCTGGACATTCAGGGCTTCGTGCTTCTCAGTGCTAACAAACATGGCCATTCATTCTCAACCATGGCTGCCATGGCTTGGGCACAGTCTGGGCAAGTGGTGGACACAGTGCTGGGTGAATCCAGGATGCCCCTGACAGCCTGTCAAGGGGGGAGTTGGGTCAGGAGTGTGGGGACAATTTCACCGTGAGAGAAATAAGACCACAGGACACGTGGCCCAAAATGCAGGGCAGCTAGGCCTGCCGTCATCACCAGCTCAGGCCACATGTGGTCCCGGGCACAGGCAGCTCACAGCAGGGCTGGAAACCAGCGTTGAGGGCGCAGGGGCCACGCCAGCAGGACACGGCGCACTGCCTCGGGCAGCACCAGGGGCTGCTGTGACCCGCGTGGTGTAGGGCTCACTACTTGCAGGTGCTTTGCAAATAAGAACACAGTCTTGTGGTAAACGTGAGGTGCTGGTTAGTGAGAGGGGGTGCTCCTTCCAAGGGGGCAGTCTGTCCCTGACTTTGGAGGAACCTGGGTCCTAGGGAGAAGGTGGGGGCACAGCGCCATGCAGAGGAGACGGCCCAGTCCTCGGCAGCGGCTGCCAGCTCACCCTCCTCTCCATGCCCAGCCTACAGCACTGCCCCCCATCTCCCCCTGTCCCCCTGCCTCCTGTCCACCAGGTCTACCAGACAGCACCCGTTTCCCGTTGGCCAGAGTGGCCAAGACTCTCTGCATCGGCACCTGTGCCCCAGCCCCACCCGCCTTCCAGCCTCATCAGCAGCTCTTCAGGGACCCCCCCCCACACACACACAGCTCCAGGCATCCCACATTGTGGGACCATGGCCTCAGCTGACACATGGCCTCGGATGGGAGATTAGAAACTGAGGGGCTGATGGATTTGCATGTCACTGGGAGGTCCCTGGGAAATTGTGGCCAAGGGACTGGAATTGAGTGAACTGTCCTCACCCCTCGGTGAGGTGCTGAGCAGCTGTTGGCATGTGTCTCTGTCGAGGGCAGACAGTAGGTGGTAGAGACTGTGGGCCAGGGTCTCCACCCCAGGACTTAGCTCTGATGGGGGACAGTGGGCGCAGCTGCATCCAGTAAAACTATTAACAAAAACAGGCTGTGGGCCGCCATCTGTGGACCCCTTGAACTCCCAAGTGCAGCCTGGACTGAGGCCCCCAAACATGCTCCTGAAAGTGGTCCTCACGTGGCCCAGTCTGGGCATACCTTGCTCCCGGTGCTCCTGCAGCATCTTACCAGGCCTGTCCCCTCCCAGTGGTGGTCTGCCACTGCCTCTGGGTCGTGTCTACCGTCCTGAGTGCTCTGGCCTTTGAGTTCTGCTCACTTCACCTGTTATTGGGTTCTCCCCAAACAGAGGACATGAGAAAGGCTCTGTAAACACAAGTCCTTTTTACTGGAAGCCAGGGTGAGAGCAGATGGTACACCGGTTCTGGTCTGACAGTAGTGACTCTGGCCCCTGCCACGTGGAGAGTTTTCTCTGCTGGAGTTCCATAGGCTGTCGCGGTTGCTCAGAGTTGGCCGGCACTGGGCACGAGGGCAGTGTGTGTAGAACAGGCTGCGGGTGGGCGTTGTGAGGGACATCCCAGGGCACACTTGGCCACAGAGGGAGCCTGGGGAAGAGAGAGAGCTCGGTCCTCCAAGGCTAGGGCTTCGATGGCGGGCAGGAGCTGGAGGCAGGACTGGGGTGGAGGTGTTTTCAGAGGGCACCCTGGAGTGAGGCTGCCTCGGAACTGGTGGAGCTCAGGGTCCTTGGGGTGGGGGTGCCGGGGCACAGGAGCTAGGAGGACAGCCACCGAGATCCTGGCAGGAGTATGGGTGGAGGTGGTGGTGGTGGTGGCTGAGTCTGGGCAGATGACAGGGTTAGTCATGTGGAGGGCCACAGGAACGAGGCTAGGATGGGCTGTGGAAATGAAGAAACAGCATCCAGAAGTGGCACCTGGCCCTGCTCTGGGCAGCATCTGTATGTCCACACCCCACCCAGGTCCCATGTGAGGTTAGTGGACAAGCTCTGGGAGCAGAGTGGCCTCCGTCACTCGATGCTCCTGTCCCAGGGGTGGGAGCACCTCATAACACTGGCATGTGCTTGGTTGGGAGCAGGGCCCAGCACATACAGCCCCTGTGAATGGCAGCACCAGGCTGGTCATAGACACCTGCATTTCCAGGTGACAGTTTTGCACCAAAAATGAGGATTTATTCCAGGTTTTAAAATTTCTAATGTCAGCCAAAAACTGTTTGCTCTTTCTCTGTTCTGAAATTCTTAGCACCTAGTGACTCCCTCTCCCACTCACTGCTGTGGGTGCCGGGGCCACGGTGGGGCCCAGTGGGGCATTCATGGGCTGCGTTCCAGGCACATCTGGCTGGAGGGGCTGTGTTCTCAGGGAGGAGGCTCCCCCTATCCTGAACGGCACTTTGCAATAATACCCACTGTTTTCTTTCTCCCTCCTTAGCCTGAGCTAGCAGCTGGCCCAGCCAGAGTCTCCCTGATTAGCCCTCCTCAGGGTGGACGCATGGGTGAGTCAGCCCCTGCTCCCGGATCCCTGAAGGAATGTCTGTTCACATCAGGATATACCCGAGGGTCACCCTCAGCTGTCACTTTCCCTGTTTAACACTGTCCTGGATGCCCTGCCCCTGGTGGGTGACACATAGCAGGTGACACACAGCAACCACCAGCTCTGGTGCTTGGAGCCTATGTACCTGGTGCTGCAGGGAGATGAGGCTACTATGTTCCATGTGACAAAACCACCTTCTTGGGTGTCAAGTGTTTTTAGCTTAAATGCTTCAGAGGGAGATCTTTCTAAAGTGTGTCAAATAGTGTTGCCTTCCTTAGCAGGAATCGCAGCCGCAGGTCGGGTGTCCTGTGGTCTGAGCTTCTCTCTGGTCTCTGTCTCTATGGGGCTGAGGCACTGGGACATCCCCTCCGTCAGGCCCTGCACTCTCGAGAGGTTCTTGGATGATTTTCTGCCTCCCCTCTGCCCGCCAGCTGACCCTGTGCACCCACTGCTCAGTCCAAACCCAGGGAGTCCCTGACAGAGAGCCCCACGACCCCTGGGCGGTTAGAGAACCTGGGGCCGCCTGGCCCTCAGAACTGCTCTCATGACCCAGACAGTTATTGACCTGCTGAGATCTCAGGTTCCTCGTCTCTGTTGACCACAGTTTTCCCACGAGTTACTGTGAAGCGTGACTAAGACACTGCTTCCTGGACCCCATGGTTTGAGCACGTGTGTATGAGCATGAAGCACCCGGGATTTGTTCATCCAGCTGGGGAGGGCAGCAGATCAGGAGATGACCACCTGGAAACAGGTGGCAGCCACACGGGGCCAGTGGGGAGACACCAGCGCCAGCAGGAGGCAGGTTCCTGTGCGACCAGTGGCCACGTTGAGCCCTGGCTGGTTTGCATGGTGCTAGTGGTGTTGGGGTGCAGGGGCTGCCCTTCAGGGTCAGCCCAGCCTCGGGGATTAAGGCAGAGAGTGACACCAGACGGAGGAGGTGGCCTAGAGCACAGGCTATGGGCAGGCAGGTCCTGACAGGCAAACCTCTGGGCTGCCCAGTGAGGGGCAGTGTGTCTGGGATTAGTGAGGCCCAAGGTGTCCAACCATCTGAAAATACAGAAAATAAAACAGGATGAGCAGAACCTATGGAGATGCTTGAGTTCCTGGTTCTCAGCTGCTCCCCTGGGTCACCTCCACGGCCACACAACCTAGGGCCACTTAGTGCTGTGCAGCTTCAGGAAAGGCAGGCACCCTCTCTGATTCAGGCTCTGCAGTTGTGAAAGGACACATGGTACCTAGCTCCTGTAGCTGCTTTCTTCCCTCCTTACTCTGCCTTTCATCTGTTAAGATTCTCCAAAATGTGGCTGCAAAGGAACTCAGGTACTAAAATCAGCAACCTTTTCAAATGTGCCCTCTGGTGTCACTAAAGCCATAGTGGAGCTTTGCATTCAAAAGAAGTTCCCTATAAACCCAGAATGCAGGGGGTGGGGGGAGATGACGCCTTAGCCCTAGTTGGCCACCCCACCCTCTCCTCAGAGCTGAGAGCTCTGGACTGAGTGACAGGAGCCAAGACTCAGGGAGTAGGGGAGAGTCCAGCCGGTCTACAGGCCACGCCTGAGCCAGCCACGCAGTGGAGGTGGAGGCAGCCTGAAGCTCGGCCCGCTGAGCAGCACTGCCTGGGGCTTTCGTCAGGCTGCTTGGTTGTCAGTGGTTTGAATATTTCTGGTGCACAGGAGTGGAGGCTGAGGTGTGAGCTCCACACGCGCCTGTCGCATGGGTGGTGTTCCTGCCATAGGGCAGAGCACCGGGTGTGCAGGGACGCAGTGGTGGGGACGTGGGCGGGACCTCACGGGTGTGTGTTGTCTCCCTGGAGCAGCGCTGTGTTCATGTTTTCACCCCTCTCCCCCTCCCCGCAGGTAGCGTCTCCCGCCCCAGCCCTCAGCCACTCAGCCTGACTCCAGGTCGCCCCAGCGTGCCCCAGGCTCTCAGGTAGGATCCCTGGGCCTCTCTGTAAGGATGTGTAAAGGGGGAGGTGTGAGAACAAGCTTCTCGTAACCTGACTCACTAGACAGTGCTCCTAGCGTCCCAGTGGGCTGCCTTTCACCCCTTTCTACGTGTTTGTGATTGTATTGTGTAGACCGCTTTATGGTTTGGTTTTTTGAAGCTGAAATGTAACTCAAGCTACAGCCCTGTGAGTGAAAACTGTGGCATCTTATCGCAGGGACAGAGCAGGGTCCACAGGCCATTCTGTGCAGGGTCACAGGCTACCGGGGAGCCAGTGGGCATGTCTGTGTCCCCCCAAAGCTAGTTAAGAAGCAGAGCTGGCTTGGCCGAGGGCTGCCACTGACCCAAGCCTGTCGTCTGAGACATGGGCCCACTTCCCTCCGCCCATGGAGACACGCCCAGGTGTCTGTAGAGGGCTCTGTCTGAGCGGCCCTCACCCCACCTAGAGCCCCTTAATGGCTCCCGATGCCAACGGCCATGTTCACACCTGGTCATCGGGTACCATCCAGCCAGAGGCCTCCTGCCTCCTCCCCCAGCTCTCCAGAGCCACACCTGTGCCCACCACTCTGATGCACAAGGCCGTCCCCACCCACTGCCTGACTACAGCCTGCCCCTGACAGGACTGATGGCCCTCCTCGCCCCACCCCACCACCCTGGACCTGGCCCGCTGCGGGTATCGGCCGATTGTAACGTGCGGCTTTTGTTAGCATGAGCCGAGAGGATGGGTCCAGTGGGAGGGTCAGCATAGAGCAGACATGGGGCCCTGGTGATGTGCATCCAGCCTCGCAGGCCCCGCGTGTGGGCATCAGAGAAGGGCCTCCTGAGAGAGGCCGCCTGGCAGGCGCTGCATGTGCTGCTGTCCCCGGGCCCCTCAGCCTGAGCACAGCACAGGACCTCACTCCTCCTGGCCACTGGGAATGCGTTTTTGACTCAACACATGGCCTTTAAAACTAAAAAATAGTTCACACTTGAATTACCGCCTTGCCAAAGTCACTGAGGCGTTGGTGACTTTGTTGCATTTGCTCCTAGGATTCCACCTCTGCAGATCCCCTGCCGGGGGTCCTCCCAAAGTCTAGGCCCCCATGCAGCAGGCAGAGTGGGAGGAGGGGGCTCGCCGGCCCTGGCACCCAGGCCACCCATCAGCATCTCAGGGCTTCTCCAGAGGCAGCAGTTAGGCAAGTGCCCGCGGCTCCCCTTGGAGAGCATGTGAGCGACATACGTGTGGCAAGCAGATGAGAGTTGCGTGTGCCTGAGGGCTGTGTTTCTGAGCTTCCGTCAGCTGCTCGTGCGCGTGTTGCTCACACCCGTTGCTGTGGCTGTGACTGTGCTTCGCAGGCTCTGCCAGACTCGGGGGCTTCCCTCTCAGGAGGTGACCCTCTGCCGCCCGCCCTGAGCACTCCAGCCAGCCCACTGCCCTTGTGAGGCTTTCCTGATGCAGCCACCCAGCAGTGCAATATTCTGAATAAACTGTTTTTCTGATTTTCTGGGGGCAGTGTGTATGTAACATGCTTGAGACTCTGCCTTCCTGGTGCCCAGGAACCTCCTCTCGCCCTGGGCACTGGAGCTCAGGAAGCACTGTCCAAGGGAGGGTTTCTGATCCCAGCTCGTGCAGGATGGGAGGGGGTCTGCAGCCCATGGAGCCCGTGATGGTTCTGTCACATGGTGCCTGTGACTCACAGGTGACCGTGGTGGCTCTGTCTCCCCTGACTTCTCAGCAGGCAGGCAAGATGCTGACACTTGTGGAAGAGTGAGGACCAAGGAGAGAGCCGGGCCTGGACATATAGGGCAGCCTCTCCCTGGTAGTCTCAGGACCTTGGTTTCTCCTCTGAGACCTTCCCAACCACATGCCTGACATGAGAACTGTGAGGGGGCGACTGGACACAGCTGCAGTGCAGCTTCCACGCTGACCACCAGTGGCCACCTCCTGGGCTTTTGCATTTCCTGCAGCCTCTGTGCAGTCATGAGTCAGGCTGGTTCAGAGCTCAGCTCCCACGTCCACCCATCTCCTCATGGGACCCACAGGCAAGGCCCTCACTCAGTGCAGGGAGGGCCTGAGCGCAGCCGCCAGCAGAGCAGGACCTGGGGCCGATAAGAACGTGCGTCGCAGTTCCCTGCGTGCCTTCTGTTAATCTCCCAGAGCTGCCCGAGCATAAACGTTTCAATTGTGGTTCCTTCACTGACCCTCCAAGTTTTGAGGGAAAAACCCTCTGAGACGAAGGTGAGTGTATACAGACAGCAGACATCACAGATGCACGTGGGCCTCCAGGGAATGCCCCAGGGAGTGAGATCGTCTGCAAAACAGCGGGACTGGGGCCGCAAGATAACAGCACACTGCAGGAAACGGGAAATATCGCTCACAATGGCCGCACGCTGTTCACGCCTGGAAAGTGGCAACGAGGAGCTCTGGGTACAGCAGGTGATGGTCAAAACACACCCCGGCCACAGCCTTGTGGGCTCCAGGCAGGGCTCAAACCAGGTCTTGCAGACCTCCACGCGGCTCCTCCCTGGGGCGCCAGGGGGCGCTGGACCTGGCCGCGGACGGTGGAGTCTGCTGTGGAAGCAGGCAGCTGCCTGAGCTCCTGAGCTCCCGTCTGTCCGTCTGTCTGTCTCACGACTGTGGACCACAGGAGGAAACCCCAATGTTAAGCTGGTGACGCGCTTAACTTGGAGGTGCAGCCCCAAGGAATAGAGACTGCAGCGCAGACGGGCTTGTGTCCCCTTCGTTTGCTGCTGGCGTGGGCGTCCCCCGTGCACCTGACTTCTCTGTGGAGTGGGGTCCAGTGGACGGGCAGCCCCGGGACAGCACTTGGGTGCCAGTGGCCCAGAAATGTCACATTGAGTGACCCTGATGGAGCCTCACAACCCGTCCTGTATACACCAGGGTGGGCCTCTCAGAGCCTGGGTATCGGATAAGGTGACGACTGACCTGTGCCTCCCCGGGGCTCACGTCCCGGTCTGTGCAGGACGAATTCTATCCAAATGTGCCCACGATGTCCTGTGTCTTACGCCTAATCCACCTGGCACCTGCTGCGGAACTCTCGACAGTTTACCTCCAGTCAAGGGTTTGGTTTTTTTCTCATCTTGTTTTAATTACAAGGTGATGCCTGTTCATTCAGGCCCAGGACCGAGCAAGTGGGAGGCAGCCCACTCATGCTGGCGCCACAGGCCCCCATCCGCCCAGACCCCTCTTTCCCTGCCTCCCCACCCAGCCACCCCCACCCAGGAACACCCCCACCCAGGACCCCGCCCAGGCCAGCACCCTCTTTGGCAGCTCAGCGCCTTCCAGGCCGGGTCTTGTCTTTCCGACCCTGCTTGCTGAAGTCAGGTCACTGGGTTTTAATGAGAACGGGACCACGGACAGGTTCTGTGTCTGCCAGCTTGGTTGTGAGCTCTTCCCGTGGCTCCTGTGGGCTGAGTGGGGAGGGAATAGTCATAATTAGCACCCCACTCTCCTCAGTGAGCCCATCGCTGCACCCTCTTCTCAGCACCCACAATGGACAGGACTCAGGAAGGACACCAGGAAGGCTCAGCCCACCAGGAGCCCCCCCTAAAGCCAGCCCCTGACCCAGGAAAGCTGGGTGGGGCGGGGGAGGGTGGCAGGGGAGGGTTCCTCCACCTGAGGAAGCCAGAGGGCATGGGGCCCAGGCAGAGGCTCTGGGAGTGGGGCTTGGCCTGGAGGGTGAGAGGATTTAGGGGTCTGGAGGATATGGGGGCTCCGGGGGTTCCAGGGCTGATGGGGTAGGGCTGGCGCAGGGGACTGGGAGCTGCTGAAGAGGGCACATCTGAGGCACGTGGTGGGCAGCCCTGGGTCCTGCAGCTGCCCTGACTCAGCTCCACAGGACACCCCTACTCAGCCTTCCAGGAGCACCCATGGCCCCAGCCCTCCAGGGAGCACAGCCCCATGCCCCCAGGAGCACAGCCCCCGGTCCCCCCGGGAGCACAGCCCCCCCCATCCCTCCGGGAGCACAGCCCCCGTCCCTCCAGGGGAGCGTAGCCCACCCCGGTGGAGAGCACAGAGCTCCTTTCTCACCCTCAGCCGTGATGCGGAGGGAGGCTGTGAATGAGTCTTTCAGACCCGGAGGAAATTCCTAAAATTCTTAGTGGGTAGTTCCGAGTCTCTGCACACAGATTCTCTGTGATGCTTAAGAGACCACGCAGCCTGCACTGTGGTGACGGGGCAGGGGGTGCCCGCCCTTCTCGGACCCCGGACCCCGAAGGGAGCTCAGTGGGTGTCAGCAGCCTGGCACCTTGCCTGTCCCACCAGGCTCTGCACTCAGGTCCCTGCCACTGGCTGTGCGAGTTGGCACCCAACACACAGAAGAGGCCCCACGGCACACACGCTCTGTCTGCGAAAACCACACTCACCCCCGTGAGGGGCACGTGACCTGCACGAGAGAGGAGCACCCGCCGCCCAAGCTCCCAGACTCCCAGGGTCTGCTCTGGTTTCGCCCGTCAGCCCCTTGACTGCACGTCCGGGTGGAGGGAAACTCAGAGAAAAGCCAGAATGGGATGGAGCAGAGCCCCGCGTGCGTCACGCGGACAGCCGGCCCGTTTGCTTTACCGTGGGCTGCACACGCACACCACAGGCTTGCACGCATGAACACCACGGGCTGCACAGGCACACACATGCACAGACGTGCTTGCCTGCATTTGTTCTGAACCACGACCGCGGACCCAGCTGCACCGAGAAGCCCCACTGGGTGACTCGAGGCCCCGCAGAGGGTGGGCTGACTCAGGAGGGTGACGGTGACATGAGTCATTGATGCCAGCGTCTGTGCGGGGATCCAGCTCAGAGCGAGGGTGTTAGAGGTGGTGGGAACTGGGGGTGGCAAGTGCAACCTTGTAGCTGCAGTCGGGGAAACTGAGGCCCAAAGCCACACCAAGCCCCTGCCCGCGTGCCAGGGCTGAGCCCCTCCCAGGAGAGCCTCCCTGTTGCCCTCAGTCCAGTTGTGGCATGGGCGTGCAGCCCTCCTAGCCCCTCAGGACAGGCTCTAGCCACGCGCACCACGTGAATGGCCTCCGTGACATCTCTGTCCAGGCGTCCAGCTGGCACCTTCAGGACCCTCAGACACCCCCAGCACCCGGTGCTTGTCTAGGTCCTGACTTTGGGTCCCAGGTGGGGGGGAGCCTGGTGGGGGCGAGCAGGACCCCAGGCGAGGACCCTCCTGGATCCACAGAGCCTGTGGTGACCCCGGTATTGCACCGCCCGAGGCCTGTGGCACCACCGCCTGTCCCCTCCCAGACCTTCCTACGTGCTCCGTCCCTGCACTTCATCTCACTTTCGCCGTTTCTGGTTTCTGCGTTTTAAAAAATCTTGGCCCTAAATTTGGCAGGAAAACAATTTGCCTCAGGATTTTCCTGAGCCAAGACCCCTGGTGACTAATTTGGGAGCCGGTGGAGCTGAGCAGAGTGTCCTCAGGTTCAGATTTGTTTTCTCTGTGGGTCCAGCCTGGAGCCCGGCCTTGTGGCTGGTGGTCAGCACAGACAGGCACGTCTGCCTCACTCTCCGGGGCTCGCTGAGCATCACCCAGGCGGGGTCCTGCTTCCTGCGGGAGCCACAGAAGTGCTTTCCTGGCTCACGACGCGGGGCTGGGGTCAGGTGAGGTCCCTCAGTGGTCCTCCACCCCAGAAGGGAGGAAGCTGGGGTCTCCGTGGCTTCTAGAATTCTCCACACCCTTCACGAGAACATTTGACGAGATCGGGTATGAAAGGAAGAGCCCCCCGCCCCCCGCACACCCCCGGGGCTGAAGGACAGCTGGGCAGCCGAGCAAGGGGCCAGCCGGGCCTTCTGGAACTGTCTGCAGCTCCTGCCGTGAGAAACCTCCACTGGAAGCCTAGGACCCTGAGTCGCCCCCGAAGCTGGGGGCACCCCTGGCGGGCGGGCAGGCGGAACAGGGCCAGGGCGTGGGTTTGGAACTGCCAGCCTCCCCTTCCCACCCGGGCGGCCGATGTCCAAGCACGAAGAGCTTGAATCCAGTCCTTGGAAGCATTTCCAGATGTTTTTGGCATCAGAAGGAGCCTTCCGTGAACCTGGGAACACGGCTGGCAGGCGGGGGTCCCGCTTACCCAGTGGGCACTTTTGTCATCTGACGTGTCAGCCGCGCCACACCAGGAATGCTAGCTGCCATCCAAGGAAAACAGGCAGCCGGCCGCCTGACGGGCACAGGGATCAAGGTGGCGGACCTCTGCCCCAGGCCCTTCCCCAGGGACGCCTGCCCGCCGGGCCCAGCATGCCCACCCTGCCCCAAGCCCTGCTGACAGGCACAGGAGGCCCAGCACCTAGAATCCGTCCAGAGACCTGACCCTGCGTGTGGGGGAGGCGAGAACACACTCAGACTCACACCGTGTACACGCATGCAGGAACACGTGTGCACTCGGCACAACGCACACCACACGCACGTGCGTGCACACCCAGCCCCTCCACACACCGCTGTGGCACCCGATGACGGCCTCTCGGAGCCACCGCCACCCCAGATAGCCTGGGCTTGCACCTGGGTCCCCCTTCCTGCTGGCTGGGCCCCTTCCAGGCAGGGATATCCGGCGGTGACAAGTACACACCGGCACACAGGACTTGGAGCAGCAGCTGGAGGCAGGGGCTCCGACGGGTGGGTCTCCCTAGCCTGTGGATTGGGGTGCAGCCACATGGCCCACGGGGACTGTGGGGAGCTGGGACAGAGGGCCCCTCCGTAGCAGCGTCCTCACACCCCGGGCCACAGCAGCCTTGGTTTCCCCGGCCCGCCTGCCGCTCCCGCTGGCGGGTGCCCCTGCTCGGCGGCAGCAGCCACTTCACTTAGCAAGGACTCCTCAGGAAGCTGGTATATTTGCAATTTTTAAAAGCTCAGCCAACATTCAGCACGGGGCTGTTTTTCCAGTGGAAACTGTAACGTGAGCCCAGAGCGTTCTCACTCGCCGCACAGACGCCCCGACGCCCTCCACAAGTGAGGCCGGCGCCTGGCTCAGTGGCCACACCAGGCCAGCTCCACACTTTGCCGGCGTGGTCCTGGCCACGGTGCCGGCCCCCCCCCCGCACAGGCCTGGAACCCCACCCCACCCCCCAAACATCCTGGGCCTGGCCGGCCAGGGAACAGGGCTGGCTGCAGACCTCGGTGCGGGAAGGGAGGCCGGGCGCTGTCTGGGCCCAGCTGGGCACGGGGGCCGGGAGGAGGCTCCTGCAGCACCCCACAGCTTTGGCTCAAACCCCAAGTGGCGCCTGCGCCCAGCCCTCAGCCAGACCAAGGCTTTCACTCAAGGCCCCAGCTGGCCAGTTGAGGGTACAAGAGGTCTGACCATAGGCACTCTGGCTTCAGCAGGCCAAGCCAGTCTGCCGCCCAGGCCCCTCGGGGAGCCCAGTGCCTGGGCAGACGTCTTGTCCTCCAAGGGTGCCTTCGAGGCCATGACCCCTGGACCCCAGGGCACCCGGCATCTGAGCTGAGAGAGCCGGAGTGGTTGTCATCACACAGCTTCCCTGGGGGCTGGGGGAGAGGACCCCGAGCTGCCCAGGCTGGGCTCGCCGGTGACTACCTGCCACCGTCCCCCCTCCCCCCTTCAGCATAAGCTACACAAACATGACACAGTGGTGATGGACTTTGCAACTCAGAGCTCCCAGAAGGTGGGGCCGCACACTCTGCAGGTGTTGGGGGGTGAAACAGATGAACAGTGGCCCCTTGATTCCTCACGCTGGCACTGGGCAGGCGCAGAGGTTCCCTGGGACTCCCCTGAGGCCGAGATCCTTCCTGGCCCCCCATGGGGTCACCACCACCAGCACTCACTCGCTTTAGGAGCCTGGGCACCCGAGGAAAGGGTGGGGCTCATCCTGCTGCTCCTGGCACCATTGGGGTGTCTCTTCTCACTCGCCCTGGACACTGAGCCCCAGGCCCTTGATGCAAACCTGTCTTGGAGGACAGACCCCCATGGGCTGGGCACCCTGGAGCTTCTTGGGCTGGTCCTTTGGGTGCCTGGTGCTGAGTGGAGCCAGCGGGCAGGGGCAGGTCCCAGCCACAAAGGCTGCTTCCTGGGGCCCCTTCCAGTGCTGCCACCCCCAGGTCCCTGAAGGACAGGAGTCATCCGCCCCTTCCAGCAAGATGGTAGGCTCCCCGCTCAGACGCCCCACCCGAGCTGAAGGTCCTGCCGGATCGAGAAACATCCCTCTGGGCCCAGAGGGACACAGGGCAGATTCTATGGTGGTGAGTGTCTGTCTCGTCCCCTCATGCGAGGGGCACAGAGGCCTGAGACCCCGTGACAGAGGGGCAGCCACCCACCACCCTGCTGGCTGCCCCAGCACGTGCCTCTCGGCAGTGTTTCCCTTTCTGTACGTGAACATTTATTGCCTGCACAGTCCACTCCTGCCAGACGGAAAGCGGCCACGCCCGTGGGGTGTTGGGAGAGCAGAACAGGACGGGCTGGGGAACCCTGAGGGGTGGGGGGCGGCTCCCCTGAAACGGTCCTTTATTTCCGGCCCCCTGGCCAGGCATCAGGAGGGACGTGGCAAGGGAGGCCTCCTTCGGTGGGAGGTACAGCTCTGGGCCTGCACCCCAGTGGCCAGCAGGGCCCAGCTCAGATGCCTCGGGGGCCAGCCCCGGACTCAGGGGCAAAGGGAAGACAGGCCGACTGGGGGCTCAAAGGTCACAGAAGTCAGCCCTGCCCTAAGGACCCCTTGCCACAGCCCCAACTTCTGTGTGCAGAGCCGGGCCAGCAGGCCTCCTCCAGGCCTCCTGCGGGAGCAGAGGAGCCAGAGGTGGTGGGAGGGCAAGGTCCCCAGCCCCAGGGCCTGCACAGATGGAAAACCATCCAGAGGTTTGCTTGGCCTGAGGCCTGTGCTGGGGGGCAGAGCAGAGGCACCTGGGACCCTCCCATTCAGGCCAACAAAGGCTGGTGAGTTCAGCAGACCCAGCAGTTGGGGGAGCCAGGGCCAGGTGGGCCAGGGGCACCCTGAAACCAGAGGCGGGGCCCTCTCTCTGGCATGGGGGTCACATTGTTTGAGCCAGGCCTGCCCTGGCCAGGGCTCTGGCCTTCCCAGCAGCAGCTGGCACCACAGCCAAGGCCTCAAGCTGTTTGTGTGGGTCCGTGCGGCCCCCGATGAGTGATGGTTGGCACAGTTACTACACAAACACCCGTCCTCACATGTGCAGGGGCCAGGCTCCCGGCCTCCAGTCCCTTCTCCTTGCCCTGCTGGGTCAGGGGGGTCAGCTTCCAGTGAAGGGACATACAGGCCGCTCACCGCCCCCACCCCACCCTCCCTGAGACAGATACCGAGGGGCCCCACACTGGCCCGAGTCCCCTTGGCTGAGCCTAGACCCCTGGAATGTGGTGACAGCCCCAACCCTGTCCTGGGACAGGCTCTCCTGGGTGGTCGTCTGCGCCCAGGTCAAGCCATAGGGCGCAGCCAGCAGACCTGAGGTTGACGGTGGCCCCGCCCCGGTGCTCCTGCCTGGCCACCTGAAAGCTGCTGTGCCCTCATGTGGATGCCTGTCCCCAAGTGGCACCTGCTGAGGCCCCAGCCAGGCCGGCCTTGGTGGGATGACGGCCTTGGTGGGGAATCTCTGCCTTTGAGTGGCAGAGCCAGACTGCCAGGGGAGGTGAGAATGGAGGTGCCGCAAAGGGACTTCAGGAGTCACCTCTCAGGAGGCGCAGGCTCGGGCGAGGCTGAGATTCACTGAGATGGAGACATCACTGGGGTGGGCCGGCCCAGGAGGCCCCGGGAGACCCACGGGGAAGCCTCATGAGCAAGGTCCTATGGATCCTCAGTCCCGCTGTGGGGGGATGTGGCAGGAAGGGAGATGTGAGGGGGGACAGAGGGGTCTCAGCCCCACACCCACATGCACCTACACACACAAACACACCTGCACACACATGGACATGTGCACTCACTGCACACAATCCCATCAGTGGCCCCAGGTCGCCCTGGACAGGGTGTGGCAGAGGGGACGGCACCCTAAGATGGGACCCTCCTTGGCTGGTGCGAGGACAAGCTTGGTTGCCTAAGGATGGGGCAAACCCCTTCGATCAAGTCTGCTGGGCTCTTGGGAGTGGTGAAGAGCAGAGTGGGGCATGGGCCAGTCCCCACCACCCACCATTAGTCTGGGGCCAGGAGGGGAGAGAAGGGGAGGGGTCGGGGGAGGCCATGGGCAGGGGCCCTCCCCTTATGGGAGCAGGGTCCACCCAGGACCTGCCCTCTGCCTGCTCAGGACGGCCCCCCCAGTCACCCAAACAGTCTCGCAGGAAGGGCCTGGGCCTGGCTAGTGGAGGTGGAGGGGAGTGGAGACCTGGGGGCTGTAGACCTGGGAGGTGGCCATGGGCTTCCGGGTCCCAGCTGCTGGGACTTGCCACCCACCCCTTGAGGATGCCTGAAGGTGCTGTCCTGGGACTTGGGTGGGTAGCCAGTCTCTCCCAGGAGCCCCCGCAGCTCCTCTGCTGGGCTGGGCCCTGGCGTCCACCAGGCCCTGGCCCTGGCGGAGAGGTCTGCTGGTGGGTGAGGCCCGCTGGCTGGCGCTCCCCCCCCCCCCCCCCCCGCATTTCCTTTTGGCCCTCAGGCTCCCAGCGGCCTCAGGAACAAAGGGTGGATTGTGCCCCGCTCTGGGCCTGCTCCCGCCCAGCGCTGCCCCTGACAGGCCCCGTGGGCGATGTTTGTGTTTGCAGCCAAGCAAGACTCCTCCAGCCAACCTGCAAGGGCTCTGTGAGCGATGGCCATGGGCACCCGCTGCCTGCTTGGGAGCCCGGGAACCTGTCCTGGCCGAGCTGTTCTGCCTTCTCCCCAGTGGCCTCCATGCACCCAAAGGTGGGGCCTGCCCAGCACCTTCCCCTGTGCAGACACTTCCTGTTGCCAGCCCGGACCCCCCCACATCCCAACGTGTCCTGTGACTGTCCACCCTGCTGTCTGTTCACCAAGCTCTGGGGTGTCCCATGCCCAGGGTTGATTTTGCAGGGAGCCAAAGGGGGACAGGCCTTTCCATTCCTCAGATGGCAGGATGGAGGCAGAGGGGCCACACTCCCCACACTGCCTGGCACCCCAACTCCGACATTCTGGGTCCCACAGCCCCTTCTCCCCCCAGCATTTAATGAGCACCACTGTGTACAGGCATGGACACCAGAGCCCAGCCCTCCTGCGCCCATGGGTGGGGAACGTTTGCCAGAGGACAGACATCCCGAGACAAACACCATCCCATCTCCCAGTGGGCCCAGCCTCCTGTAGCTGCAGACGCCCAAGCCCACCCTCACCCCAGCGGGCAGTGCGGCCCCACGTCGGACACTCGGACACTCCGAGAGGCAAACAGCGACCCCCTCCACGGCCTCCCCTGGAGCAGCCAGGCCAGCAGGCAGCTCAGGACAGGCCCTGGTGACGGCCCTTCAACCAGGGGAGCCCGGTGCTGGGCTCGGAGCAGGTGGAGGGGGGCAGTCTTCACAGCCAGAAACAGGCACAGGCTCAGCCCGGCAGAGTCCTGGGCGGGGGTCCCAGCACAACCCTGGGGTACCCCACCCCATGAAGGTGCGAGGGAGGGGAGGGGGCGGGGCCTCGCCCGCCTGCCCCACCCCCACTGTTGGTTCAGCTCCGTGACACCGTCAAAGGAGCTTTGTGGCCGCCAAATGAGCGGGTGCGATTGTCTTGGAGGGGCTCCAGGAACAAACTGGAGGGCGGCTTTTGGGGGAAAAAGTGGAAAAAATGGAGGAAAAAGCTGTGAGGGAAGAAGGAATTTGCCTCAGTGGAGCCCGGTGCCACCTTTCCTAGTGTCTGGGTGCAGGCTGAGGTCTTAGGCGGACCCCGGGCCAGGCCTGGGCTCACCCCCTATCCACTCAGCCACCTTGGGCCCTCTCTTCCGTGCCACGGAGGAGGAGCCTGAGGGTCAGAGTGGCTGTGGGGCCCCCAAGGACTCGGCTGCGAGCACTGGGGTGGGACGCGCTGCCCTAGGCTGCAGAGGGTGGGGTGAGGGTGGAGGTCAGGGTCCTGCTCCCTGCAGCCCAGGGCCAGGAGGGCTGGGTGGGACCCAGGACTGCCACCTTCCCACCCACACCTCCGAGGGGCACCGTTGGCAGTGACCATTGCACTTCCTGCGTACCGGACGCTGGGCCACATGGGCAGTACTTGTGGGAGCTGGGAGTGACACCCGTCTCGCGGGAGGCTCGGAGAGGTGAGCTGACAGTGGGGCAGGGGTCTATGGCCGCCCTGAGCTTGCTGCCCCTTGCTCAATGGCCAGGCCTACAGCGAGGTGGCCCCCAGGTCCTGGAGGCATGACCCCCCCAAGCCGGGTCTCTAGGGCATGGTGGAAGGGAGGGTTCTGGCAGGGGGTGGGCAGCTCGGGGGCTGCCCAGACTGGGGGGTCCTCCCCAAATGGCTGCTGAGACGATGCTGGGGCAGCCGTCCCAGAGAGGAGTCATCGGCGGAGACTGATGGTTTCCCAGGATGGTCAGGGGTCTGGGGGAACCTGCTGACCCCACCCCTCTTGCCAGGGCTTGCCCACCAAAGCCCACCTGCACTGTCTCCATCTGGCAAATACCCAGCCTCTGCCAGCCTCCTCCATTCCTCTGCCCCCCCGCCCTTGCCCCTCCCTGTGGGGACCCCCCCAGGGGCAGATGGAGCCCTTGGCCTGAGCCCCAGGCCAGGACAGGACAGCCCTGCCTCCTTCCCACTGTCCCAGGCTGTCCTGGGCAATGATCCTTCTAGGGCCCAGGGAGAGTGTTTGAAGGTAAGGGTAGGACAGCTCGCCCTTCCCAGGGACTCACCCTTCCCAGGGACTCACACGCACCCCCTTTAACTGCCACAGGGCCCAGCTCCTCAAGGGCCCAGCCAGGACCCCCGGCCCCCACCCGTGGCACAGAGTAAGGCCGGCGCCCACCCTTCCAACCAGCTGTTAGCAGCTGTCACCACCTGCGGGCCCAGGGCCAGATGCCAGGCGGCTGCAGCAAGAGTGGGGTGGGACATGCTGCCTAGTAGGGGGACCTCAGGCCCACCCTCATCTGGGGCTGCTGCAGCCCCTTCCTCAGTCCCTAGTTGCACCCCGGGGTCAGGTGTGTGTCTCAGCTCAGCCACCAAGGGGAGTGGACATGGGGCCTCCCCGGGTCTCCCACCCACCCAGAGAGCCAGCATGAGCCCCGTCCCCAGAGCCTGGATGCAGGGCGGCTGATAGGGCCTCTCAGAACTGCACTTTATGGTGAGAGAAAGTAGCTCACCCTGGGGTGTCCTCTGCTCCCCCAGCCCAGGGGAGAGGCCTGGGCCAGGGCCAGGAGGTGGGAGGAGTGAGCCTGAAGGCTGCAGGCACGGCCCAGGAACTGAGACCCCAGAGTGAGGGCAGAGTGAAGGCTCAGCCCACAACCCCTGCTGCGGGCTGCAGCCTAGGAGGCCTCGGGTCACTGCGCTGGCCACTTGGCCTGACCCTCACATGCTCCCTTCTCACCCAGAAAACGCTTCCCCACATCCCAGCCCAGGGGGCAGCTCCCCACACAGGGGGTCCCTGTCTCTGTACCCCACTTCACAGGAGTTCCCCCCCGCCCCCTGTCCCACAGGCCTGCATGTCCTTGTGCCCTGGGTCTGGGCAAGGTTGTCTGGGCAAGGTCACCTGGGGTCACCCTCCCTCCAGCCCCTGTAGCTGGTCCAGGCCCTTGTGAACCCCTCACAGCCCCACTCAGGAGTCCTTGACCCTTGCCCTGGGGGCCAGGCCAAGTCTGTGTCCACCAAATGCCCCATGTTCCTCTCCCCTTCCCTGTGTCCCACATCCTGAACTCCTGTCCCAGGTCCCCTGGCCTGGCCCCAGGACAAGGCTCTGATCTCCTGCCAGGCCCGCCCAACAAGGCCCATGGGGGCAGGGTTGTCCCACGTGCCCCTCACCCGTGGCCTCTGTCACACTGCCCCATCCCTGGCATCAGCCTCAGGCCCCCCCTCCAGGACAGCTGCTGGACGGCTCGCCGACACCCCTTTGAAGCCAGGAGGGCTGGGCAGCAGCAGGGGGCAGTCACACCCGAGGGTGTCGGAGCCCCAGCCACCCTTTCAAGTTTGCCGGACTTCAAGGGGACCGGCTCATGGTGCACAGAATGGATCGGAGGGAAGAAGGCTGGCTCGGCACCTGGGGCTGCACCCTCCTGGCACCCACCCGGCACCCTGCACCCACCAAGGACAAAGGGAGTCTTCCGAAATGGCCCAGCCTGGCCTGGTCTGGGGGTCACCCTGAGGACATAGCTGATCTCCCTCCTCCACCTCCAGTCTGGGAGCCCCCAGACCGCACCCCAACCCCAGAAAACCCCACAGAGCTGGGGACAGCGACATCTGTGTTCTTGTTGGTGAACCCCATAGAATTGGCAGCTGCCCAGAGGCCTTCCTGCCTGTGTTCAAGGGCATTTTGGGGCCTGGTCTCAGTGTAAGTCTAGGGCATCCAGGAAGGGGCAAGGGAGCCCAGGACTCAGCCCCACAGAGCATGCAGGAGGCATGGCCCAGCCACAGTGCCCCTCTTTGGTGTGACTGCGCTCCTACTAGTCCCTGGACTCGTCCCCCCACCCTGCCCACCAAGATACCTGCAGCCCTGCCCACCTCCCAGGCCCCTCCTTGCACCCCAGAACCCAGGCAGTGCACGTTCCTCTGGGTGAGCTCGGCCTGGGAGTCCTCCAGAGAGCTGGGATGCCCAGGGAGACAGAGGTGGGGGGCGGTGGGCAGAAAGCCCCCTGCCCATCAGGGTCAGCCTGTGAGACAGTCAACAAACGTTGGCTCAGGGTGGACTTTGCACCCCTCAGGGCACCCCTTTCTCTGCAGGTCTCAGCCCGCACACTGCACATGCCTTCTCCCCTCCTACCCCCCACCGTGGGAAGGAACCTCCACGGTCCACTCAGGGTGTAAGGAAGTGAGGCTCTGCCCTGGAATGCGAGCGCAGGGCAGCTTGCGTGCACCTCTGCAATGTGAGGGGGCAGAGCCGAGGGTGAGGGGCGTCCATGTGTGCCAGTGGTCATGGCAGCACTGAGCTGGAGACAGCCAGGGACAGGAAAGGTGTGCGGAGAGGTCACAGCTGGGGATGGGAGTGGGGGCGGGGGCAGTTGAGGGAGAAGGGTCTGGAAGCTGCAGGGGAGCAAGGAGGAGCTAACTCCCCCCAGGGAGCACCTGAGGGTGGGCAGCAGGAAGCTGAGGACATGTGGGGTGGGGGCTCTGAGCTCCAGGGTGTGGTCTGCAGGCAGGGAGGTTGGTCATCCAGATGGCAGACCAGCCTTATGAAGACTGGACGGGGCTGTCTGGTCCCCTGAGCAGCCCAGCACCCCAACATGTCCACAGGATGACCAGCTCATCAGCACGACCACTACTGCACAACCCAGGCGTGGTGGCTGGACCCTTCAGATAGATGTCCTGCAGGTGGTAGGTGCCTCGATGGAGGTGACAACGCAGCCCAGCCCTCCACGGCCTCCTAGCTGGGCCCCAGAACCTGAGATGGGAGAGGCACTGAGGGCCATGGGGCTGCGCCAGTAGAGGGGCATCCACTGGGCAGGTGCGGGGACTGCTGCTAGCCATGAGGCATGTGTGGGGCAGTGTTTCTGCTCAGGGGACTGAGAACGAGCCCTGGGGTCCCTGGGTCCCGGACCGAGCCTCAGCCCAGCAATGGGACTCTCAGAACCTCCTTTGTTAATGGGTTGGACCCCAAGACGCAAGCCCCCACACAGGTACACATGCACACACATACTTGCACACACCTGTACGCAGATGCATACACAGGCAGAAACACTAGTTTAGACAAAAAGGATGCACATTTTCTTGTTTAACAAAATAAATTAAATATACGAAGCTTCAGCTCAAACTCTATATAAAATTACAGAGGTCTGAGGCCACCTTGGGCAGTGGGGCCATGGGTGCCTGGCCCCAAGGTGGACGTCCAGCATGGCCACGAGGCCAGGTGGGTCCTGGGCCCCAGGAGAGGCCAGGTCTCTGTGGCCCAGCCCTCCTTTCATCATTAATATTATTATCTTAATTTCTTAAATATAAATATTCAGGCCCCCTTCTCTCTGGCAGTGGGAGGCTGGGTGTGACCAGAGTCACTCCCAGCTGGGCTCCCGCCTCTCAGGACAGGGCCTGGGACTGCTATGCCCCACGCCCTGGCCCAGGGCACTACTGGTGGGCTCCTGGACACCCAGGACAGGTGGTGGCAAAAATAGCCACCCACCTGCCGAGGCAGGGAGACAGGCGGGCAGGCGTAGGGCAGGGGTAGGGAGTTTTTGGTTTGCTAAGCCAGGGTGCCTCTCAGATCTCCTGCCAGCCGGGGTGGTGACTGCAGCCCCTGTGAAATCCTCCTCACAGGCCAAGGGCTTCCCTCATTGAGTGGCCCCAAGCTACAGGCGCACGGCAAAGTTACAAACGCAGGCCCGAGTGTGGTGTGACTGCATGTCAGTGTGTGTAACGGGGGGTGTGTGTGTGTGTGTGCATGCGTCCAGGAGCGTGTGTCTCTCACGGGAAACCCAGACTTCTGGCTGAGCCCCGAACCTGTGTGCACCTCCCTCCGCAGCCCTCTGCTCCCAGCCTGCCCACCTGGCCTGGCCTCCAGGTGCCCACCCCTGGCACCTGGGGGCCCCAAGAGCAGCACCACCTAGCACTGGTAGTGGATGTGCTGGTGCTGGTGGACTTTGCCTTCCACATGTGAGTGCGTGTGTGAGTGCGTGTGTGTATGTGTATGCGTGTGCACGTCCGTGTAGAGTTTGGGGTAAAGCTTGGGGCCAGCAGCTGAGCCCGGGCCCAGCAGGTGCTGGGGGGCCGCTGGAGCCCCAAGCTCCTCACACAGCCCCACGCCCGCGGTGGTGCCGAGCGCTGGGGACACAGGCAGGTCCTTGTCCCCGCCGCGGTCTCGGGTGGTCCCAGGTGTGCGGTGCGCAGGCACAGGTGGGGTGGGCACGGGGGCACACGGCTTTTTCTTGGCCTGGCAGAGCCACAGGAGCACGGTGCCCAGGATGAAGACAGCGCCGGCTGGGATGCCGATGACCACGGGCCACGGCAGGCTCGTGGCCGAGGAGGAGGGGGCCACGGGTGGCCCGGGCGGCTTTGGATCTTCAGGAGAGAACAGGGAAGAAGGTGTGAAGGGTCAGGAGTGTCTGTGCGAGGCCAGGGGGCTGGGGCGGGGCGGGGCGGGGCGGGGGGGCACCTGGCAGCACGGTGAGGAAGGCGCTGCGGAAGCTGTAGCCCATGGTGTTGGCGCCCAGGCAGATGTACATGCCGGCGTCATCCTGACGGGCGCGTGTGATGAGCAGCTTGTTGAGGTAGGAGCCGTCGGGCCGCGACCACACGTCGCCCGTGGGCAGCACCACAAACTTCTGGCCGCCCACGTCGATGGTGGAGTTGTAGCGGCCCTCGGCGCCATACTCCACGCGCTTCAGCCACTGGATCACGGGCTTCACGTCACTGCGCACTTTGCACTGGAAGGATGTGGTGCCCCCGAAGTCCACCGTGGTGTTCACAGGATGCGTGCCCGTGAGGACCGGCTTGGAGCGTGTCCGCTCTGCAGGGAAACGGCATGTGGGCGCGTCCCTGGTCCCCGCTGGCCCCCCACCCCCGCCGGTCTCCAGCCCCCGCCGGCACTCACGGATCACGTCCACCTTGTAGGTGGCGTTGATGGCGCCCGCGCGGTTCGACACTCGGCACGTGTACTTGCCGCTGTCCTCGGGCCGCAGGTTCTTCAGGCTCAGCGTCCACTTCTTCCTGTGCTCGCCAGCCTCTGGGCGCGTCAGGGCCTGGTCATCCTTCATCCACATGATGTCCGGCCGCGGGTGCCCGCTGGCCACACACTTGAGACGCACAGAGCTGCCCACAGGCCGAGCGATCACCCGGCGCCTCATCTTAGAGGGCTGTGTGAAGCGGGGCCGGGCTGCAGGGTAGGGGGCACAGAGGTCAGAGGGGCACAGGATGGAGGGTCCCCCCCTGCACCCCAGGGGGACAGTGCTGTTGCCATGCTCACCCCACTGCTTGCTGGCTGGGTCCTCCTGGCCCCCGGAGGAGCCCTCGTGCCCTGGGCTCTCCCTGACTGGGCTGGTGTCCTCTGCAGACGGGGGGGGGGTGTGGGTGTAAGAGGGGCCCCCCCAGCCCCCTACCCAGACCTGGGCTGGTTCCCAGTCCCCAGTGTCTGGCCCAGCTGGGAAAGCTCTGGGAAAGCTCTAGAAAAGCAAGTGGAGGCCCATCGGCACACCCACATCTCAGAGTCCCAGAGACAGCTGGGCAGAGAGCCCGCCCAGCCCACTCCCAGGGTGCAGGTGACCCCAACAGGCACGGGGGGGGCAGAGACCTGAGAGCTGGCCCCCCACCCCGGCTCCGGGGGGTCTGCAGGCTGGGGGGAGGGGCAGCCCGGCGGCAGCTGCAGTAACCCTAACCCACATCAAGGGCCCGAGGGCTGGGTGAAGTGACATGGCCCGCATACCGCCCAGCCACCCGCCCTCCGCGAGGACAGTGGGGGGCACCCGCAGCGCTCCTGGTCCACAACCCAGAGAAGGCCCCTGTGGGGTGGGGCTTACTGAGGAATGCCCCTTCCCCAAGACAGCCTCCACCCAGCCCAGGACCAAGGCCAGACTGTCTCAGGCCCCCACCCGGGGAACCAGAGAAGGGGGAGTGTGGCTCAGGCTTCTTTGTGATGGACCAGCATGCCCTGAGACCCACCCTGGGGATGCCCCTTCCCCAAGGACCCTCCCCAAAGGACACACTGGCAGCAGGTGGGGAAGGGCTGGATGGCAATGCCAGGGACCAGAGAGTGCAGGGTGTGTCACGGGGACAACACCCATTCCCCAAGCCCAGGCCCCAGAGGCAGAAGAGAACAGAAGGTCCTTGGCTTCCCGCGGCCCCTCTGAACTTCGAAACCTGAGCCTCAAAGTCACCGCTGACACCCAGGCCACCAGCCTGCCTGGCACGCCCTTCAGTGGGACCACTGTCCTGAGCACAGATACCCACTCCCGCTGCCCCTGGCTGCCCCAGTTCCCGGTCAGCAGGACCTCGGGGAGGGAGGGTCCCTGAGGGCTAGGCCTGAGGAGGAGCCCGGGCTGGGGGTGGTGATGGGGTCAGGGTGGGAGCCTAGGGAAGACTGACTCGGACAGAAGCCCCTGCCCCAGCCCCGAGGCCCTGCCCAGCCGTCACTGACCCATCACGATGAGGGTGTAGTTGACGCTGAGGCTGCCGAAGCCGTTGGTGGCCTTGCACACGTAGGCACCCGCGTCCTCCCGCTCCACCTCCTTCACCCGCAGCCCCTGGTGCAGCACGCGGAACCGGCTCCAGCCACCGTGGATCGTGCGGCCGTCCTTGGTCCACATGGTCAGCGGCGGTGGGTCCCCCTCCACGGGGCACTGTAGCCTGACGGTGCGGCCCAGCCGGGCCACCTGCCGTGGGACCACCTTGTCTGCCATCCTCGGGGGGCCTGCAGGCGGGGTCAGAGGCCCCGGTCAGGGAGGCGGTGGTACGAGAGCTGGGAGCTCGGGGAGGGGTGTCCCGGAGGGTCCCCACCCAGGACTCCACCCTGAGTCCCCTGCCCAGCACAAGCAATGGGGGCTGAGGCTCAGGGCCCTCCTCACAGAGCAAGGCTGGCATTTACCCAGGCCCACTGTGTGCCAGGCCCACATCCGCTGAGCACCAACTACACGCCATTGCAAAAATACCATCTGGCTGGAGTAGCTCACGGGGACACAAGCCCACAGGAGAGCAGGGTAGCTCCTGACTAGCCCCCACAGACAAGCCCAAGTGTCTGTGTGTGAAAGAGTTGTATGGCACCTGCTTGGCATCCCTGCGTCTGGAGGCCCATGTCTATGTGTGTGTGGACCCCATCTGCCTGGACAAGGGCCTCCCTGCTACCAGCCACACCCAACACGTAGCTTAACCCAAGGCCCTGGGGCCACAGGGCGAGTGGCTGGGTGCATGGGCCCCAAGTGAAGGGTTCCTGTCTGGTTGGCAGTCTGTGTCCACTGCAAACCATGGGAGAAGCCCGTGGTCCAGGCTGAGGCCGAGGCCATGGGCCCCTTACCAGCAGGAACAAACCCCCTCCCACTCCCACCAGCCCAGTCCTGCCTCAGGGCCTCTGAGTCACGTGCAAGCAGTGAGGTGACCAGGACTGGAGGGGACTGAGTGACTGACCGGCTGGGAATGACACTGCAGGTGTGAGAAAGGACAGGGGCCATCTCCTGGCCTGGGGCCATGGCTCTGAGCCTAGGGGTCTCTGCAGCCCCTGTGCAGTGGATGGCTGACCACAGGGTGCTGGGCTCTCATGCACAGTCCCCTTGCCCGCTAGGCCTCCAGACCCGAGGAGGTAGCCACGGGCACCCAGCCACCCCTCCCAGGCCCATGCTATGGCCACTCCAGGCCCAGAGGGCCAGCGTCCAGCGTCCTGGGCTCAAGGAGGTGCCAGGAGGTGGTGGCTGCTCCCAGCCACTATTAAGCAGGGCCCGAGGGCAGCATGTGTTTCTAATAATCAGCTAGTATTCCTTCAACATGCAATTACCAGCTGGTTACGTTGGGGACTTTGCAACCGGGGCCCCACATGCTTCTGTGGGTCCGCCAGACACTCAGGCAGCAGCTTCTCACTCATCCTTGCCCACCTCCCAGGGACCCTCCCAGGGCACTGAGCCCCCACCACCTCTGTCTGGGGGGAAAGGGAGGGGTGGGTGCCGTCCCCACTTACACCGAGGGAGCTGACAGCTCAGGGATAAGGGTCTCTGGGTTCCCAGTGGGGAGGGGCTCCTCCCAGCCCCACCCCCTCACCGTGCCTGGCGCACCCCACTCCACCAAGCCTACCCTGCCAAGATGCAAGCCCACCCCCTATCCTGCCTCGACTAGGGTCCCTCCCACCCACCACGTGGCTCCTGGACCCTGCGCCACAGCTCCAGGCCCCTGCACTCCCCACCATCCTCCTCTTCACCAGCTCCCACCCCCACCCTTGTCCCCCGGAAGGGACAAGAAGAGCAGAGGTGGCAGGGGTCTGAGATCCACCTCTCCCTAATTACTGAACTGTCTGTAGGGTCCCCCCAGGCACCCACCCAGCTCGAGTGGGAGGGGCTGCAGGGTCCACAGACAAGGTCCTTTCCTCATTCCCAGGCAGACCCTGTCAGCCACCTGTCACTGCCTGAAATTCCACCATTCACAGGGGCCTCCTGGCTGCAGGACAAAGAGGGTCCCCCCCCCCACCCAGTGCCCTGGGCTGCCAGGGCTGCCACCTGGGCACATGGACACACGGGACTGTGCAGAAGGTGCAGGGAAGGAGGACAGGGGCAGGCCTGAGGCAGTGTCATCCCCGTTGGGGGTTTGCCGGTCCCAACACTACCCGAGGGGCACAAAAGGGGGCTGGTCCAACACCCCCATCCCCCAAAGGAGCCTGCTCAGTGGCAGAGAAAGGACTGTGTGCTGGGGGTCACCTCAAGCCCCGCCCCACCCCAGACAGAAGAGCTTGAGCAGTGGGGTGTCTACAGGGCAACAGCAGCTGATTTGTGCAGACGGAGAGGTCAGGATGCCCCTCGTCACTGCAGAGGGACAGAGCCAAGTGACTGCCAGACAGCAGGAAGTGTGGCCCCAGGGCAGCCCTTCAAGCGGTACAGGGGGACAGGCAGGCTGGAGCCAGTCTTATCCTAAAGCAAACAGCCCCTTCCCCCTCCCCAGCGGCCAGCCCGCCCGCCCCACCCGTGCTGGACCCAAGGCCAGGCAAGGCCCCTGGGCAACCCCCACACCAGCCTCCGCAGAGACCCCGGTAGGCTCACCGGAGGAAAGCCCTCCTCCCTCCACAGATTCCTGGGAATTTTGGCCGTCAGCATGACTGCTGCAGCTCTATATTTAGCCTGGGAAACACAAGCCCCCATTGTGCACCTGGACAGGGCGTCCAACCCACTCAGCCATGGGAAACTGAGGCCATGGCTGAAGCCCGAGGGCACCTGCAGGGCGTGTGGAGGAGCGCCTGGCACGAAAGCCCAACAGCTTCCAGGCAGGGCCTGGGGGCCTTGGCCTCCTCCAGGGTCCCTCCCCCCAGCCTCAGCCCCGTCCCTGTGAGTGCCTCCTCCAGGAAGCCCCCAACCCTGCACACAGCCTAAGCCGTAGCCTTGGGGAGTTCCGGGCACAGGCAAGATACGAGGGCCACGTGGAGGAACAGACATGGGGGTAAGCGGAGACGGGCAAGGTCTCACCCCTCAGCGAGGGCTGAACACTGAGATGGGGGCAGGGAGGGAGTCACTGCCCTCCTCTCTTCTCTCCTTCCTACTCCCCAGCTGTGAAAACAAGGCCAGGAACAGAGGTGCCAGGAGGGGCCAGCGTGCAGCAACCTGGAGGCCCCACACCCAGCCTACACAACCACGCTTCCCAGCTGCCACCCGGGGCTCAGGTGTAACACACAGATCCTGTCGCACTGTGGCCCCCAGGTACACAGGCTGCCCCAGGCCCACGCCTTGTTCTCTGAATGCACTCTCTGCCCCACAGTCCCCCAGGTGTGCACTCGTACACACCCCCCCAGCAGTGGATGCAGACCCCTCACTGAGGGACACAACGCACCTCTGAGCGCCTGAGACGCCCAGGCCCACCCCCATCACCCACCTGGCTAGGTTTGGTAAAACAAGATCCCTCGGTAACCCCAGCGACACCCCTCGCCCCAGTGGGCCCAAGCAGGGCGGAAGGGGACAGGGCACTGGGATGGATGGAGAGGTGACACATGAGGGAGGGTGGGGACGGGACCTGCTGCAGCCAACCCCGTGCAGTGTCCAAGGCCCTGGCTCGGCACCACATACCTCACTGACCACGCTGCCCTGGGCCTCAGCTCTGGACGCCCCACCTGATGACCTTCCTGACACCCCTCCCCCTCCCGGGCTCCCATAACTCATTCTGGGGGTGGCCTGCGCACAGTCCGTCAGGGGCCTGGCCCTGGGAGTACCGGCCTTGACCTCTTCCCCACTGCCGAAGGCAGTCTGTGGGCCCCAACCTGCTGACCTGGAGCCCCTGCAGAAGGACTGGACCAGGCACCATCCTGCTTCTGGCGCAGCAGGAGTAGCAGGTGCACCACCCTCTCAGGCCTCACCCCACACCTCCCCCGAGTCAGTTACTCCCACCCTCGTGGCCGCAGACACAGATGGGAATGAGGGTGTCCAGGGACCACCTGGCCAACTCATCAGGGCCGGCTCTGTCCCCAGCAAGCCCTGCAAAGTCCCAGAAATGTCCAGCCTGGAAAGAATTCCCTGGCGAGAAGTGGGTGGGCATCAGGCTACTCACACAAGAACTAGCCATGGGATGAAGGCACCACCAGGAGCCACTGACCTGCTGGGCCCCACCCCTCCTGGAGGAACTCAGTGGCCTGAGGTCAGCACGGCGGGACCTCGTCAGAGAGCAGGGAGGGGAGGCAGGTCCTAACCTGAACACCCTGTGCCGGGCGGGGTGGGCGGACACTCTCTGGGAGGGTGGGGGGACTTGTGCCCTCACCCCATCATGAGAGAGCACTGGCACAGGGCTGAGCTGGGGAGGCCCACCCATGGTGGGCTCAAGAAGGTGAGACCTTGGGGGAAGGACAGGGACGCCCACAGGAGGGGGTACAGGTGATGCCACAACAGGGCCTGAGGAGCAGGGGCCAGGCGCTGCCAGGCCCCGAGCAGGTCAGGCACACGTACACACACGCATGCACGCACACACCTGTTCATACTCACACAGGTTCCCCGTCACCGGGCGGCTCAGGGCGGCCCCGGGGGGCTGGACCCACAGGAGCCGTGGTGGAACTGGTAGGACCCGCAGGACAGGTGGTTGCCCCAGAAACCAGGCCATTCTGGGCGTGGCAAAGGCACAGCCTGACCCATCAAGCAAGCGAGCTGGCGGGATGTCCAGTCCCCCCTGCTGCCCAGCGCAGCACCAGGTGAGCGGACAGGTCTGCTTCCACCCTGGGAAGTCCTCAGGTGGACCATGGGCAGAACCCTGGCCACAGGGATCCATCTCCTTGCCATCTCAGGGGGCATAGTCACCCCAATGGTGCCATTGCCCTAGGGGGTCCCCACATAAGTCATCAACAACTGATGGTGACCAGGGCAACACCCAGACTCACTGCCAGGTACCCATCCAGGGGGATCAGCTGCACATTGGCAGCCCCTGCCCCATGTTCAGATCTCGCCAGGTTCACTGGACTCCAAGCTGACCCCTCCACCCAGCAAGTCACCAACGCCACTCACCTAGAACTTGAGTCCCCATCACAGTCTCCCCAGAGGGGCCCCACCCCAGTTGTCAAGGAACCCAGAAGGCTCCTTCCATGGGAGCCTCCCTCAAATGCCAGCACTGGGCCCTGACCACCCGAGCACCCATGTCACCTTGGAAATATGATAAGGACATTTCCTGAGCCTAGAGGCCCTGGGCCAGAGGTGGGGCTTTAGGCAGAACGGATGCTCAGCCTGCTGTGAGGGCTCCCACACTGGACAGCCCACCTCACCCAGCAGCCTGGGCTCGGGGTACCTCCAGGCCAGAGAACCCCTCGCGCTCACCCACACCTGCTCCCACACCATGGCCCAGGGTTTACAGCAGGCTCCCCGAGGACAGGCCTGAGGCTGGGCCACCGAGCCCTCGAGGGGAAAACGCGTGTCAAACTGTGCGCGGCTCTGCTGGGCTCAACACTGCAGGGGCCCAAGGGGGTCACCGCAGGGGTCTGAGGCCAGGGCAGGGCACAGGGCCCTTCTCCCGCCTCTGCCGCACGCCCCGTGTTCGCTCCTTAGCCACTCACTCCCCAACACTCGGCCTGTGTAAACCTCTCACGAAATAAACTCACTAGGCAGGAAGAAAAGCAATTGTTTCCTGCCAGGAGGGGAAGCCTGGGGATTCAGCAGCCCAGATGCTCACAGGAGCACCCTCCCTGCCACAGCTGCCTCCCCGATTCAGGGACAGCTCCTGGAAGCCCTGGCCCCGTGCTGGCTCTCCCCAGGGGGCAGTCTCCCCTCCAGGTCCTGCCCCCAGCACCCAGAGGGGGCATGGAGTGTGGACTCCTTACTGAGGACAGGGGGCTGGGACAGGAGAAAAAGCTCCTCAGGACACTCCCAGCACCCCTCCTCCCAGAACTCCCCAGCCAACCAGCCTCTCAGTCCTTCCCTGGCCTGTCCCTACTCACTGTTCCCAATCCAGCTACACCAAGGCACCCATGTACTCTGGATGTCCACCCTGGCCCAGGTGAGCCAACCCTCTATCCAGAGACCTCCACCTGGAAGCCTTTCCTCTCCTAGGCCTGTCCTGGTCTGGCCCCTTCCCTCTAACCCCCTCCCCCCTGGGGCCCAGACAGCAGCTGGGCAGGGCATATCGGGGCTTGACCAGGAGCACCAGTGGCCACCGCTGGGAAGAACGGGTGGTGGGCAGCAGTGCTGGAAAGGGTGTCCATGGGACTTGGGGACCTAGGCACCCCTCCCCTCCACATTCAGACCTACCCACTGAGGCTGTCACCAGGACACACCAGGCGAGGCACAGACTGAGCCAAAGGATGCCAGCGAGGACACCACATGGTGGGTGGGTAGCCAGTGGTAAGCACCCCAGCATGTGGGGTGACATCCCGCACGTTCACACACACCCCCCGTCTGCTAGCACTGCCTGAGCCCGGCCCTGGGTAAGCCACAGGCTGGGGCCGCTGCTGGGGGAAAACCAACATTTCCCTGGTTGGGGCTAAGGCGCCTGGCGGGAGCCGGAGGCCCATTGATTCCCGCACAGTGGAGAAGCAGCCTGTGTTTCCAGGCCCAGCCAAAGGCGACTTTGTTCACAGCTCCCTCCTCCCCCCAGAGGGGGCCGTGATTTATTCTCCCTTCCAGGAGTGGGGCCCGAGTACACGAGGGGGCTGGCCCACACCCCACCTGGCAATGCCTGGACCTGGCTCCTGAACATCCACCTCAGCCCCACTGCACTCTGGCCAACCGCTGTGCAGGGGGCCTGGGGGCAGTGAGGAGGCCCCCTGCAGCCTGGCCAGAGGCTGCTGTCCCCCGATGCCCACGCGAACCACCATAGCGGTCAGGACAACCACACATCTTCCCACTGAATCAGTCATGCATAGCACAGACCCTGACGGCCCCCAAGACCGCCCTCCCCACGGGGCAGGGGCACCCGCATGCCAGGCAGCACCCAGCCTCCTGGGATCGGTGTTCTGTTCACCCAGGGCAAGCTGGCTGGGTCCAGAGGCCAGGGGCGGCCTCGAGGGCTGGCTGCTCAGAGACTGTCTACTGCGCCAACCTTGGATAAGTTCAAACGTGGCACTTCTCAGAAAACCCCTGAAACAGCTCCTTGCAAAGTTACTTGTGAAAAGTATTCCGCTCTGAACCTCTCACATTCCCACTGTGAGAAATAAAACGGAAACGGAGAAAGCCAAGTCCTATCTTTCCTCAAATTTGAAAAAAAAACAAACAGTTTAAGACAAACCCACCAAGACTGAAACTTTGGGAAAAGCGGAACTTTAAAAATATGATCCAAGTCTAGAGATGTACAGAGTCCAGAGATTGTGACACCACCGGGCAAGTGGCTATCGAAAAAACGCCAACTCTCTGCACTGGTGTGCCTGCCGAAAGAAGGTCCACGTCGGCCCGCGCCCGAGAAGCCAGTACAATTCAGGAAGAGTGCCCCCCCCAAAACCACAGAGGCCCTGCCCTTGGACAGCAGCCCCCTGCTCCCCACGGTGCAGAGCCAGGGCTGGGGCTGGATACCAGGCGCAGCCCCAAGGCCAAGGCTGAGGGGCACCGAGCAGGGCACTGATTCAGGCCCTGTTGCCCGCTGCCATCCACTGCCTACTGCCATCCCCCACTCCGCCTCAGGCTCCAGCCAATGACCAGGCCAGGACAGTAGCCTCCAGAGCCTCCCTGACCGAGTGGCAAAGGGACGGGCAGGTGCAAAGATGGGGGGGTCCAAGCAGATAAAAGAAAAATCGGAGTCTGGGCCACCGGCTGCCAGGGGGACCTTACTGAGGATGACCTGAGTGCCCATAGTACCCAGGACGCTGCCCAGCCCAGCTATAGCTGGGCAGCCCCCACCCTCAAGCCAGCCGGTCAGTGCCCAGCCAGGCGGGCGGGGAGGGGGGGTACCATGGCATGAGGCCCACCTGGGCCGCCGCCCGCCACCCAACACCCGTACGTGGCCATATAAGGCCGCGTTGGGCTTGGTGCGCCCGCTGGGTGGCAGGGGAGGGGTTCGAAGTCTCAGAGGACTGGCGGACAGGGCAGGAACGATCCTGAGTGGTCAACACACCCAAAGGTCCCGCCTAGCTCATAGGAGGCCAGCAAAGACCATGGCGGACCGGCAAGAGTCCGCGGGCACTCATCACCCGTTACCCACCAGCCGAGGATGTCCTCGCTCGCTGGGGCTGGGGACAGGGGCAAGGGCCCCTCGGGGCATACCAGGCCTGCCCAGTTGGACATCAGGTGTGTGGGCCCTGGTGTGGTGCTGACCAAGAGCACAGTGTCCAACCTGAAGGAGGTAGTCCTTGGGGTCTGTCTTGAACAGGAAACACCCCCCACGGCGCAGCGATCCCCGAAGCTGGGGACTGTACCTGAGGGTGGGCAGGCCCGGGGCCCAGGGCTGGGTCATGAGTCCCAGACACCAAGAACGCCCCCACTGTCCCCACACTGCACCCTGGCCACCCTGGGGGTCTCTGCAGGTTCCCAGGGACCTAATAGAGTCCACTGTGGCCAAACAACCCACCCTCCAAGAATCCAGGGTGACCAGCTGCCCTCAACTGCAGGTACCGATGTGGCTGTGACGTGGTTGTGTACGTGCATGTGTCCCGCGGGGAACTGGGGCCCGAACCCAGCCTGCGGGCAACTACGGGGCCCCACGGGTGAGCCGGCGGTGCCCTGAGAGTAAGAAGGACCCTGTGGGCGAGCTGGGGGTGCCCCATGGGTAGTGGGGGTCCTTGTGTGAGCCTGGGGTACCCTGGGTATAAACTGGGGGAGCCCCAAGGGTGGGCTGAGGGTGGCCTGTGGGTAAGCCCGGGGCACCCCGCGGTGAGGGTGCGCCGTGGGTGAGCGGGGGTGACCTGGGGGCTACCTGAGGCGCCCTGCGGCGCGCTGGGGAGACCACGGGGGAGCCCGCCCCACCCGCGAGCTGGGCCTGCGCGCCGGGAGCGCGGCGGCGGGTGGGGCGCAGGCACGCGCCGCGGGCACTGGGGCAGAGTTGAGGGCCGGCGGGAAGGGGCGGGGCCGGCGCGGGCGCGGGCGCGGCGGGCGCCGGACTCACCTCGGGCGGCGCGGGCCGGCGGGAGGGCCCCCAGCAGCAGCGGCGGCAGCAGCAGCAGCGGCAGCAGCGCGGGGCTCGGCGTCATCGCGGCCGGTCCGACCTGGGGCGCGGGGGGCGTCACCGGCGCCGGGGGGCGTCGCCACCCTCCGGCGGGGCCCGGGGCGCGGGGCGGGGCGGGGGCGGCGCGGGGAGCGGACCGCCGCAGACAAAGGGTTCGGGCTAATTGCCGCCCGCCGGCCTCCGGCGTCTGGGTTCCCGGCGCTGGGAGCGCGGGCCGCCCGCGGGACACGCCAGGCGGCGCCGCAGATAATCGCCTGCGCCATTAGCGGACAAATTGCGCTGGGGGGGCACGCGGGGCGCCGGGGGCGGGGCGCGCAGGACCCCGAGGGGGCGGGAGCGGCGCGGCGCGTGCCAGCGCCCGGCGGGGCCCCGGCCCCGGGACCGACCCCCCGGCCTGCACCCGGACCTGGACCCGACCCTCCCGCTCGGCGCCCCAGGGGCCCCCGGGGCCGCGGGCGCGCGCGGACGGGCTCACCTCGCGGGGCTCGCGGGCGGCGGGGCTCAGGGCCGGGCCCGCGGGGCGCGCTGCGCGGTCATCGCCGCCCGGGCGCCGCCCCCGCCGCCCCGCGCCCCCGGGCCCGGCCTCGGGACGGCGCGGCGCTACCTGGGCGCGGGCGGCTGCGGGGCGCCGGGGCCGGAGTCGCGGCGGGCGCGAGGCGCGGCGGCGTCGGGGCGGAGGCGGGCGCCGGGGTCCCGGGGCGGCGGGGCGAGGGCCCGGGGCGCCGCGAGGCGTCCTTCCCTGCGGGGCTTTGTCAACTCTCCCGGAGCGAGCGCCGAGCCCGCCGCGCGCCCCGCCCCGCACAACTTCCCGCCAATCGGCGCGCCGCCGCCCGCCCGCCCCGCCCCGCGCCCCGCCCCGCGCCCGAACTTTCCGCCAATCCGCGGTGCGCCCGCCCCGCCCGCCGGGCCCGGGCCTTAACCCTTGCGGCGCGGGCGGCCCGCGGGCCGGGCGTCTCCCCAGGGCTCGGCCCCGCCCCGTCCGGCCCCGCCCCCGGCCCCGCCCCCGCCAGGCTCGGTTCTCCGCCAGGTGCCCCGGCGCCCCCCCCCCCGCACCTATCTGCCCGCGGCCGTCCCGGAGGCCCCGACACCCGCGCTCCCCGCCCCCCGGAGCGCCCGGGCTGCCCTCCGGCCAGTCCCCCCGGCTGCCCAGGGGAGGCGAACCGGCCGCCCGGCGCCCCGGGGCCTGGAGGTCCGCCTGTCACGTAGCTGCCGGGAGCAGAGGGCGACCCGAGGCCCGGCTCCGGCCCGAAGCGGCGCCTGGCGAGGGGACCGGGCTCCAGCCAAGCGCGGCCCAGGCTTACCTGGCGCCTCCGACCGACGGCAGGTGTGTCCCCCCGCCGCCCGCGGGCTGCGAGCCTCCCCCTGCTGATAACGACCCGGGAGGCTGCCGCCGGTGACGGTGGAGAGCACAGGGCGCCTCCTCTGACCCTCACAGGCTGGCAGGCGCCTGTCACCTGGTGCCAGTGAACCAGCGCGGGCACAGAGAAGGCAGGTAACTTACCCGAGACTGCCCAGCCAGCACACGGCAGGTCCCGGGCTCAAACCGGGGCGCTGGAGCCCAGCTCTCCCGCGGTTCTTTCTCCACATTTTCCCACCTGCCCTTCCCCTGCGCAGCACCCCCACACTGGCTCCCAGGCCTCCACCGCTCCCGCCCACCAGCCTCTCGGAACCCCCACACCATCCTCTCTGGCCTGAACTGTGGGCCAGGCTGCCCCCTGGCTTCCCTCCCACTGTCACTTAACTGGAATCAAAAACCATTTTTAAACACAGCCCTTATTCGGCTGTGGCTCACCAGTGCCCACAACACAAACCCCATGACCTTGGAGGCCCTGGGTGCCTGGATCCTGTTCACCTCTAAGCCAACTCTGCCCCGATCACAGCGCCCCCTCCTCCCAGCGCAGCGCCCTCTCCGTCCCCTCGGGACCTCGCGGTGCTGTTCCGCTGGGAGCCCTGCCCGGAGCACCTCTCTCCCCTCAGGGGCCCCCTCCTCCAGGAAGCCTCGCAGGCCAGTGTTCCCAGGGCAGAGGATGGGTGGGTGAGGGGGTGCCAGCCATCAGGGTCTGGGCCCATCAAGGCCCAGCCTGCCCACCCTTCCCCAGCTGGTGAGACGGCAGGTTCCCAAAGGCGTCCCCTGGGCCAGTGGGAGCGCCGCCTGGACGGGCGGCGAGGAGCCCACCCTGCGTGGAGGCCCGAAAGGTGGACCCGAGCAGCCACCGGGCACCTGGAGTCAGGCCCGGCAGGCGGGGGGGGACACGGGAGCGCATTCAGGGCCCACCTGAGGACCTGAGGCGGGCGGGGCTCGCAGTCGCGGGGACAAAGCGGGCGAGTGGGCGGAGAGGCCCGGGCGGCTCCGGGCTGCCCCGGCCCCCAGGGCAGGTTCCTGCGGGGACACGCGGGCCGCGACGAGCTCCCCAGGTGCGCAGGCCGCCAGGGCAGGTGGGGGAAGGTGGCTGCGAAGCCAGGGGGCAGAGCGGGAGTGGGCAGGGGCCGAGGGGTCAGGTGGGCGGGGGGTCACAGCAGGGGGCGGGCAGGGCTCCCACCCTCCCTGCGCGGGGACACGCTGCCCCCTGGCGGAGGCGCGGGGCGGGGCGGCTCCGTCTCCGCCGTTCCCAGCCCGCCCCGGGCGTCCAGCCCAGGCCGCTTCCTGCGGGGAGCCCTCCGGCCAGCAGGCTCCCGCCGCCCCTCGGTGACAACGGCCCCCGGATAAAGACTCTGTTCAAATCCTGCCCCTTTCCAGCTGAGGCTCAGGGCAATCAGCTGACCTCCGGGTCTCAGTCCTCAGTCTGCGATCCGATCCCACAGAATTATCCTGAGGGTTGCAAGAGTTTCTGTCTCCCACCTGCCCCGCACAGGTGAGCCCCAAGAAGTATTAATTTGCTCGTCCTGGGGTCATCATTCAACCATGACAAGCCTGGCTCTGTGCCAGGCTGCGCCCGGGGTTTGGAGATGTGGGGTTCGGTGGGGGGCACTCGCCCCAGCCCTCAGGAGAGGGCGTCTTTGTAGCAGGTGTGGGTCCTGATGAGAAACAGAGTGGACAGCGCTCCTCAGGGAGCTGAAACCGAGGATGTGCAGGCTCCTGCTCCTGCTCCAGATGAAGTAACAGGGGCCAGGTTTACACAGTCCCACCAGAAAGAGCAAAAAACAATAAAATTAAAGTTAGAAAATTAAGTAGAAATAAATACACATGAAAAACACCCAAAACACCAGCCACCATGCAAAGAAAGGACAGTGACCCTTGAGAGATAGAAGTCAAAATGAGGGGGAACCTACAATTGCCCCATTCCCACCAGGAGGGAGTCTCCAGGGTGCAGTGCAGGGAGCAGGGCCCCAGGCAGAGCCTGGATGTCTCCCTCAGGTGACAAGGTGGCCGGAGTTCACAGGGCAGAGTCCTGGAGAGGAGAGAGCTGCACCGAGGGGTAACCCCAGGATCGCAGAGGCCTGTCCTCAAGGCTTCAGCAGGGAACAGATGGGTGCGGCAGTGAGAAGCACCCATGGCTGGGGGAGTTACCCCCTGGTGGGGCAGAGCCCACGCCAGACACAATGGTGCGTGTCCCACAGCCAGAGTTGATAACCTTGTGATTCGTTAGAGTAGAGAAGGGTCTTTACTAAATGTGGTTCTAGCGCTGCCCCCAAAGCTTAGAAACAAGACCCAACAAGATCTCAGTTTCCAAATAACTGCGTCCCAGAAACCAATACAAGAAATGCATAGGGACACAAAGTGATCCTGCCCAACAAGGGGCTCGGCATCTATCCAGAAACTGTTAGACATGAAAAGAAGCCGGAAACTATAACCCGTTACCAAGGGGGGAAATCAATCAAAATTAACCCAGAAACAACCCAGATGATGGGATTAGCAGATGAGAACCTCACACGCATGCACTGCGGCTCTAGTCCGTGTGTGAGGTGCTGGGAAAAAGACTGGCTACATTAAGTAGACATGGAAGAGAAATCTCAGCCTCCGGTTGAACTTCTAGAGATAAAAGTGACAATATCTGAGATACACGATGCATTGCATGGGACTAAAGAACATTGCGAAAGAAACGATTAGTGAACTTGAAGATGCAACAGCAGAAACTGTCCAGGTGGAACAGAGAAAACGCTGGAAGAAAGAAGCACAGCACCAGGCAGCTGTGGGACCGCATCAGGTGGTGGAGCAGCCGGAGTCAGAGGCCCCAGGGAAGGAGGCAGAGGTGGGAAATAAAAACTATTTTAAGGAAAAATGACCAGAATTCTCCCCAATCAGTGAAAAACATAACCCGCAGCTCCCCAAAGCTCGACGAAGCTTTAGCACAAGAAACTGGAAGAAAGCTACACCGAGACATATACATCACTCAACGTGCTGAAAAACAGCTATAAACAGTTTAAAAGCACCCGGAGGCCGGCCAGTGTGGCCCAGGGGTTGAGCAGTGACCCAGGAACCAGGAGGTCACCGCTCGATTCCTGGTCAGGGCAAATGCTGGGGCTGTGGGCTCGATCCCCAGTGGGGGGCTTGCAGGCAGCGGCCGATCAGTGACTCTCTCGTCATGGATGCTTCTGTCTCTCTCCCCTCTCTCCTTTCTTCTCTCTGGAATCAATAAAAACATATTTTAAAAAAAGAAGAAAGCGAACTTCAGCTCTGTGCTGCCTACACAGACACACGTCGAAGGTGCACAGAAACAGGTTAAAAGTGAACGGATGGGGAGATACAGTCCGTGGCCACACTCATCGAGAGAAACCCGGAGCTCCGCAGTACCAGTGGGTGGCGTGGATTTCAGAGCAAGAGCAGTTCCAGAGAGAGAGAAGTAGGATCGTTTCAAATTGTCAGAAGGACCAAACGACCCTCCATGTGCACGCACCTAGCAACAGGTGCTAGAAACCCACGAGGCCAAGCTGATTAGGACAAATGGGTGAATCCGCCGTGATCCTCAGACTTCAGCACCATCCCCCAGTGTTTGATCTGACGAGTGGACAGCATGTCCCTAGGGACGCAGGAGACCTGAGCAGCCAGCCCACTCACGTGGCCTCGTTGATATCCTAGAACAGCCCAGCATTTTCTCGGCCAGACGTTTCGATGTATTTAACATAATTTGAGTAAATTCAAAGAACGTTCTCTGACCACGCCGGGATTACCTTAGAAATCACCCACAGAAAGATGTCCTGAAAAGCCTCAAATATTCACAAACCAAATAATCCGCTTCTTTATTTCCCAAGTACGGGAGAAGAAACCAAATGAAAATTAACACTTATTTTGAACTAAGTGGAGATGAAAAGACAACAAATATCAGAAACTGTGGCACCCAGTTAAAGTGGTACTTAGAGATCGAGGACACCGAACACCTGTATTAGAGGAGACGGGTCTCAAGTCCGTGACCTCAGCTTCCATCCAAAGAAACCAGAAAAAATGAGAACAGGTGAGACCCAAAGGAAACCGAAGAAGGGAATGGTAACAGTCACATTAGAAATCAATGAAAGGAAAGACAATAAAGGAAATTAGTAAAACCCAAAAGCGTGTTCTTTGAGATCAATAAAATCAATAAATCTCTTACAGATGTATCTGGGGGGAAAAAGAGAAAAGACACAAAGTATTGATGTTTGGCATAAGACAGGTGACGTCACTGCAGATTCTAACACATTAAAGAATAACAGCAAATATTACGAGCTACTTTGTACCAATAAATTTGAGACTTTAGATGAAATGGGCAAATTCACGGAAAAACAAACACCACCAGATCTCGGTCTAGAAGAAATAGATAACCGGATTATACTATTAAAGCATTTTAATTTTTAGTTAAAAACCTTACTCCAAAGAAAACACCAGGCCCAAACGGCTTCCCTGAGAAATTCTACAAAATATTTGAGGAGGAAATAAAACCCACTGGAGAGAAGGGAAACCTCCCAACTCCCTCCGTGAAGCCCTCACACCCCTGAGGCCAAAGCCAGAACAGCATCTGTCCCGGACACGCTGGAAATTGTTCATTTTCGCTCATCAGATCCAACAGTATAAATAACGGGCAATGCATCATGACCACATGGGGTTCACCCCAGGGATGCAAAGCTGCTTTAACACCTGCACCCCAGTCGATGCTAGGAACTAAATTAACAGAAAGACGGACCACATGACTATCTCAGTCGGTATAGAATCCAACGCCCATTCCTGGTTTCTAGATAAACTCTCAGCAAACTAGGCACTGAGGACTTCCCCAACCTGGTAAACCGCATCCGTGAAAACAGTGCGGCCAACATCACACCGAGTTGTTCAAGACTAACACGCCCCCCCCCGATCAGAAGGAGACTTGGGGTGCTCTTTCTACACCATCCAACAAGATAGGGGAGGCTCAGCCAGCACAGGTTGTAAAGAAACAAGCAGGGCGCCTTGCCGGTGTGGCTCGGTGGTTGAGCATCTTGCCATGCGCCAAGAGGTGCCCAGATCAATACCGGGTCAGGGCACGTGACCGGGTGGCGGGCTCGACCCCCAGTAGGGGGTTGTGCAGGAGGCGGCCAGTAGATGATGTTTCTCTCTCATCGACGTTTCTATCTCCCTACCCATCTCCCTTCCTCTCTCTCTAAAAATAAATAAAGACACATTTAAAAATAAATAAGGGTGCCCTAGCCGGTTTGACTCAGTGGCTAGAGCATCTGGCCGAGGACCAATGGGGTGCATGTTCGATTCCCGGCCAAGGGCAGGCACCTCGGTGGCAGGCTCGACCCCCGGCCCCGGTTGGGGCGCGTGCAGGAGGCAACCGGGTGGTGTGTCTCAAATCGGTGTTTCCCTCCCTCTCTCTCTTTTTCTCTCTCTCTCTTCCCCTCCCTCCCTCCTCCCTTCCACTCTCTCTGAAAAAGCAACGGAAAACATATCCTCAGGAGAGGGTTGGAAAAAAGAAACAAAGAATAGAATGACCTGATCATCTATGTCGAAAATTCTACAGAATCTGCAAGAGAAAAGGCACCGAACTAATGATATCAGTGCACTTAGCGAGGTGGGGAGACGCAAGAGCAATACGCCCGCGTCGGTCACGTGGGGATGCAGGCGTGGGACTCGGGACAGCCCTGCGGTTCGTCAGCAGGCCTCTGAAATCCAAGTCCCGCCGTCCAGTCGCCCCACCCCGGGTGTTTACCCCACAGAGGAGAAGGCACGTGGCCCGGGAAGGTTTGGACACAACTGTTCACAGCAGCTTTATTTGCAGTAAACCCAAACTGGAGACGACCCACATGTCCACGGACAACCGGATGGGCCCAGTCCACAGGGGAGAGGAGTGAGCTCTCGACACGGCAGCACAGGTGAGGTCTCGAAATAATTGTGCCGGGGGAGAAAAGTCAGTAGAGAGCACAGACGGTGTGGTCGTGTGTGTACAGCATCCTGGGGACCCCACGGTCTCGTGGCAGTGCCGGGGCTGCCTGGGGGGGGCATGAGAGGATGGAAATGTTCCACACTACGTGGTGGCCGTGGTTCCATCACCCGAACATGTCAAAACTGATCAAATTGCAAAGCTTTGAATAGTGCAGTGTGCGCCCCGGCCGGTGCGGCTCGGTTGGTTGGGTGTCGTCCGAGCGGCCGGAGGTCACCGGTTCCATTCTGGGTCGGGGCACGTGCCAGGGTTGGGGGCTCCATTCCCAGTAAGGGGCCTGCCTGCAGGAGGCAGCCGGTCGATGCTTCTCATTCCACGTTTCTAATGTTTCTCTCTCTGTCCCTCTCCCTCCCTCTTTCCAAAAAATCAATAAAAATTTAAAAAACATATTTTTTTAAAAAGAACCAAGATCATTGTAGGGGGTGTGCAGGAGGTGGCAGATCGATGCTCCTCTCCTCCCTCTCTCTCTAAAATAATAACAATAAAAAAAACATATTAAACAGTGCAGTTTGCTGTGTTTTAAACCTCAGCAAAGGTGCTGCTTTTTAACACCAGTTCACGTGCCGGGAAGAGAGGTCTCCACTCAGGTGGGAAGGCGCCGGGAGTGCCCGGCAGCCAGGAGGGACCCTCTTCCAGTGCCTGCGGAGCCAATGCGTGGAGACTGTGAGTCACTTCAGACTTTTAATCCCAAACGACCTCCCTTCCGTCCAGCTTCTCTCCTGGGACCTGCATTTCAACTTCAGAGCCTCACTGGAGCTTTCCCCCATCCGAGCTCACAAGCCTCTCGCTCCTGCCTGCTCTGGAACCACCGTTTGGAGGGGCCAGGACCCACTTCCCGCTTCCTTTTCGAGGGACACTGGGGTGCTACCAGTGACTCTGGGTCACAGACGCTGGAGGGGTGAAGGGCCCCATGCCCACCCCTCTGAGGGGTAAGCTCGGAAGAGCAGCCCCTGGCCTAACCTTGACCTGGAGTCCCCTTCGGATGGTTAGCGTTCCCCACAGTGCTCACCGGAGTGGACTTGTGACACATCCTGCCTCGTGGCTGGCCATCCCAGGACGTGGCCCGAGCTCCAGGGCAGACCACTGGGCAGGGCAGCGGGTTGAGCGGGGCCTGGCTGGCTCCAGGGCTTGCCAGTACTCTTGCTGAGTCCCCTGCAGATGTGCACCCCTGAACCCCCGAGCAGATCCCTTCCCAAGGCCCAGGCTGTCCTGACCAGGGCCGAGGGCTGGACAAGCCTCCCCAGTGGAAAAGCTGGGCCTGCTGCTGTCATTGGCCCAGAGTGTCCCGTTGGGTTTCCCTGTGGCTCTACCCAGGGCAGTGGTTTGGGCGGGGAGAGGGGGGTAGGTCAGGTGTCATCCTGCTTGGGAACGTCCAGGGGGACAGTAGGGCCACACGAACCCCGGCAGCTGCGCCCAAGCCTCTCTCAGCCTGGGGGGGGGTGTACTCAGGAGGTCCCATCATGCCAGGGGCTGGATTCCAGCCACACCCTCCGCTGCCTAAGCTGACCCGGTGCCCCCTCTGGGCTACGGGCCACGTGCTCAGGATGGTCCTCTTCCTGTGCAGCCCCTCTGCCCCCCGGGGCCCCGAGGAGAGCCCCGGTCACTCCCAAGGGTAGGGTGGCATCTGACTCCTCCACCTGTGGCTTCCACTTGGGTTTGCTCTACGCACACCTTGGAGGGAATCAGGGTGGGGTCAGCGTATCAGGCCTGCGGGCAGCCTCCTTTCCTCCTTCACTCCCGGGAGGGGTGGTGCCCACCTTGCTGCCCCTGCCCCTGGGAGGCTCCCTGACCCAGCTCTGGGACTACTCCCTGCGCCGAAGCTCCTGCTGGGGCGTGGGCGTCCTTTCTGTCCTGGCACCTGGCGGCCTTGCCAAAGGGAAATGGCGTCCGGGTTACTCAAGTAACCCAGGAGCTGGCAGCGTGAAGGTAAAAGGCAGGGGCTGGTTGCCATGGCAGCAGCGGTGCTTGTGAAGCCTGGGCGTCCCCCCTTCTCCCGTGAAAGGGGAGATTGCTGAGGACACGTGGGGGAGGAGCCTCTGTGGCCGCAGGGCTGGGTCTTCATGCTGGCCTGGCAGAGACCCTTGTTGCCCGAGGAGCAGTTTACAAGACCAGGGAAGGGCACCCTGAGGGACAGCAGGGACGTGGGGACAGACGGGCAGGGGTCTGCCCCTGGGCCACTCCTCTGCCTCCAGAGACAAAAGGAGATTGGACCCCCGTGCGGCCTTGATGGGGCCCCACCCTGCTGGTGGTGCTGGCAGGGGCCTGGGCGGCACCCCAGGGACTCAGCCAGCACACCAACATGCAGGTGTGGGCTGCAGCCACCCACACCGGGTCTGCTGTGCCAGCTGGAGCCCCGGGCACAAAGCACAAGGTCAGCAGACTGGGCACTGGCCTCACCCTGGCCTGTAGCTATGTCCCCACAAATGCTCCTGGGGCCAGTGGCACCTGGCCCAGTCAGACACACGTCTTAACATGACCCAGGCGACTCCCACACATGGCGTTTCTGAGGCAATGGGCCCTCAGGGGTCCTTGTCGAATGTGAGATGACCGCCGACGGCACGCAGGGTCCGGGGCAACGAAGCACGTGGCAGCTCCCGAGAGCTGCAGGAAGCGGGTACGAGGCCGCTGGGCAGCTCCGACACTCGTCACAGGGTCTGTGTCTGGTCCCCAGACCTAAGCCGGTTCATGGACCCAGAGCCCGTGATGGGGGGGGCGGATCCCTAAGTGGAGCCCACACTGTAGTCACTGGCATGTCCCCAGATGTGGAAGGGGCACCTGTGGCCATCTTCAGGTGACTGACCATGGTGAGGGAAAGACCGACTTCGTGGGTCACTGTGTACTGGCTCTGAACCTGACAATCGTCACTGCTGTCCATGGGGCAACATCACACCTAACCGGAGGCTGCATCCCTGCAAGGCCCTCACCTGGAGGGGGGGGCTGCCTGGGAAGCCCCCACCAGCCCCTCTGTGGGGAAGCCTCACATCGTTAGTTCCCACAGCCGACGCATGGGAGGAGTGGGGGGTGTCCCCCCGTGCTGCTTCACCTGACAGGCTGCTGCTGAATGACAGATGACCATGACGCGGCCCGTGGTGACACCACTCACGCACGGCTGAGGCCTGGGTGTGGCATCTTTTTTTATACATATATATATATGTTTTTATTATTGATTTTAGAAACAGAGGGAGGGAGAGGAAGAGAAACATCAACCACGAGACAGTCATTGACCGGCTGCCTCCTGCACGCCCCCTGCTGGGGATCGAGGAGCCTGCAACCCAGGCATGGAATCGAACCCTGGGCCTCTCGCTGCGCAGGGCGATGCTCAACCAACTGAGCCACATTGGCCGGGCCCGGGTATAACATCTTTACTGTAGGAAACTGCAGTCATGGTGCTTGACATGCAGCCGACCTGTAAATGCTTTCCTTCCTGTCCGGTCAGGAGGGAATCACATTGAGACCGACTGCGTGAGAGGGACATCCACGCATTTCCAGGGTTGGCCTGGGTAGCACCAACTCTCCCGCGGTCTTAATCTGATCCAGAGGGCTTGGTTTCCTTGACACCATCCTGCTAACTGGGCTGGGCATCGAGAAATAACTTGAGTGCTTACGGGGGGGGGGGGTGAGGGACACACCCTGAGGTCATGAGGCTTGGGAAGTTTTGGGGATCCCGCAGTGTCAGAAGTGTTGGAATATCCTATTTAAAGTGAGATGTCTTGAAAAGTAAAATAAAATAAAGTGAGATAAGTTGCTCTACCTACTCCACCCACTTCTAACTGGCACGGTGCTTGGTGGGATGTGGATTTGGGGGACCACAGATACCACACTTGCTGTTCTGACCCACCCTCTGGGCAACAGGTCGTGTTGGCAAGAAAGCCTCTGGAGCAGGTACAGGTGTGACGTGGCCACCTGCTGCTTGGGCAGTTGGCCCATCGGAGCCCATGAGGCCTGAAGCAGCTGTGGCAGCACCAAGAGCAAGGCCTCTGGTGCAGACCCCAGGCACCCCGGGCAGGCCCACTCTGTCCTCTTCATCAACTCTCCTCCGATGGAAAAAGTCTCAGAGCTGCAAGCTTGCAGCTAAGCTCTGGGAACCGTCTGACCCGGCTTGTGACCCCAGCACCCAGCGAGAGCCGCATGCACACAGCATTCTGTCCAGAAGTGACTCATGTATTGGACAGGAGCCTCCGGCTCGGCTGAAGTGCCCCCTCCTTCACCCGAGCCTGGGCTGCTGAGGAGGTCCCTGCCGGCTGTGGGGAGAGCAGGGAATAGTGCAGAGGGGGCTTATGGGCAATGTGTACACACACCCACGTCTCAGTGGGTAGAACCAAGGTAACAGCTGGCCCAAGTGTGTGGCTCTACCATGGGCAGCATCTAGGAGGTTGACCAGTTGGCCAGATTCAGAAAGCCCAAGATAGGATGTTTTGGGGTAAGGAAGTCTGGGGAGAGGCACAGAGTGAGGGTGCTGTGTCCCACAGAAATGCCTCCACTGATCTGAGGAGCATCCCCCTATAAGGGACACTCTCATAAACAGGGCCCAGGTGCAAAGTGGCTGTGGCAGCAGAGTCAGGGGTTGTCCAGGAGCCAATCATATGGCTTTCCCAGGTCTCCACACAGCTCCAAGCCCAACCCCAAACCAGCAAAGGCCAAAGCTAACCTGTCATTGTGGTCAGAGGGTGGGGACATATCAGCAACCTGGGGCTACCTGAGTACACGGAAGCCACAATTACAGTGGGGATGGTGACTTACCCCCTGGGGACAGAGGGATGGAGCACAGGTGACTGCCCTCCAGCCACAGTCACCTCCAAAGGAGGGGTCCACCTTGCCAGGACAGGTGGCAGCGGCTGGGGCCAGGACCCCACAGCTGAGGGACAGACTTGAATGTGTTTTGCTGAAAGCCGCAGCACACAGGGCTAGGAAGGAGGGGATGGGGAGTGGCCACCCACCACACCCCACTGCCCCATGGGACCTCCACTCAGCACGTTGGCAGGTCCTGGTGTCCAAGGAAGGACCTGATCCATCAGGGAACCCAGTCTCCTCCCAGTGAGCTGGAAGCTGAGATGGTCCCTCACCACTGAGGGTCCTCAGACCACTGAACCAGCAGGAGAGACTCTTCTGCCCTACTGCTGGGGTGATGGATTCTGACACCATGGGGACACACATCAGGGCCTGTGAGCTGAAATGTGTTCCCCAGAGTTGGTGTGTTAAAGTTCTAACCTCCAGCACCTCAGAAGTGATCCTATTTTGGAGATGGGGCCTTTGAAGAGGTGATCACAGTAAGGTCATGAGCAGGCCCTACTCCATGTGACTGGTGTCCTTATAAGCAGAGGTTAGCACAGACACACACTGGGAGATGGCACAATCTGCAAGCCTCAGAAGGAACTGTCTGCCCACATCTCGATCTCAGACTTCCCGCCTCCACTGTGAGAAGATAAATTTTGGTTGTTTGAGCCACCCAGACTGTGGTATTTGGTTACAGCCACCTGAGCTGACTGAGACAGGGCTTCATGATGGGGCAGGAACCCTTCTGCAGTCACAACGGTCAGTGGGCAATGGTTTGTGGGATACAAAGACACAAGGCCCCCAAGTCCTGAGCCCTCAGGCATCTACCTGGGGAAAGGGACATGAATAATAGGTGCTGGCTTTGGGGTTCAGATGGACATAAGACCAAATTGGCATCTCCTACCTGTGACCAGGAGTTGGTGGCCCCTGAGCTTTTCATTTAGACACTTGGTGGGCACTCTGGAGGTGGACTGGGCCCTGTCTTCCGTCTGCCCTTCCAGACCCATCCCCCTCATCCAAGCTCAGGGCAGCCCAGAGGGCGGTACAGAGAGGGAGGAGTGGGATTGGGCCTCCACACCCTCCACTCCACTCACAGGGACTCCAGGCCCAGGGCCCAAGGTCTCTGTTCCTGCCCAGGTGAGCTCTCCACATCTTTCTGTGTCTGCACCGGTAAGTGCTCCCTCACCTGCTCAGTCTGCCCAGGAGCGGTGGGGCTGGGGGGCTGGGGTTCTGTACCAGCACTTAGGCTTCCCTGCCCTCTGCCCACAGTGCTATAGATGTCCTCAGATTGTCTTCATCTGATCATGCCATCAGTTTCCTTCTGGGCCCAGGAAGTGGATCCCCCTTTGGGCAGAAGGCAGGGTGGGAATGGGGCCTGCTGTTCCCTTGGTGCTACCAGAAACCCCAGCTGGGAGGGCCAGCCTTCCTAATGGCAGCTGTACCTTGGCCTCCCCCAGCAGCTCAGCCTGCTTCCCATCCTGGCACCCACGGGTGGGGAGAATAGTCTGAGTGTCTGTCCACAAAGGTCAATTCCAGGACCATGGTGTGGAAAGGCACTTTAAGGGGGCAAGTGACAGGGCAGGAGGGGGTGGACAGAGCTGATGGCCAACTGACAGCTGGTGCTGGTCTAGCCCATTGGTCTGCACAGGCTCAAAGTCATTGGACAGTAGTGGCCCTCATGGAGCAGAGACCTCCAGGTACTGCACAGGGTCCGAGAAAGGGCCTGGCCGGGCCCAGTAGTCCACAGCTCGGACCTGGTAGGATCCAGAGACGACAGCTGTGTCTGGGGACATAAAGGAACATGTGTGTTCTTGAGGGTGTGACCCCTGAACCCACCCCAAATTCCTCAAGCCCCCTGATGGCAGACTTCGCAAGGCCCTGGACCCCACCCCACAGGCACGGTGCTGAGGCCTAGGAATTGGTGGCAGACGCACCTGGGCTGAACACAAAGAGGTTAAAAGTTGACGGCTTCCTGCTGATGAGGGCATACCCCTGACCACCCGGGGAGAACTGGATCTCATACGTCCACAGGCACCTGGGGAGAGTCAATCAGGGCCAGGGCTGGGGTCCAGGTGGTTAGGCAGGGCAGGGCCCTCCCAGAGCCTGGTCCCTCCAGCCTCCTTCCTGGCTCCTCCCGGGGCCCTGGGCACTCATGACAGGCCATATGGGCCGAGGGGAGGGGGCCGGAGCCCAACGGCCACCTGCAGTGTCCCCTGTACGTGCTCCCACCCCACATCAGACAGGGGGTACGTCATGGGCCGTCTGTGCTGCAGTGGGGTCAGGTGTGCGAGGGGAGGAGGGCATGACCTTCGCAGGGTGGTGAGGGTGAGGGGCTGAGGGCCACAGTGGAGTGACCACTGGGCGCTGTGCCGGCAGGGGCTGGGGGCGCGCACACGGGTGGGGGAAGGGGCGTGAGGAACGGGGCGGGGTACCGAGGCCACCACGCTCGCGTACTTGGAGCTCACGCGCTCGTCCGACCAGACCAACAGCAGCTGCCCACGGGTCAGGGGCAGGGCGCGGAGCCGGGTCACCTGGGAGGAGGGAGGCGATGAGGGGGGCGCGCGGTGGGCGAGGCCGGGCCCGGGGCGGGGGAGGGGGGCCGGTCACTTGCCTGGCCCGGCGGCTCATCCGGGCGCGCGCACACGTGCACCAGCAGCAGCGAGGGCACCGGGAGCTCCGCGCGCAGCGTCAAGGGGCCCTGGGCGGGGAAGGGGCGCGGCGCGCTGGCCACGGGGTCCTGGGACAGGGGCAGGTACTCAGCACCCGCGGACCTCAGAGCAGCCCCGCCCCCCGACCCCCATGGCCCCCATCCTCCATCCCCCACCCCCATCCTCCCATCCCCCACCCCTCACCCCATCCTCCCATCCCCCACCCCCATCCCTTCCCCCACCCTCCCATCCCCCACCCCCACCCTCCCATCCCCCACCCCTTTCCCATCCCCCACCCTACCCCATTCCCCCCCCCCGCCCCGCCTGCGGACCTCCGCCTCGCGCATGCGCCGGAACTGCTCTGGCGAGGGGAAGACCGGCCGGCCGAGGCGCTGCCACTCGCCGTGGGGGCTGCAGAGCCGGTTGTCCAGGTAGAGCGTGACATACACGAGCCCTGCGGAGCCGGACAATGGGCCACGCGCCCGGGCCCGCGCCTCCAGGCCCCGCCCCGCCGCCTGCTGGGGCGCACGCCCCGCCCCCGCCCCCTCGCTCACCCGGGCCCGGGGGCGCCCCGTGCAGGCGCAGGGTCAAGGGGACGCTGCGGTTGGCGTGGGCGCGGGTGTCGTCGCTCGCGTAGACCAGCACCGTGGCGCGCCAGGCGTCTGCGGGGCCAGTGGGGCGGTGGGCGCTGGCCAGGACGCCCACAGTGTGGTTGGTGTCCAGCACCACCCCGGCCCGCGACACCTCGGCCCAGAGCTGCTCACCGTCTGCTGGGCATGGGGCAGCGGTCACCGCGGGGTGGTGGCACCCTCTCCCGCCCAGGGCCTGGCTTCCCATCATTTGCTCCCCTCCACGGGGGTCCCCCCACCACCCCTGCTGCGCCCTCAGCAGGGCACGTCCATCGGGCTCCCCTGCCCGCTCGGGGCCTGGACGACAGTCGGGCGCACGGAGGCCAGAGCCGGCTGCGCCCCCGCGCCCCCGCGCGGCTCACCCAGCAGCGCCAGCAGCCCCATGGCGCTGAGCACCGGCTTGCGCAGCAGCTGCACGTGCGGCGGGCGCGTGTCGTTGACCTGGAAGCGGGCGGTGAGCGTGCGCTGGGCGAAGGGGTGCGGGTGGTAACTCAGGAAGGCGTTGTCGTTGCTCAGGAGCGCGTAGCGCACGGGGAAGCTGCTGTTGGCCACCAGCCGGTCCTGGTGCTGGGCGATGACCTGTGGGTGCGGGCAGCCGCGACCTTGGCCTCCAGCCGCCCGCCCCCCCGCCCCCCGCGGCGGGAGGCGCCCCTGGGGGGAGCCCCACCTTCACCACCATGGCGGCGTAGGTCACGTCGGCCCTCCACGCCTGCGGCAGCGACCAGCCCACCAGCGGGTCCGCCTCGTCGTTGTAAACGGGGGTGTCGGCGAACTTGGGGAAGCGCTGCTGTATCTGCCGCAGCACCTCCTGCTCCTGCTCCAGGATGTAGACGGAGCTGCCCGCGCCCTGCGGTCGGCAGCGCGGCCTCAGCGCGAACAGTGTCCACCCGAGGCCGCCCCGAGGGCCCGCGGGGTCCTGGGCCCTACCTTCCTGTGGAGGGCGATGTAGTCCAGCCGCACGCCCACCTCCCCCGTGAAGAAGTTGGTGCCGTGGTGACAGTGCTCCAGGAGGCCCCAGCTCAGCGGGGAGCGCGGTGGCGCGTGGAAGGCGTCCCCAGGGCCGCCCAGGCGCAAGGCGGGGCTGGCCTCGCGCAGCCCCTCGGAGCAGGCGTCATAGTAGTTGAAGAAGCCTGGAGAAGGGGTCAGGGAGTCCACGTCCTTGCACCTGAGGAGCCAGGGCCCTCAGCTGCAGGACCCGGGAGGCCCCATCCCCTCAGCACCCAGACCAGGGAGGCCCCGCCCCCTCAGCACCCAGACCAGGGAGGCCCCGCCCCCTCAGCACCCAGGACCCGGGAGGCCCCATCCCCTCAGCACCCAGGACCAGGGAGGCCCCGCCCCCTCAGCACCCAGGACCCGGGAGGCCCCGCCCCCTCAGCTGCAGGACCCGGGAGGCCCCGCCCCCTCAGCACCCAGACCAGGGAGGCCCCACCCCCTCAGCACCCAGGACCAGGGAGGCCCTGCCCCCAGCTCCAAGGACCCAGGAGGCCTCGCCCACCTTGCATAGTCATGGACACGTTGTCAAAGTCGTGGTGGTCGGGCTCGTTCCACGTCTCGAAGTTCCACTTGGAAACCTGAGCCAGTCCGTACCTACCTGCAGAGTGTCCCTGCTGTTGCACGTGGGTCCCTCCCCTAGGGCAGGAGGATGCCCATCCCCACCCCCACGCAGGGGCACCCACGGTTAGGGGTTTGGCTGTCTGGGCTGTTTGATTCGTGTGAGTCTGCCCTGGCCCCTCCACCTGGCCTCCCTCCCCCATCAAGTTCATGACAAATATATGTTAGGAGGCAGTGCGGGAGGACAGCCAGCCCAGGGGCACCCACCCCCATCCCCTCAGGTCCCCCCTTCCTCACCCACCAATGTATCTCCTGGCCAGGAGGGAGACCAGGTCCTTCCACTCAAACACCTGTCGTTTGTCATCAAAGTCGGTGAAGTGTCCAGAGGGGCTGCCCATCAGCTCAAAGCCTGCAGCAGAGGAGGCTGGCTGTCCCGCTGCCCACCCACTGACTCAATCCCCGTGCTTCCCCAAGGCCTGGGCCCCACCAGGCCGGCACCAAGGCCAATCCTGGGTGAGCAACCATTGAGGACCCAGGGGGCCCAGTCATGGGGAGAGGGCACCTTCTAGGCAGAGGCCGGGCCATCCACTTACCCGGGAGGAGCTGGTTCTCCCTGAGAAGGTCCAGGTACCCATCCAGGTGAGTGAAGTTGTAGCTGAGGCCCCGCTCAGCCGAACTTCTGTAGAAGGACATGAAATGTCAGGCAGGAAGAGGCGGCCCTGGGCTGGAACTGAGGCCACGTTCATGCAGGTAGAGAATCCACAAGGTGCCACACAGGATTCAGCTCCAGACTCATGGGCCCTTCCCCTTGGGAAAGACCAACCACGGAAGCCTATCACTCACAGCCTGGTATGAACTAGACTAGTGCCTGTCCTGGAACCCCCACCCCAAAGCTGTCAGAGGCTCTGAATAGCTAGGGGCTCAGGGGTGGGGCGAGCAACAGGATGGCGGCAGGGAGAACAGGCGTCCTGCAGACAGCTGACCTAGAGCAGGGGCTGTGGGACAAGAGCCTGGCAGGCTCTGCTTCTCTGTGCTCAGTGGGGGCCAGGGCCCCTATCCCTCCTCCCACAGTCCAAGAGGCAACATGGGCAGACAGGACAGAGGAAGGCAGCCTGCCCTCCCTGCACTCGTCCCAGACGGGCCTACTTCCCTCCGGGCTCGTGCTCTGAGAGGGAATGGGCATCATCAGGCAATTACTCAACTCAAAGGTGCTGGGAAGGGGATGTGATACAGAGCAAAGGGTCAGGTGGGGGAGGCCTCTCCAAGGTAATATCCAGGACCTCCCAAGTGATGGGACAAGCCAGCAATAAGAGTCCCTGGGGAACAGATGGGACAACACGTGCAGAGGTCCTGCGGCAGGCATGAGCGTGTGGTAACTGAGTGGCAGAGAGGTAACGAGCGGACCTGGGGCAGAACAAGGGTGTGAGTGTAAGAGATGAGGTCACATGGCGTCTTGTGACCACAGTGAGGAGGGACCTGACTCAGGGTGAAATGGGGAGCCCTATCAGAGATCCCAGCAGAGCAGTGCCATGACTTTTTGCGTTTGCTTGTTTTTAAGACAAGTTTCTTTTTCCCATTGCTTTTCAGAGAGAGTGGAAGGCAGTGAGGGAGGGAGAGGCAAACATCAATGTGAGAGACACACGGGCTGGTTGCCTCCTGCATGCACCCCTACTGGGGGCGGGGAGCAGGCCTGCAACCCAGGTAGGTGCCCTTGACTGGGAATCGAAACCCTCAACCCTTTGGTGCGTGGGCCGGTGCTCTAACCACCGAACCACATCGGCCAGGGCCCTAAGACCAATTTTAACGGCACTTTTAGGTTTACCTCAAAATTGAGAGGGAGGTACAGAAGTCTCCCATCCCTGCCCCCTGCACAGCCTCCCCATTACCAACATCCCCACCAGAGTGGGACATTTGTGATGACCGATGAAACTACAGTGACATGTCATTGTCACCCAGAGTCTGTAGCGTACATTAGGGTCAGTCTGCGTTCTGTAGGTTTGGAAAGATGTCTAATGACATCTTAGGGCGTCATACAGAGTAGTTTCACTGCCCTAAAATCCTCCCCTGCTCGCCCCTCCCTCCACCCCGAGCCCCTGACAAGCACACGTTTGGACTGTCCTCACAGCCTTGCCTTTGCCGTGATGTTTTGAAAGGGTCCTTCTGGTGGCCAACTGGAGCCAGAAGATGGTCCCCCAGGGGGAGGTGTGGTGTCCAGACAGGGAGGGGCTGAGAGGATGGGTTGAGGAGGCAGAGGGCACAGCATCTGCTGATGGATTCAGGTGAGCTAGGGGGGCGGGGTCCAGCACAGCCTCAGATTTCAGCTTGAGCATCGTGGCAGGCAGGGTGCAGGGATACGCCGGCACTAAGGTGAGTCTCGGACTTGCCCGTGCAAAGGGGGACATCCGAGGGTGGACCTGGTTTTGGGGCCGGGAGGAAGCTGGTGGTCCCCAGTTAGGCCCCGACAAAGGCAGTGGGGCAGGTAAGCAGGAGGTGGCCCAGGTCAGGGCTTTGCCTTGAGAAGAGCACAGGCAGGTGGGTTGGCAGGGGGTCTGGGGGCTTCCTTTGAGGACATGCCCAGTCTACCCACAGCTCTGAGAGGTGAAGGTGGGAAAAAGCTAGAGGGCCTGCAGTGTGGCAGCCAGGTCTGTCCTGTGACAGTGGAGGAGGGGCTGAGGAGTCACCATGGACCATGCACCAGGCCCTGAACAGCCCTTGTCTCTCTCCACCCCTCACCACAGCCTGGCCAGCGAGGATCTGGACAGGTCAACACCTCTCTTCCAGGTCCTTCCCTCCCCTACCCCTCGCTGTTCCCCAGCAAGGCAGAACCTGGGCCTGGCCTTCAAAGTCCACCCACCAAGCGCAGCAGCCTCCTGCGCCTCGCGATTGTTCGCCCTCCCTGGCCCCGCTGTGCAGGGGTGGTCTTCCTGCTCTGGGGCCCAGCAGGACAGGCAAGTGCACAGCAAGGATCCACCTCCACCCCCACCTTCCCTCCCATCCAAAGGTCACAACTGGTAGCAAAAAAATAAACTTAACAAGCACTTGGGTAAAAATTAAATACGTGCAGCAGATGGGTTCCAAAGTCCCACGGGTGCACGCTGGGGGGAGGACAGGTGCAAGCAATGGTGACCAAGTGCAAAGTGAAGGCATACAGAGTTCTCCAGATCCTTGGGCACTGGGCCCATGCTGGGCCCTGCTCTGTCCTGGGCCAGCAGGGTATCTCCAGGGGAGCCCCAGCAGCAGAGGTGTCCCCAGCCTGTCACCCTGGGTGAACGTGAATGTCCGCTGGCCCAGCCAACCTAGGCAGCCAGGGATGCCCTGGGAGCAAGTAGGCCTGTCCCCAGCGCCCAGGAAACCTGAAGGTGGGGGCTAGGAACCCTGGGGCAGTCCTTGCACCCCACTGTCCTGCCTCCGCCCCGTTGGGAGGGGAACCGGTGTAGGATATTCTCAGCAGGGGCGAGCCCTTGGGTGGTGTGCGCAGCCCCTCCCAGCACTCCCCCTGCAGAGAGGCCTGGGTCGCAGATGCAGACCTGGCCGCCCATCGGTGCCCAGACCCCTCCACCCGGCCGCCCAGCAGCGGCCCAACCTGGGCGCGAGGGACCAGCGGAGTCGCCTCCCGCGCGTGGGCCTGCGCGGCGGCTGCTGCACAGCGACCCTCATTCACCGCGCCCGCGGCCGGTCGGCGGCACCCGAGCCCCCACCCGCGGGCCCGAGCGCGTGCGCCCGAGGACAGCGCGGCCCCGGCCTGGTGAGTGCTGGGGTGCGCGGAGCAGGGGCCCGGGGCTCAAGGGCGGGGTGCGGGGACCAAGCGCGCGCGCTCGGCGGCCAGGGCGCGGCGTGGATCGGCGCCGGGAGGGGGCGCAGGGCGGGCGGTGTCGCGCGGGGGGCGCGGTGGAGACCCGGCCGGGCTCCGGGTGCGGGGCACGGCGGAGAGGGGGCGCACCCGGGCCGCCGGTGCTGGCGGGTGGGGTCGGGCCGGAGCCGGGGAGGGGGCGGCAGGGGCGAGCGCGCCCGGCTGGGCTTCGCCTCTGGGGCCCGGGAGCGCACACGCGCGGTGGCGGGGCTCCCCGGAGAAACGGGGGCTGCTTGTCACTTGGAGAGATACAATATCTCCTTTCTAAACAAGCGTACTTAATTTAAAACCACGACTTAAAGGCAGATATTAAGGAAACAGCCGCATGGGTGTGGCAGGCGACGGGCAGGCTACTGCGGGTGGACGGCCGGCTCCAGATCCCAGCCCCTGCCCTGATCCCAGCAGCCCGCAGCGCAGCGGGCCCCAGGGTGGGGGCGGAGTGGCCTCAGCGTCCTTCCCCAGGAACCCAGACGCTTGTGCACGTGCCTGGCCAGACCACAGGACGGTCACAGCAGGGCAGAGGGCAGGCGCCTGTGGTAGCCTTAGGCCCCAGGGGTCCTGCGATTCTCTCAAAGGGCATATATGACCTCAGTTGTATTTCTTCACCTGCTCAGACACCCAGTCTGGGTAGGAGCTGGGGAAAGTGTCAGGCCCAGTCCATGCCTCCAAGGACAGCCCAGCCAGGCCCCCAGGCTCCTGACAGGGTGGGGGCGCTGGGTGCTGTGTGTACAGAAAACAGCCCTCCCTGGAATATCTCCACCTGCCAAGGATCCCACCACCGGTGCTACAAACTCAGCCGGCCTCTGGAAGTCCTGTCCCCTTCCTGAGAGGGAGGAGGGGCCACCTCCTACATTAGGTTTCTCCCCAAACATCCCCTATTCCCCTCCAAGCCCGCAGGCAGGTGTCTGCACCCTGGGAGCCCTCCACGTGGCCCAGCTCCACGTGCAAGCCCACACCTGTACCCATAGGGGCCACCTGGGGAGTTCCCTCACTGCCCTTTTCGGAAGCTGGGCCAGAAGATAATTGTTTTATGACCCCTCAGTAGCTGCCCTCCCTTCCCCACCCTCTGAAGTGCAACTCATCTGCCCCAAGTTGGGGCCTGAGGCCCTGAACTTCTGTGACTCATTGGCCAGGACCTTGGACCAGTAAACTACAGCTCCTGGTCTTGGCAAACAGCTCCCTCCCAGGGCTGAGTGGGTCCCAGGCAGGACTTGTGTGGGTAGGGAGGCCCTGGCTCTCCCCTGCGGGGGCCCAACACGGACTCTTCAAGGTCAAGGAATCAGATCTGGAGACAGAGCCTCCATTGCAGGTGGGAGACCTCACCCTCACTGAGGTGGGGACACCCCCCAGTCTCTGGCCATCCCCACCCCCGAGCACCACTCCCATCTGTGCCCCCAAACGGGGCTCCTGGTCTCCCCTGCCAGGCCCAGGGGTTTGGGGCCAGGGCAGGGCTTGTAGGCAGACTTCCCGAGGTCCCCAAATGGGGCTGAGTGTGGAGGGGCCTGGAGGGAGCCCCTCAGCCTCTCCCTGTCCCCTGTTCCGGGGGAATGGAGCTCTGCAGGATAGTTGGCTGTTAATCTTAATTCCCCCTCAGAGCCTGGCAGCTCCTGTGGGGATGGGAGAAGCAGGGCTGAGCCAGGGCCAGGGCCTCCAGGACAGTAGCCCAGGCCAGCTCAGCCTTCCAGCCACCAAAGGGACCACCACCCTCGGGTTGGGGGAGCACTTGGGGCTTCAGCACCCTGCGGGATGGACCCCTTCTCACCCAATCCTTTATTTTTAAAATGGGGGGCTGAGGTTCTGAAAAATCACTGTAAAAATAGTAGCTGCCCTTAGTTTACCATGCACAGGGCACAAGTGGAACCATGTAAAGCGCCTGTTGGCCTCCCACCAGCCCTGAGAGGCAGGTCCTTCCTCCAGAGGAGAGAATGGGAGTGTGGGAAGCCAGGCACCTGCCACTCACAGAGGGTCAGCGCCGGGCTGGAGCCCAGGTGGTCGGGCCCCAGGGGACAGACCCAGGACCCGTGTCCCACAGCAAGAAGGGCACACCTGGCTAGTAACAGAATCTCAACGCCTGCAACCCTCTTGCCCTTGGTGCGCGCGTGCATGCACAAATGAGGCCAGGGACACCCCTGCCTGTGCCCCAGCATGAACCAAACCTGTCTCCTGTCAGGACAGGGAGGATGTCCAGGGATGGGACAAGAAGACCAGCCCTTCCTTGGTCCCCTGTGGTCCATGCCCATCCTTCAGGGTCCTGGGTGCCAGGGCTGAAGGGCTACATGCTGCCTGTGTCCATCCAGGGATAGTTAGTGCTCCTGACCCTTGGCCTCCCCCAAGGGCCCTAGAACCCAAGCATCCTGCCCCAGCCACTTGCTGCCCCAGGCCACCCTGTCCCTCGCTGGCAGCCCTGTCCTGGGAGGCTGGGTGCTTATCGGAGGCCATACAGTATAATCATTTGTGAACCTCTAATTACAGCACAACTCCCCAGATTGGCCGCTCAGGTAACACTCATCTGGGGGAACACCTGACTCAGCAGTCTTTGGGGTAAATAATTTAACTGCCAGGCCAGCTGCACTGCCTGCAGGTCAGGCTGAGGGGGTCCAGACAGCAGACCCTGGCCTGGGAGGACAGACAGCCGGGCCCCTCACTGGCTACCACGCTACCCACGGAGCCCGTGAGGGTTTCCCTCAGGTGAGAATCATGCTGGGGCCTGTGCGGGACAGTAAAGGCTCTGAGGATTCCGCACAGCCGAGGACGGCTCCTTGGGGAGACGAACAGGCCCGTTCTTTCAGGAACCCTCAGTCCCTAGGCGGGTGGCATTTAAACAGTCCTGGACCCCGGGGACCCCTGTGTGGTGAGGTCTTTGAAACATAGCTTTCATTGGTCCCCTAAAGGGAAGAGCCACAGCCAGAGTCCACAGGGGCCATGCCCACCTGTCCACGCCTCCCGCCAGGCGGGCACCACCACCCACCCTCCACGCCCCAGGCAATCTAGGCCCCATGCCCTGGACTAGCCCACAGTGCTCTCAACACGGGGAGCAGAGTGACCAGGCTTGACGTCACCATGAGGGGACTTTCAAGAGCCCAAGTCTGAGCTGAGCTCTGCACAGCTGAGCAGGTCAGGCTGTGGGACGCTGTGCACTGAGGTAGAGGCCCGATCAGGCTGGGTGGCAGGCACAGTCCAGCTCCCTTGTTGCACGGTGCACCTGAGTGTGTGTTTTGTCAACCCTCACCTGAGGATATTTTTTCCATTGATTTTTTTTTTTTAAATATATCTTTATTGATTTCAGAGAAAGAGGAAGGAAGAGGGGGAGAGATATAGAAACATCAATGGCATGCGGGAGGCGGTGGTCAATGACTCATCATTGATGTTTCTCTCTCTCTCCTTCCCTCTCCCTTCCTCTCTCTCGGGTCTCTGAGGATATATTTTAAAAAAAACAAAAAAAAACATCCATGGTGAGAGGGTCATTGATCAGCTGCCTCCTGCACACCCCACACTGGGGATCAAACCCACAACCCAGGCGTATACCCTGACTGAGAACTGAACTGTGATCTGGATCATAGGTCGATGCTCAACTGCTGAGCCACACCCAGCCAGGAGCATTGATTTTTGTTTTTAGAGAGTGGAAGGGAGGGGAAGGAGGGAGACACACACATCTACTGGTTGCCTCTCTCATGTGCCCTGACCAGTGCCGGGATTTAAACCCATAACCAGGTACGTGCCCTTGACTGGGAATTGAACCCGGACCCTTTGGTGTGCAGGCCGGTGCTCTAACCATTGAGTCATGTTGGCCAGGGCAAGGCCTGCGTGTTTTGAGGCAAAACTCAGGAAAGTTGCCTCATGCTTGGAAACGGTGCCCTACGGTCGGAACAGACTGCTGGCCCTACAGAGGTCACTCTCCCAAAGCTAGTGCCAGGATTTCTGCTACAAGGACCTGGGAGGTGCCAAAGGACCTTCTCAGGCATGTGCAAGGTCTCCCTCTGGCCTCTGCCCCCCCCAAGCCCACAGTGCAGAGGGGACCTCAGTCTTCTGGATGGGGATGTGGGGTGAGGACAGGGCCTGTGCCTGGACAGGGAGGTGGATGGGGCACAGTGGAGCTTGGGTCTGGCCGCACATGTATCTGTGACAAGCATCCCACTGCCCCAGTGTTGACACCCACTTCTCCACGGCAGATCTTCCCGAGGGGCCTGGCACCCTAAGATGGAAGTGTCCCCGGAGCAGCAGCAGGGCGGAGGGCCAGTGCTGGTCCGCCGGCGGCCCCCGGCCCCCCCAGGCGCCTGCAAGACGCTGAAGGCCAGGCTGAAGCAGCACTGTGTGTGCAGCATGCAGGGGGCCCGGGTGCTGGTGCAGGACCTGTTCCCTGTCACACGCTGGCTGTGCAGGTACAGCCTACGGGAGGACCTGGCGGGCGACGTCATGTCCGGGCTGGTCATTGGCATCATCCTGGTGCCCCAGGCCATCGCCTACTCGCTGCTGGCTGGGCTGCAGCCCATCTACAGTCTCTATACCTCCTTCTTTGCGAACCTCATCTACTTCCTCATGGGCACCTCCCGCCACGTCTCCGTGGGCATCTTCAGCCTGCTCTGCCTCATGGTGGGGCAGGTGGTAGACCGTGAGCTCCTGCTGGCTGGCTTCGACACCACCCAGGAGGGCCCAGGGCCCAGGGACAACAGCAGTGCCCTCAACGCCTCAGTCACCACGCAGGCGCTTGGGCTGCAGGACTGTGGGCGCGACTGCTATGCCATCCGCGTTGCCACCGCCCTCACACTGATGGCCGGGATTTACCAGGTGAGGAGCCGGCCACAGGGGGGGCCCTGCTGAGCTGCTGGGGCAGCCCCCTCAGGTGCTCAGTGCCCACCCAGAAGGGCCAAGCCTGGGGGAGCACAGGGTTGGGGCCTCGAAGGATGTAGGACAGGACAAGGAACAGGCAGAGGGAGGCCCAAGATGGTGCCCTAGAGCACCCAAGGGGCTGAGGGTGCCCAGGGCCCAAGGAGCCTGTCCAGCCAGTGGCAGCCTGGGTAGGGATAGGTGGCTGGAGTGTAGCCTCAGGTTCAGACATGCCCACTGGCCCACATGGCCTCCCCAGGCTTCCTGTCCCAGGTGGGACCCTGGGGGTCTGCCTGCCTTTAGGTGGCCTCCCCATACCCGGCCCTCTCCTGTACCAGGCCTGTCCACTTCAACCCCATGTCACCCTCCCATTGGCTCTGGGTCTCTTGGGAGGGGGCAGTGCCAACTCATGGGGCAGGAAAAGGAGCTGGTCAGGCTCTGTGCTGTGACTGCCCCCTCAGCCACAACGGACAGCCCGCTGCCCTCAAACACTCTGCCCACAGGTCCTCATGGGCATCCTCCGGCTGGGCTTCGTGTCCGCCTACCTCTCGCAGCCACTGCTGGACGGCTTCTCTATGGGGGCCTCGGTGACGATCCTGACATCCCAGCTGAAGCACCTGCTGGGCGTGCAGGTCCCGCGGCATCAGGGGCTGGGCATGGTGGTCCGCCTGTGGGTGAGCCTGCTGCGCAGCGCCGGGCAGGCCAACCTGTGTGATGTGCTCACCAGCGCCGTGTGCCTGGCCGTGTTGCTGGCTGCCAAGGAGCTCTCAGACCGCTACCGGCACCGCCTGAAGGTGCCACTGCCCACAGAGCTGCTGGTCATTGTGGTGGCCACACTCATGTCCCACCTTGGGCAGTTCCACGCACGCTTCGGCTCCAGTGTGGCCGGCGACATCCCCACTGGCTTCGTGGCCCCACAGGTGCCGGACCCCGGGCTGATGTGGCGCGTGGCGCTGGACGCCGTGCCCCTGGCCCTCGTGGGCTCTGCCTTCTCCATCTCGCTGGCAGAGATGTTTGCCCGCAGCCACGGCTACTCTGTGCGTGCCAACCAGGAGCTGCTGGCCGTGGGCTGCTGCAACGTGCTGCCTGCCTTTTTCCACTGCTTTGCCACCAGTGCTGCCCTGGCTAAGAGCCTCGTGAAGGTGGCCACTGGCTGCCGCACACAGCTGTCCAGCGTGGTCAGTGCCGCTGTGGTGCTGCTCGTGCTGCTGGCACTGGCCCCACTGTTCCGGGACCTGCAGCGGAGCGTCCTGGCCTGTGTCATCGTGGTCAGCCTGCGGGGGGCCCTGCGCAAGGTGAGGGACGTCCCAAAGCTGTGGCGGCTCAGCCGGGCTGACGCACTGGTCTGGGTGGCCACAGCGGCCACCTGCGTGCTGGTCAGCACCGAGGCCGGGCTGTTGGCAGGCCTGCTCTTCTCGCTGCTCAGCCTGGCCGGCCGCACACAGCGCCCACGTGCTGCCCTGCTCGCCCGCATCGGGGGCTCCGGCTTCTACGAGGATGCCGCGGAGTTCGAAGGCCTGGTCCCCGAGCCGGGGGTGCGAGTGTTCCGCTTTGCGGGACCCCTCTACTACGCCAACACAGACTTCTTCCTGAGGTCCCTCTACAGCCTCACAGGGCTGGACGTGGGACACGCGGCTGCCAAGAGGAAGAAGCAGGGCCTGGAGGCAGGGGTCAGCGAGGGAGACCCTGTCGAGGACAAGGACCGGGGCCCAGCGAGCAGCACAGCTGCACTGGTGCCCGTAACGGCCGGCTTCCATGCGGTGGTCATTGACTGTGCCCCACTGCTGTTCCTGGATGCAGCGGGCCTGGCCACACTGCAGGATCTGCGGAGAGACTACGGGGCCCTGGGCATCACCCTGCTCCTGGCCTGCTGCAGCCCCTCGGTGAGGGACGCCCTGAGGAGAGGGGGCTTCCTAGGGGATGACCAGGAGGACACAGGTGAGGAGGGACAGCTGTTTCACAGTGTGCACAATGCCGTGCAGGCGGCCCGAGCCCGCCACAGGGAGCAAGCGCCCACCAACTCCTCGCTGTAGTAGAGGCAGCACCTGCGGGAGCCCTCACAGCACCATCCTCCCATCGCCAATCACCCAACTGACTCCTCCTGGGGGCATTCGTGCCACGTTCTCCCGGGAGGGACAGGGAGCCTTTAAAACAAACACCACTGTAGTGCCAAGCTGGACCCTGGTGCTGTCCCACTGGCCTTGGGGGCCAGTGTGACACTCTGTTACTGTCTGACTTGAACAAGGGTCCCAAGACAATCATGTGACCTGCAAGATGCCAAAAGGACACTGGTCCCTTGACCCCCACAGCCCCCAGCCCACTGGGGGAGAGCTGCCAGCTCTGGCCAGAGGCGTGAGGGTCCCTGTGTCTCTGGAGGACCCCCCAACACACACACCCAAGTGCTCCTTACACCTTGTGCCTAAGCCCCGGCTACACCCCGCAGGGCCAAGGCAGTGTGACCAACGCGACCTGGGCTCGGCCCTGGGGCACCGCATCCCTGCTCAGCCGACCGCATTCCACACCCAGCTCAGGGCGCGTGCGTGCACTCGCTGGCGCCGGGTTCCGCTACAAAGCCAAGGCAGCGGAACACCAGCCCTCCCTGGGCCCCCAGGGTGACCTCCAGCAGGAAGCCAGCTGTGCCAATCCCCCGTGGGCCCCGTGAGCCAGGGAGGACGTCCTCCCCTCCCCATGGGCCGCCCTGCTGGGAAGTGTACAGCAGGATCTCCCCTCCCGTGTCCCGGCTGCAGCTCGCACCGCACTGTCCACGGCGAACACAGACTCGGCCTTCACCTCTGCAAAGCGGGCTCTGCCCAGGCGCTCCCGGCTGCCTACCCCACTGTCACTCACCTGGCAGTGACGAGGTCCAGCAGCCAGTGGGTCCGGACCTGCTCGATGCCACCGTGAGGGACGGCGCCCACGTAGGCCAGGTTGAGCTGCTGGTCCCAGCTGAGGTCATACTGGTCAGCCTGGCTGTGTGGCAGTGGAGGGCTGGGGACACGACAAGGGTGTGGGGGCATTAGTCCCCATGAGTGGGGCCCACGGGCCAGCCTCATCAAACGTCGGGCACCTACGAAGCCGGGGCCCGGCCTGCCAGGGACACTGGGCTGCGGCAGGCGACTGGGAACGTCTGAGGTGAATTATACTATCCTTGACGTAATACAGTGATCCCTAAGGCCAGGCGTGTTACCAAGTCCCATGCTTTGGGGGGTCAGGGGCTCCCAGAGGAGAGAGGGTCACATCGCCACTCTGCCCCTTGCCCCGCCAGCTGGGGATCTGAGCTGCAAGCCTGACACAGAGTGGGCTGGGGACACGCAGGCATGGGGGGCAGGCCCCACTGCAGGGGTGCCCCACATCCTGGGGCTGCCGCCCGGGAGGGCCCTGGCCTGCAGAGGGCCGCGTCCTGAGCCACAGCCCCCAAGGGCCCGGCTGCCTCCCATTCCCAGGCAAACTCGGGGCCTGGCCTCAGCTCACCACAGGGGGTCCCCACTCAGCTAGAAAACCCCCTTGGCACCCCAAACACCACCGGGGACAGAGAGGAGGCCCCCGCCCCGGTGGAGGGTGGGCCTCGGAGGGAGGCGCGGGCCTAGGCGGGCGGGCTGCTCACTCCGCAGCGCCCCCTGCGCGCCACGCGCGACGAGGGGTCCCAGGGCCCGGGCTGGGGAGCACGAGGCGGGACAGGGCCGGACGGGCCGCGCGAGCCTCCGCCGCGCCTCGCGCTCACCAGAAGCCGGTGCTCCTCCAGAAGGGCCGCAGGGGCCGCGGCGCGCGGGCGGCGTCCACGCGCACCAGGAGCGGGGCCTCGGCGGGGGCGGCGCGGGGCGCGGCCGGCAGCGCGGCCAGGAGCGCGAGCAGCGCGGCCCAGCGCCCCGGGGGGCGCGCGGCGGGGGCGCGCATGGGGCCCTGCGGCCTCGGGTCCGCGGCGCTCCCGGCGCCCAGCTCCGCGCCTCGCCCGCCGGTTCCGCCTCCGGGTCGCGCGCCCCGTGACCGCCATCGGGGGGCGGGTCCCCGGAACCCGGGCCAGTCGGGGCCGGGGCGGGGCCTCGGGCGCAGGGGGCGGGGTCGGGGCGGAGGGGCGGAGTCAGGACACAGGGGGCGGGGCCTGGGCGCGCAGGGGGCGGGGGCGGGGACGGCGGGGCGGGGCGGCCTCCGCTCGCAGCCGCCGGGCCGCGGGGTTTGCCGCCTCCCCCGGGAAGTCCTCCCGCGCCCCCTTCCCGGCGCCCCGGGTGGCGAGCCCAGTCCGCCGGCCACGCTCCGGGACCCTGGGCCGCCCGCTCCTCTGGCCAGCGGCCGGGGGAGCCCAGCTCCGCGGCTGGGCAGGGGGTGCCCCGCGGGCCCGCCGGTGCCGAACGCGGGCTCGGGCGGCTGCTTGCGGGCGGGGACGTGGGGAGAGGCGGTCGCGCGTGGGTCACTGGGGCCAGCTGACGGATCGGACATGTCGTTAGGAGAGCAGAGTCCCAGGCGCCGCCCGAGTTTGGGGGCGCATTTTCTGAAAGTGGGGCTGCTGTACAGGCACAGGCACGGCCCGGGACAAGCTGCCTCTGAGAAGCCAGGTGACGTTTCTAGCGGGCAGCGGGGCGGCCTGGCCCGCGCTGCGGGGGGTCCCGGGTGCAGGTTTCCACCGACTGCGCGCCCGCCAGCGGGACGCACCGCCTCCAGCCGCTCGCGCCGTCGGGGCGCTTGTGGGAGGCGCCCCTCCCTGCCTCCCACCCTCTCTGAAAATCAGTGGGAAAGAAATTCTGGGGTGAGGATTTAAAAAAATAAAAATAAAATAAATGAAGGTCCATGGCTCAAATAAACTCACAGAAATTCTCTACCAAAATAAATAAATAAATAAGTGAATAGAAAGTGACGGTCCAGTGGACACGGCAGAGAAACAAACTCTGGGAACATCTGTCACGAAGCAGCCGGTGAAGGGTGTCCTTCTGGGAGGAGATTAATCCCAACAGCCCTGGGACGGGAGCGGAGGGGACAGAGGAGAAAGCCAGGTGGGGAGGGACTTGGAAAACTGGGGCTTGCAACATATCCGGGGATTTATGACCTGTGACGACGCCTGGGAGTTGTGAGGGGAGTGAATGGAGCGGGACCAGCCAGGGCCTGTGAGCATGACCTCACCTGCTGAAGGGACTTTGCAGGCGTGATTAAATTAAGGATCTTCAGACAGGGAGATTATCTTGGATTATCCAAGTGGGCCCTAAATGTCATCCTGGGGGGGGGGCAGAGGGACACCGGCTGCAGAAGAGGCCAGACCTCAGAAAAGAGATTTGTACCTGGGGTTTGTCTTCATCAGTATAGCGAGACAGCGGCAGGGAAATGATGGCTGGAAACAGGAGGTGGGCAGGGGCCTCTAGGCCTGGGACAGCCCCTGTCCACAGTAGCATCAGTCTTTCCCTTTCCTTCTTCTTTTAAACAAAATACATATTGTTTTTTCTCTTAAACGAAGTCTGGCTTGTATCTCTAGACAGGTAAAAACGTTTTCCTCCCCCTCTCCACCCCTTTGGTCTGCTCCTGACTCTACTATTTACTGTATTTGTTTACTTTCTATACTCTTGACTCTTGGGACCTTAGTTCTGGAGAGACTGCCCCCTGCCCCACGGGGCCCACCCGTCCTTGGACCGGGCTAAGACTCCCCTGGGAATGCCTTTGATTACAAATTAATCCATCCAGAGCCCACCCCCACCAGTTCTTCATCTCACCCTGACACCAAGCCAGGTACCGGACAGCGCGAGACTGCCCTCCCTACACCCCAGGCCGCTGAATTTATTCACACTATCCAATCCTAAACTCACTCCATGCCCCCATGCTGCTTCACCCTCACCTTTCTGGGAAAGCCCCAGTCAAGGTTCTGGGCCACACTTGCTCTCTTGGTTCCTGTTGCTGCCTCCTGGCCCAAACTGGTGCTTCCCGGGGTGGCCCTGCGTGGTGTGGTGTACCCCCTTCTCCTGGGAAATGTAAGTAATAAGTCATTCCTTCAAAGGCAGTTGTCTCTGTCTCTGACACTTTGCCACACCTGGTTAAACAAACCCTGGGTACGGATTTTAGAACACAGGTGCTGCCGCTTTGATGATGGGAGGAAGGGCCACAGGTGCAGGGATGCAGGGAGCTGGACAAGGCCAGCAGCTGGCCTCTGGCGGACTTGGTCCTGCCTGCAGCTGAAACATGTGCTATCCTAGACCCGGCCCACAGAGCCAGAGCAGTGAGACAGCGTCGCCTGCGCACCTCACGGACACAGCAGGTCCACATGGTGGCATGGATTCACAGAGGGCCATACGAGTTTTTCTGGTTGTTGGTTTTTGTTTTGTTTTTTAATCCTGACCTGATATTTTTTTCCATTGCTTTTCAGAGAGAGTGGAGGGGGGAGAGAGAGAGAGAGAGAAACATCGATGTGAGAGAGATACATCGATTGGTTGCCTCCCAAACTCACCCCAACCGGAGTTAGGGATTGAGCCTGCAACCAAGGTATGTGCCCTTGGCCGGATTCGAACCCAGAACCCTTCAGTCTGCAGGCTGACACTCTAACCACTGAGCCAAACTGGCCAGGGCAGGGCCATATGGTTTTGTAAAAGTTGCTAAACTAAGATATTGTGACCTCAGAGTTCCCCACACTACCTCATGTTCCCTTTGTCACGCTTCTCCTCATGTTGGGGTGTTGCTGGAGAGCTTAGGGGCACTCTTGGGATCTGGCCAAGGGGATGCTGAGTTGTGGAAATGTCGGCTGGGGTTAGCTGAGTGTGTTTCTGCTGCTCGCAGTGGCTCATCTGCATGGCAAGGTTAATACCAGATGCCCTGGTGCAGAACCAGTGTCCAGGAACACCCATGGCAGTGAACCAAGAGGGTGAACCACACAAACTGTAGGAAAGAGATTAAACAGGCCGCAGACTTGACAGGAAGTGCTGACGTTGGCGAGATAAGCTGGAGCCTCAGGGCAGTGTGACAGGGCCGTGGGATCAGTAGGGGCATCTTAGATCAGTCACAGCACAGGAAATGCACCCGAAACGTTCCAGCTGGAAACCTGACAAAGTTCTCTCCAAATTTGGCAGCAGCCTTGACATAGTTGCTACAACCAGCGCCGAGCTGTCCAGCGGGAGCTTCGGTAAAACAGCCGCCTCGATTTGCTTTCCAACCAGCTGTGCGAGAGGGATTCAGTTATCTTACTCTTTTCTCCCTGGAAAAAGATATCGCAAAATCATTGTAAAAAGAGGCAATACAAAGTGTAGACGGGAAAAAGTATCACGGTGCAGTAGAGATGAATAAAAATTGTGGTATTTATGGATTTTATGATGTTTGCGCTGTCAATTGGAAAAAAAATGTTTAATTTGTTGTGATTTCTCCCCTCGTTCTAAGTAAATAGGTGTCTAATTTTAGCATAACAATTTTGCATTTTTTTCTTAAAGAGGGCCCCCTGGACTTCGGGCTGCGCAAACCTGGACAGGCGCAGCAGCACCTCCACCGGGTGGGGCAACGCGGGCCTGCACCTCCGAGGCTCAGCTGCAGGGCGCAAAGGAGCCTCGCCAAACCCGCGCCTCTTCACGCCCGAGGACACGACGGCCGCCGCGGGAAGGACGGGCCCCATCGGGAGGGCCTGCCCGCAAAGCCACCAGGAAAGCCGCCCCGGAGGGCGGCGGGGCGCGGGCGGCAGGCGCTGAGCTCGGGCGCAGACGCCGTGGTGCTCCGCATTCCCGGATGCTGTGCCCGGAGCTCATCCTCGCTCGAGTTCGTCTGCAGCCCCGCCACCCACCTCGAGGCCCTTTCGAGGTCCCTCGGGCACGCGCGCAGCGCCGTGGAAAGCCCGAGTTGCCCACACCCGTGCCCCCTGCGGCGGGCGCAGGCGACACCCGGCCCGCTTCCGCGCAGGCTGGAAACAGGTGCCCTTTCTGCCATCTGCTTAGTGCCACATTTCCTGCATTTTTGTGCTTTTTCTTGGTGATTTCACGGCTTACAACGGCCCGCAAGCCCGGCGCTGGAAGCTGTCCGGCGTCCCCACGTGCAGGGAGGCCAGGTTGGCCTTCTGGGGAGAGCCCGCGTGTCCGACGGCGCTGCGGGCTCTGCTGCGTCCACGGGCCAACATGCGCGTCGGAGGCGGCGACCGCCGGGCCGGGGCGGGGGTTCCCGTGGTCGGAGCTGCTACGGGGGGCCTAGGGCCACCCGGGAGGGAGGGACGCCGGCCCCTCGGGCTTCCCACGGGAGAGCTGATGGGACGGGGCCCCCGAAGGCCGTCCGCGGACAGGCGAGGCAGCAACATCCGGGCGGGCGGAAGGTCCTGGCCCACGCTGGCCGGGCACCTGCGGGCAGGGAGGGTCCCCGCGTCCGAACCCCCGAGGCCCGCCCAGCCCAGGGCCGTTTCCATCGCCTTCTTCCTCTGCGGCGGACGCCAGCCTGGCCCTGAGCCCACCCTGGGGACCCGGGGCTGTGCCACCGCTTCGCTGGCACAACCGCTGGCACAATCCCGAGCCACGGGCGGGATGCCGGCACCGCGCGGGAGGAGTTCGCCTGCGCAGGCGCGCGCCGGGACGCCGCGGGTGCCGACGCCCGGCGTCGACGTCGGGGGGCCGCGTGCGGGGAGCCGGGCCGGGCCTCCAGCGCGCCGGGCAGCGCCACGCCGCGGGGCTCGGCCCCCGACTCGGACCCCAGCTCCGCAGGCCCACCCCGCCCCCGCCACAGGCCCCGCCCCGGCCCCGCCCACGACAGCCCGCCCACGCCCCGCCCACGCCCCTGGCCCCGCCCACGCCCAGCTCTTGCCGGCCCCGCCCCACCGCCCCGCCCCCACCGCCCCGCCCCCACCGCCCCGCCCCACGTCGTTAGGCCCCGCCCCCGCCCAGGCCCCGCCCAGGCCGCACTTCCGCGCAGCCCCGCCCCCAGCCCAGCTCTTGCCGGCCCCGCCCCAGGCCCCGCCCCGCCCCGCGGCCGCACCCACTCGGCCTCGCCGCCCCGCCCCGCCCGCCGCCCCGCCCGGCTGGGTCCCGGGAGCGCGCCTGCGCAGTGGCGGCGGGTGCAGTCGGAAGCCGGCGCGGACGGCGGGGGCAGCCTGGACCGCGGCCTCGCTGGGAGCGCGGGTCCGGCTCTCGCCCGCCGCCGGGGCCTGGGCCGCCCGGGGCCGGGATGGCGGCGGCCGAGTCCGGGGCCCACGCGCGGCTCGGCGGCGGCTCGCCGAGCCCGGGCAGCCCGGCCTGCAGCCCCGAGCTGGGCAGCGGAGGCCGCGCGCCCCCGGGGCCGGGGCCGGGGCCGGGGCCGGGGCCGGGGCCGGGGCCGGGGCCGGGGCCGGGCCACGCTTTCCGCAAGGTGATGCTCACCAAGCCCACCTTCTGCCACCTCTGCTCCGACTTCATCTGGGGGCTCGCCGGCTTCCTGTGCGACGGTGAGCGCCGCCGCCCGCCGCGGCCCGCGGGGGCTTTCCCGCGGGGGCGCGTTCCGGCCGCGGGGCAGGAGGGCTCGGGGCGCCCGGCTTCCTCGCCTGTCCGGGTCCGGGGGGACGGGGCGTGAACGCCCCCGCGGGGCGGGGTGAGCGACGGGGCAGGTGCAGCGATGGGGGGCTGCGCGTGGCTCGGCCGCGGGGACGGCGACGGCCGAGTCCGGGCCCGCGCGTGGCCCGCTCCTCCAGGCAGCGCCGCCCGGCCCCGGCCCCGGCCCCGGCCCCGGCCCCGGCCCCGGCCCCCGCGCCGCTCCCGTCTCACCCAGGGCGCGTTCGCTCTGCCGCCCACAGGGGCCTGCTGTCTGCGCCGCTCGGTTCAGGCTCCCGGACAACCTGCCCTGGGCCTGCCACCCCAAGTCCTGCGTGTCCCAACAGGGCTCCCACCCAGTGCCCAGCCGCCCGCCGGGCGAAAAGGCCCGCCCTCCTCTGGCTCCCGGGCGGCCGGTCCGTGTGCTTCCAGGCTCTGCTCGCCCTAGTCCTGCCCCTTCCTCGGGGCAGGTGGGTGGTGGGGTGGGAGCCTTTGCCCTGCTCAGGGAGACAGACCTTTGGTTCTGGGGGCAGAGGGACACTGAAGGCAGAGGTCTGTAGAGACCTGGCCCTGTCTAGGCTGGGCCCCTCACACAGGATGCCTCTGTCAGGGTCAATGGCATGGTTGTCCTGACCCCCCAGGGCTGCCCCAGGTGGCTTGGCCAGCGGGCATGGGAGTGGCCATCCCCGGCCTCTGTCATATTGGAAACACTGCACTGCCCTGCCTTCCCCGGGGAGTCCCACGAGGCTCACTAAGGTGGACGATGTGTTTGTGCAGCCTACTCAGTTCGTGTGAGGCTAGACCCAGGGTCCCCCCCTACACTTGTGAGGTGGTCAAGGCAGGGCTCCGGTTCTGCTAGATCCAGGGCCCCCTTCTGCAGGTGAGAGGTGGTGAAGGCAGGGACCCAGGGCCTCCCCCTCCTCCACACAGGTGAGAGGTGGTAAAGGCAGGGCTCCAGGTTCAAAGGGCTGAGCAACTCATTGAAAGAGGCTGGGCGTGGGGCTGATATGGAGACCTTCACGGGGCAGTTGTGTGGACATCTGCCCCCCCCCCAGCCAAGAAGGGGCTGGTGATCTTGGTAAGTAGAAAGGCCTGACAAGAATGTGGGAGGAAGAGCCCCCTCCTCTGCCAGGAGCACCCAGGACATGTGGTGTGAGGTGATGGGGCGCTATCTTCATGGGCCAGGGGAGGAAGCTGGGCCCGGCCTGCCGACAGCTGCTGGCCTCTGTGGCAGAGCTGGTCTGGGTGCTGAGAAGGGAAGCTGACAGAGCTCATTGCTGGGCCTCTGTGTCTCCTCTTCTCCCACCTGAGCCCAGGCTGCTTCTGGAGTTTTCTGGGAAGCAAGGCCTCCGGGCTGCTCTGGTCTCCCTGGGGAGGAGCTTGTCTGCCTCCCTTTCCGGAATGGGTGGGATGGGGCTGCCTTTGGGCCCAGTGGGCAATTTCACCTAAGACTGTTTTGGGGAGTTGTCCCTCTGCAAGCTGCTCACTTCCCCGGCCCCTGCAGCCTTGTCCATCCCATCCCACCTCAGTGGGGCCCACCTTGGGTCCCCCATCCTCACAGACCCTCCCCACTGCATGTGCCACCAGAGGCTGCCCCAGCCACTCTGGTTGAGGTCTCCCCCATTCCTGTCCATCTTTGGGTGCATCTCACAGCTGAGCCTTAGTCTTGCTGGGCCTCCCCAGGACTGGTAGGGGTGCCCCCTTGCCTCAGGTGGGCCTCGGGGGTACAGCACAGTCTGAGTGCTCACTGCCTTTAGGGCTCTGGGCTGTCCACCTCTCTGGACAGGGGTAGATGCAGCCCTCACTGGGTCAGCCGTCCCACCGGCCTCAGTAGGGTCCTGGCCCGTCATCACAGGCTGGCTGCGGGTCTCAGCAGGCACACAGCGTGTGGGAGGGGTAATTAGGGGTGTATGCAGTTGTGGGTGAAGGAAGGGAATCCATGGTGAAGCCCGTCTGGGGGCATGTGCAGAGGTGCCCATCTACCTTCCTGCCCCTTGCAGAGACTGGAAGGAGAGTTGAGCCTGTGTGTGGGGGCAGGACCACTCTTGGGATACCAGATATGTCATCTGGGATGGTCAGAGCCATCAGGGCCCCGCTTCATGATCTGGGCTCTCTCAGAATGAAGGGTGGGGGGTCAGAGGATCAAGGTGTCTCTCTGCACTTTTGGGGGGAGGAGGCTGTTGCCATGGCTTCCCTCTGCCCCCATGACCCTGGGCATGGTGGGAACTACCCTCCCCATCACTCCCACAATTGGATGGGGCTGGGGACTGCCCTGACTCACCCAAGTGGGAATTGGCCCCATCAGCTATGGCAGAGAGTACCCACTGTGGCGGGTCCTCTGCCCTGTCGGAACATTGGCCCCCATCATGGCCCTTGGCGGTCCCACTGGCTGAGGCCTCCTGCCTGCATGCCAAGCCTGGGGTCTCCTGGTTCCTGGGCAGGACAGAGGCCAACTCCAATGGCTTTGTTCCCACAGTCTGCAACTTCATGTCCCATGAGAAGTGCCTGAAGCAGGTGAAGACCCCCTGCACCGGCGTGGCCCCCAGCCTGGTCCGAGTGCGTATGGAGTATGGGCTGCCATCCATGCTGGGCAGGGCAGAGGGGTGGGGAGGGGCTCTGGGGCAGGCAGGGCTGGACTGGTGCTCAGGCCTCAGGTCGGATGGGATGGGCAGTGGGACCAGCGTAGGGGCTGGGGTGGGAGAGTGCCTTGGTGCTAGTCTGGATCCCTGAGCTCCGGACTGCATCCCTGCCTGGGAGCGCCTCCCAGAGCGGCAGCCAGGCCTCACTCCCCACTGCTGCTCGCCTGTGTCCCCCACGTTCCCCAGCACTGCCCCTCCTGCCTGTTGGTGTGCCTCCTCCACCGGTTTCATCCAGGTTGCCCCAAATGGAACAGACCCGGGGATGTGGTCAGTGCCAGGGCTTCCTGGGCAGCACAGCCAGGCAGGGAAGGGACGCAGCTCCAGAATCCAGACCATTCCCACCCCACCCCCCAGGTGTCCCCCAACAGAAGGGACTTCGTGAGGTCACCGTGGGGGACTCAGGGCAGCCGTGGCCCTATACACAGAGTGGGGAGGTCTCTGTGCGGGGCAGTTCCCAGCAGAACCCCTCACAGCACCTCAGGAGGATCTGGGGGGCACTGCAGTGGTCAGGCAGGTGGTGTGGGGTGATGGTGGAGCTCTGGGCTGTAGAGGCCTGGATGAGGGCTGGGGTGGGGGTGGGCAGTAGGCCCCAGACGGAGGCTGTGCTCTGCCCTCTGCAGGTCCCGGTGGCCCATTGCTTTGGACCCCGGGGGCTCTACAAGCGCAAGTTCTGCATCGTGTGCCGCAAGAGCCTGGAGGCGCCCGCGCTGCGCTGTGAAGGTACCACTGGCCAGGGGCTGGGTCTCTGCTGCCCTCGGCGGCCCAGCCAGCCCTGCAGGGCCAGGCGTCTGGTCAGGGGTGGAGGGGTGGCCTGGGGGGTGGGGTGGGAATGGTCTGGATTCTGGAGCTGCCGGGCCTGTGGCAGGTCCAGTGCTGCAGGCTGTTCGTTGAGGTGCCCGAGGCCGGAGAGGCGCCGAGGTGAGGGGCGGGCCCAGCCTGGCGCTTCGGGCTCAGGACGCCTAGAGATGCCGCGGCGAGGGGGCCCGGGCCCCGCAGAGCCGCCGTGAGAAGGGGCGGGGCCGTGGGGAGCGGCGAGAGGCCCCTAACCCTGCCCGCCCCCCAGTGTGTGAGCTGCACGTTCACCCCGACTGTGTGCCCTTCGCCTGCAGCGACTGCCGCCAGTGCCACCAGGACGGGCACCAGGACCACGTGAGTGCGCGGGCCTGGCCGGGAGCTGGGGTGGCGGCGGCCGGGCCGGTGGAGCCTGCTAAGGGCTCCTTCTGCAGGACACGCACCACCACCACTGGCGCGAGGGGAACCTGCCCTCGGGGGCGCGCTGCGAGGTGTGTCGGAAGACGTGCGGCTCCTCCGAGGTGCTGGCCGGCCTGCGCTGCGAGTGGTGCGGCGTCCAGGTGGGGGGCGTGGGTGGGAGTGGGGTCCTGGGGCGCGGCGGGTGGGGAGGCGTGGGTGGGAGTGGGGTCCTGGGGCGCGGCGGGTGGGGGGCGTGGGTGAGAGTGGGGTCCTGGGGCGCGGCGGGTGGGGGGCGTGGGTGAGAGTGGGGTCGGGAGCGCGGCGGGTGGGGGGCGTGGGTGAGAGTGGGGTCCTGGGGCGCGGCGGGTGGGGGGCGTGGGTGAGAGTGGGGTCGGGGGCGCGGCGGGTGGGGGGCGTGGGTGAGAGTGGGGTCGGGGGCGCTGCGGGTGGTGCTGTGTCCAGGTGGGGGGCGTGGGTGGGAGTGGGGTCCTGGGGCGCGGCGGGTGGGGAGGCGTGGGTGGGAGTGGGGTCCTGGGGGGCGTCCAGGTGGGGAGGCGTGGGTGAGAGTGGGGTCGGGGGCGCGGCGGGTGGTGCTGTGTCCAGGTGGGGAGGCGTGGGTGAGAGTGGGGTCGGGGGCGCGGCGGGTGGTGCTGTGTCCAGGTGGGGGGCGTGGGTGAGAGTGGGGTCCTGGGGCGCGGCGGGTGGGGGGCGTGGGTGGGAGTGGGGTCGGGGGCGCGGCGGGTGGTGCTGTGTCCAGGTGGAATGCGCCGGGGGCGCCTCCCTTCTGTTGGAGCCCGACTGTCCTGCTCTCTTGGGGTGGGGCTCCCCGGGGTCCAGGCCGCGCGGGGTCCCTGCGCCAGCCCGGCCCCGCCCCCTCCCGCGCGGACGCCCGGGCTCAAGGCCGTGCCCCCGCCCCCCGCCCCCAGGCCCACGCGGTCTGCTCCGTGGCGCTCGCCCCCGAGTGCACGTTCGGGCGCCTGCGCACTATGGTCTTGCCCCCCGCGTGCGTGCGCCTGCTGTCCCGCAACTTCGCCAAGACGCACTGCTTCCGCATCGCCGAGAGCGCGGGCCCCGAGCCCGGTGAGCGCCGCGTGCGGGCGGCTGGCGGGGCGCCCGGGCGGGAGGGGGAGTCGCACGGGACCGAGCGAGACGCCGCTGTGTGCACCCCGCAGGCGCGGGGGACGACGGCGTGGACGGAGAGGCGCCGGCGCCCGAGTCCAGTACGTGCCCCCGGCCGCTGCCCAGCCCCCGCCCCCCCGCCGGCCCCGGCCCCCGTGCGGCCCGGCGCTCACGCGCTTCGCTCTGGCCCAGACAAGCAGACCCTGAGGATCTTCGACGGCAGCGACGCCGTGCGCCGGAACCGCTTCCGCGTGGTCAGCGTGCCCCGCCCGGCCGGGCCCCGGGAGGCGCTGGTAAGGCGGGGCCCTGGGGCGGCGGCGCCCGTGCCCCGCCCGCTGGCCCACACCGCCCGCCCGCAGGAGGCGGCGCTGCGAGCCTACTACATCGCCGGGCACCCGCGGGACTTCGAGCTGCAGGCGCTCCCCGCCCCGCTGCAGGCTGGCGACCCGGGGGCCAGGGGCCGGGCCCCGAGCGGCGGGACCTCGGAGGACGAGGGCAGCAGGGGCCCCAGGTCCCGAGAGGTCTCGCCTGAGGCCTGGATCATCCGCACCCTCCCTCGGACCCAGGACATCCTGAGGGTCTACCCTGCCTGGCTCAAGTGAGGCCCAGCGTCTGGGCACAGGCTCTGCCTGCAGGAGTTGGGAGGGGTTGGGGGCTGAGCGGTGCGGCCCAGGCTCCTGAGCGTGTCCCCTGCAGGGTGGGTGTGGCCTACGTGTCCATTCGTGTGACTCCGGAGAGCACCGTGAGGGCGGTGGTGCTGGAGGTCCTGCCAATGCTTGGGCGCCAGGTAGGTACATGGCCTGCCCTGGTCCCAGCCCTGGGTGGGTGCCCCACCTGGGTGTCCTGGGGAGGTGGTGCTGGTCCAAACCTGAACTCCCAACTCTGTCCCTGCAGGCCGAGGGTCCCGAGAGCTTCCAGCTGGTGGAGGTGCTCATGGGCAGTAGGCAAGGTGAGTGGGTGGCCTGCAGCCGATGCCCCGACCGGTCTGCCCCGGGTGCCCTGGGGTGTCCGGCAGCTATTCACAGACCTGAGAGTGCCCAGTGCTGACTCACCCCCCACCCTGCAGTGCAGCGGACGGTGCTGGCGGATGAAGAGTTTTTGCTCAACCGGCTCCAAGACATCCGACAGGTCAGTGGGTGTGGACGCTCGCCCCTGCGAGCTGCTGGCCTTTGGCCATGGTCTCCACCTCACAGAGAGGGCCCCCATGGCCACCCAGGTGGGCTGCTGACCATTCTGGCCAGCAGTGCCTCCCTCTCACGCGTGGCAGGTTCATCTGCTTCCTAACAGGCTACCTGTTCCTGGAAAGTGGGGTTTCAGGGGCCACGGACCCCCTGAGTTTCCTGTGGGGACTGGAGGGAGGAAACTTGTGTCTTCCGTCCTTTCCTCTTCTCTCCTCTTCTTCCCAGGGCCCGTTTCTGGGTGCGGGTGGAGGGCCTGGAGTGGGGTGCCGCCCTGTGCTCCTCTCAAGAGCACCCCTCCTCCTCCCCACAGACGTCCCTGCGGCAAATGAGTCAAACTCGCTTCTACGTGGCTGAGAGCAGGGCTGTGGTCCCCCGTGTCTCCTTGTTCGTTGGTGGCCTGCCTCCCGGCCTGTCCCCCCAGGAGTATGAAAACCTGCTGCATGAGGCTGTGGCCACCAAAGGTGTGACCACCTGGGCTGGCCTGGGGCTACTGGCTGCTGGCCACTGGGGGCAGGGCAGGGGTCCTGAGACAGACCATGGGGGCTGCTGGATGAGGCCAGGTCCTCCTACTCCCCCATCACTGTCACAGCCTTTGCCCAGATGGTGCCCCACCCAGTGGGTCTCCTCACCTTGGGGCCCAGACTGCGACACCTCCTCTGAGGGGCTTCTGGGCCTCCCGAGGCCCAGTCTCTGTCTTCTCTGCTCTAGTCTCTGGGCGTGAGGTGTGGAGGGGAGGGGGCTGTGCCTGGAGTTGGAGGGTGTCCCTTCCTGGGGTCGCTGGCCCTGCCTTGTGGTGAAGTTTCCCCTGAACAAAGTGGCTAGGGGGCTGCCGCCCTGGGGTGGGCTGCCCTGGGGGCCTCCCTGACCACAGCCTGTCCTTGCAGCTGGCCTGGTGTCCCTGAGCCACGTGTACTCCTCCCAAGGTGAGCCGCCCCACCCGCAGTCGGTCAGGTCAGAGGTCGCTCCCTGCAGATAGAGGGAAGAGCCCTGCCCTTCTTGCCTCTGAGGGAGCCACGGGTGAGGGAGACGTGGTTTGTTTCCTGGTCCTCGGGGGTGATGCTTTGCTGAACTGTGACTGAGGCCACTGTTCTGCCTGCGGGTTCACATCTTTATCGTGGAAAATGTCAAATTTGCCAGAAGTGAAAGAACAGCACCCTGAGCCCATATCCCTTCTGTGGGTCCTCAGCAGTTACCAGTTCTCTGTTTCTGGGGGCTCATCCCTCCATGGTTCCCAGGGGGCTTGGTGGGCCGGGGAGTGAGGCTGTGCTCAGTCCTTCCACCCTACGTCTTGGTGGCCTCCCTCACGTCCACCCACCAGGTCCTGTCTCTCTGATGTTTGGCTGTCCCTGAAGGCTCCCCTGGGGGTGAGGGTCCTGTACCTCCTGGATGCCCTTGGGTGGGCTGACCTGAAACTTGCCCTGGCCTGAGCTCACAGCCTACCTGCCACAGGTGCTGTGGTACTGGACGTGGCCTGCTTTGCAGAGGCCGAACGGCTGTACATGCTGGTCAGAGACACAGTTGTGCATGGCCGGCCACTAACTGCCCTGGTGCTCCCGGATGTGCTGGTAAGTGGGAGCTGGGCCTGGGGGGACGTGACTGCCACTACTGGTTTTGTTTAATGCTCGGGCATCTGCCACACAATCTTGATCCACACAAGTGAGAGGCCTGCATGGACCGTGAGGACTCCCCACGGACCCTCTCCCTCTGTGGGGTCACTGGGCCTGGCCTCACTCCGCTGCCCAGCCTGCTGTGAGACCTCTGCTTGCGCCCTTGGCAGCCTCAGCCAGCAGGTGGCACTCTAACCAGACCCAGCACTGCCTGGAGGAAGGGTGCCTGGAGGAGGGGTGCTTGGCAGCCAGCCTGGGCGAAGGTGGGCTCTGTGATAGGTTCAACATGGGTCAGGGCGTGGTGAGGGGCCAGCACTGGTCCTTAGCCCTGCAGCCCCCAGGTGTCCGTGGCTGCTGTGCCCCTCACCCCTGGCCCTGGCCCCTGACCTCGTCCAGGGGAAGCGGAATGACAGAATGAGCTCAGGGCCTCCGACAGAGTGGGCAACGCCTGCAGGTCCCCACCGCCCTTCCCCACCCTGAGCCGGCTCAGGACAGGGTGGCCTACCAGAGGTACACAGCCCAAGGGTGAGGGCCATCAGCCAGCCCTGGCGGCAGAGCTGGGCCGGATGCTGACTGACTTGCACTTCCTGCCTCCTGGCGGTTACCTGCCCCAGGGAGCAGGTGAATGGTGTCTGCAGGCAGCTTTGCCCGGTGGGTCACAGGTCACCCCAATTGTGTCCTTGGCCTTGGGCCATGGCTACTGTGTTTCTCCCCAACCTGTATGTATCTTGTCAGCCAGCAACCTCATTGTAGGGACCCCCAGCTCCTCTGCCTCATCTTTGCCCATGGGGACCCCAGCCTCCTGCTACTGTCTTCTGGGCACTGTGTTTTGGAGATTAGGGAGGAGGGGCTTCATCCTGAGCCTAAGGGAGGTGTGTGGCCTCCCAATGAATGGGGCTGCTGCTCCTGGCTGCCATGTGGGTGGGCAGGGGCCTGGGAGTGGCGTCCTCCCTGGCTGTGCACCAGGTGGCTCCTAGCGGGGCAGGTGGGGTCCAGCCTGTGCCTGTGGCTGCATGGATGGGGTGGTGGGTGAGGTCTTGGGGACATGTGTCAGCAGCTGTGCCTTGTCCTATGTGCTCAGAGCTCCAGGCTGGCGGCCTCATTTCAGCCCCGTTGGCCCAAGGTCTGTGGGTGTACCCTTTGCCTTGGGGGTGTCCCCAGAGGTCAATGGCGAACTGGGGATGCTGTGCGGCCCCCTGGGCCTTGTATGGGCCTTCTTTGGGAGGGGGCTGCTCCAGGTTGGCTCAGGCCAGGTGGCCCCAGGGATGGGGACAGCCTCTGTCTGGGCAGCATGGTGGGGGAGATGCCTGCCATAACTCCGTTCCTGTCTGTCAGCACTCGAAGCTGCCCCCAGACTCCTGCCCCCTCCTCGTCTTTGTGAATCCCAAGAGCGGAGGCCTCAAGGGCCGTGACCTGCTCTGCAGTTTCCGGAAGCTGCTGAACCCTCACCAGATCTTTGAGTTGACCAATGGGGGGCCTCTTCCTGGGTGAGTCTGGTGGAGGCCCTGCTGCCCGGCTCAAATCCTGGCAGGCCGTGAGGGGCTTTCACACACTTGCTGATGGGCTGGTGCGACCAGGTTGCGGTTTGGTGCTGGAACCCTTGAGGGCTGCTTTGGGTGGGGGATGAACTGTGGCCCGTTCCGCTGCTGGGTCTTGACCTCCTGCCCCCACTCGCCTGCGTGGCTGTGACTGGTGGCAGACAGTTCCTGTCTCCTTGTCACCAGGTTCCACATGTTCTCCCAGGTGCCCTGTTTTCGGGTGCTGGTGTGTGGTGGGGATGGCACCGTGGGCTGGGTGCTTGCTGCCCTGGAGGAGATGCGGCACCGGCTGGCCTGCCCCGAGCCTTCTGTGGCCATCCTGCCTCTAGGCACAGGTGGGGTCAGCTAGTGAGTTGGGAGGTGGGGACTTGGGATTCATCCCTTCCCGCCCCAAGTTTCAGTTGAGGCCTAGGGCGGGTATGGGTGTGGAGTCAGCCTGCCTCTCCCCACTGCCCCAGGGAATGACCTTGGCCGGGTCCTCCGCTGGGGGCCGGGCTACAGCGGAGAGGACCCTCTCTCGGTGCTGGTGTCGGTGGACGAGGCTGATGCCGTGCTCATGGACCGTTGGACCATCCTGCTGGATGCTCACGAGGCCACCAGTGCAGAGAACAGCGTGGCTGACCTGGAGCCCCCCAAGGTCCGGTGTGCCTGGTGAGGGTGTGGTGGCTGTGGGGCCCCTGTGGGTGACCCTTTACCCTGGTGTAGGTGCCAGTGCCACCCCCTTTATGGAAGGGGCAGTCGAGGCTCAGAGCAGTGACTGTTGGGTGACGGCCCAGGGCTGGCTGGCTGAGGGCCTTGCCTGTACCACGTGCTTGCTGCCTCCTCCTGGTGCTGGCATTTACCAAGCTGGACAGTCACCAGATAGCAGCAGCTCCGACAACAGCGGCGCAGTTGGGTTGGAGACGGAGGCTGGACCCCGCTTGGGGAAGGTGGGGAGCACCTGGCAGGGGCTGAGTAGGTGATGGGAGGATTTGTCTTGTCCGCAGATTGTGCAGATGAGTAACTACTGTGGGATTGGCATCGATGCAGAGCTGAGCCTGGACTTCCACCAGGCTCGAGAGGAGGAGCCCAGCAAGTTCACAAGCAGGTGTCGTAGGATTGAGGAAGTTGGGGCCGCCTCCTGGTGACAGCGTACTTCCTGGGGACGCACAAGTGGGAACTGGTGCAGAGGTGCTGGCATCTAGGGGCTGACTTAGGCTAGACGGGCCCCAGCCTGTAACAGTATTCTCCTCCTGCAGGTTCCACAACAAAGGTGTGTACGTGCGAGTTGGGCTGCAGAAGATGAACCACTCGCGCAGCCTGCACAAGGAGATCCGGCTGCAGGTGGAACAACAGGAGGTGGAGCTGCCCAGCATCGAGGGCCTGATCTTCATCAACATCCCCAGGTGCCAGTGGGCGGAGCTCTGCCCGGCCCAGCCTGGTTCGGCTCGGGCGGGACTCTGGGCCCTGTGCAGCCTCTCTCACCTGTGCGCCCTTCCCTCTCGGCACAGCTGGGGCTCAGGGGCTGACCTGTGGGGCTCCGACAGCGACTCGAGGTTTGAGAAGCCGCGCATGGATGATGGGCTGTTGGAGGTGGTGGGGGTGACGGGCGTCATGCACATGGTGAGTGTGGGCAGGAGGGCAGGTGGCCCCCAGTGTGATGTGCTGCCTGCTTAGCCTACCTGCCCACTCCCACCAGGGCCAGGTCCAGGGTGGGCTGCGCTCCGGCATCCGCATCGCCCAGGGCGCCTACTTCCGAGTCACGCTTCTCAAGGCCACACCCGTGCAGGTGGATGGGGAGCCCTGGGTCCAGGCTCCTGGCCACATCATCATCTCAGCTGTGGGCCCGAAGGTAAGTCATGGGGAGTGCCAGACAGGGCTGAGAGTCGGTGGTGAGGTGGCTCAACGCTGGCAGGCTGTGGCTGGGGGGGGCCCAGATGGCCTCAGCAGTCCTGCTGGGTCTCGTTCTTTCCTGACCCCCGAGGTCATGGGCCCAGGTAAGGTTGAATGGCCTCTCAAGAGCACCTGCCTCTCCTCTGTGGCAATGAGCATCCCAGCCTGCGAGGGAGGCGTCTGCCGGGCAGTGATGGGGCTTGAGCCCCTGCCTCACAAGCCATAACCATGTGCCCCCATTTCCTGCCCTTCTGTAAAACGGGACGAGAATGTGCTGGGTGTTCTGGGGTCCTTGGCTGGTGAACCTGCCCTCTGACCTCACTGGCCCTGGGACAGGTCCACATGCTCAGGAAGGCCAAGCAGAAGCCTAAGAAGGCCGGACCGCCCAAGGATGCCCAAGCAGATGGGGTGCCTACCCCCGAGGGGGGCCCCAAGTAGAGAAGGGCCCCAGAGCTGTCTCTGCCTGTTCTACAGCAGTGGATGGATGTGCCTGTAGCCCCGACCTTGGGGTGTTCCTCCCACAACCCTGACTCCCAACTGGTGACCTGGGGTGGGCAGGGGCTCTGGCTGGCTGATCCTTACTCCCTGGAGCCCAGGCCATCATGGAGGGCATGCCTCCCTGTGTGTCTCCCACCACCGCCAAACCCTGAGAGCTGGCAGCCCTGGACCTCATATGTGTCCCTCAGGCGGTCCCTGAGTGCTCCTAGAGTAGCTGGCTCCGAGGGTCCTAGTGTGCCCAGCAGATGTGGGGCACCCACCCACCACCAGCTCCTCTGGCCTCCCGACTTCCTCACCGCAAGCCTGGCTGTGGCCCAGGAGTGACAGGATTGCACTGTGCAGGAGAGCCTGAGGAAGCAAGAGAACTTGGCCACCGTCCTAAGGATGGACTGGTGCCTGGAGGGTGGGCAGAAGTGCCTGGAAGGACCAGAACTGAGCAGACCTGGGCCCTGAGGCAGGGCCCAGATAAAGTGGTGACAGGAAGTGTGGAGGAGCCAGCTTTAATCACCAAGGATGACTTGCACTTTGTACCTTGTTTGCCAACCATCAACAAGCCCCTTCCCAGTGTCTGCTTAGCAGACAGGATCCCTGCGGCCTCTGTGCTCCTCCACACGGAGACCCGTGAGGTGGGACATGGCTGCCGAGCCCAAGTCAGATGACCCACAGAGCTGTCTTAGACTCCAGGAGGAACCTGACCAAATACTGTCTGCCTGGGAAACCTCCCGAGGCCCCAGAGGCGGCCCCACAGACCCCACCTCTCCCCATCATCAGACCCTGAGCTGGGTCCCTTTGCTGCTAGTGCCTCTGGCAGGGCTGCCTCTGGCACCCCTGGTGGCTTTGCCCTGAGATTTGGCCTCAACCTCAGAAGTGCTCCCCCTCCTCCATACTCCCCCAGCTTCTGCCAAAACTGCACTGACAATGCACTGAGCAGCCTCTGGCTTCAGCTTGTGTGCCTCTGAGCCGTGCTTTCCTCTGCCTATCTCTGTGGTGTAATTGTTGTTTCCCTGCAGGCCCCGTTTTTGAGTGTCTGTAGGACTGTCTGTAAATTGGGGTTAGGGTGACCATCCTGTTCTAAAGGGTGTCTGTGTGGCTCTGCGTCAGTGGCCTCCTGGTAACCTACACTACCTGCAACCCTAACTTATGTCTGCCACAAATACATCTGGGCATGGCCTTGGCTGCTGTCTCACTCCTGTCTCTGTGTAAGGACCGGTGCACAGGGAGGGGTGGTTTGCAGCCTGGCAGCTGCCAGGGAGCTCTGCATGTAGGGAGGGGAGATCAGACTGGGCCAAGGGGTCCCGGGAGGGGCTGCCTGGCCCAGAGGACCTAGGGCCACAGCACACCCCCTGCTCCCCAACAAGGCTGAGGGGTCGCGGCTAGGCTCCACCAGCCCCCAACCACCTGACTGCCAGCCCCCACGCAGCCGTGAGCTTGTGCGGGCCCAGGATAGAGCTGGGCACTGACATCACAAGCCCACCCGGGCAGGGTCTGGCACTAGCAGGAAGCAGGAAGCAACGGGTCCTCGGCGCAGTGTGCGGGCTGGGCCAGGCCTCGCAGGGCCCGCAGGAGGGCCAGGGCCAGGCGCACGAGGAGCCGCAGCAGCAGGAAGGCGAAGGGCACGGCGATCTGCATGACGTGGAAGATGGCCGTGCTGAACCTGCTCAGGAGGCAGGTGAGGAGGAAGGCCAGCAGGCTGGCGCAGGGGTACAGGGCGAGCTTGGCGAACATGAAGGCGTGCTCCTGGCCCCCGAACCGCACAGAGGGCTGCAGGGTCTCCGCCTCGCGCAGCAGGGCTGCGGTCCACACAGCGAACTGGAAGATGCTGGCGAGGAAGGTGATGGCACAGCTGACCCGCACGCGCTCGAGCTCCTCGTGGGGCTGCCGGGCGAAGGCCGAGGTCTGCTGGTAGGCCAGCGGGAGGCCACCCACGAAGGCCAGCGAGAGCGTGTTGAGCAGCCCCATGGACTGTGTGGCCTTGCGCACGTGCAGGAACAGCGAGTGGTGGGCAAACCAGAGCAGGCCCACGGTGGCGAAGGAGCCGAAATACGCCAGGAATTGTGGCCCGTACGCGCTCAGTGCGGCCACCAGGCTGCCGTGGAACCTCTCCTCCACGTCCTTGGCGTCTGGGACGCTGTCCTCGCTGAGGATGTGAACAGATGCACCTCAGTGGCTTCAGTGCAGGCGTCAGTGCCCCGCCCCCACCTAGCTGCTGCTCCCACACCCCTGAATGTTGGGTGAAGGACACTAAGTTCAGGTCATCTATTTACACACACGCTCAGTACAGCGAAAGATCACGTGTCCCTCACCTGAAGTTCAAGCTGCAGTGCATCCTGTTTCTTTGCTAACTGGCAGCCCTGCCTGCTGGACCCCGGGCTGGGGAGCAGCCCTAGCCCTGAGCCCGAGCCCTTCTGGGCTCCACGGGTGGGTGCCTGTGAGGCCTGTCTACCCTCCTGCAGCCACCTGTCCACTTGGGGCACAGACCCGCAGACGTGATGGTGAGGAGCAATTCTAGGGCATGTCAAGCCCTGGGCTGCTCACCTCCTGAGGTCGTGGGGGCTGCTGCCCTCAACTGCACAGCCAGAGAGCCACGTGGCAGCTCTGATCCACCAGGGGGAGGTGCCTGAGACACTCTGTCCCCATAGGGGTGCTGCACATGTGTATGTGTGGGGGGGCTGGACTTGAGGTTTTGAAGGAGAGAGCAGGAGACAAAGCCTGAGGAGGTTGCCTGGGGACCCATGAGTCCTCAGGGCCAGCAGGGAGGGTGGCCAGGGCTCTCGGTAGAGTGGAGGGAAGCACATCCCCTACCCTGGCCTCCAACCATGGCCAGTCCTCACACCACTTGTGGAGGGGACCTGAGCTAGCAGATCATTCCAGAAGCTTGGGTCTAGGCCTGAGATTGGTACTTGTGGACACTGGCTCCCAATTTTAAAAATCCACAAGTTATGGTAAAAAGAATTCCCAGGAGAGAATCGGGAATGAAGACTTTGGACTGTCACACGCAGAGCAGGGAACCGGGGCTCCTACCGTGCTAACTGAATAGATGCTCTGAAACTCAGCCAAGGAACAAAAGGCCGTAGGAAGGAGGGAGACAGCCCTGGCTGGCGTTGCTTGGTGAGAGTGTTAGCGGCACCCCTGCAATGGTCACGGGTTCGATTCCCGCCAAGGGCATATACCTCAGTTGCAGGTTCTATCCCCAGCCCTGGTCAGGGCGCATGCGGGAGGCAACCGATCAATGACTCTCTCTCTCTCACTCACTCTCTAAAAAAAAAATCAATGGAAAAAATATCCTCAGGTGAAGATTCACACACAAAAAAAGGCGGGATCCTGACAGGAAGCAGATAAACCTGAGAAGTAAAAGCATGACCCAGAGGCGGGTCAGGAGAGCTAGTGGAGGGCTCAGCAGGGAGGCTGAGGTGGGGGCTGCTGGCACAGGACCCCACATGCTGGGAGCCCTGCCCAGGGTGGGATTCCTTCTCCGGGGGGGGGGCAGCACCTTTTTGGGGCTGGAGAATGAGAGGCACTTCGTGGAAAGGGGGCTACGGACCCACCATCCCACAAGCCTGGGGCAACCTGAGTGTGGATCCGCACCAGATGTCCAGGATGAGGAGTGTGGCCACGATGGCATAGACCCCGTCGCTGAAGGCTTCCACCCGTTCCTTGCTGAGGGGCTCCTGCAGGTCAAATGTGAAGAACTCCATGCTGTGAGCCGGGGGTTCCCGGGGGCCTGTGGACGTGGCAGGAAGAAGGAGCTGGCCAAGCCCTTGGGGCTGCCCTCTCCCCAGGGGGCCAGGTGCATGCAGGCCAGGGAGGGGACCTGCACTCAGCACCCACCCATGAGCCTGTCCCTGCACCAGCCGGCGGCCTTGCTGACGTGGGGGAGGAAGATGACGGTCGCCATCAGCAGGTATGACTGCACGAGACAGCACACATCAGATCCACTCCAGAGGGAGGGTGGCATGCACAAACGGAGCACAGGTGAGTTATAGCTCGTCAAGGCGAACAGCTTGGCCTCCTTCCTGCCGCGTCCACAGGCCCCCGGGAGCCCCCGGCTCACAGCATGGAGTTCTTCATGTGTCATTAAAATAATCCTCAGGTGAAGGTTCACACACAAAAAAAGGAGGGATCCTCATGTGACATTACCAGACCCACTCACAACGGGGCAGGGAGGACTCCCATGGCCCGGAGCCCTGGGGATTCTCAGTTCCCCCACGGCAGAGACAGGATCGAGGCACAGCGCCCTCCCCCCGTACCCACCAGCCAGCTACTCTCCACACACCAGAAACAGGGCTGGCAAGGAGAGGACACGAGCCTTGTGCACGGAGAGCAGGAATGTAAAAAGGCACAGCCCCTCTGAGGAACGGTGTGTTTCCCCCCAAAAGCGCACACAACTACCTCACGACCCAGCAATCCCACTTCTGAGTATTTACTCAGAAGTGGAAGTAGGCTCTTGGAAGTGTCTGCGCACTGTGTTCCCAGCTGCCCGTCTGTGGATGAGGGATGGACAAGCACAGGTCCACCCACACCATGGGACGTTGTTGGGGAATGAAAGGCAAGGGGAGTCTGACACTTGCTGCAATGTGGTGAACCTTGAGGACAGCGAGCTGAGTGAGAAGCCGGGCTCCTGTGCGCCCTCCCCTCCCCCCCCCTCTGCCGGGCCCCCACTCACCAGTGGGTAGAAGAACAGGGAGAAGCCTGCGGCTAAGAAGCACAGCGCTGGGCCCCGCAGGATGATCTGCAGGACATGCCGCCGGTACAGGCCACAGTGGGCGGAGCGCCCTATCTGGGGGTTCAGGAGGTGAGGGAAGCTGAATGCATACACCACGATCAGCGCCTGTGGGAGAGCAGGGCCTGGAAGGTCCAGTAGAGGCCGAGGGTGGGGGCCTCAGAGGGCAGGGCTCTGCTGTAAGGCTCATAGTGGGATATTCTAGGGGTGCAGAGGGGACAGGAGCCCCTGCTCTGGTGTGTGTGGGGGTCTCAGATGGCTCTGCTGGCCCTGCCGAGGACCCTTCACTCTCCATGTGGGAACTGGAGCCTCAGCCTCTGGATTCTCGGCTTCAGCCTACGGCAGGAGCCCCTGGGCAGGCTCTCACTGCAGCCACAGCCCACCCAGCACCCAGCTCCAGAGGACATTTGAGGGGTGGGGGGGCGCCTGGGCAGCCTACCTGCACGGCCCCAATGGCGATGACACACACACAGAACAAGAAGATGCCCAGAGGTACCTCGGGGAAGGTCACCATTAAGGAAAACTGCAGCGAAAAAAAACCCCAAAACCCACAAGAGCAGGTTCTGCAGGGCCCTGGGGTCCAGGCCCATGAGCCTCCTGTGTCTGGGCTGGGCTGTCTAGGGGATAGGTGGCCGGGCCCTGGGGGCGTCCCTTCCCAGACAGTAGGTCGTCCAGTGCTTCACCCTTTAGAGCTGAAGCGTCATCACACTCCTAAGAAATCCCCCAGGCCCCGTTCTCTGAGGCACAGCCCTGCCTTCAGACCACTGTTCTCTGTCCAAGTTCAGGGAGTGGGGGCAGGTGCAAACAGGGGTGCTGTTAGACAAGGAGGTGTGTGGGGGCCACATGCTGGGGATGAGCCTGGGATGGCCAGGAGCCTGAGGGCTCCAGGGCAGGTGGGAGCTGGGAGTACCAGTAAGCACGGAGGGGGGCTCATCAGCCCAGGCCTGCTAGGGCCCCTGGGAGCCTCTACTCCTCCACTCAGCCTGCAAACCTAAGTAACCCCTGCCCCTGGCAGGCACAGCTGCCGGCTCCCCCAAACCTCCTCTCCTCCTTGCCCTGCACCACCCTGCTGGTCTGAGGTTCTGAGGAGAGAGGATCCTGAGTTCTGAGTCTTCTAGCCCAGCAGGGGGCAGGCTGGATCCTGGGGTGGAGGGGAGGGGGCCCAGCGAGGCCTAGGAAAGGACCAGTACTCACTGTGAACGGCAGGAAGGTGATGGTCATCATGCAGGCCTGGGAAGCCGGAGGGCAGGGTGAGGAAGGGGAGGGGGAGGGATGGCAGCTTGTCCCTCCAGGCTGGTGTGTCCCCCACCTCCACCCCACCCCCTTGCCCATTGAGAAGAGGTCGGGCTCAGCTTCTCTGGGGCGCCCCCGGGAAGGCTGTGAGGAACTGGCAGAGAGGCTGAGAGCCTGCCCTCACTCCTTGGAGGGAGGGTCCACACGGTCATTTCCCCAAAGTGAGAGGAGACTCACCAGGTTGAGCAAGGCCAGGGTATCGTCTATTTTCCCAACCACCTGGAACAACCTGAACAATTGAGAGAAACAGGAAGAGATGTGCCATCAACCCCACCGTTCCAACAGCATCCAACACTCTCCATGTTTTCTGATTAAATCATCAGTGTGTCATTTTTAACCAAATTTAAACTACTCCTCAGTGTACAAAGGTTGGGAAACACTGAGAACCTGCGGAAGAGGGTACAAGCGCCCCAGAAACTACGTTGACATTTCCATGAGCTTCCTGACTCTCCTCACAGCTGCTTGAACAGAATCGGCGTGGAAACACGGGCGCACTTGGTAGCTCTGGGGGCCAATGTCCTCACAGCCCGGAGCAGGCTGCCCACGTGGGGCTGGGGCTGCTCCCCACAGCCACGCAGCCTGAGGGAGGCCCATGTGGGGCCACAGCGGGACACCACCTGGGGTCCCCTGGGGGCCTGTTCCAAGCTGTGAGGCCTCCACACTGGGTGCACACAAGATGGGAATCCTGAGAAGGACGAGCTCCAGCCTACAGTGGATTCGCTCTTCAGGCCTCAAGTCCAAAGACCACTTTTAAAAAGGGAAACCCTTGCCCCGGCCTGTGTGGCTCAGTTGGTTGGGCGGCGAAAGGCTGCTGGTTCGATTCCCGGTCAGGGCACAGACCCAGGTTGGGGCTTGATTCCCAGTCGGGGGCGTGCAGGAGGCAACCCATCCATGCTTTGCTCTCACATGGATGTTTCTCTCTCTCTTTTCCTCTCTCTCTCTAAAAATCAATTAAAAAATCTTTAAAGAGATGATAAAGATAATAAAAACAAAAATAAGGAAACCCTCTCAGGATGTCCCACACTACTCCTGCTGGAACAGCTTTCAGCAGGGATGTTTCTCGAGGCTCAGGGCGTGAATGAAGAAACAGAAGCAGACCACATGCCACAGAGCTCACCGGCGTCCATTCAGCAGCTGGAAACAAAATCCCTTCCTGAGGCCCGCAGTCCTGTCCTTGTCCTGCTCCCAAGGGGTCTCCTTGAGGCTCTGACCCCTTTGAGGATGTGCCTTCTACTGGACTGTGCTCAGTGGCCACGGTCCTTCCACCTGGGTGGTCTGTGTCCAGCCAGGGACCAAGGGTGGCCTGGGGGCCAGTACTCAGGGCAAGCCCTGGGCGAGGACACGGCCCCAAGGGTCTGGGGCTGGGGGATCTGTGCTGGCCCCAGAGGTCAGACTCCAGCAGCAGGGTGTGGCCTCAGGTGAACCAGCCCAGGACCGGTCAGAGGGGTCCGTGGCCACCCACACGGCCTCCTCTCTGTAACAAGGGAGGTGAGGGAGAAAGGCCGCCCCTAAGCCACCAGGCGCAGTCACTGCAGAAAACACCGTGACACTCTTCATGCAAGTGCCAAAGCCTGAAAGCCTCATATGAACATCCCCACCACCCGGTGCCCACCCCACCCAGCCTCTCCCTGGGTGCAGCTCTGAGCCCTTCCCCTCAGGTCCTAAGGAAGCTTTTCTTCCTTACATGGGTCCCCACGTAGTCACAGGAGCAGAGGGCGTCGGCTCCAGCCCTCCCTGTGCGTCTCGAGACGGCTCCAGAAGACAGCGGGGTGCCCCGCCTGGACCTGCGAGCTCTCGCCCGCCACGGTCCTCGGCCCTGCCACTGCCCTAACGTGCTAGGACAAAGCTGAGGCCCGGAGCGAGAACGGGCGAGGGGTGGGGAAGGGAGCCCTCCGCCCGATGCCTCTGGGGCTTAGCCCAGGCAGCGAGGGGCAGCTCCACGACCTGCGAGGGGTCTCTCTGGTGGGGGCCGTGAGTGCAGCTGCTGCGACCACCCCTCCGGGTGGGACGCCCACCCACCGGTACCTGGTGTGTGCTGCCCAGGCCACCGTCACGATGAGGAACGTCATCAGGTAGACGGCAATCCTGGTGGCCAGGAGTCTCTGTATACTTCTGTCAAACTGCTGGGATAGAGGGTGTCCCATCAGGTGGCTGCCTCTGTGGCGCCTGCAGCCCTAGGGGCCGGCTTTCCTGAGCACTGCTGGTGCCAGGCACTGGTCCACCGTGGGGGCAGCCCGGGCCCCGAGCACCGGCACTGGCCGCCTCGGTTCTGGGTGACACTGCCCACGGCAGACTCCACCGCATCTCCAGTCAACTCTCGTCAGAACCCTGCGAGAGACACTGTCGTCACCTGCCCACAGAGAAAGAGGCGAACTAAGCAGCCCTCTGGCCGCCGGGGCGTCCAGGGCAGACCCCAGCCGTCCATGGGCATCCTCTCCCCGCTGCTGCAAGGACGCCTGGTCACAGGCGAGGAGGCACCCCAGGGTCTTTCCAATGTCTGAAATCAGGCTCAGCTCCTAACTGTGCTCCTCACTCAGAGATACCCGAGCTGGCTATTCACGGAGACTTTGTCGTAGAAAGAACACCGTTCCCCTTGGCCTCTGGTATGAAACCTCCGTGTCCTGTGCACTGCGCAGGCCGCCAGCGGCTTGGCCTTCGCTCCCTGAGCACCCACTGTGAGAGACCTGGTGCTTCCCTCCCAGCCTGTCCTCAAGGCTCAGGGGCCCACGTACCTGCTCAGGGGAGATCTCCGTGTGGGTCACAGGCAGGATCTGCCAACAAAGACACAAAAGGAACCGAGGGACGTTTCTTGGGTTGGGCACTGACTGCTCCTTGGAGGCCATGGTGTTGGGGACTTGCGCCAATACAGGGCTGCTCCCCCCCCCCACCCCGCCCCTCCGGCTGCCTGAGGGGCAGCAGAGCCTGGGATGCTGCTGGGATGGGCCAGGCTCCACCAAGAGGCTGCCCAGGGCGGCAAGGCTGGGAGTGGCTCTGAGCTGGGTGGGCCCCACGGACCATGACGGTGGCGATTATGGACAGCAGAGCATCGCTGAAGTTGAGCATGCGGTGGGAGTGCTGGGTCGCAGCGGCGGTGTCCTCCTCCCTGGTGTCCATGGGGGAGTCTCCCTGATCGTCAAGGGCTGGCTCTGGGGTCTGGGGCCCGGACATGGCGGGGCCTGTGAAGAGCACAGGTCTGAGTCTGCCAGGGGGCTCCTGGGGCCTGGCCTGCTGGCTTCTGCCGTGACCATGGCAGGTGTTGTCTCAGGTGTGTGGGAGGAAGCATCACGCAGGGTCTACACCCAAGCAGGGCCCAGCAACGAACGTCACAAGCCCTCTAACAAAGCCAATTATTAAACCCCAAATGGACTGTTAGAAAGTGCTGGAGCCCGGCCGGCGTGGCTTGGAGGTTGAGCGTCAGCCTATGAACCAGGAGGTCAGGGTTCGAATCCCAGTCAGGGCACATGCCCAGGTTGCGGGCTCAATCCCCAGTGGGGGGCGTGCAGGAGGCAGCCGATAAATGACTCTCATCATTGATGTTTCTCTTTCTCCCTTCCTCTATCTTTAATCAATAAAAATATATTTTTTTAAAAATTAAAAAAAAATAAAAGTGCTGTGGACTGATTGTCCCTGACAAGTCTTGTGCCGAAGCCCCAGCCCAGTGGGATGGGATGTGGAGGCAAATGGGGTCAGACGAGGTGCTGAGGGTGGATGTGAGCCCTGTGACAAGAGACCAGAGCATCCTCTCTCCGCCACTGTGTGGTGTGAGGACGGTGACAGGCTGCAGGCCAGGACGCGGCCTCGCGGAAGCTGCACTGACTGCCCCCGACCACGGACGTCCAGCCTCAGGGCTGTGAGGTAAGCTCCTGTCTGTGGCTCTCTGCTCTGGTGGCCGAGTTGAGATAGGAGTGAAAATGATGAAACAGCCACATGACTAAAACTCAGAAACACGCACTGAGAGGTCACCAAGTTGCCTAATGATACAGCGTTGGACCATTTATGTGAGTCCACACAAAACCTTCCCCCTTCCCTGTGATCACAACCCACAGCACGAGCACAGAGCATGGGAGAGCAGTGCCCACCACTCGGGCCACACGGGGTGACCAGCAGGGAGGGCCGGGAATGGGTCCTGGCCTTTGCTGCCTCTCCCACCCACGTCTCACTGTGTCCGCTCACTGTTGCACGGTTCTAAGAGTTCTGACAAGGGCACACAGGGTGTAACCCCAGTCACACCAGTTCTGTCCCCAAGCAGTCTGTGTGGTCAAGCCTTCCTCCACCCCAAACCCTGGCCCCCACCTACGTTGTTACCATCGCTCTGCCTTCCCCACACTGTCCCATAGGTGGGCTTATACCCCATGGCGCCCCTTGGGTCTGGCTTCTTTCACTTGCAGTGATGCACCCGAGATTCACCGTGTTTCGTGACAAGCAGTGTTTTTCTCTGTGTAGTTACCAACGTGGCTGGACCTACACGCTCACCCACTCACCAGCTGTAAAATGCTGGCTGCGCCGCCTGAGGTTATGAATAAGCCACTGCAGGTGTCTGCACACCGCGCCCGCAGCAGCATCACTCACAGCCGCTCAGGGTGGACGCCACCTGAGTGTCCATCTAAGGAGGGCGGGTAAGCGAACGTATCCATCCCCATAGCGGGGTGCTGTTCAGCCTGAGAGGAAGGAAACGCCGACACACAACACGGGTGAGCCTGAGGACACTAAGCTGAGTGAAGCAAGCAGTCGTGAAGGACGAGGACTGTGTGATCTCACTCCCACGGTGCCCAGTCCCACAGAGACAGAGCAGAGGGCGGGTGCTGGGCAGGCAGGGACGGCTATGGAGTCACTGTTTCATCGGGACACCATCTCAGTCTGCAAGGTGAAGGGTCCTGTGGGCGGTGGTGACGGCTCACAACCATGTGAATGTGCCTCACATCACCAAACTGCATGCTTAAGTTGGTTAAAATGGTTAAATTTTGTTGTGTGTATTTTAGGATTAAAATAGTCCTAGTGCCTAACACACAAGTGTTCAAAACATGTCAGCTACGTTACCTTCATCATACATAAGCTTTTTTAAAAAAATTTAAAATATATATAGATAGGTTTTAGAGAGGGAGAGAAACATCAATCAAACCCGCAACCCAGGCATGTGCCCTGACCCAGAATTGAACTGGAGACCTCTTGGTTCATGATGCTCAACCACTGAGCCACACAGGCCGGGCATCACACACAAGCTTTAAGAGTGGCAGTGATGAAAGAACACAGGGCTGACACAGAAGAGCATGCAGTTGAGGAAGTTAAAGATGGAAGAGACGGAAGAATTTTAATCCTGGTGGAAATAAGCAGCTGCAAGTTCATATAATGGAGGAGTAACTGAAGACTTGAGCAGGGGGGCATTATGTGCTGTGCCAGGTGCCAGAGGCAGAGGGAACAGGACAATGACCCACAGTGAGGGAGACACACTGCGGTGCTGTGGGAGATTTCCTGCATGGACTGAGCCTGGGGAGGCTCACAGAGGGGATGCCCAAGCTGAGTCACCGGAACAGTGAGTGGCACTTACTGAGCGCACACTGAGGACCAAGCATTGTTGCAAGCACTTTATACATAGTATCTCTTTTAATCCTGGAACAATGCCGCGCGGTGCCTGGAGCAGGGAGAGCCTGGTGAAGCTGGAGCAGGAGCTCTAACTGGTACCTGCACCCGAGCTAGACTGACTCACAGAGCGTCGTGTGCCAGGTGAGAAGTTTGGAAATTACTGCGAAGACTATGCAGAGGTTATGCATATAGTTTACATATATTTATATACTCCACATACAAATCCATTATCAGGTATGTGTTTGCAAATATTCTCTCCCAGTTTGGGCTGTCTTCCATTCTCTCAACAGTATATGCACATTTTAAATTAATAAGACTATTTTCGAGTTTTAGGTTTGCAGAAAGCAGTTCCATGTGTACTTGACCACTCCCCTTCCAGCTTCCCCTCTGACATCTTGCACTAGTGTGGCACCGAGCCCAACTGGTGAGCCAACACTGATACATGGTAGCAACTTCGCCCACAGCTTACACAGGGCTCACTCTGTGGTAGCTCTATGGGTTTTGAAAAATGCTGGCTTGTATGCACTGGTGCAGCATCACACAGAAGTTTCACAGCCCTAAAATTCCCGTGCTCCCTCCTCCCCTCCCTCTCAAACCCCCAGCCACCACCTTACTCTGTCTCCACAGGTTTGCCTTTTCCATCATGGAGTTGGAAGCACAGTGTGCAGCCTTTTAAGAATGACTTGTTTTGCTAGCAACATGCATTTAAGGTTTCTCCATGCCTTTTTGTGGCTTGAGAGCTCATTTCCTTTATTATTGAACAATATCCCATTTTAAAGATGTACCAGTTTATCCATTCACCTATCAAAGGACACCTTCAACAATGTGTTTCAAAGTTCTTAATTTTGATGAAGTCCAGTTTGTTTCTTTTATGGAATGAGCTTCGGTGTCATATCAAAAAATCTCAGTTTCTGTCCTGGCTGGTGTTTCCCACTGGTGTCAGCCCACATACCGAAGGGTCTTGGGTTCGATTTAGCGTGAAGGGCACGTACCTGGGTTGCAGGTTCAATCCCCAGCCCAGGTTGGGGTGCGTGCAGGAGGCAACCAATCAATGTGCCTCTCTCACATAGACGTTTCTCTCTCCCCACCTCCCTTCCTTCCACTCTCTCTAATAATAGAAAAAATATCCTCAGGTGAAGGTTAACAAAAAAAATCTCAGGTTCTGTTCTAATTTTATGGCTTAAAAGGCTTCACATTTAGATGTATGATATATTTTGAGTTAATTTTTGCACATGATGGAAGGTACGGATTCATCTTTAACACACGGACATCTAATTCTCCCAGCGTTGTTTGTTGAAAAGACTGTTTTTTCTCCTATTACCATTATCCTTTTGTCAAAAATAAACTGACCACATACATACTCGTGGGCCAATTCCTAACTCTTTATTCTGTTCCATTGACCTACTCAGCTACCTTTCTATGAACACCACACAGTTTTTATTACCGTGGCTTGGTAAGAAGTTGTACCCACTTGTCCTCAGTCAAGCTACTACAGAGGTACAGGTCTGGGGATGAATCTGGGGATGAAGACCACAAATTCGGTTTTGGGCATGTACACAGGAGGTAAGATCTAAGAAAAAGTGTCTAAAATTGAGGAGAAGTGTGGTCTGGAGATACCTAAGACTGTTACTGTAGCATGCAGGGCTATGCCAGGATATAAAGGTGCTCCATAAACATTTACCGAGTAAAAAGTAACCACACTCCTTAGAACTCCCCTCCTGGCCCTAGGCCAGGGGAGGATGAGCGAATGGCCTCCAAATTCAAACAAGCTGTCGGACGCTACCCTGCCTTCTGGCTGAGGTAATCACGAGGTTGCCCAAGGAACCATCAGCGATCTTCTCCACACTGCTTAATTCTGAGCTTTCTCGACTCCTCATTTTCAACAACGCTGTCTTTACCTTACTCACAGTGAGAAGAGGAGCAGTCGGAGAATTTTAACTCCCAGTCCAGTAAATACATGCAGTTACCTGCACCTGCAACGCCTCTCCTTTCCTCCTTCTGCAACGGAAAGTGTTTTCCTCCGTTCAAAGTGAAGACGCCTGCCCTGTGCTCTGGATGCCATTCTCTCTCCTTTCTAGAGGTCCCTGCTTCACTATTCCTCCCTCCTGACACCCTTCCAACAGCTCTAGCCACTCAGAAGTCCTCGCTCACGTCTAGGGCCCCACTCCAGCTTCCATCTCCACCCCCACCCCCGCATTTCTTATTCCTCCACTTGCCTGCAGCTCCCACCTCACTGCTGCAAAGAAACTGTTCTGGGCGAGGTCATCAACCATCTCATTGTTGCTAAATCCATCATCCATTTTACCCCTTTTTCTATCTGACTATTAGGTAACATTGGACGCTACCTTTTTGCCCCTTGAAACATCCTTCCCTTAGCTCCATGACACATGCTGCCTTGGTTTCCTCCTGCTGGTCCATGCCCTGTAGGTTCTAACCCTTCCTCACTAAGTCTGTCCTCGCACACACACTGCCATCTGCATGCTGAGGACATCCCATGGCCAGCTGTCCCCTTTCCTGGGCCCCAAGCACCTGTATTCTACTTGTCAGACAAACACACCGGCTGGGGAAGCCATGTGATTTGTGTGCAATTCTACAGCAACGAGCTGTATCACTCGTTGACCTTGGCCAAGTAATGACATTGTTGAGTATGTCTTCTCTTCAAAAAAAAGCAGGGGTTAACCAGACTGCCTTCTCCAAGACAACCTAGGGTCGTCAAAATGAACCACCGCGTAGAAGGATGTGTGAGCAGCAAAGCGCAGGACACACTAGGCTACTGTTACTATAAAGATGGTAACAAAGTAGCCTGCCTGGGAAGAGAGCTCCTGCAGCTCGCCGCTGCGGAAGGACTGGGCTTTCGCGTGCACTTTTCAGTTTAAGACCGAATTCTCTGCGGAAGGGGCTGCAGCCTCAGATGCCTACTGAACCCGCCGGGCACAAAAACGAGCCAACGGGTCGGGTGAAAGCCGTCTGCCCCGAGGAGCAGCTCTAGGTGATCGGTGACACACGGGGTTCTGGGTCTGATTTTCCTACAGAAGCTGGGACACTGGGTTTTAAAATTTAAGTTTTCCAGCCTTTAGTAACAACCGACTCTTAAAAAACAAACCCACTTACGTGGCCCCCACCAAACCCGAGAAGCCAGGGCCGTCCACGGTGCTACCAGTCTCACTTACTAAATGGCGCAGGGGGTTTCGGTCGCTGCGAAGCTAAAGCTCCCCCAGGCGGTCACCCGCCCCTCCCGCAGCCCGGGCCTGCGGGCACCGCCGGCCGCCGCGCGCACAGCTGGCTCCGCCCAGGCCGCGGAGGGGCCCCTGACCCCCAGTCTCCGCAGACACGACCACCGAGGGAACCGGAGGAGCTCGGCCGGGAGCCGCACTACCTGGGCGGGAGTCCCCGCGGCCACCGTCCCGCGCGTCGGAGCCCGGGTCGCCAGGGAGCCGGGAGCCCGGAACTCGACGGCCGGAAGTTCTCCGCGAGACCCGCGCACCGCGCACGCGCGGCCAGCGACCAGAACTCGGCGCACGCGCAGTCGCCCGGCGGGGGGCGGAAGTGAGGCGCCGGCGTCCTTCCGGGCCTGCGTCACGGCGTCGGGGCGGAAGCTGGAGCGGCTGGGCCGGCGGTTGCTGAGCGGCCCGGACGCCCTGGACCCGAGCCCCGGCGCCCGCCGCGGGCCGCCATGTCGCTGCTGCAGTCCGCGCTCGACTTCCTGGCGGGCCCCGGCTCCCTGGGCGGCGCTGCCGGCCGCGACCACACCGACTTCGTGGGGCAGACGGTGGAGCTGGGCGAGCTGCGGCTGCGGGTGCGGCGGGTCCTGGCCGAGGGTGAGCCGCGGGCCGGGCGGGGGCCGGCGCGGGCGGAGGGCGCGGGCCGGCGGCCGGGGCGCGCGGGGCGCGGGGCGGGTCCCGGGCTGGAGGCCGCCTGGGCTCGGGCGCTTCCTGGTGGGCGTGGGGTCCGGCCGGGGCGGTGCGGCCCGCGCAGCAGGGGCGGGGCGGGGCCGGCGGAGAGCTCGGCGGCCGGGTGGGCGCGGGCCAGGCCTCCCCTCCCCGTCGGGACTGCGGGGCGCGGCGGGCTGGCCGGGACGCGGGCCCGGGGCCCTTGCCGAGCGCGCGGCGCCCTGTCCTCCTCGGTGTCGGGGCGGACGCGGCGTCCCGGGCCCGGCTTCCTGCTCCGGCCGCCCGGCCGTCTGTCCCGCGGGCCCCGCCCGAGGCCTCCGCGTCGCGGGCTCCGTGCCTGCGAGCTGGGCCTCGCCTCCCGAGTGCCCTCCGCTCCTCGGGCCGCCCCGGGGCCCACGCGGCCCCTCGCTGCTCCGGGCCCTCCCGCCGCCTGTCCCCGGCGCCCCTGGGGGTGGGACGGTGCCGGCCCGCGGCCCACGGCCCATGGCCGGGCCCAGTTACGGCGGCGCCGAGACCACCGTGTTTACCCCCACGTTGACCTGCGGGCAGGACTCCGCGGACGGACGGGCCTGTGCGCGGCGGGCTCGGGGCGGCGCGGCCGCGACCTGACCTGTCCGCGTCCCGGCTCCTGGCTCCTGGCTCCCGGAGGCTCCGGCTCCCCGAGGCCCCGGCGTCTCGGCGCCGTTTGTTCGGGAAGCGAGCGGGCGGGCCGGGGCTCGTCAGGAAAAGCACCAGCTCTGCTTTCAGGGGCCGGGCCTGCGCCGACCCCACCTGCGGGCTCTCACCCGCCGGAGCAGCGAGGGTCTCCGGCCGCTTGGTTTGTCCTGCAAATGCCAGGCAGTCATCTTGCTGCTTTTTAAAAAAAGTATGTTTTTTATTTTTATTGGGTTTTTTAGAGGGAGGGAGGGAGAGGGAGAAAGAGATGGAAACATTGGAAACATCGAGTGAGAGAGAAACATCAATCGGCTGCCTCCTGGACACCCCCCCCCCCCCCCCCCCCCCCGGGGATGGAGCCCCCAACCCGGCCTGTGCCCTGGCCAGGAACCCATCCGGGGGCTCTTGGTGCCTGGGACGGCGCTCAGCCACTGAGCCACGAAGGCCTGGCTGTCTCCGTCCTTTGAGACAGCAGGTGGCTTCTGCCTCAAAATAAGACTCCAGTGAGGGAAGGACAGCGCAGTGGGGGGGGGTCCTCTGGTGGGACAGAGGGGGAGAGGGGCGAGAATGTGTCTCTGCCGGGGACAGGAGCCCGCCGGGGCTGGGAGGGGTAACCAGATGGGAAGTGGGTCACGGACAGAAGGAAGCCCGTGCCCTGGGCTCAGCGCCCAGGAAGAAGATCCAGGAAATGTGAGCAGCCGGAGCCCCGGCTCTGTAGGCAAGTCAGGAGGTAAAGTAGGCAGTGCCCTTAGAGCTTTCGATTCCTGCTTTTGAACTTGGTAGGGGCTTGCTTGTGAAGCCTCCTTCTGAACTGAAAGAGTTGAGATCGATACAAAGTCTCTCACATAAAACAGCCACCTTGGAACTGAGGCTGTGGAAATTCAGATTGTCTTGTATAAATGTGAGGAAAGTCCCAAGGTTCCGACGTGGAGCATTTCAGAACTCCTCAGGTTTAGGAAGGTAGTATGTATCCTGTGTATAGTTGGAAGTACCCTGTAATCAAATAACATCTATTGGTAATTAAATGAGTAGGTATCCTCACTGTGGGATAAGTTTTTACATGGCCCATCAGTTCACGTCAGGTGTTGCTCCAGATAAGTTTACATAAATCATGTTTTGCTGTCATGATTTGGGAAGGAAACACGGGTTTTCATTGTTTTTTGGAATTACAACTATAGCACAAAAGGGGTTGTGGGCAGAGCTGTGGAGCCAGATAGTTCTGTAGTCTTTTAAATATTTCATCTAAGTTATTTAAATTAAAAAGGGGGGGTAGGAAACTACTGGGCCGACCCACAGTGTGGGAGACAACGGTCCAATGGGTCTTAGGAGATGTTCCCATGTCCTCCTGCTGTGGCTTCGTGTGCTCTCGCTCCCTCCTGCCAGAATGGATGTACAGGTGGGTCACTGCTGCCTAGCGACGCCCCTCTTCGTGGCTGCATCTTTCTCTCTCTGGACTCACTGCTAGTTTGGTGGATGAGGTGCTGTGTGGGCAGCTTTTGGGAAGGTGGAGACAAGGCCACATAGCTGTCACGTAATTTGAGCGTGACTGGTCATGTGCGTGTGGCTAGATGTAATGCGTCTTTTCAGTGGGTCAGCACCTGTTTGCTGGGACTATGTGCTGTGCTCGGCATCAGTGACCATTGATGCACTCAGTGTGGTTCCTGCTCCAGGATTTGTGCTCTCTCTTGGGTCCGGCTGACTGGAGAAGCCTGCAGGCACACCCCACACCAGCTCCGGGCCACCTGTTGGCAGTCCTAGCCCCCACCCTCTGCCTCCTGGCCACTGCTCTTGGAGGGCCCTCCTTTCATGCTCAGGCTGTTGTGATAGGTGAGGTTGCTGGACAGCGGTAAGCACAGGCAGTCGCGGGAGCGTGTGATAGGACTTGACTGCAGGTTTTGGAAATCCCTGGGGTTGGCCTGCTGGAAGGAGAGGGTCTGTGTTGAGCCAGGACACCCTCCGCAGGTCTCCATCATGCAGTGCACTTCAAGGGGATTTTAAAAGGCGAGTAGGTGGTCACAACACTCCGACACGTGGTGCGTCCCTTTCCACATCGGAAGTGGGCTTCTTTTTCTGATGTCTTCTCCTCGACCAGCACAGTTTTATGGTCCTTGTCTCCTTGCACTGCCCCGGGCCAAAGGCTTGAGTGTGGAGGCTGCTCTCCCCACTGTCTGCCCCACCCCAAGGGTCTGCCTGCACTGAGCCGTCCTTCCATCATCAGAGCACGTGTCTTACTTGAAGTCCTACAGGACAGAAGCCACCCACGGGTGCTGAGCGGATGTTTTCTCCAGACCCCAGAGCACAGATGACCAGGGTCTTTGTAGCAGGGGCTTGGGGCTTAAGGTGTGGCCCATGTCTCACTCCCTGATGAATTACCCACCTTTAGGTACCCTCACTTTCAATCCCCTCACTGTCAAGTGGGCGGCTTTGCCATCAGCCCCACTGTGACACACCCACATGACATAGCAGTAATGGCCCCCACCACAACACGTGCGGCTCTGACTGCTGATGGGCACATTCCCCGGTGCTTCATGTGACAGTGATCCTGATGGTGGCTGAGGTCTGGGCTTGCCAAGGCCACCAACTGGTGAGGTGGAAGCCCACGGAAGGTTGCCTCGCCTGGGCCGCTGTGTCTGAGGAGGAATGGCAGCAGTGTGGCTGTGGCTGTGGCTGTGGCTGTGGCTGTGGCTGTGGCTGCAGAGAGGCCCAGGGGCGGGTCGCACCTTGTGGCTTTGCTAAGGCTACTCTTTGGTCCTAGAGTTTTTTGGTTAAGTCCTTGGGATTTTCTGGCTGGACAGTCATGTCATCTGCAAATAAGAACAGTTGTAGTTGTTCTTTTCTGATTTTTATGCTCTTTGTTTACTTTTCTAGCTTTCTTGCACTAATTAGGGTCTCCAAAAAAATGTATTACAGCACTGAGAGCAGACATCCCTGTCTTGCTCTTGGTCTTAGAACAAAGGCACCATCAAGTCTCATGTTAGCTGTGAGTTTTTAGTAGTTCCCATTTCTCAGGTTGAAGCTGCCCCTTTCGATTCCTGGTTTGCCGAGTTTTTATGGTACTGTCTTAAGAGACCGTGACTGGTTTTGCCTGCACACAGATGCCTTCTTGAGTCTACTGAGTGGACCCACTTTCCCACGTTGTGTCTGCAGTGGCTGCTGTTCAGCGTTGAACCAACCTTGCATACTTGGGGTCGGTCCCACCCCAGTCCCACTGTCCTTGTCAGGATTTGCAGAATCCTTTTGCTGGCGTTTCTCTGAGGGTTTTTATGTTTGTGTCAGTGAGTGATTTTGATCCATAGTTGTGTCGTATTCTCTTCTTTGGCTTCAGAAAATGGGCTGGCTTTTTCCTGTTTGGAGAGATTTTGTACAAGATTCTTCTGCTTTATTCCTTAAATGCTTGAGAGGGTTCACCAGTGAAATGGCCTGTTTGCTGTTTCTATTTCATATCATCTTTACTTCTTTTCTGCTGTTTTTTCTGTGGACTTACTAATTTTAATTTTTTAACAGCTTATTGAGATAAAAATGGTATACACACTGCACGTATATATGAAAAACACTTCCAGTATGTGCAGTACACAGACACCTGTGTGGCCGTTCCTCTAATCAGGGTGGTGAGCATACCTTCACCCCGCCCCCCCCCCCCCCCCCCCCCGTCCTCCCCCGTCCTCCCCCCAGGCACCACCGATGGCTTCCTGTTGCTGGATTGGTTTGTGTTTTCTAGTCTTCTGTACATGAGATCATGAACCTGTTCTCTTTACCTGGCGTTTTCCTCAGCATGTTCTCGAGTTGCCCATGTTGCTGCCTGTCAGCAGTCGATCCCCCTGTTTATTGCTGAGTTGTGCTGCATTTGGGGCAGTGGGTTTATCCATTCACCGTGATGGACATGTGGGTTCCCCGTTTGGGCACCCACAGTGACGCCATGTGGACGTCCGTGTGCACGTCTTTGTGCCTGGCCATAGAGTCGTGTGTGTTTCACTTCTTAAGAAATTGCCAAGCTGTTCTCCAAAGTGGTCAGGGCGTTTTGCATTCCCACCATGTTGTGTGTGCGACCCGCTGCCCCACACTTGTGGTGGTCATTTAGTAAACACTGGATGTCTGATTAGATGTCCAGGATCCCCCATGGTTGCATTTGCGTTTTCCCTTGGCTGGTGAAGTTGGACCTGTTTTCATGAGCTTGCTTACCACCTGCATATATTTGGCAACATGTCTTTTAAAAATTATTGTTGTTATTGAATTTTGCATTTTTTCTTCATTTGTGGATCATATTTCTGTTCTTATATCTAAAAACTCTTTTTTCTGATATCCCACAGCCTCCCAAACTCATTTCCTAGTTATAGTAGCTCTTTGGGGGAAGATTTCACAAGATTGTCTCCACAGGTGATCACGTTGTCTGCAAGGAAAAACATTTTTACTTCCTCCTTTCCAATCTGAGTACCTTGTCTTTCTTTTTCTTGCCTGGCTGCCTAGTCTGGGCCTTCCCTATGACACTAAATGGCAGTGGTGAGAACATGTGTCCTGCCTTGTTCTGATCTCAGGGTGAAGCGGAGGCCTCCTGCCACCGGGCACAGTGTTGCTGCCTGGCTCTCGTGGATGTCCTTTATCAAGCTGAGCAGTTCTCTGGGAGTTTTTAATTTCATGGTGTAATTTTGTTACAGGAAGCTAGGAAAAGCTACACAAATTAAACCAAGAAACAATAGAATCACATTGATTTTCATGTGTTCAACCATCTCTTTGTAGTCATGACACATCATCACTCGTCATGCATTGCCGGGTTTGATGTGCTAGCATGTTAATTAGAATTAAGGGTGTGTTAAGAAGTTTTTGGTCTGTGTTCCTGTGTGATGCTACTAGCTTGTTAACGCCCCTCCCTCTTTTCTGCATTTGGGCGGTGCTGTTCGACGTTGGCCATTTGTGCTGTCCCACTCTCTCTCTCTCTGATCAACCTGTGGAGAATTTACTGAGTTCATTTATTCCCAGAGAACTGTCTCTGGCTTTGTTGATTTCCTCGTTTCCCTCATTGGTCTCTGTTCCTGTGTTTATTTCCTTCTTGCCTCGGAAGCAGGATAATTAAAAACTAGTGTTCCATAAATTGGAGCCATCATTTTTGCAGAAAATAAATTGTTGTCCACAAGTCCAGTTTGTATTTACTTAGTAAAGTTGTCTTAATGTTGAATAAAATCACAGTACTGAACTGATGTGTTTATTTTTATAATTTTCAGGAGGGTTTGCGTTCGTGTATGAAGCTCAGGATCTGGGAAGTGGCAGAGAGTATGCATTGAAGGTAAGACAGGGTGACACGTTCTGTGTGGATTATGGTTATTTTAAAGGAAATCTCAGAGTGACCGTGTTTTGAGGAATTTTTCCCTATCAGTGTGTTTCTTTTTGCAGTCTGTGTTCTGTGTGTTTCTTTTGATGGTGAGGAGCCAGCAGCACTTTTAGTGGGCTTTACGGCCTCAGTGTCCCGCTTTGGGGCCTGGGGGCAAGAGTTACCTCGAGTGCCAAGAGTGCACAGCAAGGTTCCACGGGTCACAGGACTGTCACAGCCATTCCAGTAGACCATGTGTGTAGTGTCCCAGAGCAGGATCACGGTGGGACTGTTGAGGGCAGGGCTGTCTGGTTTTGTCGGGAAATGGCCAGTGCCCAGCCTAGGCTGGGAAGTGGAGCGGCTGTTCTGGGCATGCGGCTAAGCTGTAAGGGGCCCACTTTAATTTGGGGACCAGGGCAAGGACCCTCATTTCTGCAGCATCTCCTTTTCTTTCAGTATCTTATTTTACTCCAGCCTATTTGCAGGAGAGACTCCTATGTGTGGTTTTTCTTGTGTCCTTGGACTCTGAAGGACCATTTTCAAGGGTCCTGAAAGGACCAGTTTCTGCATAGGTCAGGTGTTAAGTTCATCGATTCGTCCTGTGGGCGTGGACTCGACAGACCCAGCGCTAACCTTGTCTGTGCTTCTTCCCGCTGCAGAGACTGCTGTCCAACGAGGAGGAGAGGAACAGAGCCATCATCCAGGAAGTGTGCTTCATGGTATCCTTTTCCCGACTCGTCTCTAGACCGTTTCTAGTGAAAAGGAGTTTTTCCTTCTCTTCACTCCCAGGGTAGTAGTAAGATGTTCCATGGTTCTGGGAGTGGGGATGTGCGTCCTGCCTCAGAGGTCTCCGTGCTGGGGGTGGACAGACCCTTGATTACCTGCTGCGGCCCATGGTTCCTGGCCATCCCTCTCACCCTGGACAGAGGGCTCTATGCACACATGGTGGACGGTGGGCATTTCTTGCTTGCTCTCCACCTGGCTGGAGCTGCCCCTGAGCTGGGGTCTTGCTCTTTGTTGCCACAATCTGTTCTCTCTTCTCTCTCGAAGCTCTGTCCATGCTGAGCCTGCTGGCTGCTGGGCCCGAGGGTGCTTGCCTTACTGAGGTTCTGTGGATGCCTTCACTGCTCATGGCCTCTCATGCCGTCCCCTCTGCTGCTGTCCTGTGGTCAGGTGTGTGTGGCCAGCATGGTGGTGGTTCCACCCACATGCGCTGTCCCTGCCCCACACCCTTGCCCCCCAGCTCACCCTCATCTCTCTGCTCTGACGCGCTGAGATCAGAAGGTCATTTCATTTGCTGCTGACATTAGTGTTTAAATGTTGTCTGTCCAGGGTGAGCGGAGGTAGGCTGACAGCTGTTCAGGTGGAAAACGGGGCATTGCTCATAAGAATCACGAGAAGGGCGTCTGCCTCGCGCCCGCACAGTTGCAGCCCGACCTTTGCCCTCTGTGTGTGTGTTCCTAACGTGCAGATGTACGCGTTCTCCTTTAACAACATCCGCAGAAAAGGCTTTCTGGTCACCCCAACATTGTCCAGTTCTGCTCTGCGGCGTCCGTAGGCAGGGAGGAGTCGGACACGGGGCAGGCCGAGTTCCTGTTGCTTACCGAGCTCTGCAGAGGTAAAGTCCCCGGGAGACGTGTTGGCTGTGATGGAGAGAGCGGCGCATGTGCCTTTGTTGGTGTGAGCCCGTGTGCTCAGGAAGCGCAGCTCCCTAGTCACTGACAGTAGTGGGGGGACCCGGTGTACTCTGGCGTTCTAGGGGTGGAGAGGGCCTAGAGGAGTCGGGCAAGGCTCTCTCAGTGCGGGGTGGTCCTTGCACCAGGCAGACCTCAGTTGGCAAGGGTGGAGCATTCTGCCCTCCTGGAGCCCATGGGCTCATTGGGTAACTTATGGAGGGAAGGAGGGACACAGGACATGGGAGATCCAGTGTGCCAGAGGCCGGCAGCCTGGTGGGAGCCACCGGTCTGTGACACGGTGCTGTGTCATCAGTCAGTGGGCAGTGCCTGTGGGAGGAGGCCAGGGCCCACCACCACGGTGCCAGGGAGCAGCAGCAGGGACACTGAGGCAGGCATCTCCCTGGGAGGGACAGACGCCTGCCTCACAGACAGGCTCCTTCCCAGGTCCCTGCCACCACAAGAAGGGTTGTCATGGAGAAGAGATTGGGGCAGCAGGTGCAAGCACCTTTGTAGAGAGGAGGAGGAAGTGATGCAATGTGGAGGCGTGGCAGAGGTGGCAGTAGGCGGGGCAAGGTGAGGAGGAGGGAAGGGCTGTGCTCTCCAGGTGGGGGGCCTGCTTTCTGCTCTCTCGGAGCTGGCTGGGATGTGCCAGTTCTCTACTCAGGTCTAGCGCCTCGGTTCTTTTAGTTAACGGGTGTTCAATATTACTGCTGTTTTTAAGTAGAAGAGAGCATGTGCTTGTTGGAAAAGCGCTGTGCAGGTGTATACAGAAATGAGTTCCCTAGACACGCTCTGTTTCAGAAAGGTGTGCTGTGCCGAGCATCTTTCTGTGCCCACACATTCACCTGCTCTCTAAGGCTCAGTGTCCGCAGCCCTGAACCTCTAGGTCCTTAACCAGCGCCTGCGGGATGCACACCTAGTCCTGTGCACAAGTGTTGGTGCACAGAGTACTGCGTGTCCACGTGGGCCCTGCATCCCTGTGGCTGGATCAGCAGGGGCTTGTTGGGTGGGGGCAGGGGGGGTGCCATTTGGCGAGCCTGCTCTGCGCACCTCTGGTGGCAGGGATGAGGCCATGCATGCTTCCCATCCACCCAGCGTGCTCTCCTGATTTTTTCGGCGATATTTTGGTCTGTTGTGTCCTCTGCTCTTGGTGTAGGAGTCCTGGAGGCTTTTGCACCACTCTGTGTTGGGCTTTGTCAGACTGTGGGCTCAGCAGCACCTGTGTGGATCATTTCACAAGTGAGTGTGTGGTGCAGCTCACAGCACTTGCCCCCGTAGGACAGAGTGGCTCCCCGTGACTTGGCAACCTCGTGGAGTAGCGTTCAAGGCTGGGGCTGAATTGTCTGGGGTGCTTCAGGGCAGGTGCAGGGGGTACCTGATGTGGGTTGGGACATGGTTGACAGTTCCACTGAAGGAGAGCCTTGTGGTGGCTCCTGAGTGCCTGCCCAGGGGAGCCTCCCACCCTTCTGGTAGCCCACAGGCCACCCCCCTCTCACCTTCCGTGGTGCCCTCTACAGCTCGTCTGCCACCTGCGGAATTGCTATTTGTTAAAAGACCCTCTTCTCACTGACCAGCAGAGCCAGCAAGCATTGACATGTGACACCCTCCACGTGCTGCTCCTCGGCCCTTCTCCAGCCTGGTGGGCACTGTGTCCCCCCGTTCCCCCGAGGGTCTGTGCAAAGCCTGTGAGGCAGGTGTGGCTGGGAGAGGGCACAGTGGCCTGGAGGGAGGTAGGGGCTGGGCCAGATGTGTGGGAACCACAGCTGCATCACCAAGGTAGAGACTGCACCCCGGTAGGTGATGGCAAGTGCACCCAGGTCCTGAGAGGTAAGTGCTCTTTGGTCTGAACATTACAAAGGTGATGCGGTTACGTAAAATCCCAGACACTGGGCACGTAGAAAGTCCATGCTGGCACCCCAAGCCTCATGCCCCTCTTGGGCAGGTAGGCTCTTTCACCACATGAACGTGGTATCTGTCGGCACTACCATGTGCAGGTTCCCAGGCTCAGTGGCTTGCCCGGTGTTGGGGGAAGTGAGCAGGAAAGGGTGTCCATATGTCAGGCTGGGCAGAGCTGGCTCCCTGGGAGGTGGTGGTTGAGCCCAGGAGGCAGGGGCAGTGTAGGTGAGGGCCCTGCGGAGCTGGAGCTGTGGCAGCAACTGTGGCTGTGCGTCCCATTGCCGAGGTCGCCTGGGGCCTGGACGGGGCTGGGACCAGGGCAGCTTGGGTGCTGAGGTGTGAGTGTATGTGTCCCTGGCACAGTCGTGGGGTGGCCTCAGCTGGGGCTAGTGACCAGAGGATGGGCTCCCGGGGCCCAAAGCCTTGCTGTTGAGTCCATGCCGCCGCCACCCACGAGTCCCATTGCAGTCTGCGTCCAGGGTGGAGTGTGTGCACTGGGATACACGCCGACAGGCAGAGGACCGTTGTCATTTAAGGACAGAGAGCAAGTGTTTCACGAGACGCAGTTGAGAAGACTGAGTGCTTGTGGTTTCTCGGTTCGCTGCCGTCCCCCTCCTACTCTGTGGTGGGAGGTCTGGCTGCCTGAGCTGTGGTCACAGGTGTTCCCACGACAGGGTCTGTAACTGGATTGTGTCCTGGCGGTGGCTGCACCTTCTACCCTACATGGGTCAGCATTAGTGACTCGTGGTGATGAGAATCTACTATCTCTTCCAGGGCAGCTGGTGGAGTTTCTGAAGAAAAGTGAGACCAAAGGGCCGCTGTCGTGTGACACTGTCCTAAAGATTTTCTACCAGACATGCAGAGCCGTGCAGCACATGCACAAACAGAAGCCGCCTATCATCCACAGGGACCTCAAGGTGCCACGTCCCATCCCACACCCGCCCCTGCCCCCGCCTGCTGGTCAGGGTGTCGCGGCGTCTGCCTGTGAGGCTGGCCAGGCTTTGCCAAGAATTCTCAGAGACCTGTGTAGGAGCCTCTTCACAGCCAGTGGGTTTTCCAGAAGCTGCTTTTTTGAAGCAGTGAGAGAGCCCTCCCTGTGTGTCTTCAATTTGCTGATGCACATGGGGACTCTCATGCCCAGGGTCCCTCAGCTGGGCCTGGGCTTCCTCCAGGGTCCCTGTGTGTCCCTCACCTGCAGGTGTGGGACCTGGGCTCCCCGTTCTGTCCCCACAGTTCTGGGCCGTAGCTCTCGTCCTCCCACCTGACAAGACAGAGAAACAGTGGTCTTTTTCTGAGTTATATGTGCTGCAGATATCTTCTGGCTTATGGCCTGGTTTTGATTCCCCCTCTTCTGTCTTTGAAAAACCTCAGACTTTGTGGAAATTGCCCGGCGCCCTGGAGCTTGTGCTCCGGCTCTGGTCATGTTTTGGGCAGCAGCAGCCCTTCATCCCGCTTGCTGGTGCCGGTGGTTTTTGCTGAAGGATTTTAAAGCAGACCCCAGACATCACACTTTTCACTCCCAGACACTTGTGCACAAACTCTGGGGGGACAGCGTGTTTTCTTGCATAGCCCAACACCACCCCTGCCTCAGCAGGACTCAGACATTCCTTGGTTCAGCGATTTCCAACTGTGAGCCACAAGATTGTTAAAACATGCACCCCCTGGCTAGTCAGGGCGCTGACCTCTTTCCCCTTAGGTTGCCAAATAAAAAAATGACAGCAGCCAGCACAACAGCCGTCCAGTGTGAGTGATTCAAAATTGCACCCATTTTTTGGTCAGATGGGCAAAAAGTATATTTTTTGGTGTGCGGCAGAATTTTAGTAATTAGTTCATGTGCCATAAGATGCAAAAGGTTGAAAGTAGCTGCCTTAGTGTCATCTCACATCCAGTCTGTGGCCAGTTCCCCAGTTTTCCCCAGGTGTTGTCTTTGAAATCTCCCCAGGAGGGCATGGGGTGGGTTCTCCTCTTGGGGCCAAATGGGGAGTCGGCACTGACACCCTGTCTGTGGGGCTTTGTCTTCATTTAGATTTGAACCTCTGATGAGCCTTCTGCCCCCTGAACCCTAGAGGCTGGTTTTAGGCCACTAGTTGGCAGGCACCGTGTTGCCGACACCTGTGGGGTGGGTAGGATGCCTGAGCAGTGGTGCTGTGAGTGCAGACGCCTTTCTCTGCCGTCTGGGTTCGCCTGTTATCGGCCGGGGGCAGGTGGATTTTCCCGTGCCCTCAGGACTTCTCTGGCTTACGTGGTAGCCATGTGCTTATATGTGCAAAAATCCAGGAGGATGGACTTAGTGTATCTGCGAGTGTTGCCTGGGCTTACATCTCTCACCGTCTCGGTGCCCCGTGTGTGCCAGGTGTCCTTGATGCTTGTCCATGGGATTTCTGGGCCCCACACGGTGCTCCTCTCTGTTGTGAGTGGCTCCGGAGTGCGTCCTTTGTGTCGGCTTTTTGCTCAGTGCTGTGGTTTTAGGGTTCGTCCATCTTGTGTGCCCACAGTTTCACAGAGTTTATGCCGTGGGGTCCCTGCTTCCCGTGCTGGTGGTGACCAGTGCCCCCTGAGCCTCTGGCGTCCTGCTGTGCTTTACAGCCCTTGGTGTTGGCAGCAGACTGTGTGGGATTTTTAAAATTTGTTTGTTACTCCCACTCGAGGATATTTTTCCCATTTTCAGAGAGAGTGGAAGGGAGAGGGAGAAGAGAGAGAAAGAGAGAAACATCGATGTGGGAGAGATGCATCGATTGGTTGCCTCCTGCACGTACCCCAAGCAGGGCTGGGGATTGAGTCTGCAACTGAGGTGTGTGCCCTTGACTGGAATCGGACCCAGGACCCTTCAGTCCGCAGGCCAATGCTCTAGCCACTGAACCAAACCATCCAGGGCCAGACTGTGGTTTTAGTGGCATTTTCCTTCTGTGAACGAAGCTGATAGTTTTCATGTTGATTGGTATGTGGATTTCCTCTTTGGGGAAGTACCTGTGACAGTGTTTGCCTGTTTTTCTGTTGAGTTGTCTTTTTTGTCTCATCCACAGGAGCTCTGTGTGGGGTATGTGCGTGGCTTTTGTGTGCTCACTTTCATTGGTCAGGGTCTGCTCATGGTGCTGTTTTCAGTGGGCATCATTAGCTGCCTATATCAGCGTGCATCTGTCCCCAGCATGTTGTCCTCAAGACTTGGGGTTGCCTTTGTTTAGGGGTGGGACTTCCTTTCACTGTACTTGTCCCGCTGCCCAGCACCTGGGTCGGGTCCTGCTCTGGTGCCCTCTCCCACCAGAGCTGCACAGTCAGGCTCACCATGCCTCAGGGTAGCGTGGCTTTTCTTGGCTGTGTCTCCTTACAGATTTTTGAATCCATTTGTCAGGTTCCACCCAAAAAGCCTTTGGGAACTTGGTTCGGATTGCCTCGACTGTCCCCCGAGCAGGGTCTGCACACTTCTCTGTGAAGGGCCAGCTGTAAACATTTCTGCTCTGTGGGCCACGTCACTCTGCCATGCAACAGGATGAGTGGCAGCCACCGGCCTTTGGAGCAGTGTGTGTAGTTGCTGTGGCCTCGTGTCGTGGAGAATGGGTTTCTTATTTTTCCCAGCACTTAGGTTTGTAAAAGCCTTCTTTAGCTGGGCCTTGCAGAGGCAGCCAGGGCTGGACCTCGCCCCAGATTGTGCCCTCGAGTGTCTGCGGCAGGTTTGTCTCTGCTGTTAGAAACGTGGTTCATCTCAATTGACAGTTTTCTGGCTGGGTTTCTTCTCAGATTCTTGATATATGTGATGATTTTTTAATGGTATGTTAATTTTTTCATCTTTGGACTTTTCTAAAGGCCTTTGTTGTGCATCCCAGAGTATTAGTCGCAGTTATCTTTTGATTTGTGATTGACTTTGACTATCTCAATTACCTATTTCTAAAGTACATATACTGGTTTTGATCAGAAAGAAGTTGAGGTGCTGCGCTTTCCCCTAGGGCCCAGCTGGCTATCTGCACCCTAAGTTTGTAAGGTCCATTTTCTGGAATTTTTCAGGTTGAAAACTTGTTGCTGAGTAACCAGGGGACCATTAAGCTGTGTGACTTTGGCAGCGCCACGACCATCTCGCATGTCCCAGACTATAGCTGGAGTGCCCAACGACGAGCCCTGGTAGAGGAAGAGGTGAGACGTGGCAGGCAGTGGTCATGGTTGCGTGGCCCCCAGCAATGTGCATGGGCAGGCTGCACCTGTGTCCTCGTGTTGGAGGTGTGTCACGGTGGGCCCCGTGGTTCTGCCATGCAGCAGGACAAGTGGCAGCCACCGGCCTTGGATTGCCTAACACGAGGTCTCAGCGCAGGGGACTCACATGCATACATGAAGGATCACAAGCCTGTGACTTGATGACTTCCTGTGTGGGTGCCCCTCAGCCATGTCTGGGTCGCACAGCACCACCTGCCTGCCTTCCTCCCAGTGCTCCAGGCCAGTCGGCCTCGCTCAGTATGGAGGGTTGTCCTGTGAATGGCTGATCAAGGCCCGGCATCATTTATGCATCTGTGTTGGCCCTGGGTTTCTCTTGCGCCCTTGCCCACCTCCTCCTGAAGCCGATCTTCTGTGGAGAACCGAGGGTCACCTCTGCGTGTCCTGCCGAGGTCATGGCCCTGTTCCCACGGTATCTCTGACCTTGGGGTTGGTGTGTGTGTTTGCCATGTGCGGGGCCTGCTGGCCTTCCCCTTTGCTGTGTCCCCCAGCCTCTGTCACAGGTCCCACCCTGTATACCTGGGTCTTGGGTTTTTCACATAAAAACCTGACTCAACCGTAAATTCAGCTTAGTTCTTTCTGTGACGAAGGCTCTTGTCCATGAGAACTCGTCAGGAAGCTGCTTTGAGAGCAGCACTTCCTCACAGCGCTTCCTCCCAGCGCACAGGTGACCCACCTCACAGAGCTCGCTTTGGGCCACTCTGGACGAGATTGCCCAGCAGCTGAGACGTCTGTCTCCTGGACACACAGCTGACATCTCAGAGTGTGTGCTTTGGCGTGGCTGCTCCAGCAAGAATTGGGGCCACTCCGGAGACAGGCGGCTGTGGGGAAGTGAGGGGAGAGAGGGAGACGAGTGGCCTGAGAGCTCTCTGGAGCCCACGGGGATAGAAGTAAGCTTCCTGTAGGGAAGTTGTGGGCACTGATACTGTAACTGCTGCTCGCATGTAACTTCCCTTTGAAAAGGTCGTGTTTGTTCTTCAGATCACCAGGAACACAACGCCCATGTACAGGACGCCAGAAATCGTGGATCTATACTCGAACTTCCCCATTGGCGAGAAGCAGGACATCTGGGTGAGGCTGCAGTGCCTTGTGCGCAGTAGGCGAGAGGCCCACGGCTCTGGCCTGCCTGTGGCTCTGGAGGCCACGTTTCTTTGGCTTCCCTTCTTTTTCTTTTCACTGCTATTAGTGGGGATGGACTGAGTAGAAGCGTGTTGGGGTCACTGTGGGTGGGGTCAGTGGTTTGCTGTCTCCAGGCTTGGCTGTACTCCCCTGACCCAGGGACAGCTGTTCTGGTCAGAGCCCCTTCACGGGGGCCAGGCGTGCACGAAGCATGGTTCATGGGGCTAGACCCTGGGTTGGGGTGGGGTGGTCATGCCTGGCTGTGTTCCTTCTGGTGTCCGTTGACTCTTTGTTGAGCGTGGGTGTCCTTCGGCCCCCTTGGCCTCCCTAAGAGCAGGGACAAATACCCCTCAGCCCTGGGCCTCCCTGAGGCCTTGCGCCTCGAGGCTCATAGTCTGGGCCTGTCAGGCCCGTGTCCGGTGTTGGCATGTTGTGGATGGGGTGTGCCTGTCCTGGGTGTAGGTGGAGGCAGGTGGCAGTTGAAATGAGTGAACTCCTGGGACTTGGGTGCTGGAGCCGTGCTTAGTGACAGGCAGCAAGTGAAGCCCCCCCACACGCACTGCGTCTTCCCCTCCCAAGTCTCAGGTGACCCTAGGTGAGTGCCCTCAGCCGTCCCAGCCCAAGGACACACACAGGCACATGCACACACAGGAGCTGAAAGGGTGAAGCTGGAGTTGCATGCTGGGGCTCAGGTGTCTGTGGTGTGCGCTGTGAGTCCTCAACTGGATGAGATATGGGTGCTGAGACAGTCCCCAGTCTCTCTGCTGTGTCCCTAGGGGCACTAGGTAAACACCCTACAGGTGAGGAGACTGGTACTGGGTTTGGAGCCACTTCTATGATATCCCACTTCACCCTGTGGATTCCTGCGTGTTCTGCCTCAGGGCACATCCACCTGTGCTCAGCATTATCACTGAAAAGCATGGATGTGGCTCCTTCCTCCATAGTCACCCTGCTGTCCCCCCGTCAGCAGATCCCAGGGCTTGGATGTGGGAACTTTTCATTTTGAAAAGGACTTTTCACCAGAAAATAAGAGGTTGGCGTTTGTTTGCTGCTTTGCCTTCGATGCCCTTTGCCTCCGACGAGCACGGGGAGGAGGGCTGGCTGTGTGCGGGAGCACCGTCAGGCTGCTCGCGGGCACTCATCAGACCAGACCGAGCCGGATCCAGGGACAGGCCCCCTTCACTTCCATCCCCGTCTCCCAGCTCTGCCCCCAGCCCTCACCTCCGCCCTACCTGCAGGCGCTGGGCTGCATCTTGTACCTGCTGTGCTTCGGGCAGCACCCTTTCGAAGACGGAGCAAAACTTCGGATAGTGAATGGGAAGTACTCCATCCCTGCTGACGACAATCGGTACTCCGTGTTCCACGGCCTCATCCGTAAGTCCTGTGTGCAGGGACCGCGGAGGCCACGCCTCCTGTAACGTCTTGTGTGGCTCTTTGGCAGCCTCCCTGGTGTGGGCTTTTCCACGGAGTGCCCATCAGTCAGCCATTGTGAGTCATGGTGCTCCAAATGGTGACTTGTGATAATTCTACTCCATTGTTGCTCTTCATGTCATTACCTCACTAACATCAGTAAAACGAGGGGCCTCCATGGGTCTATAACATCTGCAAGGGCAGGGCAGTGGGACTCTGGGGCCCTGAGTACGACCTGCCCCCTGCTGCAGGCGCTACACTGAAGGTCAACCCAGAGGAGCGTCTGTCCATCACCGAGCTGGTGAACCAGTTGCAGGAGATCGCAGCTGCCAGGAATGTGAACCCCAAGTCGCCCATCACTGAGGTACGCCTTTTGGGCATTTCACAGCAGGCTTTTGAGATCTTGAGAGGCCCAGTTGCTTTAAAGGGGTTGACGCCATTGTGTAGGAGGAGTCCCCGTGCTCCACTGATTCCAGGGCGGGATCACCTGGCGGGAGGAGTCAGCACCAGACAGAGGGCTCTGTGTGTACGGCCTTCTTAGGCCTGGGGTTCTAGGTAGGAGATGGAAGGAAAAACTGAATGTGTCAGATGGTGGCCAGTGCAGAGGAGGAGGGAGCAGGGAAGGCATGGCAGTGTGGGCGAGGCTCAATTGGTGAGGCTCACCTGGAGGCATCTGCTCTGGGGCTGCCACTTGCATGTGTGCTGCCAGCAGTTCTCCCAGGGCGGTGGAGGTGCCCGTGGACACACAGGTTGCTGGTCAGTGGGTGCGAGAGCACCTTTCGATCTTAGCACTTCTGGATTCTAGGACCTAGTACTTCTAGGACCATGATGCAAACACTCAACCCCCTCTGTGGGCTTTTCTTCCCGGGACAATGAGGCACCTGTCCCTTCGTGGGGTCAGACCTGAAGCCCAGGAACAGGTCCAGATGGAGAACTGGGCCGTGCTTTCACATAGGTGAGGAGCTGTGATCTGCGTGTCCTTGGCAAATGGCTCAGAGACACTAAGTGACCTGGAAGTGTATGGTCACAGTGGGAGGTATTGCCTTCCCATCAGAACCTGGTAAAACACCTAAGTAAAACTGAGGGCGTGTGAAGAAAAAACCTGGTCCATCTCATGGCCACGTGCTGCTTGTAGTGAAGAGAGCATGTGTGTCGTGAACACTGACCACCTGCCAGATCACAAAGGAAGGCAAAGCTTCATGTCCACATTACTTTCTGAGCTTAATGTGGTAAATCTTTACTCCATAGCAAGAATATCTTTAAAAACCACACCAGAAACTAGAGCACACATTTGCGTAACTTACAGGAAGAGTGACAGTGGATGCCACGACCCATTCAAGGCCAAACAGGGCTGCATCTGGTGCTGAGTGGGTCTGGCAGGAGACTGTGGCCCTGTCCCCAGCTGGGCCCCAGCATCACAGGCCTGAGCTGTGCCTGTGGCCAGCGTCTCGAAGCACCTCTCTGAAGGTTTTGGCATTGAGGCTCTGGCCAGCGTTGGTCTTGGGCTCAGCTTGTGGAAGACGGCCCTTCACTGCGCAGCCCACGTCCCATCTCTATGGCAGGCAGCAGCTGCGAGCCCCCTGGGCTGGGCAGAGATTGTGAGGGCCTGCTCATTGCCCACCGTACACCCATCCTGGACTATAGAGCCTGGCACACGGTGGGCGTGCGGGCACCTGAGGGGAGTGGGCAGGTCACCCAGTGACCATGAACGTCAGCTTACTGAACTTTGTGACCCGCCCTTTGGTTTAGGGATTTTACAGTAAGTCAGGTAGAGGCGGGAGCTCCAGCTGCTGGGAACTGGTGTCAGGTTTTCTCCCTGGCATGAAGCGGGGTGAACCTGGCCCTGACCTCTGTGGAAGCTGAGTCCCTGCTTTTTGAATCCTCACAGCTCCTGGAGCAGAATGGAGGCTATGGGAACACTGCCGCACCCCGAGGGCCACTGCCTCCTGGGGGGTCCACGAGCAGTGGCTACAGCGGAGGTGAGTGCCCACACTGCTGCGGAGTGCCGGCACCCAGATCCTGCCCTGGGGCCTGGTAGTGAGAGAGGCTGCTCCTTTCGGGTCCCCAAACCACACTCCGATCCTGGTTGCCAAGAGCTCCCAGAACTCAGTAGAGGCAACACTCAGGGCCACGTTTAGGACGGAATGAGGGGGGAGGTGGGAGCATAAGCCATCCTCCTGTGCTGTCGGGACAGCGCAGGTGCTCGGAAGCACCCTGGTGTCCGGCCTGTAGGACTTTTGGGGTGGCCACCCAGGCACCGTCATCCACCCATGTGGCCAACTTAGTCTCCAGCCTCTTGGAGGCCCAGCTGATGCCCATGATCATGGCCCAGGCAGATGACGGATGCCTCACAGCTACAGGTAGTTGCCATGAGGCCTGTGCATGAAGGGGGTACGTGGGAAAGAGCAGCCATGGTGGGAGTCAGGGCTCAAGGTCCGCGTCCGCTGCTGGTGAAGGTGTGGGCTCTTCAGGGCAGGAGAGACAATCTAGCCACAGCAGAGGTGGCTCAGCAGGTTTTCCTCTCGACACGGTCGTGTTCAGTAAGTGAGCTGTACCCGAGGAGCCCTCAGCCTAGGTTCTACAGCATGCCTGGGAAGGTTCTGGAAGGCCCTGCCAGGCTGTGCTACTCGGCCACAGGCCCCATCCCATTGGCCACTTCTCATTGTCTGGGGCGTGGAATCAGCTCTTTGTTACCTGGGGAGGGGCCATCCCAGCAGCCGGCTGGCCCAGTGTCCTGCGCACCCCATGTGTACGCAGTGTGGGTTTTGGGTGCCCAGCACGTGGGGCCACTTAGACTGCCCTTGGGGGGTTCTCAAGGCGTTCAGACAGGACCACACCACATATGTGTGCACGCATGCCCCCACCACACTCTTGCCCACACGTGCTTACCCTACACACATAAGTGCTGGTGCCTGGCTGGGGCCGTGCTGGTCACTTCCTGGTGAACAGCCAGCATAAATGTCCTACACATGTGCGACATGTTAGCCATTTTCTATGGCTGCGCAATAGCCAAGAATGGCTGGCCCCTTGTCCCAGCTGTGACCCAGCCACCTGGTGGCCCGAGTTGCTGGCTGGTCACAGAGGCTGTGGCACAGACAAGGCGACCCCGGGCACAGAGGCAGTGTTCAGATCGTGCCTTCCTCTTTTACCCCAAATTCCACCCCCACAGCTGCCTTTGAGGACCCCCCCGCCCCGAGTCCTAGGGTTTTGGGACCTGCCTTCATTTGCCATCACCCTGCAGACAGACAGAAGCACACCTGCTGTCCAGCCACACGGCCTTTCTGTGCCTGGCTGGGGCCACCTGCACGACCCCACTCCTGTGCCCTCTGTGTCCACCTGTGTCCTCTTGTCTCAGGGATGGAGGCCCTCAGTCTACATTTTTGCGGTGGCAGAGTTCCAGGGTACAGGAATGCTGAAAGTGAATTGGTTCAACATCCTAGCGATGGGACTGGAGGGCCCTAGGCACCCAGAGGCTCTGCACTCGCAGACTGGGTCCAGGTTCGGCCCTTGGGAGAGCCACTGTGTGGGCACTGGACGAGGCTCAGGAGCCAGTTACTATTTAATTCCTGTGCCTATGTGTGAAACACAGATGGTCGGGGTTGACAGGAAGTGTGGCTTGTCATAGGTTCTGGGAATTCTGGATGCTCCCTTCTCTGGGACCATGGCGCAGCTCCACCCACGACCTGAGGGTTTTCTCTGCTTGCAGGCCTGGCAGTTGCTGAGTACGACCAGCCTTACGGCGGGCTTCTGGACATCCTGCGGGGGGGCACCGGGCGTCTGCTCACCAACCTCAAGGACACCTCCTCCAAGGTCATCCAGTCTGTTGCCAAGTGAGTCGAGGGTGTGGGTACAGGTTCTAGGTAACAGCACGTAGTTTCTCCATAGTGTGGAGATTTTCTGACCTTTGGCTCTGTCCCACCTCCAATCCTGACACAACCTGCACTCGTGGCCACCAGTGGGGCCTGCATACCCGGGCTGGGCTCTGCCCTGTGAAGTGGGTGGCTCCACAGCCCCATTTCCACCTCTACCATGAGGGACTTGGTGGAAAGCGGAGAAGGGCTGACATCTCTGTGTCGGCCAAGCAGAGCCCCTGGAGCTGTGGGATAACGTCACCCTTGCCCCAGCCTTGGTGTCCCTTGCTGTGACACCTCATGTTTGTGCTGTTTCCTTTCTGTGGTGTGGAGTGAGCGGGCATTAGTGGGGCACAGGGGCACTTCGTTAATGTTAAACGTGAGATCGCTCAGATTTGGCCAGAGGACCTGAGTGTGTGGGTGAACATCACCTATGAGAGAATTGTTCAGGGCAGCACATGTCTGCACAGCTGCAGGCTGTTTGTTCTGAATGCTGGCCCACAACCCCATGACCAAAAGGTGCGACCTGCACTTGCTGTGCCCTCAGGAGGGAGCCCTGCAGCCTGGCCCAGGTCTCCAGCGTGGTCGGTGCAGGGGTGTCTGCTTCAACACGAGGCCGTCCACTCCCCGTTCTGGCTGCTCTGTGAACCTGTCGCAGGAGGGGATTTGCGATGATCTTTGATGTGTCTGTCATGTACTCAGTCCAGGGTTGGGAACCTTTGTTTCGTTGGCGATCAGCACATTCTGTTGACAGTTGAGGAAATCTCTTGGCTTGTTTTTCTGTCTTTGTGGTGCTATGATTATCGTTTTGTGTCTACAACTGTGTCAGCACCATAGGCAAAGGCATGCGTGCTTGTGCGTGAGCATGTGGTGTGAGCACACGTGTGGTGTGCACGAGTGGGGGTGGGGTGAGTACACGCGTGTGGATATATTTGTACATGTGTTCACATGTATTGTATGAGTGGGGGTGTCAACACTGGTGCATGTTCACGTTTTCATGTGTGGGCGTGCACATGTGTATGAACAGGTATGCATGTGTGTGGGTGTGAGCAGGTGTGCACATGTGGGTGCCCATGCATGTGAGTAGGTGTGTACACGTTCACATGAGAGCAGGTGTGTGGTGTGTGTGTGAGCAAGTGTGCACATGTGGGTACATGTATAAGGAGGCATGTGTGTGCATGCGTGGGTGTACACAAGTGGAAGTGTAGGTATTTACATGTGTTTACATGTGTGAGTGAGTTGCTGTGTTTGTACGTATGTGGGTGTGTCGGGGGTGTACTATGTGGGCATGCATTTGTGTATGAGCAGTTGTGTGCATGTGTGTTCACAGGTGTGTGGACAGGTATGTGTATTTGTGTGCATGTGTATCACAGGTGTGTGCTCATGTGCATCACGCTTTCTGGGGCTTTTCCTCGAGGGGGTCAGGAGTGACCATGGCCATGACCTTCGTGCTCCTGATCACAAGTTCTTGGCAGCCGTGGTGTGGAAGGCAGTTGTACCTCTCCCCGCCCAGACCAATGCAGTCATCCAGGTGGTGTCCCATGTTGCGAGCAAGGGTCTCTGGCCACCCAGGGCTCTGCATGCCACAGGAGGACCCAGTTCAGGCCTCAGTGGGGTGGTTGTGCCCCGGTCGCTGTTAATGGGGACTCTCTAGGGCCACTAGGAAGCCTCTGCCACAGGCAGAGACCTTCTCCTAGGGTCTGTGGACCCAGAAGTCGTGGGGCCTCACCTTGGAGGGGCCCTTTCTGTGCACGCTGATGTGACCTCTGTGTGTCTGCAGCTGCCTCCAGTGGCGCCACAGGGTGCCCACAGCTGGTCTGTGTCCTGGAGGCCAGGGCCTGGGCCTTGCGTATGTGTCTGTGGTCTCTTGTTTCTCTCGTCAGTTTGAGGTACTGACCTTAGATGTCTGCACCTCTCACACACATCCTGGAGCCAACACACCAGGTGCTCATACAGCCTCGGACCAGGCGCACCAGTTCCCAGCTTTGCATGTTTTTGAACCTGTGGCATCTGCTCACCGTGTTCACTCTGTGCCGTGTGCCCCACGCAGGTGCTTGGGGGGACTCATGGGTCAAGCGGCAGAGTCCAACATGATCTCCCCAGCACTAGGCTGGGGTCTCCCTGTGGCCTTGCAGCTCTGGCCACGTGCGTTTCTCTTCTCTGAACCACCTGTACTTCGCTCTTTTCATATTGGGTTTTGGTTTTGTTAGATTTATATATTTTATGTTCTACATACTGATTCACTTTCTGAAAAAGACAAAACAGCAGTTTCTCGTCTGTTGTCTTTCTCTGTTTGGTTTTAATTAAAGCACAAATCTGTCCATATTTTCTTGTATGTCTTTTGTTTTCCTGTGAAGGCCCTTTGTACCCCATCTTAAAGAGGTTAGACGTGTTTAAAAACGCGCTTCAGGATGTTTCAATGTACTTTTAACGGTTGCCTTGTACGTCCAGGTCTCTAATCCATGTGGACCTTACTTGGGGGTTTTTCATTCGTTCCCAGCTGCTCTCCCTGGACAAGAATGGCCCCTCTGCCGACTGCAGTCTGGGTGCCATCCGAGTCTGCTGTCCAGGTCCCCACTCGTCCCAAGCTCCCCCCACCCACCCTGGCTGTGCCTGACCGCCCTGCAGCTGCAGTGCCGTCTGTGCCGCAGACCTGCCTCCTCTGTCCTTCCCGGGAAGGCCTGCTGCTCTTGCCCAGCTGTTATTGTGCGTGAATTCTAGAACTTGTCCGGTGCTGATTCTAGGCTCTAGCAGGGAAGCGTCCCCAGGCCTGCAGGCTCCCTTCCTGCCCTCCTAGATGCTTGCTGGCCGCCCTGGGGGTTGTGCATGTGGCAGCAGGCATGTGGAGCAGCCAGCCTGCACAGGGGTCCCTGTGCCCCGGAGCCAGCGGGACCCACCTCCCTGCTAGGGCTTCCCTGCCTGGCTGAGTCCGATGAGAATCATAAAAGGAGACCTAAGTGGAGTAGTTTATGTTTGGGAGAATTTTAAAGATGGTGTCACGTTTCGATTAATCTATAAATTCATTGCCATACAAAAAAATTCTGACATTGTTTTCATAGACTTTAATCTTAAAGTTCATTTCACCCAAAATTGCCAACAGTACTTTAAAAAAACAAGAGTAATGAGGGATGGTCCCTGTTACACATGAGCTTTTTCAGTGTCAGTGCTGTGTGTTGAGGGCTGAGACTGATAAATGGTGCACTCGAGGACTATGTGACCAGAGGAACACTGGGCCTGAGAGGGAACCTTGGACTTGTTGGGGTGGGTGCTGAGACCATGCTCATCCATGTGGGGAAAGAAAGTTGAGTCCCCATCTAATAGCAGTGAAATGCATTAATCTCACTAGTTAAAAGATCTAATTCTGAGAAGCAGTTTTTTTAAGAAAAAACTAATAAACTATAGACATTTTTCTAACACTAGAAGACTTCTTAAATGAGACAAAAATATACAAGCCATGGAGGAAATGATTAATAAATTTCACTACCTTAAAACAAAAATTCTCTATTCCTCAAAAAACCCCCACACTTCTTTAAAATAACAAAAATATATAGCACGGATTGGGAGTAAATATGTTGAAACTGGCTCACCAAGGAATATTACCATAGCGAGTTGTGAAAAGGAACAGCAAATGAAACCGCACCAGGGCAGTTGCAGGACAAGCTGGGAAACGAGGAGAGGGCTCAGCGTCCGTGTTACTTTGTAGACAGGATGTAGTTGGTCTGTCTCGTGATTGGTGCATTTAGACCATTGACATTCAAAGTGGTTATCGATACAGTTGGGTTAATTCCTACCACAAATTCCTACCACCTTTGTTACTGTTTTCTAGTCACTGCTCCTGTTCTTTGTTCCTATTTTTATAGTCCCTCTTTTTCTGCCTTTTGTGGTTTGAGTGGAGTATTTTATAAGATGCCGTGTTCACCATTCTTAGCACGTGTCCTGCTTCTCTACTTTTCTTAGTGGTTGCCCTGTGGTTGGCAGTGTGCACTCACAGCTAATCCAAGTCCACATTCAGTAACACTGTGCACTTCTTGGTGTTGGGAGCACTCTGATGCCACAGTAACCCTGATTGCCTCTCCATCCCCTCATCGTGCTGTCATTCATCACTTACTAGGAGGCATGCATGTCCACACACACGCACGTAAGCACACTGACACCCTGTTGCCAGTATTGTTTTGAACAGACTTATTAATTAAGAATGACGAAAATAAAAGCTTTTATTCTACTTTCATTCCTTCCTTCCTTGACGCTCTTTTGTTCCTTCTCTCTAAAACACTTCTAACAACGTTTCTTGCAGAGCAGTACTACTGGCAGCACGTCCCTTCAGTTTTTGTTTGTCTTAAGAAAATCTGTTTTCCTTTTCACTTTTGGCAGATAATTTCACCGGGCACAGAATTCTGTGTTGGTGATTTTTTCTTTTAGCACTTTAGATATTTTATTCCACTCTTGCTCGCATAGTTTTTGAGAAGACGGTGTGACTCTTGTCTTAGTTCCTCGAAGGTCAGATATGTGTGTGCTCCCTCCAGCCTCTGGCTTCTTTCAGGATTGTTTCTTTACCTTTGATTTCCTGCAGATTGTATGTGGTGTGCCTGGGTGTGGTTTTCCTGGCATTTATCGTGCTTAGTGTTCTTTGAGCTTCCTGGATCCATAGTTTGGTGTCTGATCTGAATTTGGGGAAATTCTCAGTCATTGTCTCAAATACTTTTCTCTCCTCCTGTGTCCCCCTTATGTGTGTGTCACTCCTTCCGTGGTTGTCCCACAGCCCTTAGATATCACGTTCTGGTGTTTGCGGCCTTTGTTCTCTTTGCTGTTCGGTTGTTGAGGATTCTGTTGATATTTCCTGTAGCTCAGAGATTCTACCCTCAGTTGTGTCCAATCTAAGGAGCCCATCAAAGCCTTCACTTCTGCTGCAGTGTTTTTGTGTCTGGCCCCTTTTTTTGGGTGGGGGGGTTGTTTCTTAGATTTCCGTCTCTCTCACCACCTTGTTTATCTGTTGTGTTTGTTTGTTTTTAATATGTCTTTATTGATTTCAGGGGGGGGAAGGGAAATGGAAACATCCATGATGAGAGTTATTGATCGGCTGCCTCTTGTATGCCCCCTGCTGCCGATCGAGCCCACAACCCCAGGCATGTGCCCTGACCAGGAATCGAACCCCAATCTCCTCGATCATAGGTTGATGCTCAACCACTGAACCACGCCAGCTGGGCTGCTCATCTGTTCTTGCATGCTGTCATAGTTGCTGTAAATTCCTGGTCTCATAATTTCAACATCCCTGCCACATCTGATTTTGAGGCTGACTGTGTCCCTTAAGATTGTGTTTCTGCGTTCTGGTCTGCCTTGTGTTTTCGAGATCACCAGACATGACAATGTACTGTGTCAGAAGGCTCTGTTGTCTATTCTTGCCACTGTCTCTTTATAACCAGCTCCCCCGTCACACCTCTCTAGGGGAGAAGAGCACCGAGAACTCAGAGCAGTCCTGGGTCTGTGCCTCTCCACCCTGCAGTCGCCTCTCAGGGAGACATCAGCTTCTCTCACACATGGGCCTGGGCTCACAAAGATCCTGGTATTGCACTCACACACAGTGAACCACATATGTGCACACACACACATGCTCACACACCCCATGGCCTCCCCAGGACTTGCTCTACTTTAAGTTCTTGTGACTTAACTTTAGAAATTTCCTGTGATAACGAAGTGCTCTTTTGAATTCCAGTTACGCAAAAGGAGACTTGGACATATCCTACATCACATCCAGAATTGCAGGTGCGTTGCCCCTCACCATGGGCGCACTTCTGACCTCCTGTTGGCGACGGACACAGGACGTGGGCCTCCCACACAGCCTGCTATACCTCGGGTGTGAAGGGCAGGCTGCTGGGGAAGGCTGGGGCATCGATCCCTGTGTCTAGAGCACCTCCAGGCCCTGCAGTGGACAGTGCCAATGTCAAGCAGCTTCTCCCTGGTCTGGAACTTTTCTGGGGCTCTGAGGTGTGAGAGGAATGATGTGAGGCCATGCACAGTTAAAACTTGGGTCTCCAGTCAAAAATCAAAACCAAAAACAATATCCGGGCACTGGGAGACCCTGCTGTGCATCAGGTCTCAGCAGAACCTCCTGCCAGGTGTACCACCTGGAGATCCCAGAGAGTCTTCTCTGCATAGTGGACAGGCAGTGCAGTGGGTGGGGGGTCCTGTGCTGCACCCCTCTCAGCACTTGCTGTACTGATGGGTCACCAGTTACGGGAGCGGGAGAAGCAGGCCTGAGTGGCCATCCCCAGGCTATCACCCAGGGGGCTGACATGGCTGCTCTCTTTCAGTGATGTCATTCCCGGCAGAAGGTGTGGAGTCGGCCATCAAAAACAACATAGAAGACGTGCGATTGTTTCTGGACTCCAAGCACCCGGGACACTATGCGGTCTACAACCTGTCCTCGAGAACGTACCGGCCCTCCAAGTTTCACAACCGGGTGAGTGACCCGCTCTGCCTCCCACTGCAGTGCAATTTTCAGACCATCCTGTTGACCTGCACAGCAGCGCCAGTGAGCAGTGCCCGGGGTTCTGCAGGGTTCTTGGGGGCTGTGGTGGGAGGGCCGTGTCTTCAAGGGTGTGGTGACACAGCCTAGGGCCGTCCTAAGGACACTGGAAAGCGTCAGACAGGTGACTGCAGAAACCAGCGGAGCCTCGCTGCTTCTCGCCTATGGGGCCTGAGGCCATAGAGTTTTCTTGGTACCTGAACCTGTGGGTCACAGATGTTTTTTACAGCTGACCCAGGTGTGGGAGTGGGCCAGTGCCCAGTTCTCTTCGCCAAGTCTATCTGCTTGGCACAAATCCTGTCTCAGAGGAGCGTGTGAGCCAGGGCAGGTGCTTGAGATGAGAGCCCCTCCCCGAGGGTGCTGCAGGGTTTCCAGGCTGAACCATGCTCTGTCCTGCTGCAGGTTTCCGAGTGCTGTTGGGCGGCCCGGCGGGCCCCGAGCCTGCGTAGTCTGTATAGCGTCTGCAGGGACATGCACTGGTGGCTGCGGCAGGACCACAAGAATGTCTGTGTGCTGCACTGCATGGTGAGTGAGGTCTCGTTCCCACCTTCTGCTCAGGATGCGGCAGAGAGGACGTGAGCCAGGGAGGACCCTGCACTGGGACGCTCTGGTTGGCCAGAGAACAGATGTAAACCCAGGGTGTCAGATAATAACAGTGCTGGGAGAGGGCCAGGGACGGCTTAGTGTCCTGGGTGGTGATACGCGCCAGGAGTGGGGCTCCTTGCCGAGCTGAAGCACTGTGTGCTCTCTGAGCACTAGCAGCCTTCTGCGTCTCGAGAACTAGATGCTGCAGGTGCTGGGCTGGCATGTGCACCCCTGGCAGGTCCCGCAGAAGCAGCGACTGCTGTCCTGGGTGCCCTGGCTGGGCTTCACCCTCACTAGACAGTGAAGCCCCCATGCCCTGTGTGGGCACACACTCTGGAAGACCACCCACACAGGACCCCACTTTTAATACAGCATGCCGATGGCCTCGAGGCAGCACCCACAGAGGTCTCAGCCACCCAGCACTGAGGCCACTACCTCATGGCACTCCATCTTTGTCCCTCATTTCTGCAGCTGAGGGACCACCCTTATCCTTGATGCACAGTGCAGCTTTAGTTTGTGGGTGTCACACAAGGGCACCTGCCGAGAGTGCACTCAAAGATTAGCGCAGCTATCCTGGTGGTGGTGGTAAAAGTCACACCAGGAGTGACAACGAAGAGGATTCAGTAAGGGAGTGAGTGTGAGGCCCGGGGACAGTGAGTGTAAGCCTTGTCCAGCTGGAGTCGCTGGCCATCTTATGCTTTCTGCGAAGGAACTTTTTCTCTGGGTACTGGGTTTTCACCCCGTCGGTATGTGTCCGTAAGTTCCAAAACCTGCTCCCAGCCCCGAGGATGGGCCCTGCTGTCTGTCCCCTAGGGAGGCAGGCGCTTGGGACCTGAGTGAGCTGCCCTGTGCCATCTGTCCTAGGATGGGAGAGCCGCGTCCGCTGTGGCTGTCTGCTCCTTTCTGTGCTTCTGCCGGCTCTTCAGCACCGCCGAGGCCGCCGTGTACATGTTCAGCATGAAGCGCTGCCCACCAGGCATTTGGCCATCCCACAAAAGGTACTGTGTCCCTCTTGTGGGACATTGGCTGGGGTGTCCCCAGACAGTTGTAGCCATGGGTCATGGGAAGTGAGAAGGGCTTGGGAAGGGGTGGGGATTGTGAGGTGGGGATTGTGGGGTGTGGGTTAGAGCTCTGGCCTGGTGAATTCAACCCTGCCCGATACCAGCCAATTAGTCAGGGAGGGTCAGTCTCAGCCTCCCAGGGCCCTGGGCGGGGAGCAGTACCTCTGTCCAGTTCCTGGGTGCCAGCTCTTGTAGCAGGCATGGCCAAGAGGCCTGTGCCTGAGCCGGGCACGGCCACTGGCTCACTGGGGCATGGGGACAGTGCCTCTGGTCGCCAGCTCTGTGCACATGTGGGTTTTGTTTGCGTGAGTGATGCAGGAAAAAAGGGAAGGTGTCCAGGCCAGCCAGGGTTTGGTTGTTCCAGGCCATTCCTCCTGCCCTGGATGGTCACACAGCCTGTGGACAGTGGGTGGGGGCAGGTAAATGCTGTCCTGCTGTAGGGCCACCTTAATGTCTAGGGGTGGGTGTGGTGCAGTGTTATATACCTTGGCTGCCCAGGGAGCTAGCCACAAGCTGTGTATAATGTGTTACTGGAACGTGGGCTAGGCCACCAAGCAAAGTGAAAGACCGCTGACCCTTTTAGCATGTTGACCTAAAAGCCATTTTTGCTCCTGAATTCCAAATATATCGAGGGTTCCCGAATTCTGCCTGCAGCCGTAGGATCCTGCTGAGCAGCCGCTCACAGTTGGCAGACCCAGGAAGAGGGCTGTTAGCGGTGGCAAGTGCCTGACACTGGGACCCCACCCAGGCCCCAGGCTGCTTCCTTGGGGATGTGCGGGTATGTAGAGCATCGTTCCCACCCTAACTCCTTAAAAAACAGTGGGACCAGCTCCAAACTCAGGACTCTTCCAACCTGTTGGAGCAGTGGCTGGTCGTTAGAGCACTCTGCCACCTGCAGTCTAAGCAGAGGATGTGAGCTGGTGCCAGAAAGAAGGGCCAGCGAGTGGTCAGTGTATGCAGAAGCCAGCGAGGCCGCAGAGACTGGGGAGTCTGTCCTCTTGAGTCTACACTGGGCACTCACAGAAGGGCTTGCAAAGGGGATTGGAGTGTGGCTCCCAGGGGGACAGGCAGGAGGTTTACATAGCTGAGTAACACTGGTATGGGGCAGAGAGGTCAGGCCTTCAGCAGAGATGGGGCTGTGAGGAAGGAGGAGTGGAAATGCTGGACATGGCAGCACAGGTGATGGTGAAGGCTGCCTCCCAGGCCTGTCGGTCAGAGGAGGGCATGTGGAGAGAACTGTGAAGGAGATGGGCAGCTGCCCGTCACACTGAAGACAGGCACTGAGAATTTCCCCGAGGTGATGGTGGCCTCAAACCTCAGGCTTAGAGGACCCTGAGCAGGATTAAACGGCATAGACAGAGAAAGCCCCTGCGTGTGCCCTGTGCTCCCTGCTAGAGCCACACTTAGAGGTGGAACAAGAGAGATTACAGTAAATTCCAGAGGGATCCCCGTCAGAAACCCCAGGGCAGCCAGTGAAGATTTCAAGTCAGCAGAGGGAACAAATGGAAGAAGCACAAGGAGCTTGCAGTTAACCCAAGAGGAGACCAGGGAGCAGGAACCAGGAGCAGCTGAACAAACAGTGGCCGGAGGGTGGTTGCCTGACCATGGCGGCCATTGCAGGGAAGAGGTACGGCAGGTGGAGAGCAGCCCCAGGGATGGACCGCGTGCACTTGGGACAGAGTCAGGTAAGACTATGGTCAGTGGGGTAGCCTGAGCGTCAGCCACAAAGCAGCCACCACGACTCCTGCCCAGGTCTGCAGAGATGCTGTTGGGTATAGCCAGCCACTCTTCCAGGAACCTAACTCCGAGCCAGTGCTTCTCCTTCAACCTGACCTACTTCCTACTCGGGTTTCAGCTGTGGTTTAGGTCCTGGCATCGGCCTCTTGCTAGCGAGAGGAGTCCCCTAGTGAGATAGACTGTGACAGTGCGTGGAAATGATTTCCCATCCCTTCTGTTGATCAGAAGCAAGTCAGCGCTGCTGCCTGTCTAGGAGGGGTTACCTGTGGCAGGAGCCCAGATGCAGGAGGAACACCTGGGTGAGCACCAGCGCTGTGGAGACCCGTGCCAAAGAATACTGAGCAGTGGACCCACGGGACGGGATTCTGAGTTCATAGAGCAGAAATGTGGAGCTGAGAGGAGAGATGGCAATCCCGAGGGCAGTGCGGACCTCAGCATCCTCCCTTTCAGGAAGGACAGACAGGTGCACAGACTGACACAGCCCCCAAACACCCAGGCCTACCTGAGTTCTACAGAATGTTTCACAGCAACAGGATGCGTCCTTCCAAGGCACATGGAATTGTTCAGTAACAACATGGTACTCTGGGCCGTTAAACCGCAACCGATTTAAAAGAGTAGAAACCACACAAATATGTTAATGGGCTGTAGTAGAATTCAGTTAGAAATCAGGAACAGCAAGGTAGCTGGAAAAATCCCTAAGCATTTTAGAATTAAATGATTTACTTCTAAATTTTCCATGACTCAGAGTTGAGAAAATACAAAAATATTTTGAACTGAATGAATGAAAAGAGAGCATCGCATTTGGGAGGTGGAACTAGAACCTTACTTCAGGGGTCGTTGATGGCATTAAACTCGTACATTTGATTGACAAAAGGTCTTGTGTGCTGAGTGGAGCACCTGTGACATGGTGTTTGGACTGCACAGTGTGTGTGATGTGGCATGTGGCCCCACATAGCGTGTGTGTGACATGGCCCATGGCCCCGCACAGCGTGTGTGGACGTGGCCTGTGGCCACACAGTGTGCGTGGGATGTGGTGCGTGGCCGTGCACAGTATGTGTACGATGTGTCACGTGGCCATGCACAGAGTGTGCGTGTGACGTTGCACACGGCCCTGCCCAGAGCATTGTGGTGTGCCTTGTGTGTTCTCTGCAGGTACATCGAGTACATGTGTGACATGGTGGCAGAGGAGCCCATCATGCCCCACAGCAAGCCGATCCTGGTGCGGGCTGTTGTCATGACGCCTGTGCCACTGTTCAACAAGCAGAGGAGTGGCTGCAGACCCTTCTGTGAGGTGTATGTGGGGGATGAGCGCGTGGCCACCACGTCCCAGGAGTACGACAAAATGAAGTGAGCGCAGAGTTCAGGGCGCTCCTGTTCCTCTGGGGAAGGAGGAGGGAGCTGTTGCTGGGAGGCAAGGGAGGGACCTTGGTAGCTGAAGCTCTGCCTCAGCTTCCACTAGGAGCAGCAAGCAGGCTTCACTGCTAGGCCTGGGCCTGGGGACGGGCGGGCCTGGCAGAAGGGCAGGTATGGAGGTTTCCATGATGTCCTGCTGAGGAGCAGCTTCTTAGAATTCATTTCCTGGAGTGCCCACTCCTGAAATAGTTTGTAGCAAGCCCAGGAAGACCGGACTGCATGGAGTGGGGCCTTGGTGCTTCAGGAGGACTGGCAGCTGATTCCACAGTGTTACGTTTTTGTCTCACGGGACCCTCTCCTCATTCTGCTCTTAGGGACTTTAAAATCGAGGACGGCAAAGCGGTCATTCCCCTGGGCACAACCGTCCAAGGGGACGTGCTCATTGTGATCTACCACGCAAGATCCACCCTGGGAGGAAGACTGCAGGCCAAGGTGAGCGTGCTTGATGGCCTGGGCCCCACGGGCTGGGTGCTCAAGAGGGGCTGATGAGCTCTGACCTCTCCTTCTGTGCCCGCCCACAAAGTGCAGGGCGGAGGGGTTTAGACTGAGACCTGAGTTTTCCTCACATTACGGCATTGCCATCTGCATGGAGGTCTTGGGACCCTGAGGAGTCACTTGTCAGAGAGGGTGCCATCCCCCCGTCCCCATATCCTCAGCACTGGGAGCTGTGCACAAGGCTCTCAGAGCTCATAAACTAGTGTCTGATGTGAAGTCTGGTGTCACCTCCCAGCTCATGGTTGTGCTGTGTTGCTCTCTCTCCAGATGGCATCCATGAAGATGTTCCAGGTCCAGTTCCACACGGGATTTGTGCCTCGGAACGCGACCACTGTGAAGTTTGCCAAGTGTGTTGGTGTCACATGTGGGAGGGAAAAAGGGCGGAGTGCTGGCAGGTGTCTTGGGGAAGGGGCTGGACCGAGATGACTCTGTCCATGCACAGGGTGGGATGTGTGAGTTCTTTACCTCATGAAGGAAAGAAATCAAGATATAAGTCCAGGTGACTTTAAGAGTCCACTTATTAAAGCTGGGGACAGAGACAAGTACGGGCTTAGGGTAGGAGAAGCAGGATCACAACAGCGGGAGTGAGCCCAGGTGTGGCTCCTCTGGCTCCGATAGAAGTCGTAGTGGCAGGGCCCTTGAGACAGGGTCAGGCATTAGCCTGGGATGTGCTGCCACAGCCCCTGCTCCCCTGGGTGCAAGTCTTGTTGGAACCCTCAGAGCTTAGGACAAAGAGCAGAAGTGCACACTGAGAAAAGGGGGCATGGGTGTGCTCAGGAGAGTGGTGCCCATCCTTTCCAGAGGAGGGCTTTCATCTGTTTCCTGTATGTGGGTTTGGGGGAGGTCTTGGCACATTCATCAGCTTCTCAGGTGTCTCGGGCTCATGCATCAGGATGGGTGTGTGGTGCGCTCTGGGATGTCATCAGCTTCACCTCTGTCTTGGGTCTGTCTGGTTCTGACCGTGGTTCTTGTTTATTTCCAACCTTGTCTGGCACTCATGGCACTAACTGGGTCTCTGTTACTCCCTTCCTGGGTTGGGGAGGAGAGGTGTAAACCATCATCAGCCCCTCAGTGTCTTTGGTGACTCATTAGCTGCTCGTTACTGGCTGTTTGCTCTACTCTTTGTCTCAGTTCCCTCATTCTACTCGTTGGGGAACTTCCCCTTTTACTAACCTGCCTCATGGGGACACACCCACCATGGTCTCATGTGGGAGGGGCAGAGTGCCAGCACCGCTAGCTGTGCACCACCTACCCACAATCACAGCACAGTGGACAGGAATAGGTTCTCTCATGGCCATTTGCCAGGTTGGACTTCAGTCCTTGCCTGTCCCAGATCTGAGGTGTTCAGTTTCCAGGACCCCTCCTCAGAAGGACCATGGGCTTCCACTGGGCACCTTGGTTTCTAGGCAGAGACCGAGAACAATGTGGCAGGACCAGGTGAAATGTGTTCCTTGCGCGCCACCACTTTTATTGAGTACCTGCTATGTGCAAAGCACTCTGCTGGACAGCGAGATTGGGGTGAAGAGACACTCACGGTCTGGTTTAGAGATAAACTTGAGCAACTAAGCTGAGGAGCAGGCCTCTGTCCTCACCTGGCTTGACTCGGTTCACTGCATTCCTCACACAGCTCGTTAAAGCTGCAGTGCTAGAGGCCTGGCAACGTACATCCAGCCTCAGGATGAGCAGGCATCTCATTCAGCTTTTTAAATTTTTTATTTTTATTTTTTAAACTTCATCCTCACCTAAGGATGTTTTTATTGATTTTAGAGAGAGGAAGTGAGGGGAGAAACGTCGATGTGAGAGAGAAGCTTCAATGGGTTGCTTCTCGTACGAGCCCTGACCTGGAATAGAACCCGCAACCCCAATATGTGCCCTGACTGGGAATCACACTCGCAACCTTTGGTGTATGGGACAACGTACAACCAACTGAGCCGCCTGGCTAGGGCTCAGCTTATGTTTTAGATGGAGACATGGAGACTCTGGGCTTGGCAGCTGAACTAACTAAGCCAGTGTGGGGCAGAACAGGTGTCCACACTCAGGGCCTGATCTAGCTGCTATGCTCTCTGCTCGGGCACACACACACACACGCGCACACACACTCACACACTGTGGGAAACCCAGACACAGCATGTTCCAGCAGCAAGAGGGGGCCTGCCAGGAGGCTCCAGAGACAACTGCTGCAGCTCCTCTGGCCTGCACTCCCCACACTCCCGTGTCCTGCCCAGTGCCAGGGCGTAATTAGGACACAACCCCAGGGTCCTGGAGAACTGAGCTCTGACCCTGGGTCCTGGGGGGCTCAGCACACTCATGCAGGTGATGTGCCTTGTGGGGCCTGCCCCTGGTGCAGGCTCAGGAAAAGCGTCCCCAGTGCCAGGAAACCATGTGTTATTACTCTTTCTGTATTTTTACTTCCTTGTTTCTGTAGTGTGTTTTTTTCATACTGATACTTTAAAATTTTTGTGATGTTCTGATACGAAAAGACCACAGAGAGGAGGAGTGTTACAGCTCTCACGTTTCTGGGTCCTCCCCTCTTTTGGAGGAAGATGACTCCCAGAGCTTCGACATTTTCAGCCACGAGCAAGCACACTTGTTTCAAAGACCAAATGGGAAAGCCGAAGAGGAAAAGGTAGATGGTGGTGCACAGTTGAGTCGGAAGCTGGGATGGTTGAGGACTTGGAACAACTGAATAACATTCAAGAAAATGGAAGGTGGACTTTTGCTCGAGGCCTGGGCTGTGTGAACAGTGCAGGTGCAAGTTCGGGAACTAGAGCTGTTCAGTCACAGAGCAGACCCAGCAGAACACAGGAGTCAGGGTTGGTAGAAAATGTCTTCAGACTCAGCATAGAGGGCGGCGGGAGCCACAGAAAGGGTCACGAGAGCACTCAGGAGACCCCGGCGAGCCCTGCATGCCTTCATTTGGGGTCCTCGGAGGAGAAGGCGTAGAGCAGAAGTAATGTTTGAAAACCTGCTGGCTAAAAGTTTGTTAGACTGATGAAAGACATCAAACCTTAGACGCAAAAGCCTTCTTTATGTCTGGCCGGTGTGGCTCTGTGGTTGAGCGTCAACCTGTGAACCAGGAGGTCATGGTCCAATTCTGTGCTCAAAGGAAAAAATTGCCAATTTGGAGTTCTATCTCCAGGGAAACTATCCTTCAGAAACGAAAGTCGGGTAGATGTTTTCAGACCAGTGTTTGCAGTTCATACTCAGACGAAGCTCACACGCCCAGGACCTGTGAAGAATTAGATTGAGAAGGGAAAAGGTCCTAGTGGGTGGTGAGTTCATGGGAAGGTGCTCACCACTGTTGCACATCAGGGAAGCACAAAGCCGCTTTGTCCTCTGACGAAAATGGCTAAAATGAAAGACACTTCTGGAAGCTGGAGGATGGGGAGCAGTGGGAGTGGGGTGAAGCCACTCTGGGAAGTGCTCTTGCTGGGTGTCTGCCTGTGTCCCCAAGAAGTAAGTGCTTAGGACCAAAATAGACTCAGCCAAAAGTGTTCCCAGCAGCACTGTTCTTTCTTCATGGGTGTGATGGGCACATTAGTTTCAGGGGTACAACGTGATTTGTTAATGTATGTGCTGTGCAATGATCACAGTACGTCTAGTTAATGTCCATCACCACGTAGTTATGAATTCTTTTTTTGTGGTGTGAACAAGACCTCTCTGTTAGCAGCTTTCAAGTACATGACAAAGTTGTTAACTACAGTCGCTGCGCTGTACCTGGCAGCTGTTTTGTTTTTTTCAATCCTCACCTAAGGATATTTTTTCCACTGCTCTTCAGAGAGAGTAGAAAGGAAAGAGAGAGAAACATTGATGTGAGACAGAAACATCGAGTGGTTGCCTCCTGCACAGGCCCCAACCCCCCCCTCCCCCCAGCTGGTGATAGAGCCTGCAATCTAGGTATGTGCCCTTGGCTGGAATCGAACCCAGGACCCTTCAGTCCGCGAGCCGATGCTCTAACCAGTGAGCAACACTGGCCAGAGCTGACAGCCATGGTAACCGAGTAGAAAAACCCGGCGGTGGTGGATAGCACACTGGCGAACTCACGCTCCAGCGGCGGGTGCAACTTGCAACACACAGCTGTGAGCAGAGGGACTTGGGTCACATGGCCCCATTTTATGGGCTCAGGCCTCGTGTGGTCATGACAGCCATTGAGTGGCTCCTGGGTGGGAGGGTGGCTTGGAGAGGCACAGAGACCTTGGGGCTGGGAATGGCTTTCTTTGAATGTCTGGTTACACGGGTTTGGAGATGGACGTGTGCTTGGGTCTGTGCATCACTGGTGCCTCCAGGAGTGGGCCGTCAGTTGCGGAGACAGCGGTGGGGCTCCCTGGAGCAGGCACCTGTGTGTCTGCAGGCAGGCTCCCCTGTAGACACAGCTGAAGGACAGAGAGGAACTGGGGATGGCATTGCTGGGGTGCACTGTCGGATGGCCTGACTAGGTCCGTTCTCGGCAAGGCGTCCTGCGGCAGGCAGGTCCCCAGGTTGTTGAAGTGGGGAAGGGTTCCCTCCCTGGCACAGGTTGTGCTTTTGTTTCTTGCCAAGCCTGTCAGGAGCGCAGTAGGCCTGAGCCCTGTGCCCTCTGAAACCCCGGGCCCGTGGCTGCCTCCCTGCTCACAGGCCCTCATTGTGCCCTCACTGCCTGCTGGCGAGCAGCTAGGCCCAGGCCAGTCTCCTGGGGCCAGTGAGGGTGGGGAGGCGGGGTGGGCGGCCACCAGTGCGGTGCTCAGCGCTGAGCCGCAGGGGCCATGAGCCCCTTGGTGTGGCCCCCGCCTCGCTCCCTCCTCCCTGGCCCTCGCTAGCAGCTGGATTCCTGCTTCCCCGGCATTGCTGTCTTGCTCACCGCCTCTTTGTCCCTCTGTAGCTGCTCCTGCCTGGTTGAGAGGTGGCCTGTGTTGTCTTCTTGCTGCGGGTGCCCAGACTAGAGAGGAAGGCAGGCCGTGGTGGCCTCTGGGCTGGGAGTGAGTGGACGGGGGCTGCTGCCATCGGAGAAGTGGGTGACGTGGGCGGCTGTGCGCTCTGCGCTGCATCCTGCCCCGTGCTGAGGTGGTGTCTGTAGGAGGGAGGGCTTGAAGCGGGCGTCACCCCTAGGTCCTGCTCTCGTGGGTTTTATTTTGGGGAGAGTCTGCTGTGGCTCTGCTGCCCTTGCTAACTACATGTGTGGCTGTCTCCGCGGCCCCTTCTGCGCCCAGTGGTTGTGGTTGGTTTTGGGTGGGTGTCCCATGCACAGTGGAGGACGGCAGGTTCCCTCCCTGCACACCTTGGGTCTCAGGAACCTGCTGCCATCTTTGTGTTCATTTTTTCTGTTGTTTTACTGCTTCGATACACATAGAACAGTGATGCACACAGGCGCCTGGTGGCGTAGACAGCTTGACCCTGGGAGCCTGCTGCTGCTGAAGAGCATTGGCACCATTAGTGAGAATGATGTCAGAGGTGGTCGTGGGGAGCCTGTGAACTTACGGAGTTTCCTAGAGAGGTGCAGAGCCACAGTTAGGATGGTCAGTGGGTGGCAACTGAAGTACCACTGCCAGCTCTCCCTGACACACCTGTGTCCCACCTGTGCCCCACATGTGCCCGGCCCCTGGCCGCTGCCCCCAGTACCACTTGGAGACTGGAGTCTCCAGCTTCCAGCCTTGTCCCCTTTCCCTCCCAGCAGGGGAGGCGCGGAAGGTGCTGCCTCCCTGGCCCACGGCGAGCATGGCACCAAGCTGCCCGTCCCTGCAGGCGATGGTGGGGTCTTCATCTCACGGCACCTGTTAACCATTGGGGAGTTTTGCCAGGGTGGAAGGCATCATTTTCATGGATACACATTTACCTAATATCTGATGTCCTGACCTGAACCCAGCACCCAGGAGGTGAGGGCAGGCTCAGTGCCCCCGACAAGCTGGGCGCTGCTCTGAGGGGTGCACAGACCCTTTGCCGCAGTGCTTGTGCAGCCAGAGTGAGTTGCAGCGGGTGGGCTTCTGGACTATCCCCACCACCATGCCTGTGCCTGGAGAGCACACGGCCTGCTGTGTGCACATCTTCGGGGCACAGTGGGGTGGCCTGTGGAACCCGTCATCTCCTTCCACCTGCAGGTATGACCTGGACGCCTGTGACATTCAGGAGAAATACCCAGACTTGTTCCAAGTGAACCTGGACGTGGAGGTGGAGCCCCGAGACAGGCCCAGCCGGGAGGCCCCACCCTGGGAGAGCACGAGCATGCGAGGGCTGAACCCCAAAATCCTCTTTTCCAGCCGCGAGGAGCAGCAGGACATCCTGTCTAAATTTGGTGAGATCCTTGCTCTGGCTTCAGCACCAGGAACCCTCAGGGTCAGGCTGTGTGTGGGGTGCGGGGAGGCTTGGGGCCTCCACCTTAGGGACTGAGTATTTGCAATGTCCAAGTTCTGCCCATGCCCACTGTGCACACCGAGCAGCCCCCACCCTGGGGATAGTCGCAGGCAGGGCTGGGACCCACAAGAGCATCAGGTCTGAGTCACGCTGGTCAGAGGGCTTGTTCTTGGATGTTCATCCACTTCATACGTGACCTGGAGACGTTGAGGCCTCTCGGGACCAGCTGGGTGTAGCGAGGCCACCGGCACCCCAGAGCTTTTTCCTAGCCACTCCCCCCACTCAGCTCAGTTATCTCGTCTTATTTCAGAGCAATTACAAAAAAGGTAGCATAGGAAGTGCACTGGCTGGTAGGACTCAGGTTCTGCCTGCTGACCACAGCACAGTGTGCTTCACGTTCTGGGTTGCATTTTTACATTTTCTCATATGAAGACAGCTAAGTACCCCTGAAAGTGTGTGCGCGCGCGCGCGCTGTGGGAGTATGTGCATGTGTGTGCACGAGCATGTGTGCATGTGTGCGTGTGCATGTGTGTACGTGTGTGAGCAGGCCAACGTCTGAGCCTGCACTGGGATCCATTCACAGACTGACCCTTGGTGGCTGTCAGCACAGGGTCCTGGAGGTCTGGCTGGGCTGCTGCAGTGGTGGTGCATCTGGGGCTGGGTGGCCTGATGCCCTCCTCTCCCAGCAGGGAAGCCCGAGCTCCCCCGGCAGCCAGGCTCCACTGCTCAGTACGACGCTGAGATGGGATCTCTTGACACTGAGCCCACAGAGTCAGAATCACCCCAGAGCAGCAGCACTGATACCAACCACTTCCTGCACACGCTGGACTGGCAGGGTAGGCACTGCGGGGACATGCCTAGGCCCCTCGCTTCTCTGAGCATCTCCATTCCCCCTTGGGCCTGCAGGCCTGAACTCCCTCAGCTTGTTTTCACACCCTCTGTCCCGGCCTCCTGCGGGGCCTGTCCCCACCGCCTGTCTGTGGTGACTTCTGCCTGTCAGCATGCTGCTTTCTTTCAGAGGAGAAAGACTCGGAGATGGGCCCAGAAAGTAACTTTGCCCAGGAGACTCCCTCCGCCCCCGCTGAGGACGCATGTGAGAGCGAGCCGTCGGATGAGTGCGCGGCAACCCTCTCTGCTGAGAGCAGGGACACAGCCGACGAAGACACGCCAGGCCTGGCAGCGAAGGCGCAAGAGCAAGAGTTGATTTTTGATGCAAACACGCCCACCACGCCACAGGAACCCATGCGGCCCGAGGATGGCGTTGACCTCCTGGGGCTGCACTCCGAGGCGGGGCCGGCACCCCCCTCACAGGGGCCCGTGGGCCCCCCCAGCAACGCTGACCTCCTCAGCTGCCTCCTGGGAGCCCCTGAGGCTGCTCCCGAGGGTCCCCCAGGCGATCTCCTCAGTGGGGAGACTCCCCTGCTCTTCACAAGCCCTGCCCCTACAACGAGCACGCCTGCTGTGGCCGGTACGTGCGAGCAGATGAGAGATTTCAGTGGTTCTGCCTCTAGGTCTGTGAGCTGGCGCCCGGCCTGGGTGGAGCTCTGAGAGTTGATGGGTGGGGGTGCAGGCGGGTGCTATGGGTTCTGGTTCCACCGCCTGTCCTGAGCTCCAGCCCTTCCCTCTCAGCTGCTGTCTCAGAAAGTCAGGCAAGAGCATTGGCCGAGGATGTGCCCAGCTCTCGGTCTCTCGTGTCATCCTGAGTCTGCCGGGTTATCTTGTTGTCTGTGGTCCGCGCATGATGCTCTGGTTGAGGTGCTGCTGTGGTGCCTGCACAGGGGCTCACCTCCCTGCTCCTTGGTGTCTCTGCAGCCCACCCGTTTGACCCTCTCCTGCTGACATCCCATCCAGACGCCCAGCCCTGCCCCAAGCCCAACCTCTTTGGTGAATTTGTTAATTCGGACTCTCTGACTGCCCAGTCTGCAACCTTCCCCTCCACCCACAGCGCCCCACCCCCGGCCTGCAGCACCGACTTCCTACAGCTGGGTGAGTGCGGTTGAGAGGCCAACAGAGGGGCCACTGTGTATCCCGGGCTGAGCCCTCCCAGCTGCAGGTCCTCCCTCCCCTGGAGGGGGATGTGACCCTCTGGTGTCCACCCCTCAAGCTCTGCTAGGTGTTTGGGGAGGTTGGAGGAGGTTCTGGGGGTGCTATATGCACCCGTGAGCGAGTGTGTGGGCCACCTGCGGGGAAGGGTGACATGCAACATAGTCCTGGAAGCTTCTCCGCTTGCTCCCCCATCCACCTGGTCATTTCAGTAGTCCGTGATGTGTGCTTAGCCTCGGGGGGAGGCTGGTCCATAGTGGCTGAGCCCAGTGCTCAGCATGGCCTCTGCCTGGGGCACTTGGCCAGCTAGTGGGGGGGTGTATGGGGCTTGTGGCCCACTTGTCCCCTCAGGGCCCCCAGGAGGCCATGTGAAGGCCACAGCCCACCTCCACCAGGGGACACATCAAATGGTGCCACTCTCTTCCAGGGGATGTGCCAGCAGAGCCCAGCAAGATGACAGCTTCAGCCAGCCACCCAGACCTGCTGGGAGGATGGGATGCCTGGGCTGAGGCACCAGCCCCCACACCGGCCACAGAAGGTACGACCCTGCCCCTTTTTTCGTTTCACCAGGATGGAACCATAACCCCTCCCAGAGGAGACTGTCAGGGCACACCGTGGGGCTACCTGCCCTTCTTCTCAGCCCACTGTGTGGCCCAGCGGGTGTGCACAGGTGCAGCCCAGAGCCTGTCACGTGGTCCCTTCCTCATCTCCTGTGGAGTGTGTGTGTGACAGTCCGTTCCTGACTTTCACCCGTACATTGCTTAGTGTGTTCTTGTGTCCTGTGGCTGCTGTGCCTCTGGTGGACCCCTTTGGGAGACTGCACTTGTCCCAGGGCTGTGCCCTGTCCTAGGGACGTGGAGGGGTAGGGGTCCAGCATTTCACTTGGGAAATGTCCACTTGCGAGTTGCTGTGGAAGGTGATCACGTTGACAAGGCCTGTGACACGTGTCCCTCCAGGACCTTCTAGTGAGTAATGTTCCAGGAGCCGTCCCAGCCTCGGCCCCTCCCCGAGCTGGCTGAGGACTGACGGCCTGTTTTCCTGCTGTGATGGCCGTCGGTTGCTGTCATCTGCAGCCCACTATTATACCTGAGGCTGACTATTGCTTTATGGTTTGGTTATTTGCGTTTCTTAGAGAACTGTTTTCTGTTCTTTAATAATTTTTGGCATTGAAAACACATCTTCTGCCTATCAGTTTATAAGAGAGAGAGCCCTTTATGTGTGAGTAGCCTTCATTTGTAATAACTGATATTCCTCCAAGTGGCTGTACAGTAATTTACTCAGATACTTGTTCAGTCTCTAATACTTAGACTATTCTCAAACTCACACTCTCATAAAGAGTGCTGCACATCAACAGAGCGAGGAGAGCCCACTGTGTGGCCAGTGTGCCAGGGATGCATCTGGTACAGGGTGAATTCCCATAATATATAAAGAAATCACACAATGCAACAGCAGGACAAATGTCCAGTTAAAAATGGGCCCTGGCCGGGTTGGTTCAGTGATTAGAGCATCGGCTCAGAGGATGCTCAAGGCCATGTGCCTTGGTTTCAGTTTGGTCCCCGGCCCTGATCCCTGGCTGGGGTGCGTACGGGGGAGGCAGCTGATCGATGTGTCTCTCTTGTCAGTGTTCCTCCCTCTCTTTTCCCTCCTCCGTCCTTTCCACACTCTCTAAAAATCAATGAAAAAAATATATCCTTGGGTGAAGATTTAAAAAAAGGGCAAAGGACCTGAATAGATTCTCCTCCAAAGAGGAGATACAGATGGTCAGTAGACAGGAAAAAGCTCTGTGTCACTCATCACAGAGAGATGCAGATTAAACCACAACGAGGTATCACCTCACACCTGTCAGAATGTCCACCATCAACAAACGACAAGTGCTGGCGAGGGTGTGGGGAAAGGGGAGCCCTGGTACACTGCTGGTGGGAATGCAGACTGGTGCAGCCACTATGGAAAACAGTGTGGAGGTCCCTCAAAAAATTAAAAATGGAGCTGTCCCAGTGATTCCACTCCTAGGAATGTATCCTAAGAACCCTGAAACACTAATCAGAAAGAACGTATACTCCCCTATATTCATAGCAGCACAGTTTACAATAGCTAAGATCTGGAAACAGCCCAAGTGCCCATCAGTAGATGAGTGGATAAAAAGCTGTGGGATGTTTGCACCATGGAATACTATGCAGCTATAAAGAAGAAGGATCTTGTGCCCTTTGAGACGGCATGGAGGGAACTGGAGAGGACTACGCTAAGGGAAATAAGCCAGGCAGAGAAAGACAAGTACCACATGATCTCACTTGTATGTGGAATATAATGAACAAAATAAACAAAGTGGAAACGGACTCATAAATACAGAAAACAGACTGACAGCTGCTAGAGGGGAGGGGGGAGGGAGAACTGGATGAAAGAAGGTGAAGGGATTAGCCTGAGAACACTTACACACAGCCCACAGTCACAGACATCAATGTGGTGGTGTCCAGGGGAAGAGGGAACCAGCTGGGTGGAGGTGGCAAAGGGGTGAGGGGAAATGGGGACATCTGTTGTAATTGTGTCAACGGTAAAAATAAAAGTAAAAAAATAAGACTATTACAAAGCACATTCTCACTTTAAGGAGGTTCCAGGGAGTGCTGTCACACAGTGTCAGGAGAGTACAGCATTTTCAGACCCTTGTACCCATTAGGGCGTCTTCCACAGGAGCAGCGGGGGGGCCATGGGGCAGTTCTGGGCATGTGCATGGCCATGCCCTGGATTGGCGCTCTGTCTTAGCTTGTGAGGCCTTCAGGAGCATTGGGCTGGAAGGCTGGGCTGCATCTCGCTTCAGTGCACTTGTTCACCGTCTTTTGTCTTCCAGGCCCCTTCTTCTCTCCTGGAGGCCCACCGGCCCCGCCTGGCCCCCCGGCCAGCCGGACCAAGTCTCAGAACCTGGACCCGTTTGCAGACCTCGGTGACCTCGGTTCCAGCCTCCAAGGTAACGTGCAGGGCGTGTGCAGTGCCAGGCCTGCTCGCGGGAGGGTTCAGTCCTTCTGTCCTCTTCCCGCTCCCTCTGCCAGACTCAGGTGCCCTAGGTGGGACCTTCACCTCCATTCACCAAGGTACAGGCCCCAGTGACACGAGGAACAGCCCGTCTGCTCCTGTGGCAGGGGCTTGTTAAACAACCCACCTCGAGCAGGTGCTAGACCTGGCTCTTCACGGGCATCACAGTGTGTGTGGGCCGTCTGAGGAGCAGGGCCTCAGCGTGGAGGACCCAGTGTCATGCCTGCCTCTGCTGGAGCTGACCTGATGGCCTGTCCCTGGGTTCCCCCAGCTCCTCCAGAAACTGTGGGTACCTGAGAGTCTCTCCTCTCTTAGCAGTTGGGTGGCATGTGGAACTTCTCGTTAGAAGTAGCATCTCCTCAGAATGCTTGTTATTTGGAGTTATCTGGCGTCTGGCCCTTGGCTGGCGTCTCCCCCCTGGAACATTGGGGCCACTCCCTGAAGCCCTGTGCTGGCGCCCCTGAACCTTGGCTTAAAAGCTGAGGTTCTCAGCACTGAGGCTCCCTACTGTCGCTCTCCCCTCTGACCCATCACTGCCTTCGCCTCCTGCTCACGCTGTGGTTGGGTCTTTGGTTGGGTCTGTGGGGCCGGCGTCCACCTTGCATCTCGTGTGTGTGGAGGGCTCCTTCTGCTACTGTCTTGTTGAGTCTTGGGAGGTTTTCATTTCTGGGATAGTTCATTTTTTAAATAGTTTCCTGGAGTGAGGTTGCAGTGTCTCTCAGGCATTCTTGGAAGTTAGGGTTGTCTGGCTCCGACCCTTGCGTGGCCTCTATCTTAGGCCGTTTGAGTGTGGATGGGGCCACAGGAGCCACCTGGTGCTACCTGGGCTATGGGCTGCAGATCCTGTGCGGAAAGGACTTGTCAGGATCCAAGTTGCCATTCTCAGGGTGGAGCCCAACTCTCAGTCCTGCACTACGACCCGAGACCCTCTGTCATACTTCCTGCGAAATAGGATTTTGAATAAAGCTGATGGTACTGAAAGGAGAAATAGACAGATTGTTCTGGAGCCCTCAGCATCCCTCTTCACCAAATGTGGAGAAACTGCTCGGTGGCCAGCAAGCGAAAGGGACTTGGAGGCACTGTCAGCCCCTGGGAGCTCAGCGTGGCCCACTCGTGGGGCTCGGCACCAGCTGCCAAGGGCGCATGTCCTCATGCACCTGTGGGTCCTCCACCAAGACGCCGTGACCTGGCAGGAAACAGACCCAGGTGCATTTGATAGGACAGATCACAGCTCGTTGCCACACTCTGACCCCACGGGGTCAGCTGGAATCAGGAGCAGCAGGGAACTGAACCCGTGCAGGTAACACAGGTGGTCTCAGAGTATGGGGAGGGGGCACATTGCACTGAGTGAAGGTGGAGGCAGGAAACACGAAACCCGGGGTGTTGTGTGGCTCCCACAGTGCAAAGAGGGGAGCATCTGCATCAAGTGCCACTTTGGAGAAGATAAGACATCCCATCAGAACTGGAGCCCTCTTCTCAAGGTGCCTGAGAAGCGGAGCAACATAAACTCAAAGCAAATGGAAGGAAATAAAGAACCAAAACCAGTGAAACAGGAAACAGAAACAGTAAAGGAAGTTAATTTAAACAAAAGGCTGGTTCTTCGAAGAGATTGATAAAATTGACAAAGCTCTGCTAAGACAAAATCTAAACAGGAAGGTGACACGAGGGGCCAGTGTCAGGAGTGACGAAGTCAGCACTGGCTTTGAGAACAAGGCAGCGGAGCCCCGCCTGTGGGTGTGACAGCTGGCGTACGTGAGGTGTGCAGTCTCCACAGCCGGCTGCACCAAACACGTGTGGAGTAGGTCATTGGAGTGCTTTATAACTAAAGAAATGAGCTTACAGTTTAAAAAACCTCCCAAAAAGGAAATCTCCAGGCCTCGATGGTTTCATCGGAGGGTTTTATCACACTTAGTCTCTTCCCCATGGCCTCTTCCAGGGGTTGGGAAGAGGTGGGAACACTCCCAGTTGATTTTTGTGAAGCTAGAATCACCCTCAGACCAAAACCAGACCAAGACGGCCCAAGAGAAGGAAAGTACAGGGCAACCTCCTGCAAACACGACACAAACTCCACAGCAGAGGGGCAGCAGAACTTGCCAGTGGGCGAGGCCCCACCACAGGCAGCGGGGGCTGCCCAGGACCCGGAGGCTGGCTCCACACCCAGTGCAGCTGAGACTCCGCCACGCCCACTGGCCCCGTCAGCAGTGCAGGGAGGCGTGTGGCACTCAGCACCGTGACTGATACACCAGCTGGCGACGAGAACGTCCTCTGCTCAGTAATGACCATCTATCTGCAGACCCTGTCACCACCTCACCCTGGACGGTGACTGCCCTCTCACAGAGGCGGGAGCAGGAGGAAGTCACACATGGGAAGGGAGAAGTAACACTACTGTAGGTGACGTGCGTGTCTGTGTGGCGGGCCTCAAGGCACCTCTGAAAACCACCTGATCCAGGGAGTGAGTTCCACTGACAGGCCCCCGGATACAAGAGCCACAGGCGAACAGCAGTCATGTCTACTGATAGCTGTGTGCACAGGGAACCCCAGGCCAAAACGGTGCCGTTAACTGCCACTGAGAAAGGGCACCCTTCAGCATGACTGATGACACATGCAGTGAAACTGCACAACCACACGTGATGAAGAAAACCAGACAGGCTAGGCTCACAGGCAGGAGGACCCGGCACAATGTGGTGGACAGGTCTCCCCAGATCTGAGGGTTCAGTAGTTCCCGCCAAAACCTAGCAAGGATTTCTGTAGACACAGCAGGCTTGTGGTAGTGTGTTTGGAAAGTCAGAGCTGGCATGACTGGTATGATGTCCAATGGCAGAGGAGCCTGGGAGAAATCCATGTGCCTGGATTGCGGCTCGCTCTGCAGCCACAGAAATCGGGACTGGGTGGTGTTGGCAGGAGGGTACACACAGGTGGAGCGGACAGAGTAGAGGACCCAGAAAGGGCTCACGAGGAGACCAGCTGAGTTTTGACAGGTGCCAGAGCGACCTGCGGGTGGTGCTGGAACATTGCACGTCTGTCCGCAGACAACAAGGTAGCCTCACACCGAGCTCCACGCCTCATACCTCCCTCAGGTGGCTCAGACCTGGTCGTGGGTTAAGTGCACAAAGTGGAGCTGTAAGGCCTCGAGGAGAGAACGGACATCTGGGACCTCGGGCCCATAATGGAAGACATTGGTAGTTTGGACTTAATGGAAATGAAGTCTCCCGCCCAGGTGAGGACTGCACTGATGGAGAGACAAGCTGCAGGTCTGGAAAAAACACTTTCAAGCCACGCAGAGCTCACCTCTAGGACTCGTAAGTACAGAGAGGCCTCAGTGTCCTCGATAGGCTCCGCCCTCGACCTGAAGTGAAAGGATGTGTTGCGCTCAGGCCAATGGTGCGAACAAAGGTAACGTCCCACACCCGGCACCTCATCAGTATCAGAGCAGAGCCATCGGTTAGAGAATGGGCAAGTCGTGATGAGACCCCTGCATGGGCCATGGGGATGCTGGCGGGCCCCTAAAGATGCTGACACCCCTCACCACCAGGCAGGTGCCAGGGATACTTCACTGGATGTCAGCCCTTGGGTGGTTAAGCGATAGGGCCAACACCGAGTGCCGCCGGGGGCCGGAGCGACTTCTCACCTGTGCTGGAGGGAGTGTAAGGTGCTGCGGCTGCTCTAGAAACAGTGCGTCCGTCTCCTCTAAAAGTGCAGAGGCCGCTACCATTTACCAAGATAAAGATGCAGGCGTGTGCAGGCCTGTGCGTGGGGTCACAGCAGCTGTGTATGTAGTTGCCTCAGGCCGGGCTGGTGGCTGAGCGAACCTTGGTGCGTCTCTCCCAGAACATGCCGCTCAGCAATAAAAGGAGCCATCCCGAGTGACAAGAGCCCATTGCATAGGCTACCTACTGTCTGAGTCCATTTCTAGAACATTCTTGAAATGAGTCACAGAGGACAGACAGTGCCTTGATCCGTTGCTCACACAGAAGTGTGCACGTGGCCAAGTTGCAGAGTTGGGCACATGTGTGCACCCACATGTACATGGCACACTCATGTGCGTGCACACAGATATGTGCACACAGCATGGCACATATGCTGTGCACATACATGTACACATGGCAACACACATGACTATACACATGTAGCAGCTGGCAGGAGCCAGGCTGCACCAAGGCCAGTTGTCTGCTGCGTGTGCGCTGGGCCTGGGCTCTGAGCGCTGGTTCTGCAGCTTCCTGTGAGTCTCTTTCCAAATAGAAGGTTAAAGAACCAGCCCTGCATTCTGAGAGCAGGCAGGAGGCAGTGCCTACGCTCACCGAGACCATCTGCACTGTGCTCTGGCCCCTGCAGCCGTCCCTACCATCACCCAACGGGGGGGCCACTTCGAAGACTGCCCCTCCTGGCATCTGACTGCAAACTTTGGTTTTGCAAGTGCATGTTTTCCTGCAGGTGTGTCTCTGAGACACCAGCCCCTTCATAGGACCTAGCCGCTGTCACATGTTGTCAACGCTTACCTGCCATAACTGTCTCCCCAGGCTCGCCCGGTGGATTTTCTCCTGGGGGCTTTGTTCCCAAAACAGCCCCCCCTCCCAAGGGTGGCAGCTCCTGGCAGACGAGTCGGCCCCCAGGCCAGGGCGCCCCGTGGGCCTCCCAGACCAAGCCGTCCCCCAAAACCTGTGCACAGCCAAGGCCTAGCTATGCCGCGAACTTCAGCGTGATTGGTGGGCGAGAGGAGCGGGGTGTCCGCGTCCCCAGCTTTGGTGAGTCTGCCCTCTTTCCCTCTGGGTATGATTTTCTTCTGGGACAGATACTCAATGAGACCCAGAGCCCCTCACCTGTAGGAGCCATGTTTGGGTTTGGGTTTAGGTGGGAGGACATGGTTCAGATTGATGTCTGTGGGTGTCCATCCCTCTCATCCTAGACCAGCATGGTCCAGGTGGCCAGGCCCACGCTGTCTGGGAACTGGCTTGGCCTCCTCAGCTGCCTGGGCAGCTGAACAGTCAGCCCAGGCCTGGCTGTGTTGTCACGGGAATGGCATGTCCCACATCAGCCCAGGAGAGGTGATAGACTGCCCTGTGCTCAGGAGCGTTTGTGCCCAGGGAACTCTCCTGGGTGTTTCCCACTTCTCTCCACTGTCCTTCAGTCCCAAAGGGTCATTGAGCTAGAAACTGTCCCAGGGGTGGGCAGAGGTCAGCGGTGCCCCGGGGTCTCAGAAGACTCTCCGTCCCTCTCCAGGTCAAAAGCTGCGGGTGTCTGAGAACCATTTTGAAGACCTGCTGCCCAACCAAGGCTTCTCCTCCAAGGCTGGCAAGAAGGGACCGAGGACCATCGCCGAGATGAGGAGGCAGGACCAGGCAAGGGACACGGACCCGCTGAAGCTGAAGGTGCGCTGCAGCCCAGGGTGCAGAAGGGACGGGTGCTCCCTGAGTCACCTTTTCACCCCAGGGCATCACAGCCAGTGTGGCCCCCTTGGTCCTGGGGTTCACCGAGGCTCCCCCGGTGCTGTAGATGGACCTGGCCCTCCCCCTGAGTGGACAGCAGCCCCCCGGGGCCCCTGACTTACAGTGAGAGGGTTTGTGCGGCTCGTCCTCTGAGGCTCGCTGGTCTCCTGAGAGCGTTTCAGTGGATGCAGACTGTCCGATCAGCAGCATCTCCACGGTGGCTGTCTCCGTGCTGCTGGATGCGGGCGGCTTGTGTGTCCCCATTTGTTATTAGGCGTTCTCTTCTGGAAATCTAACCATACCTAATCTCTGTCAGGACAAAGTGCCCCTGAGGCCCCCAGCCCCCAGGAGAGCAGCTTAGGGCACTGGGGGTGACGGGACATCTGTGTGTCCAGCACTCTGGCCTTTGCTGTGCAGGGCTGGCCATGAGCCCAGCATTCTGGAGTGGCCAGGTGTCTTCACTGGTAGGTTGGTGCTAATGCGGGCACTGTGCCCTTGGGATCATCTTGACAGGGCACCCTGGAGCCCAGTCTGTCACCTTACTGGACACTAGAGCTCTGGGCCAGGCAGGCCAGGCCACGAGGGCAGGTCTGCTGAATTCCCCCGACAGGAGTCACCAGGTTCCTTGTGCTGTCTGGTCCTGTGCGGTGTCTGGCCAGACCTGGGAGCAGTGTTCCCTAGTGGGGTCGTCACAGAAAATGGGGTGGTGGGCCCCACGTCTTGTGGCCAACAGCATGTGGAGTGTCATGACCACTGGCCACATGTCAGGGAGGGACTGGGCCAGGACAGCTCTGCAGCCCCCGTGTCTCCCGCAGCTCCTGGACTGGACCGAGGGCAAGGAGAGGAATATCCGCGCCCTGCTGTCCACACTCCACACCGTGCTCTGGGACGGCGAGAGCCGCTGGACACCAGTGGGCATGGCCGACCTGGTGACACCCGAGCAGGTGAAGAAGCAGTATCGACGGGCTGTGCTGGTGGTCCACCCCGACAAGGTGAGCACCCGGGGGGTCCACCTGAGGGGAGGGGAGCTCCAGGCGGAGTTCCCAGGAGCAGGCGTGAGGCTACCCTCACCTCTCGTCCCGCAGGCCACAGGGCGGCCCCACGAGCAGCAGGCCAGGCTGATCTTCATGGAGCTGAGCGACGCCTGGTCTGAGTTTGAGAGCCAGGGCGCCCGGCCCCTCTTCTGAGCCCTTGAGGTCGCAGCTGTGCATGGACCACGAGTGGCCCCACTGGACCGAGAGAGCCTCCTCCAGGGTCTCGGCAGCGTGGGCTCACACAGCTGCACCCTGATGCCCGCCTGCCACCCTGGGAGGATCCGGAGCCCATGCTGCCCGGCGAGGAGACAGCATTCCAGAGCCGCCTGGTTTTTTTCCTTTTTTCTTTCCCAAAGGAAAGTGTCGATTCACATTCCTCCCACAGTTGTCACAGTTTGTGATTTGTTTTGTTCAGTGGCCATCCCCTGGAGAGCGCGTCCCCTCTCAGGTGGAGTGCGCTACCCCGTCCTCTCCTGATCCCGCTCACGAACGTCCGTGTCCCAGGTGTGATCAGCCTGGGGGCCTCCTGTACATAATTAAACTATTTTCTGATGACGCTCATCTCTGCGGGTCTCCTGCCCCCGCTCCTGCCGTCGTCCGGCTGGTCTTGGCTCTGACCCAGAAGACGCAGCTTGGGGACCCACAGGGCAGCGTTGGGCTACTTGTCACTCTGTCCTGAGCCTCCTCGGGCGCCTGGTAGCCTGGGCTGGTCAGTCACGTGCAGGAAAAGGCAGGCGGTATGGGGGCTGAAGGGACACACTGCAGCCGTGGGTCCTGGTTGGTCCAGGCCGTGGGTCCTGGGCATACTGTGGTCACTGCTCCTCCAGTGCAGGCCCCCTATGAGACTGCAGGGCCCTGTGTCCACCGGGTCCCCTTTGGGCAGGGCGTGCGGGGCTGTCAGGTGTCAGGGAATTCAGAACAGAGACCTAACTTTCTTTGGCAAAGGCCTGTTGGAGGAGTGCCAGCTGCCGAATCTTGTAAGCGGTGGTGTGGCCAAGGAGGCTCGGGACAGCGCAGTCAGGACAGGACAGCAACATCAGAAATGACTTTACGAGCCTCCTATGGGTCTGTCCACAGGGCCAAGGGCTCATTTGACTCTGGCTGCTGGGCACTGCTTCTCGGGCCCTGGAAATTTGGCCTGTCCAGGAGCTCCTAGTGGTGGCAGCAGGTGTGGTCAGGCCCTGCCACAGCTCTCCAGGTCAGCAGGCCTGTGATAGCCATGTCCTCATCACCCAGACGTGCTCCTGAGTCAGGTGTGGTGCACGTGGAAGGTGGAGGTCCTGGGGCACTTGTGGGATACCAGCAGCCTCCACCCACCTCTCATCTCCAGGGGACCCAAGTGCTTTGTCACTAACTTTGGTCTGCAGGAGCTGGGCACTCCTGTACTCAGAGGTCCCACCTTGGGTGTACCTCTCACCTCGGGAGCATCGAGTGGTTGTGAAAACCTAGCATGAAGCTCAGACCCTGCCTCCCGCTGCTGGCAACTGAGTTGGCCTGAGACCCGCAAGCACTGTGGCCAGGACCTGTGGGCTGTGATGGAGCAGGAAGCCTGTGCCTCCGGAAGGTTCAAGTACAGAAAAGCTCTAGCCTTTGTCCTGAGCTCCCACAGGGCGTCTTGTGCCAGCAGGACCTCACCTGGGGCCAGGACCCCTGCCCAGGAGGCAGGACAGAGGATGTCAAGGCTGCTGCTGGGGGAGGAAAGAGCACTAAGCCTCTTTCCACCTCGGCTCCAACCCTCCAACCCAGGGCAGTGCTGAATAATGCAGCTGAGTGTCAGTGGTGCATTCTCACAAAATAAGGACCACATTTGTTATGGATCTGCTGCTATTTTTAGCTTTTAGTTTTTCTAAAAAGTAATGAGCAGTCTAGATAGGAACAGAAATTTCACATGAAGGTCGCTGGCTGGGGCCTGCAGAGCCCAGCCCCAGCCCCAGCCCCAGCCCCCTTGGGTCCCCGTGTGGCTCTGTACCTCCCGCCTGTGCTGACTCACCGCCCTAGGTGATGGTCTGAGACCCCCTGCAGGGGCTGCTCCCAGGACCAGGCTTGTCCACTCCAGGGCGTGAACAGGCCATGGACAGGCTGGCTACACGCAGTGCCCTGTCCCTACTCCAGCTCTAAGGGATAAGTCTCTGGCTGAATCGCCAAGGCTGGGGGCTCTCACCCAGCTCTTCAGGGCCCTGCTCCTGAGGCAGAGGTTCTGGGCTGGAAATGGGCTCAGATAAGGGACCTGGTGCAGGACAAGCCTCCGTGCTGCCTGCCCATGTATTACTCCAGGCCCCTTTTGTCCAGCACCCCCTGGCCTGCAGAGGACCCACACACACATCCCACAGTGGACACCTGATGGCCTTGGTGATCTGTGTCCTCTGGCACCAAACAGTATGTGCCCCCACACCCACCCGCCTCCTGGCGCACCCACCTCCCTCGCCTCCTTCCCCCTTCCCTGGGGGTCCTGGCCAGTACGTTAGACCCTGTGTCTTGAGAAAATGTCCCCAAGTTAGTGAATTTTTGCTTTGCCTCGAGGCATCTTGATGACAGGTCCTCCTTCCTGCGGCACCAGCTAGTAATTCCTGCAACTCTTGGGGATGGGCCCTCCTCAGTCCCCCTGCAGCCCCGGCCCTAGAAAGCTCTGCAGCCCCTACCACAGGGCCCCTCGGGCAGCCTGGCCTCAGGAGGAGAGAGCCCCCTGCTCTGGCTCCAGCACAGAGCAGCCTTGAGTCCCGCCCCCGCCTAATTCCAGCCCGTGGGAGATAGGTCCTCGTCTGCTCAGTGAGTGCCTCCTGGGCACCCACCGTACAGGCCCAGGGGGACTGCGGGGCCTCTCCACGGGGCAGGGACCAGCTCAGCCTGCACCTCCATCAGCCTACTGCCTGCCCTGGTTGCTCTTCCTGAGACCTCCGAAGCAAACTGCTACTCCAGGCTCTGCCTTGGGGGACCCGGGTTAGACTTGGGTTCCTTGCTCTGCGGTGGGCCCCACATCCCTGCCGGACTCTCGCAGCTCACCACACAGGACTCCAGATGGCCTGGACTGCCTCTGGTCCTTCTAGAGACCCACCAGGACCTCGTCCCACCTTGCAGTTGGGTCTGGCTCTGTCTCCCCAGTTCTGTGGACGATCCTGGGAGCTCCCCCCACCCTCCACCTGAGACCACAGGGTTGGGACTCCTGGGCCCAAGAGGGACCCTCTATCATGTCATTGGAACCAGCCTTGACCCCAGCGGCCATGGGGAGACCCTAGAGGGGCTTTACTCTCAGATCCCGCCCCCAGGTGCCTGGGCCACTGCCAGGAGCCACCCTCCAGTCCAGCCTGAGCCTGCCCAGCTCTGATAATGGCTGCCGAGTCTCGGTGCCACGAGGAATCCTCTTCTCCCCACAGTGTCAGCTTCGGGGGTACAGGGGCACTATGGCCACCAGGAGGGTGAGGGGCCCTGTTTGCACTCCACCCTGTGGGCCCCATGCTCAGGCCAGGAGCCCCTCCTAGGCGGAGAGTAAGGCCTGGACACGATGCCTCATCAGAAGGAAATCCTGCCGCTTGCCTGGGGGAGGGGATACCCAGCAGTTCCCTGCAGCTGCCCTGTGCAAGGCCCTTCCTTGGCCAGGCATGGGGGCAGGGCCCACTGGCAGGACAGGAACCCCCAGAGGGAGCCAGAGGCCCCCTCAGCTGTGCAGACACCCTGAGGACTCCGCTGGCCTGCAGTCGGTGTAACTGTTCTCACACCCCTGATTAAACCAGTTTTGTTTTATTGCACGGATTGTAGTGGCAGGGACCAGGGTTTCCCCAGGGTAGATGGTGGCTCTTCAGAGCCGGAGAGGAACAATCTAGTGTCCAGGCCAAGTGCACCAATGGCCCAGGAGAGGGGTGCCTGGCATCTGCCCTCAGAGGGAGAAAGGAGTACAGAGGAGAGGTTGGAACTCTCAGGGGCAGGCGGCTTCCAAGGTTTCTCCAAGTGGCACGTGTATGAGGACCTGGTTCCTCCTCTCAGCTGTTTGGACAAACATGTTCTGTCCATGGTGGGGCCTGGGGGGGGGAGGGTGCTGGGCTGTTTTCCCTGTGGCTGCTGGAATGCTGCCGTGGACCTGGGTGCTTACACCCGTTTCCAGTTCCCTGGGCAAGTCCCTGGGCACCTTGTGGAGATGCAGGCGCCCTGCCCTTTTGTTCACTCACCGTCTCTGTCCACACCATCCCCCGGCAGAGCAACAAGTGGTCACATGGGCCCTGGGTCCTGTCCTGCAGGGATAGGGTGGCCTTGGGGGGGGGGGGTGAGCTGGGGGCTCTGCACCCTGAAAACAGAGCCTGGGTATCGAGTGTTCCTCCCAGATTGTGTACCCCACACAGTCTGGCTGGTAAGCACTCACCTCCACAAAGGGATCCGCAGAACAGGGGGACTCTGGCGCCCCCCCCCACATGCACCCTTCACCAGTGTGGCCAGAGGGGCATGCCCCCAGCTCTTCCCTGCTGCCCCCCAGCTCTTCCCCACTGCCTGACCCAGACACTGCAAGGGACTTACCAAGGTCTTTCACCAGGAAGCCCCCAACTTCAGGCAAGCCTGGGGCCTGGGGTCTCTGCCTCTGTCCAGGCCCCTCAGACCAGGCAGGTCCTGCAGCAGTGGCCCAGCCTCAGTCCCAAGGCCCCAGACCAACTTCTAGCCATAAACACATGGCCTGGGCTGCCTGGGCATCTGAGCTAGAGTGGCCCCTTCTCTGGCCCCAGCCTTACTCCCAAGGATATGCACCCATAGGGTGAGCCCCAGACTTCCTGGTCTGCCTCTGCAGCCTCCATTCCCCTGTCCACCCTGTTCCCTACCTGTCCACCCTGTCCCACCTGTCCATCTCAGTTTTCCCCACCTGTCCATCTTTGCCCCCCACCTGTCCACCTGCCCTCATTTGTCCATTGGTAACCCTTTTCCAACCAGAGCAGGAGCAAAGGCTGAGGAAGGCCCTGGGGGTCCTCACTGGAGCACGTGTGGTGGGGAGCGGGCGCAGAGAGGGGACAGGAAGGGTGGGGGAGGGGGGTTAGGGGGAGGGGAGGGGCCCCCTCGGTAGTGAGATGAGCCCAGCAGTCCTGACACAGTGGGAAGTGGGGGGTGGTCCCATGCACTCAGGCCAGGTGGACTTGGGGGAGCTTTGTATGGCACACAGACATGGGTGGGGCTCTGGGCAGTGATGGGTCCTGCTTCTTGTGGAGAGCACCTGGCCTGAGATGGCACCAGATGGCAGGGCTTGAGTTGTGTCATCTTCCCAGACCCAGGCCCCAGGACAGGCGGGAGGGTAGGAGGACTGGACCCCCGATGCCTGGGGAAGGGGAGGAATGGGTTCCAGACCCTCAATGGTGAGTACTGTGTGTTACACGTACCAAGGAGGGACAAGCTCTGCAGCTCCTGGCGCTACCCCCCTGGGGGGTCACAGGACAGCCTTCCCAGAGACACAGGCCCAGAGCCCCTGGGTGGGCACCTGTTTGAGGCAGCACCAAACTGGCAGACATGACCAGGTGTCTCCCAGGTCTTAGCGACACCCCTGCGCATTTGCTCGGCCTGGACACCTTCTCATTCCAGGGTCCACTTTGCCGATGGCTGTGGAGGGGACCCTGATGTGAAAGGCATGGGCACCTGGGCCCAGCTGCCAGGCTCTGGGTCTGCAGGGATGGGGGCAAGGCCGGCCAGTAGCCTGGGCTTCCCTCCCCCATCACCCCACACCTCCAGTCCATGACCAAGGTCCCCTACGCACTCAGGGCTGTCCTAGGTGCTTTGGTGAAGTCCCACCCCATGCAGCGAGAAGCTAAATTCTAGTCTCAGGCCCATGTGCATGCTTCTGTCTTTATCTTGGAGCATAGAGGGGCTGCTCCAGGTGGCATCCAAGGCGGGGGCGGGCAGGAGCCACAGGCCCCCAGGAAGCCTTACAACCACCCTGACCCCTCCTCTGGCCCCTCAGGCCTGCACCCCTCCTGTGAGCAACTCAGAAAGTTGTGCCTTCCCAGTCTGACACATCCACACCAGCTCTGCTGTGTATGATTGGGCTCTGGGCAATGGCAAGAGACTGGTGTGGGTTGGTCTGGCCCAGAGCCAGGAGGCCAGGAAGTGCAGATGGGTGTGGCTGGGAGCAGGAAGGGGTGACTCTGCCCTGCTGGGAGAGGTGACAATGTCAGGGGTCTGGGGCCTGGGGCTGAGCGGGGGAGGGCAAAGGAGGGGAGCCATCCCTTTGATCTGAGCTGGGAGCCTGGACCAGCTCCTCAGGAAGGGGGTCTGCAGGGCTCCTGTTTAGGGACTGAGGGGTCTCCCTTGTCTCTGGAACTTGAGGAGCAGCCTGGGGGCAGGGCCTCTGTGGAAATGGACAGTGGGGAAAAGGGCACCTGACTGGCACTGTCTCAGTGCCCCAGGACCGGGCAGGGTCTGAGGGTCCAGTTGGACGCTCCAGGCTGAGGCAGCACCCCGGCTCTGCTCCCAAGCCCACAGGAGGGCCCCCAAGCACTCACCCCTGGTGGCTGGACTCTTATCCCCATGGTGTCAGGGGAAGGGCCACGGCATCAGGGAGGCACATGGGGTCCTGCCCCAGCTCCGAGGAACTATAGCGATTTCCCGGCTGCCCACTTGGCTCTCACCGTTCCAGCCTTTTAAGTACAATGGAATCCAGCAGGAAGATGGCAGCGCAGTGGGACCCTGCTGGGGACTGAGATCCTCAGCTTGCTAAATTATTAAGTTTACATTTGAAGTTTCTGGGCGAGCCTGGGTGTGCCAGGAGCCCCTCCCAGGCCCTGCTCTGGGCCTGCAGCCCCGTCAGCCCCCACACCGGGAGTGAGGAGCAGCTCCCTCCAGGGGGAAGAGGGTGCCCCGGGGCACAGAATGCCAGGGAACAGGTGGATAGCTAGGGCCGGCCAGGCTCCTGTGGGGGGAACAGAGGGGCTCCCAACAGGGGCTTCCAGAGAGGGGATGGGAGTTGGAGCAGGGCGACAGCAACCTCTCTCTGCCATCTGGAGTGACCATGGTGGGGGGACAGAGGAGACTTGTGGAAGGCAGGGGGTCTCAAATGAAGCACCTGCCTCCCCCAGCACAGTCCTGCTCCCAGTCAGGGTTGCTGGCCCATTTCTGGAGAGTAGTGCTTTGGAGAGCAAGCTGACCTCCTGGTGAGACATCCTCCCCTCACCAGCTCCTGGCCATTTCCCTCCCCATCCCAGCACCATCCACCTCCTCTAGGCCCAATACCATCCTGGACAGAGGCCACACCAGGTGCCTACGAGCCACCTCCTGGATCTTCAGCCTGCTGGCCGAACCACACTCAGCTCGGCCTTTCTCGGCTGTTACAAATCTTCCCCTAAGCTCCTACGGGTCTCTCAGCTTGCTGCAAGTCTGGGCACTGTTCACCAGGACCCAGGTCCTCGTCTGGGCACTTGCAGGACCCCGAGTCCTACTGGATGTGGCCCAGCAGCAGGGGGGAGCCTGACCCCGGCATGATGTCCTCACCTCCTGCCCAGCTGCACTGCCCGCCCTCCAGTAACTTCTCATGCCTCCTCCAAGCACCGATCGCTCTGACCCAACTGCAGCAACCTGGTCTATTTCTCCCTGGGGGAGTCTGAGTCCTGGTGGGCCACCCACCTCTTGCTCAGGGCCTGGGCAAATGTGAACTGAGGGGCTGCTGTGTGTGGCGAGGGTAAGACAGGTAATGACAGAGAGAGACAGGGAGAGACAGACAAGACAGAGAGATGTCAGCACAGAGAGAGGGAGGGAAGGAGAAAGAGACACAGAGACAGAGACAGAAACTGGGAGAGTCCAGCAGCGTCCATGGGCCAGCAGAGGGCTTCTGTCCTCCGTGCCCACGCCTATCCCCTGCCATGCGAGTCCCTGGCTCAGGGGGGTGCGTGGACCTGGTGGGGCTGTAACCTCCAGCGCTGGGGCTTGGACCCTGGCCCACTTCTGCTCTGACGGGCCTTCACTTCCCGGACACCATGCAGGCTGCGCCTGCCTCACCTGGCTGCTCTGAGGTCAGTGGGAACCGTCCCTACAGGTGGCTTGTGAGGACAGCTGGGGTAACCTCCGTGGGGTTGTCGGCAGGATGTTGGCTCTGGGTCATCCCCCAGGTCATCTGGGCAAGGATGCTCGAAGGGCTGGGCGAAGCAGACCCTTAGCTGAGGATCCTCGAACACCTGGAACTGGTGACCACTCCCCAGAGCGCCGGTCTCCAGATCTGCACAAGGCCTGAGGCTATAACCCACCTCACCTCCTGAAGAAATCAAACAGAATGTGCTTCTCACATTCTTGGGGAGTCGGCCAGGCCAGCACGAGGGGCTCCATGTGGTGAGTCCCATGTCCTGTCCACAGACCCACCCTTCTGGGCAGCCCCCCACCCTGCACCTCCCGGCCCAGACCCAGGTGACAGGACCTGTCGGCAGAGTGGCCGTGCTGAGGCCAGCTTCCATGGTCCCAGGAGCCTGCCGCTGTGTCCTGGGACATGGGCCTCCCCAGGGCCACTGGGGCCCACACTGGCTAAAGTGGTGGCTGAGTGGGAAGTGCCCGTCCACCCCTCCCGTCCCCTTGTTCTTCGCCTGCCAGGGTCCCACCAGGCCACTGCTGGCCACAGTCTGGCCTGGAGGTGCCAGAGAGGAGTGGGAGCTGGAGCAGGGGTGCCAAGCTGTCCTCCTGCGCTCAGGCTGAGCGTCCAGGGGCGGCAGAGGAAACGAGGGGCGTGAGGAGTGGTCACCCCTGGGTGCGGGCAGGGGCGGGGGCGGGGGCGGCTCCAGGACCCATCCCTTTCATCCCGGGCCCGGCGACTCCTGATGACTCAGCCTGGCGGGGACGGCGACAAGTCAATGCCGTGTCCACCAGTGGAGTCCACCCTCCGACCAGGAGCCAGCCCTGGGGGTTCTGGGAGACGGGGGCCATGAGGGCCGAGCCCCCCTCAGCACCCCTCCCCGCACGACGCCCCCGCGCAAGGTCCGCGGAGCCAGGTCCCCGGACCCCGGGAGGGCAGTGGCCGGAGGCCCCGCAGCGCAGCTTCCCCGCAGAGGCTGCCGGGCCGGCCCGCAGTGACCTTCAGGACCCCCCCCCCCCCCCGGGGCCGCCGGCTGTGGGAGGACGCGGGTCTCTCGGTCACTGTTCACCGCAAAGCAGGGCGGGCCGGCCTGCGGGCCTCTCTCCGCGGGGGCGGGGAGGGCCCGGGAGGCGGGGGCGCCCTGGTCGGGGCCGCGAGGAGGCCCCAGGCCCCGGGGTGGGGGTCGCGCTGTCGCCCCTCCCCCGCGCCCGCCCCGCCTCCCCACGCGCGCCCGCGGAGCGCGCTGCGGGGGCGGCGACCCCTACGCCAGGCCCGCCCCGCTCCGCGCGAGGAAGGACTTTTCCCACCCGGGGCGCGCGTCAGTCGGTCCCGCAGCCGCTCACGAAGTGCCCCGGGAGCGAGGGGGTGCGGGGCCCCGCGGGAGGGGCGGCTCCCACCCGGTCCGCACCGCGGCTCCGATGGGGACAGTGTCTGGGCTGCGGGGCTGGAGCCCGCGGCCGGTTTGGGGCGACGGGGGCGCGGCCCCGCGGCTCCCGCCCCCGCCCCGCGCGCCGCCCGCGGCCCCGCCCTCCTCGTCACGCCGGACGCGGGCGGGGGGCGGGGGCGCCTCCGCGTGACGCGCCTTCCTCCGGTGCCCTTCAGCCGCCGCCGCAGTTCCTGGGGCGCACATGGACCCGGTCGGCCCGAGCGCGCTCCGCCGCTGACCGCCCGCCGCCCGCCGCCCGCCGCCCGCAGCCCGGCCCGGGAAGGTAACCGGCGCCCCGCGCAGCCCCTCCCGCCCGCCGCCCCTCGCGGCTGCGGGGCCCCGGCCGGCCGGGCGCTGTCCGCCCGCGCGGTGCTGAAGCGGCCCGGCCCCGGCCCGCGCCCTCGCGCGTCCTCTGCCCCCGCCCTCCCCGCGCAAAGCCGAGGGGGTGCGGCGACGGGAGCCCGCCCGCGCCCCGGGGAGCTCAGCAGCGCCCGACCTCTCTGCGGCTGGCCCTGCGCTTCCCTCTCCGCCGGGAGCCGGGGGAGAAGTTTGGAAGAGAAGCTGCTTTGCGGCAAAGGAGCCCCTGCGGCGCCGCGCGGCGCGAGAAGGTCGGGGCGCTCCCGCCGCCACCCCGCCCGGCCGCACGCTCGCGGGGCTCCTTCGGAGGAGAGGAAGGAACAGGAAACCGTGGCCCTGCGGGGACCTGGGCTTCCCAGCCCGGAGACCCCCGGAGGAGCCGGGAGGGGGGGTGCAGGGCCGGCTTTCAGGAAGCGCCTCCCCACCAGAGTGGCACCTGGCCCGGGCCCAGGAGCGCCCCACCCCTGCAGACGCAGGTGGAGGGCTGGTCTGCCCCCAAGGCTGGGTCCCCTGCTAGTTCTCCACCCCAACCTTTGTGGGAGGGGGCAGTGGGCACGGAGTCTCCCCTGGCTGGAGCCTGGTCCCCCAGTACTCTTCCAACAGCAGCCACAGGGCCCTCCCTGAAGGGGCACCCACTCAGGCCCCACCCCCCAACCCTGTTTCTCAGATGGACCCCGTCCTCCATGGCCCAAGGCCCACCAGGGCAGCAGCAGAGCCAGTCACCTTCAAATGCCCCTGTGCCCGCCCCTGCTTCTCCCAGGCCGGCTTCCCTGAGCTGTGCCTCTCCTCGAGTTGTGAGCACCCCATCCCTGCTTCAGAAACAACAGGGGCCAGAGGAGACCGCTCTGCACATCCAGGGGGGGTCCTGGGATCTGCCTGCCCTGGTCAGGGTGTGGGGTGGAAGCCCCCTCCATAGGGACCCTCCCAGGAGCGCCCTCCCAGTGCCAGGGTCCAGGGAATTATGCTCTCAGACCCCAGACCCACACTCCGGGGAAGGGGGCCGTGCGAGGAGGAAGCCTCACACCGGGGCGGGGGCGACCTGTGACCACCTCCTCTCTTCCAAGCACAGGACTCGCCACACTTGCGTGTGAGTTCGGTCCTCTGAGGAGCCGCTGAGGAAGCAGAGCCAGCGTCATGGAGTTCGTGATGAAACAGGCCCTGGGAGGTAGGAAGAGGGGGTGGGGGCACGTTGCACCAGCTGGCAGCCAGCACATACTCGGTGTCCAGGGTGACGCAGGGGTCAAGACTCAGGGAGCAGCAGCACCCCACTCAGCCTTGTGGGAGCGCCCCCAGGGAGGGTCTCAGGGGCATAAGAGACACTCCTGCTGGCAGGGTAGGTGGCCCCACGGGGGAGCAGAGCCTCAGCAGCTGGACCTGGGGTGGGGCGGCAGGGTGCTCAGGGGACTGGGGCTGGCTGAGCACGGGGACAAGAGATGTGGCCGGGACAGCTGTGAGCCCAGCCCCTCCATGGAGGCAGTGCAGCCTCTTGTGATTTCGGTGAGGGGACCCCCTTCCAACCCTGCTGACTCCTGTTAGAGGGCTGTTCTGTGCCCGCTTGGCTCCAGGCCATCCTTGTGGCCAGCGACCCTGGCCCAAGAGATGGGGGGAGAGTGGGCTGAGGTTCACAGGGGAACAGATGCGCCGGGCACCTTGGTCACCCAGGTCGCGGGGCCCATTCCAAACTCCCAGCCCTGAATCTCTTGTGACGGGAGCCTGTGCCCAGCACCTGGTGGCCATGACAGACGTCTTCCTTGGGTGTCATTCTTGGCCACACCCTGACCTGGTGCCATTCGCAGCCTGGTGTTGGGTGCTACACAAGGCCACCCTCTGGGTGCTCCGATGCTGTGTCAGGAGGGGTCGGGAGCTCTGGCCCGAGGTGGGCACTGTTGCCAGGAACGAGGGGCGGCAGAGAGGGACCGGCGCCCCTGCACCAGGGACAGGAGCCCCACATGTGGGCTTGTCTCCTGGAGAAAGTACATGAACAGACATTCGGGCCTGGCCTGGGGCCACATTCCCCAAGATTTCGTGGTCAAGGACAGGCTGCAGGTTGAGTCTAATTATAATGATTACATCACCAGGACGTGATTCAGGAAAGCCGCATCCAGGCGCCGGGAGGGATCCGTGTTCCACCCAGCCAGCCCCAGGCTGTTACAGATAATTAATTAGGTGGCTAATTCAGGCCCTGAGGTGGGCTTGTAGGAAAACTGAAGTATCTGATTTGGCTGTCTGCACGGCTGCAATTAGCTGGGTAACTGCCAGCCCGCACGCCCTTTGTTTGGTGTCAGCCCAAAGTTTCTCCTGTGGCAGCGACGCGACGGGGCAGCTTCTGGAGGATGTGGGAGCTGGGGGTGGGGGCAACCCCAGGGGGCCCTGGGCTGTGTGTGGTGCTCCCTGGACATTCGCTGGCCCAGCGCTGCTGGGGTGGGGACTGCCCCTGACCTCCAGGTGAGACCGGCTTTCGGTCCTGGGCACTCAGGATGAGCAAGGGTGACAGACAGAAGTACAGATACAGACAGAGGCCAGGAGTATTCCACGGGAGAAGACTGGAGCTCCAGACACAGAGGAGCCTGTAGGACTGATTCAGGAAAGGAGAGAGAGAGAGAGAGAGAGAGAGAGAGAGAGGAGGGAGAGAGAGAGAGAGAGAGGGAGGGAGGGAGAGAGGGAGAGAGAGAGAGGGAGGGAGGGAGAAGGTAGGTGAACACAGGGCAACAAGGACAGGGATGGGGCTGGAGAGAGATGTGAGCAGAAACAGACCGAGAAAAAGACAGAAACGGAGATGCCCCAGGGCATGGGAGGTGGAGGTGGATGAGGGGAGACAGACGCTGGAGACAGAGACAACCAGGCGTCTGGGAGCCGAGCAGGGGCGCCAGCTGTGCCAGACAGCAGCTCAAGCGGGAGAGCAAGGAAAGCCTCACGAGAGAGACAGGGCGATTGGGGTGCAGGCTGAGGACCCAAGGGAACGGGACAGGAGATGGGACAGCAGGATACACGGGCGCAGAGAGAGGGACAGAGACAGAGACAGGGAGAGACAGACACGGATCAGAAACAGTAGAGTTGGGGGCAGAAACTGGGACTAACTGGCACACACGCTCACATGTGCACCTCAGAGAGACTCGCAGCAGGAGCGACCAAGCCTGCAGGGAGCCGGCAGGCCTTCCTGAGCCGCGCAGGAGACAGGACTCTGTGCAACCGAGTTAAATCCTGGCCACCTGAGGGTGTCCTCAGCATGGCCAGCAGTGGCAAGTCCTCCCAGCACTGTCTCTTCTGCCCTGACCCCATGTCTTAGGCAAAGCCACTGCTGTGGACAGAGGCTGCAGGCTGACTGCCCCGTGGGGAATCCTGCATGAGGCAGACAGACAGATAGTTGGGGTACCCGCGGGCCCCCCAAGTGCATGGCTGATTCTACTGGGCCTGCCTCCTCCAGGGCTCAGGGCACCCTCGACTGGGGAAAAACCTGTCCTGGATATGCTGGGCCTGGGCCGAGGCATGTGCCCTGGTCTGTGGCACCTCCACACCTCTGACACCTCTGGTGTGGCTGTGGGTGGTGAACAGGGGGACCCAGGGACCAGCACACCGGCTGTCCTGACTGGTCACATCCCAGCGTGGCCAGCAGCCCTGACTGGTGACCTCACTCAGACTCCAGGTACCAAGCTCTCTCTCTCGGAGCAGGTGGGCAACTGTGGCTCACAGAGGAGGGGACAGGTGGCTCCCAGGGCTCCTCCCCCTGGGATGGCAGCGTCAGGCCTGGACATTCCAGCCTCTGGGCCCCTGGCGTGGACCTGGGAGGCTTACGTGGTGGCTGTGTGTCTCTCCAGATGCAGTCGGAGGGTGACTGACGGCCTGAGGGAGCCCCTGTAAGCTCACCAGGGCTCCCTTGGTTCTCTTAAACTCAGAAGACAGGACCCCCAGGCACAGAGAGCCACTGGGGTCTGCCAGAGGCCAGGGTGCCCTAGGAGTGGCGGAGGAGAATGCTCCTGGGGCCAAACCATCAAGGACAGTGTCAGCTGTGGCAAACTTCTCGCCACCCCGAGGTCCCTACGGACGAGCCCAGGTTTAAATAGCCAAGGCCAAGGCTTGGTCCTGAGAAGGGAAGACACTGACACCCAGTCTGCGTGGTGGCCACAGGGACCGAGGCCTGTCCCCTCACAGCGGCCTTTAACTGGGGCCAGGCGCTGGGCCAAGCCGCACAGATCTGCAGGGTCTTTGGTCCTCAGGGGTATAGTGTGAAGACACTGTTTCCTCCCAAGGCCAGGAAGTGGCACATGGCCCCAGAGTTATACCTGGGGCCAGAGTGTGGGCAGCTGTCAGGTTAACGTGGCCAGTGGATGCTTCTCAGGCCAAACCAGGCAGAGCCTGGCTATTTTGGCCCAAAAGACCTGTTCAGGCTGGCTGTCCCCTTGTCCTGCTTCAGCGTGACATGTTCTGTGTTCAGAACATGTTCAGGCCCTTGGGGACTAGGAATGGGGGACAGGGGAATGCTTCATGGGGGAGGGAAAGCCTGAGGTGGGCTCCGAGGACAAGCAATGAGATGGGCACTGCACGTGCAAAGGCCCTGGGCTGGGACGAGCACAGACGGCAGCCGGAGGTTGAGGGGAGAACATTGTAGGACCCTGGGCACGTCCAGGGGCTCTCAGGGGCTCGGTCAGCGTGGACCACATCCTGCGGGAACTGGCTCGGGGCCATCCTGGAAGCAAGGGGCTGGTCTGGGCTTGGCTGGGAGGTTGTTCTGTTTCAGGGAGGTGGGCATCAGGCTCCTGGAGCTCAAGGGAAGGGACAGCCGTGGTCCTTTGGCCTGCACTCTGAACTGGACAGCGTCCTACCACTGAGGCTTCGGTGTGTGGGGGAGGCTGGGCCACTGCCCCACAGCCCTCCATGGACAGAGGAGAAGTAATTCATGGCGCAGCCTCAGGGAGAGTCCAGGGGGCTCTGTGGCCAGGGGCCTCCGCATCCTTGGGTGATGGACTGTTTGCTCTCATCCAGGTCACCCTGGGATCCCCAGGTGTGCCTAGACCATGATAGGTCCACGAGAAGGGAGGGTAGTGCCCACCTAGGGGCTCCCACAGGTTGGTGGGGCTCGGGTTGGGGAGTCTCCGTCTGTGAGCTAGGAGCCCCTCAGGGCCAGGAGCTCCCCCACCTCCAGGGGCGCATTGGGGCCCCTCCTTCCTCTGACACCTGCTCTGTGAGCCCAGCGGAGGCTTGTGTGTGTCTGTGGCTGCTCTGTGGACCCAGCACTGGGCTCCTGAGGTCTTTGCAGGTCTGACCCTCCCTCACCTTGCCTTCCAGGACCTCAGATCAAGGGCTGTTGGGACAGCCTGAGATCCCAGGTGGCCCTGTCCCGACCTCCAGCGTCCGTACAGGGGACTCTACACAGAGGGTAGGATCCCATCCTGTCCCAAATGCAGGTTCTGAGGACAGGGGTGCCTCCTGCTTCCCCTGCCCACCAGAGAGCTGGGTGCCTCCTTCAGAGGCAGAGGCAAATACTCAACGACAAAATACCAACTCTCATCAGAACGGGCCCCAAACACCACGTGGGGCCAAGAAAGCCAGGCTCACTTCACGCAGCCGGGGAGATGCCTCTTACCCCCAGTGTTTGGAGCAGAGGACACTTTAGAGAAACTGCCTTTTCTCGTGAAACCGTGGAGGGCAGTCCTTCCCTCCAGAGAGGGTGCCCCCAGCCACTAAGCTGCATCTGAGCCCCAACGCTTCAGCCCCACACAGGAATGCGATGGGCGTAATGTTCATCAGCTGACAGTCGTTTATTCTTTGCCTGTCGGTGGGCAGGAAGCTCAGGCTGGGATCAAGCATTTGTTATAACAGCTGCCGTGGGCTGCGTGGCTGCGAAGCTGACATCAGAGGCCACGCACCGCCTCGGACGGCCTGCATTTAGTGCTGGGACACTAAACGGAGCAGGGAGTTGAGGACAACTTCTTTCAGAATGCAGCCAATCTAGGCAAACCGGACGCTGGCAAGTTTCAGAGGCCTCTGCCTCGTGAGGCCAAACCCAGGTCAGAAAGAACCAGGCGTGGTGGGCCAGGGAGGAATGCAGGTCCTTCTGAGGTTCCTGCTCCCAGCGCCCAGCTCTGTCTGGGAGGTGGGGGCTTCAGCCGGGGTCTCTCCAGACCCTCCCCGGGGCGGCCTGTGCTCGGGCCTCACAAATCGCTGCTCGCTAGTGGCCTTGCTTGTCATCTCCTGGTCAGAGGAGGACAGGCTCCTCGCTCGCACCCTGCAGAGATCAGCCAGGAAGTCTGGCTTCCTCTCCTTGGGGGGGCAGCCTGGCAGGGTTGGGGAGAGGCCTCCCCTCACCCCACCCCACAGAGGCATCCAGGCAGTCAGTGGACTGAGGCCAGGCAGTTGCTCAGGGCCCAGCAGAGGACTCAGGATGTTGAGTTCTGGGTGCTGAGTGCTGGGTGCTGGTACCAGATGCTGGGTGCTGAGTGCTGGGTGCTGGTACCAGATGCTGGGTGCTGAGTGCTGGGTGCTGGTACCAGATGCTGGGTGCTGGGTGCTGAGTCCTGGTGCAGACAGAACCATGAGGCTGAGCCGTTGTGGGTCAGGCAGGGGCTGGAGCAGCTCTGGTGGAAACCATGGGCAGCTTGCACCCCAGCTTTTCACCCCTTTTGGCCTGAACGACTGCTCCTAACATTTCCTCGGGAACACAGCTGCCTCATCCTGGTGGACACAAGAGATGCATGTGTTGAGCCTTGCTTCCAGCCAGTGCCATTCACTGCACATACCCCAGGCTCAAGAGCTGGCTGGAAGGCCCCAGTCTCCTGGGAGAGGCGAGGGGAGCCGATGCTGTGTGCACATGGCCGGGGCAGGAATTGGAAAACAGAGCTTTAGCAGAAGACGGACAGGGTGGGGAGTGGGCTGTGGAGCCCCAGCAAGTGGCCATCCTGGGGCCATCCCGCACTTAGCTTTCCTTCAGAAGGAAGACTGTAGAAAGGTGGACTCCACGCCTGGTCCACCGGGCGGGAGCCTCCCTGTCCTCTGTCCATCAGGCCAAGCGGTGCCCTGCCCCTGGGGTTCCTTGTTCTCTGGAGACCTCGTGGGAGGTGCCTGTGACTCACCCCAGTGCCCCCCACCAATAACCGCACCTACTCCCCCAGCATTGCTGTTCCCCCTCAGCTGCTCCGGGTCAGCTGTGGCTCCTCAGGGTGTCTGCGTGGAGGGTGGGGGGCAGGGTGGGGGTCGGAGGAGCCGCTGTTTGCCAGACCCTCTGGGGAGGGCAGCAGCTCCCGCCACGGCTCCCGCTCAGGTTGTCTCAGGGGCCAGGAGGTGCGGGATGGGGGGTCAGGACGCCCAGGTCCTCCCCCGGCCCAGCCTCCCAGCCCTGGTGCTCATTCCCCTCGGCACACAGGTGCCCAAGGCTGTCGGTGCAGGGAAAGGGCGGCTGAGTGAGTGGCAGAGGCTGGATGGAGGGCAGATGAAGGGGATTACGGATTACAACTGCCCGTGAAGCAGGCAGCCGTGCCATCTGTCGCAGAGCTTGGCTCCGTTTGGCGCACTAATTGGCGTTTTCATCTCGCCTCTGTCTCCGCGTGTCCTCTCCCACAAGCCAAGGCCAGACACTCTGCATGCAGGCAGGGGACAGCGTCCGGTACCCAGGCCGGGAGGGGGAGCAGGGACCTCTCCGCAGCAGGCTTGGAGCCTCTGATGTCGCTGAGGCCAGGGGGAGGGGGGCTCTGTTTACAGCGGGAGGAAAACTCCCAGGGGACTAATAAAGGTTGGAGAACACAAAAGGAATTGGTGGGGAGAGGAGAGGTGTTTTCTGGGCTTCCGATGGGTATAAAAGCAGCAGACTCATCGCAGGAAATTAGGGACAGTGCATTCCGTGCCCGCAGGGATGGCAGCTTCCCTGAGGCCTGGCCAGGGGGCCGTGACCATCCGTCAGCTTCATGAGTCAGGGCCCTGGGGGGCCCCCAACTCGCAGGAAGGGTGGGCTTGTCTGCACCAGCAAGAATGGTACAGAAAACAACTCCTTTATTTTTTAATCTTTTTTTTTTTTTTTAAATATATTTTTTTATTGATTTCAGAGAGAGGAAGGGAGAGGGAGAGGGAAAGATAGAAACATCAATGATGAGAGAATCATTGATCAACTGCCTCCTGCAGGACCCCTGCTGGGGATCGAGCCTGAAACCAGGGCATGTGCCCTGACTGGGAATCGAACCCCTATCTCCTGGATCCTAGGTCGATGCTCAACCGCTGAGCCACGCCGGCCGGGCAAACAACTTTCTTTTAACCAGTTCATCTTTGTTTTTCTGACCAGCAGACTGGGATGGGGGTGGACCCTGGTTTGTTCCTTGACCCAGGATGTCGAGAGGAGTCCCACCTAGGCCCCCCGTTACAGGGCTGGGGGTGCACACCCTCTCACGGTGGGTGTGGGGGGCGAGGGGAGCCAGTGAAGGGACTTTGCTTCAGCAAGGTGTTTACTGTTCGAGTGAACACATCTGAGCTAATGTCTGTCATCCCAACTTTGCCTCTAAAATGCTTCCTTGCTGTTTCACTTAGTTTATCTCAATATCTGGACTAAATGTCCTTTTTACACACCTTCTGCAGTGTTTTGGAGCCAACGTGCCCTTTGAAAATGTTACTTAAGCTCTAATTGTCAGAGTCGAGGACGCTGCTGTGTATCCGAGCCCAGCCCATGCCCACACTCGCTCCCACCTTCCATCTTTGTGACTTAGATCCAGAGGGTTGGTACTAGGGTCTGCATTTTTAATACATAAAAAATGTTTTGATCTTCGCGTTCAGTTTTATTAGAGACACTTATACACATTTATTTTAAAAAATATATCTTTATTGATTTCAGAGAGAGGAAGGGAGAGGGAGAGAGAGAGAGAAACGTCAATGATGAGAGTCATGGATCAGCTGCCCCCTGCACGCCCCCTGCTGGGGATCGAGGAGCCTGCAACCCAGTCCTGTGCCCTGATCTGGAATCGAACTGTGACCTCCTGGTTCACAGGAGGACACCCAACCGCTGAACCACACCAGCCGGGCTACACACTTATTTTTTTAATGTGAAAGGGAGTTATCCCCTATCATTAAAATAGTAAATGTTCATTGCAGGGAATTGAAATACTAAAGGAAAGTGCAGAGAAGTGATATAGAAAATGGAGCTACCGCCTTGCTTTAAAATCCACCTGTCATAATCACTCATTGCTTTATTTAAAAATATTTTTTCGCCTGGCCCGGCATGGCTCAGAGGTTGAGCATTGACCTGGGATCTGGGAGATCTCTGTTTGATTCCTGGTCAGGGCATATGCCTGGGGTTGCAAGCCTCGATCCCCAGCAGGGGGTGTGCAGGAGGCAGCTGATCAATGACTCATCATTGATGTTTCTCTCTCTCTCTCCCTCTCCCTTCCTCTCTCTGAAATCAATAAAGATAAATTAAAAATATATATATATATATTTTCAAGGGTGAATGCCTTCCTGTCCAGTTTTTCTTATTTTTGACAGTATTACAGATGTCCCCTATCTGCCTCCCTTTGCCCCCTCTCTGCCCAGCCCCTCCTCCTCCCCCCAGCCCTTTACCACATCATTGTCTGTCAGGGCCCGTCTTCCCTCCTGGCTGGATTCTTGGGAACTGTCTGAGGTGGGGGCAGTGAAGGCGAGTGGAGTCTCCAGTCCACCCTCATGTGTGAGTGGTAGTTAGGCTGGGTATAAAATTTCAGATTCAAAAGAATTTCCTCCTTAAAAATTTGAAGTTATTTTTCCATGGTCTTCCAGATCCTAAAGTTGCTGTTGAAAAGCGAAGTGCTATTTTTATTTCTGGTGGTTTTTACACGATCTTTTTATTTTTCCACTCTCTCTGGAGGCTCTTATGGTTTCCTCTTCAACCCTGGCCTTCTGAAATCTCAAGATTTCAAGACCTCACTGTGGGTCTTCTATCTACACTGAGGGCACATCGCTCAATTCCAGGACACGTCCTGTTGTTGTTTCATCACTGGCCCTATCACCCTGCCTCCCATCCAGGGACCCTGCGTCCGCCTGGGTTCCCTCACCTTCTGCGTTCCCTCATGTGCTCTCTCCTGGGGCCCATCTCTGTATCTTTTCTTCCACTTTCTGGGGTATTTCCTCAATTGTATTTTCTTTTCAACTCGGCTTTTAGTTTTGACATTTATATTTCTAACTTCCAAGAGTTCTCTGTTCCCAGTGTTCTCTGTGTGTCTGTCTCTCCGAGTCCCTTCCAGCCTGTCCTTTCTGGGTGCGTGTTCGTGTTTCAGAGGACATGGGAGATGCCTGGCTGGGTCTTGTGCACTGTGGAGGGGCCTGGCTTCAGGCTCACCTGCAGGATACACATGTGTCAAGCTGGCTGTTACGCTTGGGGACCTTGTGCAGCTGGCTGACAGCATTAGTGAGCAGGGCAGTTGACAGGGGCTCAGGCAAGGCCTCTTTCAGGAAATGAATGTCCACTTAAGCCCCATTTGCAGTTGGACACGTCACCTCTGCTCCCAGGGTGCCTGAGCCTGTTCTGAGTCCCAAGGGTCTCAGGTTTGGTTTCTCCAGGGAAACAACTTAGATTCCCTCCTGCTGCCTGGGTGGTGGGTCCCCAGGATGGGCAGTGCCCTCAGCCCGTCCCTCAGTGCCCCCACCTCCCTCATGACCTGGCACCTCCCATCTCAGTCTCCTTAGAGTTCAGCCAGCATCACCCCATGCAAATACTTTCTATGGTCTCCGAAACTTGATGTGTCTGTGACTCTATTTTCCCTCTCCTGTTCTGTTTGTCCTTGTGGGATTATATTTTAAATTTCTTTACTCTCACTTCCCGCCAGGAATCAAATCATGACTCCAACCACTGAGCCACACTGGTTGGGCATCTTTTTTCTATCTTTAGATAATCATGAAACCTGGGTACGTTCACACATAGGGTGTTTTCCTCCTTGCTTTCCAAAAATGGCATCTGCAGAATACACCTGTCTGCACCTGCCTCTCACGATGCACAGCAGCCCCTCGCACTCAAGGCCACCTGGGAGTCCCTGATGTGGGTGCATGGTGGCCATGTGCCTGTGTGGCCACGTGCTCAAGATGTCACCTCATCTCCAGTCATTTGTTGGGGCCACAGCTAAAACAAGCAGGCTACGTAAACATCTGTGGGCACGTGTGCCTACAGGGAGGAACATTTGTTTTCTTGGGACGGACCTCTGGGTAGGTGGCCAGTTGAAGGGTGGGTGGATTCTGTAAGAAATTCAAATTGCTTTCTCAGACACTGTGAGCATCCGCCTTTCTGCATAGACTATGAGCAGACCCCTCCCCCACACCTCCCAGCGATATACATCTTCCCATAAAAACATCAACAGTCTGGTCACCTCGTTGTCTGTGATTGAGCTTTGTCTACAGTGTGAGGTAGGGACAGGAACAGGTTTGTTCACACAGGGAAACCTAAATGTCTCAGGGCCACCTGTGAGAAGATTGGCCCTTCCTCGTGAATCATCTTTGCAGCTTCCTAAGAAAGTCAGTTGACAGTCTAGGAGTGGGTCTGTCTCTGGGCTCTGTTCTGTCCCACTGACCACAGGTCCGTTCTCTTGTCAATACCACACTGACCTGAAGTCAGCACTGAGATCCCTCCCGGGTCGTTCCCCGTCTGCAAAATTGTTTTTCCATGTGAGTGTTAGAAAAAGAAGCAAATTTGCTCAGAGGAGCCCAGTTGCATTTGGGTTGGGATTGCGTCGGCTCTGCCAGTCGGTCCAGCGGGAGCTGATGTCACAGTGGCACCAAGTCTGGGGACGGTGCAGCTCTCCGCTCACCTGGGCCTTTAATTCCTCTCACCAGCTCTGGAGGTTGGGGTGCAGCAGGCTTGCACATCCAGTAAGAACGTAGTTCTAGGTACTGTATGTTTTGTCAGTGTCGTTGATGGAATTGTTTTTACTTTATTTTTATTTATTTATTTTTTATTTAATTTTATTAATCCTCACTGGAGGAGTAAGGATATTTTTTCCACTAATTTTTAGAGTGGAAGGGAGGGAGGGAGAGAGAGAGAGAAGGAGAGAGACGCATTGATTGGCTTGCTCCCCCATGCGCCCTGACCTGGGCGGAGATTGGACCTGCAACCCAGGTATGTGCTCGTGACCGAGAACGGAACCTGAGACCCTCCGGTGTGGGGGCAGGCACTCCAACCACGGAGCACACCGGCCAGGGCTACGGAATTGTTTTTAAATTTCATATTCCAATTGTTTGCTGCTGATACATAAAAATCCATTTGTTTGTTGTTTACTAATCTTGTCTCTCATGACCTTGCTCAATTCATCGATTGGTTCTAGTCGTGGTTTTCTAGGTTCCTCTGGTTTCCTGCACAGACGATCATGTCGTTTGTTAATGAGACTGTTTTGTTTCTTATCAGCCTTGGTGCCGTCTGCGTCCTCCAGGTGAGGGGCAAGAGGAGGGGCCTTTTGCTTGCCACTGAGCCATGAGAAAAGCGTTTGCTGTTTCACTGTGGACTAGATGATATTGGCTGTAGTGTTTGTAAAGGTTTCATTTGTGGCTGAGAGCATGACACATCTCTCCTAAATGTTTTAAATTCATTATTTGCCAGATATTTGCTGAGCAGCTTCTACACACCAGGCACCGCCTGGGTCCGGTCAGAGCCCCTGTTCTCGCCAGCACACTGTCTGCTGGCAGGACGGACAATGAAAAGCCAGCTGGCGAGCAGTGCCCTTCAGGTCGCGGTGCTCGCTGTGTCAGAGCACGGAGCTGGGGGATGGGACAGAGGGAGACGAGGGCTGCTTGTCCTTTGGGCTCATTTTCAGATCCCTCATAACAAAAGTTCGCGGTGCTACATAGGAGTCCAGTTTCCTGCGTCTCACAAGGAGCTTGGTTATCCAGCCCCATTTAGGGAAGCCTGGGCTCTCCGCCCCACCTCTGCCCCTGACCCTGTTCCAGTCCGTGTCTGTTTGTAGGTCTTCAGTCTGACCCCCTTTTCTGTCTTCCTCTCCTGAACCACACCGGCCACACCCTGTTCACCTGGTTCTTCCTCCCGTGTCTATCCCAGCCATAGGTGCCTTAGCCACTCATACACAGCTCTCTCAGCCTATCTTTATTTAGGGTTTGTTTTTTGTGGTGTTTTTTTTGTTTTGTTAGTTTTTCATTAAATTTTAGAATTTCCTCCATAGATTTATTTCAAATTAAAAATATTTTTCTCTTTTGAAGAATGGACTTTCATCTAAATTCAACAGGTAGCCTGCACTAGATCCTGGCATAGAGAAAGGACGTTAATGGGAAGTGGTGACATCCCCTTAAAGTCTGTGTTTGGTGGATGGTGTTGCCCTCTGGTGGTGGGGGGGTAGGGGGTAGACAGCGTCCATCCCTTTAGTTCTGGAAAGGGGCCTGTGGTTAACATTAGGAGACGCTGGTCAGGTGTGCCGGAGGCCCACGTACAATCAGTGTGCCTCTTCCGTAAATCTAAAATCATTTCTTATTACTTAAATATTCATCATTTCAATTGTGGATAATGTCGTGAGCATGGAATTCTATGTTTTGAGCCCTGAGGTGACTGGTAGACACATGGAGTCCCAGGGGGACCTGAGGGATACTGGGTTGGGAGCAAGTGGGAGAAAGTCCTGGGGAGCAGCTCCAGGAAGAACATCGGGGCCTCTGGCCCCGCTCAGCTTAGGTCCCAGGTCCGTTCTCCTGCAGACCTGGGGCAGGTGTGCTGTGAGCTGGCTGTGAGGGAAGGCACCTGGGGTGGGTGTCGTCCTGGCCAGCACAGGGCAGGGCAGGGCAGGGCACAGGCAGGACCCATGTCTTGCGTCACAGGTGCCCATGGACGTTGGTGAGTGGCTCTCGAGGTGTTTTTGCATGACACCACCCTCCAAGGATGGGATCCACTCATCCTTGGACCGGCGCAGCCACCTGGTCCTGCGCTGGGGTCTCGCCCGCACGTTTATCCTACTGCGTGCAGAGTTGGATGTCTTAGAGACGGGAAGTACTGTGCTCTGGTGCCCTAGTCACCTGGGAAGCTGAGCCCCAGGAGAGCCAGGGGTGCGGTTGCTCCCATGACACCCCTTCCCATGTCCATGCGGCCAGCGTGGGGACCCTAGAGGATTCCACCACCTCCTGCAGTTGGACACGTGGGTTGTGGGTGTCCGGGCAGTGGGCACCACGTGGAACCACTTAGTGCCTCAGTTTCATCTGTAAACAGGTGCCTTGAAGAGCCTCTCTCCCAGAGCTGTGAGGTGGGCCCTGTGCATGGGGTCGGGGGTCAGGTCAGGGGTAAAGGGCAGAGCATGGGACAGAGGCCACCCCCAACCCCTCCCCCCACCACGCTGCTGCTCTGCCCGAGCATCCTGTCTGGGGAACAGAGGGCACATGGGGAACAAGCCAGGTCCCCGTAGTGTCTGCTGCGAGCGTGGTGCCTGCTAATCCTGGCCTGGGCCTCTGGGCTCTGAGCCATCCATGCAGGGTGGGGCTTGTGGAGATGTCCAGGATCCCACTGTGGACTCCCCAAGAGCTGGGTCCATTCCCACAGCCAGTGGTTTTGCAGCCAACCCCCCTAGTATGAACGCACTCTGAGGTGGCATGACCTCTGTCCCTCCCCCCAATCCAGGAGAGATCATCCAGCCTCCCACAGTCTCCTGGGCTGGTGGACCTTCCCTGACCCCTCTGGCCAAGCAGACCAGCCAGAAACTCAAGTGGGGACTGGTGACTGTGGCACTCAGAGCCAGAGGGCCCTGGGCAGGCCCCTGAGGCCACCGCCTGAGTACAGTCGGTGCTCAATAAATGCCCATTGTGATTGCTAGAGCTACAGCCCTTGTGCTGTATTAAAAGAGCAGGTTTAGGGAGCTGGACCACCAAGGTAGGGTGGCCCCACTCGCCCCCACTCAGCTACTACCTTGCCCTCTCAGGAGAGACATGTGGACGAGACCAGTTCACCCCTCTCCACTTCAATACCCCTATGCGCTCTCCAATGTGGGTGGGGGTGGGGAAGAGCCATCCTCACTCTCATTTTAGCGTGAATTAGCTTGTTCTGGTGAAGAGGGAAATGTGCATAAAAGCAGTGCACCTGCTGTGGGTGGCCAATGGCAGGGAGGCTGGGAAGGTTGCAGCTGCTGCCTGGATTGTGGGGGTTTGTTCCTGCCTCCCCCACACACCTGCCAGAGAGGACCACAGCGCCAGGAAGCAGACACCCCGCTCTGGCCTAGTTATCAGGGGACCTGTTGGAAGAATGTATAAGTGACTCCATGACCCAGTTTCCCTTGAGTCATTGGCCCCAAAATCTGCTTTGTGAAATTTTGCAGATGTGGCTGAAAACAGACCCTGAGGCTCTCAGTTGGTCTGGATCTGTGCCCATGGTGACAGTGGTAACTGGGACCTCCCCACACCCCATGACCTACAGAACTTTCTGACAGCCAGAAAGGCCACGTGGGATCAGCATGGCCCAGTCTTTGGGCTCCTAGTGTCCAGCCCAGACCTCAGCCAGAAAGTTGTTTCTCACCCACAGCCAGTGGCTTCCCCAATGATGTCCTCTGCCCACACGAGGGGTTGAGGGGTAGCTCCTGAGTAATTGGCAAAGGCAGCCCTGGGCACACAAATCTGCAAGAAAGGGGAGCTGTCCAAGTTCAGTCCTGCACAGACTGGTGCAGTATCAGACTAGCAAGCGGTGCCAAGAGAACCAAGGAACAGGAGCGGCTGAGTTCAGAGGCAGGGGTAGGGCTGGGCCTGGGAGCCAGGGTGGGGACCGCATGTCTGGAGACTTGTGTTAGTGCCTGTGCACACAGATGTGGCTGGGATTCTCCACCTCATGGCTTGTTCCTGAGGTACATACCCGTCTAGCTTTGGGCAGTGCTCAGGAGGGGTAACGAGGGGTCAGAGGAAGGGAATGACCATCAGAGACGGGTGGCATCCATGCCCGTGGGGACGGCTGTCACTGGGAGCAACAGGGTCCCTCAGGAACACACCGGTCCCGAGGGAGTGTGCAGGAGAGCGGGTTGGTTGGCTTCTCCTGGCTGTGTGTGTGTGTGGAGGGTGCGCCTGCTGGGCTGGCCACTCCTGGTGGAGGTGGGCTTGAGATGGGCTGACCGGCAGTGCTGTCTGCATCGGGCACATCAGCCGCTCTGCTCCCTGGAGCCACCGGAGGGCCAGGGCTCGCTGCGGCGCCTGCAGGATCTGCGGCTGTAATTACAGGGCTCTGTCCTGAGCCGCGTCATGGGGCATCTGGGGAGGTGTCTGTTGTTGCCTGTGAATCAGGAGCTCATGAGAAAAGTGGTGGCTGCGCGGCGGAGAGATTAGGCCTTGGTGCTGAGACACACAGCTGCTGCCCAGCCCCTGCGCACTCACCAGGCGCCTTCCCCGGCCTGCCCCTCGGTCCAGGCGCCCACTGCTCAGCCCCTCCTCCAGCACCTTCAGGCCGAGCCTGGGCCAGACTCAGGACCCAAAGAAGACACACCGGCGCTCCAGGGGCCCACAGAGACGCACGTGCGCACACACGCCCAATCTTGCTTTCTCACAAACCACCGGTGCACCCACACCTCCTCCCGCCTCCCCCCAAATCCCCGCTCTCCTCTGCGGATAGAACCTCCAGACTCCACGTCTGCGCGGGGCTGGCCGTCCCACATGGGGACGGCCCTGACTCACTTCTCTGTCCCAGGGGCCACCAAGGACATGGGGAAGATGCTGGGGGGCGACGAGGAGAAGGACCCTGACGCGGCCAAGAAGGAGGAGGAGCGCCAGGAGGCCCTGCGGCAGGAGGAGGAGGAGCGGAAGGCCAAGTATGCCAAGATGGAGGCAGAGCGCGAGGCCATGCGGCAGGGCATCCGGGACAAGGTGAGGGCCGGCCGGGCGGAGCGGGGACAGCTGGGCCCAGGGACAGGGGACCCTCACCCCACCCACTGGGAAGACAGCCCCGAACTGGCCCCGGCGACCTCACCACTGGGGTTGCAGGGCCCGGCTTGGGTGCTGGGGGCCTGGCCCTGGACAGAGTGACACTGCCTGTGGAGGAGCCACGTGGAGCCTGGTGGGCGTCTTTCCGCCTCCTCCTCGGCCAGCTCCACTGGACAGACCTTTGGGTTGTCCACTCAGGAGCCTTGGGAGTTGGCCCCATGGAGGGTGCAGGACAAGTGAAGTCACTGCACCCCAAGGGACCGCACCTGCCACACAGACTCACTGGGGATGGCAGGGCACTCTGCACCTGAAAGGGGGGCTGGTCCTGTCCTGGGTGGGGGCTCCCAGGCACCCTTCGGGTAGGGGCCGGGGGGCAGTGAGGCTTCTGAGGGCACCTCCGTGGTGTCCAGCCTTGGAGCAGCCAAGATGCCCAGGATGCAGGGTGGAAAAACTTGTCGGGTTCTGCCTCAGTGTACCCAGGGAAGAGCCAGCTCCGTGAGCCTGACATGGAAGCCAGACCTCAGGGGGGGCAGTGCAGGGACACCGGCAGGCCTCTGAGCCTACAGGGCCCCACGTAAACGAGGCACGAGGGCCACACACCCAGATGTGCTTTCCTGGGGACCTGTAGAAAGCTCAAGTCCATTTCATTGTGGCAGCAGCTCACAAGCCCTGCCCCCAGGATGGCCCTGCTGTAGTCAGGAGCCCTGTGGGGAAGAGTCAGAAAACGCGCACCATCCACCAGACCCCAGGAGGCCATGCCCAGGGGTGCTGGAGTACCAGTGGGGAAACGGAGACAGGGCAGGGGTTGCTGGAGGAGAGAGAGACAGACAGAGATAGAGACCAAGAGAGACAGACACAAAAACAGAGAGACAGAAACAGAGACAGAGATAGAGAAACAGAGATCCCCCAACTCCTGGGTCAGAGGCAGCCCAGGAGGGGGTCTGACATGTTCTGGATGCTGGAGCCCCAGGTCTTCCCCGCCTCACCACTCCAGCTGCCAGAGTTTGGTCCACCCCCTCTGAGGTGCGTTCACCTCAGCAGACAGGTACCTGTCCAGCCCCAGGCCCCCCAAAGTGGGAAGTACACAGAGTGGGAGGAGAGGCTGCCCCCTTGACTGGTGAGGGCAGGGTGCCCCTGGTGGCCCCTAGTGACTGGCACCTCCCTCCAGACCTGTCCCCACTGCGTCCTCAGCACCACCACCAAGTGACTGAGCCCCAGGCCTTGCCCCCTGCATGGTCTGCCCAACTCCCAAATCCATACTTCTCCGCAGAACTTTCTCCACCTGGGCATGCCCAGGTAACCCGCCCCCAGCGCTCCTGCGCAGGTAGGAGCCCTGCTTTTCGGGTGTGGCTTCTCCTGATGGCCCTCGCTCCCCCCTCCCCCCCAGACCCAGCTTCCTCCAACCCTCCCCTGGTGCCATGTACTCCTCCCCCCACCACCAGGACTTGTGGGGGCTGGTCAGAGAAGGGGGTGTTGAGCTGCCCAGTCCAGGGCTCCATCTGATGGGTGGCTAAGGGGTGGGCTGGGGTCATGTGTCCTCTGGCTGTCCAGCTCCCCAGGCCACTTATACAAGGGAAGCGAAGCTGGCTGTGGGCAGCGCCTCCCCCTCCCCACCCGAGCGCAGGCCCCTGTGGGAGGGGAGATAGATACACCTATACTGCCAGGTTTGTGTTTGTCCTTCCTGATTTGCATACCTGCCTCCTGGCTTGCGTACCCATCTTCAGATCTGTGTGCACACCCCCAGGTTTGGTGCTTCCAGCGTCCAAGTTCTGCAGCTTTGGGCCAGAACCACCCTCCTCCCTATGGGTTCCAGTCCCTCCTCCCCCTCCCCCACGGCCCCCGAAATCACTCAGGGCTCAGTTTGAAGTTTGTGCCCGTAACAGGTGTGGGCGTGATTGCTATTATTACTTGTTCATTCATACTTGATTCTCACCATTAAGGAGCACGTGTGGTGTTGCCCAGGGGCGCTAGCCGCCCTGAGCTCCCTCCAGCCACAGGTTGTGGCTGCCTCAGTGGTCAGCTGGACCGGTGGGTGCCTGGTTGTCAGTGTCTGTGACAAACAGCTGATGATGGACCTGGGCTCTGGGGCGTGGAAGCCTCAAACGGGCTCTCAGCCAGACCACAGTGGAGCCAGGCTCTGGGGTGAACCCCAGATCAGGAGCCCTACCCCCACCGGGTAATGGTGACCCTCAGGTCAAGTCCAGAGTGAGTGGCCTTACCCTCAGAAGCCTTTGACCCCTGGCACTGTTGCAGACAGGGTCCCGTGTGCTCCCCCCATCCCGAGCTCCCTTCCCTCAGGGAGTCCTCTGCACAGCCATGCACCATGTTCTTGAATCACATGTGCGTTCGCACTGTCGCTCCTGAGTCTCCACCAGGACTGCGTGTCCCCTAAGCACATTCGCCTCTGCTGTGAGTGTGGTGCAGGCTTTGGGCAGCAGCACAGCCTCCTGGGTCGCCCGGGCCCATGCATGTCCCTGCCACGTGCACAGCCGTCCTGTGGGAGAGGGAGACTGTGGGGCTCCCTGCCCTTGGCTGGAGGGAAGCTCTCTGGTCTGACCTAGTTTCTGGCGGCATCTCTCTCCCGGGCCCACGCTCCGCTCCACGGGACTCCCAGCCACATGTCACTCTCTCCCTTCTGTGCCCTGGGGCTGCTGCTCTCTGCAGTGAGGCTGTCCCAGAGCAGTGACCCTGAAGGGGCCCGTGCGCCTTGCATAGGTCCCAGGGGAGTGCCTGTGTCTGGCCGGTTCGTCTCACTTGGTGCCCTCAGCTGACCCGACAGCAGTGCCTGGGCAGTGTGCCTGCTGCTCTGGACATTCTCGGGTGCCCACTGCCCCTCCTTGAGGCCCTCCCAGTGCTTCTAGCTCAGGCTCAGGGTGCAGAGGGGGTTTGAGCTGCTCAGGAAGCCTCCTGAAGAGCTGCAGACAACCTCCCTCCCTCCCCTGGCCTGCAGGTGCCCCTGGCTGTGCTCTGGTCACAGCTAGATCTATGCTGCAGGTGGCCCCTGCCTTCCCCAGGCCAGAAGCCACCCGCACGCAGCCTCAGGGGAGGATTGGGGTGCTGAGGTTTCCCCCAGCAAGCTGGGGGTGGGGCACAGTCAGCTCCCCAATCTGAAGCAGAGCCAGGCTTGGAGGGAGGGGCTGATGAAGAGAAATGAGCAGGCAAAGGGGGTGGGGGGGTCCTCCACGTGAGCAGAAACCCCCTGGCCAAGGCCACCTGTGTGCCCCTCAGCAGGGTTTTGCAGCCCGTCAGTAACTGACAGGCGCTGACACCCACACCCTCTCCCCTTCGCCCCCTGTACCCTCCTTGCTGCTTCTGCTCCTGTTCACTCCTGAATGTGTGCTCTGGTACCTTAGACCTGAGGGGGGGACCCCTCCCCCCAGCCTGGGTGGGTCCTGAGCTTAGTCCACAGGATGACCAGCCCCCCAAAGCCATGAGACCAGCTTGGCCCCGCCTGGCTCCCACTAGCCCTGAGGCAGGAGGTCCTTCTGTGGTCTCAGCCTCATTGTGACCACAGGCTCACAGGCATCAGTGCTCCTGGACGGGGCAGATGGGGACATGCTCATGGGTCTGGAAGGGTGTGTATTTGTCCCCTAGAAATTTCGTCTCTCAGTTCAGAAGGCCTGAAGGCCAGGGCTGTGCTTCCTCTGAAACCAGTAGGAGAGAACCCTTCCCTGTCTTTGCTAGTTTCTAGTGGCTTCTGACAGTCCTTAGTGTCCTTGGCTTGTGGCACCATCGCCCCCAGTCTCTCCCCTCCTGCAGGGCCTTGACCTCTCTGCCCCTTTCTCTCTTATAAGGAAACTCACTGGGTCCAAGACGCAGGGTGATCTCCTTTCTGTCCTTACCGGAATTACATCTGCAAATACCGTTTCCCAATAAGGTTCCAGGTGACATGGATTTTGGGGGGCGGGCACCTTTGAACCCACTACAAAGGGGAGACTTGAGGAAGGGTGGAGGCCAGCGACAAACAGGAAACCAGAAGCGGCCGCGTCCAGGGAGACTTGGCCGGGCCTGAGGCTGTGACCGCCTGTCCTGCGACCAAGGATCTGGGCTGCGGGGGCCAGCCGGCCACGGAGCAAGGGTCCTCTCCTGGGACGCAGCCCAGGCCAGGCCGAGGGCAGCGCGGCTTCCCCAAGGAGGGACACCGGGGCGGGACAGGGGGCTGGGTCGCGGCACTGGCCCCATAGGGAGACGCGCCCCTCCCGCTCCGCCCAGGCCTCCCCATTCTCAGCGGGGTCTCCCCGCCGCTCCAGGCACCCTCCGGGGGGGCCCGTCTCCTTTCTCCCGGGGTCCTGGTGGCCGTTGGTGAGGCCTCCCTTAGCCGGGGCGCTGCCCCTCGAGACCCCGCGCCCGATCCCGCAGCGCAGGGGCCCTGGGGCCCCGCCTCCATCCCGCCGACCCCGCCTCCATCCCCGCTGACCCCGCCTCCATCCCCGCTGACCCCTCCTCCATCCCCGCTGACCCCGCCTCCATCCCGCCGACCCCTCCTCCATCCCCGCTGACCCCTCCTCCATCCCCGCCGACCCCTCCTCCATCCCCGCCGACCCCGCCTCCATCCCCGCTGACCCCGCCTCCATCCCCGCTGGCCCCGCCCCCGACCCGCTGACCCCGCCTCCATCCCGCTGACCCCGGCTCCATCCCCGCTGACCGCTGACCCGCTGACCCGCCGGCCCCGCCCGCAGTACGGCATCAAGAAGAAGGAAGAGCGCGAGGCCGAGGCCCAGGCCGCCCTGGAGGCCAACGCGGAGGGCAGCCTGACCCGGCCCAAGAAGGCCATCCCGCCGGGCTGCGGCGACGAGCCCGAGGAGGACGAGGAGAGCATCCTGGACACGGTCATCAAGTACCTGCCGGGGCCGCTGCAGGACATGTTCAAGAAGTAACGCCCCCCCGCCCCGCGGAGGCGAGGCACGTCGGGAGCACAGTGCCCCCCAGCGCCCACATAAGCCATAGCCCCCTCCGCCGCCCCCCCCCCCGGGCCCTGCGGGACGCCCGGGGAGAGACCCCAGCTCCCCCGGCCGCGGGCGGGGGGCCCTCCAGAGCCTGGACCCCCGACTGCTCCCGCCCTTCACCCCGCCCAGCAGCGCCTGAGGCGGGGCCGCCGCGAGGGGACCCCCGCCACCCCTCGGCGCGGTCCCGCGTCGGCGCGTCCGTCCGTGCGTCCGTCCAGGCTCTCACAGGAGCACAGCCATAGTGGGGGAGGGGCGGCCGTGCGGGGGAGGGCGCGGGGGCAGCGGCCGGTGCCCGGGCCCACACTCAGGGCGGGGGTGGGAAGCCCCTCCCCACCGGTCAGCCTGGACCCCCAAGACCCTCCTCCCGCACTGACACCTGTCCGCTGGCTGCCCACCTCGCCGTCAGAACCCGTCAGGTTCATTGTCCGTCCGTCTGTCCTTCCCTCTCCCTTGGCCCGCTCCTCTGCAAGGCTCGGCTCCTTTGGATGCCACGGCTCTTGTCCAAACGAAGGGAAACAAAGCAATACGACCAGGGGGAGATTCCCGCACCCCGAGTGTGGCACAGAGCGCCCCTCACACCCCCAATAGCTCGCGCTCCCCTGCGAGTCCCGGCCCAGCCGGGCGCGCCCGCTCCCTCCGCGGCCGTCACCTCGTCTCCGTCGGGGCGGCTCTGGGGGAGGGCCCCGCTCCACCCCAACACCCACCCTTCAGCCGCGCCGCGCAGGAGACGCACAGGGCGGCCGGAGGTGCGCGTCCTGCCCCCGCCCAGCCCCCCCACCCCCCGGTCGGCGACGGAGCGGCCGGGCGGGCCCCCGGGGCGGTGCCGGCGTCGGGCCGCCCGCCCCCGCCCGGTCCTTCCTTCTTGTGTAATTTGCATCACAATGTGTTGAATCTCAGGTAAAAGGTCTAACGTATTTGCGGAGTTTAGGAAGCCGGCGGCCGGCCCGAGCCCTTCACGTCCACAGCAGAAGTCCATCGTGTCCACGCGCGCGGGCCGGCGGCGCGGCCTCCGCCAGCTTAGAGAAGCCATAACCACCAGACCGCAATACTCTGCGGACGCCGCCGCCGGGCCGCGCCCCGCGCCCCCGCCCCCGGTTTAAATGCCCGTTTCACACTTTAAAAAGCCAGCTCTGAGCAGACAGGGCGTCGTCTCCTAAAACCCCGCATCCCGCTCCCAGCGCATGGGGCGCCCGAGCAGCCGAGCTTAGCGTAGACCTTGGATGTCGTCCGTCTGTCTGTCCTTGCGCCTGCGCCCCCTCCTGCATGTCGGGGGCGTCGCGTGTGTTCTCTCCAGATGGAATCACAGCCAATAAACACCACAGTGATTTCATACCATGTGCACGTTTTCTCCAGAGTCCTGATTCCTCCTGGGGTCGCCGGACCCACGACCCCACGGGGATCCGCACCCTCCCGGCCCTGCTGCCAGAGCCTCCTCCCACCTCTGACAGGTAGGAAGCACCTTCCTCTCTGCCTGGGGCAACCCCCGGGACTCCCCACCGCCCTGACCCAGAGCAGCCCCTGACCCTTTCGCTAAGGCGGCCCCAGCCAGAGTAAGCGCCACCTGCAGCCACCCCTCGCACCTCCTGTGCCAGCCCGCACAGGCCTTTCCTCCCCCACAGCTGCACCCGGCCCTGGGGCTCTGGTCCCACTGTGCTGGCCACATCCAGGGCGCACCCCAGGCATTCCTGCCCAGCCCTGAGGGTCCTGCCCCTAGTCTGTCCTGTGGTGTTGTGCCCCCTTTCTGCGTACTCAGCGAGGCCTCTGTGCCCACTGCTGCTCTGGGTCCCACACCCCTCAGGGGATGCCTGCCATCTGGGCCGAGGCTGTGTGGGGTGCTCTTGGGACCTGCTTGGCCTGGAGCACCCCAACCCAGCCCAGAGAACAGCCCTGCTGTCTCCCTTGTGGACTCCGCCCACATTCCTCACCTGCCCAAAGCCCACCGAAAGGTGAAAGGCCTGTTTGACTTCCAGTTCTGGGCGCCTTTCTCCAGGGAGGCAGCAGGTCTGGGTCACCTGTGATTTTCCTCACTCTGCTGGTTGGGGATGCACAGGGAGCGTCCGGCAAGGCCTGTCCAGCTTCAGAGGTTGAAAGGCCACCCTTGTCCCCAGCCTTGCCCCTGTACCCTTCCCCACCAAGCTGTGCCAGGAGGGCTGCCAGGCAGCCACCACAGTCCCTCCCCTGGGCCTCAGAGGCTGCGGGTGGGCAGGGTCTGGGAGGAAACGCGCTCTCCGCCCAGCCTGGGGGTGGGGGCTTAGGGGGAAGGGCGCATCTCTGGTGCCCCGCCTGCTGCCTGGGGTGTGTGCGGGGCGGGGCGGGGCGGGGGTGGCCTCCAGCCCCAAGTACCATTGAGCCAGCCATCCAGGGCACCTTCTACCTGCTGAGGGAGCAGCTGCTCACCCTCTCCCTGATCCAAGACTCAGTCTTTGCAGCCAACTCTGGGCTCTGGGCTCTGCAGGTCGCCCCAGCACGGCTGCTCTTAGAAGGGCCCCCACCGTCCAGCCGCCCCTCCACCCACGCCCAGCCTGACCCGGCTCCGTCCCGACCGGCGACAAGGGTGTGTCAGTGACCTTCCCTCAACCCTGACCACTATCCCTCTAGGCTGTCGGGACAAAATGTTAAAAGGTCTGGCAATTAAGGGCCATTTGTCGAGTTCCGCTAATCCGCAGCTAGACGGGTCCCGCTGAACGCAGTCGCAGCCGGCGGGGTCGGCGAACCCTGGGTCTGCGCCACCTGTCGGCGCCGGACCCGGCTCCGCGGGGCTCAGCCCCGCCCCGCGCTCCGCACACCCCCGCGTGAGGGGCGGGTCCCCGGGACGCGGGCCCGGCTCGGGCCGGGGCGGGGCCAGGCTGCCTCTGGGCTCGGCCGGTGCGGGCCTCGTCTGCGCGGCCCCGAGGACGGCGGGACCCCGGCCTGCGCCACTCGAGCTGGGCGCTGGGACGAGGCGTCAGAGCCGGGCCTGCCGGGCGCGGGGCCCGAGGGCCCCCGCAGTCCCTCCAGGCCACGCCCCCAGGCCTGAGCCAATCGGCGTCTGCGAGATAGATCACGGTGATTGGCTCCGAGAGGATCATGGGCAGGAAGCCCGGCCAATGGGAGCCGGGAGCCGCCAATGCCGCGGGCGATGCGGGAGGGTCCCGGCTCCCTCCGCGTCCCGGAGCCACCAGGCCTGCGAGGCGGACGGCGTCGGGGCGCGGGGCGCGTGGCTCCTCCTGGGACAGGATAGCAGAGGGTGTCCGCCCTTGGCCCGGGAGCCTAAGGCAGTTCCGGGTGGGGTCGTCCCCGGACTGGCCCCCGAGGGCCCGAGGACAGCTCCGTGGGGCCGCACGTTGTCCCCGCAGGACCCTCGGAGCAGAGGTGGGGAAGGGGCGGAGCAGGCTCCCCAGGGCAAAGCCGGCCAGGTGGGCGTCACCCCGCGCCAGGTGGGTGGGCTCCGCCAGCGCCTCCCTGCTGCCGCCCCCAGGGCCTCGCTCACCCAGGCCGGCCCCCCCCCCCCCACGTTAGGCCCCAGCGGTGCCCAGGGTGGCTTCTTGGGAGCTGAAGCCTGGAGTTCTACAAAATAAAAGACAATTTCTTGCGCCAATGAGTTAAGCCCATTGAGATTTATGCTAAGCAGCGGATAGAGGACTTTGTGGGGAGAGGTAGGGGGCCGGGCTGGAGGCTGGGGGGGGGGGGGGGCAGAAGCTCCGCGCTGTAGGGGCAGGAGACCCAGGACGTGGAGCTGGTGGAGGGTGAGGAGACCTGGGATGTGCAGCTGGCGCCACTCCCAGTTCCCTCCACAGTGCCCCCTGCACTCTGTTCCTTGGAAAGACACATGTTAACGGTTTGTTTGTTTTTTTAATATTTTTTATTGATTTCAGAGAGAGAGAAACGTCAATCATGAAAGAGCGTCATTGATGGGCTGCCTCCTGCATGATCCCCGAAACCTGGGCATGTGCCCTGACCAGGATCAAACTGTGACCTCCTGGTTCACAGGTTGATGCTCAACCACTGAGCCACGCTGGCTGGCGCACATGTTAATGTTCTTAACCAACCTCTGAGGCTGCCCAAGCACTGGCCTTTAACTTGCTCTAAGAATAGGTGCAGCGAGCTTACTCACCAGGGGCCTGGGCTCTGTGTCCAGGTGGCCACAACCCTGATGCTCTCCAGGGAGTTCCAGATTCCAGGGTCTGTCAGCCAGAGGTCAGCTTCTGTCCCTACGTGTCCTCCAGGCCCTGGCCATGGGCCAGATGAAGAGAGAGGAGAGGGCATGCCCATCGCACCTCCTGGCCTCTCCCTCCCTGCCCAGGACTGCGGCCAGCTGGAACTTCCAGGCTGAGATGGACAGTGGACCCTCCACACAGATTCTCTTGTGGTTAATTCCTCATACAATGAACAGAAGTAAGGTTAAATAAATAATCAAAATCCACTCACCAGGAGAAATTCATATGAGCCTGGAAGCAAGGAAATGCTGATGGGCTGTGTTACTGGGACTCAGCAGTCAACCGCCACGGACGGAGCTGCCACTGCCAGGCTGGAACAGCTGACGTGCTGGATGGTCACCCAGGTACAGAGTCAGTATCCCGGAGTCCGCAGGGATAGAGATGGTGAAACAAGCACACAGGGAGCAGAGACAGGTCTCTCGAGCAGAAGGATTCCAAGAAATTCTAAGTAGATACTGCCCTCCGGAGACGAGCAGACTCCCCGCTCTATGTGAGGGCTGCTTGGGGTGACTGCCTTCCACAGGGCACAGCGTGGACAGGCCTGAGAGGACCAATGTGGGGGAACCCCGGCAAGCCACTTCCAGGAGGTGAAGGTCAACCAGAGGTCAAGGTCAACACAGGATGAGTCACACTGAGAAAGGCACTTCCCTCTGTGCTCTTCCTCCCCCAAACCCATGACCCCGTCTAGCCACGAGGAAACATCAAAATAGTCGCAACTGAGGGACATTCTACAAAATAATTGACCAGCACTCCCTGGAACAGTCAGGGTCCCTGAAAACAAGGGCTGTCTGTGAAGTGATCACAGCCAGGAGGCAAGGTGCCTAAGGAGACTCGATGACATAATGTCACGTGGAACCTTGGGACGGAGAGTGGACATCAGGCAAAAACGGAGGCCATCTGGAAGAAGGCACCTGAGCTGATGAAAATGTTCCCATGTTGGCTCATCTGCTGTGACAGTGGGCCGCTGATGTTCATACAGGGAAATCGGCGCCGGGTACAGGGAACACTGCACCAGCATCACAATATTTCTGTAAATCTAAAACAATTCCAAGAAATCTAAAATTTTACTTAAAAAACCCAAGTGGAAAAGGCACAATCCAACCCAACTAACGTTAAAACCAGCAGCTAATGAAAGACACAGAGGAGGAGACTGTGAGGTCAGCCCCTCAGCAGCTCACCCGGCAGGGCCCCAGAGCCTCATGGGCGCGTGGACAGTGCCCCGCTGCTGCCCAAACACTGTCCCTCTCCGACCAGGAGGTGGGAGCTGCTCAGGGAGACAGTGACATGGGGAGGGACAGAGGCGTCCTGCTCTGCCTGCCAGTGACAGGTGCCTGGCAGTTGAGGATGACGCCCAGGCCCAGCAGAGCTCTGCCCAGCCCCTGCCACGCTCTCAGGCCATGAAGGGGAGCAGAGTTATCAAAAGCCTAGCAGTGCCCTGGCCAGTGTTGCTCAGTGGTTAGAGCATCGTCTTGTGGACTGAAGGGTCCCGGGTCCCATCCCAGCCAAGAGCACCTCGGTTAGAGCCTCGGTCCTTTCCCGGTCGGGGAGTGTGCGGGAGGCAACCCACCAACGTGTCTCTCTCATCGATGTTTCTCCCTCTCTCCCCCCTCTCCTTCCCCCTTCCACTCTCTCTGAAAAGCAATGGAGAAAAAATCCTCAGGTGAGGATTTTTAAAAAAGCCCAGCAGTGCTCCTGCCCTATGCAGAAGAAAAAGCAAAGCGGACTCAGAAGTGGGGGGGAGGGTAAAACCTCACCACACTGTCACCGCGGGAACCGATTCTGGACAGTGGGGTCCAGGCAGGGGCTGAAATGGGGGAGGGGGGCTGCACATCTTCTCATGGACATTTGCTTCCATCTCTCAGGTGAGTGGCATCACTGGGTCCTTGGGTGGCATCGCTGGGTCCTGCATAGTGTATGTTTCACTTTAGAAGAAACTGCCAAACTTTTCCAAAGTGTTCATAGCAGCAACACATGAAGAAGAAACAAAACGCCCTCAGCACTGCTTGGTGTTAGTCTCTGTCTCAGTCCTTTCAGGCTGCTTTAGTAAAAATACCACAGGCTGGGGGCTTAAACAGCAGGCATTTATTTCTCACAGTCTGGAGGCGGACATCTGCGATCAAGATGCCGGCCGATTCTGTGCCCGGTGAGGCCCCTTCCTGGTTCATGGATGGCATCTCCTTGCTGTGTCCTCACAAGGTCCAAAGGATGAGGGACTCCCTGGGGTCTCGTTTATAAGAACACTAGTCCCATTCATGACCTAACCACCTCCCAAAGGCCCCACCTCCTCGGACTTCAACATATGCATTTTGGGGGAAGCGAAGATTCGGGCCATAAAGTCTTCAAAGTTTCAGTTGTTCTGGCGGGTTTGCAGTGAAAGCTCATCTAGGCTTGTTTGCGTGTCCCTGTGACGACTGGTGATACTTTTTCCAGTGTTTGTGGCCACTGTACATCTTCCTCTGAGGAGTCTCAGTTCGAATCTTTTATTGGTTTAAATAGTGGGATGGTTGTCTTTTTAAAAAATTAATAGACTTTATTTTTTGAGCAGTTTTAGGTTCACAGAAAACTTGAGTGTAAAGTACACAACATTCCCATTAGACCCCTCCATCCCCCTTCAGTTTCCTCTATTAAATGTTGCATTAGTGCGCTACATTTTAAAAATTGTGAACCAACATTGATACATTACTAACTAAAGTTCATAGTTCAGAGCTCATTCTTTTTCTTGCACATTCTATGGATTGGACAAATGTATGACATGGATCCATGATATTGTGTCATACAGGCCAGTTTCACTGCCCTAAAATCCTGTTCTCCACCTGTTCATCCCTCCTTCCAAATCCTCCAAACATTGCTCTCTTTATTGAATTCTTAGTTCTTGCAGGATGTCACATAGCTGGAATCGCAGTGTACGGCCTTCTCAGATCAGCTTCTGCCACTTAGTCATGTGCATGTAATGTTCCTCCACACCTTTTCATGGCTTGATAGCTCGTATCTTTTTAAACTGCTGAATAATATTCCATTGTCTGGATGTAACACAGTCCATTCACCTGCAGAGGGCAGCTTGTTTTGTTTCCAAGGTTTTCATAACTATGAATAAAGCTGTTCTAAACATAAGTGAAAAGTTTGTGTGGATGTAAGTTATTTGGATAAATACTAAGGAGTGTGATTGCTCCAGTGTATGGTAAGTGTATGTTTTTGTAATAAAACAGTCACACTGCCTTCCAATTTGGCCCCACCAGCACTGAGTGAGTTCTTGCTGCTCTAAGTCCCCACCGGCACTTGTTGTAGTCAGTGTTACGGATTGTGGACATTCTGACAGGTTCTCGTTGTTATAACTTGAAACACTCTAACGTGATTTTGAGCATTTATTCATAGGCTATTTGCCATCTGTGCATCTTCTTTGGTGAGATTCAGGTCTGTTCAGGTCTTTTGCACATATTTTAATTGAGTTGATTTCTTATTGTTGAGTTTTAAGAGCTCTTTGTATATTTTGGATAATAGTCCTTTATTAGATATCAGTGATTTGCAAATATTTTCTGCCAGTCTGAGCTTGTCTTTTCATTCTCTTAACAGTGTCTTTCCCAGAGCAGAACTTTTTAACTTTAATGAAGTCGAACTTACCAGTTTTCTTTCACACTTTGGTGTTGTATCTAAGAATTCATTACCAAAGCCAAGGTCATCTAGATTTTCTCCAGATATCTTTTAGGAATTTTATAGTTTTGCACTTTACATTTAAGTCTATAAATAACCATTTGGGGTTGATTTTGTGAGGGTGTGAGGTCTGTGTCCAGATTCACTTTTCTGCCTGTGGCGTCCCGTTGCTGCAGCACCATTTGTGGAGAAGACTGTCTTTGCCCCTTCGTCCAAGATCAGCTGACTGATCTGCGGGGTCTCTCTCTGGTCTCTGTCCTGTGTCCCTGAGCTGTTGTTCTTTTTCCAGCACCACAGCCTTCATCACTCACCTTCACAGTAAGTCTGGGAGCCAGGCAGTGCCCGTCAGTCCTCCGGCTTCGTCCTGATCCTTCACACGGTGTTGCCTGTTCTGGGTCTTTTGCCACCATGTAAAGTTTAAAACCAGCTTGTTGGTATCCACAAAATAAGTTGCTGGGGTTTTGACTGGGGCTACATTTAACCCATGGGTCACACTGGGAAGAACCGACATCTTGACCATATCAAGCCTTCCTGTCCACGAACATGGGATATCTTTCCATTTATTTAGTTTTCTTTTATCCATCAGAGTTTTAGTTTTCCTCTTATAGGTTTTGTGAGACTTATACCTGTGTATTTTGGTTCTTTCTGGTACTAATGCAAATGTGCTTTAAATTTCAAATTCCAATCGCCTATTGCTAGTTGTTTTTAAAAAAATGTATTATGCACTAAGACAGGCTTTTTTTAAAATAAAAAAATTTAAATGTTTTTATTGATTAAAGAGAGAAAAAGGGAGAGGGAGAGAGAGATAGAAACATCAAGATGAGAGAGAGCCATTGATCAGCTGCCTCCTGCACGTCCCCGACAGGGGATTGAGCCTGTAACCCTGGGGCATGTGCCCTGACTGGGAATTGAATTGCCATCACCAGGTTGATGGGTCGATGCTCAACCACTGAGCAACACTGGTTGGGCAGAAAAACATCTCTGTGACCTGGCATTTGGCAGAGTTTACACCCAAAGCATAACATATAAAGAAAAATATGATAAACTGGACTTTATCAAAGTTAAAATACCTGCTCTGCTGAAGACAGTGCCAAAAGAATGAAAACACAAGCTACAGACAGGGGGAAACACAGACCACAGGCCCAACTTGGGGGTGTGTGTGCAGAGTATATGTAGAACTCTCAAAATTCAACTGTCAGAAAATGACTCAATTTCATGAAAATGTAAACAAACAAAAGAAGCTGGGGTGGCAATACTTATACCAGACAAAGCAGAGTTTATATCAAGAGACAAAGAGGGGCCTAGCAACTTCACTTCTGGGTATTTACCTGAAGAAACTTAAAACACTAATTAAAAAAGACACGTGCACCCATATGTTCACTGCAGCATTTATAGCAGCCAAGATACGGAAGCAACCTAAGTGTCCTCCATAGACAAACGGACAAAGTGGCGCAGGCACACACGGACATGACTCAGCCACGAAAGGGAGAGAAACCTTGCATCTGCAGCAGCATGGATGGATTTAGGAGTATTGTGCTGAGTAAAATAAGTCAAGACAGTGAAAGACAGATACCCTATGATTTCACTTATATGTGAAATCTAAAAGCAAATGAACAGAAACAAACTCATAGATACAGAGAACATTTTGATGTTGCCAGATGGGAGGGGGGTTAGCGGCTGGTAAGAAAGGTGAAGGGACTAGAAGTACAGATTGGTGGTTGCAGAACCGTCACAGGGATGAGAAGCGCAGCGCAGGGAACACAGTCAGTGATCCTGGAATAGCTACGAAAGGTGCCAGGTGGGGACTGACCTTTTCAGGGGTAATCACTTCATAAGTTACGTACATGTCTGGTTACTGGGTTGTACACTTGAAACTAATATAACATTGTATATCAACTGTAATAGAGAAAAAAATCATTTAAAAAAATTATGGTTTTGAGCATAATGCCTTACCCCTCGCCCCCCAAATGGTCTGTGATGGTTAATTTCATGTGTAACTTGACTGGGTCCTGGGATTCCCAGATTAAAGCTATTCTGGGTGCGCGGGGCTGCTCTGGATGAGGTGAGCACTTGAGTCTGAGTCCTCCCCAATGCGGGCGGGAGCCCCTCAACCCCTCCAGGGCCCCAGCAGAATAAAAACGCTGAGTCAGGGAACGCCGCCTGTCTGACGCCTGGGCTGGATGCGTTCTTCTCGGCCCTGGCCCTCCTGGACTTCTCAGCCTCCATATCTTGTGAGCAAACTCCTTAGGTCGAGCTGTGCAGATAGATCTCTGCACGTGTGTCTCACCTCCTGAAGGTCTGACTGCCTGCAGAGGGAAGCACACTTTGCCCGCCCACCCACACTCAGGGCTCAGCAGGCTCAGAGCCACTGTCACAGGCACATGTGGCTCCCTCGAGCCACAGGGACTTGACCACAGTTCCCACCAAACTCGGCAACACACACGGGGACCAATTTAAATGATGCTCTGCATCCAAGGTGACACAAGTGCCACGTGGAACCATGTGGACAAGGCGTGAACCTGGGAGGGCCCAGGACAGATGCGCACAATCTGGTTTCTCTTGACAACCTTAGGTTTTTACAGATATTTTAGATGATAAACTTCCAGCCTGAGAGAAATTTAGTTAAGTTTTTCTTTTGCTTTTATTACAAGCATATAATATTAATTGGCAAAACACTGAATACAAGCTTCACTGTCATAAAATCAAAACATTTAAGCAATATTCCAAAAAAGATTTTAGACAAAAACTAGCCACCAATAGTACAAAAATTACACACCAACACAAAGCATAAAAAATGTAAACTTTCAAATTAAACAGTCAAAATATGTGTCTGCATTGTCATCCCCATAACCCACGGCAGTGTCCACATCGCCACACGGGACGTCAGGCTTAGCGGCGAGCTCCGCCCAAACCCTACACCATCTGGGAAAATGTGGTTTTCTTACACCCAATACGTTGTTGCAACAGACATGTGCACACTTCAGGGGGACACCCTGACACCTGGGGACACGTGGCTGTCCTCCCTGCCTGGCAGGCACAGTCTACCGGCCACAGGGTGGCCTGAGCGTCTTCTCATCTACTTATCCCAACTCCCTCCATCTACTTCTAGCCAAGGCAGAGACACACTTTACCGGGCTAAGGGCACAGGTGCTGCATGGGGAGCACGTGGGTTCCTGAGGAAATAGAGAAATTGGTTTTGTTATCTGCACTGAAGTTATTTTCCATGTTTTGAGAGCACATCAAATATTGATGATAGCATAGAAATCAGCTGGCTTGTTCCTGGAACATTTGACCCAATGACACTCTTCAAACCAGTGGGGTAACCTGCTGTGTGCTCTGAGAAATGGGATGGTTGCCACGGACGCCTAACAAGGGGCCCTGAGGGCCTGGGGCCTGGGAACGTGTCTCCATCACCCGCCGTCAACATGGGGTGGTGCCCAGGGCCTGAGCACGTGGGGTCAGAGGCCACAGCCCACGGCGCAGGTGGCTGGTCTAGGACGCCACCGCAGGTCCCCTCTGGGCTACCTGCCAGGCCACTGATCCACACACACTGCTGACAAGCACAAGCACAGCCCCAAGAACAGCACCCTCGCCCCAACGGGGGAGGGAAACCAAACAGCGTGGTGTAGAGATGCTGAAATTCCACCCGCACCCTTTCCATGTAGCGAGACGCACTGACAGCGTGGACGCCCGACGGCACGCGTGGAGCCTATTGCACAGAAGCATGAACAGCATGAACGACATCCTTCATCCGCATAAACAAAACACACAGGATAAAACTACCGAAAGTAAGGGGAAGCTTGCGGACACCTCAATTTCATCTTATATGCCTGTAAATAAAGCGGGGCCACAGAACCAAACGCTGGGTGGGAAAATAGGATAGAAGGCTTAAAATAGAATAAATAATTTTATAAAGTTAACTTTTCTTTTTTAACCCCCCAAATCTTAAACTCCATATTATATATTCTCTCTGAATTTTCTGTTTTTGTGAAAGCCGCACTGAGTCCCATGGCGGCCCAAGGGCGCGCAGGCCACTGAGCAGCCGCGTACGGCCACACCACCTCACGTGAAACGACCTCACAGTAACTCCACTGTCAAAAGCCGACGGGACCCGTCTCTAGTGCCCCTGACCGTCACGCTGGGAGAACGAACTTCGGCCTCTGATGTAGAGTTAACGGGGCCCACGCGTCCCTCCACCGCGGGCCCTGCATCCTGACCAGAGGCAGGTCGCGGGGACCGCCCTGCGTGAGCTGTCTGCGCGAGGAAATCTTAGAAAAATAGGTACTTCTGCTGCTGAGGTCCCACCAGGCCACCGTGGCTACAGAAGCAGGATCACACCGGAGTGGTCGGGCAGTGGTGTGGACGTGCCTGACCCACCTCCCCCTTTCTGTGTATTTAAGTGTATCAACTTAGCACCATAGCAAATTCAAGTGATTTCAAAGAGAGCTACAAAGTTGCAGATGCACACCAGGAGACAGTCACAGAGCTCTCGGCGAGCCTGAGCCGGAACCGTTTTGTTGGAATTTAGACACTCACTCTGCTCACCCCTCACCCCACCCCACGGGAACCCCTACATCTCACGCCGCGTGGAGACCACACCGTGGTCCTTATGTTTACAGAGGCGCCAGCAGTAATGTGCGTTTTGAGGTAGACAGGTCATATTTACTCACACACACCTACTCTAAACCTCGGAGAGCAAGTAGAAACAAGTTGGATGGACATAAGCTTAGGTCACTGGACACTCCGGACAGAACTGGGGGCTACGGGGCTGAAACAAAGAGTGAATTTTGACCAATTCCTAACAACCTGTTTTGATGCTTTTAAAAGGCCTTATTAAAATCACTTGGACAGAATTAACTAGAACGTTTTTCTCGGCAATTATGGCTCATTAGTAGCTGCTTCTGACATTTCCATACATGGAACAGGAGCAGGTCCATGAGCCCGGCCCGAACTTCTGGAGCCAACTGGAGAAAAAGTTCTCATCCCTGCAGTGAAACACTTCATGGAAAACCCAGTCCTATGGCCCCAGGACCCCTCGGGCCTGACGGACAGGTGATGGTGCAGGGAGGAGTGCAAAGGTCACCAAGGAGGCAGTGGGGAATGCGAGCGTGACCGGTGACCCCAGCTCCAGGACAACACGGTAACCTCGGGAAATGCGTCTTTTTCCTGGATCTCGTTGTCACACGGTCCAAGGGGACTATTTTAAAGGAAACATGTTTGTGTGCTGGCAAAATGTTTACTCTCTAATTTCACAAAAATACTAACATTTGGGAGGAGAAAGGGCTAGAAAGTGAGTGTTGCCTGTGGCTGGTGTCAGGTCCCGGAGTAACTGAAGGAGCCACCTTGGCCCAGGGTCACTGTCCCGGGTGCCTGCAGCCTGTCCCGACGCTCGTGAGAACCTCCCCATGAACACCGGGTGCAACACCCTTTAATGGGTGGACAGATGTGGTGTCTGCAACTCCCCGCAGGCCACCAGCTCCCTCTCAGCAAAGTGAAAGAGGGGAGTAGTGGCTAGGAGATGAAGCGGTGGCCCTGAACAACGGTGCCCTATTTCACAAAAGTGACTTTTAACAGGACTGTCCTGCAGGCCCGCGTCAGGCCCAAGTGTGCGTTTGCACCCAAGCACGGGGAGGGAGCCGTGGCTTCCTCAGGTTTCACAGCGGGACCTCAAACACCATGTTAACACATACTATGAATGGCAACCTCGCTTGGTTTGCTTTTAAATTAAATTTTTATAGATCTTCTGAGTCTTCAGGAAGCTAAAGGCAATGTCATCGTCATTCACCATGAAAGGGTGTTTTTCCATAACTTAGTAAGGATTCCGTGAACGTACACGTATTTCTGAGGCTTACCATGAGGCCTAATTCATAAACTAAACCGAAACGACTGAGATTCTGAAGACCTGGAGAGCAGGCGAGGCTGTGGAGGGACGCACCGCGTGTTCTCAGGACTGTGAGGCAGAGGGACGCGAGCCTGTGAAGTGTCGCTGCCTGGTCACCGCGCTGCTGGTAGTGTCTGGCTGAGCGTGACTCTCTCGTACAAAAGTGATAAATATCCTCTATTCAGAAGTCTGGTCCCAGGGCGCCGGGGCCCACCCACCGGCACCGAGGTCCTGCGCCTGCTCACGCCCCGGGCGCGTGGGTGGCGTCACAGCAGGTCCATCTTGGGTCTGTAGTGCAGCAGGAGCGGCGCCTTCTGTAAGACAGGCCGCGGGAGGACGGCCACACGGATGGTTCAGCGAGACAGAGCGATGCTGCGCTGGGTGCTGGGCGCCAGTCAGGAGGGCGGGCGGCTCCTGCACCTGCCTCAGACCTCGGAGCCCGTGGTCCCCCCCACCCATCGCACCCACCTCCACACAGGACACTCGAAGCTGGAGGCTGCCCCGGGCAGCAGACGCGCCTGCCCCAGCTCAGGGTCCCTGGCCACGGTGTCACTGCCACCAGGAGGGGACAGTGGGAGGCAGCTCTGGGGCTGATTTCAAACTCACTGTGTTTCACAGCGACCCTGTGCCTGAATCCTGATTCCTAAACCTAGACAGAAATGGGGAGCCCTGACGGTGGCCCAGGTGGTTGGAGTGTCCCCCCTGCACCAAGAGGTGGTGGGCTCCGTCCCGCTGGGGCGCGTGTGGGGGGCAACAGGTCACTGGTCCTCTTACATCGAGGTTCCCCTCCTCTCTCTAAGGGAACCAATGGACACACCCTTAGCTGAGGACAAAGGAAACCTGCCAGAAGGGCCCCATCGCAGCAGATTCTGAAAATAAAACACACCCTTACAGAGACGCGTCTCACCTTGAATCTCCACCTCGTGACAACCACAAACTTGAGCGTGTGGTCCTTGCCCAGGATTTCCTCGTTGCATAAAATGTCCAGCTGGCGGGAGAGGAAGCTCTGGTCAGTGGGGCCGAGGGCTGGGCTCTCAGCCAGCGGCCTCACCTGCACCTGCACCAGCGCCGACAGGCCAGGTGCCTCGCTCTGGCTGCGCAGGTGGAGGAAGCCCCCATGTCAGAGCAGTGGCTCGGTCCACACCACGGCGACAGCCCCCAGGCTGCCCTCACCCCCAGCACCCTGTCCCCCAGCCTCGGTCCACCCGTTAGCCAAGTTTGTCCCTCTCACCTCAGTGGGAAAAAGTAATGGGCTCCAACCCTTTTCCTTTTTTTAAAAAAAGATTATTTTTAGAGCAGTTTTAGGTTCACAGAAAAATTGAGCAGAAGGTTCAGATATTTCCCATGAACCCATCGCCCCCGCCAGCTCCCCCACTACCAACACCCCGAGACACTTGTTGCAGCCACTGAGCCCACACTGTCTGACACTTACCGAGCCCACAGTGCTCGGCAGGGTCGCCCCTGGCGCTGTGCACTCCATGGGTTTGCACAGAGCACCACCAGCGTCCCTCGGAGGTGCGTCCCTGCCCCAAACCCTCTGTGCTCTGCCCATTCACGCCTCCCCCCTCGGATCCCTGCAACCACCAATATTTCCAGTCTCCGTAGTTTTGCCTTTTCCGGGACGTCACGGCTGGAATCACAGTGTGCGGCTTTCTCAGAGCGGCTTCTGTCACTGAGTCACATGCGTGTCTTTTCACAGCTCGACAGCTGAATGGTGCTCCGCCGTCTGGATGGACCACAGTGAGTTTACCCATCACCTACTGGGGGCACCTTGGTTGCCTCTAGGTGCTGACAATTATGAATAAAACTGCTACAAAAATCCATGAGCAGGTTTTTGTGTGGACCTAAGTTTTTAACTCACTTGGGCATTTACCAAGGAGCCCGACTGCTAGATTGTATGGTAAGAGTGTGTTTAGTTTTGTAAGAAACCCTCAAATTGCGCCACCTCACACCCCACCAGCACCGAGTAAAGTTCCCGCTGCTCCACATCCCGCCAGCATGTGGGGCTGTCAGCGTCTGGATTCGGTCCGTTCCGGGAGGTGCAGGATGAAGCTCATTCAGTCCGCCTCTCTCTGACGTGACATGATGTCATGCAGATGGTCTTTTACACATCTCCCGAGGGCAAGGGTCTGAAGAGGGGCCGAGTCTGAGGGCGGCCAGCCACCCAGGGAGATGGCGCCCAGGACGGCAGACAGGCCTCGGAGCTACTGCTTGTGGGTCCAGCGCAACAGAGGAGAGGCAGTATTTTTGCCGATGGAGGGTCTTGCCCTCAGTTTGTAAAAAGGCTCCGTGTCCCCCTTCCGCCATGCTCCGCTATTTACTGTATGTTTTTAGTTGTGGTACAACACAGATGGAAATCATTGCAGCCTGTTATGGGGACAGCTCAGCAGCACTGAGGACGGTCAGGCATGCTGCACAGCCATCCCCAGCATTCTCCACCAACTCTTCTATTCTGTGAAACTTGTTAAAATGTATGACAGACCTTCACCCAGACAGAAGGCAGCATGTGAGGGAAGAGGTCTCGCCACCTGCACCTCCAGGAAGGGCTGTGGTGGGTGGGTGCCCACCCTGAGGGGCAGCTGCCTGCCGTGGCTGCTGCTGTACGGCCCCCCGGTGGGCTCAGGTGTGGGCACCCACCCACCACAGCCCTTCCTTTCCCCTGAATGAATCCTTTGGCGAGGGAACCTGGTGGACTTGTCGGTGGTTGACCTGGGGGCTCGTCGGCATGCAGAGAGAACCGCTGACGTGGGCTGGGGACAACGGGGTGGCGCCTGGAGCTGCAGGACCCCGCCTGCCGCCTTCTCGGAGCCGGCAGTCCCTGGGAACCGAGTTTCTGCTGCTGTGCTCTGAAGCTCCCCGCTTTATCTGGGAACCGTTTAGAGAGGCGTTGTTGTTGTTGTTGTTGTTAAAAGGCTATTTGTTCAGGGGCTTGGGTGGCACCTGACTGCCTCTGGTGGGGACCAGGCTGCTGTGTGGGGCTGCACTGGCTTTCCGCCAGTCTGTCCGAACCAAGTTGTTTCCATGGCAATGGTGCTGGCCGCTGGTCCAATTCTGTCTGGAACCAGACTGTTCCAAGGCTTGGTTAACTTGGCAAATCCAAGGGCTTGCAGCCTCAGTGAACCACCGAGAAGTGAGACTCCTGAGATTTTCAATTTTCAGTTCCAGCAAATGGAGGCTCTTTGCTGGGGCTGTTATATAAAGAGCCAGGACTGGAAAGGACACTGTCGCTGAGATAAGCACTTCAGGGCCTCGGCATCTTACCGGCTTCCCAAGGTCCCGTCCCCAGAGAGGGCCCGAGATGCTCAGGGCTTTCCCCGCCCTCCCTCAGTCAGCTGCAGAAACCCTTCTCCAGCCTGGGACCGATGGTGTCCTTACCGCACCAGAGCCACACTCCGGAGTTCAGCCCCTGGCTGGCAGCTCCACAAGAGGGGGTTCAAATCGATCCCCCGGCTCCTGGCTCCGACCCCGATTCAGGCCCTTGGAGAGGTGCCCACCCGTTCCCCTCAGCTCCCCTTCCCACTGGTCAATGAGGATGAGCCTCCAGACGGGTCCTGCTGGAATCTCTCCCCAAGGGGAGAGCCGAGGACTGAGGCTGCCAGAACAGCCCCTCAGCAGCTCACAACTGTGTGTCATGGACAGGAGCTCTTGACCTGGCGACGCCTTGGGCCGGGCAGATTTCTTGGTTTACAGTGGTTCATATTTAAAAAAAGAGAGAGGTGAGTACCATGCTGGGGGGGCTATGGTAACCCCTCTGGAAGTCTGGCAGCACTTTTACTTGGGCTGTCACCCAGGGGCTCAATCGTAGGCTCTCCTTGGGCTGCACTGTGACCTAGGGCACGACTGCCAACCTTCACACTGACGGTGACAAGCCTTGGAGGAGCTCATGACTCTGGGAAGCTGGGGAGCTGAGTGGCTCCTCGGTTCAGTAGAAACAGAATGAGAGTGACCTGTGTGACCTGGCCAGTGTGTCTCAGTTGACTGGGCATCATCCTGCGCACCGAAGTGTTGCCAGTTGGATTCTGGATCAGGGCACATACCCAAGTTAAGGCTCAATCCCAGGCAGGGGCGTGCAGGAGGCAGCTGAACAATTTCTCTCTCACACTGATGTTCCTCTTGCTCCCTCTCCCCACCTTCTTCCCTTCCACTCTCTCTAAAAAAATCAATGGGAAAAATATCCTCAGGTGAGAATAAGGGAAAATATCAAACAAAGATTTACCTGGCAAAATTTACAGAGACCCCCAAGCACCTTGGCCAAAGGCACTGCCGTCGGTCCTTTCACATCTCAGGCCCACGCCCTCTGGGCTCATGAGTTCTCGCCCTCTGAGATGACTCCAGGACGCTGAGTGCCTGGGTCCTGCTGCTTCCCCCTCACAGCTGATGGCGGGAAACACGTTCCGGACAGAGGGGCTTCCCGCTGCTCCGTGTGCGTGCGATGAGTGCAGCGCTCACCACCGGCAGGGGCTGGAGGGCAAGGCTCTCCTTTCCCGAGTTAATCGTTTTTGGAGACAGGACACCTAGCTGAGTTTTGCTTATGGTCGACAAACTAGAACTCTCTCCATTGAACACTCACTCCCGTCAAGCCCCTGGCATCTGCCACCTACTTTCTGCCTCCGGGACTTTCACAATCAAGGACCTCATCAAGGGAGCTCAGGAGCACTGTCTGTGTCTGGCTTCCTTCACGCAGCCCGGCATCTCTAAGGTTCTATTCCCTGGTCTACATGTTTTGGTTACTGTGCTTTGTGGTTAGTTTTGAAATCAGGATGTGTGAGTGCTCCAGGTTTGGTTTTTTTAACCCTCACCAGAGGATATGATTTTATCATTTTTTAGAGAGAGAGGAAGGGAAAGAAACATCGACGTGAGAAACATCAATTGGCTGTCTCCTGTACACACCCCGACTGGGGATCGAACCCACAACCCAGGTCTGTGCCCTGACTGGGTACTGATACCACCTTTTGGTGCACAGACAATGCTCTAACCCACTGAGCCACCTGGCCAGGGACAGATTTGTTCTTCTTCACGATTGTTTTGGCTCTCTGGGTCCCTTGAGATTTAAAATGTGTTTTTTAATTTCTGCAAAAAAGACAGTGGGGTTTGGGTAGGGACTGTGCTGAATCTAGTTCGGTTCGGGCAGAACTTGCATCGTAACAACATGACGTCTACTGACACTTGAATTAGGGAAAAGTTCCCATTTACTTGTGTCTTCAATTTCTTTCAGCAGCTTTCGTAGTTCCATTGCCATCATCCGCCTCCTTAGTTAACTCCTAAGCATTCCCTTTGATGCTACTCTAAGTGAAGCTTTGTCAGCTCCTTTTCAGGTTGGGTTTTCTGATCTGTATTCTGCTACCTTGCTGAGCTCACTTGTTAGTTCTAACAGGTATTTTTGTGAGGAATGTTCAGGGTTTTCTAGATAGATGGCCCTGTCATCTGCAGACAGATATTTTTAACCCTTCCTCTTCCGCCTGAATGGGGTGTTTCTCCCTCACTGTGCTGGGGAGGGCTTCCAGGGCTGTGCTGAGAGAGGGTAAGTGTGGACTCCTCATTTGTTCCCGATCTTAGAAAAAAAGCGCTCGGTCTCCAGCACTCAGCACGATGCTTGTGGGCTTTTCATACATGGCTTCTACTCCCAGCTGGGTGTTATCGCAAAGGCTGCTGAGTTCTGTCGACTACCTTTTCTGCACCAATTGGGATGACCCTGTTCTCCTCCCTTCATCCCACAGATGTGACAAACTACACTTACTGTCGTGTTGAACCCCCTTGCATTCAGGAACAAGTCCCACGTGGTCCTGGTGTACAACCCTTTTAACATGCTGATGAACCCTGTCTGCTAGCGTTTTGCTGAGTTTCGCCTCAGTGTTCACGAGGGACACTGCTCTGCAGCTGTCTTTTCTTGTAGTGTCTGTGTCTGGCTTTGGTATTGGGGTACTACTGGCCTCACAGGAGTCGGGAGGTGTTCCTTCTCTTCAATCTTTTAGAGCAGTTTAAGAAGGGTAAGTATTGGCTCCTCTTACAAGTTCAGCAGAATTTACCAGTGAAGCCATCAGGACCAGGGTCTTCCTCATTGGGAGATTTCTGATTAAGGATCCGACACCTGAACTAGTTATAGGACTACTCAGGTTTTCTGTTTGCTCGGGGTTCGGTCTTGGTTAAGTTCTGTGTTCCTAGGAGTTTGTGCATTCATCTGGCTCATCCACTTTGCTGCTGTACAGACGGTCACAGTATTCTCTTAAAACCCTTTTCATTTCTCTAGGATCAGGAGGAATGTCCCCATTTTGATTTCTGATTTTAGTAACTTTTCTTTTTTTTAGTCCATTCTAGCTAGAACTGAGTCAACTTCTATCTCTATTTGTTTATCTCTGCCATGTCTTCGAAGCCTTCTGCTGGCTTTGGGTTTAGCTTGTTCCTCTTCTAGTTCCTTCAGTTGTTAAGTTTAGGTTGTTGATTTGAGGGCTTTCTTGTTTTAAATTTAACTGTTTACAGGTATGAATCCCCTTAGCACCATTTTCACTGCATCCCACACGTCTTGGTATGTTGTGTTCTCATTTCCGATTCTCTTAATTTCTAATTCCTTGCTTGATCCGCTAGTTGTTTAAAAATGTGTTGTTTCATTTCCACAATTTTGTGGACTTCGCAGTCTCCCTTTCATTACTGATTTCTAACTCCGATTGCTGTGGCCAGAGAAGGCACTTTGTATAACACCTACCTTTTAACACCTATTGAGACAATTGGAGTCTGCCCTTCTCTTATGAGACCCGCCACTGGACTGAGGGCACCCCCTGGATGATTCAGGATGATCACTTCATTTACAGATTCCTAACACACATCCAGTGTCACACACAGTCATGATTCCATGTTCTGGGGTCAGGAGATGGACATATCTGTCAGTGGGGTCACCATTCAACCTAGTGCAGCCAGCCTTCTGGCCCCCCAAACCCACATCCATCCACATGCAAAATATATTCACCCCACCACAACATCCCCAAGAGTTTCACTGGATTCCAGCATCAACTCCAAAGTCCCATCCAGATATTAGCATTGAGGAAGCAGCTGGGCCAGCTGCCACTGGAGGTGACCTGCTGCTCTACATCCCAGATATTATCTTCTGAATCCTATCGACCTGGCGTGGTGAGAGTCTGCTATGATCCCTCCTGGGCAGAGCTCCTTCCCAGCTGTGGACCTGTGAGCCTAGAGATATGTCATCTGCTCCCCGAATGCAAGGGTGGAATGGGCAAAGGACAGATATTCCTATCCCAAAGGGGAGATGTATTAGAAAGTACAGAGGGTGGCTGGTCTCGAGCAAGTCTGAAAACCAGCAGGGAAACTCCGTGAGGCTGCAAGACAGCACACTCCTGTGGGCTGAGGTTTGGCCCTCTGGGCCCAAAGCTCTACCCTTGGAGCCCTCCTCCTCTTTCTTGAAGGGCAGCTCATGTTTGCACTGAGGAGCTCTATCCGCTTATATTCTGCACGTAGAATTTGGAAGTGTGAGACTTCTTTCATTTCTTTCTGTCTCTGTTCCCCTTAGTCTGAGTTGGTGGTATTTCTGCTGATACAATATCCTCATAAGCTCTGTGGGTCTCCCATGTATGTCACGGACCCAGGCCATCAGATAGAAAGATGCTGCACAGATCTCTCCTGGATGACTCCTCTCCATTCCCAGATGGCTGAGCTACTGAGTCACATAACTAACTTCTTCAGCAAAAGGCTGTTCAGCCACACCCTTGGCCTTCTCTCCAGAGCACTTTCCTGACAGTGGCATTCCTAATACCACCCTTGTTTTGCCATCTGGATAGGCTGTGGATTTCCAAGATTATCAAGTGCTAGTTTGTTTTTGCTTAGTAGTTCCTTTCTGGATTCATCTCTCTCCTCTCATATTTTAAGTAGAAGGAACTAGACCACACTTTCAACTCTCTGCTTGGAAATCTCCTCAGCTAACTATCCAAGGTCATCACTGCCAAGTTCTGTCTTCCAGACACTGTAGAACACAGTCCAGCCACGTTTCTGCCACTGTGAAACAGGGCCACATCTCTCCCTGTTTCCAGTGCCACAGTCTTTTCCTTCTGAGCGCTCACAGAAGTGTCTGCAATATTCCTGTTTCCACCAACATTCTGCCCGTAGGATGCGTACCGTCTAAGAAGCTCTCTCCAGGGCTCCTCACTTCCTTCTGGGCCATCACCAGATTCAACTTTAAGGACCATATTCTGACCAACAGTCCCCCTCAAAGGGATGTAGGCTTTTAAAATTGTGTTTCTCAAAATTCTTTTCTCCTCTACTTCTTCTCCAACTCCAAAGCCACACCCACAGTTTCTGGTATTTGTTAAGCAGCAAATCTACTTCCTGGCACAAAGTCTATTTTGGTTTCCTGTGGCACCTGACAAAGTACAGCAAGCCTGGTGGCTTAAACAACTGAAATTTACTCTCTCACTGATGTGGAGACCAGGAGTCCAAAACCAAGGTGCCAGCAGGCAGAGCTTACTCTGGAGGCTCTGGAGGGCAGGGGTCCTTTCTGCCCCTTCCAGCTCTGGTGGCTCCCGGAGCCCCCGGCTTGTGGCTGCATCATTCCAGCCTCCGTCTCTGTCCTCACATATCCTCTGTGTTCCTCAGATTTCCTCCTGCTTTACTCTTGTAAGGATACTTGTAATTGGATTTAGGGTCCATCAGAAAATCCAGCATTATTTCACCTCAAGACCCTTAATTACATCAGAAAAGATCCTTTCCCCAAAAAGGTTACATTTACAGGTTCTGGGGTTAGGATGTGTCCATAGGTTGGTTGGGGCCACTGTTAAACCCACTGTTCTCTCTAAAACACACCTTCAGTCCGCTGACTTCTTACCACCATGGCACATCTCCCCTGATGCTCCTGCCACAGACACCCCCCAACTGGCCTCTCTGGCTTCCACTTCTGTACCCCAAACTACAGCTCAAGCCATGTGTCCCATGCCTAAGGCCCTCAATGTCCTCTCCTTACACTACTCATGCACAGCTGGCTCCTGCCAACAATTTACATCTAGGAGGGCTCCCCAGTGACTCCCTAGCTAGCGGGCTCCCCGACCCTCCACCACCAGCCCCACTGAGCACTGCTGAGTCACTAGGCTTTATTTCGTTCTCAGCATTTATCACAACGGGGAAGTATTTTATCTACCTACCTATCCAGTCATCCCCCTTCAGTCATTGTTGAAATCAAATCTGTAACCATGTTAACAATCTGTCTCATCACTCTCCCTCCCTCTGCATTCTCTTCTATTCAAGGTGGATCCCCCGTTCCTGGTCCTACGCCACACACCATCCTCACTATTTCCTGTTATCCTATCTGGGGGCAGGCAAAACAAATTGAGATTTTTTTCTTATTTAAACTCTCCAGAGAAAGTTGGAAAAAAAGTAAAGAAAAAACAATCCCCCAACTCAGAAGCACCCCTTTCACAAGTACGAAACGACTTGTTACGGTCCCACTAGTGGGGCTACCTCGTTGAAAGACGAGAGGTTCAGCTTCTTGGCAATGAACTTCTTCAGGTGCAGGACAGTGGCCTGGGCGGAGCAGCGAATCCACTTGCGCTTCAGGCCCCGCAGCTTGCTGCTGTTGCACTCCAGGCAGATGCTCACCTGCGGGAGGGAGGACACAGCTAGGCTCCACAAACCCCTAAATCTAAGACCTCAACATCCTCCTACCCCTGTAGGAAAGGGAGCTTAAAGACCATTTTACACACAGTGATCTAACACTCAATTCTGTCTCCTCAGCAGTACTTTAAAGTGAACCTAAGAACAGTTTGTTCACTGCAGGCTCCATGCTGGTCTCTGAGTTTAACACAAAGGCCAGAGCCCTGTTCTAAAGACTTCTCCACGGGCATCCACCCATGGGCTGTGCAGGCAGGACAGGCCCCCCGGCACGAGGACAGGCCCACAGCTCCGTAGGCGCAGTACAGAACTGTCGTGTAGGGAGGGGTGTCATGTTGGCCACAAAAGGAGAGAAGAGAGCTTTGGGTCATCTGTGGCTCAGGTTTCCTTCTGGATCACCAGCAGGGCGGAGGGGTCAGAGCACATAGTGGGCGACAAGGAACCACAGGATAAGAGACTAAGGGAGTGGTTCAGGGTCCTGGGAGTCCTCTGAGAAGGGGCGCCTGGGCCACGCAAAGTGCTGAGCAAGCCCCGCCTGAGACACTAGCTCATGACCACAAAACTCTCCCGAAGCTGCCACAAAAAGTGGACCAATCACACCCCCAAATTCAGATGAAAGAATTAACAGTGAACTAACTGAAGTCTGTGTACGTCTAAAACTACTAGGGACAGGACAGAATGGATTAAAGATTGTAACACACTAGGAACAGAGAGCAAGGAATATGAAAGAGTACCCAGTGCAACGTCTAAAGTAAAAAAAAGTATTTACTTAATGAAAGCTCAGTGGATGCTAAACCAGGGGTTGACCTCAGCTAAAGGCAGGTCACTCTCTGACAGACTGACTCGAGGGAACTACAGAGATGAAGGCAGCTACTAAGACACTGAAATGACGGGAAGAGGCCAGAGGGTCCAACAAGCATGGAAGACGAGGCCGAGGAAAACGGAGAGCAGGTGGGACAGGCAGAGTTCCCCGGATGGAGCCTAAGCGTCTCCCTAGGACGAGGGGAGATATAAGTCCTCAAACTCAGGAAGCAAAAGAATCCAAAAGAGAAGAGAAAGGAAATCTGCAGCGGACAGACGGGCAAAGGTTCAGGACCTTCTGGACATTTCCTGAGGAGATCAGCCTCCCCTAACACACTGCCCCACCCCCTGGGGCCGGGGATCGAACCTGTGACCAAGGTATGCACCCCTGACGGGGAGTGGAGCCCTCAACCCTTCGGTGTGCAGGTCGAAGCTCTAACTGCTGAGCCACGCTGGCCAGGGCACCTTCCTCTTTTTTAACTGAGAAAGCGTCCACGGCAGCTGCAGCGTCTCTCTGTGGACTTAGGAAGCACAGGGCACGGACCTGCTCGTCGCTCCGGTGGTAGTCACTGTCCTCCTCCTGCTTTTCCTCTGCTGTCTCCTTGTTGGAGCTCTCGTCAGCTTTGGTTTCACCTTTTAGCAAAAAGAGAAATACTGTATTATTAAACCCGAAGTGTTAAACTGTCACTTTTAACTCTACAGTTACTTGAAATGCTATAGAAACCAGTGTAATAAGATTTGCACCAAAAGCGCAGGTCAGAGCGGTGGGCAGTGTCTGTCAGATGAGTCAGGGCCCAGAAGCGGGGTCTGCATGCAGCCTTTGGGGGAGGGGCACAGAAGGTGGTGACCCAATGGTGGAAGGGGCCACATGGCGGCTCCAGCCACCCCAACACTACTCAACACTCATCACCTCCACATCCAGTCCACATGGCGCCCACAGTGGGACTGCTCAACACCACTCTTAGAATGAAGATGCACCGCGGCTGACAGGCTGGGGCAGACTCCTGGGTTCCCCAGCAGTGTCCCAACCCCCTCCCAGGGCCCAGTGATGCCAGCAGAGGTGGCGGCAGGTGACAGCAGGGCCACCCTTTCTCCTCAGCTGGTTAAAAATGCACAGAAGGCCTCAAGTTCCTTGGGAATTTATATGGTCTGCAGAAAAATGTCATGGCATCAAAAATTTTAATAATTTGTTATGCTATGTAGAGATGTAAAATACCATTCACTGTACATGAAAGCCAAATGTTACTCTGCCATCTCTCGTGTCCCCAACCCCGCGAGGACAACCACCATCTCAGACATTCACAAAGGTTATTACACCACAATACAAAATGCTGGGGGGAGGGGTGCGGTGGGGAGAGCACAGGGGGTAGGGGACGGGGAACACGGGACAGGGGAGAGGGACAGGGGACGGGGACAGTGGTCAGGGGACAGACAGGAAGCTCTTTAGGTACAGGCCTGACAGCAAACCCATCGCTCCTCACCATTCCGATGGGGATCCGAGTGCTGTTTTGCAGAACCAGTCTCCCCCTTGATGTCTCCAGGCACCTCCATGCCCAATTTGTGGTAGAATTCCCTCTGTTTTCTCATTTCCGCTATTAAAAATTAATAATAACTTTTAATCTTAAGTAAGCAATGAGTTATATTAATGCTCTGTTCACAAATATCACATGAAGAACACAGATGATGATGAAAGTTTGGAAGCTGCTATGAAAGGAACTAAACTGGAACTGTGGTTCCTAGAGCCTACGAGTGGTCCCCAGCTCCGGGCAGATACGTGTTCTTGCTGTGACTATCTGCCTACTGTTGTATGTGTAAAATACTCTATAGCGACTTCTTAAGGTATCGGTGTTTTATTCTGATGACTGTTTGCCGGTTACCTGGACTAAACACTTATAAAAAGATGACTGCTTCTATCTGCATTCACTCGGGAAAGTTCAGTTCCTGTCTGGATGAATTCTGTGACTGGGAAGGACTGTAACAGTATTATCCCGAGTTACGTATTAAAGGCCAGATATCACCGATCTAACGCAGTAGCTGTATTTTAAGTTATAACCCTCTCCTGAAATTTAACAATGAAAAACACAGATTCTTAACAAGCCTCGTCTTGGAGAGAGCACCCTTGTTTCATCACCAGCCAGCACCTGCCAGCCCACCACCCACATGGAACAGAGCTCGGACCCTCCTCCCCCAGCAAGGACAGCGACGGTCTCAGCGTCACAACTGCACAGAGCTTTTAAAAGAATGGCCATTTCCACTTTCAGGATGTGTAGTACACATTTCTCTTTAATTCTCAATGGGATTTGACTTTAAGTACAGTAACACTTATTGGCACCCGTGCCTGCTGTGCCCCCATGGCCCAGACAGCGCTGGCTGCGTGATGCCCACACCAGGGCTTCCCGGATGAAGGCACAGATGAGGGACAGACGATGGACGGGACCAACCGTGAGATGCCAGGGAGTTCAGGGCAGGGACAGACATGGCGGTTCTGCCAGACCAAGGGGCCTCTTGTCCCAACAGCCCGCCATGCAGAGAGGCGCTCAGAGGCCACGAGAGGACGCCCTGACACTTACCTTCCTGCAGGCCGGGAACCAGCTTGTAAACAATGTCCTGCATGGTCCTGTCATGACTGCAGAGAGAGGACAGGTGGGTTAGCCAGAGAGGTCACTCCTAATTCTCACAGGCTTTCCATGCAGCAGAGCTTCACGGGACCTGAGTTAATGCACTGTCTCCTTGTATCCTAGCCACTCACGGACACTTCCAATAGCAACAGACAGGACCCTCTTGGTGACCAAGGGCACTCCTGGGGTTGCAGGGAGGCCTGCAGTGCTCAGATCCCCTGTGAGCTCTGTGCGGCCAGAGGCAGGGCGGCCCCCAGGCAGGGCGGCTTACCCAATGTACTGCAGTGGGTGGCTCTGGTGGATGACGATCCTGCAGGTGGGGCAGGTGTTATTCTCCTCCAGGTACCTGACCAGGCAGCTCCGGCAGACTGAGGACAGAAACATGTGCGTCAGGCAGCCTGCCTGGCCAGGCGCCATCAGGCTGGTGCCTCCCGGTGCCGTGAGAGCCTGCCCAGGCCCCCGTGGTGTTGACTGTGGGTTGCACACACCGCTGCCTCCCTTGCAGGCTGGGGCTCAGGAACTGGAGGAGGAGACAAGTGAGGGTCTCACCTCGGGGGCTACCAGTCAAGAGGGCTGTGGGATGCCTGGCAGATCACAGGATTTTCTTTGTGCACCAAAAATTCAGTGAAAATAACATAAATGATGCACCCCCCCGCATTATCTAAAAATACAATTAACTTGTACTTAAAAATTCTATTAAAATTGGGAAATATTTTATTTTCTAAAGTGAAAAACACAGGATCAAAGAATCACAGGGCCAGGCCCGGGCCTGGCTGGCTGGAGCGCCATACTAGAGGTTAGGGCTTGGTCCCTGGCTGGGGTGGATACAGGAGGCAGCCAATCGATGTTTCTCTCTCTTCCTCACTCTAAAATCAACCAAAAAAATGACAGGTATTACAGGGATTCGTTGTAGTTTAAAGATCCTGTCTAGAGAAAGTGCTTCTCTCAATGTCCTTGACCACTCCTTTCAAGGTAAACCACGACGTCTACTTTTCTGTTGAGGCTGTGCTTAAAAATATCCAAGTTCAGCGCAAGCCAAGTGCCTTCTAAAAATCAAAACCCAGAAGGCATTGACCACCAGGTCCCTCCGTGTGTAAGTTTATAGAAACAAGCATTTCTGCCACTGGAAATAATGCTGTCACGACAGTTACCAGTTGGCTATTATATGCAGATACCAAATTTTCACGGACTTAGCTTTCTTAAATGATCTCTCCACTGAAATTACCCACAGTATTTTTAATTTGAAATAATTTCTCTGATTTATCTTCAAGATCTTTTTTATTCCTGCTTCTGTGTCATGCCTTGTGCCTAAGCTAAAAGTTTTCTGTAAAACAAAAAAACAAAAACCAAAGTATCAAAGAGCAGATGGCTAGAAACCGTCAAAGGCCATGTTCTAGAACATTCCACACATACATGTGTGCAGACAGACAGCACACACGCACACGGCTGTCAGAGGCCACACCCTAGAATACTCTGACATACACGTGCAGACAGACAGCACACACACACACGGCTGTCAGAGGCCACATTCTAGAACATCCTCACATACACGTGTGCAGACACTCGGTCACCGTGGTTGCGTCGATGAGATACCCGCTGCACAGACGGCAGGTGATGTGCGCGTTTATGTCCCAGAGTTTAATCTTTCTGGTCAACATCTTTGGCTTCTGCAAGAGAAAAGTGCACATCAATTAATGTCTGAAGTGCCCTGGTGTGCTTCATCAAAGATTCAGGTTCAAGGTAAACCAAGTCAGAGGCTGTCCCTCCAGGAGACTTCAGCATGCAGAGGGCAGAGGCTGGCACCACACCGGGCCAGGGCCAGGCCACCTTCTAATCTGTGGGCACGGTGACAATCCAGCTCGTCTCCTGGGGGACTGGGATTGTCCCGCCAAGCACCTGAGGGGCAGCACTTGGCCTGGGACTTGTAGCCAGCACCCTGCAAACATATTGCTGCACCCCCTCCAGTGCCCAGCACTGTCCCCTCCCTCCCTGCACAGGACTAAGTGAGGCTAGTTGGTGGGTGGCACAGGTGAGGGGAGCCAGTGGGCTGGAGCCCAGACCTGCGCAGCAGGGTGGGGGCTACACTAGGCCTGGGGAGGGAAGCTGAGGGGGGATCTTCTGAAGCCGCCTGCTCCTGCTAAAGCCGACGGGATGACTGACCACAGGGGAGGGGAGGCCCCTCTAGTGAGGGCAGCCAAGCCACCGCCCCTCCCCCAAAATGGAGAAGCAGAGTGGCTGACATGAGGCCACGGGAGGCGTCACTGATGTTAGAAAAGATCGGAAGCAGGTGGTCAGAGGGCTGCCTGCCTGTGGTGCCATTTCTGGAAATCTGTCATAATAACCAAACAAGCTCAAAAGATGTTCACTGCAACTGTTCAACATGGCAACAGAGAGCTCACTGAAGGCAGCCAGGATACTCTTTTATTTGACCAGCAGGGGCTCCTGACCCCCCCTCCTCAGTACCAGGACCCAAGCAGCCCAGGACCCTGCCCCACTGGGGATGCAGTAGCCCTTGGCCCAGGACTGGGGGCACTGTTGTCCCTGTCACTCACCCTATGGGACACCAGTGGAGCACACAACACAGATGTCTGTGTACCCCAGTGCTGGCAGGTGTGTCCTGGGGGGAGGGCTGCCTCGCGTGCCTGTCCCTGAGCGGCTGCAGCTTTAACTGTCTCTCCTGCTGAGACACAAGCTCCGTGAGGCAGGGCCTGTCACTGCATCTCCTGAGCCAGCAGGAAAAGAGCCTGAAGTTGTCCACGTCCTACCCCAATCTGCATGTCACCACACATGGCAAGAGGTCCATGAGATGGGAGATGGCCTTGGTCACTCAGTGGATCGGGGTCCTTATCAGGGGAGGCGGGAGGGCCACAGAAAGAGGCTGGGATGTGCAGCACTGCTGACCTGAGGTGGGGACATGAGCCAGGGATGCGGGTGCTCCAGAGGCCAGAGAAGACAAGGACTGGGTTGTCCCTAGAGCCCCCAGAAGGAGCCAGCCTGTCAGCACCTGACCCTGGCCGTGAGACCCCTTCTGGATGCTGACCTCTAGCACAGCCACTAGGTTCACGTGATCTGCTGCAGCAGCAGGTGGGAACTGGCACAAAACACTTCGCACAGAGCAGGGCTCAAGGAACCCTGACTGACCGAACACTCTGAGTATAGCATCCCTAGCAGAATCTTGCACAGAGACCAGAAACAGGGACTGAGCTGTCAGCCAAAGGCCTAAAGGGCCAAGGACATCACCAAGGGCCGCTGGCTGCACAGCAAATGTGGGCAGAGAGGGCCAGCCAGACAGCGTGGCCTCCCACAGTGGTCACAGTGTGTGCGGCTCACTGTGCAAGGCCACTGAAAGAAGAGAAAGCCAGGCAGAGCACAGGGGGGTGCCAACTTGCACATGTTCTGTGGCGCCACCCAATCCCAGATCCCGCTGTCCCTTTGTCAGCCCAGCTGCGTGCCGCGCTGTGTCTTCCTCTCCTGTCAAGAGGTGTTCACCCACCAGCCACTGAGATGAGGGTGTACTCAGCCACGTGCAAGTATTCCCATCTCACAGCAGTGTACTAGGCAACAGGGGTCTCCCAGCACCAAATAACCGAACCACCAGGGGGAGGGAGCCAGAAACCAACTCCGCAGTCACGCTGGCAGGGACGGGCCTGTGGCCTCAGCGGGGAGCGGGTCTGTGCCTCCATGGCTGGGAGCAGAGACCAGTCTTCTTCAGAGAGAGCGGCGTCTTCATCTCTTCTGGGGACCATGGTCAGTGGGACTCATGTCGTGGGCGAGTGGTACAAAGACACAGGTGTATGCACCTGCCCAGCCCATTGTCCCAGCTCCCTCTGGGAGTGACCTCCCCTGTGCAGCCCGGCCCTGTGTGCCTCCACCACTGTCCACTAGGAGGAGCCAGGGTGCTTGGCCATCAGCCAACCAGGGCCAGGCAGGAAGGGAGCAAAACCTGGAGCACCCACCGGGCTCAGAGGCACAGGGGACCAAGCGCGAGGACACACAGTGACTCTCTTCCGGGACCAGCTCAGCATCTGACGAATCGGATTATAATCTAAAGAACAACCCAGGAGCCAGGAGTCTACACCGAAACACAGAGACAAATAAGGGACATGCGCCCTCAAGGGAGAGTGTGGGCTGGTGCTGTGGAAGGAAGCAGCTCATCACCACGAGAGGGAGTGAAAGGACAGTGTTCAGGAGTCCTCGGTAGGCACAGTGGGTGCTGCCAGTGGCGAGACTTTGTTGAGCAAAGGATTCAGTCTCCAAGTGCCCACCCCCCCACCAACAGCCACAAAGGCAGAGAGGGGTCTGGGGTGGAAGAGCCCACAGACACTACTCACTGAGTGACCAGCCGACACCCACGTGGACCAGGATGGCAGGTGTGCCTCCTGATGTCACACCCCACAGGACACAGTACCTGTGAGAGGTCTCCTGCTGAAAGTCCACAGCCAAGCCTCACTGCCAGGAAATAGGCCAGGTGCAAGTGAGGGCGGTCTCTCTCAGCCGGCAGGGGCATAAAAGGCAAGGAAAGACTGAGGGAGGAACAGGGGCCTGATGCAGCACCCGGCTGAGGGCAGCCCAGGCCAGCCTGGAGAGGAGGCCCTGTGCCCACTGACCATGGCATCTGGAGATGAAACCGACCTGTCCTGGCCGTACTCCTGTCCTCAGGCTGTGAGGAGCTGCTCTTGGGAAGTACAAAGGCCACCATCACCACCAGTGTGGCAGATGTGCCAGAGCAGCCTGAACGCCTCACACCTGACACCTGCTGGGCCTGTCCTCCTAGACCAGGGCCGAGGCTCCAGGCTGCAGTCCTGTGCCCACCCCACACGCCCTCCTCACTGCACCTCTCACAGGTGCCCTCCAGGGTGGAGGCGGGAAACCCCGGTAGCAAGCAAACCTCATTCCCCTGTGAGCGCCCCCCCCGCGATGCCATCCCCTGTGAGCACCCCCCCGCGATGCCATCCCCTGTGAGTGCTGACCCCCCGCGATGCCATTCCCCTGTGCACCCCCCTCCTCCCCGCGATGCCACTCCCCTGTGAGCGCTGACCCCAGGTCACCTCCTCTAGACACCTCCGGTCCACTCCCTCCGCCTCTGCATGGGCTCAGGCCTCGGCTGGGGTGCTGTGGCGTCTGGGCAGCCGCGTCGCCCCGCACTCCGCGTGGTCAGCTCTGTGCCTTCCCTTCGTCCTTTGCTCCTTTTCCATTTTCTGGCACGAGACACACCTGTCAGTTCACAGCTCTTGTGTGACGCACACACTCCTGTACTCAGTGCACACTAGAATTTTTAGGCAAGTCCCATGAAGCCCACAGTGGGACAGAGTCAACCAAAAACACTAACCCAGAGAATACATAAACTTTATGAACAACCGGGCCAATCCCTCCGGAGCTCTTGGAAACCTCACTGTAAAGGAGTCCCAAGGAGCCGGCTTTTCTACAGCTACCACACTCACCAAGAGCAGTTCAATGCAAAGTCAGTCCATTCGCATGCACTGCAAAGGAATAACCAAAGTGTAAGCTGCACTTACCTGGACGTGGCAGCTGGGGACCCTCTGCTACATTCTGAGGCCTATGGAAACAAAAGACAGGGAGATGTCACCCACAGGTGCTGCCGGAGCCCATGTCCCCACCAGGGAGGGGCTCTGGCCTTGCTCAGTTAACATGCCTGTTCCTTTACCTGCTTAAAACCAAAAGGAACACAAGAATTAATGACCCCGAAGAGCCAGGGTTGACCAGAGAGACCCAGGCAGGTCTCTGTGGCAGCTGGTGTCACTGAGACCAGGAGCTGCTGGGGTGAGGAGGTGAGGGCACCCATGGGGAGCAGCTGTGGGAGGGGCCCCAGGAGGCACAACAAGGGTCTGTGAAAGCTCCGGAGCAGGTGATGAGTGTCAGGGGTGCCCCGGTGGCAGGCGGGCCTCATGGAAGGATGGCTGTATTAAACTTCTGTGTAAAGAGCAGGGGTGTCTCTTAGGGCCACCCGCCCAGGGAACACGCACCAGGGGCCCCTCCAAGCAGGCTCCAAGTTGGGATCTGGGCCACAGCAGGGGCAAGGGTGTGCAGTTCTGGTGGGAGATGGACAAGAGACACTCCAACAAGCACACTCTTTATTTGGGACCAGGGAGGGGCCCTGGAAGGCTCAGGAGTCAGGTGAGCACACAGGAGGGGTCAGCCACGAGGCAGCAGAAAAGGCAGTGGTGGGTGGGTGGCATGAGGCTCTGGAAGGGCCATGTAAGTAAAGTCAAGACCCTAATGCCACAAAGAATGCTTGTGGTTTAACAACAGTGGACAAACACAACCTGGGAACCATGGGCCGGAGAAATACCTGCATGATGTTCGTGTTACATCTGATTTATATCATTTCTACTCTGAGTTTTTCCATGACTGCATTTTTTATTCACTAGTCTTTGAAACTCAATTAACTTTTACAAAATGGCAGAGGGGAGGGAGGCAGGAGAGAGGCAGTTGTAGGGAGATTAGCAGGCCTGCAGAACCCATACCACAGGCTGTGCTGGCCGCATCCCCCCTACCCAGCAAGACGGCGGCCGGAGCCAGGGCCATTGGGCTGGTGTGGCTGTGGCTCCTTTGCCAGTTACAGTGCCGGCTCTGTCAGCAGTGGACACAGACAGGCACCTGGGGTCTCACTTTAATGGGGGAGAGGCAATGATGGTAGATGCAGGGGGCAGGTAACGGTGGCTGAGTTGTGAATAAGAGCAGGCCAGGGCAGGTGCTGGATGAGCGCTTCCCTGAGAAAGTGACACGTGAGAAATAGCAAAGTATCATGGACAACTTTATGCCAATAAAGTTGCAAATTTGTATGAAACTGATACATTCCTAGAAAAATGACATTAGAATTGGCTGTAAACCATTGAGGGACGGGCCCCATCTCAAACAACTCTCTCGGAGAAGCAATGAAGACAGTATTTCCCAACTCATTTTACAAAGCTATTGTAGCATGCACACTGGACTAGACTGAGATGGGAATCATAGACCAAGCTCACTGATGGAAAGTGTGAGAACCGTGGACAGTGTGAGAACTGTGGATAGAGTGTGAGAACCGTGGACAGTGAGAGAACCGTGGACAGTGTGAGAACCGTGGACAGTGAGAGAACCGTAAACAGTGAGAGAACCGTGGACAGAGTGTGAGAACCGTGGACAGTGTGAGAACCATGGACAGTGAGAGAACTGTAAACAGTGAGAGAACCGTGGACAGAGTGTGAGAACCGTGGACAGTGTGTGAGAACCGTGGACAGTGAGAGAACCGTGGACAGAGTGCGAGAACCGTGGATAGTGTGAGAACCGTGGACAGTGAGAGAATTGTGGACAGAGTGTGAGAACTATGGGCAGAGTGTGAGAACTGTGGACAGAGTGTCAGAACTGTGGACAGTTAGAGAACCGTGGACAGTGAGAGAACCATGGACAGAGTGTGAGAACTGTGGACAGTGAGAGAACTGTGGACAGAGTGTGAGAAATGGGGACAGTGAGAGAACCATGGACAGAGTGTGAGGACCATAGACAGTGAGAGAACTGTGGACAGTGTGAGAACTGTGGACAGTGAGAGAACTGTGGACAGTGTGAGAACCGTGGAAGAGTGTGAGAACTGTGGACAGTGAGAGAACTGTGGACAGAATGTGAGAACTGTGGACAGAATGTGAGAACCATGGACAGAATGTGAGAACTGTGGACAGTGAGAGAACCGTGGACAGTGAGAGAACCGTGGACAGTGTGAGAACCGCGGACAGGCACATGTCCAGCTTGTGACAGCAGCCCTGCTCGTCAAGCTAGGTTTATCCCTAGAGCACAAGGGGGTTAGTGAAATAAATATAATTTGTGACAAAAAAGGAGAAAACTGATAAGATCACCCCCTAAATGCATACAAAATCACTTGATGACATTCATTATCCATTCCAGATTTTTTTTGTTTTTTCATTAATCCTCACTGCACGATATTTTTTCCACTGATTTTTAGAGAGTGAAAGGAAGGGGGGGGCAGGGGAGAGAGAAACATCAATGTGAGAGACGTTGATGGGTTGCCTCCTGCATGTGCCACACTGAAGCCAGGGATAGAGCCTGCAACCCAGGTATATGCTCTTGACTGGGAATCGAACCCGTGACCCTTCAGTGAGTGGGCTGATGCTCTAAGCACTGAGCACACCAGCCAGGGCTTCATTCCTGATTTTAAAAACACTTAGGAAATTAAGAATAGAAGGAGACGTCTTTAACCTAATAAAAGCTCTCCATTTAAGAGAAGCTGCTTCCACCAGAGCCACATAGAGACGGGTTACCAACAGCTGGTAGGAGACAAGCAGCCATTGTCACTCAGCAGTGCAGGGGACAAGGGACAAGCGCTCTGAGCTGGAGAGGAGCCTGACGTGCAGTCCTTGCCATGCATGTGCCTGGACACAGTCCAGAGAAGCAGCTCGGGTGCCACACAGAGACTGGCAAGGAGGCACCGGGGACTCCAAGGGACCAAGGGATCTGGGTCAGGACTGGGGCATGGTCACATGACCAGACATTGGGCAAAGGACACCAACTGCAAAGTAAAACTGAGTTTCAGGGTGTGACAACTGTACCTCCAAGAAAAGGGTGTTTTACAGTTTAAAAACTATAGCAAAAATCATTCCTAATGGTGGAATTGAGGAAAATAAAACTCTTACCTTATACCAAGCATCTGCCCCATCCTCACCCCCAAATAGTCAAATCCAGATGGGTGAAGACCAATGTAAAGGTGCAATTTTACACCTTTAGAAGATATTGGGGGAGGGTCTCACAACCTTGGCAAGGAAGAGGCAATAAAACAGAAAAGAAGGGAACGCTAGTAAAACCAACTTGTAAAGACATGGACATCAACTATCGAAACACCTAAGCAGAGAGCCACATCGCAGCAGAAAATGCTCATGATCCCAGTGACCACACTTGTGTCCTGTCTGCTTTGGAGCGGAGGTGTTTCAACATGGTGTGGCAACCAAGCTGTGGCTTGCTGCCTGGTCCTTAGAGAAAAGGCTGCCAACCTGCTCCAGGCGTGAAGAGCATGTGGACAGGCACTTCAGGAGAAAGCCAAGTAAGCATGTTGCACCCGCTCACCATCATCAGTGAGCACCCAGGAAACGCACACGGGGGCCTGACTAGGCTGTGCAGAGAGCACTGGTGTGAGGTTGGTCCCACCTCCCAGGGTGGCAGCTGGCTTTATCCCCTGTGGCCTGCATGGACCAAGCAGCCCACCCCTGGGTGCTTGCCCTAAGGACTCTTGCACACGTGCATCTACATTTCACACAGGAATGCTCCCAGCATGCTGCCTGAATAGCCTCAAACTGGATTTGGGCAGTGGGATTTGCAGGTAGCGACCCCACTGATATGATAAAGACGTGGTCCCACGTGGCCACAATGAAAGTGACCCTGGGTCTGACCCTTGCCTGTCTTGACACCATGAACTAGAGCTCACCAGAGGTCAAATGCCTCAGACTTACTGCACATTGGCCCAAACAGCTCAGGGTAATTGTTTGTTGCACACAACTATACATGTGTTTAAATAAGAACTTAATTTTATCAACACTATAAATAACTACTAATAAAAATATAAAACAACAAAAATAATAGGCGATTTAGGCACCACCAGACCTTGCGCTGGCTGGCCGACTGTCCCCCGTCTCAGACAGGTTACCCTCACAGCAGCACTGGCCGTCAGTGCTGCCCAGCGTGGGTGGCAGCCAGTGTGGACAGGACTCCTGCAATGTGGCTGCTGACGTGGTGAAGGACTGAACCCCACCCTCCCTGGACAGCAACCAAGACCTGTCCTTTGAGAAGCCACAGTTGGCCTTGGGCTAGTGCCCAGGACCCTGGTTGTGACAGTTCCCTAGGTCAACTGAAAACTCTCCCAGATGCTGGGAGTAGCCCGCTGGGCCCAACATGTGAACATGCACAGTGAGATTCTGAGAGCAGCTTTCCTCTGGAGTCCGGAGTCTGGAGTCCGGGGCTGACCAGGCAGGAGTCTCCATGACACATGTGAGTGCCCAGCCTCCACACAAGCTGGGATTCACAGGACTCTGGAGGCTGCACCTGGCTCCCCAGACCTCATCCCACACAGCTAGTCCTCTGTTGTGCCCTCTACTGAGGGCAGTGTAGTCATGACTGTAAGTCCTGCCGGCAGGCACAGACAGAATGCTCCTCGCCTCTGGGGCCGCTACTTGCAGACCCCACTGCCCAAATTCCTCCCCTTGCCCCACCCCTCATCCTCCTACTCCTGGGGCTGCACTGGATGCCCTGGGCCTGCAGGACCCCAACCCACACCCCTGGCCCTGTGCATCTGCTGTGCAGCCTGATCCCCAACCCTCTGCTTTGCCTTGGACAACAACTGCAGCCTGACCTCCCCGGGCCCCCTGCCCTGACACTGCTTGGTGGCCTCTCTGGCTTTCCCAGTCACCCACCCTGCTCCCTGTGAGCCCCGCAGTCACACAGCCCCCACTGTCCGAGGGACCTGCTCCCCCCTCCTTGGGAGTCAGGATGGCAGCGTCCATACACCCCTCTCTGGTCTGCCTGGCTGGTGAGGCCCCACCCTGGATATCTGGCCGAGGCTTAGAGTTGAGGTGGGGGGACAAGGGCGGGGGGATGAGGACAGGTGGACGAAGAGGGCACAAGCGTAGACACAATCCTTGGGAATCTGGAACAGGAGGCAGTCATGTTGGGCAACATGAGAAAGGAAAGGTGAGGTTAGAATTCAGCTGAGCAACAGACAACGTTTCCATCATCAGTGACTCTCAACCCAGATCCAACCCTCAGAGATGCGTGAAAACATGCAGTGAAAGGGCTGCCGGACACTGAGACCCTACTGGCAGGAGCCACTTGCAGACACAAGCCCCTTTACGAAAAAGGCCGACCCCGGTGCCCAGAGGATAGAGCTGAGTGCCCGCGGGTCACCCAACTTGGAACGCTGGGTTTCAGAACTACCCGCGACTCCAGGTGACCCCACATCTCCCTTTGAGACTGAATGGTGACACCTGCTGCCCCACGCCTGTTCTGCCAGGCTGGGTGCGGGAGGCACTGGTCTCTCTGGGTTCGCAGGTGCCCAGGAGCTGTCCCTCATGTAGCATACCCACCAGGTGACCCAGGGGCTCCCGGGAAGGGAGGGGCACGTGTGTTGGGGGGTATAGGCCACGGAGCAGGATTCGAAGGTGGGCACAGGTATACACAACCTCACCTTTCTTACCTGGCAACTGTATCAAAGGGGCCCTTGAAGACGTAATTAAGGTTCCAAATCAGCTGACCTTAACACAGGGCAAGTCTGGTGGCCTGACCCAGCCTCAGGCCATTCGAAGCAGAGTTCCCTCTGCTGGTGGAGGGGCTGTCAGAGGGCTAACTCCTGCTGGCCTTGCAGGTAGCAGCTGGCCATGCCAACTGTCAGCCCTGGGCACGGAATTGGGCCTCTGGGAGCCTAGGGCATTCCAACATACGGATCCTGCTAACAGCCAGTGAGTAGGGCGAGGGCCCAAGTCCCAGACAAGAGCACAGCTGGGCTGAGACGCCGTTTCCACCTCTGAGGCCCGAGTCAAGCCAGCCACACTGCACAGACACCGGGCAGAGGGCCCATGGGTTTGCCCTCTTGCGAGACACAGTGTGAGTCACCAGGACAGAGGCCCGGCTCCTGGCCTCCTGTGCTGGAATCCAGGGCTCTCCTGAAAGCCTTCACTCCCTGGCAGACTCCTCCAGCCCCCAGAGCCCTGAAAACTGGGGGCTGACAGCTGTGGCCAGCAGTGCTGACCAAAGTGAGGCCCAAACTCAACCACACATCCCCAGATACCACAGTGAGGCGCCCGCCTCTCCCACATTCCCCTGGTCCACAGAGCACAGTGGGGACAACACCCTGGTGGAGAATCAGAAATCTAGACAGGGGTCTGGAAAGTCAACAAAGTGGGGGGAGTGGGAGCCTGACATGAAAGGACAGGAAGGGGCACGACCCGGGGGCCATGCTGGGAACCTGCCTGAGCCAGGTGAAGGGAAAATCACTGCCGAAGACATTCTGGAGACACTGGGAGACCTGGAGGTGGACAGGATATTGGCTAATGCGAGAAGTGTCCACGCCCAGGTGTGATGATGGTCCTGCAGCCATGGGGAGACCACCCCATTCCTGGGACCTGGTGCTCGGAACTACCCTGCGAATGTGCTGGTCAGCTGCAGCCACTTTTGCAATTCAACACAGTAAATGTGTATTTAGAAAGACATGAAGCACATATGGCAAAACAAATAATGAGTGGGCCTGGGGGGAGGTCTAAGGATGCCTGCTGTATAAACCTTTCAGTTTTTCTCTGTTGTATTTTCCAAATAAAACATGGGTAGGAAAGTGAGGTGATGTCACCTGAACTTAAAAGAAGAGGAAAGGCTAAGCCTTCTGTGCCCCTCACTCCTACTTGTGGCTGGGCCCATGTCCATGGGGAGTGGGGGCGGGGTGGGGGGTTAGAGCAGTCCTGAAGGCTCTGGGAACCAGGATGCCTTCAGAACAGGAACAGGGAGGGCAGGGCCAGGAGGCACCAATGCAGTGGCTTTTACTTATTTTCTGTTAAGCCCAAGACGGCCAGGCCTGCTGAGAATCAGGAGGGCAGCTGGCAGGGCCTGGGATACCCGTGAGTTTGCAGGGGGCTTCAGGGAGATCTTCAGGCAGCTTCACGTTTGCATATTTCTTACTAAACATCTGGAACTGGCTGTCAATGTCGCAGGGTCCAACAAATATTAATGTGTTTGCAAGAAAACACACTTAACCTCCACTCTCTAAATTTACCTATTGTTCATTAGACCTTCTCTTCAAAACCCAGCCAATCTAATGCTCAGTCTGTAAGAACTCTATTTTCTAGAGAGTTTTCATTCTTATCAGGGAAAGTTTTGCTTAATTCAGTGGGCAATCCTAAAGATGCATGTGATGCCATGCTCACACCCTAATCCTCTCATCACGTGTGAAGTGTCTCATCTCTGTCACCTTCACGCAGTCCAGCTCTGCAGGACACACACGCCCATCAGGAAAGGTAGCCTGGTGATTTTCAGAGGTCTCACCTTTCAAACTTTGATGATAAACTAGCAACCTGTAGAACTGAAGGATTATAGTTCCGCTTTTTTGCAGCAGGACGACTGTGCAGCATTTGTGCAACACAAACAGCAAACATCAGAAAGGTGATAAGAAACTGTCCCCAAACCTCAACCTATTTCAGTAGTAAAAGAAAATTACATTTCAACTTCAAATTCAATTCTGACCATTAACCAAATAAAGCTCCAAATGAAATAACGAATCCCGCCATTTAACAGATTAAAAAGTCAAAGTTTAGGCCAAAGCAAACCTTGCTCTAGGATCCAAATCACACAACCTAAACATAATTCCTCTCACCAGGGGGTACAGAGAGCAGGGTGGCAGGAGAGGATGCCACCCTCACTGGGCTCCTGGGACAAGTCCTCTGGGAGGCCCCCCCAGGCCCTGGGGGGGTGCCCTTTGAAGCCCTGTGCCCCAGCCCCGAGAGGCATCAGTCCGACAGCCCTGAGCACTGCAGCCCTGCATACAGGTTGTGGGAGCATTGCTTCCTTACAAGGGTCAAGTGCCCAAAACATTTTGGGGTCTTGCATCTTACAACTTCTCACAAAGGCCAGTTTACAATTTTTGGAGCAAAGTCATTGGCAGGAATAAAACGATGCCTGGAAACAACTAAAATAGTGGCACCGAAGCTATCGACGAATTCGACCAACTGACACATTCTGAGGGTTAAATCTGCAGGGGGGCTCATGCTCTGCTACAGGGCAACTCCTAAAAATCCTTCCTGTCTGTGATTTACCTTCCCTCCTGCATGAGCTCCAAGCATCACACTAGTGTTTAGCCTTTAAGAGATGACTCTTTATCACTCTCCTCTGCACACAGTCCTGTTCATCTACCCGGGGTACCTCTCAGGTGCAGGTACTGTATTCGCTGAAACCTGGTGACAAACTTTATGGCTGCCCCAGTGCCCCCCCTCCTAGTACCACTCGCTTGTGGAGTTCCTCCTCTCAGGGGTGGGATGTGCCCAGTGGTTCCAACAGACAGAAAATAGCAAAAAAGGACGAATGCCACTGCCAAGACCAGATCATGCAGCCAGCTCCTTCTAGCTCACTCTCTGCAGTGGCTCCTTCTGAGCTGCCGGATGGAGAGCCCACGTGGAAAGGAGCCCCACCTGGAAAGGAGCCCCACGTGGAAAGGAGCTGGCCTCTCATGAGGGAGCCTGGAAGCTGACCCCCTCCCCAGGCCCGTGGAGCCCCCACTGGCACCTGGGCTGCAGCCTGAGAGGCTGAGCCAGGAGACCCAGCAAAGCAATGCCCAACTCCTGACCCACAGAAACTGAGATAACTGATGTGTGTTTTTTAAGGCACTAAGTTTTGAGGTAATTTGTTGGACAGCAAAATATAAATAATACAACCACCCAGCACGATCACACCTTTAAAAATCCAAAAGTGGGAAAATAAAGAGCCTGACCAAACGACGCCCAGTTTTGCAAGTCGTTTTCGAACGTCACAGAGCAGATTAAGTGAAGTGTACATTTAGGAAGAACTCAGAAGCAGCATTGAGTAAGATGTGTGGTTACATCTAGCAAATACAAGTGTCAAACCTGGACTCCTCAGGGACTCCACTGGTTAAGGTTTGGTCCCAGGACATGTTAATAAACTGAAAATCTAAAGTCCTTTTCCCAAGTAACCAAGTGACGTTGTGGCACAAAATGAAATACTGAACTAGTCAGTTCAAGTGTCTCTCCTGGGAGTCCACGTGGCTCGGAGTTAGATTTACATCTCATCCTACAGCCCAACTGCTGGGTAAGTTTGCAAGCCCAAGGCAACTGATCTTTCTGAAAGTATTCCTGCTCTCATCTCTCCCTTCTCGCACTCTTGCAGTACAAGTGCTGCTTGCTGACCTCCTGCCAGGCGGCCAGTTCTGGGCAACGGGCTGGGCAAGGCCCCCGCCTGCTGGGCATTCCCTCAAGCCCCCCAGCAGCATCTTCCTGGACACACTCGGGGGCCTTCCTCAGCAAAGAGTGGCACTCAGCACACCCTACTTTCAATCACCACTTCCGAATTAAAGGAGCACACAGGCAGGTCCCAGTTGAAAGTCCGAGGTACAGGCTTCAGAGAAGCAAAGGACCCCGTCCCAAAGTCCTTCGACATGTCCCTTTCCTGATGTAGAAAAAGTGCCCGAGTCACCCGACATGCACCCTCGCCTGCTCTGACTTTCCTGCGCCGGGCCTGCTGCCCCCCAAACACACTGGAAGCCCACACGCCCGGCTTGGGCCCACCCCTCCTGGAAACTCCTGGACACTGGAAACACCTCCAGACTCTGGATGAAGGGTGCACCCACACAACGTGGAGAACGGGGCCAGTTTGGAGAGGAGGGCAGGAGTAGTTGAAGGTACCAGATGCTGACCACAGGGCCAAGCAAGGCGAGCAGCTAAGAAACAGGGGCTGGGAGAATAGGGGGCAGCTTTCTGGGTCTGGGGAGTAGGCACAGTGATGGCCTGGGAGCCAGTGTGGACCAGGAGCCACCCCCCTTGAATCCCTAGAGCCAGGAGGATGTGCCCCAACTCTGCCTCACATCTGCCTCCGTGTCCCAGCCAGGTGGCAGCTGCTGAAGGTCAGAAGGTCCGTAAGGCTGGCCCTTGGGCTTACATGTCTGGGTGCTCAGGAAAGGGGGTGGGGTGCACCTGTGGGGCCCAGGTGACCAGGATACCTGATGCCCCAGAGCCTTCATAGCATGGGGGTCCAGCTGAGTGGCCTGGGAGATTCGGGGCACCCCTGGGTCCTGTCTCAGGGCCCCAACTCCTGGGGGCCTAGCTTGGGTCCCAGCACTCCTTAGGGTCTACTCATGAGGCCTGGGTGCTTCTTAGGGACTTGTCAGGAGTCCTGGCCTCCCTGGAGACCTGTCCCCAAGTCAGCTCTTATGGGGGTGCTGGCCCTCCCCGGGAGCCTGGCCTTCTTCGTGGTCTGCGCCAGCGTCCCGAGCCCCCTAAGGCGCCTACGCGGGGCCCGTTCATCCCCGGCGCCTGTCACCCGGCACAGCCCCCCTGCCCCAAGGTCTCAGCCCCCAGGGGCTGCCTCGGGTCCCAGGAGGGCGCAGGGACTGTCCAGGATCCCCGCCGTCTGTAGAGCTAGGTCTCAGTCCTCCCCAGGGGGGTCTCCCCGAGTCCCACCTTTCCTTGGCCTGTCCCTGGCGACCCCTCCCGGGGTCCTGCCCTCCCGGGGTCCTGCCCTCCCGGGTCTGACCCTCCGCGGTGACGGGGCTCGGCCTGACCGGCCGCGGGGTCCCAGCGCTCCCCGGTGGCCACTCTGGCCTGGGCGCCTCCTCGGGGCCCGTCGCTCGGCCGACGCTCCTCGGTGACCTGTCCGAGTCCAGCGCCTGCTGGCCCCTGCCGCTGGGTCCCGGGGCGGCCCTCCCGGCCCCTGCAGGTGACCGCCGTGGGTCGGCCCCGCGGCCTGCGGATCGGTGTCGGGCCCCGCGGGCCGGGCCGGGGTTCGGAGCCTCCGGGCCCGGACACGGCTGAGGCCGCGGCCTGAGGAGCGGGCGCCGCCGGCCGGGCCGGGCGGGGCGCGGACTCACTGACCTGCCGTCTCGGCTGCGGACGAGCGGGGCGCACGCGGGGGCCGCGCCGGGAGGGGAGGGGGCGCCGCTCCCTCCGGGTCCCCCCCAACAGCCGGAGGAAAAAAACCCGTCCGGAGTTTAAAACAAAGAGGCGGAAATGCCCGAGCGGAGCCGAGCGCCGAGTCGGGGGCGCCGCGCTTGGAGCATGCGCGCTGCGGGGCCCGGCTCCCACCCGGCAGCGGGGCGGGGGCGGGGCCCGGCGGGGGCGGGGCCCGGCGGGGCGGGGCGTGGTCGCAGGGCGCAGGCGCGTTCTGCCCGGGCTCGAGGCGCGGGGCGGGCGGAGGCGCTGGGGGCCTGGCTCGGCGGGAGCATTGGGGCGGGGCTCTGCCCCGGGACTCGCGGGGCGCGCGTGACCCGCCGGGGGTCGAGGAGGTGAGGCCGGAGGCGGGGTCCTGGAAGGGGCGGGGCCGAGCGGGGCGGGGCCTGGTGGAGGCGGGGCTTTGGGGCGAGGCGGGGCTTCGCGGATCCCTGCCGCGCGGAGGCGGGGCCTTGCGGGAGCGGAGCGGGCGGAGGCGGGGCCCGGCGGCGCGGCGAGTGCGCGGGGTCAGCCACCGCCCGGCCTGCGGGTCCCGGCGTCCGGCGGGCCGCTCGCCCTGTTCCCGCTTCTGCTGGACCGGGGCGCCCTCCGGCCGTGGCGGCGTCGTTCCCACATTCCTGTCCTTCCTGGGACCCAGCATCGAGCCCCCTCCGGGCGCTAGTCAGGGGCCCTGTGGACAGACGGGAGCCCTGCTCGGGGCTCCGGGACAATGGGCAGCAGGGCTGACCGCGCAGCTCCTCCGTGTGTCCACCTTTACGCAGGCAGGCCCCGCCCTGGAGCTAAGCACTGATCGTGACTTGTAAGCCCTCTTGGGGTCCGCACTGTGGAGGGGACAATAACAGGGGAGCAGCTGGGTGGGGAGGCAGTGGGGGTCCCCATTTAGTTGCAGCGGGGTGGATGGAACCGAAGGGACCGAGAGGGAGCCGGCCCTGTAACAAGAGTGCAATGCTTAGATTCTGAAAACTACCAAACATTGTTGAATGAAATTAAAGGGGACCTAAATAAATGGAAAGATCCATCTCCATGGTTGCAGACAATATTGTTAAGATATTAATATTCCCCGATTTGATCTACAAATTCAACACAATCCATATTAAAACCCAGTAGGTTTCTCTGCAGAAATTGCCAAGCTGAGCCTAAAATTCGTATGGAAATTCAAGGGACCCAGAAAAGCCAAGACAACCTGGATAAAGAAGAACAAAGATGCAGGACTCCCATCTCCTGACTTTAGAAATTACTACAAAGCTACAGTAATCAAGACAGTGTGGCCCTAGCCAGTTTGGCTGAGGAGTTGAGCACTGACCCATGAACCACGAGGTCACTGGTTGGGTTTCCATTAGGGGACAGGCCTGGGTTGTGGGCTCTATCCCCAGCAGGGGGCGCGCCGGAGGCAGCCAATCCCTGTTTCTCTCTCATCCACGCTCCTCTCCAGCCCTCTCCCTTCCTCTCTCAAAGAACCAATAAAGCCCCGCGGGGGTGGCTCTGCGGTTGAGCTGGACCTAGGATCCAGGAGATGGGGTTCCATTCCCGGTCAGGGCACATGCGCGGGGTTGCGGGCTCCAGCCAATCAATGACTCTCTCATCATTGATGTTTCTCTCTCCCTCTCCCTTCCTCTCTCTGAAATCAATAAAGATACATATTTTTAAAAATAAAAAAAATAAAAAAATAAAAGAACCACTAAAAACTAAATAAAAGAAGTACTAATACATGCTACAGCATGTATGAACCTTGAAAACATTATGCTCAGGAAAGAAAACAGTCGCAAAAGACCACATATTATGATTCTTTTTTAAAAAATTTTTATTCATTTGCGAGAGGGAGAAGAAGAAGAGAGAGAAACATCAATTTGTTGTTCCACTTATTTGTGCATTCACTGGTTGAGTCTTGTATGTGCCCTGACGGGGAATTGAACCCACAACCTTGGTGTATCAGAATGATGCTCTAACCAACTGAGCTACTGGGCCAGGGTGCATTATGATCCTATTTATTTGAAATGTCCAGAATCACAAACCCAAAGAGATGGAGAGCAGATTAGTGATTGCCAGGGGCTGGAAAGCCGCTGGAAATGGGGAGTGGCTGCTAATGGACACAAGGTTTCTTTTTGGGGGTGATGAAATGTTTTAGAATTGATCATAGTTATGGTTTCACATATTTGCAAATATACTGATATCTATTGACTTGTACACATTAAATGGGTGAATTGTATGACATGAGAAGTATACCTCAATAAAGGTGTTATTTTAAAAAGAGAACAGCAAAGTCTTTAGAACTGATAAAACATGAAAGTACAGCATGCATAACCCCACGGGGAAAATACAAAATTAGATAACTAACTCACACCATAACTACACACATATATGTATGCATAAACATCTTACACCCTACACAGAACAGTTATTTATCTCAAAAACACAAAACACAAAAATGAAAGGTTAGATACCCTCTCCCACCATAGACACCAAAAATGAGGTATCTATTTCATACCATATTCAAAATATTAGACCTTCAGCTCACAGCACACACACACATTGGATACATGTGATTCTACACACACAAAACACAGACACCCATTTCTAGCAGATTCCAAAAAAATGTGTTAACTATCTCATGCCATACACAAAATTTCATGCCACACAGTAGAAGAAAAACGAGATAAAATTCAACCATATGGAGAACAGAGTGCGACACCCTCACACCTCACACAAGTAGATCAGACACATGTGTCACACACACAGTATTTATTTCCTACCTCCGAGCACTGTGCTAAAAAGATTCATCACGACGCAGTTATACACAACAAATAGATGCCCATCTCAAAATATTCTTAAAAAATAGATCCTATTGGGAAGCAGTTGTCCATGGACACCTCACGTTTCTGAATCTGCATGTCCCTGTCCTCAGAGCAGAGTCATTCACAGCCACATTTATTTTTTTTAAATATGTTTTGTCTGGCCGGGTGTGGTTCAGCGGTTGAGCGTCGACCTAGGATCCAGGCGATCAGGGTTTGATTCCCGGTCAGGGCATGTGCCCGGGTTGCGGGCTCGAGCCCCAGTCCGGGACGTGCAGGAGGCAGCCGATCAGTGACTCTCATCATTGATGTTTCTCTCTCTCTCCCTCTCCCTTCCTCTCTCTGAAAACAATAAAGATATATTTTTAAAAATACATATGTTTTTACTGATTCCAGAGAGAGGAAGGGAGAGGAAAAGAGAGAGAGAAACATCTATGATGAGAGAGAGACATCAATTTACTGCCCCCTGAGGATCGAGCCTGCAACCTGGGCATGTGCCCTGACTAGGAATCAAACAGTGACCTCCTGGGTCATAGGTCAACAATCAACCACTGAGCCACGACAGCCGGGCCACAGCCACGTTTAGAATGTTTGTCTCGGAGACGGCCCAGGGTAGACAGGAAAAGGACCCCTCCTTTCCCTCCCTGGAGAAGATTTGCTTACGTTAGGGTAAAGAGAAGGTTTCTTCTCTCTGTGGAGGGCAGATGGGTGAGTTTCCTAATGTCAGGGTTCTTCTGAAACACACCCCACTGCTTGGGCTGGTGCTACCCCCACACTTGTGGGGACTGGCCTGGAGGAACCAGATGCAGGCATGGCTGTCCCTGTGAGTAACAGATGCCTCTGGCTCTGCCCCAGGGCCTCCTGTGTACTGGGAACGCACACATGGGGACTGTGGCAGGCTACTCCCTAGCCTGCAATAGAGTGAAATCTCATGTGCTCACAGTGTCTAATTTAACACACTCACTTCACACCACACACAGCAGGCACGATTCACACACTGTACCCCAAAGAATTAGGCATGCACTCTTTCCCATTCAGACAGGAGAACTGGATAAACATTTCACCCATACATACACATCACATGCCACACATACCAGTAGCCCCATACAGCCTCACATGACACACCCTGGGCACACACTAGATACCCACTCACGCCATATACACAAATAGGTGACCATCAGGACTCGCCCAACATCAGACACCCTTCCCTCCTGCCTTCCTCACTCTCTCACAGACATGTACTCCAGATAGTCCTCATACCATGTGACTCTCACACACACACAGGCAAGTTCTTTCTACGTTTACGGGCTGAATGGGTCTGAGCTGTGAAGCAGATGGAAGGGGACCATGGAGTCCTCAATGGGATGGGCCTGCAACCTGGGTCCCAGGTACTTGTTGCCACAACTTTGGGGTATATGTGAGTCTCTGTGCTGGCCTTCCCCCAACTATGCTGGAGGGAGAAAGAAGAGAGGGGTGACCACAAGGACTTCCCTCTGGCAGGGAGTGCAGGCCACTGTGAGCCAAGCAATCTTCTTTACAGACAGCTGGCCAGCTGTCAACTGTTTTCGGTGGACTAGTCCCTGATTGGCTTTCTGCACAGAGGAGGGAGTCACGTGTCCTCTTTGAGGAGCCTGAGAATCCAGTTTCTGACCTGCTTACTCAGCTCCCTGCCTTGGGTGGTATTGCTGTGCGTGGGCTTTCAGCAGCCGTGACCTGGAGACAAGCAGCAGAGCAGGCATGAGTGAGGGCCTGGGCGCCCGGAGGGCAAGTGAGGGCGGGCTTGCTTCTGGAACCAGGTCTGGAAAGCACAGCCCAGGATATTTGTGGGGGAAGGGGTCACCCATGGAGAACCTGCCAGGCAGGACAGTGGGGGAAGCAGGGGCCCCAGGGTGGGGCAAAAGGCAGAAAGGTCACCCACCCCCCCACACTTCTATTTTCAGCCACAGGCATTCAGGTGTGGGCGCATCTCGATCCTGTCCCCACATAGCTGACATTCCCTTGACAAGAGCAGATAAAAAACAAACAAGTGAAGCCCAGCTGGTCTTGCTCAGTGGTTGAGCATTAACCCAGGAATCAAGAGGTCACCAGTTTGATTCCAGGTCAGGGCACCTGCCCGGTTTCAGGCTCGATCCCCAGGGGGAGATGTGCAGGAGGCGGCCTATAGGTGAAGTTTCTCTCTCACTGATGTTTCTATCTCTCTATCCCTCTCCCTCCCTCTCCCTAAAAATCAACAAAAACATGTTTAAAACAAAAACAAAACAAAACAAATGAAAACCAACAAGCAGACTGGGGCCGGGACCACCTCACCAAGTAAGGTGAGATTTCCTTCCTGGCACTACCCTCAGCAGAGGAGGTGCTGCCTACGTACCAGTCTTGACAAAGCGACGGCACTCGGTTGCTTAATTTTGAGCAAATACTGTTTAAGGAAGACACATTCGCCTGAAAAAGCCTCCGCTGGTGCTCATTTGGGATGCTGATAGGAGTCTATATTTGATTAAGTAAAAAGGAGGTAAAGAAATCGAAACAGACTTAGTCATAATTGTGTGTGCTGAGCGTTATTTTAAACATGCCTTTAAAGATAATTTGAAAAGCAAGACGTAGGTGTTTTTTGTGTGACGGTCACTGGAAGATCTCCTCAAGATGGACTGGACCTAAAGGTGTGCACATGGACCTGGGCTCAGGGGAGGCTTCCGTGGATGGAGTTCGACCTGGATTCGAAAGGGGAATAGCATAGATGCTTATGTTGAAGAGACTGGTCCAGAATTGAAATAAAATAGTTTCACTAAAACTAGGAAAAGTCATTGTTTCCAAAAGAATGTCCTTTCCACGTTAGGTGAGTTTTACAATTTTTGTTTTCCACAGCGGCTGTAACATTTTACCGTCTGACCAGCCCCACGTGAGTGACCTAGTTACCCACGGCCTTGCCAGTGTGTGACATCACCGCTCTGAAAGATGCGTGGAGATCTTATTGTGGTTTCAACCTGCATTTTTCTAAAGGCTAATGATGTTAGTCATTTGTTACTAAGTGCCACCTGTACACCCTCCTCAGTGACACATCTCTTCACGCCTTTTGCCCATTTTCTTTGCTTTTCTTTTTTTTCTGGTTAATCCTCATATGAGAATATTTTTCTCACTGATTTCTAGAGACACTGGAAGGGAGGGGGAGGGGAGAGAGAGACATTGATGTGAGAGAGACACCGATGGGTTGGCCCTTGCATGCACCCCGAACGGTGCAAGGGTTGAACCTGCAACCCAGGTGCATGCCCTTGGCTGGGAATCGGGCCACGGCCCCTCCGTCCTCGGGCAGGCGCTCTCGCCACCGAGCCACACTGGCTGGGGCTCCCATTTTCCAACTGGACATTTAAAAATATATGTATATTTTATTGACTTCAGAGAGAGGAAGGGAGAGGGAGAGACAGAAATATCAATAATGAGAGAGCCGCTGAGGGGCCGCCTCCTGCACCCCCCATGGGGTGGAGCCTGAAACCCCGGGCGGCCTCCTGGCTGGTGGTCGGGGCTCGACCAGAGCCCCGCAGGCCGGGCTGGTTGGACTCTTTCGTGGCTGTTCTTTCCTGTTGAGTTTTGAGGCTCTTTATACTTTCGAGGCAGCAGTCCCCTGTTGGGAACGTGGTTTGCGAATGCTTTCCCCGGTCTGCGCCTGCAAAACCCGCCCCTTAGGGAGAACGGGCCCCGCCGCGCCGGGCTCCGCGCTCCCGCAGTTTGCCGGCAACTCCGAGCACCGAGGTCCGACGTACACTTCGCGAAGCGTGTGCACCGGGGCTCGACCGCCCCAGAGCGAGCCGTCAGGGGCTGAGTCTCTGGCCGCGGGGTCGGCCGCGCTGCCTTCGCCTCCTGCGCCCCCGGGCCCGGGGTCTGAGCAGGAGGCCCCAGGGCCGGCCGCAGCAGGGCTCGGCCGAGCACCGCGCCCCTGGGGTCAGCCCGGGGACACCACGGGTGCCCGAGGACCAGCTGCCCGGCAGCGGGGAGAGGCGTCCGGGGGACGCCCGCAGGCGGAGGCTGCGAGCCGGCCGGGCGCCCCCTCTCCGCCCGGCTCCGCGGGGCCCCGGCGCAAAGGGGAACCGCGCCCCCCGCGCGGCCCCGGGGTTTCCTCGGCGCGGGGCTGCAGCCTCGGCCGAGGGGCCGCCCCGGCGGCTCAGCACCGCCCCTGGGCGGGGACGGGCCGCCCCCGCTCCCGCCGCCCGCCCCAGTCGCTACCGCCCGGAGCCGACTCTCGGGACTAGTCGGGGCTGCGCGCTCTTCGAAAGCGGACCCAGCCGCCTCCTCCAGGCTGGCCTTCCGGCTGCTCGCCGGGACTTGCTGGGCCGGCGGGGGTCGGGGCGCAGGAGCAGCGGGACCCTTCACGCCCACTTCTGGCAACGAGGCCCTTCCGCCGGCGGAGTGACTTCGCGGCGCCCCCCGCCCGAGCTCCCGGCAGCGGGGCGGGTCCGCGCGGGGCCGCTCGGCGGGCGGGGCGGGGCCGCGACCCCTGGCCCTCGGGCGGGGACTTGCCCCGAGCGCCCGCCCCGCGCGCCCCGGCCCGACGCCGAGGGCGGTCCCGGGCCCGCGCCGCTCCTTCCGCCCGCGGTCCCGGCGCGGTCGGCGATGGCGGGGCTGGCGGGGGACGGGCAGGGTGCGGCCGCGCCCCCGGGCCTGGGCGCGCTGCGGGTCCACCGCGTCTACGCGCGCCGCTGGCTCTTCCTGCTGGTGGTCAGTCTGCTCAGCTGTTCCAATGCCACGGTACTGGCGGGGGCTCCGCGGGGCGGGGCGGGGCGGGGGCCGAGGCCCGGACCCAGCGCTGAGCCCCTACCCGCCTCCTCCGGTGCGGCCGTGCGCCGGGGCGCGCGTCTGTTCCGGGGCGAAGGCACAGTGGGACCGCAGGGGCGGGGGAGTCCTGCGGCCACGCAGGGGTGGAGGTGCGGGGACAGCGCCCCGTCTCCCGGCTGGGGCCGCGCGCGGGGAGAAGGGCTGGTGGTGTCGCCCGGCTGGCTGAGCCCGGGCCCCCTGACCTGCGGTGGTCTCTGAGGACCCCCCTGAGACGTGACGGGTAGGAGTCCCTGTGGACAGATGAAGGGCATCCTGCAGACGTCCCCGCTGCCTCTGAGAAACCCTACACGTGGGACAGGCCTTCAGGACCTGGCTCCTGCCCCCGCCCCGGACGTGGGGCAGGTGCTCTGCTGTCTGCGCCCAGACGCCCTCCTGGGTTTCTCATTCAGCTCTCAGGGCCCTCAGGAGGCCTTCCTTACCTGCCCCTCCTCCTTAGCTCCCAGCTGGGGTCCACCCGGTCTCGAGTTGTCTCCCCTGCTGGCAGGGACTCAGCCCCGAGATCAGGGGGTCAGCCAGTTCCCAGGCCCAGCCCCCCCCCCCTGCTCCTCCCCACATTCACCCCTGAGCCCCCAATTGCTCTACCCAGAGGCCTGTGCTCCTCTGTCCCCAGCCCTTCACCTACAGGTAGGCCCAGTGAGTGAACCTTTCTCCACCTCTGCGCCCGGTTGGGCCACTCCCATGTCCCTTGAACAGGCATCGACATGCACTTGGGGGGGGTGGTGAGAAAGAATCTCCTGCCTTTCTCCTTTCTTCCTGCTGCTCTAATAAACAGATTGACAGGAGGCAGAGGAACACGATGAAATAACCATATTTAGTTACACATGTACCTGTGCCCCCCTCCCCCATGCAAGACAGTCAGATAAAATGAGGCACAGAGGGCTTTACGAGCTGAGGAGGCCCCGAAGCACTTGGGGTGTCAGCCGGGAGGAGGGCATTGCAGATATCAAGAGCAGGTGTCCATCAGTGAGAAGTTTGCCCTGCCCTCTAGACAGGATGGAAGTTGTTTCTGGTGATGACTCTTATGATGGGCAAGGCCCCTAATCTAAGTTCTTTTTTTAAATATACCTTTATTGATTTCAGAGAGAGGAAAGGAGAGGGAGAGAGAGAGAGAGAAATATCAATGACGAAAGAGTCATTGATTGGCCACCTCCTGCATGCCCCCGACTGGGGATCGAGCCTGCAACCCCGGCATGTGCCCTGACCGGGAATCAAACCCGGATCCTAGGTCGATGCTCATCTGCTGAGCTAATCTAAGTTCTTTAAGGGAGAGGTAGAAGTTTCTTGTGAAGCTGCAGGGTCTCAACTGCCTACAACTCAAAATAACTCACTTGCTGCCTTAGCCAGCGTGGTTCAGTGGTTAGAGTGTCGGCCTGCGCACCGGAGGGTCACGGGTTCAATTTCTGGTCAAGGGTATGTACCTCGGTTGCAAGTTCAGACCCTGGCCCCCATCCGGGCACGTGCAGGAGGCAACCAATGTGTCTCTCTCATATCAAGGCTTCTCTCTCTCTCTCTCTCTCTCTCTCTCTTTCTCTCTTTCTCTCCTCCTTCCCCTCCCTCCCCCTCCCTCCCCCTCCCTTCTACTCTCTAAAAATCAATGGAAAAATACCCTCACTCCTCCGGTGAGGATTTAAAAAATAATAAACTCATATGCCAAAGTGGCATGTCCTGGGGAGGCCTGTTCTGAAGCCCTTCAGGGGCTTGGGGCCACCCTCCCCACACCTGACCTTCACGTGGCCACCTACTTGTGGGCCAGGCTGCGGTACTGCCCATAGGGCTACACTGGGCCCCCACGCACCCCCCCTCCCCCTGTGCCTGAGAGCCTGTGTGGATTCCTCGTCCTCCCACAGACCCACAGGGCCGGGTTGGGCCGCATTTGGCCACTGAGTAACTCAAGGCTTCAGTTGGCAGCAGGACCTATCCCTGCTCTGCCGGCCACTCGCTCTGGGGAGGACCCAGATGAAGGCGAGGGGTGGACTCTGCTTGAGGGCCACGTGGTCTCCTCTGGATCAAGCTGCTGGGGCCTGCCTGGGGACTCTTTCTGAACCCGGGAGATCTGTCCCCTGCTCTGTTCTTTAAAAAAGTGAGACAAGGCGGCTGCTACTGCACCTGGTTGTCACTTGAGGGTCGTCGGTAGGAACTCTGTGGAGAAGCCTTGGCCTCCTGCCTCTGCCACAGAGGGGTTGGCCTGGGGCAAGCTCCTGGGTTGTCTCCCAGCTGAAGGATCATGAAGTTGCATTTGTGACACCCTCTGGCCCCCCTCCCCCTCCCTCCTCCTTCCTGCTGTAAGCCTAGGCAAGCCGGTCCTCTCCTCTTGTCCCGCCCACCCTTCAGGGACCAGAGGCTGTTTCACTTCCTCCAGGAAGCCTTCCTGCACTCACTGTTTGCTGGAGGTCTGCTGAGTAAGGAGTCGAATGGGCGATAGCACCAACAGCTGGGAAATGTCTCTTGATTACAGGAAGCTCTCACTTCCCAAACACCTGGGTTTCCTGTGGGGGAGGTGGGGCTGGCCTGGGGCAGGGCCCCCACATAGTTCAGGTGTTTCCTCTTGAGACCAAGTTTGCAGACAGGCTGGGGATGCCTTTTGGGCTGTCTTCTGTCCCCTCTCCCGGTATCCCTCCCACCATCTCTTCCACCTGGCCGTCCATAGCTCTTGGCCCACCCTGCCTCCTGTCCTTGTCCACCTGGGCACCCACCACAGGCACTGTCTCCCCAAACACGCCCCTCTGCCCGGCCTGTCCATGCACCTGGGGGCCAGGGCCACTGGCTCCCCCATCCCGACACCTCCTCCAGCTTCTGTGCTCCAGCCATGTCCAGGCATGCTGTCTGAACCCCTCTACATGGTAGCCTTCCTTGGGGGTGACCAGGAGAAGATCCTGGCCACTACAGAGCTGCTGGACACTTTGTCAGTCCAGCTGGCCAAGGCCAGGACAGCAGGTGTCTGCGGTGTCTGTGCCCTTCCTCCTAGGCTGACCCCTGCATATGTCCCACAGCTGTGGCTCAGCTTTGCACCCGTGGCTGACACCATCGCCCAGCACTTCCTCCTGTCCACTGAGCAGGTCAACTGGCTCTCACTGGTCTACCTTGTGGTGTCCATCCCAGCCGGCATGGTGGCCATCTGGGTTCTGGACTCAGTCGGGCTCCGCTGGGCGGTGAGTTAGATCCCTCAGCAGGGCCGGCTCAGGGTGGGGCAGGGTCCCCCAGGGCTAGAGAGCCATTGCCGCCTCCCCAGACCTGGGTCTCCAGGCAGAGCCATTGGGGCAGTACTGGGAGGGCATCCAGGCGGGCCAGGCAAAGCCCCTGCCCTTGTCCCTGCAGACTGTCCTGTGCGCGTGGCTGAACTTTGCCGGGAGTGTGCTCCGTACCCTGCCCTGCATAGTTACTGCGATCCATGATCCATTTGCCTGCCTCATGGGTGGCCAGAGCCTCTGTGCCCTGGCCCAGACCCTGGTCATCTTCTCTCCGGCCAAGCTGGCTGCTTTGTGGTTCCCCGAACACCAGCGAGCCACGGCCAACATGATCGGCACCATGGGTAAGTTGAGGGGGTGAGGCCGGCGGTCTCCTCTGGCTCAGTGAACCCGTCCTGGTACCTCTGTGCTCCCAGCTCTTGGAGGGCGGAGGGCTCCACTGTGGGCTGGGGACCAGGCCAGGCCGTGGCTGACCTGATGTGTGTCTCTATCCATCCATCCATCCAGCAAACCCCCTGGGCATCCTGCTGGCCAATGTGCTGTCACCTGCCCTGGTGAGGAAGGAGGATGACATCCCCATAATGGTGAGGGAGCTCATAGGGTACACTCACACGCGTGTGGTGTGTGCACACGTGCATGTTTGAGTGGTATGTGTGTATATTTCTGTGGTGTGTACGCGCATGTGTGCTTGCATGCATTATGGGCTCTGGTGTGCACAAGTGTGTCCACACCTGTCTGTAAGAGTGTGCACCTGCCCCTCCTTGTGGTCACACGGGGCAGTGCACTCATCTCACAGGATTTCTCCAACTGTGTGAGTCCTGGGCACCTTCTCAGTGTGGGGCACTGTCCTAGAGACCAGGGTGTCAGGCGGTTTCCTTGGTGTGGAGAGGCCTCAGTGAGGAGGATGAGACTGGCTGGAGTAGAGGGCATTTGTGGGAGGACCGGGGAGGAGATGAGGGACAAGCATAGAAAGGCCCCAAGGTGGGTGCAAGGAGGGGTGGGGGCTGAGCCAGGGGGGGCAGCAGGAAGGGTCAGCCCAGGTGGTGGGTGGTTGGTGTTGGTGTAAAGAAAGCTCTGGAGTATCCAAGAGGAGAGTGACTCGATCTGGTCCAGAACCACTTGGGGTGAGAGGCGTGTGGCTGGAGGGTCCTGAGAGAGTTGGGGCTTTGCTCAGGTGGGGGAGTGGGGCAGGTTCGGGCTGAGGGTTTGAGGTGACATGAGGAATGAAGGGCTTCCAGCTGTTCCCTGGGTGACTGTTGGGGACATTCACAGAGGTGGGAGGGCGTGGTCCAGGGGCATTGGATGGGTGACTTGAGCTTTGGGAGAGAGTCACTGTGGTGTCATCCTGGAGTGATACTTTGAAAGCTGGGGTTCCAGATGCAGCAGAGGCAAGCAGGCCCACCACAGCCCTGAGTTCACCGACTTCCGCCTAGGGCTGGTGGGTAAGGGTGGCGTGGAGCCCAGAGCAGCAAGCCTGAGGGCCCGTGCACGTGCATGCGTCCGCGGGGCCCGCAGGTGCGCGCGCGCACACACACACACACGTGCACACTCCTCCCTCCAGCTGGGCATCTTCATCATCCCTGCCGGCCTCGCCTGCCTGCTGGCCACCACATGCCTCTGGGAGAGTGTGCCCCCCACCCCGCCCTCTGCTGGGGCCTCCCACTCCACCTCGGAGAAGTTCCTGGACGGGCTGAAGCTGGTTGGTTTTGTGGGATCTGGGGCTGCGTGGGGATCTGGGGGCAGGGGGAGGCCAGGAGGGGAAGGGGGTGGGCTGGGCCCAGTGGGAGTCCCTGCCTGTCCTGCTGGGCATCCTGGGCTGAGTGGCCAGCGCTTCCCTCCAGCTGGTGAAAAACAAGGCCTATGTCATCCTGGCTGTGTGCTTCGGGGGCGGCATCGGCATCTTCTCCAGCTTCTCAGCTCTCCTGGAGCAGATCCTCTGTGTGAACGGCTACTCCAACGTGAGTGCCACCCTGCCCAGGAGTCCGCGGCTCCTGTGTGTGGCCCTGCAGTGGCCCGTGATCTCCCCCAACCCTGGGTCTCCATGACTGGACAGGGCACTTGTTGTGGGCACTGTCGAGATGCTGAGTGTGAAGCGTCAGATGCTACAGGCAGTCCGCAGGCAGTGGGCTGGGCCTGTGCCTGTGCTCAGGGTGTGGGAATTGGGGTTCTCTCCCTTCTTCCTGACACCACACCCAGGACGCAGACTCTGCAACTCCAGGGCAGGGTCTTCTCTGATATTGGACATGAGAGGAAGGGCCTTGGTCTGCTCATGGCCTCTCTGGCTGTGCCCTCTGTTGTCTGGCAGTGGAAATGAGGCCTAGCATGTTCCCAACCCGTCGAGGGGCATTTGCAGTGACCAGGCCCTTCCCTTTGGCAACTATTGAGTTCCCAGGGCAGAGGTAACACAGGGAAGAGGCACCCCCAGGGGGGTATACCACCCCCTCCACAACTGGTGGTGCAGGGAGCCTGTGGTGTGGCCCTGCCTGGGCCTCAGTGTGGCTCAGTGACCTTGCCCTGGGCTCCCTGGTGATGACATACACCCTATGGATGAGTGCCCCCTGCTGGGTCCCTGGTGGCACGGTGCCCCCATCATGGGTGCCCCTGGCCTCCTCCCCTCCTCCAGGAGTTTGCAGGCCTCTGTGGGGCTCTCTTCATTGTGTTTGGGATCCTGGGGGCTCTGGTGCTCGGCCTGTACGTGGACCGGACCAAGCATTTCACAGAAGCCATCAAGATCGGCTTCTGTCTGACCTCTGTGGCCTGCGTGGCCTTTGCCCTGGTGAGTGTCCCCTCGAGCTGAGACCACCCTGCAGGGGGATGTGGGTGCTCCTGGGTGGGCAGCTGGCAGCTCAGCCAGAACAGACATCTAGGCCCTGCCTGCTGGGGTGGACCCTGGGCATGGTCCTGCCCCACTCTGCTGGCACTGACAGTGCAGGGCCTGCTGGGTCGCTGTCCAGGACTGTGGCGGGTCTAACTTCTGTCTCCTGGGTGCCTTGCTGCCCAGGTGTCCCAGCTGCGGGGACAGACTGTTGCGCTGGCTACCATCTGCTCGCTGCTTGGGCTCTTCGGTTTCTCTGTGGCACCGGTTGCCACGGAGCTGGCTGTCGAGTGCTCCTTCCCCGTGGGTGAGGGCTCAGCCGCAGGCCTGGTCTTTGTGCTGGGGTGAGTGTGCCCCCCTACTGTTTCCCGGGGGACCCTATTAGCCCTCCTCTCCCCCATCCTAGGCCACACAGCTGTGACCTGCTATGGTAAGGCTGGCGTGTGCTGAGCTCCTGCTGTGTGCAGGCCTGGGCGGGCCACGGGGGCCCATGAGACCAGAGCACCTGGCACTGTGGGTGGGAGCCGTGTCTGGGCAAGGCTGAGGGCCTCGTGGCTGTCCAGGCAGGCCGAAGGTGTTCTCGTCATGGTGCTGCTGACTGCCCTGACTGTGCGCCGCTCGGACCCGTCCTTCTCTACCTGCAAGAGTGGCCAGGACCCACTGGACTGGCAGGGTGAGTGTCCTGGCCCATGGGAGCCCCCAGAACACCGGCAAAGAGGGCCGGGCCTGGGCATCCACCTGCTCCAGCTTGAGAACCTCCCTCCAGGGGCCCTTTTGCTGTCCTCGGTGGGCGGCTGCTGGACACCCAAGGGCTGGGGGCAGGAAGGGGTCAGAGGGCAGCAGGAAGAACCCCCAGCTCAGCATGGTGGAAGCAGCCCTGAGACCCTTACAAAGCCCAACCTCTAAACCCTGTGTGAGTTGTTTTAAAATGAGATCAGAAAAAGAAAAAAGAGAGAGAGGGAGACAGAGACAGAGAGAAGGAAACAGACAGACACAGAGACAGAGGGAAAGAGAGAGAGACAGACAGACACAGAGACAGAGAGGGAGAGATGGAAGTGGGGGTGGCTGCCAGAGAGGTGGAGTGTTGCATGCCACACCCTGAGATCGGTGCCAGTGACCCTGTCTGTAAAGGAACTTCGGGCCCACTGGGGCCTAGGGTGGGATCTGTTCCTAGGTTCACTGTGTGGTCATGGTTAGTGGGGTCAGCTGGGGCTCTGCCGGCCACGCTGTGTCCTGTGGGGTGAGCCTCAGGCTGAGCTGCCTCTGTTCCCCCAGTGTCCATGCTGCTGATGGCCGGCCTGTGCACCCTCTTCAGCTGCTGCTTGGTGCTCTTTTTCCACACCCCCTACCGGCGCATGCAGGCTGAGGCCAGTGTGAGCCCCTCCATCCAGGAGTGTGACTGCCCAGTGGCCGCTGAGGACCACACATCCTCCCAGCAGACCCTCCCCAAGGCCCCACCCACTGATGCTATGGGAAGCCCAGGGGCTACTTATTCCTAGAGACTCTCCTGGACTTGCAGGGACATCACAGGGGCCCTGCCAGGCCCAGGGACTGAGAAGCCAGCCTGAGGCGTGGAGGGAGTTGGGAGAGGCAGGCTGTGGTCACCTGGGCTGTGACAGCCACTGCTGAGCCTGGGCAGAAAGTCAGTATCCCACAGATGCCACAGGGACTGTAGCGAGCACAGCAAGATGTCCCGGTGGCTATGCCAGACCAAGGGTGGCTGGTGCAAGGGCAGAGTATGGTGGACATGGCTGATGGGGAGATGGATGGGTTGGGGGTCCTGAGGGCTCCCAGATATCAGAGTTTAGAATGCACAGGTGTGGGGAGAGCCTTCCTTGAAGGAGCCCGTCCCAGAGCCTGTCTCAGCCTCGAGTCACCAAGTGACCAAACACCCAGCCTGGTGCTGACAGGTGGGCCAGGTTGGGCTTGGGGGGAGCAGACGGAGGGCCCCACAGGCAGTGTCCCTCCTGCCCCAGGTGGACACGTCTCCCTTCTCACAGACACTTGCAGGCGGGTTTGTGGGTTCAGGTTTATTGAACTGGCCACAGCCTGGGTGGGGGTGGGGATGGGGGGCATCCCTCACTCCTCCTTCTCCTCCCCGTGGGTGAGCACATAGCTCAGCGCCTTGTAGTCCAAGTTGCCTGTAGCGTCGATGGTTGCAAACTGCATCATCTGGTCGACCTGCACACAGGGTGGTGGGGGGTTCAGGCCCAGGCAGGAGAGGAAGAGCGAAAGGGTTCCTAAGGGCTGCAGCCCAAGGGTGAATTACAGGCCCTGAACTCCAGCTGGCTCCGGTCTTGTCTCTGCACTTGTTGGGGGTGAGGGGTGGGCTGGGGCTCAGCCACTGGGTGTCCCACCCACACCAGCTCTACAGCCTCTTGGCCAGGGCGCACCCTCAGCCAACCCCTGGAGTCCCGAGGGCCGTGGGGGAAGGAGGTGGGGTGGGGGCCGAGGGGCCAAACCTCCTCTGCAGTCATCTTGTCCTCCTTGGGACAAGGAGGGAGACGCCTCCTTCAGGCTGTTCTGAAGAAAGGGTCAGCACTGGACAGTTGGACAGTGACCGGGGGGTAGGCTGTGACCTGGTCGGTTCATAGTGCTCCTCCATGGGGGTAGGGACACCCATGGTGGGCTCACAGAGTGGGCACCAGGGTTCTTCCCCAACACACATGCAGGGGTCACCTCCCCTGGGGGGCGGAGACTGAGGACGATCGGAGGCAAGTCGGGCACACCAGACATGCCGTCTCCAGTGCTTGTCTTTCCAGGGGGCCCCTAACCCAGTGCTGGGCATGGGGCAGGACTGGTTTACCCTTGGTTACCTTGAGGGACTCAGGATCTGGGGCAGCTGGGGTGGGGATGGGTTGGTGTTTCTCAGACCCTGAGGCCACTCACTAGTCCTTGTTGATGCTGCCTTTGCCTTCGGGTCCAGCATCTTGAAGGCATTTAGGATGGTCTCCTCGGCCTCCGTACCTGCCACAGAGACTCCAGTCCTGTTCCTGCCATGCACTCCCTCCACTGTGCCCTCAGCCTGAATGGCCTCCTGCTCCTAAGCGCCTGGGACAAGTGCATCCCTGCCCTGGGGGGGCTACTCTCAGGGTCCTCAGGGCCCCGCCCAGCACCGGGGCAGGTGCTCAGTGGGGAGGGACAGAGGTCACCAGTGGCCGACAGGAGGCGGGGCTGGGGCTGGGTGTCAAGCTTACAGGCTCTAGGGGAAAGAGTACAGGAGACGTGGGGGGCCCACTCTTGCGGGTCCCAGAATGCCAATTCCTATGGCTTTCCAAGATCTGAACATTTGGATTTTCTGTGAAATGTCTGGGTTTCTAAATAAACACACTGTACTGGCTGACAGCCAGAGGCTCACTCGTCAGCTTTTCCCCAAACATGTTCAGGAACATGGTAAAGTTGATGGGCCCCGTGGCCTCCTGGAGCATGGCGTCCAGCTCTTCGTCCTTGATGTTGGTCTTGCCTGTTGCACACATGGGGTCACTGGGTGGGAATGCCCCCTGGCCTTGATGCAGGCACTGTACCTACTGGCAGGTGCCCCGCAGGGCTGCCCACGTCCATCATCCTTTAGGTGACCCCAGATCAAAGTTGGGGAGATTGTGAAGAGGGAGGCCAGCAAATGGGGGACACCTGGCCCAGATGTGGCAGGTACAAGTTCTACTTGTTAGCAGAACCCCAAATCCTGAACCCCGGGAAGGTGGACTCCTGAGGAGAGGGGAGAGGAGGCCACGTGGAGCCAGGAAGGTCTGTGGCCTGCTTACCTGGGCATAAGGGGGGCCCAGTGGGAAGGCAGGTCTATGCAAGTCCCCACAAGTAGAAACCAGCCTGTTCTTCCTGGGTCCAAGGGCAGGACCATCTCAGGCTGAGAAAAGCATGTCACCAGATGGGGAGTAGAAGGGAGGGCGGGACCCACTTCTGGCTCTTGCTCTGTCCCAGGCAGTGGTATCCCTCCCTGGACCCAGTCCCAGCCATCCCCCTCCCCTGCTTGGGCTGTCCACCCCCCCCCCCCCACACACACACACATGCCTTGCCAGCCCCTTTCACACCAGAGGGGATTTTCTCCCCAGCCTGGCCCACCTCCTCACAGCCTGCAGGATGGCAGATCAAACGTTAAGGCTGAGAATGGTGGGCTCTGACCACACTCTGCCTGGGCACCTACCCAGTGAGGCATAGGTGTCTTTCAGGTCCTCCTTGTCAATGAAGCCGTCCCGGTTCTGATCCATCAGTGTGAAGGCCTGTAGTGAGGCCACCCTGCGTGAGGACAGGCGCCCACTCTTGCCCTGGAACGAGGCTCACAGGGAGTCTCTTGGTCACCTGTGCGAAGGTTCTTAGGGGACCCTGGGGGCGGGAGCATCTGGGCGTGGGCTCTTGGTATAAGAGCCAAGCCTCACCTCCTTGAACTCCTGGATCTGAGTCTGCTCAAAGTTGGAGAAGACGTTGGAGGACGCCCTCTGGGCCCGGAGGGCACCGCCTTCCTTCTTCTTGGTCTTCCTGCTGGCCTGCGATGAGAACACTGAGCCTGAGAGTCCCCCAAACCGGTGTTTTGGGGGACTTAATTCAGAGAGTGGGTGGGTTGTGGCCCATGTCCTGGGTCCCCAGGCTGGGGCAGGGTGGGTGCTTGGAGTGCAGGGACCCTGAGAAGGCCCTGACCACACAGTGCCTGGGGTTCACCTTCAACTTTGCCCTGCTAGGTCTGCAGTCCAGCCAGGAGCCAGCTGAGTGTCCAAGGAGCAAATGGACTGTGCAGGTGGTCAGCAGGTGGGTGGGCTTGTTGTGGGCATCCTGTTATGGTGAGGCCCAGGACCCTCTGTCTTCTAGCCCCAGACTATCACTGGGGCAGCCACAGTGCATGGATCTCTCTCTGTCCCTAGCCACCAACACACATACACCAGCACACAGGTGCACCAACTCAGCTTGTGTGCACACACAGTCACACTGGTGAAAGCGCACGTGCACACTCACACACGTCCCCACCCAGCTGCCTGCCAGGTGCACACTCACCATGCTGGGTCTGCCTGGTATGATGGTCTGTGCCCTCCCTACCCAGGTCCTCTGTCTTAAGCTCCTGCCCCATCCCCCAGGACAGCTCGCACTCTGACTGTCAGTCCCTACAAGGACAGGCTCAGGGCCCCCCAGGGGACTGGACAACTGTGAGTGAGCTTTGGCAGTCAGCAGTGACTCAGAGGCCCCCATCCTGCCCTGCCCAGCAGGGTCCCCAACCTCCCAGGCACCTCCTGCCAGCTCCCTCCCCAGGAGCCTGCTGACCTGGGTCCTGTGCACCTCCCCTGCCACCTGCCTGTGGGCAGAGGACCTGGGGGGCTGCAGGAGCCAAAAAAAAAAGGGTGCTTTTCCCAGATTTGCACAAGGCCCCTGTAAAAGGTCAGTCACCAAGCATCCCCCAAGTATATTCTGTGTGCCCTTACTTCCCTGCCTTGATGGCAGGGAGGTCCCCAGCCCCCAACCCTGGCACTGGGGCCACCCCTCCCATCCCTACTGCAGGCACACAGGAAGGGATGGAGGGCCAGCTGGGGCCAGCACTCAGCCTCCTCTTCCCACTATGCCACAGCGCTGTGGACGGGTGCCTGTCACCACAAAGTCAGAGGCTGAATGTCCCGGTCCTGAGTAGGCAGCAGCTGCAGCCCTCGTTGTGCAGGGATGAAGTCTTGAAGAGAGTGTGCAGCCCCAATAGCTGGGCGGGTGTTCCTCGGGCACATTTCTGAACCCTCGTTTCTGCTGCAGCTGTAGCAGGGGCACACCTGTGGGACAACAGGCACCCTTAGGAACCTAGGGAGGCGTGATCCACCTGCAGTGACTCCACTGCCCCTAGCTAGGTGGGGTCTGGCTGGGCCTGGAGGGACCCCAGGCTGGGCTGCAGGAGTGGGGAGTGCCACCCCCAGAGGTGAAGGCATGTGGCATCTGTGCTCACAGACCCCAGAAGGAGGAAGGCCAGAAGGGCCAGTAGAGCCCCTGGGGAGGGTTCCTGGAGCTGGCCAGGGCCTGAGTACAGCACTAAAGATAGCCTTGGAACCTGGCTCCTGGGAGAGTATCAGGATTCAGCATGGACAGCTGGCCTGACAGGTGCAGGGAGTCAGCAGGCAGGCCTGGTGTCCTGAGCCAGGTGGGACCCCCCCCCCCCCCCAGATCCCAGGAAGGGCCCTGGGCCAAGGCGGGTGTCCCTCAGCTTCAGGGGTCTTCCCTGGGTGGTGGTGGTGGTATGTGTGCCTGTGTGTGTCCTCCCAGGTCACTACCTTCCTCCCAGCGGGAGCTACTGGTATGTGGTCCCCCACCAGCACTCCGGCCCCACCTTTGGCCCCAGAGACAATTATTTTTGATTCTGGAAGCAGGAGTTGCTGAGGAGTCTGGTTTATTTTAAAATCCAGGAACGGGTAAAGACGTTTGTCACTTGAGGTCATCTGCCCCACTGCTCTGGGGCAAGAACGTGCGCGCGCCTGTGTGAGCCCTCAGCGTGGCCACCTGGCGCCTGGGGTCAGCAGCGCCCACATCTTGCTCAGCATTCAGGGTGCTCAGGGAGGCCTGCCTGGGACCCCAGGCCCTCCACCCAGGGAAGGGCTCACGGCCTGTGGCACCTGCCTGCACGTTCCTCCGCAGCCCGGGAGACAGGATCTTCCCGTTTCTCGCAGGGACGCCCGAGCCGGGACTGCGAGCGGCAGGTGCGCGCGCAGGCGCCGCCCCGCCCCGCCCCTGGAGGGGTCCTCGCGGCTCCGGCCGATACACCGGCCGCTGGGCCCAGGAGCCACGCGTCCCGCTCCCTCTAGATTCAGTTCCGCTCCCTTCCGAAGCGCGTGGGCTTCGTGAGGAGTAAGGAGTGGGCTCCCCGCCCCGCAGAGCCGCGTGCCAGCCTGGTTCTCACGGAGCTTCTCCCGAAGCAGCCTGCGCCGGCGGGTGCAGTCCCCTGACGCCCAGTTGCCAGGCCGGAGGCTGTCGGCCGCCACTGCCCCGCCCACGCCGGGGCTGGCCTGGCGGAGCTGGCCGCGGAGCTGGGGAGCCGGGGGCTACTCCGAGGGGGCGCGGGGCCGGTGCGGGTCTGGGGGTCGGCGGCCCCTGAGGCCCAGGTTGAGGTGGACCTTGGAGCTCGGTCTGCAGGGTCCTGAGGGCGGGAGCCAGGGAGACCCCGGGAGCAGGATGTGCCGGGGGCTCTTCCCAGGACGCCAGCCCCTTCGCCGAGAGGCTTCTGGGGTGAGGGGGCTCTGGCTCTGCTGGGGGCCTGGCCTGGGGGGCCGGAGAGGGCACCGAAGCAGCGGGAGCGCAGGGAGGGGCTCCGAGGCACCAAGCGGGGCTCAGCCGTCTGCGTGCAGCGCACCAGCCAGGGGCACCCGCCTCCACTGCCCGAGGGGCGTGCCCGGACCCCGCACTCCCGCCCGGGCCGCCTGCCCCGGGCTGCGGACGCTGCAGTCGTGCGGCGGGGGCTCCTGCCCCGACCTCCCGGCGGTGGCGGGACGGCCCGGCCTGGGCCGCGCGCTCTTTCCGCACTTCGGAAGCCTGACTTCCACTTTTCAAACGCTGGCACCCCGGGTGCGCGAGCCTCCGCGTGTGCTCCACCCGGCCCCGAGCCGTCGGGGTGCAGGGGCTGCCCACCCCCTGGAGGGCCCCGCGGCCCCGGCCATCGAGCGCGCGCAGCCGGTCGCGAGCCGCGCGCCCCGGACCTCGTGCGCGCCCGGTGACGCCACATGCAGCCCGCGGCCGCGCGCCGTTCCCCTCCGGCCGCCAGGGGGCGCCGCGCTGCGCTCACTTGTCGCCGACGGCGCATGCGCTCACCGCGGTACACTTTTACGGCTCCACAGGCTTTCCGGGGCCTTGGGACGTTCTCGTCCGCCCCGGGTTGTACTTCCGGTGCGAAGGTCACGGACAAGATGGTGCCGCCGGTGCAGGTTTCTCCGCTCATCAAGGTGAGTGAGGGTTCGTGGCGCCTCCCGGTGCTCGGCGTGGGCCCCCGCGTGTGCGGCCCACGGAGCCCGGGACCCGCGCTCCCGACCCCGCGGTGCGACCCCGTCCCTCAGCCCCGCGCCCGGGACCCCGACCCCGCGGTGCGACCCGGCCCCCCAGCCCCTCCCCGGGACCCCGACCCCGCGGTGCGACCCCGTCCCTCAGCCCGGCTCCGGGGACCCCGACCCTGCGGTCCCTCAGCCCGGCTCCGGGGACCCCGACCCCCGGTGCGACCCCGTCCCTCAGCCCCCCCCCGGGACCCCGATCCCGCGGTGCGACCCGGCCCCCCACCCCCTCCCCGGGACCCCGACCCCCGGTGCGACCCTGTTCCTCAGTCCCCCCCCGGGACCCCGACCCTGCGGTCCCTCAGCGCGGCTCCGGGGACCCCGACCCCCGGTGCGACCCCGTCCCTCAGCCCCCCCCCCCCGGACCCCGACCCTGCGGTCCCTCAGCCCGGCTCCGGGGACCCCGATCCCCGGTGCGATCCCCCGTCCGCCCCCGCCCCGGTCCCGCCCCGCCGCCTCTGACCGACCTCTCCCCGCAGCTCGGCCGCTACTCCGCCCTGTTCCTCGGCGTGGCCTACGGAGCCAAGCGCTACAGTGAGTGACCGCTGGCCGCGCCGCTGTCCCGCCCTGGGCCTGTCCCCGCCTGGGCCGCGCTCGGGGCTTCTCGTGGGCCCGGCGGTGCCGCCCAGTGATCCCCGCAGGGGACGCTGGAGGGAGGCGGGCGGGCCGAGCCCAGGTGGGGTGTGGGCACCCACGCGCGGGCAGGTGGCCGTGGACAGCTGGGCGCGCCGGAGCCGCGTCCCCGCTCTCTCGGCTCTCGCAGGGGCCCCGCAGGCCCCCTACACCGAGGTAGAGGCGAATTGAAAGCAGGCGCACCCGGAGGAACGCGGGTGTGGACTGAGCCGCTGTTTAGACACAATGTATCTTTATGGACTTCAGAGGGGCGGGGAGGGGGACACGTCCGCCGGCTGCCTCCGCGCCGCCAGCACTACCCCGCCGCCGGACCTGTGCCCCGGGTCCTAGGGCGACGCGCAGCCGCTGAGTGGCTTTTCCGTAGCATTTGGGTGAGGTCGGTTGACAGCCCCTCCCGCCCCTGGACAGGCTACCTGAAGCCTCGGGCGGAGGAGGAGAGGAGGGTCGCCGCGGAGGAGAAGAAGAGGCAGGATGAGCTTAAGCGGATCGAGAGAGAACTGGCAGAAGGTACAGGTGTTTGTGGGTCTCATGTTTGCCCTCCACCCAGATGTTCAGGAACAGACGTTTGCTCCCAGGGACAGGCAGCGGGGGGCAGGGCTGCCCAGCCCAGTGGGCGGCCCCGGGGGACCTGGGGGCACCTTGCCTTTGGCCAGGCCGGGCCCTGGGCCTTGGAGGTTAAGTGTCTGGGGGTGTGAGCTGGTCAGGGCTCCCTCCGAGGATCCGCAGGGCCCGCGCCCGCGCTTCTCCTCCCGACGCTCGGGGATACGGACCACCGAGGACCGAGCTTAAACAGAGTATAACTGGGCTCCACGGCGCCTTTACCACCAGACCTGAAGTGCTCCTTCTGAGCTGCTTGAACAGGCAGTAATGCACATTTTCTCCTGATCTTTCAGCCCGAGACGACAGCATCCTGAAGTGAGCCTGCCCCTCCCAGCAGTGCGCATGAATAAAGCTTTCTGTGTTGTGTGATGCTCTGGTTCTCCTTTAGGCCCCACTGTGCGCCTTGGGAGTGGGAGGGGGGTCTCAGAAGAATTATCACCCACCACAGAGGCAAGATGTGTGTGTGTCGGGGGAAGCACAGGAACTCTGTTACCTGTTCTCGGGCTTCCAGATGGCAGCCCAAAGGGTGCAGTTTGTAACAGACATACAGCTGGACCATCATCATGGTATCGCTTGACCCTCAGTCTCCAGAGCCCTGGCCCAGACCCTGGATATGCAGGGAAGGGGCCTGCAGTGCAAATGTGGGGGGTGGGGCTGAGGCCCTTACAGTTGAGACATGGGTCTCCAGCACCCTTCATGAATCCTCCCCTGACCCCAGGGAGGGCATGTGGCCTGAGGACCAGGACAGGATGCTACATAAGCTGTTTAGGAGGCTTGGGCCCCAGCACCTGAGGGGAGAGCCAGATTCTGCTTTTTCTCACCTATTTCACTGTAAAATGAGTTCACAGGCAAGTGGAAGACGACATAGCAGCATCCCAGCACGTCAAAGCCCCATGTTTGGTTAAGGTGAGCCCACCTGTGAGGTTGGTGAGATCCGGCCTAGAGCAGCCAGCTGGCTCCAAGTTCCTCTGGGAACCTGGAAGAGCCCTGCTCCAGTCACAGGACCTTGTCACCAGGTGTGACTGACCTCATATAGAAAGGGAGAAATGCTCTTTCCTGTGAGGCCTGGCTGTGGGGCATGTCCACTACGCCCTCCCCATCTCTGCTGGGAGTGTGGGGGGAGCGCCTGGGTGACATCTGAATTGGCCTTCTAACAACTGGCCTAAACCTGAGCTGAAAGGAGTTCCCTAGGGGGTAGGGTTAAGTGTCATCCAGTGTTGGAGACAGATGCTTAGAGCTCACATTAGGAGTTAAAAGTCCATAATTTCTGCCAGATAATTAGAACCCATCTCACGTGTGTCCTGTGTTTCCCAGTTTGGGATGACTGCCTTCTCGGCTTCGTTAAGCCATTGGAGGCATGTGGTGTGCAGTAAGGGACCCCCAGCTGCAGAGGAGGGGGCTGGGCAGGCCACAGGTGTCAGACCACAGGTGCTGGGAGGGAGACCCTCCCTGACCTTTGGGTCACTCAGCAGTGACAACACAGGAAGCCTTGATTACAGATTACTTCTGTACAGCTCACATCTGATTACTGCTCTATTCACTGCCTTAACCCTCCTGCCAAAATTTCCTGATTGGTCCTTTGGTCATATACAAAGTGTCCTCTGCTGTAATTTCCACACAGAAAAAAAGGTCAACTTGTTTTCATTTTATTCCAAATTTGTTCCCTAAACTAGCTGGGAAACAGCATCTCTGTATCCCTCTATCTACCCATATGCACATAAACACGGGGACACTCAGCTGGTGCCTTGGAGTTTCACAGACTCAAGGTCTCAGGTGAGACTATGTATTCAGAGACGGATGAAGGTGTGTAGTGTAGGCTATGCTATTTGTTATTTGTAGTTCACTTTAGTTTATATAAAAACACAAACCTTAAAAAAAAATTCAAAGTATCCAAAATTGTGTTCAGTCATTGTCTCGGGCTTCCTGAACTCTTGTACCAAGTGGTTAGAGGTAGAGTACCCATAGGTGTGTGGGATGAGGGAACCGCCAGACCCCGCCGAGTGGCTCACAGGATGCAGCAGGTTGAGGACTTGGGTGCTGGGCCACCATTGCAAATTTCTGTGCCCACTGTAAGAGAAGACAAGATGGTGAGAGAGAGCCTCTCGTGCCCTAGCTGGGCTCCCTCCCGTCTGCTCCTGTACCCTCTGCAACCCTGCAGGAGGACGGGCTGAGCCGATTAGCTGGGACTCGGCCTTTCCCATCAGCCCTGGTGACACTTTCAGCCTGGCTTCCTGCATCCCTGAAACTGTCCTGTTTGTGTTGATTCCCTCCCACAGAAGGGAATAGCAGCAGAAGTCCCAGGGCTGAGGTGGCCGAGCACAGCTGAACACGAGGCGGCACGGTCACGGGTTCCAGTGCGGCCACAGCCGTTCCAGTGCAGCCACGTTCCCACAGTGTGGGGCAAACCGGGAAACAACTGCTTCCGACACAGCTGTTTAATTCTCTCTGCATGCGCTCAGACTTGGGGCTAACCAAGTGCCCACCCCCCGCTGGCTACGTCCTGTGCCACGTGGGCCCAGACCTTTCTTGGCCGCTGTCCTCTCCTGCTGCTGCTGCTCTTCCAGGGCCTTCACTTTCTCCTCATACTCATCGGCCAGGGCCTTCCACTGCTTCCTGTTGTTCTGCAGTCTCTCTAACATGGGCAGGGTCTCCTCATGGAAACGGGAAAACTCCTGGAGAGGGAGTCGAGACGTTGGCCTGACCTCCCAACTGCTCCCCGGGTGGAAGGGACAGGTCATGTCTGTTCCCATGCCCAGGTGATGTCTGTTCCCATGCCCAGGTGATGTCTGTTCCCATGCCTCGGTTCCGCTCTGAGGAGAACCCCGAAGGGCCTGCTGGCGGGAGGTGGTGTGGGGGGGCCACTGAGGTGCCACTTCCCAGCAAAGCCCTGAACAGGGGGAAGGGCTCTGCATTTGCATTCTTGAGGTTAGAATGGGAGCTGTGGGTGCGAATGCTTATGACACATGAGGTCCTAGCAGGGCAGGGACCCCAAGAATGGGGTAGAAAATGTCCACTGCAGAGGGGGTGGGGGAACTTGGCAGACAGGCAGATCCTGTGCTCCTCTCCTGTGTCTCATACACACACCACACACGATGCACACACACTCACACTACACAAGCATACCAGCACACAAGCTGTGGGCGTGCGGGTGCAGTAGGGGAGGGGACACTGCAGTGGGGCGGTGACCTGTGACATCAGGACTGAGTGCACACCCTGGTCCTGCCTCCACCCAGCACTTCAGCTGTGGAGGCAGGAAAGGGGGCTGGAATCTCAGTGAAGGGAAGTGAGGTGGCAGGGGGCCAAGGTGGGAGGGACTGGTCCAGTCAGGGCTGACCACTCAGAACTGGACAGCATCCTCCTCGGAGTGTAGGGTCTGCCCTGCAGCCCCCAAGGTGGCAGGGTGGAGCTCCGGACATGTGGGCATCACTGGGGAGAGTCTGTGCCATCAGATTACCCCCAGTCCCTGGCCAGTCCCCTGAGCTTTGTTTTGGTGTCCAGTTGTCACTTGTCAGTTAAGCAGCAGGCATCTGCTGGGCGAAGCACACCCAGCTGTGATGGGGACATCCCTGTCCTCAGGCTCACAGACACTGACGACGTGCGGCAGATGCACCTGCCGTCAGGGCCCCGAGAACAACATGCAGGCTGTGGGGAGCACCCAGGTGGGGCTTGGGGAAGGGACATTTGAGGCGAGACCTCGAGGTGACTGTGAGGACATTGAGAGGGAGGAAGCCCCATGCTGCCAAGGAGCTGACCAGACGAGGTAGAGGTGGGAGAATCTCGCTTGGGATGACACTGAAGATTTTGGATTTTAAGTGAATATGTGAGGAACATGGGGGCCGGGGAGGCCCCGGGCGATCAGTGACCTCACCAGCCCCTCCTGCCTCCTTCGACCCAGCAGGCCCCGAGCTGCCTGCTCACCTTGTACACGAAGGTGCACACAAAGTCGATGAAGCCAACCTGTAGTTTGGGGAGCTCAGCTGCCTTGTTCCGGTCCATCATTGGCTTTGGGGGGAGAAGGGACACAGTGAAGGGCAGGGGGCAGGTGTGCCGACATGTCCTCATCAGCCCCTCCCAGCTAAGATGAACAGGTCCATGGAGACACGTGGGAGGAGGGTGGAGCCCTTGGTCTGGGGCCCAGCCTGCCTGACAGACACTGGCCCTTGGAAGGGAAAGGCCAGGATGCCCCCTGCCCCTCTGAGCAATCGGGCCCTGGTTCCAGGGCATCCCTGTCAACGACCACGGTGCTGGCTTGTCCCAGTCCCCCAGCGGCCCTTCCTCCCAGCTCCTCGGAGCTCTCCATGGTGCTGAGCTGGGACTCCAGGCTCCCCTGGCCCAACCGCTCCTAGGCTTACAGGCGCTGTCCTTGGTGTCCCCACGCTCCGGACCCACCAAGCTGCCTCCTGTCAGTCTTTTCTTCAGTTACCCATGATCTGGGCTCACTGTGGTAAGGATGAGCCAGGCAGACCCTAGAGGCCTGGCCTGGAGGGGACCAGCCAGCTCCCTGTCCTTCCCCAGGAGACGCTGCTGGTGCGTCAGGGCACCCTTTCTTGCTGTCTGTACCTGGCCCAAGCCTTCTCAAGCCAGTGCTCAGACAGCTATTCACCGACTGGGCTGACTTGTGAGGCAGACTCTTTTCCCATCTCTCCCACGTTGCTGAACACCACTATGCTGTCCTTGACCCCTTGGTTCCTATGCAGGTGACATTGTGGTCTAGCGGCATATTCATGACCCCACACTGGTGACCTGAAGACCCCAGCCTCATCCGTCGACCACGGTGTGGGCCCCTGGGCTCCAGCCACCGGCTCTCTGGCCCGACACTCTCCCCATGGGCCACGCCTGTCCTGCCTGGCTTCCTGGAGCAGCTGAAGGCCCAGCTGTGTCCACTGTGAAGCTGCCAGGGCTCGTGGGGCCTCTTGGCCATGAGCCACAGCCTGGTTCTCTGAATGGGCATCACAGCTTTACCCAGATCCCAAGCGACCCAAATTCACACCCAGATCATGTCACATGACCCACAGAGATTGAGGTCCCAGGACTTCAGAATCTTAGGGGTTCCCCTGTCTGCACCAAGCCAAGACTGGAGCTCTCAAGGACCATGACGGGTGGAAGATTCCGGAAGCAACACTCACAATGGGCTGCTGATCCAGAACTGTCCTTTCCAAGTCACCTTGTTCCCAGAACTCTGCTGCCACCAGCAGAGCGACCTGGGGGGCACACAAGAGGCAGTCATGCGTTAGAGTTCAGCATTGGGTCAGAAACTGTCCCAAGAATCTGCTAGGAGGCTCCATGTCCCCAGTCTTCTTCCCTCCGACCCTCCAGGAGCCCCACTTTGTAAGCTGGCTTGACACACCCAAGCACAGTGGCACCTCCACCCCTGCAGCTGCTGGTGCCCGGCCCCAGAGCAGGGCAGTGCCCTCAGCCATACTCGAAAACCACAAGATCTTCCCCCCATGCCGGGCTTCCCCTGGACCAACCCACGAAGGAGGGAGGTCGTGCACTGTGACTTCTGACCTTGCTCTGGACTTCCCAGGGCTTGGTGATGGCAGATAGGTCACATGCAGTCATCATCATGGCCCTGTGAACAGAGAGAATGGAGGCAGGCCCAGCCTGGCTGCCCTCCATCCCCTCCATCCTGCACCCTCCTGCCTTCGATGCCTAGTGACCGTGGGGCTGGTGACCCCGGGGCCTGGTGGCCATGGGGCACGGGTCCCAGTCAAACAACCTTCCAGAAGGGGCAGCCTGTGCTCACCCACTCCACCTCTGCCTCGGCCTGTCCCCTGCACCACAAACTGAAGTCAGCAAGTATTTATTAGGTGTCTTCTGGGAGCAGGTGATTCACACCTACTTTCTCATGAGATTTCTGGGGCAGGCCTGGAGGAGATCCTGAATCTCCACTTTGAGTAAATTGTTGCTGAAGTCTACAAACTAGGAAACTGGCCTGTCTGACCCAAAATCCTGGGTCTCCCTGAAAGGACCAACGTGGAACATTTGTTTTGAGGCACCAAAGTCGATAAGAGGAGAGCTGTGCCTGGCTGGTGTGGCTCAGTGGTTGAGCATCGACCTATGAACCAGGAGTTTGAGGTTCGATTCCCAGTCAGCGCACATTCTGGGTTTGGGGGGCGTGCAGGAGGTGGCGGGTCAATGGCTCTCTCATCATGGATGTTTCTCTCCCTCTCTCCCTCTCTCCCTCTCCTTTCCTCTCTCTGAAATCACTAATAAAACCAATATATACATATGCATTTTTAAAGAGGGCGATTTCTTCCTGCAGGCGCGGGGCCCGTGGGCGGTTGCAGGCGGCGCTCACATCACTATCTCCTTCCGCGCGGGCTCCAGGGACAGGTGCCCGGCCCAGCTCCTCCTGTCCGCGAACTCCTTAGACTCGTCCACGATCTTCTGGAACAGCGTCCGCTTCCTGAACCCCACGAGCACGGGAGGGGTCACCTCACCCCCTCACCCCACGCGCGGTCCCACCCGCCCGTCCAGGGGCGGAACCCGGCGGGGAGCGCGGGCGCCGGGGCGGGTCCTCCCGGGATCGCCCGTGTTCCGCGCGTGCCCGGGGGCCCACTTGAAGTAGAGCGCCAGGTCCGTGGCCACGATGGCGATGTCCATGAGGCGGATCGCGTGCTCGTGCTGGCGGCGGCTCAGGCTCGCGAAGACGTTCAGGCTCTGCGGGGTGCGGTCTCAGCGCCCCCGCCCACTGCGGGTGCGGTCTCAGCGCGCCCCTTCCCCCCCCCCCCCCCCGCCACACCACTGCGGGTGCGGTCTCAGCGCCCCCCCCCCCCCCCGCGCGTCCTGGGCGCCGGCAGGCGGCCTCCCGCGGCCCGAGCCCCGTGGGGACCCTCGCGCCCCACCCGTCCCGCGGGCACCGACCTCCTGGGCCAGCAGCAGCTTCCCGAACTCCAGGTGGTGCCGCTCCAGGATGGAGGAGCCGTGCAGCCTGGCCAGGGGGCTCTGCGACCTGCGCCGCGGGGAGGGGCGGTCAGGAGCCCGGGGGCGCGCGCGGCCCGCAGCCCTCGGGCCCCCGCCTACTTGGTCTGGAACAGGTTGTTGGTGCCGCGGTGGTCGATGTCGTGGCACAGGCCGGCCGTCACCATGGCCAAGGCCTCCAGGTCGCTGTAGTAGCTCTTCAGGCCGCCCGTCTGCGGAGACAGGGCGCGTCCCGCAGCCCGGCCCACCCTCGCCCGCTCGCGGCGCAGCCCCAGGGGCGGGCGGGCGGGGGGCCCCCCCGCCCCCCCGCCCCCACCCCCCGCCCACCCCCGCCCCTCCCCGCCCCCGCCCCGCCCCCCGCCCCCACCCCCCCGCCCCGCCCCGCCCCCGCCCCGCCCCGCCCCTCCCCGCCCCCGCCCCCACCCCCCCGCCCCTCCCCGCCCCCGCCCCGCCCCGCCCCTCCCCGCCCCTCCCCGCCCCCGCCCCTCCCCGCCCCCGCCCCGCCCCTCCCCGCCCCCCCCGCCCCGCCCCGCCGGCCTCCCAGCCGGGCCAGCCCCGCGCGGCCCTCGGGCCCCGCCTCCCACGCGGGCCGCGCCCACGCACCGTGAGCAGCGCGAACATCGTCTGCGCCACGTTGAAGCCGTGGCGCCAGTTGTGGTAGGTGACCCTCCGGTACCCTTTGCTCACGGAGAACACGAACCGCACCAGGACCTGCGGGAGGTCGGGAGGGCCCCTTGCAGATCGCCCGGGGCCCCTGGGCCGCAGGGGTGACCGGGCCGCGCGGACGCCCAGCTCGGGGGGCCCAGCGCTCGGGGGGCGCCGGGGCCCCTCCCCTGTTGCCCAGCCCTGAGTCGGGGGGAGGGCCCCAGGGAGGGTCGGGCGTTTTAGAAGAATAGGCCCGTTTCTGGCACGATGTCCGAGTGGGGCAGGATGTGTGGGCACCTGGGGCCGGGTGGCTGCAGGTCCTGAGGGGGAGGGGGTGTGGGGTGCGGGGAGGTTATCTCTGGACAACAGACTGTGGGCCTAGGGGAGCCTCTTACTGTTCCTTGACTTTTAGGGCCGGAAAATTATTTGGAAATACTTTTTTTGGGGTCAGTATTTCTATAATTTTGGGGGTGTGTGTTTTCCTTTATATTTAGTAAAATGTCTTCTGAAAGTGCTGCCCTGATGTCGGGTATGAGGAAGGACGGCTCCCCTGCGTGGGGTAGGGGGCAGATGCTCCCGGTGTGAAAGGGGACCCCGGGGCAGCAGCAGAGCTGTGGGGAGCGGGAGGCGCCCCCACCGGGAGGGGGGCCCTGTGTTCCAGCTGTGGGGACCAGTGTGCTTTCCGCAGGCGGTGGGCTGCTTCTGGTCCTTCCCCGCCCCACGCCAGAGCCCAGTTTTGCCCAGGGATGCACCTAATGATCTCATGGCCTGGGACTCCTGTTTAGCACACTTCCCATCCTCCCGCCTGTCCATCCGTCCATCCTGCAGTCATTCATTCCAGGCCTACGCTCTGCTTGTTTCACCAGTCTACACTGTCCATTCTGTGTTGAGCATTCCTGCCCCAAACTCCGTGCAGGACCTGGGACCCCTGACCACACCCCCTCACTTCCCGGGGGACCTGGGACCCCGACCACAGCCCATCACCTCCTGGGGGTCCTGGGACCCCTGACTCCGACCTCACCTCCTGTGGGACCTGGGACCCCTGACTCTGACCTCACCTCCTGGGGGACCTGGGACCCCTGACTCCGACCTCACCTCCTGGGGGATCTGGAACCTGCGGACCACGCCGAGCTCGTAGTACATCTGGATGCCGCATTTGACCAGCTCCAGCTCCGTGCGCTCCAGGTCAGAGAACTGGAACTCATAGATGTCAAACTCGGTGGGCCCTGGCAGCACTTCCTTCTGTGGGAGGGACTGCGGGGCTGAGCGAGGCAGGGCCACCAAACTCCACTGGTTCCTTGTCTCTTCTCCCAGGAGCCCCAGTCCAGCCTCAGATACCCCCCGTCTGGTGACATCTGCCCTGCCAGTCGCTCTGGCCTGTAGCCTGGTACACGGATCCCTGGGTGGCTCGGCCCCCTTCCTTCCCTCTCCTCACACCCTTGGCCCAACAACAAGAACTTGCCTAACTGGGCAGACGCGGCGATGTTGCCAGGGAATTGAGCGTAAAGGCTCACCCTTTGGGAAGGTGCAGAGACACACACGACAGGCACATGGTACGCGGACAGCAGCCAGCACCACGGAGGACACTGCTTTCACACACTTAGTCTCCTGCCAACCCCCCCCCCCCCCCCCGGCCCTTCCAGCCTCCACCTCAGGGTAGGGCAGATTCTGACCAAGATTTCCCTCAGCTCCTCTTCCTCACAGTCAGCTGGCTCCTTCCCTAGGCATTCTCTTGTTGGCTGAGAGAGAAAACCGGTGTGTTATGAGGCAGTAACGGCATCACCTGCACCCCTCGTGAGCGCGGGACAGGTGACAGAATCGCCTACACCCTCGTGAGTGTGGGGCGAAGGACTAACGGGTGCTGCAGGAGGCCCAAGGAGCTCCCCACTTCAGAGACGAGTGACAGTGGCACACTCCTGCAGGTCCCTGCCTCTCCTGCCTGAGGGAGGCCTCACACAGCACCCAGGAAGGCGCCAGTCACTCCCTGCTCACAGCTTCCGGTCCGTCCTGATCCCTGAAAGGGACCCACCCTGGGCTGTGCAGAGCACATGGGACTCCAGGATGGGTCACTGCTCCTGGGTGCGTGCAAACCCAAGGGGCAGGGGGCTAGGAGTGTGTCCCCATAGGGCAGGGGGGCTTGTGTGTCCCAGTGGGGCCGGGGGGCCGGGAGTGGCAGGAGCAGTACCAGGATCAGCTGGATCTCGTCCCTGTCACATCTCACGTGGTAGAGAACCATGTCCTGGGCGATGTCCTTGCGGTTCTCCAGCTTGTTCATCTTGTCGTAGGTGTCGGTGTTCAGCACCGACCAGCCCAGGAACTGTGTGAGGGACTGTGGGCGGAGTGGCGCGTCACCCACCCCAGGAGCCCCCGCTGTCCTGGTGGGCGGTCCCCTGATCCTCGGCTCCAGGATGGGACCTCACATCTGCCCCATGTCCACTCTCCTCTGGCTGAGTGCAGGGGCTGGGGGCGGAAGCAGAGGGCGTATTCTGCCCATCACACCTGTGCCGGGCTGTTACCTCCATGAGGACTTCATCCTGCTCATCGAAAGGCTTCCCGTCCTTCCTGTTGTAGAAGGTGGCCACCCCCACGGTCTCCTCCTTTCTGTTGACGATGGGCATGGACAGGACATTCTTGATGACCCACCCGGAGTCGTCCAGAGGGCCTTCCTGCAGGGACAGGCATCTGAGTTGACTGCTGCTCGGGTCTGGCCCTGGCCCCTCAAACGGCAGTGACCGGGTCCAGGTCCTCCTTCCTCTGAGATCTGTTCAGCCTCCCCCCCCCCCCAGTCCACTAATTGCTTTGCATCCACAGAGGCTGCATGCCCGTCCCCGCAGGGCATGTCACCGTGTTAGTGCTCCCGTCACACAGGGCCCTACTCCCAGGGCTCGCACGTTCCTCACACCCTGCAGCTGGTCCTCCCTTGCTGCTGCTGGTGCCTGGCCAGTGAGATAGGAACACTGGCCAGTTCCCAGAGGAGCCCTTAGCGACAAAGCCCACTTCCACTGGCCCTCTCGGAGCTCACCTCTTCCAGAGAAGAGCCCTGGGCCGGGGCCCCAGGTGAGGGTGAAGGGAGCAGATGTGAGCCCTTGCTGGCTCCAGCTGCGCCCAGCAAACTGGCAGACGTGAGTGTGAAATACAGGGTGTCCCCCCAAAATGCAGACACACTTTGAGTATTATAAAGCCAGTGTTTATTAACACTGAAAAGGAGTGAAAATTAAGTGAGTTGTCAACTGTCAAAGTGTATCTACATTTTTGGGGGCACCCTGTATTGTATTTGCTGCTGTTCGTCGCGGAGATTTTGAGGTTGTATCTTAAGCAGCAAAAACTAACTTTAACCATTTTCTTTTTTTTGTTAACCCTCACCTGAGGGTATTTTTTCCGTTGCTTTTCAGAGACAGTGGAAGGGGGAGGAGAGAGAAACATCGACTGGTTGCCTCCTGCACAGAACTGGGGATCGAGCCTGCAACTGAGGTACCTGCCCTCAGCCAGAATAGAACCCGGGACACCTCAGTCCACGGTCCAGTGCTCCAGTCACTGAGTCAAACTGGCCAGGGCGCCAACCATCATTTCTGAGCCACGACACCTTATTTCCTAAGCACAATACCTTTTCTGTTAACAAACAGACAGATACCTGGAATTTGAACATCTCATCAGCAGCTGCATTCATAATGTTACATATCTGGAAAGGGTCAGAAGACAGTTTCAGCTGCTTAGCCACGTGGACAATGTGGTTCTGAAAGGGACTGTCCAGCCCGGGAGCTTCTACGGAGGCAAAGTGGGGAGCAGGGAGCTGGCGGAGGTGCATGCAGGCTGGCAGGAAGACCAGGTGCCAGGGCAGGGCCCTGGGGACTCACAAAGCCATTTTCTGCCACGTAGGTTGGGAGGCCACTGGCCAGGGCCCAGTGATCCACCGGGGGTGTGCTGGGGAGAGAAGCAGAGGTCAGGTGGACCAGACACCTGGGCTGTGAGGTGTGTGTGTGATTCTGGCTCAGACGTGTATGTATTCACGCTTGCTCCATTTTCTGAGCTCCGGGTCGGGCAGGGATTGTGGGGAGGTGGCAGGGATGGGGGGAGGGCACCTGTGCTGCCTCATTCCTCTTTCCCTGTCCACAGTGAGGCCCCCTTGCCCCATAGGAACCCCAATCTCTGGAGCTGAGCGTTGGTCCCCTGCACTGTGGGCCTGGCCCTGACCTGTGGACCCCAGTCCCTGCATAGGGCCTGTGTGGTGGGGTCCTATGGGGCATGGGGCTACATGGCCACATGGCTGTAGGGCTGAGACCCCGTCTCTGTAGGTTGGAGTCCTGCCCTGGGTTCCCTTCCTGCTGTGCTGTGCTACTCACTGGGCTGGATGTCCCCTCCAGTCCCGTCTCACTGAGTATACAGTGTTGGTGCTCCCCTTCTAGGGCCTCCACCTGCCTGGGGTGGCCAGGTGAGCCAAGAGGAGACCTACAAGGCCTCCAAGGTCAGGTGCTGCTGACAGGGCCACCTAGACAGCTCACCTGACACCCTGGACTTCTGCAGATGTTCATGGGGCCTTGGGCCGTCACCTCCCTCCTCACTGCCCCCATTCATTTTCTCCCAGATCAGCTGGTCAGCTGCCCTCCCCATCCCTGTGGGTGGCGCTCACAGCCCAGGGAGCTTTGCTGTGCATAGACAATGCTCGTGGGACCCCGGCACTCACGGGATGACCTTGATGTCTTCCTTGCCGTGGAGAATGTAGTCGATGACTTTGTAGAAGAGGATTTCCTGAGAAGCAGACCACAGCGCTGGTTGCAAGGGGCTCCCGGGCCAGCACTCCAATGGGAGCCTCTGGGAGAGGAGGCTCTCTATTCCTGGCCCCCACCTCCTCCCCACTCTCCCTCCCCTCCTGGGCTGGGCTGGGACAGGCCCCTTGCTGCCCTAGGGCTGGAGTGTGGAAACTGAGGCATGACTTACACGGCCATCAGGTGTGTGTGGGCCTGAGTACGGCTGGGCTTCTCCCATCAGAACAGGCCACACATCGAAGAATTCCTGGTGGAAGAGAGGGAGAGAGGTAGTGAGTCAGCACCAAGTGGGGCCAGGCTGGCCGGAGCCCCAGGGTGGTGGTGGTGCTGAGGCCTCACCTTCTCCTTGGTCATATCCAGGAGGCCCACTGAGTACCGGTCGCAGTTCAGGTAGGCCCGCACCGTGTAGAGGGCCTTGTGGAACTGCCGCTCTATGTCGGTCAGCTCCTCAAACACCTTGTTGGCAGACCACAGCAGCACCTGTGGGAGTGGCACACCTGTGGCCCGCGTTCACCCCTACACACCTGTCTGGCCACAGAAGCGCCTGGGCATGAACTGTCCCACCTGAGATGCACATGCACATGCATCTGCCCACAGGGCCCTGAGGGACACTGAGCCAGTGCCCCCCCCAACACATCTGTAAAGAGGGATGCACCCCAGCACCTGCCTTTCTACTGCCTGACCCGGGAGCCCTGGGAGCCTAGGGGAAGGCAAGGCCTCCAGCTTTAGCCACGTATCTGCCAGCACTGCCTGGTGCTCACCTTGTGCTGGGTCAGTGACAGAGTGAGTGTGATGAAAATTGGAATCAGTCGCATGAAGCCCCCCCAGCCAGCCCCCCCGGCCAGCCCGAGGAGCGGGCATTGAGGACACGCGCTCGTGGACTCCTGGGTCTCAGCAAAATGAGGTGAGAGTAATGGTTTACTGACACATCCCTGAGGCCCTGCCTTGGATATCCCCCGCCCCCTGGCCTCAGGCTGCTGTCCAGGGCTGGTGGCCAAGCTCACACTAACTCCGTGTGGTGCCCCTCCTCAGTTTCTCCATCTCCTCAGCTAAAGCCCCAAAGGCAGGTCACCTCCAGGCCCCCCCAACACCCACCCAGCACCCGACCTGTCTCCTGGCCTGTAATGAGCACTGCCTGGGGCCGAGCCCCTCCTCCTCCTCCAAGATCGTCCCTCGCATGCTCCCTTCCTGCCAGCCCCTCTCAGGGTCCTTTGTAGTCCCCGCTGTCACAGGCAGGAACTGGCTCTGGTGACCCCACTTGCCCTGGAGTCCTCTTGCCAGGAGGCAGCCCATGGTCCCGGCAGACAAAATGTTCCGGGGGGCGTGGCCTCACCTCCTCTGTGCCCACCCCTCTCACTCCCCTGGGCCCTCAGCACTCACGGTGACCCAGCACAGGGCCTTTGCACAGGCTATCCTCTGCCTTCATAGCCCTCGTTCCGGGGCTTTCTCATGCTGGAGTCTCAGCCTCACATCATCTCTGGGAGGCCCTCCTTCAGCATCCATGGAGCCAGGTCCCCTGCAGCACCCCTTTCGTTCCCAACCTCCCAAAATAGTCTCTTCACTCAACCACAAGCTGTGCGAAGTCAGGAGGCCAGAGCAGCCTCACCTGGAGTGCTCAGAGGGTGTTTGTTGACAGCATGGAGGGCTGTGAGAGTCACAGACTCTCTGAACTGTGGGTCCAGTGGCCAGCTGCCACCTAGAAGCCTGCACACATGTCACCGCATGTGTCAGCTGGTGGATGAGCACGCCAGTGCCCCTGCTAAACAAAAGTGGCCAGCTCAGGACTCAGTGCACATCCCCCACACACTTGGGTAAAGACGCCCACTTGGCTCTTTCCCCAGGAGCACCTAGGTGGGACTCCCCCACTCCTACCCTGACCCTCCATCTCTGTTACCCCCTGTCACTCCCATGCCCCAATTAGACCAGAGACCTGTCCTCCGTGCTGGACCCTCATCTGAAGCAGATTCTATACCAGCCTGGAGGAAATGAAGCTCACAGTGTCGGTGTCCCCCCTCCCCCCCTCCAATCTTCCTGCTTGTTTCTAACTCTGGGAGCTGAGCCCAGGATCTTTGGACACACCAGGTGGATTTTAATCAGGGTGCCTCCATGTAGCTCCAAGGCCAGCAGAGCAAACAGCCCAAAGGCCCTCTGCCCCCAGTCAAGACCCCGCCCCCCCGAATGTGCCGACCCCCGTGTGCCCTGGAACTTCATCCCAGGGGCCTCATGTGGGGCCTGTGCCACTGCATCATCACCCTGCCACTCACATGGCCCCACCTGAACTGCCTCCCTCCTTCGTGGGTGGACCCTAGGCTGTTTCTGCCTTGAGGGCTATGAAGCGTGTCTGGATGGGGCCTCACTTTGCTGGAGAAGCTAGAGACTCAGGTTCTTATGTGGCATCTCGACTTCATCGGAAACTTGTTCAAACAAGGGCCTGTGTCCACTGACACATGCTTGTCTTCGGGGTGCAGCTCTCACCTCTCCTGTGAGTCTCCAGAACTTCAGCCCTCCCCAGAGAGCGGTGACTCCTCTGGACCCCTCTGGACCCTGAGCCTGCTCTCATTAGCACCCGGTGATGCCACATGTCGTGTGACCAGGACACCAGGAGTGTGGGCCAGTGGGGCCGCAGCATTGCCTCCCTGGCTTCATTCAGTGTATCCTGGTTCAGGTCCCAGACAAAAGCTGGAGTGATGTTGAGGGGCTGCCGGGGACCTTGGAAACCAGGGAACAGACAACACAGAGGGCTGCATACCCCCTGAAGGCCTAACCTCATGCTCGGACCCCCGGAGGCGGTGTCGGGACCCCCAGCTTGGTGGAGCCAGATGGAAAGGTGACCTCAGAGAGTCCTGCGAGCCCAGTGATGGGTTCAGTGCTCATCTTGTGGCAGCAGGTGTTAAGTGGTCAGGAAGCCTGAGAACCAGTTGTTAAATGCCGCCAATATTAACATTAAGTGACATACATTTAAAAATTAAGAACATTACATTAAAACTATATTCCTATACCTATTCATATACCTATTCCTATTCCTTCCCAATTACTCATCCTCTTATAACAGGTCTTGAATGCAATGACTTAACAAGAGCAATTTAAGGAAGCTAAATAACCCAGAACCGGACCGACTTTATGGAGCCACTGTGCCTGAGAAGCCGGCAGTGAGGAGGGGCCCAAAGGGAGGTGGGCAGCCCACTGAGCTGGGTGGTAGCAGACTGTCCAGAAGAGAGTTTCAGTTCAAATTTAAATTTACCTAAAAATAATAATTTTAATGGAAATTTAAATACCACCTTAGAAAGGTACAGCCTTTTGGACACAGGATACAACCTTTTTTAGAGTAAGTACAGAAAGTGTTGCAGTCGGCCTAAAAGCAGCCACTGATCAAGAAAGCGGTGAAGCCCGGCCGGCGTGGCTCAGCGGTTGAGCGTCGACCTAGGATCCAGGAATTGAGGTTCGATTCCCACTCGGGGCACATGCCCGAGTTGCGGGCTCGATCCCCAGCAGGGGGCGTGCAGGAGGCAGCCGATCAATGACTCTCATCATTGATGTTTCTATCTCTCTCTCCCTTCCTCTCTGAAATCAATAAAGATATATTTTAAAAAATTAAAAAAAAAATTGATGCCCAGGCTGCATTCCAGGCCAATTAAATCAGAATTTCTGAAGATCAGTCCTGGGCAAAACAAGACATATTTAAAAAAAAAAAAAGAAAGAAAGCTGTGAAGCCCTGGCTGGTGTGGCTCAGTGGTTGGAGCATTGGCTCAAGGACTGAAGGGTCTTGGGTTTGATTCCTGGTCAAGGGCACATACCTGAGTTGCAGGCTCGATCCCCAGCCCCGGTTGGAGTGGGTTCGGGAGGCAACCCATTGATGTGTCTCTCTCACATCGATGTTTCTCTCTCTTTCCCCCTCCCTCCCTTCCACCCTCTAAAAATCAATGGGAAAAATATCCGTGAGTGAGAATTAACAAAAAAAAAGGCTTGAAGCTCAACAATGTAATTATCTTAATTCCAATAATAGATCTCTCTCCTAGTTTAACACTGGATTGTCCTATCATGAGACAGGTGCAGCCCTGTTATTGTGAGAAACAAGAATAATTTTTTCGTGCATAAGGTTAGCTCAGAACAAATAACCCTGATCCTTTAAGAACAAAATAAGTAGGACCCGACAATCCACAATTATTATGCACGCTGTTCCCTGCCCCAGGGAGCACTCCAGGACCGATGAGGTGGAAGAAGCTCTGGAAACACAAGCCTGCCTGCTCACCACAAGTGCCACCTCCAACATTCCCAATATGATGTTATTTTTCAAATTGATTTCAGCGAGAGGGAGGGAGAGAGAGAGAGAGAAACATCAATGATGAGAGAGTCATGGATCGGCTGCCTCCTGCACGTCCCTCACCGGGATCGAGCCGGCAACCTGGGCATGTGCCCTGATCAGGAATCAAGTATTGATCTCCTGGATCCTAGGTCGATGCTCAACCACTGAGCCACACCAGCTGGGCCAGTGTTCCCAATATTAGAGGCTGTGCAGTGGCCATGGTATCCTGACCTGAAACACAGTATGAGCCCCTGCTCTCTAAATAAGGACTCGAGTGAATGGCCACATGAGGATTTTTTTTTTGCTTTTGTTATTGTTGTTAATTCACACCCGAGGATATTTTTTCCATTGCTATTTAGAGAGAGTGGAAGGGAGAGAGAGAGAGAGAGAGAGAGAGAGAGAGAAACATCGACCGGCTGCTTCCTTCATGCAAGGGATCGAACCTGCAACCCAGGTACATGCCCTTGGCCAGGATCGAACCCGGGACCCTTCAGTCCACGGGCCAATGCTCTAACCACTGAGAAAAACCAGCCAGGGGTCCTATACCACTTTTTGAGGCCAGCATGACTCTAATACCAAAACCAGATAAAGACATTACAAGAAGTAAAAACTACAGACCAAAATCTCTTCTACATACAGATGCAAAAATTCTTAACAAACTAGTAGGAGATTTAATAATATATAAAAATGTTTACACTCCAGGAATGATTACTATTAACATGCCTCCTCTTCCCAGTTAGATGTACAGCTTTAATGTAGTTTCAATGAAAATATCAGCAAACCATTTTGTGGATGTGGAAAGACTGATTTGAAAGCATACAGGAAAAGCCGAAAGCACAGACTAGCAGGCACAATATCCAGGAAAAAAACAGCGGGAGGACTGATATTCCCAACTTCAACACTAGTGATCAAGATAGGATGGTACTGTGCTGGCCAGCGTGGCTCAGTGGTTAGAGCGTCAGACCTCCCCCCCCCCCCGAAGGGTGGAGCACAGAGGATTTTTAGGGCAGTGAAGTCTTCTTTTTAAAATATGTTTTTATTGATTTCAGAGAGAGGAAAGGAGAGGGAGAGAGAGATAGAAACATCGATGATGAGAGAGTCATTGACCAGCTGCCTCCTGCACGCCCCCCACTGGGGATGGAGCCCGCAACCTGGGCATGTGCCCCGACCGGGAATCAAACTTTGATCTCCTGGATCAGAGGTCGATGCTCAATGGTTGAGCCATGCCGGCCGGGCTGAATCATTCTTTATGATACTGTAATCGTGACTAGATGTCATGATGCACTTGTCGAGACCTACAGAAACGCATGAAGAACTGACCCTAATGCATGCAAATTTAAAAAACCATTTAGTAGGTTGGTGGATTCCAACCAAGAATACGGCCTGCGGCACCAGAACCTGACTACGCTGAAACGCAGGGCCCACTCTCTGAAGGGGCTGGAGCAGGAGGTGCTGAGCACGGCCACCAGAATGCGTGGGCTTGGTAACACCCAGGGCGCAAGCAGCTGCCTGTGAACACTGTCCTCCAGTTCCCTGGGGCACACTGGCTAACACTGCGACCCCGAGGCACACACACTGAAATCGAACTGCTATGTGTGGCACGAGGCAGGAGCAGGCATCTCGGTTGGAGTGGCATTTGCACAGAGCTAGGGAGGGAGACGACAGGCAGAACTCACAAGAGTGTGGACACAGAGGTTCTGTGCACAAACAGGGCGCTCGCACCTGTGCATGCCTCTGTGTGTGTGTGTGGGGGGGGGGCGACCTGCTTGCATGTCTCCTCGCTGGGTGGGGCGACAGGGCCTGGAAGCCGCAACACCCTGGAGCAGTGAGCACACCCCTCTCCAGAGAGAGGAACCAGGGCCCCTGGAGAAATGGCTGATTCCACGACTGGTATGAAATGCAGAAATGACCGTGGAGCGTCCGGTGGCCCCAGAAAGTAAGGACCTGCAAATAATAACTGACAACCAACCAAAGAACAGCAGCCCCCACAGCAGGGGTGGGGTCACAGCCATAGGACTTACATCAGAACAAGCCGAGCCACAAAATTGGTAACCTTGTGTTGGCTTGTAACCTAAGTCGTAGGACCCTGAGTCAGACTAATAGAAACAAATAATTGCACAAATAACAATAGGTAGACGAAGCTCCTGTGCAAACCCTGTTCCCACAGCGCAGACCAAAGTGGAATCCCTTCCGAGCTGCACATGCAGTCAGTGTCTCTGGCCCTGAGCCTGGCCTTATGCTCCCAGGCCCCTGCTCTCAACCTCCACCTGCCCACAGCCTTTCCTCCCCTTAGGACTTCCTCTCCCCCTGCCCCTCACCAAGTGTCCTGCCCCTGCCCCTTCTGCACAGGCCACACATGAGCACCAGGACTCTGGGCTTCGTTCCCTGGGCTGGGGCCCCAGCCCCACTAGCCCTGACCCTGGAAGGAGTCTCTTCTGGAGGGTGTCATCCCAGGTACCCAGCACCGGGATGTGGTTAGAAGACCCTCCAACCACCTGCCCAAGATGTTCCTCCTGAGGCCCATGGGTCTGGAGGAATCCCCCAAACTCAGCCCTTCTCTGCAGACACTGAGACAAGCCCAAGCAGCTTTCACCACTTTAGACAGGTTTGCAGTGGCTGAGCAGGCCGCAGACTGCATCCAGTCAGAGCAGAAGTCAGGACGGCATGGAGCAGCCAGTCACCCTCCCAGTCCTCTGAGGCTCAGCCATGATGTGGGGCTTTCTCAGCCCCAGACCCACAGTGACTCTGTCCCCCTGACCCTCACTGTTTATTCAGGGCTCCCATGGGCCAGGCACACGGAGGCAGGAGGACATGAACAGGACCCACCCATCACCGCAACTCGAAGTCCCACCCTGCTCCCTCTGGTCCCCACGCCCCTCGCAGCAGGGCACGACCTGGACACACCCCCTTGCTGGAGGGCCGGGATGCGGGGCCAGCTGGCTGGCGCGGGTACCTGACCACGACGTGTCTCGCAGTTATGCAGGTAGCTCAAGTGGTAGATCTTTAGGTTCAATGCTCCGAAGTTCAGGTACTTCAGGAAAACCTGGAAGTTGCAACAACAGGAGTTAAAGCCTGGTTTTCGGGTGTGTCCTGGCTGCCGTGGATGTGCACGGACAGACCGACAGACCTCGACAGCCGCACATGCTCCCTGCACAGGATAGAGAGGCCCTGACACTCACGTCTTCATCGCTGCTGGTGAAACAAGGGCCGTCCAGCTTGTTCAGGGCCATGACCACGGCCACTACATCCTTGCCGTTCATGATGGGTGTGGCCAGGATGTTCCTGGTCACGTAGCCGGTCAGCTTGTCAGCGAAGGAGCTGAAGTGGGAGCTCTGTGAGGTGACAGGAGAAGAGTCAGGGGCCATGGCTCTGTGGACTTGGGGTTAGATGACCTCGTGGAGGCCCCCAGGCCAGTGCTGACACCCAGTGGCCTTGTCCCCCGGCATCGGGAGCCTGGAAAGCATGTGAGGACATGGCCACTGGCCTGTCCTTGGACAGCAGCCTACCTTGGAGACAGTGATTGCAGCTCTGGGTTTCAAACTCTGCATAGTCCTCACAGCATCTCCCTCTTTGTGCCCCACCTGAGCTGTGGGCAGAGCTGGGTCCCCCACACCTGTCCCCTGGGTCACCTCCCCAATCCCTTCTGGCCCTCAGCCGCCTGGGCCAGCCCCACATGCTCCTCCCCAAACATCAGTGTGAGCCGAATGAATGGCGTCCTCATGGGACAGCCAGCGGGTGGGGGTTGAGCATCCCTCGCACCCCCAGGATCTGTCCACAGCCCCTGTGGGTCTCCAAGGCCTGTGCTCCAGAGGGTGTCTGCCCCATGTGGCCATTTCCCCAGGTGACAACGTTGTGCGCCTCTGCCCCAGGGCGGGTCCAACCACTCAGAGTGGCTTATCAGCGTGGCTCCCTGGTTGGGGGAGGTGGAGGGGCCTCTGAGGTTCTCTCTCCACTGGGAAAGGGTCAGCGAGCCTGGACTTGGCCCCGGTCCAGGACCAGGGGTCCTCCCAGGTGACCTGGACTCTATCCTTCAGAGGAGATGTGACCCCAGCCTCATCCCCCCGCTCCCCTACTGCTGAAAAGTTTTCATACATGACCAATGTGGTGCAGTGGCCACAGCCGAGGGCACAGAGTCAGACACCCTGACTGGGGACGGGACGGCACTGTTTGAGCTCTGGCCAGGACAGGATGTTCAAGCCTCTATCCTCACCATCCTTGTAAGTGCTCCTTACATTTTTTTGTTATTTACTGTTAGAGAAACTTTCTCGGGATTAAGCAAGGAGTGTAGCAGACACGGGGGTGATGGACCCCATGTGACTGCCAGAGGCTTGTCCTCTGCTAGGCTGTCTGGTCCTGGGGGCTGCCCTCACTGCCCAGGCCATTGGGGTCTGAGGAAGCCTGGGGGGAGGCAGGTCCTGTCCTCCTGACAGGGCCGTGTGGCTGGAGCCAACTCCTCCCCTCTGTCCTTCCTGATTCTTAGAGAGGCAGCTGCCACCTGCAGCCACGTGCCACCTGGGGTCTGAGGGAAGTCAGCAAGCAAGCTCTGGGGTGGTGGCTTGTCCAGCTGTGGCACCAACGTCGGTGACACAGTGTTCAGCTCCGACCCACAGAGAGCTCATGGCCGCTTGGCCGGCGAGGGTCAGGGTCTGTGTCCTGAGCACGGGAAGGTCTCCACACTCTCACAGCCCCTCCGTCCACCACCCTCTCTCTGGTTCCCTTCAAAGCAGCTGCCACTCAGGCGGTCACATTCTTGGCTTTGCTGCCGACTCTCCTTACTGTCCTTACACCCATGGGATCCTGCCCAGATGTGCCAAATATCCACTTTGGCTCCCATGCATGGGGCCTTCGCCCTAGGGCTCGAGGCTGCAGCTCCTGGTGACCCCACCACACGCAGCACGAAGGTGGACAGAGCCCCAGGGAGACAGCCCTGCAGGGGGCGGCACATGGCCTGGGGCAGCCCAGAGGATTGAACCAGACCCTCAGGGCAACCATGGGGCACCCACAACCCAGGCTTGAGGGCAGGGAAGCTGGAAAACAAACCCCTTGGTCAGAGGAGGGAGGGACAGACACAGAGCCAGGAGGAGGAAGGCCCCCACTGCTGGACTCCCCTGTTCCGAGGAAATTCATGCCCCCTATATTCCGATTCTGGGGTGACCTATTTCTTAAAGAGGAGGTGAGGAGGAGGCTAATCCTGGGGTTTATTCTCTTCAGGTCACAGGGTGCAGGTGGCCCAGGGCACATGAGTTTAAGAGGATTGCAGCCTGGCTGCTTCCTGTCCAGGCCAGGGGAGCCTGGGGGTCCACGCACATATCCATCTGTCTCTAGGAACCAGGGGGCAGTGGCTGCTTGGGAGCTTGGCCCCTCTGGACTCCTTCATGGGAGTGGGAGAGGCTGACCCAGGTCATGGCTCCTGCTTCTAGCTCCCAGGCCTGACCCCCTCAGAGGTGGGGAGAAGGCACTGGCTCCCCCCCACAGCTGCAGCCTCTCCCTGCTTCTCCCGGGAGCACCCCTCTCTCCCCCCTCCCGCCCCTCATCCACACATGGCCGTGGCTGGGGCCTGTGGGATCCCCGCAGCCCCTGCAAGGCACGGCCCGGAACCCACCTCGCTCACATCCTTGACATTCACCATTTTCTTGGTCTGAGCCACGTGGCCCACGACCCCGATGTCCAGGGGGAAGACGATCTCTGAGTCGGGGGGCACCAGGCAGTCCTCCAGGACGCTGCCTGGCTGCACGCTGAAGAGGCGGGTGGCCAGCTCGGCCACGCCATTGCGCTGGCGGTGCATGAAGAGGCTGCAGCGGTCGGCGTGCAGGATGGGGCAGAGGCGGCGCAGGGCCTTGAAGAGCACCCGCTCCATGTTCACGTTTTCCTGTGTGTCCTGCACCAGCTCGAACAGCGCCCTACTCTCCTCCACCTGGCACAGCTCCTGGAAGCTGCTGCAGTCCACCGGGAGCCCGTCCTCGCAGGCCCGGGCCACATGCTCGGGGCTCAGCCTCTTCCCAAAGTACTGGTCGGCAAAGCCGGGGTGCTGGTTCAGGTACTGCCTCACTTGCTCCTCGCTGAGGCTCATGGTGTCTACCTGCCCGTCCTGGAAAAGCTGCCAGTCCCCAGGTGTACTCGGATTCCCCACAAACACTGTCATCAGCAAAGCCTTTCTTAGGGATGATTAGAGCCGAGAGTCCTGGGAGGGTGCCAGCTGACTCACCCATGCCTGCCCCCCTCACCTTAGGTCCTGGACTTCTTGCTTACCTGGAAAAATGGGGGCTTCAGGTGACAGCTCAGGGGCTCCTGCCTGCGGCAAGGGTCCTGAGCAGCTGGGGAGGGAGGTGACCCTTTCTACCTGGCTCCACAGGCAGCCCCAGATCTCCTTGGCACCCAGACCTGGGCTCAGGCGTACTGAGCCGGTGGGGCATCTGCTTTGGGGAGATGCAGCCAAGTCCCAGGCAAGGAGAGACCCTCCTCACAAGGGTGCTGGAGGTCAGCAGGCACAGCTTGGGCTCCATCCCCACAGAGGGAGGTGGGGACGAGGGAGGAAGGTGGCCCAGCGCCTGGTGTGGAGGTGGTCCTGGGCATTCAGTCTTGCAGGTAAGGAGTCTGCACAAGAGACTTGGTCACCTGGACACACAACAGTGCTTCTCTGTTAAGAGCTAGGGACCTTAGTTCAGTTGTCTGGATGAAGCCCCACCACAGTCTCTCCTCTGCCTAATTCCTACTTACTGTGCAACTTTATTTGTCCACAACCTCATTGCCATGTTTATCGACAAGATCGTTTCTGGGCATCCGTGCCTCAAACAGGGACTGGCACGTCTGGGCAGCAGAGGCACCTCTTACTGAGGGCTCTGTCGAGCTGCCCTGGGTGTCATCAGGTGTTAGCTTCTCTGTGAACCACAATGTGAAAAAAGGTTAAATTACAACAGGACAACTCACCACAGGTCTGTATGACTCTCCTGCTGCAGGAATGCCCTTCAGTTCACAGAAAAGAGACTGTGCAGATGTGTGTGCATGCACCAGTATGTGTGCACATGCATAGGTGTGCTGGGTGTGCATGTGTGTGCACGTGCGTACACAGGTGCATGCATGAGTGCGTGCATGTACACGTGTGTGTGTGCATGTGTGCCAGTGGGCCGCTGGAAGGCTGGGGGTAGGAACTCTGTCCAGAGTGTGAACCAGCCTGCACATCTCTCAGCAGAGACCCCCAGCACCTGGTATTTGGGACTCACCTTCTGAGGCAGCAGCCTTGGACCAATGCCGCCCAACCCATCTGTGGAGGCTACTGCAGAACCGTTTAGGTGGAAGGATTCCAGCCCCTCTAGCCACAGACCTCAATGGAAGAAAACAGGCTGGGTTTGCTTTGTCTCCTCACAGAGCCTGTGTCTGCACTGTTAGCATACTTTTCACCAGTATGCAGGGCTTGAGTGTGATTCTGACTTTTCCTGCACTCGGCTGGTGAAACTGTGTGTGTGCACATGTGTGAGTGTGCACAGTGTGCAAGCCGGCCAGGGCGCTTCATGTGCTTGGACAAGTTTTCTCAGCATAAGCTTGGTCCCAGGGACCTGTGATGGCCACAATGGGCCAACTGTCTGAGTGCAGGCATGGGTTCCTGTCTCTGCTGAGTCATGCAGTGGTTTCTTTCAGGGATCTGCTCCAAGGCCCCCCACTTCTCTTAAAAATAGCGGGCTCTGACTGGGGACAGGGGATGGTGGGGCCAGCCCTCATTTCTTGGATCTGGGGCTAGGGCTCCAGTTCCCCTGCTCTGTATTCAGCCCCCAGACAGCTTTAGAGTGTTTCCTGGGCATTGTCTCTGGACGCCCTGCTTCTGGGTGTGAGGGACCTGTGATGAGGTACCACCCGGCAGAGTGGCTGGGGAGTTGGATCTCTGGGGGCACTTCCCATATTCTCAGCTCACTCCCACCCTGAGGCCCACTCTGGGTGCTGCAGCCCACCCTCCGGACCCTGCCCACCCTCCACCTCTGCTCTTTCCTCTACCCTCTCCAGTGGCTGAGGAAAACAGGGCGTTGGTATGAAGCTCACAGGGCTCACAGCCCTGGGAACCCACGGCTGGGCTCAGGCACACAATGTGCTCAAGGGCATATCACTTTTGTGGCTGACTATGCTCCATAGAAGGCGTGGCCTTGTGTGCTGGCTGGTGGCCTTGCCAACACCGCCTGCCCCCTGGCTGGTGCTGGGAGCCCAGACTTACCCAATCGTCAGATGACGCAATCCAGGGAAAGAGGCAGAATCTCTCAGGCCTACAGAATCCTAATGGTCTAGCCTTACTCAACCCAAAAAGGACCAGTGGCTGTGACCGCCAGCCAGAGAGTGTTCAGCCTGCATGGGGTGGGCTAGCAGGGTGTGCTGGGGTGCTTGGGGCAGGGAAGTGGGAGCAAATGCCCCTCAGCACCCTGGGGGCTTGTCTCAGAAGACTGTGGTGAGTCAACTTCTGAATTTGTCTTTTCTTTCTTTTTTTAAAATTTTTTAAAATATATCTTTATTGATTTCAGAGAGAGGAAGGGAGAGGGAGAGAGAGTTGAAATATCAATGATGAGAGTAACTGATCGGCCGCCTCCTGCACGCTCCACCACCAAGGATTGAGCCCGCAACCTGGGCATGTGCCCTGACTGGGATTTTAACCATGACTTCCTGGTTCCTAGGTCGATGCTCAACCACTGAGCCATGCCAGCTGGGCTGCCTTTTGTCTTTTTTAACCTGGAATCTGTCAGTGTGATCTCGTTTGGAAATGTGACCTCTGTAGGCCTAACCAATGAGGCTTTCATGGCAGAAATAATCTCTTGCTAAATAATAAAAAGGGTCCTGCTGCCTGGCGGGAATGGCTCAGTTGGTTGAGCATCCCCCTGTGCACTGAAGGGTCGCCGGTTCGGTTCCCAGTCAGGGCACATACCTGGGCTGCCGGTTTGATTCCTGGCACATATAAGAGGTAGCCAATCGATGTTCCTCTCTCTCCCTTCGTCTCCCTAAGTATGTCCTCAGGTGAAGACTAAATAAAAATAAATTAAAACATCAAAAAAAAGCCCTGCCAGGCATGGCTCAGTGGTTGAGCATCGATCTAGGGTCCAGGAGGTCGCAGTTCGATTGCCAGTCGGGGCACATGTCCGGGTTGCGGGTTCGATCCCCAGCAAGGGGCATGCAGGAGGCAGCCGATCAATGACTCTCTCATTGTTGATGTTTCTCTCTCTCTCTCCCTCTCCCTTCCTCTCTCTGAAATCAATAAAAACACATCAAAGTAAGAATGCCAGCGATGCGTTTGTGCCTCAGGTGGCACAGTGGCAAGTGCTAACCCTGCCTCCCTCTTGTTAACAGAAGTTCAGCGCTGAGACACGCCTGCTTCTGCTACGCGCTGGTTGGCTCCATCCCAGTTGCTGCCTACGTCATCCAAAGCTAATCTCATCTGGGAACACCCTCACCGTGCCACCCAGAATGACGTTCAGCCAAATAGCAGGGCACCCTGTGCCCTGGCCATGTGTATACAAAAATAATCATAGAGCCCTGGCCAGCCTGCTCAGTGGTTAGACCGTTGGCCTGTGGACCAAAGGGACACGGGTTCGATTCCGGTCAAGGGCACATACTTGGGCTTCAGGTTCATTCCCCAGCCCCAGGCCAGGAGCGTGCGGGAGATAACCAATTGGTGTGTCTCTCACATTGATGGTTTTTTCTCTCTTTCTCCCCCTCCCTCCCTTCCACTCTCTTTAAAAAAATCAATGGAAAAATATCCTCGGGTGAGGGTTATCAGCAACAACAAAGTAACCATCTCAGCCATTTTAAAGGTCATCTGTGAGACCCCATGAGGCCAGTTCTGATCACCAGGCCCCTCCACGCCAGACTCAGCCCGTGAAAAGGCAGGGCCTCCCATTCTGACACCCGACAAAGTCTGCCCGAGGGTGGGGGGCTCTGTGCCAGACACACCCGAGCCTGGAGACAGGGGCTGAGGCTGAGCTGGCCATGGTCTTAGACCTGTATTCTTGTCCCTCCTGCTGAGCTGTCCAAGTGGAGGTCCCCAGCTCCAGCCTGCCTTGGAGACCACCTTGAGACCGTCACCACCATCACACCGCATGGGGCAGCCTCGCAGATGCAGCTGGAGGCGCCCAGGTGGTGGTCCTGGAGTGGGCTGTGGTGAGCGGGGGCTTGGCACCTTGGTGCTCACCACTGCAGTCAGGTCCTGCTCAGAGCAGCCAGGACATTAGAAGAAACCAGCTCTAACTGCCTTAAACAGTAAGGAAATGTGTCACCTCACACCCCGCATTCAGAGGTTGGGTGACCAGTGGTAGATGGTGGACCCTATAGTTCTGGGGGCCCCTGCTGGGGGGCAGCAGCAGTCAGGGTTGCAAACCCTGTGCACTGACTGGCTTGGGCAGGGCCCCAGGCACAGCCCAGTGGAGCCCAGCTTGGAGCAGGGCAGGACCCCACGGGCACGGGCTCCATCCAGGGATAAGCCACCCACAGCCGGCTCCATGCAATAGGCTGCTTGCAGCTGAGCCCACATAACACAGACTGTGTGGCCCCAAAGCTTGAAACATCTACCATCTTGCCCTCGACAGAACATGTTTGCCGTCCCCGGGCTGAGGTTCACCGGAGCCCACCCCTGAGCTACCTGGACAGGAATGGAGTCTGAAGGACACTGGGTCCTGTCAGCATCCAGTGGCATCTGCCGGCGCAGGCTCTGAGCGGTGCTGCTGGCACCCGTGAGCACTGGAGCTCACTGCAGGTTTGGCTCCTCTTCACCCTATTGCTCAGTCAGGCAGGGATATGGGCATGTCCTGAGCCTGGTATCTCCACCTGGGACTCACCATGGTATGTGGAAGTCAGAGACTAAATGCGTAGAAAACAGGGGAAAAGGGAGCAAATTCAGCATGATTACCAAGGACCGAGACGGACACTCTTCATGGATGGTCACGGACCCAAGGAACGTTTTGGCTCAAAGGGTCTATCTGCTCAGAGGGAACTGTAGCCGGAAGTAAAGTGGCCTCAGGATCTGGAGTTGGGATATAATACTACAGCCCAGCTGGGATCGTAAAGGCAGCGCTGACGCTCTAAGAGGATTAAGCTCCATCCCCTCTACCCCCACAGCTGACCTCGGCAACTGACCTGTGACTTTGGCTCCTGGGATACTGGAGGAAGGGAGAGTTGCTTCTCAGTGGCGACGGGGTGGGGCCACCGTCACCCCTTAACCCTTTTCCCTAAAAGCACCACTTCTCCAAGGGGGCCAGTGCCCCAGCCAAGTACGGAGAGAACATACCACAGCTGGTCTGCAACTCTGGAGTGCAAGTGCAGACAGACAGTTTGGTTGTTGTTAGCCAGAGAGGTGAATTAATCCTGTTCTCCAATCCTGGGACATTATCATCATCGGTCCATGTGTGGCCCCTTTTGTATCTGATTTTATCTTTCATATTTAGCTCTCTGTCCATCCATCACCCATCCATCCATCCATCATCACCCATCCATCCACCCATCCATCCACCCATCCATCCATCCATCCATCCATCCATCCATCCATCCATCCATCATCACCCATCCATCATCACCCATCCATTCACCCATCCATCCATCCATCCATCCATCCATCCATCCATCCATCCATCATCACCCATCCATCCATCCATCCATCCATCCACCCATCCATCCATCCATCCATCCATCATCACCCATCCATCATCACCCATCCATCACCCATCCATCCATCCATCCATCCACCCATCCATCCATCACCCATCCATCCACCCATCCATCCATCACCCATCCATCCACCCATCCATCCATCCATCCATCCATCCATCCATCCATCCATCATCACCCATCCATCCACCCATCCATCCATCCATCCATCCATCATCACCCATCCATCACCCTTCCATCCATCCATCCATCCATCCACCCATCCATCCATCACCCATCCATCCATCCATCCATCCATCCACCCATCCATCCATCACCCATCCATCCATCCATCCATCCATCCATCCATCCATCCATCCATCATCACCCATCCATCCACCCATCCATCCACCCATCCATCCATCCATCATCACCCATCCATCCACCATCCATCCATCCATCCATCCATCCATCCATCCATCCATCCATCCATCATCACCCATCCATCATCACCCATCCATCCACCCATCCATCCATCCATCCATCCATCCATCCATCCATCCATCCATCCATCATCATTTATCTACCACCTACCCACTCACCCACCCATCCATCTCCCTCCCTCCCTCCCTCCCTCCCTCCCTCCCTCCCTCCCACCATCTGCCCATCCACCACCCACCCACCCACCTGCTCATCCATCCACCATCTGTCCTCCCAGCTCCTGTATTCAAGTTTGACTAATCCTTCCAGTATCTGCCATAACACAGCACCTTAAAAAGCTGTGGGGGAATATAAATAAAAAGTGAAATTTTCTTTTATGAATTCAAGTTCGAACTAAGGGATTCAGTTGCTCATTGTTATCTTAACCCTACACAATGTTTAGACACTAAATGATTCTATAAGAAAAGAAGAAATGTCTCAGATCAGAACTGGGAAAAGAGCAAACTAAAGCCCAAGTAAGCAGAGAAGACAGAGTAATAAAGAAAAGAGCAGAAATCAATGAAACAGAAAACAAAAAATAAAGAAAATGATAAAACCAAACACTATTTTTTAATGATCAAAAATATTAATAAACATATAGACAAATTGATATTTAAAAAAACACACACACACAAATTACCAATATCAGAAGTGAAAGAGGGCCCCAGCCGGTGTGGCTCAGTGGTTAGAGCTTCGGCCTGAGCACCGAAGGGTCTCGGGTTTGATTCCTGGTCAGGGGCATGTACCTGGGTTGCAGGTTCGATCCCTGGTCCCTGTCAGGGGCGTGTGCAGGAGGCAGCCAATCGATCAATGTGCCTCGCTCACATCGATGTTTCTCTCCCTCTCTCCCTCCTTTCCACTCTCTCTGAAAAACAATAGAAAAATGTCCTCAGGTGAGCATTAAAGAGAAAGACTTGTACCTGAAGGTTAACAGCAGTTTTAGTCACAGTAACTCCATGTGGGGAAGTATTGCAATGTCCATCTTGTTGTGAATGGATAAACCAGTAAAACAAATGCCAAGTGAAATAAGCCAGCATAAAGATGAACAGACTTTATGGTTTTAGGTGTATGAGATTTTACACTAAAACCACAGCAGCAGAAAGCAGATGGGGTGGGGGAGAGGATGACTGAAAAGGGGAAGTCTGGGGTTGGGGTGGGACCGCCCTGCATCATGACTGTGGTGGTGACTTATACCATCATGTGCAGCCATCTGAAATCACTGACTTGTACACTTAAAATCAGGGATCGTTATTTTATTTATGTAAATTGTATCTCAATAAAAAGGGGCACAAAAAGCTGAACGTATATATTACTCATGATCCCACAAATGCACGCCCAAGTGTATCTCTGCAGAGCTTAAGAAAGTTCACAGCAGCCCTGGCCGGTATAGCTCAGTGGCTAGAGTGTCGGCTGGAGCACCAAGGGTTGCTGGTTCAATTCCCAGTTAAGGGCATGTACTTCGGTTGCGGGTTTGATTCCCGGCCCAGTCAGAGTGTGGGCTGGAAGAGCGTGGCTGGAGGCAACGAATCAATGTCTCTCACATCAGTATTTCTCCCCCCCCTCCCTCCCCCTCCCTCCCTTCCACTCTCTCTGGAACAGCAATGGAAAAAATATCCTCAGGTGGGGAGTAACAAAAAACAAAAAAAGAAAGTTCATGACAACTTTATTCATACTATCCCCAAATTAGAAACCATCAAATGCTTGTCATCAGTGAAACGGATAAATAAGTTGTGGTAGAGAAAGGGAGTGGACTACAGACTTGCACAACAGGGATAAATTTCACAGATGTCAGGTTGAATGAAAGAAGTCAGACATATAACAGTCATGCTCTGTGAGTCCATGAAGACAAAGTTCAGAAACAGGCAACCAATCCAAACTGAAATGTTCAGGGTGCATGAAAGCCTAGGTGATAAAAATATAAACAAACCGTAGGAAGTGGTTTCGAGTGAAGTCAGCAGAGCCTTTGTTGTGCCGGAGGGTGTGCTGTAGACCCAAGTCCGATATTCTGCTTCTTGATTTGTGTCAAGTACATCAATGTCCGCTTGCAACTATGCTGTTACATGTAGGTTCCATGGACTTTTCTGTGGAGCTATTACATTTCAGAAGGCAAAAGCTTCTGAAATAATAATTAAAATGCATTCTTGTGTCTTTGGGAACTCACTGGCTCTGGTTTTTCAGAAGTGAGGTTTCAGATGAACACCCAGCACAAGGACGCATGTGCTGCAAGTAAAGAGCAGGATTCCTCATTTGTGGATAAAGGGGGGGGGGGGGAATCCATAAGAGAAAAGTTTGAGTATTTAGCCCAGTTTAAAAGATAAAAGATAGAGGAGGAAACAAGATGGCGGCGTAGGTAGCAGCTGCATCCGCCGCCTCCCGCAACCACATCAAAATCACAACTAAAGTACCGAACCACCATCACTCAGAGCCTCCTGAAATCCAGCTGAACAGACGCCCACAACAGGGAACTGAAGGAGCATCGAGACCGGCAGGAGGGGTGGAGATGCAGGTGGATGGGGCTGGATCCCAGAGATGTGGCCGCGGGCCCACACTGGGTGACACGCTTGAAACCCGGGAGGGAATCTCGGCCGTGGAGGTTTCCCTGAGGAATGAGGGGTCCCAGCCCCACAGCAGGCCCCCAGCCCAGGGCTTCAGGGCCAGGAAGAGACGTCCCCACAACTCTGGATTGTGAAACCAGCGGGACTGTCGCCGAGGGTCCCGGAGGCTGCGGGAGCCCCAGCAGCTCCTCTAAAGGGCCCGGCACGGACTCACTCAGACGCTCCCTCTGAGCCCAGTGCCGGGCAGCAGCCGGAAAGGCACGTGGGACACTCGGGGAGGAACTAACCTGCCTGAAGTCGGGGTGAGAGGTGGAGGAGCAGCTTCCTCCCAGGCAGAAGAGCTGCAGAGGCCATGGCTCCTGTGGCGAGTCCGCCCCGCACACAGCCGGCAGGCAGGCGCCATGTTTGAGCCGCCAGCACCTGACTCACACCTTTGGCCCCGCCCCGTGATTCCCGGAGGCCCCACCCTCCCCACCTGCAGCTCATTCAGGCCGTTTCCAGGGGCTTTTCTATGCAAGTAGCCTCTTGAGCGTCATGCTTAGGACTTCCCTAAAATCTCTCAAACAAGCAGCATTGTGCCCCATAGGGCCTGATAAGCGGCCCCAGGCCTGGCACTAGCGGCAGCTGCATTGGCTCATAGCTGGGCCTCTCCTGGACACCACCAAGCCCAGCACAAGGAGCAGCCAACTACGGTTTGCTGTGTAGCTCATGCTGCGTGGCCCTGGGCAAGGCACTGGCAGAGGCTGACTTTGCACCTCCTTGGAGGCCTCAGAGGCAGTGCACCTGGTGGTCAGACTCGACCAAGCTGGATTACAACCCTGCCACATCCACCAGTGACACACTCAAGGGGTGCACTTAGTGAACACCAAAGCCCCCCTGAAGTAAATCCTGATCCATAGGGGTGTCTCCAGCACAGCAGCTCTTTGGCTGTAGTTGCAGCTGGTCCTCACAGCTGATTGGCCTGGGGGTCAATTCCTCCCAGGGACGCCAACAGGAACCAAGGCTCAACTACAATAGGACAGCGCACACAGCCCACACAGGGGAGCACCTAGAAGGGCCAGCTCAGGTGACTGGGGAGGCTGAGCCACTGGACCCTACAGGACACCTACTGCACAAAGCCACTCTACAAATTCCAGGAGACACAGCAGCTCTACCTAATACATAGAAACAAACACCTGGAATCAGCCAAAATGTGGAGGCAAAGAAACATGCCACAAAGGAAAGAACAGAAGAAATCTCTAGAAAAGGAACTAAATGAAAGCTAACAGATACAGAGTTCATAATAATGGTTATAAGGATGCTCAAGGGTATTAGTAAGAGCATGATGAAAATAATTGAGAAAATCGATGACATAATAAAGTACCAACTTGAAATGAAGGCTACATGAACTGAAATGAAGAATAATTTACAGGGAATCAACAGTACAGTAGAGGATGCTGAGAATCAAATCAACAATTTAGAACATGAGGAAACAAAAAACACCCAACCAGAAGAGCGAAAAGAAAAGAGAATCCAGAAATATGAAGATAGCAACTTCAAGAAGCCCAACATTCACATTATTGGGATGCCAGAAGGAGAGGAAAGAGCAAGAAATTGAAAATCTATTTGAAAAAATAATGACAGAAAACTTCCCCTACCTGGGGAAAGAAATAGACTTACAAGTCCAGAAAGCACAGAGGGTCCCAAGCAAGAGGAACCAAAGAGGCCCACAGCAAGACACATCATAATTAAAATGCCAAAGCTTAAAGACAAAGAGAGAATCTTAAAAGCAGCAAGAGAAAAGCAGTTAGTTACCTACAAGGGGGCACCCATACGACTGCCAGGGGATTTCTCAACAGAAACTTTCCAGGCCAGAAGACAGTGGCAAGAAATATTCAAAAGGATGACAAACATGGAACTACAACCAAGATTGCTCTACCCAGCAAAGCTATCATTTAGATCTGAAGGTCAGATAAAGAGCTCCTCAGTCAAGGAAAAACTGAAGGAGTTCATCACCACCAGACCAGCACTACAGGCAATGTTGAAGGGTCTTCTTTAACAAGAAGCTAATGAACAAAAGAATCTGATGAACTAAATAGATCCAGAGACATTGACGCATGTAACAGACGATCACATTTCAGAGGGAAGAGGGAAGGGGGGTGGAGGGTGGGAAGAGATTAACCAAAGAAGTCATATGCATATATGCATACCCCATGGACACAGACAATGACAGGGTGAAGGCCTGGGGAGGGGGTGGGAGTGAAGTGGAGGGGGTCAATTGGGGGGAAAAATGGGACACCTGTAATACTTTCAACAATAAAGATAAATTTTTAAAAATAATAAAAGATAAAAGATAAAAACACTGAAAGATAAATGATAAATTGGAAAAAATAATTAGAATTGGATAAATTCATTGAAGTCGATACTCTGGGAGAACTGGATTTTAAACACGGATAGGTATGTAAATATTAAAATGCAATTTAAAGATGAAAAGGAAAATATTCCTCACTTGACACATGATTATTGTGATGATCAGGAAAAAACACACGACGGTTTATTTATTAATTTATTTTTTATTGAATTTACTGGGGTGACAAAGGTTAATAAAATTATACAAGTTTCAGGGGTACAATTCTATAACACATCATCTGTACACTGTACTGTGTGTTCACCACCCCAACCTAAGTCTCTGTCCATCACCATTTACCCAGGGTACGGGGTAGGGAGGGATGAACACATGAGCGTGTGAAAACCAACTCTCTGGGCTCGGGCTTCCTGTCTTTTGAAGGGCATGTGGTAAAGCTACAGGGTTCCCTGGAAATGTACTTGGCGTGTTGTGGGCTCTGCAATTTTTAAGATAATTCCTGTTTGTGCAACAAGCCGTAGAAAGTCATTTTTTCACTGGGATGGTGCCTCTTTCTGACTGTGGGCCTTACCTGTCTGAAGTTGTCTCTGGTCAGCTGAGGAGAGGGGTGGCTGTGCTTGCAGGTGGTTGGGAAGAAGGAGGCCTCAGCTGAGCCTGGCAGGGTTGAGGAAGGGTAACAGAGTCAGCTTTCGAAATGTGCATGGGCTGTTTCAATGTACGTTCCTGGTTATGGGTGTCAGAAAGCAACAGAGGTCCTCAGGGTGAGAGAGGGCCAGTTATGGGGTCCCTGTGAGCCCAACAGATACCCTAAAAGGAAGCTCTGTATGACAGGACCACAAACTGCCCACATAAGCATTTGCTGGGGGAGATGCTGACTCTGCTGAGTGTGTCAGGCAGTGAGGGGTCAGTGGCCAACCCAGGACTGCAGTAAAGGTGACAGGACCCTACCTGTGCCTTCTCACATAGGCCTCCATCTCCCCAGCCCATGTGGCAGTGCTCCGTCAAAACACACACCTGGCACCCCCTGCCCTTCCAGGGTCTCCCCAGCCTCAGGATGAAGCCCGAACTGGCACAGCTCAGATGCTCGTGACGGGGCACCTGATGGACAATCTCAGCTCCAACTTTTCCCAACTTCTACCTCTCTCCCCAGGGCCTTTGCTCTCCCTCCCCCTGACTTCCTCACCTCAACACCAGGGGGTGGCTCTCCTGACTGCTGGCCTGGCCTGTGTCACCAGGCCTCATTCTCCCTCTGAGCAGACCAGGCTGACATTTAGATTCTGTCACACAACAGAGTGACCCAGGTGGACTGCTGGCCATCCATTTGTTTATTTGCTCACCCATTCATTCTGTGCAGCCAGGGCAGGGTGGAGTCCTGATGGGTGGGGGGCAAGTTGGATGTGGACCGTGCTTACACTGAACTCCCAACCTGGTGGGGAACACAGACATTTAGACCCTAGGGAGATTCTGGCTGTTATGATGGAGGCTCTGCCAGGGGTTGGTGGGGGCAGGGAGTTAGTGGGAAGCAGGGAGGTGGGGGTGCAAGGAGGTGCGGGGAAGGGAGGCCAGGGCTGATGGGGAGGCGGTGTACAAAGCCTGAGTTTGAATCCTGGCTCCACAGGGCAGACTTATTCAGGGAAAGCCTCTGTGAGGGTACCAGGGCAACCTGCCCCAGGGTTTGTGGCAAAGGCTGAAAGTCCAGGCAGCCTGGCCCACGTCGCTCAGTGGCTGAGCATCAACCTCGGATCCAGGAGATGGCGGTTGGATTCCTGGTCAGGTCACAGGCCCCCGTTGTGGGCTCGATCCCCCATAGTGAGCGTGCAGGAGGCAGCTGACCAGTGACTCTCTCTCATTGATGTTTATCTTTCTCTCTCTCCTTTCCTCTCTCTGAAATCAACAAAAACATAAAAAAAAAATAAAGATAAAAGAAAACCTGGGCAAAGCACTCATTATAGTATATGGAGGACAACAGGCATCCAGCAAAAGTTAGTTACTCTTGAGAGTTCACGCTAACATGTAAGACATGAAAGGCGGGGCGGGGTGGGCGGTGGCAAGGGGAGCACACTGCGGAGGGGACAGCGCGGGCGAAGGCTCTGCGGGCTTAGAGGCCGGGTAGGGTGCGTGTGCGGAGCAGCGAGGGGGTCGCGGCAGAAGAGCCCAGGGAGGGGGGCGGTGGGCGCTGGAGGAGAGAGGCTCGGTCTTGGGGAAATGCTGCCGCCCAGCCTGGTGCGGGTCCTCTGCGGCTCCGCGGCGCCCGCTTCCCTCTGCCCCCAAAGCCCCACCGCCCAACGGACCTGGCCGCAGGGGAGCCGCAGCCTGGGGGCGCAGAGCGGCGCCACCTTCCCACGGAGGCGGCTGCAAGCCTCGTTGCCCCGGAAACCGAAAGAGTCTTTGGAAGTCAGCTCATGGCAACCCCGCTCCCGCGCGTGGGTGCCGCGGTTATTAGACAAGCCGCCTTACACCCCGTCTTCTAACCCCACACGCCCTGCCCGGGAAAGGCGGCGCCGTCCCCGTCCCGGTGCGTCCGCGCGACCCGCCCCGCCCCTGCCCAGAACGCGGCGAGACCTGCGCCTTCTCGCCGCGAGTCCCACGCAAAGGCGCCGCGAGCCGCGGGCGGCCTCCACAGATTCGGGAGGCAGATGGTTTCCGTGACAGGTGGGCGAGGGGCCCCTGCGCGCTGCCGGCGAACGTGGGCGCAGCTCTGTCCAGACGCGAGGCACCCGCGACACTCCGCGGCGCGGGGCGCGGGGCTGCGCGCTCTGGGGGCGTCTCCGCAGCGGCGCCGGCAAGCGGGTGCGCGCTCCCAGCACCCCTCCACGCACGCACGCCCCTTCCCTCGCGCGGACGCGCCTGCCGGCTCTCGGGCCCCGGCGCAGCGAGTTAGCGCGGCGATTAGCCCGCAGGGGGAGGCGTCCGACCGCAGCTCCTGGACGGTGTGGAAGGAACAGGCGCGGGCCCGGCCGCGCGGCCCGGCGGGACCCCGGAGGCCCTTGGAGACGCCCCCTCCCGGGCCTGCTTTCCGGAGGAGGGCGGAGGGCCCGGGGCGGCCTGCGGAAGGCCCCCCATGCCTCCTCCCCCCAGCTGGAGGCTCTCGGTCCGAATGCGGCAATTTACCGGCCGACCCCCGGTTGCACTCAGGCCATGAATCGCCTTCTAATGAGTTAACTCGCCACCACTCGCGTCCGGGAAGTTCCTGCAGGACCCGGGAGAAGGGCTTATCCCGAGGCTCCACCTCCACCCACATCCCCCGCCCCACGCGCGCGAGCCGGCGCTTTGCAGGCCGCGCCGGCAGGTCCCAGCACCCGCGCTCCTCTCCCCCGCCCAGCGCCCAGGCTCCCGCCCACCCCTCTGGCACCCCGGCCCACCTCCGCCCGGGGCCCCCCGACCCCCTCCCCTCGCCCCCAGGCTGGCCACATGCCTCTCCCGCCCCCAGGCCCCCTTCGTCCGGCCCCGCACCGGCTCCCCGCTTCCCGGCGCCTGCTTCCCCTTCAGGCGTCGTGGCCGCTGGGAAAGCGGTGGACGCGGAGGGCGGCGGAGCCCCGTCGCCAGGGCCGCGCAGACGTAGCAGCGCCGGAGGTGGGAGGTGGGAGGCGCTGGGGGGGTGGGGCCTGGGGGCCCCCGGTAGAGAGCCCCGGGGTGGGGGTGGCGTTGCCTCAGCGGCCAAGGGCGCCCCTGCCCAGAGGAAGGTGGCGAGACACGCGGGGGGCGCCTCTCCTTGGGGAGGCGGCCGAGGGGCGTCCTAGGGGCTGCGGGGGCCGCGGGCGCGGGAGGGCGGCGCCGCGGGCAGGGCGCTGGAAGCGGAGCGCCCTGGGAGGGGCGCCGCGGGCCGGGGAGGGGGCGCGTGCCCTGCGGCCCCCCGCGCCGTGCCGGTTCCCGTGTCGGCAGAGGATGCGGGCTCCGGCGGCGGCGGTGCGGGCCCGGGAGGACGCGGGAGGATGAGCACCAGGCCGGCGGTCCGGCCGCGCGGCGCCGGGAGGAGGCGCAGGCGGCGGGGGCGGCGGCGGGCGGCGGGCGCGCGGGGCGCGGGCCGGCTCGGGCTCGGAGGATGAAGTGCAGCGCCCGCGGGGCCTGCGCCGCGCTCTCCTCCTGCCTCCTGCTCGCCTGCGCGCTCAGCGCCGCCGCCGTCGGCCTCAAGTGCTTCTCGCTGGGCTCGGAGCTCCGCGGGGAGCCGTTCCGCCTGGGGGCGGCCGCCGGCGCCTTCTACTCGGGGCTGCTGCTGGCCGCCGGCCTCTCGCTGCTCGGCGCCGCCCTGCTCTGCTGCGGGCCCCGGGACGCGCCCCTCGCGGGGCCGGGGCCGGGGCCGGGGCCGGGGCCGGGGCCGGGGCCGGGGCTCGGAGTCCCCGCGGCCCCGGCAGGCGCTCCAGAGACCGCTCCGGGCGAGCCGGAGGCCGCAGTCGGGCCCGCGGGGCCGGTGAACAGCCAGAACCTGCTCCTGCTGGGCGTTCTCGTGTTCATGCTCGGGGTCCTCAGCGCCTTCGCGGGTGCGGTGATCGACGGCGACACCGTGTCCCTAGTGGAACGCAAGTACTCCCACTACTGCCTGCCCCCGCGCGCGCCGGCCGCGGCTCCGGGGCCTGCGGCCACCGCCCCCGGCGCGCCGCGCGCCCGCAGCACCCTGGACAGCGCCACGTCCGCCAAGTGCCGCCAGCTGAAGGACTACCAGCGGGGCCTGGTGCTTTCCACCGTCTTCAACTCGCTCGAGTGCCTCCTGGGCCTGCTCAGCCTCCTGCTGGTCAAGAACTATAGGTCGTCGCAGGCCCGGCGCGGCCGACGCGCCCGGCGGAGGGGAGGCCGGGCCCTGGCGCGGCCCCGCGGCGGCCCGGGGCTCCGCGCGCAGCCGCCGGTCTCCCGGGTGCGGCGGGGCCCGCGGGGCCGGCGGGGCCGGCGGCTGCAGCACCGCCCGAGCGAGGCGTCCATCCTGTCTCCGGAGGAGTCGGACTTCGCCGCGCCCGGGGACTGCGCGGGCCTCGTGGCGCACCACGCCGTCTCCTACATCAGCGTGGGCGGCTTCCACACGCCGGACGAGGCAGGCGTGGAGGTGTGCTGTGGAGGGCACCCGTCCGTGGAGCTGCCCGGGTACGCGCCCTCGGACCCCGACCTCGACGCCTCCTATCCTTACTGCTGCAGGCCGCCCTGCGAGGCGGCGCGCCCCTGGGAGCCAAGTCGGGCCTGTTGACCCCCCGGGCACACCCCCAACACGCCAAGACCGCGCTCCACCGCACCCGCCACCGCAGCGCGTGGGGACCGGGGCTGGCGGGGTGCAGAGCCAGGCCTCGCCGTGGTGTCTCATCGCCAGGGGCTGTTCGGCCCGGCAGCTGCCTCCGAGGTCTCTCCACCACGAGACTGGGCCTCCAGTGTTACCGTTTCTGTGTCCAGGAGGCTTCTCTTCTTTTCTGTATCTGTTCGTATCGGGATTCCACTTTAAAGTTTACAATAAATGTTTGGGGTTAGCTCGCCCCCAGCGCACTTCTCTCTGGCAAGTCCGTTCCCTGGGTGATGCTCCCAGGTCCCCGGTGAGAGCTCGCCCGGCCAGGGTGATTCCTGGTAGGAAGACCCCTCCCGCAGAGGACAGAAGGATCACTATGGGAGAGAAAGAAAGAAAGGAGAAGGGCCGGACAGCAACACTTTGTACACGGATGTGCCTGCTTTTGTCGAGACTTTCTTATTGTAAAGCTCCATAAACAGTGAACATGTTTGGTAAATTTATTGCAATTTAAAATTGGTGAGTTCCTTTATTAAATTAATTGCTATGTTATTGGAGTTAGAGGGTGTATACACACAGGTCATTTGGGGGGGAAACGGTTGAATTGATCAGACAGATGTGAACTCCAGCAGCTGTACTCGGGTTGCAGGTTGGCAAAACCCAGCCCCCTTCCGAAGCCAGTTTTCTGTGTGCACCAGGCCCCATCATCTCTTGTTTTGGGAGCTGATGATGAGGTTTCTGCTGCAAAGCTGAGCTTATTTTTGGTTCATACCCACAGACAACCCCATCCTGTTTTGGAAAACCAGTCATAGTTTTTTTGGCAAAGATGATTTGCCTGTTGATTAATTCATTATCTGGTAACTGGAGCATTATACCATTTCATTTAAAATATGCCCCTTAACTGATGTGAAGGTCATAGTTTAAAATCCTTAGGATGTGTGTGTGCATATTTGCACACACAGGATGAAATGTGTCCCAAACGACGGTGAAGATGAAGGTAAAGTGAATGTCCATTCAGTCGGGGGCTGGCTGGAAGCCACATGGGCTCAGAGTCTCTGGGAAAAGGCGATTTGACTCCCACACGTGGGAACTGTGGTGTCGGGCAGGTATGCATTGACTCTGAACTCCTTCAGAGGAGAGCCCCACACTGACCGAAAGGTGTGTGCCTCCAGCAAACCTCAGTGGGGACACACCAGTGCTCTGCCAGGAGGGAGCACAGCACAAACCCTTTAGTTGAGAAAAGTGAAAGAAATAATGTGTCGTGTATTTTTAGTGTTTGGGGTCCACTTCTCATTGTGAAAAAGAACCCAGATTTAGGAGTGGAGGTGGAGTTCCCAAGTCCAGGTTCTGGGGTGAGACCTCTCCTCAGCTCCCAGGTGTCCTGCCCAAAGCCCCTGTCCTGGCCAGGGTCTAGCCAGGCTGCCCAGCTGCAGCAGAGGCTGCTAGAGAGGTGTGGAGGCCTCTCACCGTTCAGTGGCGACAGACCCATCGGCCTGATGCTCAATGATTGTAAAACTCAAATATCTGATCAAAGAGCCAATGTCCTCTCCTGATACATTGATGCTGCCTGAGGAAAAAGGGTCATTCGTGTCCAGGTTACTCGGTTATCGCCCAGAGGCCTCTTCAGATGTGTGTCCTTATTAGGCCTCTGGATACAGCCAGGCTGAGGGCATGACCCAAGCAGTTTCCCCCATGGGGCCTTAGAGCCTGGCCCCTCGCCTGTCCCCACACCAGCAGCCCACTGGCCACCAACCTAAAAAGCAAATGTGATAAGTGGCAGCAAAAGTGACTTTAAAAAATACTTTCCCATCTACCTAACTCAAACCAATCAGGCCCCTCCAAGCATTTCCTGCTTCCTGAGCAGGGCTGAGCCCACTCCCTGTGGGGATGGCTCAGAGCTGCACAGCAGGGGTGGTCGGGTCAGAGTGATGCGAGGCATCAGACCCCCCAGACCCTTGTCCTCTTAGGTGGTTCATGTTACACAATTTGTGCAGCTCACATGTCAGATGCCTCATGAGTCTCAGATTTACATAAAAATCAGTGGCCTCTCTAGTTTCACACTTTTCCTGTGATGGAGCAGAAGGCAGAGCCGATGGGGCAGGCTGGGCCAGCTGGAGCCAGCCGCATCCTTTCTCTGTGGGCGTATGGATGGGCAGCAGGGAGTGCCTGGGTCACATAGAAGTGAACGTTGAAGTGACGGAAAAACTAGGTGACATTTTTTTAAAGATGCAAATGTTTCTAACCTCCCAGATACTCTTAACCCCACTCTATAGACCCTGCTATAATGATGTGGGACACCGGGGTTTTATTTTTATAGTTTACACAGGAAATGAAATCCCAAATATCCGAAAGCTAAAGTTGTTCCTAGGACCGGCAGTCGGGGAACAAGTGGAATCAGGAAGCCTCCGGCCTTCCTGTCCTTGGGACTAGCTTCCCTGGGAAGCCTCCACACCCTCGGATGTCCCACACTCACCCGTGCTCTGTCCACACTCATCCTGCTTTTTGAAAGTTTAAGTTAGTTGTTTAGAGTTGATTCTTTGTGCTCTTTGGAAACCAATGCCAGTCCTTGGACCTTTCTCACAATGGCTCTTATTGTGCTGCTCAGAATAATATTAAATGCTTGGCCTGGTGGAGGCCCAACCAGGAGTTTATTATCACAATGAAATACCAAAATTAAACACATTTTAGCGTTTTTAGATGGCTTCATCTTGAGTTCATAAGTTGTAATTTTAAACATACTTTTAAGGGAATAATTTAATGAAAATAAAACATGATGTGGTCACCAAACAAGCCACGCTTTCTGAAGATAGATAAACAGATGCTCCTGGGCTCCAGGCATCTGGGTTTACCCACCGTTCCTTAGTCAGAGGGGTGTTCTGCCTTGGCAGCACAAACCTGAACCTCACAACTGAATTTTTCACTGGATTCAATTAAACAATCAGTTAATTTAAAAACCAGTTCAGATGGTGTTTGTGGTGAAGATCAAACTGCTGGGGATTAAATTTTACACTTAGTGTCATGATCTAGCACAAGCGGAAGCCTCAACTATGCACACAGACACACATAGGCAAGTACACACACATGCATACAGGAGCACATACACGTGCACACACATGAGCCCACATGCACATGCACACACACACACAAGTGCACAAACACGGGAGTACATACAAACATAAAATGAGTGCATGCACACATGCATCTGTGCACGATACACGCATATTGCACACATGTGCACAGACACATGTATGCACACATGCACTGCCTTCTGGGCATGTTTGAGGGCCAGGCCAGCAGCCTTGCCTGGGGCACCCAGGACTCCAGGTGGAACCCGTATTGGGGAAGTGGCCTGGTGCACGCCTGCTGCAGCACTGTAGGACATGCATGTAAGGAACATGTCTTAGAGGGTAGCTTGTGGGTGCTGAGCTGCACATTGGCCCACACACTCTGTCACAGCCAGGTGAGGCAGGCGGGTGGGGTGCTCACTCACGCAAATGCCGGAACAGATCAGCACAGCTAACCACAATGGGGCTGTGTTGGGGTCTGGGTGAGTGGTGAGGGCCAGGCCGAGTTCCTAGGCCCCGAGGTGGTCTGTGTTGCACAGACATTGTGCTTGGTTGGTGCTGACCCTTGGGGTCACCTTCGGGTCGAGCTCCCCACATGACCAGGTCTGTGCACATGCCATGCTGCCCCACGGTGCCCTCAAGGTTATTATTGCCCCAAAGTGCTGTTTCCTCACCAAGACATAAAGAAAACTGATAAATGGCAGAGACCTTAAGAAAAATGAATTCCGGTGTGTAAGTAAGTATAAACTTTATGGACCTGTGTGCCTGTTTTTAAGTATGAGACAGAGACAAAAGCCTAATGTCAGCTGGTTTACCTTCCAGGTGGGATACAATGTCTTTGCTTAATTTGCTACTTTCCAGCACAGTGATTCAGCACAGGAACAAAACACCAACAAAATGGAAGAAAGAAGTTTAACTCAGGAAGATAGTATGCATATCTCATCATGTCCCCAATTTGAATTCTCAAGACTCCCAGGGGTGGGAGAGGAAAGCCTGGGGAGTCCCCTCACAGAGCTGTGTTTAGGAGAGTTCTCTTAAAATCTCTGCATTTGGTGGGAATCTGCTCATACACACAAGTTTCACCTAGAGAAGCCCTGACCTCAGTTTACCACTTTATCTGCGATTGATCCTCAGTAGGATGCCAATAAAAACCTTGTCGCTATAGGATCAATACAACCTGTGCTAAAGCACAGTGCTCTCCACAGAGCAGAGCCTCGCTGTCTGTGTCTGCTGGGCTCTCATCCTGGCCTTGCAGACCCTGGTGGTGTGGGTGTGGCCAGACCTACCTGGATGTGCCAAAGGCAGGAGGGCTGGGCAGGTGAGTGGGTGAATGGAGGCTGCTCTGGCCCTGCGCCCCTGCCTGGCTCTGCTCACAGCACAGGAGAGGGGCCCAGCCTGCCTGCCTTTTGCCCGTCACCCCAGGCCTGGATTTGGCCTGTGCACTTGCCGCGGTCTTCCGTATGCTTCCTAAATGCCAGCCTGGTCCCTTTTTTGACCTCTACTCCTGACCCAATGTTTTCCTACTCAGAAACTTTCAAGAACTGCCCCTTTCCTGAAGGAAAAGTTATACCTCATGGAGCTGGCCCAGCTGGACCCTCCCGCCTTCCCTGTGGGCCTCCAGGGGCCAAAGGTGAATGGCCAGGTGCTCCAGTCTGTGGGGCCCTGTGAATAAATGGTGTGGTGACTGAGACTGGTGCTCCTTGGACTACCTCAGGGGCCTGGACTGTCTCAGAGCTCCATTCCCTGCTCTCTTCTGGCTTCTGGTGGCTGCTGACAGTCTTTAGCTTGTAGACTTGTCACCCCATTTTCTGCCTCTGCCTTCACCTGGCCTTCTTGTACATCTCTGTGCCCTGTCTCTTGTAAGGACACTGTCATCAGTGTAGGCCCAGCTCTAGTTCAGTCTGATCTTTAAAGACCCTATTTCCAAATAAGGTCATAATCTGAGGGGACAAACATTTGGGGGGACAAGATTGAGCCCAGTACAGAACTGTCAAGGTTGGCAGTTTGCTCATTTCTTCCTGCCTGGGGCTCGCTTGGAAGACCTTGGGGCCAGTAGCCCTTGCTGGGCTGGGGTCCTGCGTGGACGGAGTTGTGAAGCCTCGTCACCAGGGTGCTCACGCACCTGAATGCATCTGTCAGGTGAATAACCTTTAAAGAGCTCAAACATTAAAATTGATTGCCCAAAGAGAAAAGTTTGTTTTTTTTTTTTAAAAAAGTTTTTATTGATCTCAGAGAGGGGAAAGGAGAGGGAGAGAGAGCAATAGAAACATCAATGATGAGTCATTGATCGGCTGCCTCCTGCACGCCCCCTGCTGGGGATCAGGCCTGAAACCCCGACACGTGCCCTGACGCAGAATCAACCAAGATCTCTTTGCTCATAGGGTGACGCTTAATCACTGAGCCACGCCCGCCAGGTGAGAAAAACTTTCTTAAAATAAGTTACCCTTGGCTTATTTGCAAATGTTTTCAGGTAGCAACCATAATAACTTATTTGGCAAATTTATACTGGCACATCACTTTCCTGAAACTCCATGGCAGCTTGGGGCAGAAGTGGCCTCGGAGCTGGGGAAGGGAGGCTCCTTATCCAGTTGGAGAACACAGCCAAAGTGCCAGAGGACGGGAGTTCAATGCCCCGGGGCTGCTCTGAAAGGGACCGTCTCCACTGACCAGGGTCCTCCGGGACTCTCTGCCTCAGACCAAGCCTGAGTCTTGCTCATTTTAGGGGCTATCTTTCTGTCGTCCTCACCTCCCAGCCTGTTTCCTGCCCTCAATCCCAGGCCCCTTGTCCTGACCAGGTGGTATGTTACCTTTGTTGGGACCCTCCCCTCAAATTCACCTACAGGACAGTGCCTTTTCCGCTGGCCCTTTTGCCCCAGGGCTGCTACGCCTGTCCCAGTGGGCCTGCTCCTGAGCATCCCTCCTGCCTCCCAAGTGTGACTCTCCTAGTTTTTCCTTAAGTGCACAACCTCAGTTTTCCCATGTAGGAGCTTGTCTGCCCCTGTGGAGTGCACACAGGCCACCCTCCCTCACTTCCTGCCCCTCTCAGCCATCCCTCCAAGCTCTACCAGCTGCCACAGGCCAGCCCTCACCTGGGACCCTGTGGGGCACCTGGAGCACTCCCCTCCCCTGTAGGTGTCAGCTGGTCAGTGACTAATTGGTCTTGAGGGCTCCTCATGGCCATCTATCGAGCACTTTAGGTTCAGTCTCCCTTAATCCCAAACACAGTCACTTCACAGGTGGGAAAACCAAGGTTTAGGGAACCTGCTTCTGTCCCTAGGATGGAGCCCGTTTGAGAGCCAGAGGCCTCTGTTGTCTCTTCTGTTGCTGGGACCCTGCCTTGTTCTACATGCAGGGACCAAGGATCTGTTCCTAAGCAGCCTCTGTGGGACTTTGTCAGCTCAGGTACGGGGTGGGCAGTGTGACAACCTGAATCTCTTTCCAGACCTCTGGGCCTTAACCACATGCTAACTACCATCCCTCAGTCCCTCAGAACCCCAAACAGCCTTTCCTTCCAAACTCCGTATCTTCCCCTTCTCAGCCAAGTGGCTCCACCCCCAGGATCCTGTCCCCATGCCCTCAGCAGGCCCTTCAAGTCCACACTCTGCTAACTCATCTCACTCAGCTTTCCATTCAATAACCATCATGTGGGCTGGATGCCATGCCTTTGGAGGGTGCTTGCAGTCTGCCACTTGCCATGACTCCAAGGCATGTGCTTGCTCCAGGGGGACCCATAGGACACAGATTCTTCATTCTTTTCCATACTAAGTCCAGAAATCTGGTTGCCTCTGACATGTAGAGCACACCTCAGTCTTTCCAGCCACATTTCAAGTGAGCATCAGCTGCGTGTCTGACTTAGAATGACAGCGTCTTCTCCCTCACACTTATTTTCACCAGGAAATGTGTTAAATGTAAAGTACTTCACACAACATAACCCACACGTACCCACCACTGAGACTCAGTCTGCGTTGCCATTGAAACTAAAACAGCTGGCGTGGCTCAGTGGTTAGAGTGTTGGCCTGCGCACTGAGGGATCTTGGGTTCAATTCCTGGTCATGGGCAAGTACCTGGGCTGCAGGTTTGATTCCTGCCCAGTCGAGGTGCATGCGGGAGGCAAGCCATTGATGTTTCTCTCTCACATTGATGTTTCTCTCTCTTTCTCCCTTCCACTACCTCTAAAAAGCAATGGAAAAAATATTCTCAGGTGAGCATTAACAAAAAAAAATTACAAGTGACATCATTACTTAAAAAGCAGGGGCAGATCCTGGGGAGGAGAGGAATTGGGGGAGGAGAGTGAAGGCTGCTGGTGAAGAGCACAGCTGGGCTCAACCCCCCATTCTCTGAGATCACATTACTTTTTGGAATCAGAAGTTTTAAAGGCAGAGGCAGCAGTGGGCCCAAGAGTGTGCCACATGATGTGTCCTGTGGTAACTGTGGAGAGTGTGTCCTCTGGGACACCCTGGAGAGCAGGACCACAACTGATTGGATGAAATCCCCATCTATGATTGGTGCCGGGTACCCGGTGCCCACCTGCTCCCCTCAGACCGTGAGGCTGTCTCCAGGAGAGCCCCTCAGCACGGATCGCAACGCTTGCCTGAGAGAATGGCAGCCTAATGGTTTGGGGCATACATTTCCTTGAAAACCAAGTGGCCTGTCGTGGAAGCAGCACCCACCATAGATGCTGTTGATTACGACATTTGAGCTTTCACACTAAGAGTTTTGGGAAACTTATATCCGCCCCTGTGCTTCCAACATTTTGAGAGTTCTCATGAGACTGGGCAAAGCAACTGTTGATTTGTGGCTTTGCATAATGAACCGTGCCACCATGTGGAACCCTTATTTTCCAGATGCGAGAGTGACAGAACCACAGCTGGGGAGGGTCCCTCACAGCCCCACAGAAGCAATGAGCCCAGCCCACTGATGTGCTTTCAGACCGTATAGTGCAACTAAGCTTCCTTTTCAAAATAACTTTATTTTGCAGAAGTTTAAATCTCACAAGAAGTTGCAGAAACAGTGCAGTTCCTTGTCCTATGCCCCAGCTTCCCCCAGTGGCATTTAAAGCCACATAGGACCTGTGGAAACCTAGTGCCTGAGGCCGGTGCAGCACTAACTCAGATGCAAAGTCTCACATGCACTCATTGCTTTTCCTCCTACTCATCTTTAAGAGACTGTCATTTGTTGAGTTTCAGTGAAGTGTCCGAACAGAACAGCCATGAGGACCAGAAAAAGAATGAGCTACTCCCCCCGTTCCAGCAACAGGCCTGCGAGACCATGTCACCTGCACACACATCACAAGAGACCGAATGCAGAATCCAACCATCTTCAACTGAGCCAGACACTTGGGATTTGCAAAAATATAAGGTAATGCCACTCTTCTTGCTAAATATTTTTGTTGTGGAAAATAGTTATTTTTCTTAAAAATATTTTTTATTAACATTTTCAAATGAATAAGTTTCTGAAATGTCTTAGTTTTAATTTCAAATGCACCAGTGCCAACAGCTGTAACCACATGAAGCAAAGCTCTGTGGGCCCCTGGTTTCTACGGTTGTGTGAAGGGGTCAGAGCTCTGCAGCCAAGGAGCCAAGGAGCCTCCTCCCCCAGGCCTGCGGGGCTCTCTGAAGGTCACACACATGACAACCTCGCAACCTTCTTATACACTGTTTTAAACACACAAACTCGGTCGTACCATAACTTACCCAGAAGAAATTGAAAGTTCAGCAGTTCTGTAGTGACTGTTGACAGGGGAAGCTGATTCGTACTCGCACCAAGCGCTCTAGAGTGACCCTTGTGATGCGACTTACCACTGACTCTAGTTCAAGTATGGTAAACCGAGAAACTGAAGCCATTCATCAACATGGTAGAATCCGCACCTTCTCTTTAGGATAATCTTGCATTTATAGCTATTTTCCCAAGGTCTGCCTTTGCACTGGCCCGGCCCACGGCGGTAAAGCACACGCAGAGGGCAGCTGTGATGAGCAGGCGCGTCCCCTCATACAGGAGCTTTGGAGAAAACACACTCCATATGAACAGGTGGTAGCGCAGGGCCGTCACCAGGATGATGTAGGCAGCAACTGGGATGGAGCCAACCAGCGCGTAGCAGAAGCAGGCGTGTCTCAGCGCTGAACTTCTGTTAACAAGAGGGAGGCAGGGTTAGCACTTGCCACTGTGCCACCTGAGGCACAAACGCATCGCTGACATTCTTACTTTGATGTGTTTTTATTGATTTCAGAGAGAGGAAGGGAGAGGGAAAGAGAGAAACATCAACAATGAGAGAGTCATTGATCAGTTGCCTCCTGCATGCACCCGACTGGGGATTGAGCCCGCAACCTGGGCATGTGCCCTGACCAGGAATCGAACGGGAGACCTCTTGGTGCAGGGGACAACCTCAACCATGGAGCCACACTGGCCAGGATATTTTGGAAATGATGAGGTAATTCTGGCTACTAGGTCAGGTCAGTCTGGTGGGTGGAGACTGCATTTCCAATGGGCACTGAGATGCTCCAGGAGACAGTGTGCAGGTGGGCACCTCCCCCATGCTCCAGGGCCACTGTGATCTGAAGTATTTTTGAAAACTCTACCCCCACGTCCACACAGTTATCTATTTTAAAGTGATATGCATGTACTACTACACTGTCACATATAAAATATAAACGCTGAAAAGAAAATCACACAAGACTATGAACAGCTATATGCCAACAAACTGAACAATCTGTAAGAAATGAATAAATTCCTAGAAATGTACAATCTTCCAAGAGTGAGTCAAGAAAGAAAATCTGAACAGACTAGTAACTTACTACTAATGAAGTCAAAGCAGTAATAAAAAAACTCCCAATAAACAAAAGTCCTGGACCAATGGCTTCCCACACAAATTTTACTAAACACTCAAAAAAGAATTAACATATATCCTTCTTAAACTGTTCCAAAAAATTAAAGAGGAGGGAAGGGTCCCAAGCTCATTTTACGTGGCCAGCATGATCCTAATTCCAAAACCAGACAGAGAAACTAAAAAAGGAAATTAAAGGCCAATGTCCCTGATGAACATAAATGCAAAAATCCTCAACAAAATATTAGCCAACTGAACCCAGCCACACGTTTAAAAGATCACACACCATAATCAAGGCTAAACAGAGAGCCCAGAAATAAACCCCAGCCTACATGGTCAATTTGTCCACGAGAGAGGAGGCAAGAGCGCACAGTGGGGTAATGACAGTCTCCTCAATAAATGGTGCTGGGAAAAATGGAAAGATGTGGAAAAAATGAAGCTAGATCACCAAATTCCACCACATAAGAATCGACTCAAAATGGACTAAAAACCTAAATGCAAGGCCCTCAGCACAGTGTATGCCGCTTTCCTCTACTCTCAGGCCCACACGGACCCCATGGGCTCCCCCACAACAGCCCTGCTCTGGGAAGCATCCTGACCCAGCGCTCTGGATCTGGTCCACACTGAGGCCCCTCCAGACCTTGAGCTCCTGCAGGGAGTCCTTGTGCACCATAGGCCCCAGTAGGGATCCAACCCATCACGGAGGGGGAACCCAGGGAGTCGTCACCTCCTGGAGCCACGGCACCAACAATAAAGGGGAACCTGGGAGAAGCTTCGTGGCTGGACAGGCCTTGGCCCCTTGCTGCCCTTGCCTGGGGATTGCGTGTCTGTGCTCAGCCCAGAGACTCTGTCCTTCCCCCACCACAGAGCACAGGCCTTCTGTAGCCACACCCAAGGCCACCACTCCCATCACCTTGGCAAAGGGTGACCTGCACTTGAGAACAGACAGCCCTGTGCCAGACTCTGCTGAGGGACAGGGGAAGAGCTGCACCTGCTGGGTTCTGCACTCAGGAAGTTCACCAGGTGGCTGGCCCATAGCACGGGCCCTGTGTATGTCGCAAACGCCGTCAGGAACATGGCCGGGATCTCCACGTAGGTGCTCAGGCCCACGAATCCTGCCGAGATGTCCACCGTGGCGATGTTGTTGGAGTTTCCCTGCAACATAGACAGACAGCGCTGACAAGCCACTCTCATACCACTGCCACTGTGACGAGAAGACGGTCGTGGTGACAAAAACACACAAGAGCCCTGGCCTCCCATCCACCCCTTGCTGTCCTGGCTGACCCTGGACACACTGCCCCTCCGCCAGCTGGCCTCCTCAGACAGTGAGGAGCAAGGGCAAGGTCAGGTCCTTGAGAAACAATATAGACAGAAGTCTGATGAACTGCGGCAAATTCTTAACTTCCTTTGTTCTATCTACTTAACACAGACACACTGGCACCCCCATACCCCCAGGGCCCTGTCTGAGGGCTGCATGTGACCCTGGGAGGTAACTGGTCCCGGGGCCCTGGTTGGAGGCTGAGGGTGGTATTCCCCCTGAGGTCTAGTCTGACAGGATGCTGCTTTTTGGCTGGAGGGCTTTGGCCATTTCGCTGGTAGCGAGGAACCTGCTGCCACCCAACTTGTCTTGCACAAGAGGGTGGGGTTCTGGTCTAGGGAAGGGTTTCCTGGCATTCAGCCCCTCTCTCTGCCTTCAGGCTCTATCGATGCTGGCAACCTCTCCTCAGAAATTCAGGACATTTACAGCCCAGCAGGGCCCCTCTGCTCCAGGTACCCAGCGGCCCAGGACACAATCCTGCAGGTGTTTGCAGCTCTGCAAACTCACAGTCAACCCCACTGTGTCTTCCCCGGGCTGGTGCCATTCCAGGCAGTCACAGTGGGAGGCCTCCCAATATCCTGTCCTCACTGCTGGACCTTGGGCCCATCCTCGACAGTCACCCCTGAGTACGACTTCCCCTTCAGTCCACTTTGCCCACGGCTACCTGGGCTCCCCTGATGCCTCTTAGCCGCCCTCCCCAGAGACCGAGACCTGGAGCTAAGACAGTCTCAAATGCCAGGGTGAGGGGAAGTGTGACAAGGGTAGAAGAGCAAAGTGGCTGGAGGTCCACAAATGTATTGCTGTTTGTGCAGCTAAGGCATGAACCACGCGCCAGGCTTTCTTGAATTAATTCATTTAATCCTCAATAGTCCTGACATGGTGCCATGTAACCCTTAGTGTACAGATGGGAAACCGAGGCAGAGCCCCAAGGACCTGTGGGGGCCAGCAGATGCCATTAAGGAGTTCACTGCAAGGGGCACTTGCCCTGGACTTCACTCCACACCCCTCTAGGCTTCAGGGAACAGACAGAGAAACCATGTGACTGGGCTGCTGTGGTGAGGCAGGAGCAGCAGAAAACCAGGAGAGGAGGGGGAGAGGGTGGGAAGAGGCCCAGGCCGACCTCGGGACACACAGAAACAGACAAGTCTTTAGGTCTGGACAGAGCAGGAGGAGGCAGGAACTTTGAGAAAATAGAGACCCTCTCCTAAGGATGGGAAAACAAAAGCTGAGCCGCCCAGCAGCCTGTGGTCCTCAGGGTGCACAGTGGGAGGGAGTAGCCCAGGAGCCTCAGGCAGTGACCAGGTCAGGGGTGGGGCTTGGAGCCACATAGTAAGAAGGCTGGGAGGTAACTGGGTCCCTGCAAGGAGGGGAGCTGTACCCCCATCCACCTGTCCAGGTGCCCTTCCAAGTTCACCGTGCACACTGAGGTCTATCCTGGAGGTGGCCTGGGCTTGAGTCTGATGAGCCTTTCAACATCGGAGAGGAGCCCGGTTGGGCGTGGCTCAGGGGTTGAGCATGGACGTAGGATCCAGGAGATCGAAGTTCGATTCCTGGTCAGGGCACATGCCTGGGTTGCGGGCTCAATCCCCAGTCAGGGGATGAGCAGGAGGTAGCCAGTCAATGACGACTCTCTAATTGATGTTTCTGTCTCTGTCTCCCTCTCCCTTCCTTTCTCTGAAATCAATAAAGATATCTTTTAAAAAAACTAAAACAAAAAAAAAACATCAGAGAGATGTGCTGACTGCCAGGCACGAGAGCACAGACACTGTCTCAGCAGATGGGTGGTGGACATGTGCTCTGTGCTGGGCAGGAGCCGTGTAGCAGCCAGCTCAGCTGCCGTGGACCCACCACGCACGTCTCACAGACTGTGTTACATCCTATAAAACACACGGAGACTGAGCATCAGTTACCATTCCACTGACAGCTCTTTCACTAACAAACAGTGTAACTTCCCAGCTTACGGTATAACTTTCTCAAAGAAAAATTAAATGATACATGACATTAAGTGTTAGTGGTCTTCTACCCATGATAATGATGAAGCCTACCTGAAAATAAAAGAACGCCTGCCCGAACCAGTAGTGCATGGCGGCGACCTCCACAGCAGCGTGCCGCAGGGGCCTCCAGACGAACCTGGCCATCATGGTCTGGGTTAGGAGGCTGCACACCAGGACGGGGAGGTTATGGGGCCTGAAGAGCAAGGCTGCCAGGAGCACCAGTCCACTGTGCACATCCCACAGACACATGGGCTGGACTGGGACATCGGAAGCGAGGGCGCAAGACTGAAGCATGCCTCTGGTGCCCGTGAACAGAATGCCGAGGACAGACACATACACACAGCGAGCTTCAATGATGCCCCTAAAAAGCCAAAACAAATTAGACCTGTTAGCACCACCTAGAAAAATGCAAGCACATATTTTCCCATGAAGATGCGTGTCTACTCAGCGGGCTCACAGGCCATAAGCCCTGCCTGCCGGGTGGCCAGGGGAGGAGGGTGTCTGCCTGGGCATGGCCCCCGGACCCCTTTCTGCATGCACTCCTCTGATGAGCTGGCATACGGAAACCTTTCTCCTCTTGCCCAAGGACCACAGGGCCCGGCTCTGCCAGGAACTTCATGAGCTGACAGATGTGGACACCACCCACACACGCATGGCCACACAGGTTAAGCTGCCTCTGCACGTGTCTGTGCACACAACTGTGCAGTCCAGCAGGGGTCTGGAGAAAGGTAGGGCAGTGAGTCTGGGCTCTGCCACTTCTTAGCTCTGCTGTTGTGGGCAAGTGAGTCAGGACTGCTGATGCTTAACTCTGTTACTTGTCACTGAAGGGAAATGGCGCCTGCACCTCACAGGGCTGCCCTGGGAACTAGGTGTCTCCGCACTTCGTTTACGGTTGCCTGCAAAAGACACAACTGCTGACACTATGCCGAAGAGCATAAAATACATGTTCCTAGGACATGTTTAAATAAGTTTCACAAAGAAAATATTTTATATGAGAAAGGCTAATTGCTTAAGTAATGCTAAATAAAAATATTTTTAGTGAAATAATCATAACATATATTTTGAAAAAATAAACTTTCATATTTTCTCAGGAAGGTTTATGCATTTGATTTACTTTTTAAAGAATGGCTTATTGATTTGTTGAGACAGAGGGAGAGGGAGAGAGAGAGAAACATCGATGGGCTGCTTCCTGCTTGCAGACTGGGGAAAGAGTCCCTAACCCAGGCATATGCCCTGACTGGGAATTGAACTGGAGACCTCTTGGTGCACGGGACTACACTCAACCAACGGAGCCTCACTGGCCAGACCAGGCTTATGCATTTTAAAAACAACTCTTTTTAATACGATGAGTTAATTCCAATAGTGGAAGCATGGTTAATTCTACCGTGTGATGACTCAAGCCTGTCCCAGGGCCACGCCCTGCCATGGAGCTGAGGTCAGGTGCACTCACAGTCCAGGTGAGCTAAGCTGAGCTAACGACAAACCCCTATGGTTAAAGGAGAGAGCAGCGGAGGCCTGAGCAGTCAGAGCTGATGGAAGAGAGGGCTGGGCTGTGTCTGCAGCCCCAGGGCAGGCTGAGTGGCACCCAGGAGGAGGAGGCCGCTGAGTCCAGGCTTAAGCACGAGCAGCCAAGAGTAAATGTAAAGGAGGGTTTTAGATACTGATGGGCAGCAGTGCCTGAGGCCCAAGAGGAGAGAAGCAGCTGTCCGGTGATCTAGAATCAGGACAGCTCTGGAACCAGGGTGGATCTAGAATCGGGACAGACAGGTGGAGATAGAGCATTTTACAGGAAAAGTGAGTCAAGCAGCACAGACCAACCAGGACATGCTGCTCTGCGAGTGCCCCGTGCCTTGGAAGGGAACCTTGTGCGAGTGCTCCATGCCCGGGACAGGAACCCTGTGCGTGAGTTGTGCCTGGGACAGGAGAAAGCCTGTGTGTGCCAGTGAGCCCAGGAAAGGTAAGACATGTGTTCCAAGTTTTGAAGTGAGTGATGCTGGAATTGGGGCATTGGCCCAAGAGGAAGTGAGGGATTTATTCGTGTCTAACAGTGAGATTTAGACAAATGACCCTGCAGTAAACACCAGAAGTGTGACCTCCAGCCCTGGCACATGTCCAGTCTCAGACTCTGAACTGCACGTTCTTTGAGATGCTGTCCCCACCTGGCTGCCTCCTCAGGTGAAGGCCCACCTCCCTGCTGTCCCCTCAGCTAGGCCCTGGCATCACCTCGACTCCCCACACCAGTTGGCAGGTCATTTCCAGGGATGCCTCTGTGCGCCTTGGCTACCCACACGGCCTAGCTCAGCCCTCAGCTTTCACCAAGACCTTCTGCGAGATAACACTTGGTTTTCTCCCTCCGATTAGACAAGCAATACAGAACTGAGTGAAGGGAAGATAGACCCCCATCTACAATCCGTGTCCCAAACACAATCACTGCCAATTACGTATTTTAGTCTTTCACACAGGAAAGACTACTTCCTAAGGTCAGGCCGCACACAGCTGACAGCCTGCTGCTCCACATCCCCGCGCGTCCTAGAAACACAATGCTCCCTAAACGATGCGTGGCTGTGAGAGTCCAGCACAAGCTCCCACTAGCTCAGAGGCTTGTCCACTACAGGTAGCCAACCACCCCGTGTTCCATTCTGTGCAACTGTGGGTGCCTCAGAGAGCAGAGCAGTCTGCACCCGTCTCAGGCCTCCTCTCCACTTGTCTCTGGACATAAATTCTCCAAGAGGATGCCTGAGACAGAGGGTTCTCCATGTTTCATACAGTCATCAACACACCACTCCACATCTCCACTATAGAGCAGCTGCCCCCAACCTGCAGGGATGGACACGGGCTCAGCCAGCACGAGGCTCCTCCTCAGTTCACTGCAAAACGTGGAGAGTTGAGTTTCTGCTGTTTCCCAAATGCTGGGAACGCCCTCTGTCACCTCATTACCTCCCAGATAAACAAAGCCAAATCCTTTAGATCCCTTGTTCTTAAAAAAATCCCTTATTTTAAAAAATGACCTTCAAACCTCTCCCTCCCGAGTTACTGTCTCTCTCCCACCAGAAGAGAGAGGGAGACAGTTCACTGGGGCCCTTTCAGTTGGGCCCTAGGAACTGTTGCGAGATCACTTCACAAACAGCAAACCCAGTGCCCTGAAGACGGCAGGGCCTGTGTGAGCCACAAACCAGGAGGGACCTTGAGACAAACCCAGGGGCTGCCAGTGCACTACCTTGAAATGTCTTTGTTGCCTCGTTGCCATGGGGACAGCACCTGGCCAATGGCTGCCCTGTAGCAGTAGACGCCCAGCAGGCCAAGCGCCAGGGCTGCTCTGGACACTGGGGAGCACCTGCCCTGAACCAGCACGAAGATGGCAATGAGGGACAGGGCAGCCAGGACGGAGAGCTCGGCCTTGTGGTCAGAGCTGAAATGGAATGGAAAATGCCAGAAATTACTGACCAGTGTAGCTGGTGATGTTATGGGTCCATACTGAGTGGGTTTTTAAGGGCTGTACTAAAAATAGCCGATTTCCCTGAAAAACATGAAAGAAAATTGCCGATTTAAATGCAAACTGAGATTCTCACAATGAAGGGCTGCTGACATGAACTCCAGCTTCTTGCCGTGGTTCCCCTCACTGGCTCCGCCCTGGCCAGGACAGTGATGTGTATAAAACACTGTCCCCTGCACCTCTTTTCTGAGGCAGCCACACGTGTTCCCCAACACAGGTGAGGAGGTGCTGGGCAGACCACATGTTTCTCAGGGCACATCCACTCACGGGAGACACCACCTTCTTGTGGGATCCCGTGCCCAGGTGGGAGAACCCAAGAGGTTCTGAGGCTCATAGGCAACACAGGGCAGGGTCGGCCTCTCTCTGCCTGGCCCATGCCCACCGCTGCTGCCCCGGGGAGCACTGCTCAAGAACAAAGCCCAGACATACATTAGCTGCAAGGGGATGAGTGACTCTGCCCAGTTACATAAAGTGAAACACGGCTGGGAAACATACAGAGGGCACGTGTGGCCTGGTCTTTGCTCTGGAGGTGGTCACATGGGTGCTCACTCATTGCTGGTTTGAACTAAGCATTTCATGCACTGTCCTGAGTTAATTGCCATAACTGAAAAAGAGAAACAGAAAACAAGTGTGACACCCCAAACAGGTCTGTCGTGGAGCAGTGGGGTCCAGCTGCTGCCTCTGCTAACTGGCAGGGACAATGTGACACAGGAGAGGAGCCCAGCCAGAGGGACGGGTCCAGTGTCGGTAAGGTCCAGACTGGGCAGGGCACCACTGGGCAGGAGCCGGGCAGGGCGGTGGGGTGCCCTACACATACGTGAGTGCACCTGGGTGGGGAACCAGCAAATTTTCCTGCATGGCTGCAGTTTTCTGAACAAGGGGTGGGGCCACAGTGCTGTCCCAGTGCCATGGGGCTTGGGCTTGGCTCCCTCACCCCAGGTGGGACAACAGTGTCCTCTCTCCAGGGCCGCTGTGAAAGTGAGATGAGTGGGCTTGCAGCAGGATGCCCACCAAACCTTGTCTCCCGTGGCTGCTGTGGCTGTCAGGGGCTTGCTAATGTTGTTGATGGCTGGGAGAGATCCCCCAGGAAGCACTTGCCAGAGAAGTAAACACACTCACTGGCTCTGAGGCAAGGTCAAGCTGTCTTCCAGAAGGACTGTGTCAGCATGTGGTTTCAGGGTCCCTGGGCTTCACCCAGGCTGGGTTCTATCCCTTTTGTTTCTCTACATTGTTAGGTACAAAGTCACACCTTGTCATTTACCTGAAGCTTTCTAACTGCTAGTGGGAGTGAGCACTTCCCTTGCTCCTGCTGGAGCCCCTCCTTTAAAAGCAGGGGTCTGTGACTGTCCTGAGCCCTTCCTTGCAACGACCAGACTTGACCTTATCCACTGCACTCCCGGGAAACTGTTCTTTCACTGGGCCAGTTCTCCATTGATGGACAGTAACGGCTGCACTGCTGCCAGGCCTGGACCTTTTCCTGTCTGGCTTCCACCTGCTGTACCTTCTCCCAGGTGTTGAAGGACCTGCACAATCAGCAGCCAGCGAGGGTGAGGGCAGAGCTTTGCTGCTTCCAACCACTGGCTGAGCCCTGCCCTGTCGTCTTGTTGGGAAGCAGGTGAGCCACATCCTTGCTGCGACTGTCACTGAAAACTCAGTTTTCAGACACTGATGACAGGGATTTGGCAATAAGACACCACATGTACGAGGCTAACATTGTGTGAGGTCACCCTTCAACATCAACTCACAGGTTAGGGTGCATTTTTCCCCTTCTTCCAACATCAAATACTGTGTCTATCCTGAAGGTGAAGAATAAACAGATCTACATTTGGAAAAAGGAGATTGCGTGGGGCCAGGCAGCCATGGCCACGGCGCGTGCTCTCACCTGGTGAGCCAGTGCCCCAGATCAGGACGGTGGGCCCACTGCACCCCAGTCTGGTTCAGGGACCGCAGGAGGCGGCAGCAGCCGAGGATCAGCCATGGGCCAGCCAGCATCATGCACTTCTCATGGCCTGGGAGTGTGTCCAGGGAGGACAGGCTCTTATGTTCCTGGTTGACCTCTAACACATCGCAGCCAGTACTCTTGTCCTGCAAAACTGGTGCCACGCTGGCAGATGCTCCTTCCACATGTGAGCACCGCTGCGGCTCCCTGCCATCCCGCAGGAAGCAGTCCCTGTAGCTCCTGTGACCCAGGGCCAGACACAGGGTGCTGAGGAGGAAGTACCAGGTCTGGTGCTCCTCCTCAACGAAGCTGCTTGCACCCAGACTCAGGGCGTGACCCACAGTCCCAGCGAGGATAAGGAGACTCAGCTCTGACCAGGAGCTGAAGAGGGCCAGATTCTGTAAAAAGGAAGGTGTGTTTGTAAGGGAAAATCTGAAAATTGCACATGACCTGCTGCATGCTGGTCACAGAGCTTCACTCTCCGTGACACTCACCGGTGATCCCTGCTCTGGAGGGACGGCCCACTCTCCTTGGCACAGCCAGGGACTTGGCTGTCCGCACCCTGGCAAGCCTGTCCTAAGCTGAGTGACATGGTGGATTGTTTAGACCTGAACTGCCTGAGCAGTATAGGGCTGAGAGAGCTTGTCTTGGTCCCTGGCCTAATCCTTCATACAACGTCCTCACCCTCTCGAGCCTGGGTCATCAGGTGGCCACAGCCAGTCCTGCTACTAAAATCAAAGAATCTTGAGGACATTTCCCAGTGAATCAGACCTCTGACTTCTCCATGAATGTTCCAGAATTTCAGAAGTTTCCACTGAAAGGGTTGATTCCATTGAAATGAAAAGTTGGCATCCTAGTACCATCCCCTCTGCACCCACTTGAAGCATGAGAGGGTGAAGATGAGCACTAGCAACTCACTGGATAACTCCTTGGTATCTATTCTCCGGTGTTCAGCTGGGATGCATCGGATAGGCACAGTGGGCCTTATCAGGCCCTAGAGTCATGCGGCCCAGGAAAAGCCTGCACTACGCAGGTCCCACAGATGCGGTCCTGCGCCAGGCCTGGGCTCTGGGCCAGGCCGTTTGCCCACCTCTTCCGTCCTGCCCTGCTGCCACACAAAGCTAAGAAACGAGGGTGTGAGAGGCCACAAGCTTGAAGAGTTCTAAAGGAAATCGTCCACAAATAAGACGACCCTGTACCAGGCAGGTTGGGGTTGGAGGGCAAGGTTTGGAAGGGGTCTGTGCCGCGTTCCCCCTTCCCTGGGCTGCAGCCCAAACACCCTGAGAGATGGTCTGACTCACGCACATCCCATCAGCCAGCTGCCTACTTGGCTGTGACCAGCAGCTCTGCATAGCTCCTGTTTGACAGTTACAGGACCCTGTCTTTCCCCGACAGGGGAGGCCTGTGATATGACAACATAGAGCTCAGAGTCTGAAGTAGGCACCCACAACCTAGGGACAGGCTGCCCTCACCAGCTCCTTTCCTGCCCCAGCCAACGATGTGCCTGCTGCACACCAGGGCTTTGCCCAAGGCCCAGTGAGTGAAAGACCGACTAAGTAACAAAATCCAGAAAGATGGCGCCACATCTGTGGAACCAGCCTTACCCTCCTCAGAAGCTGCCCGTCCACACACGTCCTGGTCAGAGCAGACACAACTGCGCAGAACATCACGGAGACCAGCACCATCACCGAACCCACTGTGGGCCACGAGAGGCTGCAGAGGTAGCAGAAGCCCTCGGCCGAGGTACACACGACGACGTGCGTGGCCCAGAGGAGCAGGAACATCAAGTAGAAGAGCAGAGAAAACAGAGGCGACGACAGGGGAACCTCCAGCTCAGCCGTGGCGCCCAGGGCCTGTGGGATACTGAGCAGGAGCAGGGCGAGAACCTGCGACAGGAAAGCAAGGGCCACGTCCACGACCGCTGGGCCTGCAGAGAACTGCCCAGAACGGCACCTGAAGCACTGCGGTGAGCAGTGCCGGGCCCTGACAGGACTGTGTGCATAGGACCCACGTGAACAGCAGGAAGATGCCTATTTTTTCATTTTTGGGAACAGTGATATCCTACAGACTCTACACTGTAATGTTCTGGCTGGGTTATCAAGTCTGTTCCACACCTGAGCCACGAAGCCACATGAGCACTGTACCTCCAGAACCACGACGGTCCCCACCACCATCGAGTAGATGTCGTAGTGTGCCACCTGTCTGCTCAGGGCCAGGCTCAGGGCCTTCAGGGCATCCAGGTACTGCCTGCGGACCTTGGTTCCCAGGTTGAGAAGGACTTCTGAGTTATTTTCCTCTAAGTACAGTCTGACCCAGTTCCCGTGCAGCTTTTCTGACATTCTGAACTGTTCAAATCCAGGCTCTGACAAGAAGAGAAACACGTCACACAGACACAGCACAGGCAAATGCAGATGTGTAACTTCAAATATCGGTCATCCGCGGCCTGGGGAAAACTGACACCTGATGTAGGTGAGCTCTTCCTGTGTGTGCCAGGTCATGGACCACAGCCTTGGACATCGGCCTCCCCGCCCACCGCCCTGCCCACTCCTGCATCCTGCCCAGACCTTGCCCTCTCCCCTGCTCTTCTCTCTCACTCAACTGCTTATGATGTGCAACAGAAAAACCATCCAGAAATGTGTCGGGCTAACAGGCCTTGGCTTTACTGAAACTTCCTGTGCTCATGCTCCGTGCGAGAACTAGGTAAGCAGGCCTGACAGTGTCTCCATCGTGTCCATGTCCCCAGCGCAGCTGCCTGCCCCGCCTCTCAGCAGCAGCTAGCATTGTCTACAGCCCCCGTCACCACATCCTCCCTTCCGGGCAGGACAGCCGTCTCCCTAGCTCTGCTGCCACCTACGCTTCCAATGAGCAATGTGGCTGCAGGACCCACCCGATGCAAAGCCAGGGCTCCTCCAGGAAGCCCAGCCCCAACAGCTGCTGCTCCCCCGCTGGGATGGCAGTGCCCTGCTCCCCAAGGTCAGAGGGCAGCCTTCCTTCCTCTTGGAACTAGGCCAGATGCACAGCCTGGCATCCACGCTGTATGAGCCCTGAGCACAGGCCCAAGGCCGACAGCCCCACCTCTGCTGCTGCATCAGCCAACCAGCACCCCATACGGGTACCAGCACCACCCTCATGAGCAGCGCTCTACACGGCTATGCATTTCCTCCTCCTTGAAGTTCTTTCTTTGCCTACTTGGCTTCGACACCAACCCCCTCACCCACAAACACTACGTGGTGAACCTACCATTCTCACCTCATCAAGGCCCCCATTCCTTCACTGCCAGCTGAAGCCGGGTACTCCTGACCTCTGGCTCGCTCGGGCCCAGCATATAGGCACCAGCACATTCTGCCAGCAACATCCAGATCGCCACCCCTGCCCCAGCTGCACTGCCACTGCCTGGGCTCCACACCCTCAACCGTCCCCAAAGGGCTACAGCCGCCTCCACCTCTCCTGCAGCACAAAGCACAGCCTGTCATGGCCCAAGCTAGCCTCGGAAAACGCAAGTCCAAGAGCTTGGGCTCTGTGAAGGCCAAAACCCCTACTTCAGCCCAGTGTCCCAAAGGGCCCTCACACCCCTATGACCTCATGTCCTTATGCCTTCCTCGGCGTTCACTCTGCTCCAGCCACTCTGGCCCCTGGTCATTCCTTCAAAGTGCAGGCATGTCCTCACAAGACCCTGCATCTGCCACATGCTCCCTCCCAGACCCAAAGGCCAGGCTGATCGAGGGCCCTCACCCACATGCACTCTCCACCCCTCTGGAGGACCCACTGTCCCCGAGGCACCCATCCCCCCTTGACGCTGACTACTACTTCTCTCTCCCCCCTCCCAGACATAAGCAGAGCCCCTGTACTGCTCTCTCCAGAGCTTGTAATGGTCCCTGATCAAAAAGAAACTTAGTGAAAGAAACTCTGTATTTGTTGAGTGAATAAACTTATGAAAGAACTTGTTCAGATGATGGCCTCTGTGGGTGTTGCTCACGGCAATGGCCGGGGCTGTAAGATAACAGGGCACAGTCCACAGTCGAGTAGTCAGGGACAGAGGTCACGTACGCCTGACAGACATCAGCAGCCGACTAACCTCTCTCGTATGATGGCACGTTCTCCTGCAACAGCCTGCTGAGCTGCACTGTGTTCAGGTGTAGAAACCTCAGCTGCTCTCGCATCGCCCTGCCTTCCACAACCGGGAATAGGAGGCGGCCCACACTGTGCTTTGGAATAGGCAGGCCAAGCCCTATTGCCAGTGTGGCAGCCAGGTCAGTCTGCTGAGCACGTGCTGGGGGCCTGACATCACCTAGGGAAGAAAACAGTTTCAGGGCCAGGCTCTCAGACATGTCTGATCTTCTGCAACGAACACCAATCACCCATCTCTTCCAACCATTCTCTATAGGTTCCCATGAAAGCACCTCATTGTTCTGTAAGTGGACAGACTGAACTCCACTGTGTGGGTCATGTGCCTCCCTGGAGCAGTGACAACGTAGGGAGAAGCCAGCACACACTCAGTCCCGAGTGAGCCTACAGCAGGCAGGCACAGGGGCAGGTGGCTCAGCAGATGTTCACCCGAGGGATGTCACTCAGCGAGGGTGACAGTCATACCCCTGGAGAGGGTGAGGGCGGATCCCTGGTGGGGCTGCCTCTCGGATTCAGAGTGATGCACACAGCCCCTTGGAGAAGCTGATGCAGACTCCCTGTGGCTCCAGGGTGGTGGCAGCACCTCTCTTGGGAGAGTGGAATGAGGCAGGTCCAGCAGGGCTGAGTCCCAGAGCCAGCTAGTCAGACAAGCCTCTGCCTGCTGTGGCCTGGGCACGTGCAGTGCTTCTAGCCCAGCAGTGGTTGGCTGTCCGACTAACTCCTGTGAGGAGACTGGGTGTGACACCAGGACCCCGGGCTCTGGACCGGCTCTGCCATCATCCAGTGCAAGGGGTTGGACAAAACTCAGCGTCGTAGGTTCTCTTATCTGTGAAGAGAACACCCAGCCCCCACACCCTATATGCTGCAATGCAAGCCCTGCAGGCGGTGTCTGGTACAAGTCTCTCACTCTAGTGTGTTTGTAGAGGTTTGGCTTTGATTGTGGGAATTTTTGGTTATATAATTTTTTTAATTGGGTAAAATTTATTCATCTTTTCTTGTCCAACCCTCTACTGATGGCTTCTGGGTTACGCTTGGAAAATTTTCCACTCCAATATTATTACTTTTCTTCTCATATTCTCTTACGTTAGGTGCCTGATCTGAAGCAAATCAAGACTCTTCTGGCACTTACTGGTGGTGGGCGACCATCATCCTGAGACCACCAAGCTGTGAGCCCCAATGCTTACATTGACCACCTCACAGTCCAAGCCCCAGTGCCAGGGCCAGCTGTACACAGAGTTGGCTGTGGGATTACGTCAGCCGGTAACAAGCAGAAATGTACCTGACAACATCGGCACAGAGAAGGGAGGTGGGGCAGAGGTGTAATGGAGGAAAAAATGACACTATGTGGAAATGTGTCTCAGAAACACTTGTTCATGAATGCTCACAGCACCACTACTCACAAGGGCCAGGAAGTGGATGCAGCACCCTCCCGATGGATGGACACACGGACATGTGCATCCACATGACAGACATTCCTGAGTGGTAGGAAGGAGTGAAGATCGGGCACAGCAACAATGTGCACGAACCTTGACACAGTCTCCAGCCGCATGAGCACAGGCCCCTGTACATGAAGCAGGAGAGGCAGAACTGGCAGCGGGAAGGCAGCTGCTGCAAGTGGGGGGTGCTGGGGTGGCAGGAAGTAGCCGTGGCCACTAAAGAGGTGGTGAAATGTCCCAACACACATGCTGATGGCGCTGCCCAGCTGAGTGAACCAAAAGGAGTCATTCCTGGTTCGCAAACTGAGCACAATGAGATTATAGAACAGAATTATTCTTAAAGCAAACTGACAAATTAAATAAACCCAGAGTCCACTGTTGGCACTGAGGCCCATCACCAAGCAGCCTTGCAGGCCATCCACATGCATAGCCACCTGGGGCCTCCCTGGCTGGGGGACGCAGGCAGGCCTCCCAGGGAGGAGACACAAAGACCCACTTTAGTTAAAACAGTAGCCCTAACCTGCTGACAATGAAGACCCGCCACCTAGTGTCTTTCTTTCTCCCCTTCCTGCCACTCAGGAATGTCTGTCATGTGGATGTAAGTGTCCGTTTGTCTGTTGGGTTGGGTGCTTGCTTCCACTTCCTGGCTCTCGTGAGTGGTAGTTCTATGAACACAGGTCTGTGAATCATGTTTCCACAGTGTGTCATTTCCACCACAGAGCTCGGGAACCTGCGGGACGATGGCAGGGAAGAGAAGGCTGTTTCTGGCATAGGACTGGCTCTCACTCAGCTCTATGGGACCCTGCTGTGGTCTGAGTGTGGACAGCAGGGTGTGGAGGCCGGTGCTGTGGTGGGCTCTGTGCAGCTCACGGGAAGGCAGGCTCCCAGGGAGGGTGATGGAGAGACAGCTGAATGCAGGAGGCAGGCCTTGCAGGTGACAGGGGCCCACACATGTGTGGATGGAGAGCTGGGTGTGTCAATGATGATAGATGAGTCCCCAGGTAATCCTTCTCAGATTGGCCTGTGACGCCTGTTGACATGACCATTGAATATATAATATCCGATAATGTATACTTTTCAGGCAGTTCAAGTATTTAAGTTCCTTTCAACTTATATATGTGGCTCAGAAGTCTCTAAGCCATGGGAAATTCTCATCAACAGTTCCAGATATCCAGGCAGTGATACTCATTCAACAAAATTCCCACAAAGGATATTTGTACTTTAAGAATCTGGGCAAGAAATCTAAACTCCCAATCCTGACTGCCCCTCGCCCCGTTACAATTCATTCTGCCATTACTTAGGGTGTTTCAAACTTACCTTCCAAAAATAGCTTTTAAAATTAAAATCAGATGACAGAAAACAGAAATAAAATAGAGTTCCAACCTGTTAAACATTTCTGAATTCTCACCAGGTTTCCTTTTGAATGCAGAGCTGATGAAGAGCAAAGCAGTGTTCACCTCCTCCAGGGATGAGGCCCCGTGTCCCCCATGCTCAGACATGCCGTGATCGCCACAGAGAACCAGCAGGCTGGGCGGATGGGCTTCTCTCTCCTGTAAGGCAAAGGGAACGTTTCAGCTGCATTTACACGAGAACGTGTACTCTCGTTAACAAGGAACTTCAGGTTTAGCTTTATCAACAGTTGCTCTTTCTACATTAGCAGTTTCTTGTGTGTTTTTTTAGCTATGAGCTTACAATCAGGTCAAAAGACCAAAGTCAAACAATGTAATGTACAAAACGAGTAGAGTCCCACAGAGATTACACAGCATGGAGGCCTGACTTGGGGCCTCTCGTGGCAGAGGGTTTGGGTCCGGACATCTCTGTCATGTCCAAGCTGGGAGGTTGTGGGCACATTACTCTGCATGCCAGTGTCAACTCAGCCACCTTGCTGCCTGTGGCTCTGGCCAGCGGCCTCTGCTGCCCTGGACATGCCTGGCAGGCTCTACCCCACCCTTGTTCTTGGCCTGGCAATGGCACATCTGCCCCATGTCCAGTCTCTGCTTGCATCTCACGTGACTGTTCTGCTCAGGCTGCTGAAAGTCCAGCCTTGCAGACACTGCCTCCTCCTCCTGCCCTATTTCCTGTGGCCATCACCTTTGAGAACACTCAGGCTTGTGCATTCTGTTTGCTCTCCCAAATACAGCCTCAGTCCCACAGACACCCAGAAAGGCGGTGATACAGGTTTCTAGATGTGACTGGGTGGAGGAACAGAACACTGGGAGGGGAACCAGTGCAGGTGGGCACCACTGTGGCAGCACATGCTGAATGAGGCTATCTGAGGGATGCTGGGGGCAACATCACTCAGGCAGCCCAAAACTATGCTCCAGCTTTAGTTCCCCTGGGAAACATGGGCACTAGGACCTCCAGCACCACATCCCACAGCAGCTCACCTCTGACAGCAGCGAGGTGTGGATTTTCATCAGGATGCTGTCCATCTCGCTGAGCTTGTGCCCGATCAGGGGACTGCTGGGCCCAGAAACGTGGCCGATGTGGTCCAGCCCCAGGTAGTGGAGAATCAACACATCCCAACCCCCTCTTCCCAACACTCCATCCAAGTGCCGCGTCACGTTGCTGTCCACCTTGAAGGGGAAAGTGCCTGTGAAGAGCTCCTGGCTCCTCCTGTCTTCACCCCTCAGGACAAAGGGTGTGGTCATTATGAACTACAGGGGCTTATTTTAGGTTAATAGGACTCCTGGGAGTTTGAAAAGCCCAAGGGGGGGAAACACTGCCATAAAGAGCTAAACAAACACCGTATGAGACCAAGCTGTCACTAATGTCATGTCTGTCTCCAGGCTGTGGACAGACTTGTCCTACAGGGTCTGTCTGAGGACACAGCTCTGTGGGGCCACAGCTGGGGCTTCACTGAGCAGAGGACCAATGAAAACAGGTGCGAAGTCACAGCGCAGCAACTAAGGGTGGAGGGCAGTCAGTGAAGACAGGACAGTGTCCAGGGTTCAAGGGGCCAGCAGGGTGATGTGGGGGCATCTGTGTGCACTACAAGAGGAGGAAGGAGGAAGGAGATGCAGCCCCCAGCAGCCATTAGCCCAGTCAGCGTGACTCTTCGGTTGGCCCACCTCCCGGACACTGAAAAGTCTACAGTAGAGAGAAGTGTTTCCGAGTGAGTATACACAGGACAGGGAAGCCCAGCCACCACTGGTCACGACTGCTGTCTGCTCCAGCCACTGCAGCAGAGGGCACCCATGTCAGCAGGAATGCGGGGGATTCACCGGGCCCAGCAAATGGACAGGGGTGGGTGTGCAAGACTGTCTATCCCAATGCCAAGTCCAGACATGTGGGTGCCACTGCCCAGGGGTCTCCCTCTGCACCCAGGCTCAACTTTCCAACGAGGGCTCTAATCACACTCTCTTCCCTGTTGGAGATGGCACTCCCACCATGGGGCCGATGCCCCAGGACCAGTCCACCCAGCTCGCCCTCTGCCCTCATGCCTTCCCACTCCAGACACTGTCCCCCTCCCAGAAGAACCAGAAGTCCCAGGGGTCCTGGGTAGCCATGGAGTCCTCAGGCTCCGCCTCGGATATCCGTTGCCACCTACTCTGTCCCCTTAGGACGTCCCCACTCACCGGTTAAACTCAGCTTACACGGCTGCCTGCTGGGAAGCGCTTTTGGATCCTTTATACTCACCAATCAGTGCATAGCTGCCTATGCTGCAGGCTTACACCTGCACCAGGTCTTACATCTCTGATTGTAACTGACTGTGTGAGTGAACCACATTGACAATGTCTCCATGCTACTCCTAATACAATAACCAACACCACTACAAACAATGCTGTCTATATAGTAGGATACATGTCTCCTATTTTAAAAACTGACCTCTGTATAATCTGACACGAAAAATGAGGTGGTTCCATCATATTCCACAAAATGCTTTGGGAATAATTTCACCCATGTTTCATCTCCATAGAAGATAATTCTTTTTCCAGCTTCTTTTGCCTGTGTGATGATGTTGTCTTCCAGCAGTGCAGGGGAATTGAGGTTTCTGATGACATCGACAAAGCCAGGAAGGCGTCCTGTCATCATTGCCTGCAGGATGGAACACCCAGGGATTAGACTATGGATCTAAAGAGCAGCATTCTACTGTCCCAGCCAGGCTGAGAGCAGCAAACTCAGTTAAATTTGGAGAAGTAAAATACTATAGAGAGCCCCTCTAAACCTCTTAAAGAGCCAGGCCACAATTTATAAAATATTAAAACCGTTCACCTTGATTCGAGGCATAGTAACTGTAGGGGGCTTTGCTTCAGCCACAAAACTGCGAGATGGTCCTTTTTCCACAAGGTAAGTTGTGTAGGGCATAAATTTCACACCCTTTGACCCAAACACGAAATCATCTCTCAAGGCATCTATCAGCATAATAACGACTTTACTGAAAAGAGGTGGGGGCAACTTGGTCCAATTGGAACTGGCTCCTAAAAGTGTTTGAAAGAAAAAAGGAAACTGAATTTTAAACTTTATTTAGCATTCAATCACCTATACTCTAGTTTCTACCCACTTCTCTGGCATGTATCCCTCGTATCTGTAGGTACCAACCCAAAGAAAAATGTCCACAGTGCGGGTGGTGGTGAGAGGCTTTCAGTAAGCTCAGAGAGCCCCAGTACTAAGGTTATGAATGACCTTAGCATGATGAGGAGTTCTCGGGCAGGGGAGTCCCTTCCTGAGGGTCCTGGAATGGTAAACTTAGGCAGCTTAACCTAAAAGCACCATGCTTCACTGAGCGGAAGGGTGAGTATTTACAAAGTGTGTTTACATGGTCAGTGGCTGCTATGGTGTGGACCTGGTCCAAAACAGGAGTGCCTCTACCTGGTATGTACTGCTGGGTAGGTGAGACCAGGAAGGGGTCCAGGCAGGGCGGTCTTCACTACTGGTTAAGAAGAGGTCTCGAAGGAATGTACAAAAAAACCCCACCACAAAACAAAGACAAACAAACAAACAAACAAAAAGGGGTGTAACCAGGAATCTTTATCTGTGGTGACTCATTGGGCAAAAAGGGTGCCAGGAACTGGGCGGCTCAGAGCCTGCTCCGGGCAGGGGTGCGGGCGTCCCCGCGTTAGAGCCCGAGGGAGGCGGGACCCGGCTGTGGAGAGCTCACCTTTCGGTGACCAGGGAGGAGGGTCGAAGTGGGGCCGACAGCGGCGGCCGCCACAAAGTTGTGGGACAGATACAGAAAAACAGGCTGGAGCGGTAAGAAGAGGGGTCCCGGGGCGGGGCGCCCCGGGGAGAAGCCCGAGAGGAGGGGCTCAGGAGGTCCGTCTGGCAAAACTGGGCCCGAGGAGCAGGGCGCGGGGAAGGGGTCCGTACCTGCCGAGGGCTCGGGCGCTGCGGGCTCTGTCTGGTGCTCGGTCCTGGAAGAGGAGCGAACGGGAGCCGGGAAGAATCCCCGAAGGAAGAGCGCGACCCCGAGCACCTCGATGACCACGCAGCCCGCGGCGAAGGCCCCGGAGCCCAGCCGCATCATGCGCACCCGCCGGTGGGGACCGGCTCCCACACCGGGCCGGGTCCCGCCCCGCGGCGGCCGCTCCGGGCTGCAGGAAGAGCGTCAGGGCAGGGGCGCCCGGCGGACCCCCAGGTGCCAGCCCCTGCGGTCTTCACTGCGGGCCGAGGGCCGGAAATACGCACGAGAGGGACGGGCGCTTCCGGGCGCCGAGCGGCCGGGAGTTCTGAGGCCCCTACACGTACTTCCGGCGCGCCGGCCCAATCCCTACAGTGGCCCCGCCCACCGCGAGTCCCGCCCACTCCGCCCGCCGGCGAGTCACGCCGCGCCCCGCCCACCGCGAGGCCGCGCGCGCCGCCTGGAGCCGCAGCCCTCGTTTCCCCGGTGCGGGGCCGGCGTCCCTCGTCGGGCTTCTAGGTTCGGGTTCGGGTCCGGGTCGTGCGAGGAGCAGTGGGCGGAGGCTAAAAGGTGTGAGGGGCGCAGAGGCGCGCCCGGGGAGAGGCGGGGTGCGGGACTGGTCTCCGCCCGGAGCCGGGCCGGGCGGGTCACCCCCGGGAGCGCCCGAGGCCCCGGGGGCGAGTCCGGAAAACCCGCGGCGGCAGCGCGCCGCTCGGCGGTCCCTCGGCCCCGGCCCCGGCGCCGGCCCTCGCGCGTTACCTCCAGGCCCCCTCGGGGACGCGCTGCGGGACGACTTGCCCCGAGCGGGGCACTTCCCCAAAGGCCCCAGAGCCCGGGCCCGCGGCATCGCAGCCCAGCCCTGGGGCCCATCTCAAGTCCCCACCTGCGCCAGCTGGCGAAGCCTTTTCCGTTCAGCCCCGGGCCCCCCGGACCTGCCCCTGAGGACGATCCTCATTCTCACGCTGCTTGGTGGGAAGGGCACAGGCGACCCCCGCCTGGGCCTGCCCGGCGTCTCCTGTCGGGACCGGGCCCCGTGTTCCCGGCTGCGACTGACACCTGGCCGCGCGCCCTTCACGTGACACACGCGGGAGTCCACATGACCATGTGACCGCTGTGGAGCAGCACGCGACCCCCCCCCCCCCGCCCGTGACCCCCGTGACCCCAGCTGTAGGAGGACAGTGTCTGGCCTGGGCAGTTCCGCCCTGAGGCTGCATGTACTGGAGGCCAGCAGGTGTTCATGGCCCAGGCCCTGTGGCCTCTGGAAAGCCAGCCAAATGCTCCGTGGTATGGAACAGCAATTTTCAACCTTTTGCATTTTATGACTCATAAACTAATTCCTAAAATTATGCGGCACACCAAAAAAATACATTTTTTGCCTGACGGAAACACAAGTATAACTTGGATTCATGCACACGGGACGGCTGTTGTCCGGTCAGGGAGAAGAGGTCAGTGCCCCTGACTGCATCGTCAGGTGTTGCGTGCTTTAAACATGCTTTCAGCACAGTGGTTGGAAGTCGCTGTGTAGAGCATCCCTGAGCTGCTGCTACACGGAGCAGGAATTTCCTTCCCAGCCTAGCCTTTGGCTCTGCTCTTTGTAAAGTTAGGCAGAAGATGCTGGGAAACGAGCCGGTCGGTTCTATGGGGATGGCTGATTAATGTGGCCTGGGCAGGTGTGACTCCTGGGCTCCCTTTCCCCAGGCACACGCATGGGGTGTGTGTGCCTTCCAAGGGCAGGCAGATACTCTGGGCCAGTTTCTGAGATGTGAGGACCTGTTGACCAAGGCAGGAGCCTTGAGTTTCCCACCAACAGCAATGCTGCTTTTCTATCAAGTGGAAGAGCTTCCTGCTGTTGCAGGGGGACAGCAAGAGCACGGAGCGGTGGCTGCAGCCCCAACCCTGTGAACCCCTTCCTTTAGATCCCACAGCTGTGCAGTGGGCATCAGCGATGTGGAATCGGCTGCTATCACCAACCCAGCGTCTGTTCTGCCCATGTCCAGCACCTCAGCTTCCCTTTGGGAGTTCATCCCACCTGCCCCCACTCCAAACAGTTCCTGACCCCACATCTAGCCAATCCCACATTTCATCCTCTGGGCACTCTGATGGGTTCGAGAATGAGAGTGTGATGTGAGCTAGCTCAGAGGCATGCGAAGCTGTGGCTATAGGGAACCCAAGGGATGGAGAAACCCTTCCTGGTAGAATGGGTGGTGAGTGAGTGTCTGCCTGGAGCTGCTGGAGGCCCCAATACAGTGAGAGAGACTGTGCCTGTGAATTGGGCTGAGCAGGACAGAGGGCTGAGAGGGACCAGATAGCACTGTGAGAACGTGAGAACCAACCTGCCAGATCCAAACCCACTCTTAAACTTGCAAGTACTAACTTATTCCTACCATTTAAAAATTACTAATTTTTTTACTTCAGTTAGTGTGCCCAGTCCCTTTGAATCAAATGGTGTTAGCTGACATCAGAATCGGTCACCTCTGAGACTCCCTCTGCCTTGTGTCCTCACTGCCCAGGCATGGCTGGGGCGGGGAAGACCCCGGGTGGGGCCAGATCTTAGGGAAGTTCCTAACTTCCTGGGAGAGGGAAGCCTCAGAACAATGGGGAGAACCAGCAGGGGGAAGAGGTCCCTGGCTGGGGCATTTATCTGTATTTTCCTTATTTTATTAAAGTTTACATTACTAGGAAATGACCCATTTCCTCTAGATTTCTGTTTGATGCAATAGGTTTGTTTTTATTTCTCCAGAATTGTCACAATTAATAAATATTGATACATTATTATTAAGTAAAGTCAATGAGCACTCAGGCTGTCTCAGTGCTGGTGCCTCTGTTGAAACCCTCACCGATCTTCCAACCAGCGGTGAATGCTGACAGCTGGGGATCCTGGTAACTGAATTGAGGTGGCATGATAGGAAATGAGACCAGGGAAGAAATGAGCCTGATAAAAAGTCTCAGCACTGTTCCAATGATGGAGGCACTTTATTCGTTAGGCCCCAGGGGGAAGTTGTTGGTAGTTCTTACAAATGAGAATTAACAGGATTAAATCCCTAAATTAGAAAGATCAAGCTGGTCACAGTGTGGAGCTTGGACTGGATGGCGGAGACCAGTGACAACACTGGGAAGAGGTGGTGCTGGCCTGAACTCAGGCAGGGACCATGGGTTTGCAGAGGAGCAGGGATGTGAAGACCAGAGGAGGCTGTGGTTCACACTGTCCTGAAGAGGGAGCCGACACAGGTGCAAGAGTTAGTTAAAGGGGGGGGGGGGGCTTTGGCTACTTGGACACCAATAGGAGAGCTCGTTCTGCTAAAAGACTTATTTGGTGACCTCTTGATTTATCAGCCTACAGAAGGTAGGAAAGGACTAAGGGAAGAGGGAGGGAGCACTGATCACATGCCGGGCAGGAGCTGAAGGCTCCACCTCACTGAGTCCTCCCAGCCACCCGAGGGGGCGCAGCTACCCCCAGCTGACAGAGGGGGAGACTGAGTGTCCATTTTTTGCCTGAATTCACAGTAAGTGATGGGGCCAGAAGTCAGCTCTCCGCCTGTCTACGGCTCAGGCACTCCCTCTGTAGGGAAACTGCCACCCTAGACTTCACACTGAGCTCTTGTCAGGTGAGACCTCAGAGGAAGGGAACATGCATGGGCAGAAGCAGACAGGTGCTCTGGACAGGAGGAAAAAGTTTTCAATAGGTTGGAAAACAGGCAGGGTGTAAAAATGGGGAATGTTGTAGGGTCTGGTGTTAACGGTGCTCCTGTGAAGGCCAGGCCATCTCCTTCCTCCCCACCTGCCACCATAACCAGCTGCCTGCCCACATCCCATCCAAAAAACAGCTTTGGTGCTTACATGGCAAGCTGGGAATTTGGTTATGTGCTGATTTCCTTCAAACAGAATGAACATGGTTCAACCGAAAACTGCAAGAAATACTTAGGTTACTCTCTTTGTCTAAGATGCTGTGTGTGCTCACTTTTCTCGCGAATCTTGGCCCATTTAGGCCTCCATTCTGGACTTGGAACTGTTAGCATCAGTCTTCAGTTTAAATAGTTGTCAAATGGAGATAATAACTGTCCCTGCCTCATCTGGAAAATAGGATCAGTAAGTGAAATAATGCGGAAAAAAACACCCAAGAATTATGACAAAGTGAGCTTAGTACCAGGGGTAAAAATTCTCATTTTGATGCAGAGTGGGCAGAGTCCATAAAACCTTTGCTGCCATCTGGTGTCCATCTTGAAAGTAATACCTGAGTGGAGGTAACAAGAAAAAGCTATTTTCCGCTGCCCTCTGGAGCTCACCTTGGGAATAATACCTGAGTGGAGAGCAGGAGGGAAAGCTCTTCTCTGTTGCCATCTCCTGTGCAGTTTGGGAGTAACATCGGAGTAAAGGTCACCGGAAAATCACTACTCTGCTGTCATCTAGTGGGCGTCTGATGAATAACACCTGGCTGCTACCACAAAAGCTCTTCTCTTCTCTCACCTAGTGTTCACCTTGAGAATAACACCTGGCTGCAGGTGGTGAAGAAAAGCTCTTCTCTGTTGCCATCCAGTGTGCAAATTAGGAATAACTCCACAGTGACACCAAGAACACATTTCTCTGCAGCAGTGGATCCAAATGGACAACTCTGATGTGGGATGTGTGAGGGGTTAGAGGTGCCTTGGAGTCAGCACCTTGCTGTGCTTCCACCTGACACAGGCCTGTCCTGCACGAGAGCCTATGTGAGCTGAAATCCCAAGGGTGAATATGTCCTGGGCTCAGCTTCATGTTTCCTGTCTGTGACCTGTTCTGGAGTGACCACAGATGGATGGACATATGAGAGGGGAGCTGGCAGATGAAGAGGGGCAGGTGCATTTTTCCAGGTTCTGCTCTGCTGCTGACACTGTGGAGGAGATGGGGAGAGTGAGCAGGGCCCCTGCCTATGGAGCTCGGGGTCCAGGACAAACCTGGGGAGATTGTAGACAGTAGGAGACTGAGGGTGGGATTGGGCCGTTGTCTGGAGATACTGAGGGACAGCAGAGGGTGGGTGTTGTCAGGATGCTGTCCAGCTGGTTCTCATGATCCTGGTGGATTCTCCATGTGGAAGCTGAGATGTGTTAGAACACAGCCCCCAGCTGCTCTCAAGGACGCACACAAAGTGCTGCCCATCAGGGCTGTGGGGGGATCATCTCTGAGCTCATCTCCCTGTCTCCTCCACGTGGAAATCTGGGAGCTGTGTCTGGTCCTCATTCAGGCTGGTTCTCATCCAGCAGACTGAGGGATGGAGAGAATGAGGGGCAAACTCATATCAGCGTCGACCAGAGTGGATGGGGAGCTCAAGGTTCCACAGCCCCAGGGAGACCGAGACTGCCATGGGGCAGCTGTGCTGAAGAAGCTAAAAGGGACAGTTCATTGCCTGAGGATGGACTCCTGTGGGGACAGATGAGTGTTTGAGAGCAGAGAGAGTGAGCTCAGACACTAGGCGCATGGACTTCATTGATGGTTCCCTTGGAAACTGCTTCCCAATCACAGGGATGGAGAGGATGCTCAGGGTACTCAATTTTTCAAAGAGAAAATGGGTCTCATGGGAACCTAGTGTGATACTGATCCCTGAGACTGGAAACAACTCACCTGGAAAAAGAATGTTATTTACACCACCGTCGCCATCAGTGAGAATGAGGGAACTTAGAGCCCAATAACAGTGGATGAGTGTCCCTGGGATGTTGAACAGCAAGAGAGCAGGGGACGCCATGATTTAGTGAGTCTTTTGGTGGGTCCTGAGTGCCCCATGGTGTCTTGAGCGCCCCCTGGAGTTTCTGAGCAGTACCTGAAGTTCAGTTCCTCTTGTCTCCCTGCAGGGAGATTTGTGTCTGGTTCAAAGAGACAACCTAGTTAGGAAAATGTCTCATGTCTAGTGTTTCTCTCACTCATGTCCACTCACATACTCAGTGTGTCTTGTTCTCCATAAATTGCCTTTTATTTATTTATTTAAAATGTCTCTTTATTGTTGAACATATTACAGATATTCCCCCTTTTCTTCCCCATTGATCCTCTCCACCCCACATCTGCCTCCCTCATGCCTTCACCACACTATTGTCTGTGTCCATGGGTTTTGCATATATGCGTATAAGTTCTTAAATCTCTCCCCACCCACTACCCACCTCCGCCTTCCCACTGAGATTCCCTGCTTCTATGTCTCTATTTTGTTCCTCTGTCTATTATGTTTATTAGATTCCACAGATGAGTGAGATCATGTAAAACTGAATGAGGAAGAACCAGGAAACCTGAATAGGCCAAGAACAACTGATGAAATCGAAGCAGCAATAAAAAAACTCCCAGCAAACAAAAGCCCTGGTCCAGACAGCTTCACAGGGGAGCTTTCTAATTCTTTAAGTTGTAGGGTTAGAGAGTCTACTAAAAATTGCTCTTGCTTTTTGAGGTAGGCCTACAGTGCTGTGAACTTCCGTCTTAAGGCTGCTTTCACTGTGTCCCATAGATTTGGGGCGGTTGTGTGTTAATTTTCATTTGTGAATTATACAGTTTTGCAACAAATTGGATATGGTAGGGAAGCAGTCTAATTTGACTCAAAAATGTCAAACCTAATTGACTGAGGGAATGATGGTACCATTGGAAGTTTTAGTGAAAGAATTGGTTTGGGAAGGAGAAAATAGTGATGAGATTCTGTTTTTAGCTAGTTTTGGTTGAGTTGAAGAGCTGATGGGAAGTCAAGGTGGAAACACTTGGGATACAGCTGGAGCTTGCAGACCTGCACCTTGGTGGAGAAGTTAAGGACAGAAGAGATTGAAGACTGATGGTCTGATTGACTTGTATGTTTATATATAGTATTTCTTCTCTCCGAGTTTTTCTATGGCTGACTGAAATATGGGATACCTGACATGCTGACATTATTTTGAGTACATGACCAAACTTCAGAATTGGTGATGAGAAATTATTCATTGCTGGTCCATTATTACATGCTTCTGCTCATGTGTTTACCACCTTCCTGTTTACTTAGCAATTTTCTCAACATAAGTCACCACAGCCTACTCTTGACAGATCATGGTAATTACTTTCAGGGTGAAATTTGAGAAACAGCTGAAAAAGGTGGAAATAGTAAGTTGTCATTGTTGTTTATTTTGTTTTTACTTTTCACCAAATGGGTTTAAGTAAACTGAGCCTTTGAAAAGAACAGAGACTTGTGTGTTTATAAGTGTGTTAAATAATTTGCTAAACCCAGTTTATTTTTTCTACAGAATTTAGAACTCTGCAGCATAGTTTTTTAAGAAAAACTCTTACTGAACTTGTTCAGATGAGAAGGAAATTTGAATATAGCCTGGAATTGTTGAACCAAAACAAATATTTAACTTCTGTTTTGTTTTGCTTTCATTCTAGTCCTCAATAATTTAAAATTTTAAACTCATACTTCTTCAATGTATTTAAATCTGCAGATAGTTTGGGAAAATTTTGGGAGGAAATATTAAGTGAAATTATTTTAATTTTTGTTTTCATTAAGATTTGAGTTGATAGTAATTAGATGAGAGAAATGACATTATATTCTAGCTGGCATTATGTGTGTGTGCATGCACACATTAATATTCTAAATCATTTACATTGAGAAATGTATTAGGTCTTGTGATTGATATAGAGCATTTAAATGTGTTAGCTTACCAAAAATTAGCATCTGTGTTTAGGTATCAGTTGACTACTTCTAAAATGTTTTTCATTTTTGACAGAATTAAATTTAAGTGTGATCATTTAAATCTGTATTCATTGATAAATATCCTTAAGAAACAGCATTTTATACCATTTTGTTTCCTGATTGTTGTCTAAGTTTGAAGAAGATCATTATAATGCTTAATGATTTGGAAGGTGCTCATTGTAATTTTTTTTAGTTTTTAATTGTGACTATTCTCCCAGAAATAGTGGAATCCAAACATATATCTTTCTACACATCTCCTTGGCAGTGCCAAGATAAATAAGGTAGTCTCTCCCAAGACCACACACCATGAGAAGGGGAACAAGGAAGGAGAAGCATTGGTCTGACTAGTCCCATTCCTTCTGTTCACAGTGACTGTTGACCATCGAGCTTCAGAAAATTTCTGTGTTTATTTGGAGCAGCTGTTTCTGTTTTAGGTATTGTTTACTTTTCCAGGAAAAAAAAAAGTTAGTTGTATGTCTGGGATGATCATAACATACTTTGTTTCAAGAAATGAGTTGCCAATTCTAAAAACATAATATGTGATGGTATCTTAAATTTTAAGAACAGTTATACTCAGCTTTCTGTTAGCAAAGCCTGCAAGTCCTTCTTGGGTGTATTGAGTGACGCAGAACTGGCTTCCGCTTACTTTCCCATCTTCATCTTTTCCCCTCCCCCATTTTCTTTCTTCTTTTGAATCTCTATAAACTGTTTTTACTTTTGAAAGAATGAGGAGTATAAATAATTTGTGAATAAACATGATCTATTAAAAATATTAATAACTTATTAGAACTGTTTTTCAAAACTGTGTTAATCACAAATTTTAAGCTATACATTTTACATATCTTCCAGGAGATGCATTTGATATAATGCATAACATGCTAAACAGCTTTTTTTATATTTAGTATCTTGGGTCAACCACAGATACTTGAGGTTTCCTGTAATTGTGTATGTGTTTTTCTATATGAATTTCTGGGAACACAGTCTTTCTAGTGTTTTCATTCTATCAGGTAAGTTTGGACTAATTTTTCCCCGTTAAGTTTATCTTTGATATTTCCAGTATTATTTCCCCAATAATGTATGGAAAGACTATATATAATTAATTGGAGGCATACAGTGTTGCTCCATTTTCTCCTTTCTCCATTCAAAAATAAGCATTTCTGATCTTTAGAGAAGCAAGCATTGATTTATCATGTCTCGGATTTCTCAAAGCAGGCCCAGTCTGTGTGGCTCAGTGGTTGAGTGTCAACCCGAGAACCAAGAGGCCACCAGTTTGATTCCTCATCAGGGCACGTGCTCGGGTTTGGGGTCCATCCCCAGCAGGGTGCCTGCAGGAGGCAGCTGATCAGCGATGTTTCTCTCTCATTGGTGTTTCTCTCTAAGCCTCTTCATTCCTCTCTCTCTAAAAAGCAATTAAAAATAACATAACAGTGCATAGTGAACTTTTTAAAGAATGTGGTTTATACCTGAAAATGAAATTTTGTATCAAACAAAGCTAAGCATATTTATTCAAATAATAACTTCCTTTAGGAACACTTTTAAGTTTGTTTGATTTCACATGCCAGTTTTCAAGTAATGACTTGGAAATTCCAAATCACCCACCTTTTTGCCCCCACGCTCTCTATTTTGTTCTATTAAAATAAATTTGGCATAAACTGTCTAAATAATGGTACACTTAAGCCTAGTTCTTGCTGGACTATGCTGTAAGAACTTTCTATAGCATATTCTCAATTAAATGGGATTTTTCCTCCTCTGAAATTGAAATGATAATTATCAGAAATGATCAGAATGTGTTTTTATCTCAATCTTGGGACAGATTCAAGATTATGATTGATATATTAGAACAGATTTCTAAGTAAATATTCATTTTTAGGAGACATCTAATTTCCAATTAATTTTTAAAAATTTAATTTTTTTATAGCTACAGTTTTATTCTATAAATATGGTTCATTTCCTAATGATTTTTTTCTTTATGTTCTTACAGTTATTCATATACATATATGAGGGGCTTGCTTTGTTTGTAGCACATAAATTGAGTAACATTCTACATTCTTTTCTGTATCTTGTTTTTCTTGTTTTTCTTTTTTTAAATATGACAGATGTCCCTTTTTCTCCCCAGTGACCCCCTCCCCCCGTCCCACCCCCCCCCTTCCCAGTCCCTCTCCCCACCATTGTCTGTGTCCTTGGGTTGTGCATATATGCATATAAAGACTTTGGTTACTCTGTCCCCTCCACCCACCTGCCCTCCTCCATCCCTCTGACACTTGTCAGTATGGTTTATGCTTCCATGTCATTGATTCTATTCTGTTCATCAGTTTATTAAGTTCTTTAGATTCCACATATAAGCTAGATCATGTGATATTTGTCTTTCTCTGCCTGGCTTATTTCACTTAGCATACTACTCAGCAAGAGGAAGACAAACAACCCAATTAAAAAATGGGCAAAGGACCTGAATAGACACTTCTCCAAAGAAGACATGCAGATGCCAAGAGACACATAAGAAAATGCTCAACGTCACTAATCACCAGAGAGATGCAAATTAAAACCACAATGAGGTATCACTTCACACCTGTCAGAATGGCTCCATCAACAAATCAACAAACGACAAGTGCTGGCGAGGGTGTGGGGAAAGGGGACCCTGGTACACTGCTGGTGGGAATGCAGACTGGTGCAGCCACTATGGAAAACAGTGTGGAGTTTCCTCAAGAAATTAAAAATGGAGCTGCCTTTTGTCCCAGTGATCCCACTTCTAGGAATATATCCTAAGAATCCTGACACACTAACCAGAAAGAACGTATGCTCCCCTATATTCATAGCAGTGCAATTTACAATAGCTAAGATCTGGAAACAGCCCAAGTGCCCATCAGTAGATGAGTGGCTAAAAAAGCTGTGGGACATTACACCATGGAATACTATGCAGCGGTAAAGAAGAAGGATCTCGTGCCCTTTGGGACAGTATGGACGGACCTGGAGAATATTAAGCTAAGTCAAATTAATCTAAATTCATCCACATGCCCTTCAGTTACCTAAGTTTATTTTAGATTTTAATAAGGATTTTTTACATGTTGGAATTTAGTGATTGAAACTCTTCAAGTGTGACCCCTGTGTACTTGGTAGCAACTAATTTTGAAAATGCATGCTCAGGAAAATTTTGATATAGATGTTTTTATTTTTTTAAATGTATATAGCTATTAAGTTCAAATTTTACTATGCATTTGTATAATGCACACACACTTTAAAATTTTTTCTGTAAGCTTCATAGTGAAATAACTAAATTTGCTTTTTATGGCTGGTTTAAATTCTGTTTTCCGAAGGCTTTCCAGGCATTTATCACAACAGTGCTTGTTGTTGGCAGGCCTTTTAACAAAGTGTCAGGTGTCCTGCACTTTAAGTGACCAGCTCATCAAAATCTTACAAGCAAGTTACCAGCATACATATATTTCAGGAAGCATTTACTTTGCTTAACATGGCTAGGTTTTGTATCTTCTCTCATGGAACTTGTCCCACAAAAGAACAAATTATCAAAAGAACATTTTAAAAAATGTGGTATTATTTTGGTTGATAGGAGACAAGAGTTGCATTAAACTTTCAAAAACCATTTTGGTAATATGTTCATGAAATGACCACAACTTTAAGTTATTATTTATACTCATAAATATGGATTTTTGCCTTCACCAGGTGATTACATTATAAGGCTGTGCTTTGACAAATGACAGTAAAGTTGTATGATTTTATTGAAGTCAAACGTGTTGTGAGATTACATTTGGAAAAATCCTAATAGTTCTTCAGATTGTGTGGGACACTTTTAATTGACAATGTGTAATAGAAAAATGCCATTAAAAGTCTAAAACCTGTAACAGGATAACTCCAACCCCTGCATTTGGGTCAAATATCTTTGGAAATGGCTGCAGAGTTTTCTTTACAAAGCCATCTTGGAGCCTTCTATAGCTTTGTACATGTTGGTCTTCCTTAACAATAGCCCCCTTCTTTCCTCTCCCCCTTACCCCATTACATCATTAGGGGGTTAATTTAGGCAAAAATATGCCCATAAATATGTGGGTTGCCTTTTCTGTGGAATACTGGCAACTGAAAATATAAATGAGCATTCTTATCAGGCAGAAAATGTTAATATTACCCTTTAGTGATTAAAATAGATGCCCAATTTAAAGTTTTTTTTGGTAAAAATTTAATAAATATAAGATTATATTCTAATGAAGTAATTAGTGTCATTATTAAATCTTCCTACTCCCAATTTTATGTGCCCGTACAAGGATGAACAGTAGGACCACTTCTGAATAGGGCACATTGTTACCGCTATTATATAAAACACATAAAGTAACATTTTATTATTTCTATCATGTTGTCTAATTTTGAAATGGGGGAGTGGTAGAGACAGACTAGGATTTAGGTATAAAAATTGCTGTTTTGATCATTTAAATGATCAATATAGATTATAACTGATCCAGCTACCTGTGCTATAATTTAGAAACTCATAGGTGGGTGTGGATCAAACAGTAGAATTCCAGTTTCGTTCTGCAGGACTACAAAGCTGTCTATAGCAAGTTGTGGTGTTAAATCATAATTTCTGGATCATGATTTTTTTTTTTAAACATATCTTTATTGATTCCAGAGAGAGGAAGGGAGAGGGAGAGAGAGAAATAGAAACATCAACGATGAGAGTCATTGATCAGCTGCCTCCTGCACGCCCCCGACTGGGGATCGAGCCCGCAACCCCGGCATGTGCCCTGACCAGGAATCGAACCGTGATCGCCTGGATCCTAGGTCGATGCTCAACTGCTGATCCACGCCCGGCCGGGCTGGATCATGATCTTAAACCTGTAATTGATTCCATTTCTATTGACTCTTCACTGACAAGCATTCCTGATGGCCTGAAAGTCCATGCTGAAATTTAAAGTTTGAGGTATCCAGATAAAATATGAAGTTATTTTACATTAAAAAAATAAGTATAAAATACCAGTTGTGTAATCATGGTAAAACATAAAACTTTGCTATAAAAGATTTTTAAAGGCTATTTGATTAAAACATTTATTCACTTAAACTCTTTGCTAGAATTTTTTTAGAATTCAGCGTCAGAGGGGGAATGTGACATAATAATGATTGAGAGCTGAAAGGTTAAAAGTTGTGATGCCCTCACATGGTTGGAGGGTTATTCTAGCTTATAAGGGCTGAATGTTGTCCACAAGAGTGACTCATCAGGTCATAAATTGGTAAGACTTAATGGATTAGATATTATGTATTATACCTGATGTTATTGTGTTAAGATGACTATTTATGAACAAAACAAGCATTGTGTAACTAAGAGTATAGTATTAAATATAAGTTAAAACTCTGAATTTTAAATACTTGATATAATCCTTTCAAAGTCCCATGAAACTAAAGCCCATATCTTTGCAGTGGTGTTTAATAAATAATCAATTTTTAAAATAGAGTGACATCCTTTATTATAGTAAGATTATTTAAATATTGCTATTGCATCTGCTGTAGATGTTTACAATGTAGGTAAGAGCCCCAAATAGTTTCTAGTTATTATCTCAGGAGCATCGACCTAGGATTCGGGAGATCAGGGTGGGATTCCTGGTCAGGGCACATGCCCTGGTTGCAGGCTTGATCCCCAGTAGGGGGCGTGCAGGAGGCAGCCGATCATCATTGATGTTTCTCTCTCTCTATTTCTCTCTCCCTTCCTCTCTGAAATCAATATAAACATATTTTTAAAAATAATAAAATAAAATAAAAAACTGTTGACACTCCCCACCCCTTCTGTCTCTTCCCCGCCTTTGTCTCTTTCCCAAGACCAGGAATAACCTCCTCTCCACCACCTGTTAGATCCAGAAACTTCACCGTCCTGCGCAGGGCACTGAACTGATGAAAATATAAATCCTCAGAGGATGTTGAAAATGCTACTTGGCTCAAGTGATCACACAACATTTTTCAAACATGTAGTTTTACATGAAATCTCAACCAGGAAGAAGCAGTGCCTCTGACGAGGCGTTGTATTTGACGGTGCCATCTCACACTCCTGTGTCCTCAGCTGACCTGTCCCAGAGTAGCCGAGTGAGTCACACTCCGTTAGATAGTGAGCACAGAGGAACCAACAGTATACAGGAGGGCAAGACATGTGATCAGAGGGCACAAGGTCGAACACAGTGGACCAGAACGTTCTTCTAAGACTGTACAGCTGCTTAGAATAAATACACAAATACCATGAAGTGACCCATGATTCCTACTACTGACTTTTCTTGTAAATATGTGCTATCCTCGAATCACGAAAATATTCCTTATAGCAAAAACAATCCAAAAAGTCAGAAGGTGGGAGCAACCTAAGTGCATCAATGGATAAACAAGATGTGATATATTCATACAATGTGATATTATTCTGCCTTAAAAAGGAGGGACACTCTGACATATCCCGACATATGCCACATCAGAGATGAACTTTGAGGACACTGTACTAAGTAAAAAACAAAGTCACCAAAAGACAAATGCTATAGGATTCCACGTATAATATGAGGCATCTAAAGGTGTCAGATTCGTAGAAACAGGAAGCAGAATGGTGGCTGCGGGGCCTGGGGGGTGGGAGTGGGGGTTATTGCTGAGCAGGGACGGAGGTTCAGTTCCGCAAGACACAGCCTGTGGCCCAGAGGGGACGCGTGCTAACCCGAGGGCGCAGGAAGCCCGCGCGGGGCCTGAGGCGCCGAGACCCGCAGCAGCCGCACAGGGTGGTCGGGAGGTAAACTCCTCACTGCGGTCAGTCCTGGCTGGTCACGTCCCGGGCCTGCAGCTTCCTTGACAAAGGTCAGTTTTTACCTGACGTAAGCCCGTCTGTTGTCGTTTTGCATCTGTGATAACACACCTTGGAATGCCGGAGGGATCCCCTTTTTCGGGGAGCAGGGGCCACAGAGCCCCTCATGTTGTCTCGTTTCCCGCACACCATCTCTACGTGCTGAAAATGTTACTGTTTACTGTCCTGGACCCACCCATGCAAAAGAAGAACGTATCTCTCCATTGTTTTTAATCCAATCTCAGAGACCTCTCTGCTTTGCTTTCTCCTGCCTCTTTAATCTACCGTCAATGGATTTCCTGTAACCCCATTACCGTCTCTTCCTTTGATTGTAAGGTATAAAATAAACTGCAAAAGTGCCACTATTTTGGCTCAGATAAACTCATAAAAATTCTGTACAAGTTTGAATGTTTCTTGTGTTGACAAAAAGTCCTGGAGATCTACCTGTTTCACAACAGTGTGAATGTACTTGACACTACTGAACTTTACACGTGAAAATGGCTGAGCTGCCCAGTGGGCGCAGCTCCATGGTTGAGCATCGACCTGGGATTCGGGAGAGCAGGGTGGGATTCCTGGTCAGGGCACATTCCTGGGCTTTGGGCTTGATCCCCACTTGGGAGCTTGCAGGAGGCAGCCGATCAATGACGACTCTCATCATTGGTGTTTCTCTCTCTCTCCCCCTTTCCCTTCCTCTCTTTGAAATCAATATATCTTTATTGATTTTAGAGAGAGGAATGGAGGAGGAGGGGAGGGGAGGGAGGGAGAGAGAGAGAGAGAGAGAGAGAGAGAGAGAGAGAGAGAGAGAGAGAGAGAGAGAAACATTAATGAAGAGAGAGCCGTCACTGATCGGCTGCCTCCTGCACGACCCTCACTGGGGATGGAGCCCGCAACCCGGGCGTGTGCCCTGACCCAGTCAGCCGACCGGCCTTCCCGTCACAGTCACTGCTGAGGAACACTCTTACAAACTGTGTAGTTTTATTATATGGTCCAGATACCACACTCAGTATTCACCTAACAGACTTGAGAACATGGCACACACAACACTGCACGTGAATGATCTTCGTGGAGTCACCCTAATTACCCAAACCGAGGGCACACACATTCCACCTGAGTGAGTGGACAGACCATCTCTTGTGTACCTGATGAACCAAACTCTACGCGGCAGTTTAAACAATGAGGAACAAAACTCTGAGAACACAAGAACGAAACTGAAATCCAATTACACAAAATAAAACAATTTACAATGTTACATACTGTATGACTTTTTATATATATATTGCATTCTTGCCAAGGCAAAACTATAGATATAGTGAAAAGACCAACGTTTGCCAGGAATTTGGAGAGAGAGACTTAAAAATATCTTTATTGTTTTCAGAGAGAAGAAGGGAGAGGGGGAGAGAGAGAAACACCAGTGATGAGAGTCATTGATCGGCTGCCTCTTGCACGCCCCCTGCTGGGGGTCAAGCCCCCAACTCGGGCATGTGCCCTGACCGGGAATCGAACCTCGATCTCCTGGATCCTAGGTTGATGCACAACCGGTGAGCCATGCCAGCTGGGCTGGAGAGAGATTTTTAAAGGGCATTTTAAAGGGTGGTGGAGCTTCCATGTGAAACTGATGGTACTATGAATTTGTCAAAAACCATGCTCCTTGACAGCACAAAGGGAAACATGAATGTATAGAATTAAAAAAGTATTTAGGAGATCGGTGTTTCCAGAATGGAACGCAGACTGTTTTAAAGTACCCAATTGAATCACAAGTCTATGAAAAGACTTCTGGGAAGGAGATGGGGTGAGAATGTGCCAAGCTAAGTAACTCTGGACTTGAGCCAGCATGTCTGACAGAAGCTAAGCCACAGTTCGTCGGCACTGTGTTCCAGTTGATGAAGGTTTCCAACAGGGATGCAGGCGCATGGCTCCGATGTCACCAGCCCCTGGAACTGAACGGTTACACGAGTGCGTGGTCTGTGGTGGGAGCTGGGCCCATTGCTGTTGGGATGGACAGTTCCAGCAAACATGGATGGAGGGCTAGAGAGGTCCCTGTGTTCCTGGGTTCAATTTGGACACATCCATCTGCTCTAAGTACCGAAGTTTAGATGTAGAAATAGCTGCAGGTGCCTGTATGTCCCTGAGTTAGTGTACACACAACTGCCCCTGGGACTGAGCGCCAAGGGGTTCCAAAGCGACCACAACACGGGACGGCGGCGATGCCACCACCCCTGTCCTGATGCCCTGGTTTCGGTCCCTTATACCATTCCTGCCCGACAGAGTAGCCGCAGTCCATCCAAGAGCCGTCTGTGTTTCTAGGGCTGGGGAGGGGAACACGGACGATGAGCCTGCAGGTGCTCCTAGTGCTGAGGAGATTTGAGGAGGGTGGAAACCAAGGCCGTGGAGGAGCAAACCGAGAGCTCCCAGTGGCAAAAGATCTGGAAAATCTGCAACAAATTGTTTCTTTACCCAAGTTATAGAATAAATATGCAAGAACTTCAAATATTTATAGAGAAAGAAAATGATTGGTGTATGAAGGACAAATCTCCAATTCAGAATGATCCCAACTCACTTACGCTGATGTTCTTTGTATGTTGTGTCCTGGGCTCAGACACATGGCAGAAATTCTGGGTGATCTTGGACTTCACAGTCACTTTTAATTTTTTAATTGATTAGTTAATTAATTTTAATCCTCACCCAAGGATATTTTTTCCATTGGTTTTCAGAGAGAGTGGAAGGGGAGAGAGAGACATGGATCGGTTGCCTCCCACACACGTCCGGACCAGGGCCGGGGATGGAACCTGCATCTGACGTACGTGCCCTTGGCTGGAATTGAACCCTGGGCCCTTCATTCCCTGGCCAGCGCCCTAACCACCGAGCTAAACCAGCTAGGGCTTCACAGTCACTTTTTAGATATCCCACCGAAAACATTGTCTGTGAAAACAATTTAATAAATTTTACTGCATTAAAATTAAGAACTTGCATTCTGAGAAAAGCACTGAGAACAGAGTGAACAGACCAGCACAGACTTGGAGGGCATGCCTTCAAGTCACGTTTTTGACAAAGAACTCACGTGATGAGTAAAAAAGGAGACTGATGAACAAAATAAAACAATTCAATTTAAAAAGGGCACCGATCTGTCCATACACCTCATCGAAGAAGCTGCCAAGAGGTGCTGAACTTGGTTTTTCATTATGGAAATGCAAATAAGACAGCAAGATACCACTGCTCATTCATGAGCATGACTGAAGAGCCACGTGGACAACACTGAGCCCTGGCAGAGACATGCAGCAGCAAAACTCTCTTCCACTTGCTGGTGGAAATGACAAGCAGTCTGGTGGGAGACAGCAGAAATTTTTTGGTTGTTGATATTTTCTCCATTGATTTTTAGAGAGAGTGGAGTGGAAGGGAAGGAGGGGGTGAGAGAGAGAGAGAGAAACAGTGATGTGACAGAGACACGTCGATTGGCTGCCTCCCACACCCGCCCTAACCAGGGCTGGATCGAACCTGCAATCCAGGTAGATGGCATTGACTGGGAACCGAACCCGTGACCCTTCCATCCACAGGCTGGCGCTCTAACCACTGAGCCAAATTGGCCAGGGCAACATTGCACTATTTTTTACAGAGTTAAACACAGAGTCACCCTGTGATGGCAAGTCTACAGTCCCACAAATACTTTGTTGTGAAGGCTTTTATCAGCTTCATGCACTTCAGCATTTCTGAGTCTCTGAGTTTTACTGAGCTCGTGATTGGTTTATGAAAATTTCCAAGAAAATTGGTGAATACATGTTCCTGTTGTACATTTCCTGAAATTACTTAACTTGATTTCCTAAGAAAGCCTTTGACCTAATGGTCCCTGTCATCTCCTCAGCCCAGCACAGCTGCCCTGTCCCTCGGGTTTGTGACAGGCTCAGGATGTGGGTCTGCACACCAAGTCTCTCGCACAGTAATACATGGCTGTGTCCTCGGCTCTCAGGCTGCTCACCTCCACATGGGCTGTGCTCGTGGACGTGTCTGCGGTCATGGAGACTCTGCCCTGGAAATTCTGGGCATATCCAGCGCCACCACTGTTAGGGTTAATCCACCTATCCACTCAAGTCCCTGTCCCTGGGCCCATCCCACTCAGTGCAAGTAGTACTTGGTAAAGGTGTATCCAGAGCCTTGCAGAAGACCTTCACTGAGGCCCCACGCTTCTTCACCTCACCCCAGCTGCACCAGAATGTGGGCACCTGTGCCCGTTCACAGGAACACAGGCAGGAGCCCCGAGGGCAGTACCATGGAGGACACTGGGAAGGTGTGTCCCCAGAAGCAGAAGCAGGTGCTGATGCAGGAACAGGGGACCCAGAAAAGCAGGCCTCGGGGAGGGGTCAGCGTCTCTGACAAACATCAAGATGGTCGTCTCCTTTCCCCGTCCTGATCACGGGCATCTGACCTGGCCACGGAGTCCCTGTTCCACCTGTGCAGGTGTGGCTGTGGAGGGCACTGACTTATGTTGGTAGTTTTCCTGCCTGAGGACAGAAGAGCCGCAGTTGGGAAGCCTCAGTTGAGGGCATGCGTCTACTTTCGGGCCTGGGTAAAATAGTTCCTGGCTTGAGCTCGTGGCTGCATGTGGAGGGCCTGAAAGGTCTCCATGTGGGGTGGGCATGTGCTGCAGTGTCTAGGAGTCTCAGATGATTGAGACAGTGTCCTGTCCTTTATCCTATAAACAGTACCAAGTGCCATGTGGGTTTGTAGCCACTCCCGCACACTCAGAGGTGGGTCTGCGTCCACCTGGGCCCTGGGACTCGCTTCTACCCATCCTGAGGCTGAGACTGGAGAGGACTCTGGGTGGCGGCCACTACAGCTGGGACACTGCAGACACTACCAGGTGGTGAGCCTTGGGCCAGACCTGAGGACAGACCCAGCAGAGTCCCCTGTGACCATTCTCGGGCCCACAGATTGAAGCCCCTTGAAGACCCCAAACCTGCATGAGGGGACAAACCAGAGAAAGGGCAGGAGGAGAAATTGGCAGTGCTTTGTCGGCTGACTCAGGTGAGGCTGCTCTCCCAGGTCACCTGGTGGGGGACAGCAGCAGGCAGGTGAATGAGGTCAGCTCTGTGAAAGATGCCCAGCTTCCACAGGACACCCTGTTACCAGGTCAGGCTTGGGACTCTTCCAGTTTGGGTTTCCACCCCATTGGTCATCTTCCCTCCTCACCTCCTGCCCCGAACACCAGGACCCGGCATCCCATGTGGAGACAGACTCACTGCTCAGTGACCCCTAAGCTGCATCAGCCAGTTCCCTGCAGGAGCCGCCATCTCCTTCCGCATCTGCGTCTCTAGGTGACCCCGGTGTTGGTTACACCCAGGCTCTCCAGAGACTCTGGAGGAGGAGAGAAACTTTGCCTGCGACATTAAAGAAAGAGAGAAAAGGGTCTGAGGCCCTGGAGAAGGGGTCTTGAGCTTGGGGTGGAAGCTGCACATGTCGGGGCTCCAGCAAGGATATGGGTCTGTAGTTCTGTTTCCTTGGAGGGTCCTTCTCTGGTTGGGTATCAGGGTAATGCTGCCTCATAAGTGGGTTTGATGATGTTCTCTCTAACAGAGAACCCTCACTCTGAGGACCCTGATTGTCCCTCTCCCCCGAACCCCCACTCTCCTTCCTTAACTTCACCCTCGAAATCCTAGCTTCCCCACCCTGGTACTCTCATAAGGGCAGAGCCCCAGGTCCCCATTCCCCTTGCGCTGTGTGGCCTTGGGCCTGCCATGTTCTCTCTTTTGCCTGTAAGTTGACCTTGTAGTTCAAGCCTCTGAAGGTCGTTGCTGAGCTGGGTTCTGCAGTCATGACATTCCACAGGAGCCAGTGCAGCACAACCTGGCCCAGGTGGGGCCACGAGGTCCTGGGTGGGTGCCTCAGAGGTTCCTGCCAAGATCATCCTCTCAGCAGGCTGGGACAGACCCATCGTTCCCTGTACTGCCTGTGGTTCTCCAGGGTAGGAAGGCTGACAGTACCCATCCAGGCTCAGAGTGTGTCACTTCCTCAGCGTTGGTGGCCCTGATAGCCACGCATTTGTGGCCACTGCTACAGAGCGCCTATCAGGCAGAAACACAGTATTGGTGACTGGCTTTGTGTCAAATAGCACGTTCTTCTTGGAGGTTGTACTGTTGACACTCCCACGGGCACCCTGCTGAGGGCACCTTGGAGGGTCCCAGCCTACAGGGCTATGGCAGTTCCTTTTCTGTTGCAAATTCCTTTGTAACTGCATCTCTCAGGGACACACACACACACACACACACACACACACACACACATCTCCGGGCAGCCAAAGTTCCATTGCAGAAGGTGTCTCTACTGGCCTTTCCAGGGCATGGCAGGTAGCAGATCACACAGGACTGGCATCTTTAATTTCTGCTGACGTGTTCATCCAGCCAAGTCACCAACTCCCAGAGATCAGAGTCTGGTGGAAGGCGGAGGCTTCTCCCTTCACTCGGGTACCCGTGGGTGCTGGCACCCTGCAGCCTCCACACTTCACGTGCTGCTGCAAGAGCATGAAGTGGCGCCAACGCTCAGCCCGTCCACAGTGTCCTAGAGGGAAGAGCAAATCTACTTGGACTTTGAGAGGCCAGGTACTCATGTTCCACCCCCCGTGGACACAGTGAAGAGGGAGTGAGGGAGTCTGTCGCCATCACAGTATGAGGGGGGAGGTTAGCACTCTGTGAGGACCCACAAGTCATAGAACGGGGAAGGAATGGGGGCCAGCAGGACACTAGAAAGCAGAGAGAGAAACGGTACAACCCTCAAAATGTATCAGTGGTCACATTATGTTTAAATAGTGACTATAATACACTTTAAATAAAGGGGAACTGGCCCCCCTATATGGGGAAAATAATGATCACTTCCTACCACGACCTGCTCATGAATTTCCCATCCCTTACTAAAGAGCTACAAAATTGGATAAGAATCTGTAAAATACTAGTTCCTCAGATTGAGCACCAGCAGAGGCCCGTTGTGTCTGCAGCTGAGAGCTGATCAGCACATGCAGATGAGGAAACGCTCAAGGGCCAGGCGAGAACCACACAGAAGGGCTCAAGGGAACACCCCCTTGGTTTCCACTGCGCCAGAAATCTTTCGTGTTATCACCAGATGGGGGAAGAAAAGGAAAGCCTCCTGATTCAGGAAGCATCCGGTAGGACACTAGGAGGTGATTTCCTCACTAAGTCCAAAAGAGCTTCAAGCAGCAATCAGAAGGAGCTCACAGTTTGAAAACTTCTTAGTTGCAAACCAGAATGAGACACATGTAGTTAAAGAATTAAATAATTTGAACACCTATGAAGGTAAAATTAACAAAGCCCAGCTCCACCTGCCAAGGAGAAAGCGAGCTGGCAGGGAATGTAACTCTGCTGTAATTATGTAGCATATCCGCACATGCTTGAGGGAAGGGGAATGTTACTGTGCTGTAATTATGTAGCATATCTGCTGGTGCTCTAGGGAAGCCTGACCTGACCCTGCTTCCTCCTCCTCTCTTCTTTCCACCTGGCACTGCCTCTCCTCCCCCAGCTCCACCCCAGCTGGAAGCAAGTGCAGCCACACCCAGTGCCACGCCCTGTAACTGTTACCTAATCCCCTTAGCTGACCCACTCAGGGTAGGTTTTCCTTCAGTATCTTCTTGGTAGGAAGTGGCCAGGCACAGGGTTGGGGCCCGGCTTCACTGAGGACCTTCCCTTTCTCCATTCCCTCTGACGGTTCTCCTCCACCAAGAGCATGAGGCTGGTGGAGGGTTCGGTCTCCCTGAGGGTGCCCCTCTTGCTGCTTGGGCTCTGGGTGGTGCTGGCTCCAGCCCAGAGTTCCCTGTTCAGGGTATTAGGAACCCTCCTCCCGAGACTCCCCTGTTCCTGCCTTACTCTCCACTGTCTATGTCTGATAAAGACAAGTTCCCCACGCTCAGAGGCAAACTGCTTCACACGTCAACTTCGTCTCTCCTGGAACGCTGTCCATGCTCTGCCTTGGGTTAGGGTTAGGGCTAGTGCTGAATGTGCTCGGTGTGATATTTCACTGGGAAAAGGGTGACACTGGGAAGGCTGGTGTGAGCCTGACCCATGGGCATCCTACAGGCCCACCCGCTCCTTCCTCGGGGTGGGGCCTCGGCCTTCTACCTGTAAACACTACAGTTGTTTGTTTAGTTCTGTGCCGCTTAATGACCTGAACACCTTTTGAGAAATGTGTCATTGGGTGACACTGTCCTTGTGGACATCACAGATCCGATGATCCAGCTGCCAGCCTGGACAGCGTCCTGCACAGAACAGTGGGAGGTCAAGTCCAGCACAAGGGAGAGGACACAGCCCAGAGACACGTGGTCAGGAGGCGACGAGGCTGCTGCTGGCGCCACACTCGCCGTGTGCAGCAGACTCTGAGGATAGAGAGGCCCTGAGGATAGTGGATCCCTCGCTGTCACTGCCACGCGTGGTCATCCTCAGTGCTGGGCCTGGTTCCCACGTGAGCGGAGTTTCCATGGTGGCTGATGGGACCACGACAGCCGTGAATGACTTTCCACATTCTCCAGGGTTAGCTCTACGTGGAAATGTCAGCTCTGCCTCGGGTCCTCCCAGGGAGCACCCCGAGGGTCAGGTGTTACTGCACTCGTGGCTGGTCAGTTGAGACTCAGAGGGAAATGAAGCGTGGGTCCTGCTCTGAGGACCGCCTTTGAGGGGCGTGTCTTGGGGGCATTTGCTGGTGTCTTGCGCTGTCAGTAACACTGTTACTGCCCATGTGTTACCTGGTGGTTTCGGTGGTTGTCACAAATGGTGTGTGTCAGCCAGCTCCTCCTAACCTGTCTCCTTTCCTTCCCCTGCTCTCCTTCCGATCTGTCTGCACACCTCCGAGGACTGCCGCCCTGCTTTGCCGTTCAAGGTACCCGCACCTCTCCGCGCGCCCTGCCCGAGGCTAACCCTGCCGTGCCTGCCCTGCCTGGGACCCTGCGACACCCAGGGTGCAGCCTCCGCTGCCAGGCGCACGGCCTGCACCTGTGACTTGCGGTCAGACTGCAGCGGTCGGGCTTATTTCAGCCACCACAAAAGGGTTTTCTTGAAACACCTCAGAGTCCTGCACTTGAGCGAGAGGCCAGCCTTAGGGGAAGCTCCAGACATGCCCAGTGAAGTTCCTTCTGGTAAAAGGCACTGGACAGACCTGGGTGGTCATGTCCCAACCACAGCCACCCAGACGATATGCTGACGTGACGTGGCCTCTGACTACCATGGGCTGTGACCTTCAGGCTCCCTGTTCTCTTAGGTTCACCAGCCTCCTCACACTAAACCCATTTTTCCTGTTCAGTGCAGTCCTGGGCCTTTAGTTGCCGTCGAGCACAGCGGGGTTCCAGGGGCAGCCAGTGGGGAGCATGGCCAGGATGAGGGCGGCAGAAACCCCAGAAGTTTCCTTCCTCTAAGCAGGGCCAGCTGCCGGGGACGGACTCTGGGCCACCTGTCTGTCCATCTACTAGAGCAGAAATCTGCTGGGAGGTTTCTGTACTGAGAGGGCCTGTGCCGTTTTCATGACTCTCCTTGCCTTTGAGACGGGTCTGTGGGCCGTTTAAACCAACAGCCGGTGTCGGATCTGGGTAACCCTCTCCCTCCTCCCACAGGACTCGGGACACCCCTGCACGGCCACGGACCCTGACAGCTGCTTCATGCCCGTGTCCCCACAGCCCTGCATCGACCTCTTCAAGTTTTAAAGGGCCCTCCCCATCATCTCGTCAGAGCTGGGCCCATGGGTCCTTCTGGAGCTGCAGCCAGTGTTCCTGTGACTCAGTGCTGCCTCAGGCCGGGCTTCAGGCTGGGACGAGTAGGAGCTGCTCTGTTCATCTTTGAAAGGCGGTAAGGGAACCCAGGTGAAATCACTTCAGCTTCCTTCTTTAAGAAGTTATTTTCTTCTGAGCATATAAAAATTTGAAACTGTGTACTTACAAATATGGTTCAAAAAGGACTCTGGGTTTTGAAGCCTGTGTTCTGTGCTGAGTTGACAGTAACAGCCATTAACATGCTTGACTGTCACACGATATTTTCCTGGTTTTGCAGTAATTGTGAGGGGCAGGACGATTAATCCTTGTAAATACATTGTACAGAATATTTATTTTTCTTAAGATGTATTTTAACCACATTGGTTGTGACCAAATGACTCCTCTAAATGCAGAATGATCCTAGGGAAATATTTGTATGTCCGTTATGGTGTTTAGCAATTGGGTTGTGAATTGTGCAAAGTGTTTGTGACCAGCAAAGGTATGAGTTGTGTGGCCGCCCTCCAGGCCACAGCCTGAGACTGTGCAACGTGCTGCCTGGGCACTCTTGGACAGACGCCGGCCGTCTGGGTGTCCTCAGCAGCCCTGGGGAGGGACAGACAACTACTGAGAATGACAAGTCAGCAGCGGCCTGGGGCAGCCTGACTTCTCTGTACTGAAACTGGTTTTATAGACAATAAATAATGTTTACTGACTCCGTCAGTTTTGCATCTTATTGAAAATGTAGTGTTAGTGATTTTGATAACATTTATTTAACACTTTGAAACCTTTAAAAGACTGCTTTATTTTTAAAATAATGTGTGTCCATTTTAGAAAAGTTCTATAAAGGTGTATAAAAATAAAATCAATCATAATCTTGCCACCCAAAGGAAACTGCTTGGTAGAAAGAATGTGGACATCACCCCTAGGTAGCCATAGGGAGAGAGTCACTATTGTGTGTTTTCATCTGTGCTTGGAGTTAAGCCTCCCATGGAACAGTAAGTAGCATCTTTGATGCCATATTCATTTCATAACCAGTCTTTTCCCCAGAAGCATTTGTGGAAACATGGTTTTTATTGGCTACATAGTATCACAGAGATGGAACAGTCTACAATCCGGTTGTTTCTGGGTCTTGCTGTTCACAAAGTAACCCTGTGATAAGCATCATTATAATAAACTTTTGTGCACTTGCTTATCTCCATAAGGTAATCTATAAATTGAGAAGAGAGATTGAGTCAGACAGTTTTTAGGGATATTTCCAGATAGTTCGTGAGAATGAAAATTGTTACATTCTTTCTAAGAGATTATACATTGAATGTGACTATTCACCGTTGAATGTGACTATCCCTTTGCTGTTGGTGCTATTTTAATTAGTATGGAATGGGTTATGAGGATTAATGTTTCTGTTGCATATTTAGAGGCCATTTGTTTTTGTTTTTAGTTTTGTTTTTGCTAAATTACCTGAAGTGTTTACCTGTTTTACTTTGGGGGTTTTGGACTATTTTGTATTAATTTTTTCTTGAAAGGATATTAATCTTGTGAAGTCACAGTTTTTGTCCAGAAATAATGTTACAGTGTCAGTAGAGGAGTCCAGCTCTTCCGCTGTGATAGGAAGTTTCCATATGACACAGATATAATCAGGTCCTGTAGCACAATGCACTGGGGTAGGGTCAGGGTCAGGGGTCAAAGATCAAGGGTGGGAGTGAGGGTAGGGTTTAAAGTTAGAGGTTAGGGGTAAGGGTTTTTGGGTTAAGGTTGGGGTCAGGGTCTAGGGTCCAGGGTCAGGGTCAAGATAAGGGTAGAGGGTGAGGGTTAGGGGTTAGGGTGAGGGTGAGGGTAGGGGTGAGGGTGAAGGTTAGGGGTTAAGGTTAGGATTTAGGGTTATGGGTTAGGGTTAGGGTTGTTAGGGTTGTTAGAGTTAGGGTTTGGGTTAGGGTAGGGTTGGGATTAGGGTGAGGGTTGGGTTAGGGTTAGGGTGTTTAGGGTTAGGGTGGTTAGGGTTAGGTTGGTTAGGGTTTAGGGGTTAGGGGTTAGTGTTAGGGTTAGGGGTTGTTAGGGTTTAGGGTTAGGGTGGTTAGGGCTAGGGTTGTTAGGATTAGGATTCTTTCATCCTGCAGGGAGATTCAACTGTCGATGGTGACCACACGATATTTTTCTGACTTATCATCTATATGTCTGAGTCCATTTGTCCACTCAGAGCAGGAGTCTCACAGGGAGGAGCCACTCCTTTGTGTCTGTACCAACTTGTTCCCCCTCACCATCTGATCCTTAAGGAGGAGCTCCCTGTTCATACAAACTCCACTCAGTACACAGAGCTAACTATGTTATGCCCACCCATGATCTAGCATGTAGAAGGTGGGCTCCCACCAGGCCACAGGAGGGATGTGTGAAGCCAGAGGACAGGGGAAGAGGTAAACACTTCTCACCAGCCAGGAGTATCCGCTGTTGGCTGCATCTTCATCTTCTGTGATCTGGCCCTCATGAAGGGCAAAGTGCAGACTCACCGGCAGATCTGTGTATTTATGCATGTAAGGGGCAGACAATAGTATTTATGCATGTAAGGGACAGACAATAGTGAGGGGAAGGCCAGGGGAGGGGAAGGGAGCGGGCTCGAGGGGTAAATGGGAAAAAAGGACATCTCTAATACTTTCAACAATAAAGATAAATTAAAAAATAAGAAACAGATAAAACCAAAGCTTGAGGGACTCAGTCACATTTCACCCACAAGGGTATGTCACCCCAATGGGGTATCTGGAGACACTGTGGATTGGTTCCCCATCTACGGAGAGACATAAATTCCCAGCCAAGAGTCAGAGGCGTCCCTGCTAGTCTCTGGGCTGTCCGGGCAGTGGTCCTGTTGCTTGAGAACCACAGCAGGGTCCCTTTCGCCCAGGGAGACAGGGGATATGGAGCTTTCCTCGTGCCCTGAGGGCAGACCTCCCAACAGCCCCAGATGCCCAGTCGCAGGGAGGGTGGACATACTCCCTGCTTGTGAGCTGGGCAGCCAGGCAGAGACAGCACCTCCGGCCCTGGGGGTGAGCCCTGTGGGCCTTGTCTAGGAAGATTAGAAACTGCCAGGTGTCCCTCATTTTCCAAGTCAGAATATTTTAGGCTCTCATTTATCCAGCATCATGTCCTGTTCAGACCCTCACAAAGCAACTCCAACAGAAATGTGAATGTTAAAGAGCAGCCCCCCCCTTCATTCTTAGTTCTCTTGACCCTGACCTGTAGCCTAGGGTCTCTCAACCCTTAACCCTTAGTGCTACCTTGAGTATTTCAAAAAGCTCAAAGAAGTTCATCTGAGTTTAACTACAGACACAAAGGAAGGAATAGAAAGTGAAGAAAAGAACATCCTTCCAGCCAAAGGGCAAAGATCTCTCTCCCCAGCCTGGCTGGGTGTGGCTCAGAGGTCAAGCGTCAACCTAGGATCCAGGAGATCACGGTTTAATTCCTGGTTCAGGGCACATGCCCGGGTTGCAGGCTCGATCCCCAGTCAGGGGCATGCAGGAGGCAGCCAATCAATGACTATATGTCATCATTGATGTTTCTATCTCTCCCTCTCCCTCTCCCTTCCTCTCTCTGAAATCCAGAAAGATACATATTTAAAAAAACCCCCCCAAAACTCTGTCTCCATTGGAACTAGTGACCTAAGAGAGAAAAGCTGCAGGAAGGGCCTTGTGTGATTTCACAGTGTTCCTGGGTGTATGGATGTTGTCTTGCAGTCCCCAAGGTCCCTAGTGCAAACTTCCCTGGTCCATGACCAACTCATCCAGTCATGGGAGTGGCGAGTGCCTAGTAGCTCTTGAATAATCCACCCATGCCTGCACAGTGTGGAAGTCTGCGGGGGGGGGGGGGGGGGGCTCCATAGTTACCAAAAGATGCAGGGAGGAAAGAGACCACAGTTAACCTTGTCCTTCAAGCCACAGTGTTGAGGACGACTGGCTTTATTCTTTTCCTGCAAAGAGTTTGGCATTAAACACCTCCAGATACAGGTTATCAGTTGCCAATTTAAAGAGCTAGCCCAGCCCGGCCGGCTTGGCTCTGTGGTTGAGCATTGACCTAGGATCCAGGAGCTCGAGGTTCGATTCCTGGTCAGGGCACGTGCTCCGGTTGAGGCTCGATCCCCAGCAGGGGGCGTGCAGGAGGCAGCCGATCACTGACTCATCATTGATGTTTCTAGCTCTCCCTCTCCTTTCCTCTCTTTGAAATCAATAAAAGCATATTAAAAATAAAATAAAGAGCTAGCCCAGCGATGTTCCCTACAATGTCACTAGGGCACAGGTAAAGAGAGGAGGTTCTATTTCCTGTCTTAGAAAGTGATTCCTGTCTAACGGTTCCTGTCCAGTTTTGAACCCAGCGACAAATGGAACAGTGTCCCTGGAGCAAGGAGGCCTGCGAGAGTGTAGGTTAAACAGACCACTTGGGCAGGTGAGGCCTATTAAATCGTAACAACACATGGGTGATAGGAGTATACGGCGAGAGTGTGGGTGCGAGGGTCACGGCTGCGAGCCGAATCCTTGGGGATCAGTTTGGTGGGTCAGTGTGTGCTGCTTGTGTAGGAGGCTCTCAGGGGCTGTGAAGCCTAATGGTCATCCTTGCTCAGTTTACGTGCCTTGGTTTCTCTCACAGGCTGTCTGAAACAACTCTGAGGATCCTGAATGCTGAGCGACCAAACCTTATATGCACTCCCCAGACGGGTCAAAGTCTAATTACAATTGTACTCTGGAGTCCCTCTGAGGCCCTTACACATCACAAGGGAGATCCTCAGTCACCTGAGAGTGTCTGCTTGCACAGACTGGAGGGAAGACATGTCTCGTACCTTTGGTGCCAGTTCATCTTCGCCAGGCGTTATTTTAGTTATTTTAGTTTTAAGCTTGTAGTTATTCTCTTTTTAGCTAGAATTACTGCCTCGCCCTCCTGATCCTGGACAAGAAGGGAAAGTAAAGAAGCCCTTTCTCCAGCCTGTTGGGAGCTGGTGACGTGTCTGGACATGGTCCACGTCACCCGAGGGTCTGAAGTCAAGGACTCGACCCTCCCCACAAGTTCCCATGAGGAGCCGAGATAAAGAAATTACCAAGGTCTGGGCTCACGCAGGAGGCAGGGTGTTTACTCTGAAAGAGTGTTTATGCAGCCTTGAAGGCACTACTTTGTATCACCCTCATCTCATTACCAATTGTCACTTACTATATAATAAAGGCATTGAAGCCATTTGGGGCTGCTCCTTGTCAGAGAGCAGTCCTCCTGATCCCATAACTTTGTCTGTCTCTTTCATTTCCACCGCTCGAACACCGGCCTGGTGGCCAGAGGACAGACGGTTTGAGCAATCAGAGTCTTATGGTTTGTAGCCTTTTCCTGAGGCAGTATTTTTCACTGAGAAAGGTTAATTTTCACATTAACCTGTTGTCTTTTGCATCTGAGATGACACACCTAACAGATGTCTTTGCAAAACAAAGTAATTTCCAGGCCCTGAATGCAACAGAGCAGAGACCAGGAATCTTCTCATTGTTATTGATATCTTAACTGCTGTTAACTATCCTGTACCCACCCATGTAAAAGAAGTATGTGTCTATCATTGTACTTTTTATCCAATCGCAGAGGTTTCCCTGCTTTGCTTTCTCCCACCTCCCTAATCTATCACCAATGGATTGCATGTATGCCATTTACAATAAACTCACAAAAAATCTTCACAGGTTTGAATGATTTCTTACATTAGCATTACTTGGTGCAGTCCTTAGGCTTCCAAAGATGCTCCCCCAAGACCACCCCTTGGTCCCCACCCGGTGCTAGGATCCAGGAAAGGGCCCATTGAGCCTGCTGGTTCCCCGCCCATGTGGTGAAGTTGTGTGTCTCCTGGATCCTGCACCTTCCTTTGCTTTTGGTAGCGGGTCTGACTTTATTTGAGCTGTATTTAATTTTTAATTTTTTAAAAAACGTTACCTTTATTGTGGAAAGTATTACATATATCCCCCCCTTTTCTCCCCATGGATCCCCGCCACCGGCCATCCGCGGCCGCCCCCCCCCCCCCCCCCCCCCAGTCCTTCACCACACAGTTGCCTTGCGTCTATAGGTTATGCACATAAGGCCTTTGATGAATCTCCCCCCACCCACCTCCCCGCTGAGAGTCATCAGTCTGTTCCGTGCTTCTGTGTCTCTGGATCTATTTTCTTCTTCAGTCTGTTTTATTTATTAGATTCTTTTATACACGATTCAGAAACCGCGGGGACCTTCAGCAGAGGCGCTCAGCAGCCAGGAAGGGAGCGGGCGGCGCGGTCGCCGTGGAGACGGGCGAGCGGCCTTGATTGGCTGAGTCTCCTCTGGCCCCGCCCCGTCCGTTCAGAGGCTCCGCCGGTTACGAAGAGGCGGAGATTTACCGGGGATTCTGGGAGAGGAAGTGGCTGAGAGCGGAAGTGGAGGCGGCCCCGGGCGCCTGGGCGTCGCGGTTCGCTCTGAGGTAACGTGGGCGCTGAGCCCCGCCCGCCAGGGGTCCTGTGCGGTCGCCCGCGGCCCGCAGGGCGGGCGGGAGGAGTCCCCGTGACGGGCACCCTGGGCGCCTTGGGGACGCCGGGAGCGCTTCCTGAGCAAACACAGGAACGCTCCGCGCTGTCCCGCGGTGACCGACGCTCCGCTGAGAGCCGCGCCGCGGGCACCGCGACCTCCCGCGTCCGCGCTCGGCCGGGCCAGAGCTGGGAAGTGCGTCCCGTTGCAGTTTCCTTCTGTGTTGAGGCTGATTGTGTGAGGACGGCGTGCGCTCTGTTAGGCACTTGTATGCGAATTCTGTGTAGAAAGTGGTTTTTGTTCTTTGGGTTTATCCTCTTAATTTTCGGAGATTACAATAAATTTCTAAGACCATATTCCTGAATTTCTCAGCCTTCGTTTGATAGTTTTTATATCTCCCTTCAATTTGTATAATTTTTCATCCCAGATGCCTATTTCCACTTATCTTCCTCTTCTGGGCACAATGCTGAAAAACGAGAGAGAGAGAGAGAGAGAGTTAAATTTTTATTTAGGGCTATGGGTTTTCATCATCTGAATTTGGACTTGGGCGTAGGAGTTAACTAATGCCTGTAATGTTACCTCAGGCAGCTTTTTCTTCTTTTGACTGGAAGGAGGTCACGCATCCCTGAAGTCATGACTTTGTTAGATGCCATCATCTCCCTGAAGATTTTTCATTAGCACTTAGGAAAATAATCATAATGTAAGAGCCACAAAAAGGGGGCACAAATCCATTTCCAAAAGTCTGTCTTGGCTCAATTTCTTGCGTCATCTTTGTGGCTATATAATTCTGTGCGTCTCTCCCCTTGTTTCCGATAACCCTTTTCAATGTAGGAAAGTTCTTTTTCCATTAAGTAATAGGGTAGGAGTTTACTACTTTATGAAGGAGGCAATAGGAACGCACAGCCTCAGGATTTTGGAGTGTCTGAGTCAGAGGCGTAATGGAGGTTTGATTATAAAGTAAATAAGTAAATATACTGATTTTAATTGGTTTGTTAAATAAATACATAATAGACATCAGCACATATGAGGGAGTTAATGTGCAAAAAGAGACTTAAAATGGGAAGCGGTACCTTGAGAAATACAAACTATATCTAACCCTATACAAATAGAAAGCAACGAGAGAGGCGTACACCACTAATCTTATGTTGAGTATTACATTAACTTCCAATATAATATATCTGGTCCATCTTGACATTCCAAATTCAAGCCCATTTACTTGTCATTGTGTCTCAGCAAATACAAAAACAGAAGCCAGTTGTAAAATTCAGGCAGTAATCCAGATATAAATACCTAAGCATGTTTAAAATGCATATTCTTGGATATTACTCCAAATTCAGCTGAAGAATTTCTGGGGATAGGCCTTGGACATCTGCATTTCAAATAAATTTTGTTTGTATAAAACAAAAAGGAACAGGTAAAACCCTTAGGACAGTGGACCTGTTTTGCATGGGGTCTGTTAGAAGCTGAAGCTTGCCCTAATAGCTGCCTATCTGGGCAAGTTTCTATTCATTAGGTTGGCCTGCTAGGTCAAGCTGTCCTTTTGGAGGGTCTCTAATGCAGGCAAATGCCAGATGCTGTTTGTGAGTGGCTTTGAGCATCCTGTTTGGAGCTGTCAGCAACCCACAGCTTGTGGTCCCCTCTCTCGGGGCTGAGTGTGTTTTGGCAGGACCGAGATGCACACCTCAGTCTGCTTTTGCAAGGCCCAGGTTGAGAAGCAGATCAGGCAAAGACAAAGCACTCTGAGGTCTGCCTCTGCCTGCAGGCTGATAAACCTGATTCTCTTATTGAGCCTCCTGCTTTAGAAACTCCAGGGGGGTAGGGCGAGAGGTTTTCTAGCAGGGTGGGGGCAATTCCTTCCTCCTCAGGCAAAACCTGCTGGAAAGGTCAGTGTCTGCCTCTGCAGTCTGGGGGAATGGCTCCGCACCGGAATCCAGAGGGGTGCCTTCGGCCTAGATTCTTCCCACACAGCTACGGTCCACTCTGCCCTGCCTCTGCTGGAGCCCAAGGTGAGTGGCTGCACACCAAACTTTGTGGGTTGGCTCTTGAAGAGGGGGCCTGCATTTCCAGCCATCCCTCCCTGGCTGATAGAAACCCGCCTGCTTTTCAGGGCCAGACGTTATGTGGGTACCTCTCAGGGCTGGTGCTCTGGGCTGGGGACCCCACCAGGGATTGAGGGCCCAGAGTCCTCAGTGGGAACCCCCCACAGCTGAGATCTCCCTCTGGACCTTCAGCTGCTGTCTGTGGGAGCCCAGCCAGCCCTCTCGTGCTCCCGCACTTCCTACCCGTCTCTGCAATCTTCCCTTTTCCTCCTTGGTTATGGGGATGCCATCCAGCTCGTCTTCAGTTGCAGTTGGTTTTTCAGGATGGTTTTTCTGTCGTTTAGTTGTCATTCCAGTTTGGTCCCAGGAGAGTGGCAGGGTAGGTTCCACTCAGTCCTCCGTCACCTTTAATCCGCCCAGGTTATCGTTCTTATGTCTTTTATTTGTCAAAATAAAATATGCACATGAAACAAAATGGGACAGTGAGGAAAGAGCAGAAAATGAAAGGAAGCCGCTGCCAGCCCTGCACTCCCCTCTGCAGTGCCCCTGAGGACCTGCCAGCTCCTGCCCTGCAGCAGAGGGTGGAGGTTCTGAGACCCGCCTCCCCCCACTCTCACCCCACAGTAGAAATATCATTATCTTGGTTTATTTCCTAGGGGTCATTGTTGTCATCAATCCCTTTAAAGAATGTGCACCTCGATAGGTGTATCTATAATTTGTCCTCCAGTACAATAGCATCGTGAGACCTCCCTCCTCTTCAGGAAGGTGCCTGGGCTATGACTGCGGCCCATGCCCCACTTTTCTGAGTCCTCTGTGGTTACAGACAAGTTTTCTAGTTGTCTTCCTTTTCTTCTTCCATCACCTGCTTTTCTTCATATCCTTAAGTCTTTCTAGTGTTTGAAGCGTCCCCATTGAAGACGTGCTGCTTGCAGCCCTCCTCCCTGTCCCCATCCCAGGGATGTGTCCCCGAGCCAGGGGTGTGGAAATCCTCCCGACAGCCCCTGCAGTAGCTTCCCTGGGTCAGCTCCAGGGAGTCCCAAGTCAGGTCTCGCCCTCTCTGTCCCGACACATGTCTTATGTCGGAGACCTTCTTCAGTTAATTTTATAGGAAAGGGTGTAAGTTGCTCTCAGGTTGTCTTTAATCTGCCCTCACATTGGACTAACGATTTGACAGGGACAGAATTCAGAGTTTAAAATACTTTTCCCACTAGAAACCTGAAGGCCCCGTATCACTGCAGCAGCCAGGGTCCTTGATAAGTGACAAGTTGCTGGGACGTTTCCTTCTCTGCAGGTCACCTGCAATTCCTTTATTGGAGCTTTTTAAGAGATTAAAGTTACGGAGGTAACTTTGGTTCCTAACATCACGTAATTGCCAGGTACTTTTCATCATAACTTGGTATCTGTACTCTCAGTTGTGTGCTTAACCACCTTTGACTGTATATATATATATTTTAATGTGTTTTTATTGATTTCACAGAGAGGGAGGGAGGGACGGGGAGAGAGAA